>NW_026606087.1:12424166-13760000 GCF_029834395.1 Sorex fumeus | reverse complement strand
ACATGAGGAAATGGAAAGACATCCCCTGCTCATGGGTCGGGAGACTTAACATTGTCAAAATGGCAATACTACCGAAAGCACTGTACAAATTCAATGCAATTCCTATAAGGATACCCATGACATTCTTCAAAGAAATGGAGCAAACACTCCTGAAATTTATATGGAACAATAAACCCCCACGAATAGCTAAAGCAATTCTTGGGAAAAAGAAAATAGGAGGAATCAACCTCTCTAACTTCAAACTTTACTACAAAGCGGTAATAATCAAAACAGCATGGTACTGGAACAAAGGCAGAACTGCAGACCAATGGAACAGGGTTGAATACACTGACATCTCCCCTCAATCATATGATCATCTAATCTTTGATAAAGGTGCAAGAAATGTGAAGTGGAGTAAGGAAAGCCTCTTTAACAAATTGTGCTGGCATCACTGGACGGCTACATGCAAAAAAATGGGCTCAGAACTCTGCCTAACACCATGTACAAAGGTAAGATCAAAATGGATTAAAGACGTCAACATCAGACCAGAAACCATAAGATACATTGAAGACAATGTTGGCAAAACCCTCCATGACATTGAGGCTAATGGTATTTTCAAAGATGTCACGCCACTGGCTGAGCAAGTGAAAACAGAGATAGATAAATGGGACTATCTTAAACTAAGAAGCTTCTGTACCTCCAAAGAAACAGTGACCAAAATACAAAGACAGTCTACAGAATGGGAAAGAATATTCGCCGAATACACATCTGACAAGGGGTTGATATCCAGGATATACAAAATACTGGTTAAACTCCACAAGAAGAAAACATCCAACCCCATCCAAAAATGGGGCAATGAAATGAATAGACACTTTCTCAAAGAAGAAATCCGAATGGCAAAAAAGCACATGAGAAAATGCTCTACATCATTAATCATCAGGGAGATGCAGATCAAAACCACAATGAGATACCATCTCACACCTCAGAGACTGGCCCACATTCAAAAGAACAAAAGCAATCGTTGCTGGCGCGGATGTGGCAAGAAAGGGACACTCCTTCACTGTTGGTGGGAATGCCAACTGGTTCAGCCCTTTTGGAAAACAGTATGGACGTTCCTCAAAAAATTAGAAATTGAGCTCCCATTTGACCCAGCGATACCACTCCTGGGAATATATCCCAGAGAGGCAAAAATGTGTAGTCGAAGTGACATCTGCACTTGTTTGTTCATTGCAGCACTCTTTACAATAGCCAGAAACTGGAAGAAACCTGAATGCCCAAGAACAGATGACTGGTTAAAGAAACTTTGGTACATCTACACAATGGAGTACTATGTAGCTGTTAGAAAAGATGAAGTCATGAACTTTACATACAAGTGGTACAATATGGAAAGTATCATGCTAAGCGAAATGAGTCAGAAAGAGAAGGATAGACATAGAAAGATTGCATTCATCTGGGGGATATAAAATAACAAAATATGAGATTAATACCCAAGAATAGCTGAGATCAACACCAGGAGAATTACTCCATAGCTTAGAGGCCAGCTGGGTATTCTAGGGGAAAGGACAATTCAGATAGAAAAGGGAACACCAAATGGAGGGTGTTTGGAGGATCCTCCCAGGAGGGGAGATGCAGGTTGAAAGTAGACTGGACTGAACATGTTCGCCACTCAATGCCTCTTTTGCTGATCACAACACCCAAAAGGAGAGAGAGAACAAAAGGGAATGCCCTGCCACAGTGGCAGGGGGGGATGGGGGTATGGGGGGGGAGGGATATTATCCTGGTGGTGGAAAATGGGCACTGGTGAAGGGATGGGTATTTGATCGTGGTATGACCGAGATCCAAGCACAAAAATTTGTAAATCTACAACTGTACCTCATGGTGTCTCACTAATAATAAAAAATAAAAAAATAAATAAAATAGACTTAATTAAAAAAATAAAAGATCGCCCATGAAGCGATATTTGATAGTATATGAAGTATATGAAGCATATTTGATATTTGCCTTTTTTAAGTCCCTCTACTTTGTAGTTGTGGATATCCTTCAAAAAATGAAGAACTAGTATTTTGCATCTTTTAAAAAATATTTAAAATGTGACCTAAGAACATTCCAAGCAACTTAAAACAAAGTATTATGAAGATACCACAACATAAATACATTCTTGATGTCACCAGTGTTTGATAAGGTGCCTTTGATTTGGGATAGATACTTTTAAAAGATACTCTGTTATTGTAATAATCTTTGAAGAACTTGGAAATAAAATTTATGCTTGATTCATTTAAAAAAAATCCAAAAACAAAAAACAAGATGGAACACCCTGACCAAGAAAGTGGAAGCAAAGATAAACAAATGGGACTACATTAAACTAAGAAACTTTTGCACCTCAAAAGAAACGTGACCAAAATACAAAGACAGCTCACAGAATGGGAAAAATCATTTACTCAATACTCATCTAATAAAATGTTAATATCAAAGATATATAAGGCACTGGCAGAACTTTACAAGAAACAAAATTCCAACCCTATTAAAAAAAGTGGGAGAAGAAATGAAAAGAAACTTCCTCAAAGAAGAAATTCAAATGACCAAAAGGCACAAGAAAAAATGTTCTACATCAGTAATCACCGTACCCAGGATAGGGTCTGTAGCACACACAGCAAGCACCTTAATGCCTGTGCTATGTCCCTGACCCTGGGACAGCTATTCTCTCTCTATCTATATCTCTATCTCTATCTCTATCTATATCTATATCTATATCTAGATATATAGTCTAGTAAATATTTTTATTTCCTAAGATAATATTCATAAAAGGGAGTTCATTTTGGCATCAAGACCTTTTTCTTTGGTAAATCTCTTATAAATTCAATATATGTTCCATTCATTCACTTTTGTTCTTTTAAAATGGTTTAAAAACCAGAATGGTGCCTTGCATGCCAGCCACCCCAGTTCGAAATCTCCCACTTAGAATCTCAACTACTGAGAGCACTGCCAAGAGTGACCCCTGAGCACTAAGCCAGAAAAGTAAGCTCTGAGCACTGTCAGTTTTTGTCCCTAAGCGAAACTGAATTAAACTGAACTGAATAAAAATCAAGACAGGGCCAGAGATGCAGTTCAATGAGCAGAAGTGTATGCCTTGAATGCAAGAAGTCCAGGTTTGGCCCCTGGGACCACAGGGTCCAGAGCATAATTACAGAACCAGAGCTTGCCCTGAACACCCTGGCTTTGGGGAAAAAAAAACAGAATGAATAACAGACTCAGCATAGTAAATATAACACATAATATTAAACTTTTAGAAATGTGTGAGCTATAAATTATACAGGCTACTGTATAGAACCTGCATCACATTAGATAGAGAAGAGCGAGGGAGACAGTTTTCTCCATCCTAGATAAACTTAAAAAACTTTGCATGATGGTGAATTTTCTATTAAGTGGTTCACTGTATCACTGTATCACTGTCATTCCATTGGTCGTCAAATTACTTGAGTGGGCGCGAGTAGCATCTCTATTCATCCCAGCTCTAAGATTTTAGCAGCCTTTTCTTAGTCATCTTTTTCCAATGATTGGAGGTTCTTTCAGGGTCAGGGGAATGAGATGTATTGTCGTTATTGCCTTGGCTGCAACCCACCCGGGTTCGATTTCTGACATCCCATATGGTCCCCCAAGCACCCCCAGGAATGATTCCTGAGTCCAGAGCAAGGAGTAACCCCTGAGCATTGCTGGGTATGACCCAAAACAAACAAACAAACAAAAAAAGTCTGAAGCTTTTGTCACTTGGGGAAATATCAGAAAATAAGGCTTATTCTAGAATGTTCTTCCCTGTCCCAGGGAGTGATGGTGACCCAATGGTGCTGACAGTCACTCCAATCATAGCATCCCTTTGCTAAGAGGCGGGCTATGGACTAGAGTGCCAGAACAGTGAGGAGGGCACTTGCCCTGCAACGATCAACCCAGATTCCATCCCTAGCAGCCCATAAGGTCACCTCAGCACCATGGGAGTGATCCCTGAGCACAGCCAGAAGTTAGCCCTGAGCACCACCGCATGTGGACTGAACTGCAAAAAATGTGTGTGTATGCATGTGTATGGGGCGGAGCGATAGCACAGTGGTAAGGCATTTGCCTTGCACGCAGCCCACAAGGCTGACCCAAGTTCGATTCCTCCACCCCTCTCTGAGAGCCCAGCAAACTACTCAGAGTATTGCACCCACACGGCAAAGCCTGACAAGCTCCCCGTGACGTACGTGATATGCCAAATACAGTAACAAGTCTCAAATGGAGACGTTACTGGGCACGCTTGAGAAAATTGATGAACAACGGGAGGACAGTGACAGTGACAGTCGTTGTGTTTGGTATATCTTTTATGCCACGAGGAGCTTGCCAGGCTCTCCCTGTGTGGGCGGGATACACTCAGTAGCTTGCTGGGCTCTCCGAGAGGCACAAATTGGTAGGAAGTGTCTCATAATGTGTCACGCAGCCGCAAAGCAGCTTAGAGTGTGGCGGTGGTCGGACAGTGGAGGTTGATGGCCGGGGCTGGGTCCCTTGGGGTGGGGAAGGCTCTCACCTGCCCCACAGCCTGGCGTGCAGTCTGGTGGCATAGTTCTGGGAGCCTCCTTTTATACTCCCGTCTGGGAGGAGCATCCATGAGTTCTGGAGAATGGCTGATGAGATTATCTGGTGCCAGCAGGGTGTGGCTTCTGGGTGTGATCCCTGAGTCACCGGAGACTGGGGGAAGCAGGCAGAGGTTCTCTGTTCTGGTCTTACTCTGGAAAATGATTCAATATTTTAATCTCTTCTCTAAAGTTATCATGAATATTTCACCCCTTATTAAGTTTTGGTATTCATAAACCTCTATAACTAGAAATCTGTGTAGAATGGCACTACTGTCTTTGGTGTATGCCCAAATTCTGGATCTTTGAGTGTGTAGTATTACTTTTAGTAAACTATCTTACTTAAAAAACAATGGTAAACCTAGTCCCTAGATCAGGGCTGAATGACTTAGCTCTGAGCAATATGCCTACAACAAAAGCATACCATGAGATTTAACCTCAAAATTATTATTATATTTATTATTTTTTTAATAATGTAGGAGTACTGCTATTTGTTCAGCCATTGATTAAGCTGATTGAATTGGGCATGAACTCCACATTACTTTTTTATTTTATTGTATCACTGTGAGATAGAGTTACAAAGCTTTCGTGTTTCAGATTCAGCCATACAATGATGAAACACCCATTCCTCCACCATGCACATTTTCCACCACCATTGTCCCAAGTATCACTCCCCCTCCACCCCTCACATACATACACATTGCAATCCTCACCCTGCCTCTATGGCAAACAATTGCCCCAATACTCTCTTCCTAATTTGGGGAATTAATTTTGCTCGAATTTTCCCACCATCATTCAAGCCTACCTGCCAGGGGCAGACATTAGATAATTATATTTTCCATAGCTCATTTCAAATATAGCGGCCTCACGACATTGTAAGACACTTCCTATCCATTTATGCTTCTTAGAGAGCCCGGCAAGCTACCGAGAGTATCTCACCCGCACAGGCAGAGCCTGGCAAGCTCCCCGTGGTATATTTGATATGCCAAATACAGTAATGACAATAGGTCTCATTCCCCTGACCCTGAAAGAGCCCCCAATCATTGGGAGAAGATGATTAAGAAGAGGCTGCAATCCACGAACGCCTCCTCTGGCTCCTGAACAACCATGATCCCAGAGGCACACAAACCAATCTCAGAACCCAGTGGCTTTGGGCAGTAATCCCTCCAGACTTATTACTAGAATATCTGTAGCACTGTAGCACTGTCCACCCATTGTTCATTGATTTGCTCGAGTGTGCACCAGTAACGTCTCACAACAAATTGTGAGACTTGTTGTTACTGTTTTTGGCATATCAAATACATCATAGGTAGCTTGCCAGGCTTTGCTGTGTGGGCGAGATACTCTCGGTAGCTTGCCAGGCTCTCTGAGAGGGATGAATGAATCGAACCCGGGTTGCCTGAGTGCAAGGCAAATGCCCTACCCGCTGTGCTATCACGTGGCTGAAATACGCGACATCATATGCTCTTCATAACCAGCAATAGAAAACAAATTATCTAATCATATCTTTTTGACAGGTTTGATTGTTGGGGAAAATTCCAAATAAATAATGGTGGGTCTTTTGTCGTAATATTGAATGTGATCAATGTAGAGAGAGAGTAAAGTGGAAATCTGCCACACAGGCAGGGGGTGGCTTGGGAAGGGGGTATATTTGGGTTCTTGGTGGTGGAAAATGTGCACTGGTGAAGAGATGGGTGTTTGATCATTGTATGACCGACTGAGACAAACTGAAAGACTTTGTGACTATTCTCATGGTGATTCAATAAATAAAAAAATTAAAAACAAAACAAAAAGAAGAGGCTGCTAAAATCTCACGGCTAGGAGGAATAGAGACGTTACTGGCGCCTGCTCAAGTAATTTGATGACCAATGGGATGATAGTGATTGTGATAGTGATTTCAAATATCACAAGAGCTCATGAGGGAATGATTGTAAATGTAAATTTCTAGATTGTAAATGGCTGGGTTCCAGAGACATCTCTGTATGGCACTAATCCATTTTAGGATTTAATTGGGAACCTCTGGGCCGGGGCTGTTGGTGTGCTAAAATAGCATCCAGAGGAAAATTGTGGGGGTGACAGCCAGTCTTCTAGGCAGGTGGTGACCGGGGAGGGACAGCATAGGTCTTCTGCCACCATGCGATCTGGAGATTTTGTCCTGAACCTGCATACCTAGGCCTTGCTTTGAAAGCTCTTGGTCACCGGGATTCCATCTGGAGTAGGTGGGGAGACGGCACCTGCTCTATGTGATATTGGCTTGTTATGGGGCCCGGAGAGATCTCCGGCGCTGTGGTGTCATTTGGGACTTGCTGCTGTGTCTCTGGGCCAGGGCTGTTGGTGCACTAAGGTGGTGCCCGGAGGCTAATTGTGGGCATAACAGCCAGTCTTCTGGGCAGAGCGGACTCTGGGAGGGTCAGTCCAGGTCCTCTGCTGCCATGCAGCCTGGAGATGTAGTCCTGGAACCCACATACCTGGGTCATGCTTGTGGAAGCTCTTGGTCACTGGGGTTCCATCTGGAGCAGGCGGGGAGACTGCACCTGCTCTATCTGGGGTGCCTTGGTGATATTGGCTTGGTATGGGGCGCGGAGAGACCTCTGGTGCTGTGGTGTCTTCCGGGACTTGCTACTGTGTCTCTGGGGCAGGGCTGTTGGTGCGCTAAGATTCAAATTACAACATTTTCAGCAGATTATATCTGGGTGAGGTCCGTCCTGAGATGGCGGAGTCAGACTTGGGGTATGGTGGCAATTTTGGATTGTGGAAGCAAGTGGCTGCCAGGGACTCTGCTTGGGTCGGCACAGGCCAACCCGTCCCCTCCAATTTACTCCAGAGTGTTCAGCTATGTATTGGTCTGAGCTTAACTGTGGCTTTTGATCTCTTTATTTAGGGGTCTCTAAGGCAAGGCCAATAGTAGAACTTACAGGCTCATGCTGGAGTTGGTTCATGGGGTTGACTGCCAGTTCTTCCATGTGTAGTGGGAAGTGGGGGAGGTAGCCCAACCTAACTCTGAGTGAGCTTGTATAGCTGAGCTGGAGGTGGTTTGTGGGTGTGACTCCCACATATAACTTTTGGCTGTGTAATTTTTTGGTAAACTTGTTCCCAAGTTGTTGGGGTCTGGCCAAAGGCACAGTGGGAATTTTGGGGTATGAGGAAGCCTGAAGGCAACATCAGGCTGCTGATGCACTTGCCCCGCAGGTACAGGTTGATCTGTTGGCGGCACCATACCCCCAACAATTATTTTTAATAATTGCCATTCAAGGGGTTTGATAGCCAATATCACTTATGTAAGATAAGTTCTATGATATACTGCTTTCTGCCTACAGTTAGCAAATAGGTTTTATGCATATAATATTTTTCACTGTAAAATAAAAAGTTTTATTTTCTTCATTGCTACCTCAATAAAACAAAACAAAACGAAAACTTTGGTGCCCATCCTAAGTATAATAACCAATTATCCTATTGATATTAGGTTTGCCCTTACAGCTTGCTTCAATTACCATTTATTGCCAAATGCTAAAAGAAATGCTGTGATTTACTTTGGAGCTCAAGTAGATTCCGAAGAGACTTTAAAACAACCCGTAGGGGCTAAGAGTTGAGTGGATGCTCTGCATTCCAGAGACCTGGTTTGATTCACAGTAACTTATAGTCCCTTGAGCACTCTGGAGCACCTCCCAGAACAAATACAGCAGTAGCCGCTAATACTCTGGGTGTAGCCCCAACACACACACACACACACACACACACACACACACACACACAGGAAAAGCAACATGTAGTGCACCACAGTTTTCCACTTTTGGGGGTTAGTGGGGCACACTTGGTGGTGCTCAGGGTTTACTCCTGGCTCACACTCAGGGATCACTCTTGGTGGGGCTTGAGGACCATATCGAGTGATGGGATTCTAACCCAGGTTAGCCTTGTGAGTGGCAAACACGCTAAGTGTCCCACTATTGCTTGGGTCCTTTCTTTCTTTCTTTCTTTCTTTCTTTCTTTCTTTCTTTCTTTCTTCCTTCCTTCCTTCCTTCCTTCCTTCCTTCCTTCCTTCCTTCCTTTCTTCATCCTTCCCTCTGTTTCTTTCTTTCTTTTCTGTCTCCATAGAGTCTTTTTTTTTTTTTAACAAGAATACAAAACCTTTCAGTAGCTTCTATTTGCAAAAAAAGATATGCTGAAATGGAGTTCTGGACTTTGTCTAATGATTCAGACTTGTATTTTAGTACTTTCCATTTTATCACCTCTGAACTTCTGAGTGACAGTGAAAGTAGGCAAGTAGATAGGGAAGGGCCTCCACAGCAATGTAATTCTTTTTTTTTTTATTGAATCATCATAAGAACAGTCCCAAAGTCTTTCAGTTTAAGTCTCGATGGGTCATACAATGATCAAACACCCGTCCCTTCACCAGTGCACATTTTCCACCACCAAGAACACCAGTATGCCCCCCTCCCACCTATCCATCGCCTGTGTGGCAGATTTCCACTTTACTCTTTCTCTCTCTATGTTGATCACATTCAATATTACGACAAGAGACCCCACATTATTATTTGGACTTTCCCCCAATATTCAGACCTGCTAAAAAGACATCATTATATAATTTGTTTTCTATTGCTGATTATGAAGAGTATATGATGTAATGTGGCCACAATAGTGGCCACGCCAATTTGGATTTCTGATATTTTAGTAATAAGCCTAGAAGGATTACTGCCAAAAGCCCCTGGGTCCTGAGATTGGTTTTTGTGCTTCTGGGATCATGGTCGTTCAGAAGCTGTAGGAGGTGTTTGAGGGTGGCAACCTGGAACATTGTCATGGCCGGGAGCAGGGCCGATTCCACCCCCCATCCCACAAGGCCCCACATGCCTCTTCAATGCAGTCTCATACCTGGCTGTTCATTTGGATCTAAAAGATGCAGGCCACCATGCCGCTGCCACCCCAAGGGGGTAAGGCGGAGGGATAGACACCCTTCCCCTCCCAGGGCAGCGTAGCACCATAGTTAAATGCACAATCCAGATGCATTTGGGTTGGGCATTATATTTTGCTCAGATTTCCCCACCACCATTCAAACCTGTCTTTCAGGGACAAATGGTAGATCATTTACTTTCCATTGATCACTTTGCACATCAGGAAGTATCAGAGACTGCCTGGGAACCGGGGTGGGACTGCCCAGCCTGGCATCTCTGCATTGGAATTCTTCGGGGAGTAATAAAAACACTAACCCTAAAGCTGCAAAAATCCCACCTGCAGACACAAGAACTAAGGTCTGGTAAGATTTAACCTGGTGCCAACAGACCCAGAGGAGGCTGGACCCTCCTCCGAGAGAAGCTCCAGAAGGAACAAAGGCCAAGGAAAGAAATTTGAAAAAGGACCATGAACCACTCCCAACTCTACCCCCTTGGCAACCACCCTAGCAACAGATTCTTACCTAAGTAAAAGCCCCACATGAAGTAGTTAGAAAAAAGCCCTATAGAAGCCAATTTAAACAAAGGAAGGGTATGTATATGCTGTCCAAGTCCATGTGCTGCTTGTCTCTTTGCGGCCAAGTACATGTGATGCCTGAGCACTTGTATTGTCAGCATCTCCCCACTTGAGATATGTAGTGAGGCTCTCTCTGCCTTTCGAGAAGCCTGTATTATAACTAATGTATTTCTCTCTCTGTCCCTGTCTCTCTGTCTCTGTCTCTCTCATTCTCCCTCTCTCTCTCTTTCTGCCTGTCTCTCTTTTTCTCTCTGTCTCTCTCTCATCCCCTCCCCTTTCTCCGTCCTTCCCTTCCTCAAAAAGCCTCTAAATAAAAACGTTTTTGCGTGGAGTTCATGCACAATACAATCAGCCTAATCAATGGCTGAATAAATAGAAATACTCCTACATTAAGAAAAAGAGGGGGATCAGGAAAAAGCAGCTGTCTCTCTCCTCTCTGCTTCACATAAGTCACCCGGCGGCCCCACTGACTTCAGTAGTTACTCCACATTGAAGTCCTGGGCCCTTAATATTGTTCTGTACCATTTTGAAGGAAGATGGGTTTCCATACTGGGGGTGTGGAGATCTAGAATACTTTTAGGCCATAAAGAAGCTTCTTCTGCAGGTCACTCCAAGGACAGTGAGCACGCAGTGGCATCTAAAGTCATCAATAAGTGGTATCTACTAGTGTCTACACTCTGGGAATTTGTTTTTTTTTTCTATTTTAATAGAGGCATGTTATTTGTTCTCAGTGACGTAGGTGACAGTGTTCATCCATTCTGTCCATGGATGAAGAAGGGGGTGAGGGTAATTGCTTCTGACTCCTAATTTCTCCTTGGTGTCCAAAGCCACATTGGCATTTCCTGTCATACCCATAGCAACTCTGCTGTGTCTCCCAGATTTATATACCTCTTAGAACAAATGTAGGGGTGAAAAAGAAAATATTGTTACTTCAGGGAAGCTAATCTTAGATTTATTGTAAAAAGTTAGATTAATTTGAGGGCGGTCACCCAAATGTTGAGAGAAGGCTCAGAGGCTCCTCTTGATATTTTTCAGCTAACAACAGTGCTAAGCTGGAGAAAGAAGAACTGTTTGTTATAGGCCCTGGGATGTGGGGTTACCTGGCTACTATAGTGGTGCTCAGGGGCCTCCACATGGTGGCGGGAATTGACCAGTGTCAGTCGCAGGCTAGCATGGGCCTAAACCTTCGTACTATTAAGTTCCTGTTTATTTTATTTGTAACACTTTAATTTTTCCTGATTTAACAATGTATTGAATGACCATCTGTGTGATGATTAAGGAAGCTCACCAGTGACGCTTCGGCAGCATGGTTGCTAATGATTAAACCCAGGATCTCTACTACTTGAGCTATCTCCTTGGTCCCTGAATAATAATTTTCTTATTCACTACTTATTTATAAAATATAATTAACTTTCAATATTGTCCATGAGTCTTATGACCTTGATCAATATTAGTTCTAGTAGTTTTTTTCTCTATATTTAATATAAGTTCCATATAAACTGTCATGACCTCTACAAATAGAGACATTTTTTCCCGGTTCTCTAATACTTATACTTTCATTCTTGAGGCAGGATCTACACAGGACCCAGCAATGAATATAATTGCTGAGTGTTGAGACGTTTCTTAATATATTCCCAATCATAAAGAGAATTATGCATTACAATGCTAATTGTAGTCTTTTTGTTTTCATTTATGAGGTTGATCATTCTAATTTATTATTGCCATGTATGGGTATTGGACTTTGCTGCTTTTTGCTTGAACGAACATACAGATTTTCCTTTTAGTTCTATTTAATTTAGCTAGTTTTATAGGTTTTTACAATTACTGTTTTTCAGTAGTTTTGTTTTAATCCTTCAGAATGGCTTTAAATTATATATACATATAGATAGGTGTATTTGTCACTGTCACTGTCCTCCCATTGTTCATTGATTTGCTCAAGCGGGCCCAGCCACGTCTCCATTGAGAGGCTTGTTGTTACTGTTTTGACATATTCATTGTGACACTTGTTACTGTGTTTGGCATATCGAATATGTCACAGGTAGCTTGCCAGGCATTGCCGTACAGGCAAGATACTTTCGGTAGCTTGCTGAGCTCTCCGAGAGGGGCAGAGGAACCCGGGTAGGTTAGGTTGGCTGCGTGCAAGGCAAACACCCTACCTGCTGTGCTATCACTCCAGCCCTGTTGGTATATCTATATCTACCTAAGGTAAAGGTAAAGGCCCTCCCGTTGATCGTCGATTTGCTTGAGCAGGCCCAGTAACGTCTCCATATATAGGTAATATTATATATAGATTGAATGTTTTTGAACAAGATTCCCAGACTCAAAGATTACCCTGTCCTCAGCGAGTAAGACAGGACTTATGCTCACCTGGGGCCAGGAAGCCACCAGATTGCATTCCATGATTTCTCACCATCAACCCACCTATAGATAAATGGGAGCTAGACCAAGCACACCAGTTTTATTGGTCTTGGTTCACTTCTTCCCATTTTTTGGCCAAGACAACCTAAGAGTCCCTTTAGTCTCTCCCAGGGCGTGACTCTAACCCAGCCTCATTAGAAATTTGTGAAGTTCGCCCCAGAGCACACCTCAATAAACTTCTCCTATTTCCTTCACTTTATTCTTCTCTGTCCCTCTGGTCTGCTTTAGAGAGGGTTCTCAAATCTATCTCCATATATTATAGGTGCTTTTTGAACACTTTTTGTATTGGATACTTTTTGTATTGCATAATTTTTACTTATTTTTATTAGTTCCCAATCTTCTTTCTTTTTTCTCTTGTTTTCTTTTTTTTTTTTTTTTGGCTTTTTGGGTTATACCTGGTGATGCTCAGTGGTTACTACTAGCTCTGAATTCAGAAATTACTTCATGAGGTGCTTGGGGGACCATATGGGATGCCAGGAATCGAACTGGGGTCAGCTGCATGCAAGAAAAATGCCCTATCTACTGTACTATTGCTTAAGCCCCAAATATTTATAATCTTGAGTTTCGCTTAAGTGAACGCTGGATTTTCTTGTTTGAGTGATCAGTTTTTAATTTTAGCATTGAAAGAGGAAGCTTCAGTTTACAGTTTCCACCTACTGTGAGCAGTTCCATTTTTGACCGCCCCTTCTCTCATTTTTACTTACTTTGAATTCCTGAGCTCTTCCTGATCAACAGGAGTTGATAAAGTGTCCAGCATCAAATTCGGCCCCAGAGTTTAGACTCACCTGGAGGCTGAGATAGTGAGAAATACAATGCAAATGGCAGAAAAGTTATTAGGTGACATTTAAAAGTTATTAAATGACGTTTCCTAACAAATGCCATTTCATGCAGTTTCGTCTTCCCAATCTGTTTCTGAAAACTGCCTTAATTTAGGCCTGAATGTTAGAATAACTGTTTTCCCACACTCTGGTAGGACAGGTCATTGATCACTTAATTTCAGAATTCAATAGCCATTCCTTTGCACAAGGCCAAATAGGACACGAACTGGTGATCAGAGACCAGGAGTAGAGTCTCAGAAAGAAGAGGGAGGGTTTGGGGAGACTGAGGAGGGATATGGAAACAAGAGGGAACTCTGGGAGGGTGGGGCAGGGTGTGTGTGTGTGTGTGTGTGTGTGTGTGTGTGTGTGTGTGTGTGTGTGTGTGATTACACCACTTAGCTAAGCCTATTGTACCTGGGTTTTGGGGTCTTGGAGTGATGGACACAGAGTCAGAGAGACAGCAATGCAAGTGCAAAGGAGTTTTATTCCAGTTAACTGGGGTCAACTATCTCACTCACAAAAGTGGTCTCTTGATAGTGACCTCGACTTACAAGAACAAGCAGCTCATGTAGGTTTTAGTTACATAAGCAGCACATGCCTTGGTTCCTCCTGGAAATGTTTTTCTACACTCTATATAAGGCAGTTGTGGCAGTTAAGGGCACAGGGCTTCTTCTGATTGGACAGGGCCACTTGGTAACTGAAGGGGCATTTTTGGGGCTTTTCTGAGAACTGAGCCCCTGTCTGGGTGAACATCCTCCTTCTGCTGCTGAGTAATAGAAACTTGGTCACTGGGAAAAGGAAACTTAGACCTAGCTGGTTTTGTAGCCTGACAGGAGACTGTGTTGGCGTTGCTCCCGTCACACATTCCTCCCCTTTGTTATTTACACTGAGGAATCTTCCTCAGCCATAAAGGTCCCATAATGTTTCCTGAGTACCATAATTTGCACAGTATTAATCCTATCCCTTATAAATTGTACTAATCTATTAATAATACAAGGACCAAATATTAATATAAAGAATAAAATAATAAGGGGTCCCAGAAAAGTACACAGCAACGTATATAGCCAGGGGGATCTGTTGAACCATGCCTCAAACCAAGCATCCTAGACTTTCTCTCTTTCTCTGAAGAAGGCCTTCTTGGACCTTGGCCTTGGAATCTTTTACTACTCCTGTGTAGTCTGCATAGAAACAGCACACTTCTCCCAGGGATGCACGTAGACCACCTTGTTGCAGGAACAGGAGGTCAAGTCTCATCCTGTTCTGGAGGACTACCTCTGAAAGTGATGTTAGGGACTTTTCCAGGTGGGAGATTGTGGTCTCTATTCGCTCCAAGTCCTCGTCTATGGCAGCTGAAGGGAGAGAGATATCATTATGTGCATGCAGAAACAGAATAACCCATGACTCTCTCATGGTTCCCTTACATCTTTTTCTTCAGTCTTATCTTGAGGGGGCTGTCTCTTGTCCGGACATACCACTGGTCGGTATCGTTCTGTCTCCAAAGGGGGAGATGGCTCTTTTGTGTGAAGTATGGACCCAGGTTTTGATTCTTTCTACCTTCAGAGCAGATGGTGTGGTCAGAATCACGGTACAAGAACCTATCCATTGAGGTTTGCAGGTGGCAATCTTATGTCAACTGATACAGATCTTCCAATGCATACAGACAAGGAGTTCACTCTGGTGGTGTGCTCCAAGCCCCACATGGAGCTGAGCCTTGATGCCTGTAAGACTAGCAATGACTGGAGAAGAGAGAGAGCATACATTCTGGCCTGCACTTTCTCTTCAAGGCTAAGTTGGAGTAGTGAGAGTTGATCCAAAAAATTTTCAAAAGGAGCAGAATTCCTCCGTAAAGGGGATTCACACTCACAAGGCAGTTGAGATTTTCAGCGTGGGGCTTCCTTAATCTACCTACTTACATTATATTCCCCTAGAGGTTTCACCACCTTAAATCTTTAACCGGAAAATGGTCAAAATTCCATCTTTTGGAGCTGCTTCCTGCTGACACAGGGATGCTGACCCTGCCTACACAAGGGGTGAAATTTCAAGCTACCTTAGTTTTTAAAGAGCCCCAGGCAATGAATTTGAAAGATCAGATCAGTTAGGCTAAGGAATGCTACTTTGAAATGATCAGACCTTGGAGGCGGAAGAACAAATGACAAATGCTCAAATGCTCAGGGTACAAGAACCAATTATCAATGGTATAGGAAGTAAAGTTCTGAGTAACTTCCTTTTTACTGCGCTGTTTATTCCTTTCACTAATATTTTACTTCATTAGTTCACTTAATCACTTAACTTCCCGTTAGTCGTCGATTTGCTCGAGCAGGCGCCAGTAACGTCTCCATTTGTCCCTGTCGCGTGTTAGTGAAGTTAGTGAACTAACTTCATTAGTTCAGGTGTCAGTAATTTTCAACTTCCCTTTAGCCACCTCACTCCCATGTCCATTCTTCCTCTTCTACAGGGTGTTCTGCCTTAGAGGAAATGTTCTCTAATGGAGTATTAATCCCATGATGGAATAAGAATTGAGAGCTGTTAAAAAAAAATCTCTGTTCTCATAGAACTCAGAATAAATACATAAAACCAGTTTAGATGCCCATTCTCAATTTTTTAGCTATTTGACAGGCTGGGGGAAAGCAATTGATCCTACACTTTGAGCTGAGGTTCCCACTGGTAAAGCTCTGGATTCTGCTTTTCTGGCCAGACTAGTGACAGCATGTTCAACATTGAGTTTCTTTATAGATTAGACTGCTTACTTACTAAATTACCCAATTATTCAATCACCTTTGTAGAACTAGAATCTGATTCTTATAAAAAAGCAAGTTACAGAAACTTGGTTCTCTCTCCTCCTTAATTTTAAATTTGTCAACAGCTTAAACCTAGTTTGTTCCCCTGTATAAACACAGCAAGCAAGATTGGAAAGCTCTTCATTTGGGGTACCCCGTTACTTAATGAGAAGTCCTAGAATTTGGTCAAAGTCAGAGCAGGAGATACACCAATAACAGCATTTAATGTCAGGTCTATCACACGTTCAGCCATAACATGTGAAGATCAGGTCCCATGATGAACTAGAGGTAGAGCCTCAAGGTTGAACTGGATGGCCTCTGATCTCTCACCCTTCATAGAAATATCCTGGCAGTCAGGAGTCCACCCCATCCCTTCTTCAGGGCTGGGAGAGATCCTGGTCTCCAGTTCTCCAGTTTTTGAGATGGCGGGGAGGGGCCAGGCTGAGTCAGTCACTGCAGATTTCCCGCTTCCTCATTTTCCACTGCATAGACAATGTCTAGTCCTGCCTTGAGCCGGCCTGCCTCAAGGGTCTCCCTGAGGTTTCCGAGGTATTTGAAATAGTAACTGTTAAATACCTGCTCCTGTCATTTAGACCAATCCTCTGACTCTCCCTGGAAGAGGGATTTTTGGGGTCTCATAGATGGTTTTTCCTGTCTGCACCAGGGATAAACCCTATTGCAGAGAGGAAAGGCTTTTGTCTGGGCTTGTGCAGATATAGTGCCTTAACGCTTCATGGCACTAAGGAGAGAAAAGCAAATATCCCAAACTTACTTATTTACTTCCGTGTTGGAAACCTTGATTTCCAATTATCTAAGAGTACTGTAACAGGAGTTTGAATACTAGAACAATTCTGCAGATAATTTAAAGAGTTTCTTATAACAATACAGTTTGATCACAATTTTCTCTTAAAACACAACCTTAACAATACACACACATTTCTCAACATACTCAAGCCTTCTACACATTCCTTTATGTTCATTCTATCCCTTTTCTCAAAACCAGTTTCACTTTAACAGAATTTCTTCTTTTTCCCACTAATGATATCTTTATCCATCATCCATTTCAATTAAAATACTCTCATATTCCTCCCTTATAGTCATCTCTCACAGATTTTAACGTCCTTATTTTATACTTGAACTTATAGCTTGATCTACCAAGAAATTTGGAAAGCAGTTGCTAATCATTGTCCCATTTACCTCTGTAGTACTCTTTCAAAATCATTACACCACTCCCATAGATATTCAGTTTACAATGTTTGCAATTAAAGATCTCATAGCATATCTACTTAGCAAAAGTTCTCTTTACATTAGAAATTTTGTCAGTAGAATTCTCATGTCTAGGGAAACAGATATAAAAGAGCTAAAATACTCACGGAAAATGGGTTAGTTATTTTATTTGGGTGTCACTTGCAGTTGCTGGGGCAGCTCAGGGCCATGTACCTCACTCTCACACTCCCCCATTTTCAGAAACCACTAAAGCCAAATGAGCTGTTCTTAGCTGCTTGAATTTTTAAAGCCAACCTTTTTTTTTCTCTCTCTAAAGCAAAAAGAAAGCTGGTCTGGAGCTCCAAAGGGAAAGACCATATCTTTTCTTTTTATCAAGGAACAATTCTGTGGTTTCAGTAGCCACTAAAATGTAGGTTTACCCAATAATATCAGAAATCAAATAAACACTGGTAGGGCATGAATTTTGCAACTACATCTGTAACTTTTAACCCATTACTCTTTTAACTGTTTTCATGTACCACAATAATTTCAACTCACTTTCTAATAATCCAGTGCAAATATGAACAAATTAGATACATTAGCATAAGAAAACCCTTACTTCGGCTTAGTTATAAAAGTTCTTAATTATCTGAAATCATAAGATTTTTACATCCAATACTTTAACAATTTCACAATTCAAACATGCTTTTAGACACAGTAAGAGTTACCAAACTTTTAAATGATAGCATAAGAAAACATTTGAGGGGCTGGAGCAATAGTACAGCAGGTAGGGCATTTGCCTTGCACGTGTCTGACCTGGGTTTGATCCAGCATCCCACATGGTCCCCTGAGCACAGCTAGGAGTAATTTTTGAGTGCAAAGCCAGGAGTAACCCCTGTACATAGCCTGGTGTGACCCACAAAGCAAGAAAAAGAAAAAGAAAAACATTTGAACAGTCATTATATTTGTTAGTAGACTAAGAATCCTAATTTTATCTCTGCGTTGTTCCGCAAAGCTCTTGTCTTGAAACAGGCAGGTGGTATGTCAACCAGTTCCTGCAAGACCAGGATGTATGGGATCTGATCAGGGTATCCTCCTGGTCCTGGAAAGAAAACTTCACCTTTAACTTTTTAGAATAGTCCCCAGATCAAAAGTACTTTCAGCGGGTCAGCCAACGTTGAAGCTGGCCATTCTGCAGAACAAAGATTTATCAGTTTCCCTTTCCTTAATTCCAAGCCATAGCTGTGTCCTGGAGACTTGAGCTCAGAAAAATGATCCAAGAAGACCGATAGAGAGGTGGCATGTGCCTGACCCATGATCTTGTGATGAATCAATGAACCAAAAACAGTCACACAGGAAGAGATACCACAAAAGCCGCGAACAGGACATGAAGAGGGGAAGACAGACAAACAGTAGACACAAAGACCAAGTCGTGTACAGGATACCCTTGTTCCTCTGACTGCACCGAGAACCACTGAAATGGTGTCCACGTAGGTTTAGCAGTCCCAAGAGTGCCAGGGAAGGCTCCGTCTGCACTTGGCTCTTGATGTTGACCCTCCAGTGTATCTGGTAGAGTAAGAGTCCTTGTCAGTGTCCAACTGTTGTGAAGCCTCTCAACTATAAAAAGTCACCCCCCACAGACTGTGGCTTTTCGTTTAAACTCTGTACTGTTCTAAGGTCTTTGTATGTTCATCAGAGATCCCGGAGGACTAGCCCCCATATGTTGTACCCGGGTTTTCCGGTCTTGGCATGAGTGGACACAGAGTCAGAGAGACAGCAATTCAAGTGCAAAGGAGTTTTATTCCAGTTAACTGGGGTCAACTATCTCACCCACAAAAGTGGTCTCTTGATAGTTACTCAGTCTCCTGCCCCCGCTCCTGGCTGTCCTTGCCGGGGCCCCTTGGAGGGGAGTGGGTTGAGTTTTCCTCCCCGCCCCAACCAGGGCTCCGGCAGCCGAAGACCTCCAGAACCAGCCACCACCATGCTGAGACCACTGTCCGCACACATGAAGGTACCGGCAGAGGAACGAGGGCACGTGGACCCCGGGGCTGAGATCTCCAAGCCTACTCGGATTGGGGCTGAGCATCCTCCACCCAGATCCTCCAAATTCCAGTAGGCGGGGGTCACACCCACCAACTGGCCCCCTGGCGCCGTGTAATCCCATCAATGGCCAAGACTCAGAGACTATAAAACCCAGCTCCCGGAAGCGCGAGGCTGCAAATGCCACCACGCGACATCTTATCATCTCATTCCTACTTTGGACAAACTGTCAGGCTACCAAATATAACCTGCCCACACAACAGAGTCTGGCAAACTCCCTGTGGAGTATCCAATATGCCAAATACCAGTAACAATGAAGGGTCTCATTCTCCTAACTCTGAAAGAGCCTTGAATATGGTACTTTTTAAAAAAAATCTCAGGGCTAGCATGAAGGAGACGTTACTGGGGCCTGCTCGAGGCAATCCACGAACAACAGGATGGTTGTGATTGATTGATTGTGATAGTGACCCTGACTGACAAAAGCAAGCAAGCAGCTTATATAGGTTTTAGTTACATAAGCAGCACATGCCTTGGTTTCTCCTGGAAGTGTTTTTCTATACTCTATATAAGGCAATTGTGGCAATTAAGGGCACAGAGTTTCTTCTGATTGGACGTAGCCACCTAGCATTTTGGGGGCTTTTCTGAGAACTGAGCCCCTGTCTGGGTGAATATCCTCCTTCTGCTGCTGAGTAATAGAAACTTGGTCCCTAGGAAAAGGAGACTTTTCCTAGGGACCTAGCTGGTTTTGTAGCCTGACAGGAGCCTGTGTTGGTATTGCTCCTGTCACATACTATTACCCTAAGGAGGAAATTATAAGACTGTAGTCACAGCCCCAGTGGCCTTTTATTGGTTCATAGACTTCCTTTTCTTTGCTGTTTCCTGTAAGAACTTTACTTTCATTTTCCCTCGAATCTCTGGATCTTTGCTCTTGCCAGTTAAACTGATCTTTGATCTTTGTTAAACCAAGTGAATCCTAACCAATTCTGCCTCTGGTGGCCTTCACTTTTCTCCAAAGAACCACAGCTTCCCCATTGGGGTTAGAGGTATGTTCAGTAGTTTGTAGAGTGCAAAGTTTGGGAGATTTTTGACAAAAACCAGATTTTTCTTGGGTAGATTGCTTGGAAGACTTTTTCAGGAAACAAGCCCTGCCTGAAGGTTTCTACTGTTTGTATTGACTGGGGCTAGTCTAGGAGCAGCAGGGGGTGGGGGTAGGGGTGGAGGATGATGGCTGGATAGAAAAAGGGTGCTAAGCCAGGAGAAGTAACCTTTGGAAACGTTAAGTTGGGGTCTGGAGTGATAGTACAGCAGGTCAGGTGCTTCCCTTGCAGGTGGCAGACCTGGATTCAAATTCCAGCACCACATAGGGTTCCCTGAGGCCTGCCAATGTTGTTGGGTCCCACAGGTGACTCATTTGAAGTGGGGAGGAGAAAGATGGTCACTGTCTCCCCATCTGCTTCTACCACACAGGACCCGCGGTTACTGGGTTGTCTCACCTGTAGCAGTGAAGTTACACTGTTTTTATTTGAAAGTTTTGAAGGGAAAGAGGGAGAGAAAGTGGAAAAGAGTGGAGGGCAATGTGCTCAAGAGATAACCTTGGCTTCTCCAAGGACTGACAGAGAGAGAGAGAGAGTTCCTACACACATTCCAGCATTAGACAGGAAAGCATGAAAGTACACATCTCTAGAGGGGAGATGCGGGCGACACATGTGCTCAATCATCCCATATGGTTGGCTACGTGGGCACAAGCAGCACATGGACTCGGGCAGCATGCGTTTGCCACCTTTGTTCAAGGTGGCCAATATGCTCTACTTGAGGTCTTTGAAAGAATTCTAAACTATTTATCATAGATCCAGGCAAGTGTGTGTGTGTGTGTGTGTGTGTGTGTGTGTGTGTGTGTGTATGTGTTTGGGGTGGTGGTCAAGGAAGGGCAGGAGGAAGAGGAGGGGGCATGTGAGCTTATTTAAACAGGATAGCACAGCGGTAGGGCATTTGCCTTGCAAGCGTCCAACATGGCCGACCCGAGTTTGATTCCTCCGCCCCTCTCGGAGAGCCTGGCAAGCTACCGAGAGTATCTTGCCCGCACGGCAAAGCCTGGCAAGCTACCCGTGATGTATTTGATATACCAAACACAGTAACAATTGTCACAATAGAGACGTTACTGGGCCCACTTGAGCAAATCGATGAACAACAGGAGGACAGTGACAGTGACAATGACAGTCTCTGTTATATTAAAAAGAAACTGTTCCTTAATCTTAAAAAAATTAAAATATGCAAAATAAAGGATTGCCTTAATGGCAGTGCTATCTGTGATAGATTTTTCTCTTTGAAATTAGCTTTCAATTGCATTTGTTACTTCCTGGGAGAGGTTTGGCACCATTCTTCAAACTCTCCCAAATCCAAGTGTCATTATGCTGGTTAATGGCATTGATCTAAATCCAGGTTACTAAGAAAGTGCTTACAGTAGATACACATAAACTCCAGTTAATAATGTCTTGTTTGGATGCTCCCTTTTTCCCTTTCAGTTCCACATTTCTCAGGTGTATTCAAAATACTCACCTTCATGTTTTCTGCTAAAATTGTTGAATATTCTTTTATTTTCTCCATTGTTTAATTTTCTTTATTTTGGTTTTTGGCCACACCCTGCAGTGCTCAGTGTTTACTCCTGGCTCTGTACTCAGGGCTCACTCCAGGTGAAGCTCAGGGGATTATATAGGATGCTGAAGATTAAACCTAGGTCAGCCTCAATGAAGGCAAGCATATTACCTGCTATCTACTCTCTTCCTGGTCCCATATATTATCTTTCTGGTCCCATATTCTGTTCTCATAGTTTACCTGTTACTTTGCATGCATATGATTATTTGATTTTCTACTGTATTTTACATGAATACTAGGTTTTTAAGTGACTTAAATATTACTTAGATTCATGAGTTTGAGTATTAGTCCTCTTGTAGTCATGAGAAAATTTTTAAAACTTGACATTTATTTGTGATATTGTATGATCATAATGAGTAAACATATGCTTTTTACCATTCTAGCACCTGACACATGCTCACCTACACACATAAGTGTGTATTGTGTAGTCCTCAGTACATTTCTAAGTAGTCAAGGTGAAATTTAGCGTCCCAAATACTTAGATTTCCTAGAAATCATCATCTAGTCTGGTTCTCTTCACTTCCACATCCCTAATGTTCTGGGTATTGAACATTCAACAGAAAAGAAACAGGTCTAATTGTTTTGAATTTTGAGAGGGTGGGGCGGAGGGGAATTGGGTCACACCTAGCAATACTCAAGATTAACTTCTGGCTTTGTGCTCAGGGAACACTCTTATTGGTACTCTAGGGATCATCGGTGTGTGGTGCCAAGAACTGAACAGGGGTCAGTCAAGTACAAGACAAGAGACTTAATTCCTGCACTCAGGGACTTTTTTAAACCAAATTATTCACAAATCTGGTGCATGGCCAATGTAGGGGTAGAAACATTCTGAAAAATGTATAAAATGATAGCAAAAGAAAAGATTATTCTGAATAAAAGACTTCTCCAGGGAGAAGTTAGAGAATCTTATGTAGATTATTTACACTAACAAAGAAAGTACTCCTTTGGAATAGATTGGAAATTAGGTCACGAGTTCGGCATAGTTCGACAGACCTTTAGCATAATTGACTCAATTTTCATCTGATTGTTTTTTAACAATATTAATTGAGTTAACAAACAGTATTAACTGAGTTAGTTGGATTCTTGATTTATATCACTGTATCACTGTTATCCTGTTGTTCATCGATTTCCTCGAGCAGGCACCAGTAACATCTCCTTCATCCTAGCCCTGAGATTTTTTAAAGTGCCACATTTGAGGCTCTTTCAGGGTCAGGAGAATGAGACCCATCATTGTTACTGGGTTTTGGCATATTGAATATGCCACAGGGAGTTTGCCAGACTCTGCCGTGTGGGCAGGATACTTTTAGCAGCTTGCCAGGATCTCCAGAGTAAGAACTAGATACACCAGTTGGTGGGTGTAATGCCTACATACTGGAAGATAGGGGATCTGGGTGGAGGAGGCCCAGTCCCAATCCAAGCAGGCTTGGAGAGCTATGCCCCAGATCCTGCACACCTGGTTCCTCTGCCAGTTTCTTCATGAGTGAGGGTCGTCCCAACATGTGGAGTGTGGTCTTAAGCATGACTGTGGCTGGAACCGGAGGTCTTCAACTGCTGGGGCTCTGCTCAAGGCAGGGAGGGAATCTCAACTCGCCCTCCTCCAAGGAGCCCTGGTGAGGACAGCCAAGTGTGGAGGCAGGAGACTCTGTGCTGTTCTTTTCCAGGAGCTGGGTTTTATAGTCTCTGGGTCTTGGCCATTGATGGGATTACACGGCACCAGGGGCAGTTGGTGGGTGTAACGCCTACATACTGGATGATGGGGGATCTGGTTGGAGGAGGCCCAGTCTCAATCCAAGCAGGCTTGGAGATCTACACTTGATTCCTCTGCCAGTTCCTTAATGAGTGAGGCTCGTCCCAACATGTGGAGTGTGGTCTCAAGCATGGCTGTGGCTGGAACCGGAGGTCTTCAGCTGCTGGGGCTCTGCTCAGGGTGGGGAGAAAAACTCAACCCACCCTCCTCCAAGGGGCCCCGATGAGGACAGCCAGGCGCAGAGGCAGGAGACTGTGCTATTCTCTTCCAGGAGCTGAATTTTATAGTCTCTGGGTCTTGGCCATTGATGTTTTCAATTCTATCTATTAAGTAGGAGATAGCCCTCTATTAGGAGATACCCAAATAGATACTTCATTCCAATTTCCAATTCTGTGTATTGAAGATCTATTTTATGAACATTGTATATCACTTTTCGTTTCTTCTTGGTGTGGGGAACACACTCAACAGTGCTCAGGGCTTATTCCTAGCTCAGGGATCACATCTAGAGGTGCTGCTAAACCATATGGTGTGATAGGGATTTAATCCAGGTTGACAAGTGCCTGTACCATTTTTCTGCTGCCATATGCCACTCTTTTTTTTTTTTTTTTTTGCTTTTTGGGTCACACCCAGCGATGCTCAGGGGTTACTCCTGGCTCATGCACTCAGGAATCACTCCTGGTGGTGCTTGGGGGACCATATGGGATGCTGGGAATCGAACCTGTATCGGCCATCTTGGCTGCATGTAAGGCAAACGCCCTACCCACTGTGCTATCGCTCCAGCCCCCATATGCCATTCTTATCATCTGTAGTTTAACCTTTGATGAAAGGGTTCGTTCTTACCATTATATACTCATTATATCACAATAATGAGAAAAATCATTACAAATGTGTAGTAGTAACAGCAATGGTTACAATATAGATAAATTTTCAAGTAAGAGACCATGTAAGAAAGAGTATTCTGAAATGAAAAATGAATCATTGTATGTCAGCAGCAATAATTCATGGTTGGAGAGTAATAGACATAAAAGCCCTAATTGAAGTGGCTGGGTTTTTTTTTTAACATTGAAGATGAATTGGAGCATGGGGAGGGAAAAGGTTGATAATTAATGTTCTCACATGATCTTGGTAGAAAAAACCTTGGTTTGTCCTTTTGTTAAATCAGAACAAAGAAAATAAAGTATACAGGTAAGAATGGGATTTATTGTGTGACATGTACTAAAGATTTAGTGAAATTTTTATGAAAAGTGATTGTTGTCAGGTCTTCAAGCTCTTTTTCTTGTTTCTCACCTTTTTCTTTTTTTCTCTTCATTTTTTGCCTGTTTTTGATATCTACACAATATTAGATCTCAAGATATTTTACACCTACCTTTATCACTCTGCCCCATTCAACATCCTAATTTTGCAGAAAACTGTGAAGAAAAGACCGTCCTAAGTCAGAGTAACTATGAGCAGAGGAACAGCAGCTATGGCTACAGAAATCCTGAGAAACTTACAGGAAGACGTAACCTGCCCCATTTGCCTGGGACTCCTGAGAGAACCATTGAGCCTGGAATGTGGCCACAGCTTCTGCCAACTTTGCATCACTGCAAACAGCCAGAAGTCAAGTCAAGCAGGGAAGAACAGCTGTCCTGTATGCAGAACCATTTATGATCCTGGGAACATGAGGCCTAATTGGCATCTGACCAATTTAGTAGAGAGGCTCAGAGGAGTCAATTTAAGCCAAGAGGAGGAAGAAAAGAAAGATCTCTGTGCACGCCATGGAGAGAAGTTGCTGCTCTTCTGTAAGGAGGACTGGATGCCTATTTGCTGGCTGTGTGAACGGTCTCAGGAACACCGTGGTCACCACACTGTCCTCACTGAGGAGGCCGCCAAGGAATGCAAGGTACGAGACCAGGAAGGGCAGAATACATGGGACTGATTACCTTGGCAGGAGAGCCCAGAGACCTGTAGATTTTTTTTCTGTGCTTAGTTCATCTGATGTCTAGAGAACATGTTTGTGCATTACAGTTACAGAAAAGGTTAACCTAAAATACAGACTTAGCCAAAAGTTTGAAACTTGTCCTAGATATGGTACATTAGGTGCTTCAGAAAAGCTCGTATCACCTTTTTGAATAGGCGAAGTGAGAGACAGGTGAATTATGATGTAAATTCTTCCCTTATAGCAGGAGTAGATTTGTTTTGTAAGAAAGAGAAATTATTCTCTTTGGGACAGATGGTGATCTTTGCTCGAGCGGGCCCAGTAACGTCTCCATTGGAGACTTTGTTGTTACTGTGTCTGGCATATCGAATACTCTCGGTAGCTTGCCGGGCTCTCCGAGAGGGGCGGAGGAATCGAACTCAGGTCGGCCATGTTGGCTGCATGCAAGGCAAACGCCCTACCACTGTGCTATCGCTCTAGCCATATATATATATATATATATATATATATATACACACACACATATATACATATATATATAAAACCACTATTATGGTGATCTTTAATTTCTACTAAATCTTCACGTATTATTATGTTGACAATTTTGTCCAGTAATGCGTTTATTTTTATTTATTTATTTATTTATTTATTTCTATCCCTCCCTCCCCCCATCTCCCCATCCCACCCTACCTCTGTGGCAGGGCATTCCCTTTTGTTATCTTTCTCCTTTTGAGTGCTGTGGTTTGACACTGAGTGGCAATCTTGTTCGGTCTATAGTCTACTCTCATCACGCATTTCCCATCCTGAGAGAAACCTCCCAGCACCCTTTATTTGGTGCTCCCTTCTCTATCTCAGCTGCCTTTTCCCCTAGCATGTGCATCTGTCCTCAAAACCATGAAGTAATCCTCCTGGTACTTATCTCGGATGTTCTTGGGTGTTAGTCTCCTATTTTGTTACTTTATGTTCCCCAGATGAATGCAATCTTTCTATGTCTGTCCCTTTCTTTCTGACTCATTTCGCTTAGCATGATACTTTCCATGTAGTACCACTTATATATGAATTTCATGACCAGTCATAGGTTTTAATTAATTACTTTTATTTAGAGCTTCTAAAACTTAATTTATTAGAAGATTGATATTATTTCTTCCTCATTCATCTTATATTCACATGCAGATAAATCTCAAGTTTTAAATCAATTTTTATTTCTTTTCTAAGGAAAAGCTCCTGGCATCTCTGGAGCAACTGAGAAAGAAGCAGCAGGAAGCCGAACAATTTGAAACTGCTCTCAGAGAACACAGAACTTCTTGGCAGGTAGAGAAACTTTCTGAAGTGTCAGACAGAGTTTCTTGGCAGAGGAGAAACTTTCTGAGGAAATGAGACAAATTGAAAACTTGAGTTTTAGGAAGATGAAGTTCCTTTCTTATTTTTCTTCATTATTAGTAGGCCCAAAGGACATTTGACTATCTATTCTTAGTTCTTCCCTGATATATGTAAGGATTGGAAGGTGATCCTGTTCATTTGGTAATATTAATATAGGAGTATTATATTTGAAGTTCCTATTGAGGGAGTCACTGGTAAAGATAGCTAGTAAAGTCCCTGTCACATTCCTATCATTAAAAAAAAAATTGGGGGCCACACCCAGCAATACTTGAGGGTTACTACTGAATTTGTAACCAGGAATTACTCCTGGTGGTGCTCTGGGGACCACTAGATGCAGGGGATCAAACCCAGGTCAACTATGTTTTTTAAATCAACATTTCTGGAGAATGTGTTCCACTTATGGCTCCTGGTTTAGTCTTTCTTCAGTGTGAAATTTTGCAAGAAAATAGTAGCTAATTTCAGGAAATAAATTACCCAGGCTAGGAGGTAAAAACTATGTCACATCCCCACACTCCTTTTTGGCTCCGAATTGGCCTCAATATTATAGATCTAAGGCCATTGTTTTTGACTCTAATGTGGGGAAGTAATCTAAAAAGTAATCTGTCTTAAAGAATGGTTCCTGTTGTTTTAATTTCCTTAGAGAACTTTTCAATTAGTATAGTTATTTTTTTCTGGCTGCTAGTCTCTGCCTTATATCCTGACTACCTTTAACTCTTTCTCATTCTTTAAGAATCAAATAGAAAAGGAGATTCAAAGTGTCCAGAAGACATTTAAAGAAATAAGAGATATGATGGATTTGGAGGAACAAAAGGAGCTGCAAAAGCTGAGGGAAGAAGAGAAAACAATTCTCCATGACCTGGCAGAGTCTGAGAAGGAGCTGGTTCAACAGAGTGAGTTTACAAGAGGTCTCATCTCGAATCTGGAGCACAAACTACAGGCATCAACAAGAGAGATGTTGCACGTAAGACTTGGGAAGGAACCCCAGACCCTGAGATTTGAGAGAAATGAGAACCGTTTTTCCCTTCCCTTCTTTATTGCTGTACTCTGACACTAAGATTCTTTGTTCCTGTGGTATATATTCTCTGAATTTATTTCAAAGGCAATTGAAACAATTAAAAGCCCGAGTAACAAGAGAAAAATCTCACTTATATTAAGTTGTCAAGTTCAGGGTAAAAACTAGACCACAGATCCAGTGCTTTTGAGGTACCCTTTAAATTCCTGTCACCTGGGAACCAGTAATGTGAAGAAATAACCAGATAAATAATTTTCCAGGATTTGCTATCAGCAAATGCACTTTGTATTCTGAGGCTTTTTCTTTCCTCAAAGATAGAATTTTTCCCTCTTTTCCAGTTTTCTGAAAATAACTTATGAATGGCAGTATTACTTTTTCTTTATTCAGTAGAATTCACCATGTAGGTATCTCAGGGTTCTTTTATTAATATTTAATGCATATTTTTGTTTTTACTTGTATCAGGTTTATACTTTTTTTTTTACTGTTTGAGAGTTCATTTTTGTCAGTATTATCTTTGGAGAAGTTTGTTTCAGCTATCTGAAATTTAGAAATAAAATTAGTCTTAAAATTTTCTTATTACATCATTAATTTATACACGGGCTGGAGCGACAGCACAGCGGGTAGGGCGTTTGCCTTGCAAGTGGCCAACATGGCTGACCCGAGTTCGATTCCTCTGCCCCTCTCAGAGAGCCTGGCAAGCTACCGAGAGTATCTCGCCTGCACGGCAAAGCCTGGCATGCTACCCGTGACGTATTCGACATGCCAAACACAGTAACAATTGTCACAATGGAGATGTTACTGGGCCCACTGGAATTTTTACAGAACCCTTAGTTAATAGAAGCACAGAGATAGTACAATGAGTGACGTGCTTGCTTTTCACACATTTGAGTTGTATCTGATCTCCAGCGCCACGTATAATCAATCCTCTGTGCTTCATTAGGAATGATTCTGAGCAGAGCCAGAAGTAATCCCTGAGTATTACAGGATGAGGTCCAAATACCAGGAAATAAAACCAAAAAGAAAAAAAAAAGATAAGAAAAGAAAACCCCTCAATAATAGACTATTTTTATTTGTGTGAATTTTTTTTCTATTTCTTGATCTAGTTCTTTCATAAACTTTATTGTTTTTTCAAGACCACATCTTTTTGTTGTTGTTGTGTTGCTGTTTGGGGGCCATACTGGGTGATGCTCAAGGGTTCCTCCTGGCTCTGCACTCAGGAATTACTCCTAGTGGTGCTTTACTCTCTGTACTCTCACTTCAGCCCCCAAACAAACCTTGTTTTAAGACTTTTAAAAAATGTTTATATTATTTACTTATGGATTACTATTATTATTTTCTGTGTATATACACACAATTGGATACTACTATTACAGTAGGTAGGGCGTTCACCTTACAAGCGGCCGACCCGAGTTCGATTCCTCTGCCCCTCTTGGAGAGCCCGGCAAGCTACCGAGAGTATTCGATATGCCAAACACAGTAACAACAAAGTCTCCAATGGAGACATTACTGGGCCCACTCGAGCAAATTTTTCCTTTACATTTTCCGAGTTAGAAACTTGGAAAACTTTTTTGACGATTTTTTTTCTAAGATATTATTTAATGATACAATGCACTGTTATAGTTGTAGTCCTTACACAATGATTGTTTTTTGATTTCTTTTAGCCTAGCATAATTTAAAATTCTCAAAATTTTTTGATTATATATTATTTTTTAAAGCAAGTTGCTTAATGTAGCAACTTCTTGGTAATTTACTACTTTATTTTACCATCAAGGGACCCAGACCCGGCAGCCAACCTCCACTACCCAACCACCGCCACGCTCCAGGCCACTTTCTGGACAAGTTATAAAATACTTTCTACCCATTTTTCATAATTACTACTCCATATCTTATGGGGTCCAGACAGTAGACAACAAATCATAGAGAAAAATATGTTAATACATGCCTATTGGAGAGCCCGGCAAGCTTCTGAGAGTATCCTGCCCGCAGAGGCAGATCCTGGAAAGCTCCCTGTGTCGTATTCGATATGCCAAATACAGTAATGACAACAGATCTCATTCCTCTGACCCTGAAAGAGCCTCCAATTATTGGGAAAAGATGATTAAAAAGAGACTGCTAAAATTTCAGGGCTGGAATGAATAGAGACATTACTGGTGCCCAACAAGTAAATCAAAGGTCAATGGGATGACAGTGATGTGACAGTGATTTTACCATAAATTTCAAAATTATTTCATTTCTAGTGAGAGACCATGTACTTACAATATTATATATACATCTATTTAAATATATCGACTTTTTTCCTGAGTTTTTTTTCTTTTATAGCCACTCTGAAAGATGTATCTTTTGAATTAATTAACTAAAATGGTTAATTTATGTCAATTAGATCACTCTGGTTATAGTACTACTATATATTGTAAACAAATATTTCAAGAATAAATTTTTAAGTTTTTCACCTTTCTAATATAGGTTTTCAACTTTTCCTAGTTTTTCTCTAATGATAATATTCCCTTTCTTATCATGACTATTTCATATTGATACTGAATTAATTCTAGAACAACCTACTACATCACTGTGTAGCAAATAGTAGCAAAGTGCTACTATTAATACGAATCTTGTGTTTTTGATTGTTTGCTTGATTTTTAGGCGAAAACTGGCAGTGTTCAGGATTTACTCCTGGCTCTGCAAGGGATGGAATGGAGCAATAGCACAGTGGGTAGGGCGTTTGCCTTGCACATGGGCAACCAGGGTTCAATATCTCCATCCCTCACCAAGAGTCCGGCGAGCTACCGAGAGTATTCTGCCCGCATGGCAGAGCCTGGTCAGCTACCTGTGTTGCATTCGATATGCCAAAAACGGTAATAACGAATCTCACAATGGAGACGTACTGGTGCCTGCTAGAGCAAATTGATGAACAATGAGAGGACAGTACTACAGTGATAGTGCTACAGTGCTGCCAGGGCTCAGGGGACCATACACATACGTGGTGTTAGAGATTAAACATGGGTCAGCTGTGTGGAAGGCAAGCACTAATCCCTATGGGTCCTTTTGTTTGTTTTGATTTGTGTTTTGGGGCCATACTCGTCGATGCTCAGGGGTTATTCCTGGCTCTGCACTCAGGAATTGCTCTTGGCAATGCTCCGAGCACCATAGGGGATGTTGACAATCAGAGAGAACTCAGGGTCACTGCAAGCAGGGCAAGCACCTTACTTGCTGTACTATCTTTCCAGCCCCTCCTTCCAGATCCTTAATATGGACCCTTGACCCAACAAAAGCCAATGCTATGCAGCCACAGAAATTTTTGTTTTAATTCTGTAAGGAAGTCTTCCCCTCACACCCTATAATTCTGTTAATATTTTGTTTCCTTCAGTGAACTAAGAATAAGGTCACTGCATCTATTGTACTTCATAAGGCAGTACTGAGAATGTGATGAACCCCTGTGAGTGGAGTGAGTTTATTATTTCTTGACTCATATTTTCTCTTTTCTCTCTAGAATGTGAATGATGTCATAAAAAGGTATGTATGGAAGATCAGAAATGATTCTTTTGTGCAGTGAAAAGAAATTTAATATCATTATAGCCATCAGGTGATGAATAAGAATAAAAAATAACTCTCCATAGTTTTATATCAGATTTTTATCCCTGAATCTTGGCTTTTATGATCTCTAAGTATTGAGAATGGACTTGTCTGGTAAAGAATTTAGGTGAGAGGATGTTTCAGAGTTTGGATGAGTGACACTTTTAGAGATGTTAAATCAGAGTGTTTGTGATGACTTAATTTTACCCTGTTTCTGAATCTAACTCAGATATTTGCATTAAGATAGGAAAATGTTTGCTTTATTTGCTAAATATCCAAAATTAGAGATTTTGGATATTTAGCAAAAACTGACCCTTTTTAAAAAAATGAATATTATTCTTGATGGCATTATTAAAAATGATTACATTAGCAACAAAAAGGTGTTTTCCTGAGTTGAAGTCAGAGGCAGTTACTCCTCAGTGTTAAAACAGTGTACAATATTAGCATTAAAGTGTTATTATACTTTGCATTGTCTTTGCCAGTTTTAATCTTCAACAATTTTATTGAGCAAAATAAGATAAAAGATTACATGTTTATCTTCAGGAATGTAAAAGTCTACTTATTCAAACAGTTTTTTATTATAAAACTAAACTCTCAAGGTGTCTACAGAGTTGGCTTTTGTCTCTGAATCAGTAAGCTAACAAGGAATAGAAAGACAAAATTTCAGTGTTTCTGACCAAGGAGAAAGAGTGAAAACACTAATAAGGCTAAATTTGGCAAAATATAATACAATGTCTTCTGTTATCTTTGAATAGGTTGCCAGTCACTTCCCTCTGAATCCTTTGTTGTTTCTGCTTTGAGAGTCGTTGGTTTATTTTCTGAAGCAAATGCTGTAACTGATTTCCATGTACAGGCATTGCCTCCTTCTTAGAAGACTCCATTCCAGGACCCCCATTACTTTCTCAGTAACAGTAGTGTCTCCAGCAGCTTTGACAATTTTCTTTTAGATTTTTATTAGTGAAACACCATGACATGGTACAGTTGTAGATTTACAAATTTTTGTGCTTGGGTTTCAGTTATACAATGATTGAATACCCATTCCTCCACCAGATGACTGGTTAAAGAAACTTTGGTACATCTACACAATGGAGTACTATGTAGCTGTTAGAAAAGATGAAGTCATGAAATTTATATACAAGTGGTACTACATGGAAAGTATCTTGCTAAGCGAAATGAGTCAGAAAGAGAGGGACAGACATAGAATGATTGCGTTCATCTGGGGAACATAAAGTAACAAAATAGGAGACTAACACCCAAGAAGAGCAGAGATAAGTACCAGGAGGTTTACTCCATGGCTTGGAGTGCAGCTGCACATGCTAGGGAAAAAGGTAGCTCAGATAGAGAAGGGAGGACCAAATAAAGGGTGTTGGGAGCTTTGACAATTTTTGACTGGATAAGATCCAGTGATTGCTGAGCCTTATGCAAGTCACCAGCTACCTTCTGTCTTTCACTTTATTCAGTTCTAAGTCTTGTGAGTGGTTCATTTAACTGCCTTTTTTTTGAATTTAGTTTTTTTGGGGAGTCACATCCAGCGATGATCAGGGGTTTCTGGCCCTGCACTCAGAAATCACTCCTGGCAGTGCTCAAGGGATCATATGGTTTTCTGGGGATTGAACCCAGGTCAGGCTTCTGCAAGGCAAATGCCCGAGTTGCTGTACTATAGCTCCATCCCCCTTTATGGCTTCTTTAACTCTCTCTGTCTGTAACATAGGTAGATCATTCAATTACTGTCTTCTCTAGTTCCATTTGCACCTGCTCTCATTCTTTTATAATTTATTTTGCTTTTGTTTACTGGGGGCCATACTGAGTGGTGCCCTGGACTCCCTGGCACTGTGCTAGGGACTCACCGTTTGCAGTCCTCAGAACCAAATGCAGCAATTTGGATCAAACTTGGGGTGGTAGCAAGAAGGCAAAATCCCCTGGATTTTCTCTCCCATAATTTTGGGGTTGGGGGTTGGGTGAAGGGTTCTGGACACATGGCAGAACTTAGGGTTTAATTCTAGCTCTGAGCTCATGGATCACTCATAGCAAGCTCAGGGAATCATGCGGGGTTCCAGGATCGAACTTGAGTCTGCCACATGGAAGGCAAACACTATACTATCACTCTGCTTCCTGCCCCCTCCCCTCCACTATCTTTTGGATCCAACTCTCTCATATTTTCATTTCTTCCCTGTGAATGGAAGGGAGTAAGTTTTCCTTTAAGGTTCTGCTTACCAAGATTTACATCATCTCTGCTGCAAAGAAGTATCCATCATGGTCACATAATTTATGTATAATCTATGTAAATACAAAGGAAGTGCACACTTCACATTATCATTCCAGTCTGGCAGCATCAGGTCTTTCCAGATTGCTCAGCTACATGAGCTTATAATAAGACTATACGTTAAGTATTTATCGATGTTTTCAGAGAAGCAAAAATCTTAAATTGTTCTTCCTAGAGTTTCCCTTTTAGGGAATCAATTTTGAAGATATTAATCCTTTCCAACCTGTATCCTCACATTTCATGTCCTGCAGACCAGGAGCCAGGTTCCATCACCTCACTTTCTGTCACTACTTGAATGCCACATCCAGCAGAGACTTTTCCACACAATTTTTGTCTTGTTTTGCTAGACCCATTATTTTATATGAATTCAAGAAAACAGAGAAGAAAAAATTAATTTGTTATGAAAGGAGAAAAATGCTTCTGAGGTGTCTTTATAGGTTCACGCAAAGGGCAACTGGGGAAGCTAGTTAGAGACGATCTTCGTTTTTCTAGCTTTGGAGTCTGGACTCTATTATCTGTCATAATCTCCAGGAGGAGAGTGTAAGTGTATCATGGGGTGAATAGAACAAGTCAGTGGTTTTGAAGTGACGGTATATCAGGTCTGATCAGTTTTTGTCACCTTTAGGAGTGTGAAGTTGACTCTGAAAAGGCCAAAAACTTTCTCCCTGGAAGGTCGCAAAGTATTTCAAGCTACTGATCTGAGTGGGACACTGAAAGCATTTTATGGTAAGGAGTAGTCGATTAAGTTGATGAATGTGGGATTTGTGTGTATGTGCTAAATGGGGAAGAGGATTCAATTTCCAATTGAGAACAGAAGATAGAAAATTAAGATGGACACTAGTTATCAGGGAGATGCAAATCAAAATAACGATTAGATATCTCACACCACAGAGACTACACATGTCAAAATGAATAAGAACAAGTAGTACTGATGCAGGTGTGGGAATAAAAACGCACTCATTCATTGTTGGTGGGAATGTCAACTGACCCAACCTTTTTGGAAAACAGCAAGATCGTTATTTTCTAGTTTCCTCAAGAAACTAGAAATTGAGCTTCCATATGACCCAGCAATACCACATTTGGGAATATATCCCGGAAGCCCAAAAACACACAGCAAAAGTTCCATTTGCACGTCCATGTTTATTTGTTTATTGCAGCACTATTCACAGTAGCCAGAATCTGGAAACAACCCAAGTGCCTGAGAACAGACTATTGGATAAAGAAACTATGATACATCTACATAATGGAATACTACACAGCCAACAGGAAGAATGTAGTCATGAAAATTGTTTATGTGTGAATGACATGAAGAATATCATGTTGAGTGAAATGAGTTAGAAGGAGAGACACACACATAGAATGATTTGCTATTATTTGTGGGACATATAAAAAAACACAGTATGAGACTCTTACCCAAAGACAACAGAAATGAAGACCAGGAGACTGATCCCTGGTGGGAAGATTGTCAGAAATGGGAAGAAGAGGGAGAGGGCAGTTAGGATGGAGAAGGGAAGGAACACTGACAATGGCAGTTGGGAATAATCACTCTGGATAAGAATTGAGTGCTGAAAGTAGGTAAAAGAATTTATTTATATGATAACCTTGTGATAGAAGGTGAAGACAAGTGCTGAAGTGCCTATCTAGAGGTAGACTGGGAATGGGGGCAGAAGTAGGGAAATTGGGGACATTGGTGGTGAAAAAATGTACAGTAGTGAAGTGCCAGGTATTAGAACATTGTTTGACTGAAACCTATCTTGAACAACTTTGAGATAAACAGTTTATCTCACCGTGATTTAGGAAGATGGAGGCCATCTACTGCTAGATATATTCTTATTTAATGGGATGTCGTTAGGAGTTAGATTCTATTTTTATGTACCAGTTCAGTACCTCTCTATAATCCAAAGTAAGCAGTGGAAATAAATTTTAATTCTGACTCCCTTTCTTATATTTAACACTATTTTTCCATATCGGAACTGAGAATATGCAATGCTAGTGGGGTAAGGAAAAAATCTCATTACCATCAAATTCTGTTCACATAGTACTGGGAATTTTTCATTTTCTCTTAGATCTCATGTTTTAAGACTCATATTTCCCCTTCAAAAATGAATATCTTATTGTTTTTGCATTGTTTTTCTCTCCAAGAACAAAGTAAAATCTGTCCTAGTTCGGCCGTGCAGACGTCATCCCCGCTGCTCCGGCTCCCTGTCATGGTCAACCCCATCGTGTTCTTTGACATCGCCGCCGATGGCAAACCACTGGGCCGCGTGACCTTCGAGCTGTTTGCAGACAAAGTCCCGAAGACTGCGGAGAACTTCCGCGCGCTGAGTACCGGCGAGAAGGGCTTTGGTTACAAGGGCTCCTGCTTCCACCACATCATCCCCGGCTTCATGTGCCAGGGTGGGGACTTCACTCACCACAACGGCATCCGTGGCATGTCCATCTACGGAGAGAAGTTTAACGATGAGAATTTCATCCTGAAGCACACGGGGCCTGGCATCCTGTCCATGGCCAATGCTGGACCCAACACCAATGGTTCCCAGTTCTTCATCTGCACTGCCAAGACTGATTGGTTGGACGGCAAGCATGTGGTGTTCGGCAAGGTGAAGGAGGGCATGAATATTGTGGAGGCTATGGAGCGCTTTGGGTCCAGGAACGGCAAGACCAGCAAGAAGATCACAATTTCCAACTGTGGACAAGTCTAAAGGCTCTCATTCTCTCAACCACCAGACCATTCCTTCCTTTTGCAGCTCTGGAGAACACCCTGTCCCCCACATGCTCCGAATGCCCTCTAGTCCCTGCAGTTCTCTCGATTCCACTGTTTCCTACACCCATTCCTTCCAAGTCTAGCTGGATTACAGTTGTTTGTGATTATAAAGTGAAAAATAAGTAAGAAAAAAAAATTTCTCCTAGTTCCTACTTAAATAATTCTCAAAATCCCTCTTAGAATATTACATCAAAGCATTTTCCTCATCCAGTCTTCTAATTATTCCACTATTCAGATGACTCTGAAAGTTCCTGACAATAACCCGGGTATTACTGTTTCTTTGAATGGAGCACAAGTGAGATGTGTAGCCAAAAGGAGTTCACAGCTGGGTCTTTCAACAGGTAAAGGTAAAGATAAAGGCCCTCCTGTTGATCGTCGATTTGCTCGAGCGTGCCCAGTAACGTCTCCATTGGAGACTTTGTTGTTACTGTGTCTGGCATATCGAATACTCTCGGTAGCTTGCCGGGCTCTCCGAGAGGGGCAGAGGAATCGAACTCGGGTCGGCCATGTTGGCCGCTTGTAAGGCGAACGCCCTACCCGCTGTGCCAGGTGGTTGTGATAATTATGTTCTGGGCTCTGAAGCTATCAAATCAGGAAAGTGTTAATGGGAGGTAGATGTGTCAGACAAACATGAATGGATGGTGGGGGTACATCAAATCACATCAATTAGATCCTCTCAATTCTATAAACAAAATTATTATTCATTTAACTTGGGGTTTGTGGGGCCCCCAATATTCTCATGGAGTCTAGCCCCCCCAGCCTGTACCAATTAAACAGAACCTTTCATATAACCCTCAATTTGACTATTGGGTTGTAGGGTTACAGAATCATTCTGACTATAAAGTTTTGTGAAGAATTCTATCTCTGATGCTGAGATTGTGGCTCTTTCCGTGACTGTTGTATTGGGGTTTTTGTTGACTATGAGGCATGCACAGTCTCATTTTACAATGTCACAAAACATAAATTCTCGTGTTCCTTTACTGACAAAATATTCTCATATTTTAATCTTATGAACTGTTCTGGCCCATTAACTTTGTGCTTACCAAGCTCTTGAACTACCACACACTTCCACATTTTCATTGTAGCATAATTTGCTTATTTTTTTTTTTTTTTGGTAGGGGGTGGGTAAGAGGAACTGAGCCAGTAAAGCTCAGTGGTTATTTTTACTCCGCGCTCAGGAATTACTCCTGTCCTGTATCAGAAGACCATCAAGTCAGCCACATGCAAGGCAAGCACCCTAACCTCTGTACTACATCTCTGGCTCCAATATTCTTGCTTTGGGTGCCTCCAATAGAATATAACTTGTACTATTCCTTCATCTTTTCTCTCCTGTAATTATTTTATTTGAACATGTCATTCATTAATAAAGTGTTTACTGTGAGTTCACAAAATGTGTGGGTGATATGACCTGTAATTTTTTTCATGTGAACATTTGTCATTTATTAATAAAGTGATAACTTTTTCGTGTTCCATGGTTTTACTATGTTTGCATTAGAAGGAATCTTTGTTCATCATTTTCACTGCTTGAAATAGAAATTGAGACCTCACACCTGCCCTCTTCCTCCAACATTAAAAAAAAAAGCCCACTACTGAGGTATTGAAGAAATGGCACTGCCAAAAGCTTGCAATTTTTGTTTTCTTTTCCATTGACAAAAGATGCAGGGATACTGGGATACTTTTAGCACTTTTGTTTATTATTTTCTGTATGGGAGTTGTCTTTCACTGGTGAATGAATGAGTCCTTAGTGGTATATTAGTTACCCAGAAAATCCATCATTTATCAGTTTTAGAAAAACTATATTATGTACTAGGAGGAAGTCTTTTATGTATAGTGTGTCTGAACTCAAATATTCTCTCTCCACAAACTAGCAGTGTAATCTTGAATAATATGTTGTTTATTTTCTTATAATAATACCATTAGGAAAAGTGTCCCACACTTGCTGGTGTTATGACAGAATAATTGTTGTGTACAAAGCACTTGCATCTGAAATGAATAATAAAATTTTATAGACTTACTGAAACATGGGCTGGAGCAATAGCACAGCGGGTAGGGCTTTTGCACGTGGCAGACCCAGGTTTGATTCCTCTGTCCCTCTCGGGGAGCCTGGCGAGCTACCGAGAGTATCCCGCCTGCATGGCAAAGCCTGACAAGCTCCTCGTGGTGTATTCAATATGCCAAAAACAGTAACAAGTCTCAAAATGGAGACGCTACTGGTGCCAGCTTGAGCAAATCGATTAACAATAGGAGGACAGTGCTACAGTGCTACTGTGCTACAGTGCTACTGAAACTTATCATCTATATCAGTGTCTCATAAAACTGCTTTTTACCTTCAGATTTCTAGGGTTACTTTTAACTAAAGCTTAGTTTCAGATCCCAGAAAGATTTGTGCTGCTATCGACTACATTTGATTGCCCTGGATAAATAAGGCTGCGTGCATGAGTGTGTACGCATAGTTATATGTCTATGTGCATATGTGTGTACCACAGAATCACGTTAAAATTCTACTTAATCCTTTGAAATTCTTCTTTGACCAAAAAATTCATTTGCCAAAAAAAAACCCCTGATATTTATTTGACGCAATATTGTTAAAATAGAGCAACTGTGTTTCATACGCCACCTATCATGCTAACCAAAACCCAGTATGATTTTTCAGCTATTACTTTCTCAGGGTGAACAAAATAAATATTTTAAGAATGTGTATTAGGTTAATTTTAACATTATAACTCTTGTTTTAACACATGTTGAGGGTCTGTGAGATAGTATAGGAGATAAAGCACTTGTCTTCCTTGTGAACAACCCCCACTTACTTCCTGGCACTGCATGTGATGGGAGTCAATGCTGAGTACAGAGCTCCAGGTACTATTGTGTGTGGACCACTGCTCTTCCCTCCACAGAGAAAAACAACAGAAAACATCGGAGGTTTTTTGTTGTTGTTGTTGTTGTTTTGTTTTTTTGGGTCAACCTGGCAATGCTCAGGGGTTGCTCCTCAATCTACACTCAGAAATTACTATTGGCAGTGCTCAGGGACCATATGGGATGCTGGGGATTGAATCCTGACATGCCGCATGCAAGAAAAATGCCCTACCCAGTATACAACCACACCGGCCCAAAAATATAATGATTGAAGAATTATCTTTAAATTTTTTTTATTAAATAAGTATTTATAGCTTCTTCTTTCACCTATCTTTATAATTCAGTTTTATTGAAATTTAATTTTAACTGAGCTTCGTCCAGATTACTATTTCAGTCACATATATTAGAAAGTAGAATTAAAATTGTGTGACTTATAGACCATGATGTAGAAAAACGTTTGTTTTCTTTTTCTTCGTTGCCCTGGTCAGCTTTACTTTGTAATGTAACGAGGTGACCCAAAGTTAACAGAAAATCAGGTGGTTGCTAACAGCAGGGAAGCAGAAAGAGACACTCCAAGGATGCAGGGACAAGATGCTCAGAGAAAACCTGAGTTCAAACAATGTCGCCATCACATATTGCTTTCTCAGTCACCACGTAGAAAATTATTTAACTATTCAAGGCTAACCATGAGCATCTGACTTATGTACTCCAATTGTGTTTGCTTGCTTTGACTAATGACAAAATTGATTGATGTAGCCAGGCAGAATGTAATAATAAATGTTTAAAGCTTTGCTTGGACTAACGTTTGGGGCTGTTCATTGCACGTAGAACCTTATTCTCAGGCTCAGCAGCTTCTACAGGTTAACAAAGGCTCTTCATTTGGGTAAACAAGTGCACTCAAGACTTCTTGGGTAAGCTCTCACAACAGCAATAGTGTCAATGTTTCCAGAAAAAAAAAACCACAACAAAAATCCCTATTCTTTTTTAGTGAGAAAGAGCAGGAAATATATGTGCATTGAACTTGTTGAGATCTTTTTGGCATTGTTACTACCAAATCTTCCTAACCCTAATTCAACCTAATGAAAACAGTGGAGGCAGAGAAACAGCTCAAGCAGTCGAGCACCTACCTAGAATGCGTGTAGCCTTGAGTTGGATTCCTGCCTCCCATACCCCAATGGAGTACTGCCAAGACTGGCACTGGTACCCTTGGTCACCACTGGGTTGTGACCCTTACATAGAATTAAAAGCTTTTTGAGGCTTTTATTTAAAGAATTAGAAGGGGGTTGGAGAAATAGTAGAGAGGGTAAGATGCCTACTTTGCATACAGCAATCCCCCCAGGTTGAATCCTAGCACCCCATTTGGTCTCCCAAGTCTGCCAGGATTGAGCCAGAAGTAAGTAAGTCCTGAGCATGGCCTCCTGTGGCCCAGAAACTGAAAGATTTGGGGGGGGGAAGTGAGCTTTTTGGTCTGTTTTCATTTATGTTTATTCATGAATAGGAATTTACAACATACTATCTTAGATTTTCTAATACAACGGATTCTAAGGTAGATGGTTTGAGTATGTACATTTGTGTGTATGTACATATGCATATTTATGTTTAATCCCTTACTGCGAACACTTTGAGAAATCGACCTAAACTTCACATTGAACCCCTGCCACCCTGTCACCCGATTGCTGTAATCTCCAAGGTTCTTACTTATTGAGACCATCTGCACTGAATTTTTTTTTCTTTTTGAATCACACCCAGCAAGGCTCAGGGCTTAATCCTGGTTCTGCACTCAGGAATTACTCTGAATTACTCCTGGCAATGTTGGGGGGGATAACAAGGGATGCCATGGTTCAAACTTGGGGCAGTCAAGTGCAAAATAAACTCCCTACCCACTGTACTATCGCTCTGTCCCCTGTACTGAATTATTAGCCAAATATTCTTCAGGGATATTCACCATTACTCTCCCTATGATGACCATTTTTCCAGTTCAGGATGAAGAACCTAGCTACAAAGAAATAAAATTTGAATTTACATGAACACTAGAAAAGATGCTCATACTAAGGGCTCCCAGTATTCAGAGGGCCCTGGCTTATTTGAACTCTTCTCCAAAGTATGTGAATCTCGTTTCCTCTTTCTCATCTCTGAGCTTCAAGTAACAGTCATGCCATTTTGTCTTTCTGCGGCAGATATATATCCACAGGGAAATATTTAGACTCAGAAGTCTATCAGAGCTCAAAAGATTCGCTACTCTGCATGAACATTTCTTTACGATGTGAAAATGCCTAGATCTCGCTCTAGGCAGTGATCAGTTTTGTTTGAGGATTTGCCATTGTCAGTGGAATTACCACATAACCCACACTCATTGAGATTTCACAGACCTTCCTTTTTCTCTTACTGAACACAATGTGAAATCTCTTTCTCCCTGCTGTTCTTTCCATGTAACCCAAATTTAGGATATTCTTAATTTCAGCACCACAACTACTACTCCTTTTGGTGGTGCTGTTCTTCAATTCAGATAATTCATTGCCTTTGTAGAAAAAAGGAAACAATTATTTCCCCCTCATAATTGCTTTGTCACTAAGAGTGCAGAATCAGAATCAGAATCAGAACATTTATTTTTTATGGGTCTTTAAGAATACCGAGTGTCCCAGTGAACCCTCTTACAGTGTGGAACTAAGGGTTCTGTCCTCTGCCTGGTAAGATGGTGCTCCCAGTGCTGCCTGGTGCCACTAATATTACCGGCTATGTCCTGATGGCATGTAATACTCTGATCAAACACAGGGCTTTCTTATTCAAGACTTATATACTCCCCTGCCCCTTTGTGGGTTTTTTTTCCGGCCCCAATAGGACAGTCTTAGTAACTTTCTAAAAGTTCTTTTTTGGCCCATCAGTGCTCAGGCTTACACCTGGTTTAAGGTCACACCTGGTGGTCCTCAAGGCACTATATGGGATGTCAGAGATGGAACTCAGGTAAGCCACTTTCAAGACAAGTGCCCTACTGGCTGTGCTATCTCCTGGGCCCAAACATAAGGCTTTTCTGTTTCCATTCTAGAGATTATATTCTGGGTTGGGCATGCAGGGCATGTGCTTTACCACTGAGCCACATCTCCAGGCAACCTAGCAAAACATTCTTTATTTAAAAACTTTAATTTATTTTTTAAAATTTATTTTATTTGTTAGTGAAACACCATGAGGGACAGTTGTAGACTTACAAACTTTCATGCTTGGGTTTCAGTTATACAATGATCAAGTACCCATTCCTTCACCAGTGTACATTCTCCACCACCAATGATCCCAGTAGCCCTCCCACCCCCACCCCATTTCCCCCACCCTACTCCGACTCCACCTCTGTGACAGGGCATTCCCTTTTGCTCACTCTTACCTTTAGGGTGTGGTAGTTCTAACAAAACATTATTTTTAAAAAATTTTATTTATTTTTTATTTAGATTCTTATTAGTGAAACACCATGAGGTACAGTTGTAGATTTACAAATTTTTGTGCTTGGGTTTCAGTTATACAATGATTGAATACCCCTACCCTCCACCAGTGCCCATTCTTCACCACCACTGATCCCAGTATTCCTCCCACCCCCCCGTCCCCCACACCCCATCCTGCCTCTGTGGCAGGGCATTCCCCATTGTTCTCTCTCTACTATTGGGTGCTGTGGTTTGCAAAAGAGGCATTGAGTGGCAATCATGTTCGGTCTGTAGTCTACTCTTTGCACTCTAGCAAATCATTTTTTTTTTTTTTTTGCTTTTTGGGTGACACCCAGCGATGCACAGGGGTTACTCCTGGCTCATGCACTCAGGAATTACTCCTGGCGGTGCTCAGGGGACAATATGGGATGCTGGAAATCGAACCTGGGTTGACCGCGTGCAAGGCAAATGCCCTACCCACTGTGCTATCACTCCAGCCCCCTAGCAAAACATTCTTAAGAAATCTTTTAGTAGCTAAAATGTCTTAAAGTGAAGGAACATTTATGTATTTAAAAAATTTTAAGTGTACCCAGGCAATATAATATTCTACTGAATCAGCACCAAATATTTAAATCCAAGCTTTAATAAAAGCAGGAATGTAGCACTGTAGCACTGAGCACTGTCCTCCCATTGCTCATCGATTTGCTTGAGTGGGCACTAGTAATGTCTCTATTGTGAGACTTGTTACTGTTTTTGGCATATCAAAAATGACGCGGGTAGCTTGCCAGGCTTTCCCGTGCTGGTACGATGCTCTCTGTAGCTTTTGGGCTCTCCAAGAGGGGCGGAGGAATCAAACCCGGGTTGGCCTGGGTCAGCCACGGGCAAAGCAAATGCTCTATCACTGTACTATCGCTCCAGGCCCCGCCCCTCCAAAAGCAGGAATGATAAGATAAATGCACATTTTGTATAAAATCAACATAGTGTTTGTACAGTATAGTTTTATTTCCTATATTTAGGAAAGCATTGAATGCCCTGTAAATCTTAGAGGAAATGATATGGATGTTGAATCTTCAGGGACTGAGTGCCAGACGTTAATACAGGATGGAGAGTAAGAGGGTCATTTTTTGCTATCTCTTGCTTCCTTAATCCATCAGACTGGAAGATCACTGACTTCTGAGTCTACACCTTTTCACATAATCACTTACTTAACTTCCCGTTAGTTGGCGATTTGCTCGAGCGGGTGCCAGTAACATCTCCATTTGTCTCTGTCGCATTCTAGTGTAGCCCAATGGCATCTGTTCACTCTGGAAAAATGAAGAGCCTCAAACCGATTGTTCATGATCTTGATGAAGAAGTCTGACCATCTGGTAGGTGGGCGGCCACGCAGTCTTTTGACATCCCTGGGATCCAGTCAGTAACAGCTCTAGTCCAGCGGTAGTCTTTAAATCTCATTACATGACCAGCCCATCTGATTTTTGACACCTTGGCAAACGAGACAGCGTCCCTGATTCTTGATCGTCAACTGAGGTCAGAACTCTGGATTCTTTCTCTCATTTGAGTGAAACATGATATTCCAAGCATAGCTCTTTCAATTCCTCTTTGGGAGACCCGAATAGCATTCTCATCCTGTTTACGTAGGACCCAGGTCTCTGAGGCATATGTTAATGCAGGAAGAACAGTGGAATCAAAGAGATGTGCCCGGAGCCGGAGATTCTTCGTCCTCTTAGCTATTTCTTCGACGTTCTTGAAGGCGTTCCAAGCCGCTCCCTTCCTCCTGCACAGCTCGGGTGCCAGGTCATTTGTCATGTTGACTTCTCGACCTAGGTACACATGTGTACCTATACCTTTTAAAAAATATTTATTTTTATTATTCATAATGAAATTATAAAGTTTTTCATTGTTGGGTTTCAGGCATACAGTGTTCCAAGACGCTCTCCTTCAGTGTCCACTTCACTCTATCAAAGTATTGTTTTGTTATGTGAAAACATCCCCAGTTTTTGTGGGCTGCTCTCAGCTTAGTGCCAACATGGGATCAGGAGTGAAACCTGCACTTGCTGCTACCTTTTGAGAATTTTATGCTTTCCCACTTTTTCCTAATTTCATCTGCTAGATTATGTATTTGCAGAAGAAATGTTTCTCTCAGGACTTCTTGAACACACCGATTTACCCCCCACCTCAACTTCTTGCAACCACCATTCTACCGAGTTGAGAAGTTTATACTCCACAAGCTGGTGATGTCATGCAGCATTTTTGTCTATGTATCATGAAATAGAGCAAGAGTTGGTTTCATCTCTCAAACCAAGAGATTTAGTCTCTAAATTCCTCCAAGAACTTCAAGTGCAAATACTGCCCAGAATAAAATAATTTTCTAAATGTAATTGTTTTCACTTTGCAGTCCTTTCTCCCTGCTCTGTGAAGTAGAATTTTGCATGAAGGAGACGGTGGTATGATTATGTTTGGAATTTGGGGGCAACAGCGATATCAGTCAGGCAAAACCATCGATTGAATATGATGTGGTCTATTTCGTTGTGGAACTGTCCACCGGGAGACTCCCATGACCAATGTTTAAATTTGGCCTTCTGGAACTGTGAGTTACCATGGATGGTCTTGGTTGACATGATGAACTCAGACAGTCTCTCACCCTATTCTTTCCATTCTAGGCCATGGGTCCTGATGTGAAGTTCTTCGGCTGATCTTCTTGGTCCTATCTTGGCATTAAAATCACTGACAATGCTCTTGTAGAAGGTGTGGTCTTCTTTATAGAACTTCTCCAGCTCCATGTAGAACTTCTCAATTTCTCCTTCATCATAATTGGATGTTGGTGCGTAGACAACGAAGATAGAATCTCTTTAAGAAGAAAATTTTAAGAAGAAAGCTCCCAGAATGACCACCAACTGGGAGCTCTTTGGCACTATTGCTGGAACATGGGAAGATACCGTTATTGACAACATTGATGAGGAATATGATCGACTGGTTCAGCACGTCCATGATTGTGCGAGGAACGCCAAGAGAGAGATAGCCACAAAAAAATTCCTGTCTTTGAAAACTTTTGAGCTTATTCGCCAACGTGGTTTGGCGCATGTCTCAGGCAACCACAAGTGAACGTCCGAGCTCACAAAGCAGTGCAGAGATGTGATAAAGGAAGACCTCAAAGAGAGAAGAGCAGCAGTGATGGTAGATGTGGCAGAAGCCGGGAAAGCATTCATAATGCCCGCCTGTCCTTTGCCAACTACAAGACCAAGATGACTGCCCTCCGACGTCCTAATGGATCTATCACATCTTCCAGAAGGGCAATGGAGAAGATTATGCATGACTTCTACTCAGATCTCTTCGATACCCATGTCCACCTGCTGACATACCAAATTCCACAGGATGTATATATTGTTCCCAATGTTCTCCCTTCTGAAATCCTACACACCATTTCGTCGGTAAAGAAACAAACAGCACCCAGCCCAGATATGAATACCTGAAGAACCTGCCGTCATTACTCATCAATATGTTGGCTCAACTCATCACACGCTACCTGTCTGAATGCAAGGTTCCATCCCAATGGAAAGCCAGCAGGACTGTACTACTGTACAAGAAGGGAGACATCCACGACATTGGCAACTCTTGTCCAATCTGCCTATTGTCTGTCATCTACAAGCTGTTCACTCAAGTAATCCTGAATAGGATTGACAGAACACTAGATGAAGGACAACCATGCAAGCAAGCCGGATTCCGCAAAGGATTCAGCACCATCGACCATATCCACACGATAACCAAGCTCATTGAGGTTTCTCGGGAGTTCAAGATACCGCTCTGTCTAATGTTCATTGATTTAAAGAAGGCCTTTGATTCTGTTGAGACAGAAGCAGTCATTGAAGCCCTAGCCAATCAGGGCATTCAAACTCAATACATCAGGATCCTCCGTGAGCTGTATTACGGATTCACTACCAGGATCTCACCATTCTACAAAGAAGTGATCAGCAATGTCAAGAGAGGGGTTTGGCAGGGTGATACCATTTCACAGAAACTCTTCAGTGCCACCCCCGAGAACATCATCAGCGACTGAAATGGGAAGGAATGGGAGTGAAGATAGATGGTCGGCAACTACACCACCTCCGCTTTGCTAATGACATTGTTCTACTAACACCAAACATTAGCCAAGCGGCACAAACGCTGGCCGACTTCGACCATTAGTGTGGAAAAGTTGGACTACAGCTGAATCTTATGAAGACAATGTTTATGAGAAACAGCCTCGTTCCTGATGCTCCATTTGCTCTCAATGGAACGACCATCTCCGAATGCAACAGTTTTGTGTACCTAGGTCAAGAAGTCAACATGATGAATGACCTGGCACCTGAGTTGCGCAGGAGGAAGAGAGTGGCTTGGAAAGCCTTCAAGAGCGTCAAAGAAATAGCTAAGAGAACGAAGAACCTCCGGCTCCAGGCATATCTCTTTGATTCCACTGTTCTTCCTGCATTAACATATGACTCAGAAACCTGGGCTCTAAGCAAACAGGTTGAGAATGCTACTCGGGTCTCCTAAAGAGGAATTGAAAGAGCTATGCTTGGAGTATCACGTTTCACTCAAATGAGAGAAAGAATCCGGAGTTCTGACCTCAGTTGATGATCAAGAATCAGGGACGCTGTCTCGTTTGCCAAGGCATCAAAAATCAGATGAGCTGGACACGTAATGAAATTTGGAGACCACTGCTGGATTAGATCCATTACCGACTGGATTCCATGGGATATCAAAAGAACATGGGATGTCAAAAAGTTATTGCACCAATAACTTCACCACCAGTAAAGTGCCCAAACCCCACTACTACAGTCCTTACATCACTCCTAGTGGGCCTCATGCATCAGTACCCTCACAACCTCTCTATTGGTAGCCTCATTCTCTTGGCAAGAGTTCAAGCATTTGTTTTCATTCTCTATATGCATTCCCTTGTCTTGTTTCTTATACCACATGTGAATGAATTGTTCAGCATTCCTCTGCTCACTGGCTTATCTTGCTTAACATTATCCCCTTGCATTTCATCTGAATTGTAGAAAAAGACAGGATTTTATCTTATAGCTGATGATATTCCATTGTATCTAGACAGTACAACTTTACCCACTCACCTTTCAAGCATATGGATGTTTCCAGATATTTTCCCCCATAGTAGTGATGCTCAGGGGTTACTCCTAGCTCTGTGCTCAGGGATCAATCCTGATGATGCTCAGAGGACCATGTGGCATTCCAGTGACTGAAGCCCAGTCAACCACATGCATGGCAGAGGTTCTACCCACTATACCCACTGTACTTTATCACTCCAGTCCCTGTTTCCAGATTTTGGTTATTATAGAGAGTGCTGTAATCAACCTAGTATGCATATATATTTTTTGAATTAGTGATTTTGCATTCTTGGGGTAGATGTCAAGGTGTGAAAGCCAATCCTAAAATTCTGGCCAAGCTCATCAGTCTTGTAAGACTACAGACTTCCAATTTTATAGGTAATTTCCAACCCAGGGTCATGTACATATTAAGCAGCTTGTTTACTAGAGGACTTTTTTAGATTGTATTAATTTGCAATTCTCCATGTGCCATTGATCTCCTCTGGGCATATATTGCCTGTAGTGAGTGCCCTGTTCCAAACAGACTGCAATGCGGTGTGGGCAAACCCATGGGCCAAGTGAAATTCTTGAAACTGAGTGCAGGATATCTTGACTGCCATCAAGAGGGTTGCTGGACTGGAGGGATCAATCCTTGCGTAAGGGCTTAAAAGCACTGAGTTTGAGGCTGTTATGAGGACTGGTTTGGTGCTGCCTTTTCTGTGCTCAGGTACAGGTGCCGTCTCCTGCCCTTCCATAATCCTTTTTCATTTCCAAATTAAATTTTTGGGAAAAGGCTTATGACCTTTCTATTTCTTGAAAGCACCTGGGTATTAGGAACAATCGGGGATATATTTTTGTTGTAATGCTGGTCTTGTCACTCATTGGCCTAACACCTATGTAGGGAGCTAAAGCAGATGTTCTCAAACTTGTATGGCCTACCAAAGGCTATCAGAGAGGAAAAAAGATATATATATATATATATATATATATGTATATATATGTGTGTGTTACAAATAAAAATTAAAATTCCCAGTAATGAAATTTTTATGATATATTTTTACATATGTCCTAAAACACTTTTTATATATTGTTCAACACTTTTATGATATATATTTTGACTTATGTCCTGCAACACACTTAAGGAAGATGCTGGCACCCTATAGTTTGATCTATAAAATCACTAAAACCATAGTGACATTTGCATTACACATAAGATGAAAATAATGAAGGATAATATTAAAGATAAAATTACAAATTATACCTAAAACAATTGCATAAGAATGGTGTGCTACTTGCATGTCTATTGTAGCACTATTTACAATAGCCAGACTCTGAAAAACACCCTAGTGCCCGAGACAGATGACTGGTTAAAGAAAATTTTGTATCTCTACACAATGGAATAGTATGCAGCTGTTAGAAAAGATGAAACCATGAAATTTGCATATAAGTGGATCAACATGGAGAGTATCATGCTAAGTGAAATGAGTCAGAAAGAGAGGGACAGACATAGAATGACTGCATTCATTTGTGGAGTATAAAGTAACAGTAGGAAACTAACACCTAAAAATAGTAGCTATAAGGGCCAGGAGGATCACTTCACGGCTTGGAAGCTGATTTCATGTGCTGGGGGAAAAGGCAGCTGGGATGGAGAATGGACCTCTAAGTAAATAGTGGTTGGAGGGATTGCTTAGGATGGTAGATGCATGCTGAAAGTTGACCATGGACCAAATTTGATGACTGCTTAGTACCTATATTGCAAACCATAACACCCAAAAAGAGAAAGAGAAAGAGGGAATGTGTCTGCCACAGAGGTAGTGGGTGGGAAGGGGATAGGGGTTGCAGGAGGAATATTGGGAACATTGATGATGGAGAATGGTCACTGGTGGACGGATGGGTGCTCGAACATTGTTTGACTGAAATGCGATCATGAAAGTTTGTAAGTCTATAACTGTAGCTCATGGTGATCCATTAAAATAATAACCGTATCACTGTCATCCCATTGTTCATTGATTTACTCCAGCAGGTGCAGTAACGTCTCCATTCATTCTAGCCCTGTTATTTTAGCAGCGTTGCCTTTTGCCAAAAACAGTAACAATAACAGGTCTCATCCCGCTGACCCTGAAAGAGCCTCCAATATGGTAGTGTTGGGAAAAACAAACAAGGAGATGCGTAATAATAATAAAAAAAAGAATGGTGTGCTGGCATCAATTTGCTGATGTCTAGCTATTTTTATCTGCAACATTCTTTGTTTTGTTTCTTTGGGTCACAACTGGTGGTGTTTGGGCTTACTCCTGTGTCTGCATTCAGGGATCACTCATGGGAGGCTCCAGGGGAATATATGGGATTGTGGGACCAAACCTGGGTCAGCCTTGTGCAAGGCAAATACCCTATCTGCTGTAATATCACTTTGGGCCCTATCTGCAACATTCTTAGATTACTACAATTAACTATTTACAATTGGTTTCTTTTTTTAGTTAACAAATTTGTGATCACGGTAAAACTATGTTTTGCTAAGATAAAGAAAATGCAATTAAAAATGTTATACTACAGTTTATACTTGAGGGTAAAGGATAGGTATCTGGTTTGTATAATTTAAAGAATGCAATTTTTCCCTCTGGTACCCATATATTTCATAATAATTTTATCATAACATTGTGACAATTACCAACAATCTAACTGAACAAAGGGACATTGTACTTTGAGCTCAGATATCTTTATCTGAAGCAGGAATCATTCTAGTTGTCCTAGATGCAAATAAATGCAATATAAGAGATAATAATACATCATATGATATTTTGGGTAGATCTAACAATTGGCCATTTGGTCAATTCTATGGACAGCTTGGTGGATGGGCCCAACAGGGGTTAAACTATGGATGACCTTGGACTGCCACCAAGAGAACTTTCTATTAAAAATCATCAAATGAAAATACTGGGAAAATAGTTCAAAGGGCTAGCATGCATGCTTTACATGCAGGAAACTTATTTGATCTCCAAAATACTGCCAGGAGTAATTCTATACAACTCTTGGATAGATCTTTTTTTTCCATTTTTTTTTAAATTTTTGGGTCACACCTAGCAATGCTTAGGGGTTAATCCTGGCTTTGCACTCAGAAATTACTCCTGGTGGTGCCCTGGGGACCATATGGGATGCTGGGGATTGAACTCGGGTCGGCTGCATGCAAGGCAAACACCCCGCCCATTGTGCTATCATTCCATCCCCTTGGATAGCTCTTGAAGACAACTGAGTGTGACCCAAAACCAAAGAAAAAAAATTATGATTTTGCTATTTTAAACTCTTCTTTCTTTGTTTCTGTATTTTTTTAAACTTAAAAAAGTTTAGGCACTGCATTTTATAAATTTCAAGTAAACAATATTCCAATTCCATATTCACCACTGGCAGAGGAACTCAGGTGTGCGGGACCCGGGGCATAGATCTCCAAGCCTTCTCGGATTGGGACTGGACCTCCTCCACCCAGATTCCCCATCTTCCAGTATGTAGGCCAACTGCCCCTGGTGCTGTGTAATTTCATCAACGGCCAAGACCCAGAGACTATAAAACCCAGCTCCTGGAAAAGAACAGCGCAGTGTCTCCTGCCTCCACGCCTGGCTGTCCTCACCAGGGCCCCTTGGAGGAGGGTGGGTTGAGTTTTCCTTATTATCTTATTATCTAGTTTTTACTCTGGAGAACCTGGCAGGCTACCAAAAGGATCCTGCCCACATGGCAGATTCTGGGAAACTCCCCATGGCGTATTCAATATGCCAAAACCCAGTAACAATGATGGGTCTCATTCTCCTGACCCCGAAAAAGCCTCGAATGTGGCACTTTCTAAAATCTCAGGGCTAGGATGAAGGAGACATTACTGGTGCCTGCCCAAGTAAATTGATGAACAACAGGATGACAATGACAGAGATCCACCACCAGTGTAAGAATTCTGCCACCAATTCCCATTCTACCCCTTCATTCCACCCTTTCATAAATCTTTCTTTCTTTCTTTCTTTCTTTCTTTCTTTCTTTCTTTCTTTCTTTCTTTCTTTCTTTCTTTCTATATTGTAGCTATGCACACATGTGGTTGTGGTGGTTGTTTTAGGTTTTTTTTAAATTTTTTAAATTTTTTTGATTTTGGGTCACACCTGGCTATGCTCAGGGCTTATAGCTCGCTCTTTGCTCAGGAATCACTCTTGGAAAGGCTCAGGGGACCTCTTGGGATGCTGAGGATCAAACCTGGGTGAACTGCATGCGAGGCAAGTGGGAAACTTACTGTCATATCTCTTTTTCCCCAGGCTCACATGTTTACAAAACTGTTAATGTCTATGGTTTTGAAGTTCAAAGTTACCTCATTTCATCTCCATCAAAATGTCCAAATGCAAAAGGTATTACTGATATCAACTAAATGTATTTTGTGGATTGAGATAACACTTTTGCCAAAGAAACTTATTTTGGAAGAGAAAATATTTATGCTGTGGTCTGGGGGATAGTACAGAGAGTATGGCTGTTGCCTTGTGCAAAACTGACCCAGGTTTCATACCTGACACCACGTATCTCCCAAGTACCACTTGGAGTATGATTCCTGAGCACAAAGCCAAAGCTAGGGTCATGCCTCTTCACAGAGTCAGGAGAAATCACACCACTAGATGTGTCTACCCTCTCCTGATAAATTAAGAAAATTGATTCTCTCACTCTGAATAGACTGTGTTCTCTCTTGAATACATATCTATCTTTCTCTCCCCTCAAACTTCTCTAAATAAGTTTCTTTCAACAAAGCTATTTTACTTCACTAAAAAAAGTAGTAATTATGCCAAAGAGATATTTGGGGAGACAAATCCGGTTCTTTTTTACATTTATTTATTTATTTATTTATTTATTTATTTATTTTTGGGTCACACCCAGTGATGCACATGGGTTACTCCTGGCTTACGCACTCAGAAATCACTCTAGGCAGTGCTTGGGGGACTCTATGGGATGCTGGGAATAGAACTTGGGTCGGCCAAGTGTGAGGCAAACACCCTACCTGCTGTGCTATCGCTCCAGCCCCACCCGTTCTCTTTTAATATCTACATCTGCACACAAAGCTGCTGATAACAGAAACAGACCTAGACATCTTGTACTCTGATTGAAAAATCTGAAAATGATGTATTCACAATGTCACAATCTAGTTTCATCAAATGACAAAGCAAAAACAATATTCATTGCTTTTTGAATGAATATTGCTTTTGCAAAATAGCAGTAGATTTTTTTTTTATCACACCTGGCAGTACTAAGGATTTATTTCTGGCTCTGGCTCAAGTATTACTCCTGATGACAGGGCCAGGCAAAACAGAAATTAAAGGGTATTGGGGATCAAGCCCCTATTGGCTCTGTGAAAGGCAAGCACCTACTGTACGTGCTCCTGCCTCCAAAGTTGGTATTCTTTATATACTTATTTGAAAAAACCCACCACTCTGGATTAGACATATTCTGTGTATTAAAAGCAATGGAAAAATTTTCCTGAGGAATTGGGGGCAGGATGAGTTTAATTGACTCTTCTTTATCTTATTTATTTTTTATGACTATAATTTTGTATAGTGAAAGTAGGGCATGATTGACATGGAGTCTGGAAATTTTCTTACACATTTATATTTTAGGATAAGGAAAACTAGTTAAAGGATAAAATATACTAGTTAGAGCAGAGTTTGAGGATAGTTCAAGTGGATTTTGAGGATCAAGATCGGTTCATGCTCACTAACTCTAGCCTCAATGACTATTTTTACAGTTAGTTTTTATTAAGTAAACACCTCAGGATTTGGAGAGGACAGGAGTTAGAGAAAGTCTTAAATGTTCCCGACTCTGGTTTAATATCTGACATCTCATGGTCCAGCCCAATATCACTGAGTCTATCCCTGGAGGCCCTGAGCACTGCCAGGGTGACCCTCATGGTCCCAGTACTACATAATCTAAGAATCTCCACATCTTGTGGCCCCAGCCAGAGAATTGAACTGTGATTCAGGTGGCAGAGAATTTCCAGGAAGATCTAGACCCCCTAAGCACCATTTGGAGTGCATCCCTCCAAAATAATCACTTTTAAGTTATGGTGCTACTTTTATAGGTGTGAAAACATATTATGAGACCATAAATGCTTCTATTGTATCACAAAAGAAGGAAAAAGTGAAACACGAGATTAATTACAGTTTCCCCCCTCCCCCCATAGATATTGAAGGCAAACTTGTTTGTTGAAATAACCAGAGAATGTAGGATTAGGATGGAAGAATTACTACTGAGTGAATAAGACTATAAATCAAAATGGCTATTACAATTCCAGATATGCATTTTGTGTTGGAAATGTGTCCTAAGACAATAGATTGTTATTACAAAGTCTAAATAATGTTTTGAACATAAAGTTAGTGGTGATTCTCTACGAAAAGGAAGTGTAGAAAACTGCTAAAGCAAGACTGGGCACTGAAGTAACTATTCCAATAGAGCTATCTAGTGGGAGAGATAGTAGAATAGGGAAGGGGCTTTCCTTGCAAGCGCTTGACCCAGATTTGATCCTTTGCACAACATATACTCTAAACTCAGAGCCTGGAGTAATCCCTGAGTACAACCAACTATGGCCTAATAAACAAAATAAATACATAAATAATAAAATTAAAAAAAACTTGAAAAAATAATAAAGGAGGCTCTTCACATCTGGCAAAATAATAGCGATGGTGAAAATAAATCCCCAATTCTGGAACCTGCAACTACAAGCAATAAAAATATTCTCATGTTCACTAAGAAAAAACTGCTGAGGATTCAGAAAAAGATGAATCAATACCAATGAATGTATTTTTGACAGTTGTAAACTGAGCATGGAGACATGGTAGATCTAGTAGTTGCCAGTTTCCTTTTGAAATTTCTGAGGAAACTAGATCAAGATTTTACTCAGATGGAACCATCCTGAATTTTAAATTTTCCAAGTCACTGGTACTCTGAGTGGAGTCATAAATTCCTAAAATGATAAAATGTTAGCTTGGTTGGATCCTGGCTCATTTTCTGGATTGATTAGACACTCTGAAACTTGAGATTCTCTTAGTTCAGAAGCCCTCTCTTCTTATTTGTCTGCAATCCTTGGAGAAAATAAGTACATTTACAGTGTGCTCTTTCATACTCTCTGTGTTTGTTTTTCCAACTATGAGTATGATTCTGTCTGTCTCTTATTTCTCAGTGTTCTTATTCACTGTAACTTTTAAATTTTTTTATTTTATAAGTTATTTCACAATATTTGATTACATTCAATATTCAAACACCAATACCACCACCATTAAACCTTCCCACCACCAAATTTGGGATGTTTCCATCCCAAGTTCCAATTCCTGTCCCAAAACACAAAGGAAAGAATATATTTTGTATTGTCTGTTATGAAGAACTGCTGAACATGTTTACAAAAAGTGTTCATATAAAAAACAGTGTGAAGATTGTTCTATTTTGGCTGGAGTCATTATGACATTTTAAAGGATATCACTAACATGCTGTTGTGGTTTAGATTATGTGAGCTTTGGTATGTATATATGCATATATATATTTGCTTCTATGATTACTGGCCTACTGTCTGAACCCCATCAAATATGATATGGTAATTATGGAAAATGGGTAGGAAGTATCTTATGATGTGTTGTGAGGCTGCTTTTGCAGCCACACAGTCATGGAATAGGTTCACTCATATGTGAGACTCTGCCCGAGCATGTGGAAAGCAGCCTAGAGCATGGTGGCAGTTGGGTTGTGGAAGTCGGCTGTCTGGGCTGGGTTCCTTGGGGCGAGGAGGGCTCTCACCCGGCCCCCTCTGGGGCACCCCAAGTGAAAACAGCCTGGCTTGGAGTACGGCTTATTCACTGTAACTTTGCAACAAGTATTCTTCATTATTTTTTCTTCTTGCTGTGATTTTGCACTCTCAGGTCCCTAGCTTGCCTTTGCATATATATTCTGGGACCAGTTTCTTCAGATTTAAGTTGGCTGTGAACAACGTACAACTATTATGGAGACAAAGTGGGAGATATTAGAGCTGATGAGATAAGGATCTGGTAAAGATGAATAAAGAAAGTGGAAAACAAATGGGCTAGAAAATATAGGAAAGATCAAGATTCGACCTGTGAATTGTTTATAGAACTGACATTCATGTTTTTGGAATGATGTGAAAGAATTATCTAACAGAAGTCTAATCCTGAACGCTTCCTTTACTGTTTCCAAAATGTTTCTAGGTTTCCCTGAAAGCCAACATTTCTGTTTTTGGTTGTAAAAAAGCAAAGACAATAGCAGAGATATATATTTATATATATATTTATATGTATGTATGTATATATATGTTATATGTATGTATATTTACATATATTTATATTTAGTAATAAATGGGCTGGAGTGATAGCACAGTAGGTAGGGTGTTTGCCTTGCACAAGGCCTACCTGGTTGGCCCAGTTTTGATTCCTCTGCCCCTTCCGGAGAGCCCAGCAAGCTACTGAGAGTATCTGGCAAGCTACCCATGATGTATTTGATATGCCAAACACAGTAATAACAAGTCTCACAATGGAGACGTTACTGAGCCCGCTTGAGCAAATTGATGAACAATGGGAGGACAGTGACAGTGACAGTAAAAATTGTACCAGTCTATGACCACTCATCTGCTCTATCTTATTTGTAATTTGATATGCCATATTAGATACTTTAGGTTATTTTATAGACGTAAATATGGGTTTGCATTTGTGATTATATTTAAGAATGTGGGTTTTTAAATTTTTAATTTTTATATTTATTTATTGCTTTTTGGGTCACACCCGGCAATGCACAGAGTTTACTCCTGGCTCTGCACTCAGAAATTACTCCAGGTGGTGCTCAGGGGACCATATGGGATGCTGGGACTCGAACCTGGGCCTGCCGCTTGCAAGCAAACACCCTACCTGCTGTGCTATAGCTCCAACCCCCAAATGTGGTATTTTTTTAAAAAAATATTTTTGCCCCTCTCGGGGAGCCTGGCGAGCTACCGAGAATATCCTGCCTGCACTGCAAAGCCTGGCAAGCTACCTGTGACGTATTTGATATGCCAAACACAGTAACAAGAAGTGTCACAATGGAGACGTTACTGGGCCTGCTTGAGCAGATCAATGAACAACGGGAGAACAGTGACAGTGACAGTGTTGATTTATTGTAAGTTTGATTTGCACAGTTGTTTTATTTTTTAAAATTTAAAAAATTTATTTATTTATTTAGTGAATCACCATGAGGTACAGTTACAGACTTGCAAACTTTCATGCTTACATTTCAGTCATACAGTAATCGAGTACCAATCCCTCCACCAGTGCCCTTTCTCCATCACCAATGTTACCATTACCCCTCCCACCACCACCGCTTACCCCCACCCCAGTAAAAGAAATCTACCTTTTACTTTTACAGAAGATTGTTAGAATTTGAGTGTAATAATGATTAGTAGCAGGATGAGAACATGAGCGGATTGGATTTACATTACCATTTTGATGAAGTCCCGTGGTTCCTCTATCACAAATTTACTCAATATGTATATACAAGGCACTGATTTAGGACTAGATAAATGAAAAATAGCAGGAATGAAATCTATTTTATTAAGGTTAATTAAGGTTTAAGTGAACTTAGTAAGTAATTGCTAGAAATAAAACTTAAATACTCTAGTAGATTCTCTGATTATTGAACATGACATGCCACTAGTGTACCTTGCAACATCACCAAATCTGTATATCATTCAGGACTGCTATCAAATAGAGAAAAACAGTAAGTTGACTAAGATGATGACATGTTCAAAGTCAAATGCAGGGTGACTATAAGTTAGATGATAGGATTATCAGAAGCTGAAAGTTAAATTGAGTGAGATAACATTTGTTGGATTAAATTATCTGACATTTAAATTGAAGAGATTGTGTGGTTATTTTTTTCAGTTTCTTCTGGAATCTGGTGTTCATGAATATAATGGTTGTTCAGGACCAGAAAAGAAAAATCATTCAAGGTCTTTCAAGTGCAATTAATGAACTACATGCCAGAAATGGTATCACTAGTATCTGTATTCTGATTAGGTATAGAATCAGAGTTATATGTAAAATCTTTAATGAATGTGACAGTAAGAGATCTAAAGATGTGAACACTATTGGAACAACCTAGAATTGTATCTTCAAGTTCATTATAGATAGTTTACAAGTGAGAAAATTTTAAAACAGTCCTCAAAATTATTCTCTAGGGGCACTTGTCTTGCATAAGGCCGATGTAGATTTAATCCTTGGCTCCACAAATGATTTAGGATGCCTAATCAGGAGTGACCCCTGAGGGCAGTGATAGGAGTAGACCCTGAGAACCATCAGGTATAAAAAGAAATCCCTAACAAATCTCTAACATAAAGAAAATAAAATAGCAAAAATAAAGTGGACTTATAATCACGAACTTGGATGAACTTTTGATGATTAAATACCATTCGTTATTCCTTTATTCTCTGTCCCTCCCCTCTATCAATGAATAATTTCTACCAATTATGTCTTCTATTAACTCTGAGGTCAATTTTTAAGCTCTGTTACATTAAAATTCATATTTTTGTTGCCTTCTGAATTATTTTCATAGCTATATGTTCTTGCTTGTTTATGGAACAAGTGGCATAGCATTTTTGAGTAAATTGAGAGTCAAAATACTTCTTAAGTCACTAAATTTGTTATAAATGGATGTGCAGTGAGAGTATCATGTTGAGGGAAATTTTTCAGAGGGAAGGGGATATAAAAATTGCACTTAGAAATTTTTTTAGAAATTTTTTATAGAAAAAATTGCACTCATTTGTAAAGGTAAAGGTAAAGGTAAAGGTAAAGGTAAAGGTAAAGGTAAAGGTAAAGGTAAAGGTAAAGGTAAAGGTAAAGGCCCTCCCGTTGATCGTCGATTTGCTCAAGCGGGCCCAGTAACGTCTCCATTGGAGACTTTGATGTTACTGTGTCTGGCATATCGAATACTCTCTGTAGCTTGCCGGGCTCTCCGAGAGGGGCGGAGGAAGTGAACTCGGGTCGGCCATGTTGGCCGCGTGTAAGGCGAACGCCCTACCCGCTGTGCTATTGCTCCAGCCCACAGCACTCACTTGTGGGATATAAAAAATATAGTATGAGACTATTACTCAAGGATAGTAGAAACAAGGGCCAGGAGAATTGGTTTACAGGTGGAAATTTGGAAGTTGACTACTAATCGGGGGATGGGGAGGGCAGTTAGGATAGAGAAGGGACCTGTATGATTATGATAGTTGGAAATGATTACTTTTCACTCTGACAAGAATTGGGTGCTGAAAATATGTAGAGACAATTATTGATAATCTTTCATTACCTGTATTGCAAACCATAATGCCCAAAAGGAAAGGAAAGGAGAGAGAGAGAGAGAGAGAGACAGAGACAGACAGAGAGACAGAGAGACAGAGAGAGACAGAGAGAGACAGAGAGAGACAGAGAGAGAGAGACAGAGAATTGCCTGTCATAGAGGCAGACAGTGGGGTGTGGAGGGAGGGAGGGAAACTGAAAACCTGGTGTTTGGTAGTGGGGAATGTATTCTACTGAAGGTTTGGAACATTGTATGACTGAAACCCAATGATGAACGACTTTGTAAAGGTATCTTATGGTGATTCAATTAAAAAAAGTACTCATACTTTAATAGGGTTGGAGTGATAGCACAGTGGGTAGGGCATTTGCCTTGCATGTGGCCAACCTGGCCGACCAAGGTTTGATTCCTCCACCCCTCTCGGAGAGCCCGGCAAGCTACCAGGAGTATCTTGCCCGCACAGTAAAGCCTGGCAAGCTACCCGTGACGTATTTGATATGCCAAACACAGTAACAAGTGTCACAATGGAGACATTACTGGTCCTGCTTGAGCAAATCGATGAATAATGGGAGGACAGTGACAGTGACATTTTTTTATGTCTTTTAGCTTTGTCCTAATATAGTGTTTTTACCTATAATTCTAGTGAATTTGGCTTTATATTAGCAGTTATAAATTATATAGGCATATAAATATATAATAGATATTATATTTTGTATTTTATACATGTATTTCATAAAAAAACTAGCATCAATTATGTCTACATGTAATGGATATGCATATATATTATGTAATATTTATTTACCTATAACTCCAGAATATTACTTTAAAATAAAGAATTGGAAGATAGTTTTATATAACATCAAGTCATAGATGAAAAAGTTCAAGAAATCTTGTGAAATACAGAAAGATTAAATGGGAAAGGACTTGATAATAATGTATATTTAGTTTAGCCGCCTGTTATGGTTCCATTAACAATTACTTGTCAATTAAGGCTGTTCAGTTTAGGTGCCTGCCAAAGATCATGACTGTTTTGTGGGACTAGTATTATCTTTTATGTGCTACTTTGAAGTGAAAAGGTTTTGTTCTGTTTCAGATTTGGTATAATGGAGCTTCTTTAGGAACTTGTTGCACATTTATGTGTGACTTTTAAAACTAAAGTTATACACAGTGCCTCATAAATGTAGGTAATAAAACAACAAATTGTCAAGAGACCCTAAGGGTGAATCATCTCAGAGTCTAGAGGGTTACAGAAGCTACTCTCACTTACACCTGGGGTTTGTTTTTATTTATATTTATTTATTTTTGCTTTTTGGGTCAGACCAAAATTACTCCTGGGGACCATATGGGATTCTGGGAATCGAACCCGGGTCAGTTAGGTGCAAGGCAAATACCCCCCCCCCCCCCAGCTGTACTATTGCTCCGGCCCCGACCTGGGCTTTGTTTGGCAGGTGAGGGCAAAGGAATATTACCACAGATTTAAAAGCTCTTATTGCCAGAGAAAGTTTACCTGGTAAATGAAGACACTACCTTTCAAGATCTGTGGAAAGTTTTTTTGTGTATAGATGACAGGTATGCTTGGAAAGGAAAAAATATGTCTCAGTTAGAACTTTCAGATTTAAATGTAATGGTAATTTTTTTAAGATGTCACTTTATTTTTTTTCATTTTTTTATAATTTTATTTATTGAATCACGGTGAGAGCAGTTACAAAGCTTTTGGGTTTAAGTCTCGGTCATACAATGAAACACCCGTCCCTTCACCAGTGCCCATTCTTCACCACCAAAAACTCTAGCATACCCCCTTCCCACACCCTCCCTCTACCTGTGGGGCAGATGATTTCCACATTATTCTCTCTCTACCTTGATCACATTTGATATTTTGACACAGACCCATCATTATTATTTGGGATTTTACTCCAAAACTTAGATCTGCTGAAAAGGCAACAGTAGACAATTTGTTTTCTATGGCTGGTTAAGAATAACATATGATGTCTCATGGCTGCAGTAGTGGCCACACGATTTTGAAATTCCGAAAATTTAACACTTAAATATGGAAGGATTTCTGCCAAAACCTGTTGGGTTCCGAGATTTGTTCCTGAGTCTCCGGGATCATGGCCATTCAACAGCTTGATCAGGAGCCAGAAGGCCGTTCATGGGCGGTGACTCGGGGTCTCATTGGGACGGGGAGGAAAGGGCCGGCTCCACTCCCATCCTGTGAAGCCCCATGTGTCTCATCCTGAGGGCCCAAACCTGACCGTTCAATGGTCTCTGGAGGATGGAGGCTACTGAGCCACCAAGGGGAAGCAGGTGGAGGGACAGCACCCTTTCCCCGCTGAGGTGGCCTGGCGACAGTAACCTACTGCAGGGTCTGGACGCATTTCTTCCAAAAGCTGCTGGGTTTCAAAATTTGTTTCTGATTTTTTGGGATCATGGCTGTTAAGCAGCTTGATCAGGAGCAAGAGAGGCTGTTCCTGGGCGGTGACTTGGGGTCTTGTTGGGGTGGGGAGGAAAAGGCCAGCTCCACCCCTATCTTGTGAGGCCCCATGTGTCTCATCACTGAGGGCCCAAACCTGACTGTCCAATGGCCTCTGGAGGATGGCAGCCACTGGGCTGCCAGAGGGAACAGGCCAAGGCACAAAACCTATTCCCACCTGGGGTGGCCCAGCACCAGTAACCTACTGCATTTCTGTCAAAAGCCATTGGGTTTCAAGATTTGTTTCTGATTCTCTGGGATCATGGCCGTTAAGCAGCTTGATCAGGAACCAGAGAGGCCATGCCTCCAATTATATGGCTGAGCTGGAGGTGGTTTGTGGGTGTGTCTCCCACATACCTAACTTTTGGCTGTTTACTTTCTTGGTAAACTTTGCCCTAAGTTTTTAGGGCCTGACCAAAAGCAGAGCAGCAATTTTGGGGTATCTGGAAGTCTGAAGGCGCCATCAGGCTGCTAATGCACTCACTTCACAGGTACAGATTGACCTGCTGGCAGCACCATACCCCCTAAGATGTCACTTTAAAGCTGACTTTTAAGGTATGTGCAAAGGAAAAGAATTGAAGTTTGCTTTATCTCATGGCAGCCAAGTGATGATTTGAAAGTAACTTCTCTGGTGTTATGAAGACATTTATGCTTCGTTTGAATAGTACAGTTCATATTCATAAATTCTAGTGTGAATGTCTGTGTGTTAATACTAATAATTATGAGGTAATCTGTAACCACTGAGTGCGATTATCATTGCAAATTTCACTCGATTTTGGGTTTTTTCCTAGCTCACAGAAAGATTCTATCTCCCTTTTCATGGTTGCATAGAATTTTCTTCTAGACTTTGAAAGAACATCTTTTCAAATCTCTGCATCTGTATATATATATATATATATATATATATATATATATATATATTATGCCTCTTGGAGCGCCCCGTAAGCTACCAAGAGTATCCTGCCCACATGACAGAGCCTGGCAAGCTACCTGTGGCGTATTCAATATGCCAAAAACAGTAACAATAACCTGACCCTGAAAGAGCCTCCAATCTTTGGGAAAGACAAGTAAGGAGAGGCTGTTAAAATCTCAGGGCTGGGACAAATGGAGACTTACTGGCGCCCACTTGAGTAAATCAATGAACAACGGGATGACAGTGATACAGTGATACTCATACTTATTGGAAGAGAAGTTGTTTCACACCCAATTGTGTTCATGACTTGCTCCTGGCCTTGTGCGCAACAGTCACTCTCGGAGGAACATATGAAGTACCAGAGATAGAATCCAGACAGTTTAGTTAAAGGAGAGCATGCTATGATCTCTAACATGATTTGAATGAGTATCTTTAGTGCTTGATTTTCTTCAAATTCATTGAGGTTCAAAAATAAAACTGTTTTAAGGCTTCTCATATGCTCCAAGTTTATTGGTGACCTATATTAATATCTGTTCTTTGAAATTATATTGCATTGTATAGTCTAGAAACTTGGTGCTGGTCAGTTTCTGATCACCTGCTCATTTTTTGGACTACTAGAATAATACGGTGAGACTACAGTAACATTAGGTCAAATTTATGTTTACTTGAAGTAGTTAGATTGCAACAGGGCTGTTAAATAATTTTATTTTTATGAAATAGGAACAGATGGACAGATGAGTTTGAATAACACTGCTTTAGACAAATCTCACCTAGGAGGTTATAAAAGAATGTTCCTTTTGAAAATTTCTCCTCAGAATATCTGAAGTAGCAAATTGTTGGCGTTTTCCATGGCATAACCATTTAACCACTAGAGGTCTCTGGGTCTATGAAGAGTGCCTCATGACCCAACTTCTCTGGGAACTGGCCTGTTACCTGGGCAACCTGACTTTTCTAGAATAATATAGATTAATTGACCTGGATTTGCCGGCAGCCGATGACTTGAGCTATAGGAAAAAGATATCTTTGGGTCTAGGCAATGCTTCAACTTTCCCTCTACCTAAAGCATCAAGGACAGTACTCCAGCAGCTTCTTTCTAGTCATAATACCCTGCCTCCCTCCACCGCCTGGGTGTTAATGCACTTAGGCATTCTCTCTCAGCTCCTGTTTAGAGGTTGTTAGCCTGAATAAACTTTGTCATATGAGTAAAGGCATCTTAAAAGATTGGAACACCCCTGACCAAGAAAGTGGAAGCAAAGGTAAACAAATGGGACTACATTAAACTAAGAAGCTTTTGTACCTCCAAAGAAACAGTGACCAAAATACAAAGACAGCTCACAGAATGGTAAAAATTATTTACTCAATACCAATCTAATAAAGGATGTTCTAAATCAGTAACCATCGTACCCAGGATAGGGTCTGTAGCATACACAGCAAGCACCTTAATGCCTGTGCTATCTGCCTGACCCTGGGACAGCTATGCTTTATATATATATCTTTACAGAACCTATTAGATATCTTTATTTCTTAAGATAACATTTGTAAAAGGGAGTGCTTTTTGGCATAAAGACCTTTTTTCAGTAAAATTCTTATAAATTTGATATATGTTTCATCTCATGCATTTTTAAAAATGGTTTAAATGGCTTAAATTTAATGGTTTAAGGCATCAGAATTGTGCCTTGCATGCTATCCACCCCAGTTCGAAATCCCCCACTTAGAGTCCCAACTAGTGAGAGCACTGTCAAGAGTGACCCCTGAGCACAGAGCCAGAAAAGTAGGCCGGGCATTGCCAGTTATTGTCCCTAAACTAAACTGAATTAAAGTAAATTGAATAAAAATCAAGACAGGGCCCGAAAGGTGTTTCAATGAGCAGAAGTGTATGCTTTGAATGCAAGAAGTCCAGGTTTGGCCCCTGAGACGACAGGGTCCTGAGAAGGTTACAGAGTCAGGGCTTTCCCTTAATACCCTGACTTTGGCAAAAAAATAGAATGAACAATAGACTCCGCATAGTAAATATAACACATAAAATAATACTTTTCATAGTAATTTAAGTTTAAGTGATAATAATTTATAGTTTTTGTGGGAGCTATAAATTATACAGGCTACTGCATAGAACCTGCATCACATTAGACAGAGCAGAGAGATGGAGAGAGTTTTCTTCATCCTAGATAAACTTACAGAACATTGCATGATGATAAATTTTCTATTAAGTGGTTAAGAGAAAATATAAACTAAGAAGATATTCCTCAGCATCCCATGGCTTATGATAGGTAACAGACAGAATTAAATCTAAGTCTGTTTCTCCAGCATAAATGCTGTTTCTGTAGCAAAAAAGAAAACACAGGAGCCTGAATGAATGTCCCTAGGATTTTGTACTGGATAGAACCCAGAATGTGCTAATGTAGAAGGAGTTGGGAACATCATGGGAAACCTCTGGTGCCAGGAAGTAGATTTGTGCTCAATTTATGTGGCTATTAATGAAGCAGGAGTAGTTGAATAATTTTATCCTTGGTGATATGATGATAGAGGATAAAAAGTGACAATTGAGATTCTAGCCTTTAAAATCAGAATTTCATTATCATAGTGATGTTGCATTTTACTGGCCCTTACTAAAGTAACTTTAATTGAAACCAATTTCTCCTTAGAAACGGCAATATTATGACTTACCTGATTGGAATATTGTGTGAAACAAATGAATTAAATTACCAACTAATATCTTACTCATGTTCTAGCACATAACCCCTGGTACAGATTGAAGTCTATTTGTTTTCTCTCTGATTTGAAATCATTACTATTAAAGGTAAAGGTAAAGGCCCTCCCGTTGATCGTCGATTTGCTCGAGCGGGCCCAGTAACGTCTCCATTGGAGACTTTGTTGTTACTGTGTTTGGCATATCAAATACTCTCGGTAGCTTGCCGGGTTCTCTGAGAGGGGCGGAGGAATCGAACTCGGGTCGGCCATGTTGGCCGCGTGTAAGGCGAACGCCCTACCCGCTGTGCTATCGCTCCAGCCCACAGCACTCACTTGTGGGATATAAAAAATATAGTATGAGACTATTACTCAAGGATAGTAGAAACAAGGGCCAGGAGAATTGGTTTACAGGTGGAAATTTGGAAGTTGACTACTAATGGTTCATTACTATTAAGAATGAAAATTAATGTACTTTAGATAATAGTACTTTGGCTTTGTTTTAGGCAAATTGAGAAATCACATATTATAATATTTAATAATTTTCCATAGTAAGTTTGCTTGCAATTTTTGGGGCCTCCCAAGTAGTATGCAGGTGACTAAGCCCAATAGCACTCAGTCAAGTGGGCCAGACAGTTTGATGCTCAGGCAAGGAATCCTGGGCTGGCAGAGCTCAGGAGCCTCCAAGGTGCTGCTAGGGATTCATCCCTCACCACCTAGCTATTTCATAGCCCCCTAATTGCTTATTTTTATATTCAGATATCTTCACTTATAGTATAAAAATTATTTCATGAGTACACAAGTTTATGTTATTTTTTATAATCACAGTCTGGAAATTTGCCCTTTAATAGTTTGCTATTAGTCTGCCAATATCAGTCTTAACTTTTTTTTTTCATTTTTCTTTTGTTGCTGAAGGTGTTTGGAGGATATGTGGTGAGGGTGGGGAACTAATCATAGAGCTGTGCTAAACAATTTTTTGTTGGGGAAAAATACAGAAAACATTGCCTCTCATAGAGAAAATATATTTCCCTGTGCAGATATTGCAAAACTTCACAACTACAAGATTCTGTCATTCTCTTAAGCAATGTCTTTAGGTTTCTATCAGGATTTGGGTCTTGTCCTTTAACATATTAATATCAGACCACCTCCAATCTTTAATTGTGTCTCTCTCATAGAAACACACACAATGCCTAGAAGCTTAAAATTTTTACCAAAGGGATTAATGTGTTACCTCATGAGATGAGAAAAATTAAATCCAAGACCCATTAGAGCTTAAGATAATTTGAATTCAAGAAGACCCAGAGCCAGACTGATAGTACAGCATGTAGGGCACCTGCCTTGCATGTGGCCAACCAGACTTAGTCCCAGAACCATATATGGTTCCCTGAGGCCCACCAGAAGTGGTCCCTGGGAACCTCTAAGGATAGTCCAAAATTTTTTAAAAAAGGTTTTTAAAGAAGAAAAGAAAATCCAAGATGGAGAACCAGGTGAGCTATGAATTATTTCTAACTTCATTATATACTCATTGTAATACATTTTTATAATTAAAAAAAATCATACCAGCTACTGGTGCCAACAGACCCAGAGGAGGCTGGACCCTCCTCTGAGAGAAGCTCCAGGAGGAACAAAGGTCAAGGAAAGAAATTTGAAAGAGGACCATCAACCACTCTCAATTCAACACCTTGGCAACCACCCTAGCAACAGATTCTTACCTAAGTAGAAGCCCCACATTCGGCAGTTTGGGTAAAAGTTATTGAACCCAACTTAAACAAAGTAAGGGTATGCATGTGCTGCCCAAACCTCTGTGCTGCTTGTCTCCATGTGACCAAGCACATGTGATGTCAGAAGAACTTGTGTTGCCAGCCTTTCCCCTCTTGTGTTGTGTAGTGGGGCTCTCTCTGCCATTGGAGAATCCTGCATTCTATCAAATGTGTTTCTCTCTCTGTCTCTGTCTCTGTTTCTGTTTCTGTCTCTCTTTCTCTTTCTTTGTCTCTCTCTCTCTCTCTCTCTCTCCCCTCTCCCTCCCTCATCCCTTCGTTGAAAACCCTCCAAATAAAAGATGTTTTTACTTCACTGCTTGTCTACCTGAAATTCTTCTCTGTGAGAGGACAAGAAACTGGAAGTCCTGGGTAAGGTCTAGAACGAATTTTCCTTTCCTGCAAAGAGAAATTCTTTGCTTCAGCCTGAGTCTATGACTCCCTGTGAAATCAGGTGGTGGGGATTCACTCAGTGCTTAGAGGAAAAGTAGACGCCTGGGGTGGCTTGATCACTACTTAATGGGACTAGCAAGACTCATGGTCTGTGCTGAGAAGGAGCTCATCACAGACTTTATCAGTCCTAGCCTTCCCAGCTGGTATCAGAGTTGGCAGAGGTGAATCAGGAAAAATCAGCTGTCTCTCTCCTCTCTGCTTCACATAAGTCACCCGTCAGCTCCACTGACTTTAGTAGTTACTCCTCATTGAAGTGCTGGGGCCTTAAGATTGTGCTGTGCCATTTTGAAGGAAGATGGGTTTCCATACTGGTGGTGTGGAGATTTGGAATAATTTTAGGGCATAAAGAAGCTTCCTTCTGCAGGTCATTCCAAGGACAATGAGCACTCAGTGGCACCTAAAGTCATCAATAAGTGGTATCTATTGGTGTCCACAACCTGGTAACTTGAGTTTTGTTATTTTAATGGAGACATATTATTAGTTCTCAGTGACATAGGTGACAGTGTTCATCCATTCTGTCTGTGGATGATGAGGGGGGTGGAAGTAATTATTTCTGACTCCTAATTTCTTCTTGGTGTCCAAAGCCACATTGGCATTTTCTCCCATACCCATAGCAACTCTGCTGTGTCTCCCAGATTTATGTACGTCTTAGAACAAATGTGGGGGTGGGAAGAAAAATATTGTTATCTCAGGGAAGGTAACCTTAGATTTATAGTAAAAAGTTAATATTAATTTGAGGGCGGTCACCCAAATGTGAGAGGAGGCTCAGAGGCATCTCTTGATATTTCTCAGTGAAGACAGTGCTGAGCTTGAAAAAGAACTGTTTGTTCCAGGTTGCAACTGTTTGTTACAACCCCTGGGATGTCAGGGTTACCTGGCCACTGTAGTGGTGCTCAGGGATCTCCACGTGGTACCAGGAATAGGCCAGGGTCAGTCGCAGGCAAGCATGTGTCTTAACCCTTGTACTATGTAGCTTCTGTTAATTCTATTTGTAACACTTTTATTTTACCTGATTTTAACTGTGTAATAAATGATCATTTTTGTGTTACTCATGGAACCTCACGAGTGATGATGCTTTGCCAGCGTGGTTGCTGATGATTAAACCCAGGGCCTCTTCTACTTCAGCTACATCCTTGGTTCCTGAATAATAATTTTCTTATTATTTACTACTTATTTATAAAATATAATTAGCTTTCAATATTTTTCATGAGTCCTATGACCTTGCTCAACTTTAGTTCTAGTAGTTTTTTCTCTAGATTTAATCTGAATTCTATATAAACTGTCATGACATCTACAAATAGAGACTTTTTTCCCCTGTACTCTAATACTTATACCTTCAGTCTTGTGGCAGGATCTATATAGGACCCAAAAATGAATATAATTGCTGAGTGTTGAGATCACTTGATCACTTGATCACTTGACTTCCTGTTAATCGTCGATATGCTCGAGCGGGCACCAGTAACATCTCCATTTGTCCCCGTTGCGTGCTAGTGTAGCCCAATGGCATCTGTTCCTTCTAGGAAAATGAAGAGCCTCAAACTGATCGATGAGAGTCTTGATGAAGAAGTCTGACCATCTGGTAGGTGGGCAGCCACGCAGTCTTTTGATGTCCCTTGGAATCCAGTCAGTAATGGCTCTAGTCCAACGGTCATCTCCAAATCTCATTACATGTCCAGCCCATCTGATTTTTGACGCCTTGGCAAACGAGACAGCGTCCCTGATTCTTGACTGTCCATGGAGGTCGGAACTCCAGATTCTTTCTCTCATTTGAGTGAAACATGATACTCCAAGCATAGCTCTTTTGATTCCTCTTTGGGAGCCCTGAATAGCGTTCTCATCCTGTTTTCGTAGGGCCCAGGTCTCTGAGGAGTATGTTAATACAGGAAGAACAGTGGAATCGAAGAGATGTGCCCGGAGCCGGAGGTTCTTCGTCCTCTTAGCTATTTCTTTGATGCTCTTGAAGGTGTTCCAAGCTGCTCTCTTCCTCCTGTGCAACTCAGGTGCCAGGTCATTCATCATGTTGACTTCTCGACCTAGGTACACATAACTGTTACATTCGGAGATGGTCGTTCCATTGAGAGCAAATGGAACGTAAGGAACAAGGCTATTTCTCATAAACATTGTCTTTGTAGGATTCAGCTGTAGTCCGACCTTTGTACACTCATGGTTGAAGTCGGCCAGCATTTGTGCTGCTTGGCTAATGTTTGGTGTTATTAGAACGATGTCATCAGCAAAGAGGAGGTGGTGTACTTGCCAACCATCTATCTTCACTCCCATTCCTTCCCATATAATATAATTGCTAAGTGTTGAGGTATTTCTTAATATATTCCTAACTGTAGAGAGTTGTGCATTAGGTAAGATGTTAATTGTAGTATTTTTGTTTTCATTTATAAGGTTGATCATTCTAATTTATTATTATCATGTATTGGTATTTTACCTTAATGTTGCTTTCTGCTTGAATGAACATACAAATTTTCCTTTTAGTTCTCATTTAATTTAACTACTTTTACAGGTTTTTATAATTCCTATTCTTCAGTAGTTTTGTTTTAATCCTTTAGAATAGCTTTAAATTATCTATACATTATGCAGTACACACACACACATACATATTAATATCATTTCTGGAATCAAAGATTACCCTGTCCTCATTGAGGAAGACAGGACTTACTTCCACCTGGGACCAGGAAAGCAACAGGTTGCATTTCATGCTTCCTCCAGATCAATCCCCCTACAGATAATGGGAACAAGACTATGCACACCGGTTCCATTGGTCTTTGTTCCCTTCTTCTCTTTTCCTGTCCAAGAAAACTTAAAAGCCCTTTTAGTCTCTCCCAGTGCGTGGCTCTACTCCAGCCTTATCAGAGGTTCATGGAGTTTGCCCTGTAGTACACCCCTATAAACTTCTCCTCTTCTCCTATTTCCTTTACTTTATTTGTCTCTGACCCTCTGTCTGCATTAGCCAGGATTCCCAAATCTCTCTCTGTCTCTCTCTTTCTAAATATATATATATATATATATATATATATATATATATATATATGTACTATTGGTCCCTTTTGGTCACTGTTTTTGTATTGGACAGTTTACAGTTTTTATATTTTATAACTTTTACTTATCTACTATTAAATTTTCAATCTTTCTTTTCCTTTCTCTGTTTTTTTTTCTTTGCTTTTTAGGTCACACCTGGTTGTGATGCTCAGGGGTTACTCCTAGCTCTGAACCCAGGAATTACTCCAGGAGGTGGTTGGGGGGACCATATGGGATGCCAGGCATCGAACTAGGGTCAACTGGGTGCAAGGCAAATTCCCTACCTGCGAAACTATTTCTTCAGCCCCCAGTTTTTCTTTGTAATCTTCACTTTCACTTTAATGAATACTGAATTTTCTTGAGTGACCACAGTTTTTAGTTTTAGCACTGAAAGAGGAAGCGTCAGTTTACACTTACCAGCTACTGTGAGCAGTTCTAATCTTGAGGGTTTTTTTCTTTCTTTTTCTTTTTCTTTTTTTTTTTAAATTTATTTATTTATTTATTGAATCACCGTGGGAAAGGTTACAAAGTTTTCAGGTTTAGGTCTCAGTCATGCAAATATCAAACACATTTCCCTTTACCAAAACTTATTTTTTACCATGAAGAACCCCAATAAAACCCCACCCCCCACCCCTCCTAGTCCCTGTGGGGCAGATGAATTCTAGTTAACACTCTATCTGCTTTGATTAGATTCATTGTTTCAATAAAAGTTTCACCACTATTATTTAGAGTTTACCCCCCCCCCCAAATCAGACATGCTGAAAAAGCATTGTGAAGTGATTTGCTTTCTACAGCTGGGTTCAAGAATTAAATGTTGGTTTTGGATTTCTGCTATTTTACTTATTGACCCTGGAAGTATTTCTACTGAAAGTCAGATAGTTAAGATATTGGTTTCTGTGCACTGGAGACGTGGCTGTGCTGGAGAGCCGCTAGTGGGGGGCAACTGGTGGCCTCGGTAGGGCGTGAAGGGCGGACCGAAACGCCCCCCTTCCCATGAGGTTTTAGTCGCCCCCAGTCCCCCGGCTCATACCTGCTGTCCACAAGGCTCCCATGCGGCCGCCATCTTTCTTTCCAGAGAGGAGAAGGCGACTGGGGCAACACCCTTTCCCCTCTGGACAGACCTGATGGCCTGGATTAACGCATAGTCCATTCACTTTTCTGCTCCAAGCTGCTGGGTTCTGCATTAAGTCCTTGTGTTTCTGGGGCTGTGGCCGTGCTGGAGAGCCGCTAGTGGGGGGCAACTGGTGACCTCGGTAGGGCGTGAAGGATGGACCAGAACGCCCCCCTTCCCATGAGGTTTTAGTCGCCCCCACACCCCCGGCTCATGCCTGCTGTCCACAAGGCTCCCATGCGGCCGCCATCCTTCTTTCCAGAGAAGAGAGGGCAAATGGAGCAACCCCCTTTCCCCTCTGGCAGACTTGATGGCCTGGATTAACGCATAGCCCGTTCACTTTTCTGCTCCAAGCTGCTGGGTTCTGCATTAAGTCCTTGTGCTTCTGGGGCTGTGGCCGTGCTGGAGAGCCGCTCGTGGGGGGCAACTGGTGACCTCGGTAGGGTGTGAAGGACGGACCGGAACGCCCCCCTTCCCATGAGGTTTTAGTCGCCCCCACTCCCCCGGCTCATGCCTGCTGTCCACAAGGCTCCCATGTGGCCGCCATCTTTCTTTCCAGAGAGGAGAGGGCGAATGGGGAAACACCCTTTCCCCTCTGGACAGTCATGATGGCCTGGATTAACGCATAGCCCGTTCACTTTTCTGCTCCAAGCTGCTGGGTTATGCATTAAGTCCTTGTGTTTCTGGGGCTGTGGCTGTGCTTCAAACTTAACTATGATTTTCAGAGAGAAACGTTGGGTGGTTTACTTTGTATATATGGATCACTTTGTATATAGAGAGATGTCGCGCGGCCGCGTAAGCGGCTGTGCAGTTTTGAGGAAAAGTCCTAGTTCCCGCATACTCGAGCTGTGGTTGTAGAGGCTTCTGGTCACCGGGGTTCCATCTGGGGGAGGCGGGATGCGGTACCTACCCCATCTGGGGCTTCCCGATGATCTCGGCTCTTTTTGGAACCTGTTTTTTTTTTTTTTTTCCTTCGGGATCTGTGGATTCCGCCCTCCATGTTGTCCTTCTCTTGGGCTGAATGCTGTAAATATGGCGCTGGGGGGCGGGCTGTGGTGTGACTTCCGGAATCAGAGGTTACCTGGGAGATGTAGTCCCGGGAGATTTGAGGAAAAGTCTTAGTTCCCGCATACTCGAGCTGTGGTTGTAGAGGCTTCTGGTCACTGGGGTTCCATCTGGGGGAGGCGGGATTTGAGGGGTTTTTTCTAATTTTTTTTCTTTCTAATCTTTAGTTTTACTTAAGTGAACGTCGGATTTCCTTGAGTGACCACAGTTTTTAATTTTAGCACTGAAAGAGGAAGAGTCAGTTTACACTTACCAGCTACTGTGAGCAGTTCCATTTTTGACTGCACTATCTCTTATTTTTTACTTCATATTAATTCTTGAGCCGAGTGAATCCTGACTACTTCTTTCTCTGGTGAATCTGGCCTTCACTTTTCTCCAAAGGACCACAGCTTCTCCGTTGGGACCAGAGGTATGCTCAGTAGTTTTCAGAGTGCAGAGCTTGGGAGACTTTTGACAAAAACAGATTTTTCTTGGGTAGGTCTGCTGGAAGACAGAGGAAACTGTTCTGAAAGTAAGGAAACAAGGCCTGCCTAAAGGCATTCTGCTGTTTCTACTGACTGGGGATAGTCTAGTAATGCCGTTGGGCCCCACAGGTGACTTATGTGAAGCGGTGAGGAGAAAGAATGTCACTTTTTCCCCTCCGCCTCTGCCACTCAGGACCCAGGGTTACTGGGCTTTTGTCTTGCCTTGCAGAAAGGAATTTCAGGAGGCAGTGAAGGAAATAGATTTTATTTTGAGAGTTTTAAGGTGTGTAGGGGAGAGAGAAAGAGAGAGAGAGAGAGAGAGAGAGAGAGAGAGAGAGAGAGAGAGAGAGAGAAACACATTCAAGAGAGAACATGGGCTCTTCTAAGAGTGGAGAGAGCCCCTACACACATCTCAGAATTAGACATGAAAGCATGAATGTACACATCTCAAGAGGGGAGATGAGGGGAGATGTGGGTGACACATGTGCATATTCGATATGCCAAAAACAGTAACAACAAGTCTCACAATGGAGACGTTACTGGTGCTTGCTCAAGCAAATCAATGAACAACGGGGCTACAGTGCTATAGTGCTACAAACCTAAACAAGTAAAGATTTGGATTTGTGAGGAAAGGAATAATGGGGACAAGCTGCTCCCCACTTTTTTCTTTTTGCTTGTCTTTACCTGTCACTTCTAGATTGTTTTCTGATAAGTTGCAATATTAGAAGATCCATGAAAAGTGCACAATGACCTAATACAGATGGCAGCATGCTGACCTGGGCATTTAGTTGTCATTTTTGCTTTTTCTCCAGTATTATTGGAAAAATAACCGCCAAGTTTAGAACACTGTGTTTTCCTAGGGCTGCAGAAATAGTGCAGTGTGTAGGGCACTTGCTTTGCACATGGCCAATCCAGGTTCAATCCCCGCCTCTCCCTCCCCCATCAAACTCTGAGCACAGCCAGGTTTGGGTGTCCTCCCCCAAACCAAACTAGAATACCACTGTTTTACCATATAATAGTTACCAGACCCTGTTTCTAAACAGTGGGAGCACATTTTTTTTTCTAAAAAATGATTTACATGATTATGATGCAGATGAGGCTGAAGCAGTGGTGGCAGGTCTCTGTTGATTTGGGATTCCCAGGATCTTCGATATTTTCAAAAGTGAAAATATTGAATAATAAAGATGCTTAGACTCAGATCTCGAAAGTAGTTTATTAGAAAATAGAAGAGAAATGAGAAGGAGCTCTTCAAGTGAGGAAGAAATATTATAAGACGACACTAAAATTAGGGGCTTGGGGGCTGGAATGATAGCACAGCGGGTAGGGCATTTGCCTTCCATGGGGCCAATCGGAGTTTGATTTCTAGCATCCCACATGGTACCCCAAGCACGGCCAGGAATAATTCCTGAGTGCATGAACCAAGAGTAACCCCTGCGCATTACTGGGTGTGACCCAAAAAGCAAGCAAGTAAATAAACAAATAAAATTAGAGGTTTTTGTAGACATTTAAATGCCCTTTTGATTTTTTAAAAAATTTTTATTAGTGAGACACCATGAGGTACAGTTGTAGACTTACAAATTTTTGTGCTTTGGTTTCAATTATATAATGATCAAAGACCCATCCCTCCACCAGTGCCCGTTTCCCACCACCAAGGATCCCAGTATCCCTCCCGCCCCCATCCCCCCCATCCCACCCTGCCTCTGTGGCACGGCATTCCCTTTTGTTCTCTCTCTCCTTTTGGGTGTTGTGGTTTGCAAAAGTGGCAATTAGTGGCAATCATGTTTAGTATATAGTCTACTTTCAGCACGCTTCTCCCATCCTGGGAGGATCTTCCCAATACCCTTTATTTGGTGCTCCCTTCTTATCTGAGCTGCCTTTTCCTCTAGCATGCGTGGCTGGCCTCCAAGCCATGGAGTAAAATTTCTGGTACTAACCTCGGCCATTCTTGGGTGTTAGTCTCCTATTTTGTTACTTTATGTTCCCCAGATGAATGCAATCTTTCCATGTCTATCTCTCTCTTTCTGACTCATTTCGATTAACATGATACTTTCCATGTAGTACCACTTGTATGTAAATTTCATAACTTCCTCTTTTCTAACACCTACATAGTACTCCATTTTGTCAATGTACCAAAGTTTCTTTAACCAGTTATCTGTTCTCGGGCACTCAGGTTTTTTCCAGATTCTGGCTATTGTAAAGAGGGCTGCAATAAACAAACAAGTGCGGATGTCACTTTGATTATACTTTTTTGCCTCTCTGGGATATATTCCCAGGAGTGGTATTGCTGGGTCAAATGGGAGCTCAATTTCTAATTTTTTGAGAATCGTCCATACTCTTTTCAAATGGGCTGAACCAGTCGGCATTTCCACCAGCAGTGAAGGAGGGTCCCTTTCTTGCCACATCCGCACCAGCACTGGTTGCTTTTGTTCTTGTGGATGTGGGCAGTCTCTGTGGTGTGAAATGATATCTCATTGTTGTTTTGATCTGCATCTCCCTTATGATTAATGATGTAGAGTATTTTTTCATGTGCCTTTTAGCCATTCGGATTTCTTCTTTGAGAAAATTTCTGTTCATTTCATTGCCCCATTTTTTGATGGGGTTGGATGTTTTCTTCTTGTGGAGTTCAACCAGTATCTTGTATATCCTTGATATCAACCCCTTGTCGGATGTGTATTTGGAGAATATTTTTTCCCATTCTGTAGACTGTCTTTGTATTTTGGTCACTGTTTCTTTTGAGGTGCAGAAACTTCTTAGTTTAAGATAGTTCCACTTGTCAATCTCTGTTTTCACTTTCTTGGCCAGTGGCGTGACATCTTTGAAGATACCATTAGCTTCAATTTCATGGACGGTTTTTCCAACTTTGTCTTATAGATTTACCTTATAGATTCTGGTCTGATGTTGGGGTCTTTAATCCATTTTGACCTTACTTTTGTACATGGTGTTAGGCAGATATCTGAGCCCACTTTTTTGCATGTAGCCATCCAGTTTTAGGCTAGTTTAATGGCATTGGTCTAAATCCAGGTTACTAAGAAGTTGTATAAGGTAGATATGCATAAGCCCCAGTTCATAATGTATTATTTGGATAACTACTTTTCTCCTTTCAGTTCCACATTTCTTAGGTATCTTCTTTAAATTTGTTTAATTTTCTTTTCTTTGTTTAGTTTGGTTTTTGGCCACAACCTGTAGTGCTCAGAGTTTACTTCTGTCTCTGTGACTCAGGACTCACTCCTGATGGAGCTCAGGGGACTATATGGGGTGCTCAAGATTAAACCTAGGTCAGACTCAATGTAAGGCAAGCACCTTGCCAGCTAAACTATCTTTCTGGTCCCATATATTATCTTTCTGATCCTATATTCTGCTCTCATAATTTATCTGTTATTTTATATGCATAGAATTATTTAATTTTCTACCACTTTTTACATTAATGGTAGACTCTTAAGTGACTTAAATATTACTTAGACTCATGATTTTGAATATTAGTCCACTGTCATCATGATATAGTTTTAAAACTTGACATTTTTTGTGACACTACCTGATCATAATGAGTAAATGTATGCCTTTTACCTTTCTAGTACCCAACACATTCACACCTACACACATAAGTATGCATTGTGTAGTTCTCAGTACATTTCCAACTCAAGGTGAAGTTTAGTATCCCAAGTACTTAAATTCCCTAGGAACCATCAGCTAGTCTTGTTCTCTTCACTTCCACATCCCTAATGTTCTGGATATTGTCACGACACAACATTCAACTGAAAAGAAATAGATCTAGTTGTTTTGGATTAATTTTTTTTGGGTGGGGGTAAAGGGGAAATTGAGTCATACCTAGCAATACTTAAGGTTCACTCTTGGCTTTGTTACTCAGGGATTACTCCTACTGATACTCCAGGGATAATCTCTTTGTAGTGCCAGGAATTGAACAGGGGTCAGCCAAATACACGACAAGACACTTAGTTCTTGTACTCAGGCCTCTTGTTAAACCAAGTTATTCACAAGTCTGGTGCATGGCCCACATAGTAAAAACATTCTGAAATATTGTGTAAAATGATAGCAAAAGAAAAGATTGTTCTGGATAAAAGACTTAGGGAGAAGCTAGAGAATCTTATTACGTAGATTATCTACACTAACAAAGAAAATACAGAATAGGCTGGAAATTAGATCATGAGTTATAGTTCAGCAGACCTTAGAGTCAATGACTCAAATTTCAGTCAGATTATTTTTTCAACAATATTAATTGGGTTAATAAACAGTATTAATTGAGTTAGTTGGGTTCTTGATTTATATGTTTTCTTCGATTCTGTTTGTGAAGCAGGGGACAGCCCTCTATTAGGAGATACCCAAATAAATTTCTTCGACTAACACTGTAGAATGGCCGAGATTAGTACCAGGAATTTTACTCCATGGCTTGGAGGCCAGACACATATGCTAGGGAAAAGGGAGCTCAGATAGAGAAGGGAGCACCAAATAAAGGGTGTTGGGAGGATCCTCCCAGGATGAGAGAAGCATGCTGAAAGTAGACTATAGACTAAACATGATTGCCACCCATTGCTTCTTTTGCAAACCACAACACCCAATAGGAGAGAGAGAACAAAAAGGAATGCCATGCCACAGAGGCAGGGTGGGATGGGAGGGATGGGGGCGGGAGGGATACTGGGATCCGTGGTGGTGGGAAATGGGCACTGGTGGAGGGATGGGTCTTTGATCATTATATAATTGAAACCAAAGCACAAAAATTTGTAAGTCTACAACTGTACCTCATGGTGTCTCACTAATAAAAATTTAAAAAAATAAATTACTTCACTCCAGTTTTCAATTCTGTGTTTTGAAGATCTATTTCATGAAATTGTATATCAGCTTTTGTTTCATTTTGGTTTGGGGGCCACACTCAGTGCTCAAGGTTTATTCATGGCTCAGGGATCACATCTGGAGGTGCTGGTAGACTATGGAATGTCAGGGATTTAACCCTAATTGACAAGCGCCTGTATCATTTTTTTCTGGCCCTATATGTCATTCTTATCTGTACTTACACTTCTGATGAAAAGATTTGCTTCTACCATTATATTCTCAACGTGTCATGATGTTAAGAAAAATCATTACAGATGTATAGTATTAATAGCAATGATTACAGAGTAGATCAGTTACAGTAGTTTTTCAAATAAGAGAACATATAAGAAGAGAGTCTACTGAAATACAAAAATGAGTCATTGTATATCAGCAACAATAATCTTTGCTTGAAGAGGAATAGATATAAAATCCCATATTGAAGTGATTGGGTTCTTTTAATATTGAGGGTTAACTGGAGCATCCGAAGGGAAAAGTAAAAGGGATAGATAAAGTTCTCACATGGTCTTGGTAGAAAAAAAAATCTTGGTTTGTCCTTTTGCTCAGTAAGAACAAAGAAAATTAAGTACTTAAACAGTTAAGAATGGGACTTATTGTGTGGTATGAACTGAAGATTAAGTGAAATTTTTATGAGAAGTGATTTCTGTGAGGTCTTCAAGCCTTTCACTTGTTTCTCTCCTTTTTTTTCTCTTTGTTTCTTTTTTGCCTGATTTTGACATCTACATAATATTAGATATCAAAATATTTTATGCTTACCCTTATGACTCTGCCCCATTCAACTTCCTAATTTTGCAGGGAACTGTGAAGAAAAGATCCTCCTAAGTCAGAGTAACTATGAGCAGAGGAGCAGCAGCCATGGCTACAGAAATCCTGAGAAACTTACAGGAAGACATAACCTGCCCCATTTGCCTGGAACTCCTGAGAGAACCATTGAGCCTGGGCTGCGGCCACAGCTTTTGCCAAGCTTGCATCACTGCGAGCAGCCAGGAGTCAAGTCAAGCAGGGAAGAACAGCTGTCCTGTATGCAGAACCATTTATGATCCTGAGAACATGAGGCCTAATCGGCATCTGACCAATTTAGTAGAGAGGCTCAGAGGGGTCAATTTAAGCCAAGAGGAGGAAGAGAAGAAGGATCTTTGTGAGCAGCATGGAGAGAAGTTGCTGCTCTTCTGTAAGGAGGACTGGATGTTCATTTGCTGGCTGTGTGAACGGTCTCAGGAACACCGTGGTCACCACACGCTCCTCATTGGGGAGGCAGCCGAGGAATGCAAGGTAGAGACCAGATGGAAGGGCAGAACAAAACGTGGGACTGATTACCTTGGCAGGAGAGCTCAGAGTCCTGTAGTTTGTTTTTTTTTGTGCTCAGTCTCTGATGTCTAGAGAACATGTTTGTGCATTCCAGTTACAAAAAGATTAGCCTACAATAGAGACTTAGCCAGAAGTTTGAAATTTTTCCTAGATAGGTGACATTGGGTGCTTCAGAAAAGATCTTAACACCTTTGTGAATAAAAGAAGTGGGAGACAGGTGAATTAGGATGTAAATTCTTCTCTTACTGCAGGAGAAGATTTATCTTGTAAAAAAGAGAAATTATTCTCTTGGGGACAGATGGTGACCGGTAATTCTACTTAAATCTTCACATATTTCACTATTTTGAGCTTTCTGTCCAGTCATAGATTCTAATTACTTTTCTTTAGAACTTCAAAAACTCTTAATTTCTCAGATGATTGCATTATTTCTTCCTCATTTACCTCATATTCATATAGTGAGAAATCCCAAGGCTTAAGTCAACTTTTGATTTCTTTTCTACAGGAAAAGCTCCAGGCATCTCTAGAACAACTCAGAAAGAAGCAGCAGAAAGCTGAAGAATTTGAAACTGCTCTCAGAGAACACAGTACTTCCTGGCAGGTAGAGAAACTTCCTGAGGTGTAAGACTCAATTTCTTGGTAGAGGAGAAACTTTTCGAGGAAATCAGACAAATGTCACGGTTCTCCCGTTGTTCATCAATTTGCTCGAGCAGGCCCAGTAACGTCTCCATCATTGTTGTTACTGTGTTTGGCACATCGAATACATCACGGGTAGCTTGCCAGGCTCTGCCGCTTGGGCGAGATACTCTCGGTAGCTTGCTGGGCTCTCTGAGAGGGGTGGAGGAATCGAACTCTGGTTGGCCATGTTGGCCGCTTGTAAGGCAAACGCCCTACCACTGTGCTATGGCTCCAGCCCAGACAAATGTAAAACTTGAGTTTTAGGAAGTGTGAGTTCCTTTCTTATTTTTCTTCATTATTAATAGGCCCAAAGGGCATTTGACTATCCGTTCTTAGTACTTTCCCTGATAGAGGTAAGGGTTGGAAAGTGATTCTGTTTTTTAGAAGTCTATAGAGGGAGTCACTAGTGAACATCATTAGGGAAGTCCCTGTGACATTCTCATCATTTTTAAAATTTATTTCTGGGCTGGGCTGGAGCAATAGCACAGCTGGTAGGGCGTTTGCCTTGCACGCAGCCAATATGGCTGACCGGAGTTCGATTCCTTCGTCCTTCTCCGAGAGCCCGGCAAGCTCCCGAGAGTATTTCGCCTGCATGGCAAAGCCTTGCAAACTACCCGTGACGTATTCAATATGCCAAACACAGTAACAACAAGTCTCACGATGGAGAGACTTGTTACTGGGCCCGCTCGAGCAAATCGATGAACAACGGGAGGACAGTGACAGTGATTTCTGGGCCACACCCAGTAATACTTGGGTGTTATTACTGACTGTGTAACTATAACACCTGGCAGTGCTCTGGGGACCACTAGATGCTGCGGATCAAACCCAGTTCAATTATGTTTTATAAATCAACATTTCTGGAGAAAATGCTCTACTTACATCTCCTGGTTTAGTCTTCTATATGAAATTTATCAAGAAAATGGGATCTAATTTCAGGAAATAAATTATCCAGGCTAGCAGGTATAAACTGAATAACACCCTGGTACTGCTTTTTGGCTCAGGATTGACCTCAGTATTATAGATCTGAGGCCATTGTTTTTGACTCTGATATGGGGAAGTAATCTGAAAAGTCTCTTATCTTAAAGAATGGTTCCTTTTGTTTTAATTTCTTTAGAGAACTTTTCAAGTAGCTTCTCTGGCTTCCAGTCTCTGCCTTATCTCCTGAGTACCTTTGTTTCTTTCTCATTCTTTAAGAATCAAATAGAAAAGGAGATTCAAAGTGTCCAGAAAGCATTTAAAGAAATAAGAGATATCATGGATTTGAAGGAACAAAAGGAGCTGCAAAAGCTGAGGGAAGAGAAGAAAAAAATTTTCCATGACTTGTTAGAGTCCAAGAAGGAGCTGATTCAACAGAGCCAGTTCACAAGTGGTCTCATCTCAGATCTGGAGCACAAACTTCAGGCATCTGCGAAGGAGATGCTGCATGTAAGACTTGGGAAGCAGCCCCAGACCCTGAGATTTGAGAGGAATGAGAACCTTTTTTTCCCTTCTCTTCTTTATTTCTGTGCTGTGACACTAAGATTCTTTGTCCCTGCAGTACAACTTCCCTGCATTTATTTCAAAGGCTATTGAAACTGACTGTTAAAAGCCTGAGTAATAAGAAAAAAATCTCATTTATATTGTTACCCAGTGCAGGGCAAAAACTAGACCTCAGACCAGTGTGTTTAGGTACTCTGTAGATTTCTGTCACCTGGGAACCAGTAGTGTAAAGCAATTACCATATAAACATTTTCCAGCATTTGCCATCAGCAAATACATTTCGTATTCTAAGTGTTTTTCTTTTTGCAGAGATAGAATTCTTCACTCTTTCTTGTTTTCTAAAAATAATTTATGAATGGCAGTATTTCGTTTTCTTTATTCAGTATAATTTAGCATTTAGCTATCTCAGGGTTCTTTTATTAATGTTTAATGATATATTTTCATTTTTACTTGTATCAGGTTTATACTTTTTTACTGTTTGTGAGTTTATTTTTATCTGTATTATCTTTGTAGGAATTTGTTTAGCTACCTTAGAAATAAAATTTTTCTTAAAATTCCTTATTACATCATTAATTTATACAGAACCCTCAGTTAATAGAACCACAGAGATAGTTCAATGAGTGAGGTTCTTGCTTTTACACATGTACATCTAAATGTGTCTGTTCTCCAGCAGCACTACGTATAATCAATCCTTTGTGCATCATTAGGAATGATTCTGAGCAGAGCCAGGAGTAAGCCCTCATTATCACTGGGTGAGGGCCAAATATCAGGAAAAAAAGCAAAAGGCAAAAAGACAAAAAGAAAAAAACAAAACAGGCTTAATAATCGACTTTTTATTTGGGAGTCCAATTTTGCTTGTTTGTTTGTCTTTTTCTGTTGAGCTCTATTGGCTCTGCTATTGCTCCAACCCTCTGGGTGATTAATTTTTTTTCTATCTCTTGACATAGTTTTTTTCATCAACTTCATTGGTTTTTTTCAAGAACACTCCTTTTTGTTGTTGTTGTTTGAGGACCACACTGGGTGATGCTCAAGTGTTCCTCCTGGCTCTGCACTCAGGAATTACTCCTAGTGGTGCTTTACTCTCTGTATTCTCACTTCAGCCCCCAAACAAACCTTGTTCTAAGGCTTTTTATTTTTTTTCCATGTAGGAGTACTGCTATTTATTCAGCTACTGATTAGCAAATTGAACTGGGCATGAACTCCACCTTACTTTTTTTTCATATTTTTATTTATTTATTTTCTTTCTTATATTTATTTATTGAATCACTGTGGGAAAAGTTACAAAGCTTTCAGGTTTAGGTCTCGGTCACACAATGATCAAACACCTTTCCCTTCACCAGTACTCATTTTTCACCACCAAGAAACCCAATATACCCCCCTCCCAGCCCTCGCAATTCCTGTGAGGCAGATAATTTCTACTTAACACTTCTCTACATTGATTACATTCATTATTTCGACAAAAGATGCACCATTATTGTTTAAAATTCCCCCACCCCCCCAACAATCAGGATTGCTGAAAAGGCATTGTGAAATACTTTGTTTTCTATAGCTGGTTATGAGAATCATATAATGTCATATAATGATTTTGGTTTTCTGCAGAGCCGATAATTACGAGATTGGTTTCTGTGTGTCTGGTGTTATGGCCGTGCCAGAGAGCCACTCGTGGGGGTAACTTGTGACCTCAGAAGGGATTGAAGGACAAGCTGGTACCGCCCCCCTTCCCATGAGACTGCAGTTGCCTCGTCACCGTTGGCTCACACCTGGCTTTCCAATAAGCTCTGAGGCAGCAGCCACCTTGCTGCCTTCGGGGGTGGGGGCAAAGGTGGAAGGGAGCAACACCCATTCCCTCCCAGGGAGGCATGGTGCTGTAGTTTAACACCTGGCCCATTCACTTTTCTGCCACAAGCTGTTGGGCTCTGGACGAAGTTCTTTTGCCTCTGGAGCCATGGCCATGCTGGAGAACCGCTTGTGGGGGGTAACTCATGACCTCAGTAGGGAGTGAAGGATGAGCCGGTACTGCCCCCCTTCCCATGAGACTGCAGTTGCCCCGTCACTGCTGGCTCATACCTGGCTTTCCAATAAGCTCTGAGGCGGTGGCCACCTTTCTGCCAGGGGTGGTGGCGGGGGGAAGGAGGAAGGGACCAACACCCTTTCCCTACTGGGGAGGTATGGCACCATAGTTTAACACATGGTCCATGCACTTTTCTGCGGCAAGTTGCCGGGCTCTGGATTAAGTTATTTTGCCTCTGTAGCCTTGGCTGTGCGAGAGAGCTGCTCATAGGGGGCAACTCATGAGCTCGGTAGGGCAATGAAGGACGAGCCGGTATTGTCCCCCTTCCCATGAGACTGCAGTTGCCCTGTCACCGCTGGCTAATACCTGGCTTTCCAATAATTTTTGAGGCGGTGACCACCTTGTATGCAGTCCAGATGCATTTCTGCCAAAAGCCGCTGGGTTTCGTGATTTGTTTCTGAGTCTCTGGGATCATGGCCGTTAATCTGCTTGATCAGGAGCCAGAGAGGCCGTTTGTAGACGGTGACTTGGGGTCTCATTGAGATGGGGAGGAAAGGACTGGTTCCACCCCCATCTGGGAGACCCCGCGTGTCTTGTCACTGCAGGCCCAAACCTGACTGTCCAATGGCCTCTGGAGGATGGTGGTCACTGGACCACCAGGAGGAACAGGCCAAAGCACGAAACCTATTTCCACCTGGGTTAGCCCAGCACCAGCAACCTACTGCAGGAACAGGACGCATTTCTGCCAAAAGCCATTGGGTTCCGAGATTTGTTTCTGAGTCTCTGGGATCATGGCTGTTAAGCAGTTCAATCAGGAACCAGAGAGGCCATGCCTCCAATTATATAGCTGTGCCAGAGGTGGTTTGTGGGTGTGTCTCCCACAGACCTAACTTTTGGCCGTTTACTTTCTTGGTAAACTTTGCCCCAAGTTTTTGGGGTCTGGCCAAAGTCACAACAGCAATTTTGGGGTATCTGAAAGTCTGACGGTGCCATGAGGCTGCTGATGCACTCGCCTTACAGGTACAGATTGACCAGCTGGCGGCACCAACCCCCCCGGTTCTAAGGTTTTTTAAACATATTTATGTTATTTATTTCTGGATTATCATTATTTTTTGTGTATGTAAATATGATTGGATACTACTATTGTTCCTTTACTTTTTCTGAATTAGAAACTTGAAAAACTTTTTTGAGGATTTTTTTCTAAGATAAGTATTTAATGATACCATGCACTGTTATAACTGTGGTCCTTACTCAGTGATTTCATTTAGCCTAGCATAATTTCATATTCTGAAAATATTTTGACTTATAAGTTTTTTTTGTTTTATTAAAACTACTTTTTTATTTACCTTTTAAGATTTATATCTTAATAACAAAAGAATGTAACATAATATTTATTATGATGTACATTGCTTTAATTCTTTCATGAAAATAACTTTGAAAACTCAGGGATCAGAATTGGTGGAGTTTGGGGGAACATATGTGTTGCCAAGGGTTGAATTGAGATTGTCCACATGGAAAGTAAATAACTTAACTATCCTAATCTACTTTTTAAGTCCCAAAACATTCAACATTTCAACAATATAAGCATAATTTAATTTTTTTGTCGACTTAGCTTGAGGTTTAGTTGTTTGTCAAACATTAGTATAATCTCTGCTTAAATAAAATATATTTCTTTTCATACTATGCATGGGACTTAGAATAAGCTGAAATTCCTAAAATAAGAAATTACTATTTCCTAGGCTCAAATTTTACTCAAGGTTGCCACATATAAAAGTATACTTAAACTCAAACAGGCAAGAATATCATGGAGATTTTTGAGATCATATCAACGCTTATTCAATTTTCATGCACTAATTTGTCCTGTGAGTTTCAAACGTTATAGGGTTTAAAATAAAAATCAAATTCCTTTAAAAATTATCTGTCTAGGATACCAGAACGATAATACAGGGGTATTGGTGTTAATGTTGCATGACGTCCACCCCAATTTCACTCCATGTGCCATCTATGGTCTGCTGAGCACAACCAAGAGTGACTCACAAGGATAAAATAAGTAGTATCTCCTCAATACCACCAATATATATTTGGTTATTTCTTTCTCTGTCTTTGTTTCTCTCTCAATTTCTATTTCTTTTTTTATAATTTATTTCTTTATTGAATCACTGTGGGAAAAGTTACAGAGCTTTCGGGTTTAGGTCTCAGTCATGTAAATATCAAACACATTTCCCTTTACCAATACTTGACTTATAAGTTATTTTTAAAGCAAGTTGTCTAATGTAAACAACTTCTTGGTAATTTACTACTTTATTTACTATAGATTTTAAAATTAATTTATTTCTAATGAGAGACCATATATATTACTATAAATATATAGTAATGGGCTGGAGCTATAGCACAGCGGGTAAGGTGTTTGCCTTGCATGCGGCTGACCCAGGTTCAATTCCTCCATCCTTCTTGGAGAGCCTGGCAAGCTACCGAGAGTATCCTGCCTGCATGGCAGAGCCTGGCAAGCTCCCCGTGGTGTATTCTATATGCCAAAAACAGTAACAACAAGTCTCATAGTGGTGACGTTACTGGTGCCCGCTTGAGCAAAGCAATGAACAAGGAAGGACAGTGCTACAGGACAGTGCTACACATGCACACACACACACACACACACACACACACACACACATATATATATATATTTAAATATATTTTTCCTTATTATACTAAAATATTGTTTTTCCTGAGTGTTTTTCTACATTCACTCTGGAAGATGTGTGTTTTGAATGAATTAAGTGAAATGGTTAATTTATGTCAGTTAGGTCATCTGTTTGATAAGCACTACTATGTCTTCAAAACAAATATTTCAAGAATAAATTTTTAACTTTTTCAAATATCCAATATAGCTTTTTAATTTTTCCTAGTTTTTCTCTAATGATAACATTACCTTTCTTATCATGGTCTACTTCATATCGATACTGAATTAATTCTAGAAAAACCCACTTCATCACTGATTTGGCAAGGTGCTACTATTAATATGAACCTTGTGTTTTTGATTGTTTGCTTGGTTTTTAGGCCAAACTTGGCAGTGTTCAGGATTTACTCCTGGCTCTGCAAGGAATCACTCCTGGTAGGGTCCAGGAGACCATACACATTTGTGGTGTTAGAAATCAAACATGGGTCAGCTCTATGGAAGGCAAACGCTGATCCCTATGGCCCCTTTTGTTTGCTTTGTTTTGTGATTTGGGGCCATGCTCAGTGATGCTCAGGGGTCATTCCTGGCTCTGCACTCAGGAATTTCTCCTGGCAATGCACTGGGCACCATAGGGTATGCTGGCAATTGGATGGAACTCAGGTTCACTGAATGCAAGGCAAGCACCTTACTTGCTGTACTATCTTTCCAGCCCCTCCTTCCAGCTCCAAATATGGACCCCTGACCCAACAAAAGCCAATGCTGTGCAGCCTTAGAAATTTTTGTTTTAATTCTGTAAGAAAGTCTTCTCTCCTATCCCTATAATTCTGTTAATATTTTATTTCCTTCATGAACTAAGAGTTAGGTCACTGGATCTGTTCTACTTCATGAAACAGTAGTGAAAATGTAATGAAGCCCTATAAGTGGAATGAGCTTATTATTTCTAGACTCATATTTTCTCTTTTCTCCCTAGAATGTGAATGATGTCCTCAAAAGGTATGTATGAAGATCAGAAATGGTCCTTTTGTGCAGTGAAAAGAAATTTAATATCATTGCAGTCATCGGGTGATGAATAAGAATAAAACATTGTTCTCCATAGTTTTATATTAGATTTCTATTTCTGAATCTTGGCTTTTATGATCTCTAAGTACTGAGAATGGACTTGTTCGGTAAAGAATTTGAGTGAGAGGATGTTACAGAGTTCAGATGAGTAACACTTTTAGAGATGTGACCTCAGAGTGCTTCTGATTACTTAATTTTACCCTGATTCTGTAGCTACTCAGATAAGTGAGTTAAGGTAGGAAAATGTTTGCTTTATTTGATAAATATCCAAAATTAAGGTAAGGTAAGGTAAAGGCCCTCCCGTTGATCGTCGATTTGCTCGAGCGGGCCCAGTAACGTCTCCATTGGAGACTTTGTTGTTACTGTGTCTGGCATATCGAATACTCTCGGTAGCTTGCCGGGCTCTCCGAGAGGGGCGGAGGAATCGAACTCGGGTCGGCCATGTTGGCCGCGTGCAAGGCGAACGCCCTACCCGCTGTGCTATCGCTCCAGCTGGAGCGATAGCACAGCGGGTAGGGCGTTCGCCTTACAAGCGGCCAACATGGCCGACCCGAGTTCGATTCCTCCGCCCCTCTCGGAGAGCCCGGCAAGCTACCGAGAGTATTCGATATGCCAGACACAGTAACAACAAAGTCTCCAATGGAGACGTTACTGGGCCCGCTCGAGCAAATCCAAAATTAGATGTTTTTAATATTTTGCAAATTATGCCCCTTTAAAACAATAAATATCATCCCTTTATTTGTTGATGCCATTATAAAAACTGATACATTAGCAACAAAAAGGTGTTTTCTTGAGTTGAAGTCAGAGGCAGTTACTCCTCTGACTGTGAAAACAGTGTACAACATCAGCATTAAAGTGTTATTGTATTTTCCATTGTCTTTACCAGTTTTGATTTTCTGAACAATTCTATTGAACAAAATAAGATAAAACATTATGTGTTTATCTTTAGGAATGTAAAAGTCTAATTATTATTCAGTTTTTATTATAAAACTAAACTTTCGAGGTGTCTACAGAGTTGGCTTTTCTCTCCTTAAATCAATAGGTTAACAAGGATTAGAAAAGACAAACCTTCAGTGTTTTTGACCACGTAGAAAGAGTGAAAACCTAAACAAGGCTGAAATTTGGCAAAATGCCTTCTGTTTTCTTTGAATAGCTTACCAGTCACTTCACTCCGAACCCTTTCTTATTTCTCCTTTGAGAGTTGTTGGTTTACTTCTTGAAGCAGCTGTTGTAACTGTGTAAAGTCTGATTTAGATTTACAGGCATTGCCTCCTTCTTAGAAGACTCTATTCCAGGGCGCCCATCACTATTCTTAGTAACAGTAGAGTCTTCAGCAGCTTTGACAATTTTTGACTGGATAAAATCCAGGGACTGCTAAGCCTTATGAAAGTTATTGGCCACCTTCTGTCTTTCATTTTGTTCAGTTCTAAGTTTTGTGTGTGTTTCATTTTACTGCCTCTTCTTATTTTTATAATTTTTGGGGGGGGGGGTAGGGAACACCCAGCGATTCCCAGGGGTTACTCCAGGGTCTTCAATCAGAAATCACTTATGGCAGTACTCGGGGCACCATATGGGATTTCAGAGATGGAACCTAGGTCGGTCATGTGCCAGACAAATGCCCTGCTTGCTACACTGTAGCTCCGCCCCCCTTTACTGCCTCTTTAACTCTCTGATGTCTGTAACATATGTAGATCATTCAATTTCTGTCTTCTCTAGTTCCATTTGCACCTGCTCTCATTCTCTTATATTCTCTTTTGTTTATTGGAGGCCACAGTGAGTTGTGCCTTGGACTCCCTGGCTCTGTGCTTAGGACTCACCCTTTACAGTCCTCAGTACCAAATGCAGCAATTTGGATTGAACCAGGGGTGGTAGAAAGAAGGCAAGCATTTTATCCCCTGAATTTTCTCTCCAAAAATTTTCCATAATTTTGAGGGTTGGGGGTGTGTGAAGGGTTCTGAACACATGGAAGAACTTAGGGCTTAATTGTGGCTTAATTCTTAGGGCTTAATTATAGCTCTGAGCTCGTTTTATGGGGGGTCAGACCCGGCGATGTACAGATGCTACTACTGGCTCATGCACTCAGGAATCACTCCTGGAAATACTCAGGGGACCATATGGGATGCTGGGAATTGAACCCGGGTTGGCTGCGTGCAAGGCAAACACCCTACTCGCCTTGCTATCACTCCAGCCCCAGCTCTGAGCTCTTAAACCTGGCTCTGAGCTCACTCTATCATGCTCAGGGAATCATGCTCAGGATCAAACATGGGTCTGCCACATTCAAGGCAAACACTATACTATCACTCTGCTTTTCCCCCAACTATCTTTTGGATCCAACTCTCTCACATTTTTATTTCTTTTCTGAGAATGGAAGAGAGTAACTTTTCCTGTAAGGTTCTGCTTAGCAAGAAATATACTATCTCTGCTGCAAAGAAGTATCTATCACGGTCACATACTTTATGTATATCTATGTAAATGCAAAGAAAGAGCAGTAAATACAAAGAAAGGGCACACTACACATTGGCATTCCAACCTGGCAACATCAGGTCTTTCCAGATTGCTTAGCTACATGAGCTTATAATGATTATACTTTAAATAAGTATTTATAGCTGTTTTCAGAGAACTAAAGTTTTTTTTTCTTTTGCTTTTTGGGTCACACCCGTCAATGCACAGAGGTAACTCCTGGCTCTGCACTCAGGAATCACCCTTGGCGGTGCTCAGGGTGTGGGATACTGGGAATCGAACCCGGGTTGGACACGTGCAAGGCAAACGCCCTACCCACTGTGCTATTGCTCCAGCCCCTTAGAGAACTAAAGTGTTAAGTTGTTTTTTTGAGAGTTTCCCTCCTAGGGTATTGATTTTGAAGATATTGATCCTTTCCAACCTGTATCCTTACACTTCATGTGCTGCAGACCAGGAGCCAGGTTCTATTACCTCACTTTCTGTCACTACTCTGAATGCCACGTCCAGCAGAGACTTTTCCACACATTTTTTGTCTTGGTTTGCTAAATTCATTATTTAGCATGAATTCTAGAAGATAGAGAAGAAATTAATTTGTTCTGGAAGGGGAAATGTTTCTGAGAGGTCTTTATAGGTTTACGCAAGATATCAACTGGGGAAGCTAGGTAGAAATGATCTTAGCTTTTCTAGCTTCAGAGTCTGAACTCTCTTTATCTCTCTTGGTCTCCAGGAGGAGATTTTAAATGCATCATTAGGGTGAATAAATCAAGTCAGTGTTTTTGAAGGGACAGTATATCAGAAGTCTGATCAGTTTTTGTCACCCTTAGGAGTGAGAACTTGACTCTGACAAAGCCAAAATTTTTTCCCTTGGAAGGTCGCAAAGTATTTCAAGCTACTGATCTGAGTGGGATACTGAAAGCATTTTATGGTAAGGAGTAGTCGATTAAGTTGATGAATGTGGAATTTGTGTGGTATGTGCTAAATGGAGAAGAGGATTCAATTCCCAGTTGAGAACAGAGGAGACAAGAGGAAGATGGCCACTAGTCATCAGGGAGATGCAAATTGAAATAACAACTAGATATCTTACACCACAGGGAGTGGCACATGTCAAAAGAATAAGAACAACCAGTGCTGATGAGTGTGCAGGAATAAAGGGACTCTCATTGTTGTTGGGAATTTAAGTGGTCCAGCCTTTTTGGAAAACAATAAGGGCATTGTTTTCTAGTTTCCTCAAGAAACTAGAAATTGAACTTCCATGTGACCCAGCAATACCACTTCTGGACATATATCCTGGAGGCCCAAAAACACACAGCAAAAGTGCCATCTGCACTCTATGTTTATTGCAGCACTATTCACAATAGTCAGAATCTGGAAACAACCCAAGTGCCTGAGAACAGACTATTGGATAAAGAAACTATGATACATCTGCACAATGGAATACAACAAACCCACCAGGAAAAATAAAGTTATTCTTAAAGAAATGTTCCGTCACGGTCATTATTAATATATGGATGTACTTGAAGAGTATCATGTTGAGTGAAATGAGTCATTAGGAAAGAGATACACATAGAATGATCGCATTTTTTAATGGTATATAAAAAACACAGTATAAGACTCCCACTCAAAGACAACAGAAATGAGGTCCAGGAGGACTGGTCCAAGGTTAGAAGCTTGTCAGAAATGGGAGGAAGGGGTAGAAGGAAGGCAGTTAGGGTAGAGAAGGGAATACTGTGACAGTGACAGTTGGAAAAAATCACTCTGAACAAGAATTGAGTGCTGAAAGTAGGTAAAGGAATTTATTTCAGTGATCATCTTGTATCACAGGGTTATCATATAAATTACAGGGTTTGTGTACCTGTAACACAAACCATAATGACCCAAAAGAGAGACTGAGAGAGACACAGAGAGAGAAACTGAAAGAGAGAGACACTAAAAGACAGTAGTGGAGGCTGAAGTGCTGAAGTGCATATTGTAGAAGTAGAATGGGTGTAGGGAGAGAAGCAAGGAGGTTGGGGACATTGGTGGTGGAAAATGTACACCAGGAAGTGACAAGTGTTAGAACATTGTATGACTGAAACCCACCTTGAACAACTTTGAGATAAACTGCTTATCTCACTGTGATTTGAGAAAAAAAAATTCAAAAGCAAGATGGTGGAGGCCATTTACTTCTAGATATATGTTTATTTAATGGGATGCGGTCAGGTGGTGCGCTCTATTTTAAGGTAACAGTTCAGTACCTCACTATAATCTAAATTGCAGAGAAAATAAATTTTAGTTCTGACTCCTTTTCTTATATTTAACACAATTTATTTTTCCATTTTAGAACTGAAAGATATTGAATGCTACTGGGGTAAGGAAAAATCACATTATCATCAAATTCTGTTCTCATAGTATTTACGAATTTTTTGTTTTCTTGTAGACGTCATGTTTCAAGACTCATATTTCCCCTTCAAAATGCATATATTATTGTTTTGCATTGTTATTCTCCCCAAGAACAAAGTAAAATTTGTCCTAGTTCCCACTTAAATAATTCTCAAGATCCCTCTTAGAATATTACATAAAAGCATTTTCTCACCCAATCTTCTAATTTTTCTACAGTTCAGATGACTCTGAAAGTTCCTGACAATAAACCAGATATTGCCGTTTCTTTGGATGGAAGACAAGTGAAATGTGTACCCGAAAGGAGTTCACAGCTGGGTTCTTCAACAGGTGGCTGTGATAATTATGTTCTGGGCTCTGAAGCTATCAAATCAGGAAAGTGGTACTGGGAGGTAGATGTGTCAAACAAACATGAATGGATGGTGGGTGTACGTCAAATCACATCAATTAGATCCTCTCAATTCAATCAACAAAATAATTCTTTATCTGTCACTGGATTTTCATCCTCTGTATTCAATCAAAAAAATAATAATTTATCTGGCTGTGGATTTTCATCCTCTCTATTCAATCAACAAAATAATTATCCATCTCCCTCTGGGCCTATGATAGCCTCAGTATTCAAAATGGATGTAGCCCCCAAAACTGTAATCATTAAACAGCACCCTATACATGGACCTCAATTTGACTACTGGGTTATAGGGTTACAAAATTATTCTGAAAATAAAGTTTTTGTGAATACTTCTGCCTCTAGTTCTGGGGCGGTGACTCTTTCCATGACTGTTCCTCCCCATCGTATTGGGGTTTTTGTTGACTATGAGGCACGCACAGTCTCGTTTTATGATGTCACAAACCATGGATTTCTCTTGCATAAATTTTCTTCGTGTTGCTTTACTGACAAAATATTCCCATATTTTAATCTTATGAACTGTTCTGGCCCAATGACTTTGTGCTCACCAACCTCTTGAACCACGACACACCCTCACAACTTCATTGTAACATTATTTGCTTTGGGGTGGGGGAGAGGAACCCCACCCAGTAATGTTCAGCAGTTACTCCTGACTGTGCTCTCAGGAAGTATTCCTGTTCTGTATCAGGGGACCATCAGGTCAGCCATGTGCAAGGCAAGCACCCTATCTGGTGTACTACATCTCTGGCTCCAGTATTGCTTGCTTTGGTTGCTTCCAATAGAACATAACCTGTATTATTCTTCCATCTTTACTATCCTGTAATTTTTTTTATTTGAACATGTCATTCATTAATAAAGTGTTTACTGTGAGTTCACAAAATTGTGTGGGTGTTGTAACCTGCAATTGTTTTTCATTTGAACCTCTGTCATTCATTAATAGAATGTTTACTTTTCCATGTTCCATGGTTTTATTATGTTTACATTAGGAGGAATCTTTATTGATAATTTTAACTTCTTGCAATAGAAAATGAGGCCCCACTTTGTCCTCTTCCCCCAACGCTTACCAAAAAAAATAAGATTGCAATTTCTGTTTTCCTCGCAATTGACAAAACATGAAGGAATACTGGGATCCTTTTAACACTTTTGTTTATTATTTTCTGTATGGGAACTAAGTATTTCAATGATGAATAAATGAGTCCCTAGTGGTATATTAATTACCCAAAAAGACCATCATTTATCAGTTTTAGAAAAACTATATTAAGTGTTGTGTATTAGAAGGAAGTCTTTTATATCTAGTGTGTCTGAACTCAAATATTCTCTCTCCACATACTAGCAGTGTAATCTTGAATAATATGTTGCTTATTTTCTTAAAATAACACCATTAGGAAAAGTGTACCACACTTGCTGGTATTATGACAGAATATTTGTTGTGTACAAAGCATTCACATCTGAAATGAATAATAACATTTCATATACCTAGTGGACCATATCACTTGTATCAATGTCTCATAAAACGGCTCTTTGTCTTCAGAGCTCTAGGGTTACTCTTTTTTTTATAGTGATCAGTTTTTATTTTTCAAACCACTTTTATCCATCATTATATTTTTTTATTAGTGAAACACCATGAGGTACAGTTATAGACTTGCAAATTTTTGTGCTTGGGTTTCAGTTATACAATGATCAAGTACCCATCCCTCCACCAGTGCCCATCCTCCACCACCACGGGTCCCAGCATTCCTCCCACTCCCTGTCCCCCCAACCCACCCTGCCTCTGTGGCAGGGCATTCCCCCTTGTTCTCTCTCTCTTCTTTTGTGTCCTGTGTTTTGCAAGAGAGGCATTGAGTGGCAATCATGTTTGGTCTATAGTCTACTTTCAGCATACTTCTCCCATCTTGGGAGAATCCTCACAACACCCTTATTTGGTGCTCTCTTCTCTATCTGAGCTTCCTTTTCCCCTAGCACATGTGGCTGACCTCCAAGTCATGGAGCAAAATTCCTGGAATTTTGCTTTTAAAAAAAGCAAACTTTTTTTAAACTTTTTTTGAACTTTCACCTTTTAAAAAATAATTTGTATTAGTCATGGTGAAATTATAAAGTTGTTCATTATTGGGTTTCAGGTATACAGTGTTTTTTTTTTCTTTTTTGGGTCACACCCGGCAATGCTCAGGGGTTACTCCTGGCTCATGCACTCAGGAATTACTCCTGATGGTGCTCGGGAGACCACATGCGATGCTGGGAATCGAACCTGGGTAGGCCGCATTCAACGCAAACGTCCTACTGGCTGTACTATCACTTCAACCCCTCAGGAATACAGTGTTTCAATTCCACTCTCTTCACCAGTATCCACTTCCCTACATCAATGCATTGTTTCATTTTCCAGCCACATCCCCAGTTTGGTGGGCTGCTCCCATCTTAGTGCTGACATGGAATTAAGGGTGAAACCTGCAACTTGCTGTTACCTGTTGAGCATTTTTTGCCATCCCCATTTTCTCCTAATTTCATCTGCTAGATTATGTATTTGCAGAAGAAATGTTTTTTTTTTTTAGGACTTCTTGGACACACCGATTTTTCCTCTACAGCTTCTGGCAACCACCATTCCACCGAGTTGAGAAGTTTATACTCCACAAGTTGGTGATGTCATGCAGCATTTTTGTCTCTGTATCATGAAATAGAACAAGAGTTTTTTTTTTTGTCTCTCAAACCAAGAAATACAGTTTCTAAATTCCTCCAAGAGCTTTCCTCACGTTCAAATACTGGCCAGAGTAAACTAATTTTCTAAATGTAATTGTTTTCACAGTAGGGTTAATGTCTATGATATTGCTGCAAAAAAGCACTGAAGCATTTCACCGAAACTCTTAAGTGCCACTTCACCACCATTAGAGTGCCCAAACCCCACTACTACAGTCGTTACATCACTCCTAGTTGGCCTCATGCATCACTACCCTCAGACCTCCCCTACTTGGTAGCCTCATGCTGTTGTCAGAGTCCAAGCATTTGTTTTCATTCTCCATATGCATTCCCTTGCTTTGTTTCTTATATCACAACATGGTCAGCAACATATGCATGATATTATTCAGCATTCCTCTTCTCACTGGCTTAACTTACTTAACATTATCCACTTGCATTTTCTCTAAATTTTAGCAAAAGGTAGAATTTCATCTTATAGCAGATGATATACTTAATTGTATCTCTACAGTACAACTTCTTTATTCACTCATCCCTCAAACATATGGGTGTTTCCAGATTTTTTCCCCCGTAGTAGTGATGCTCAGGGGTTATTCCTGGCTCTGTGCTCAGGGATCACTCCTGACAGTGCTCAAGGGACCATGTGGCATGCCAGCGCTTGAAGCCATGTCAACCACATGCATGGCAAAGGTCCTCCCCACTCTGCCCACTGTACTATATCATTCCAGGCCCTGTTTCCAGATTTTGGTTATTATAGAGAGTGCTGTAATCAACCTAGTGTGCATATATCTTTTTGAATTGGTGATTTTACATTCTCGTGATAGATGTCAAGGAGTGGAGGTGAATCCTAAAATTCTTCTGGCCAAGCCCATCAGTCTTGTAATATCACAAATTTCCCATTTAATAGGTAATTCCTAACCCTGGATCATGTACATAATAAGCAGCTTGTTCATTGATTTATTTTTTTCCTTTTTTTATTATAAAAATTTTTAATAGCGAGACATCATGAGGTACAGTTGCAGACTTACACATTTTTGTGCTTGGGTTTCAATTATACAATGATCAAACACCCATCCTGTTCATTGATTTAAAGAAGACCTTTGATTGTGCTGAGATCGAAGCGGTCATCAAAGCCCTAGCCAAACAGGGCGAGAACCTCATGCGACGACTGGAATGGGAAGGAATGGGATTGAAGGTAGATGGTCAGCAACTACAACACTTCCGCTTTTCTCATGACATTGTTCTAATAACACCATACCTTAGCCAAGTGGCACTAATGCTGGCCAACTTCAACTGTGAGTGTGGAAAGGTCGGACTGCATCTAAATCTGACTAAGACAATGTTTATGAGAAATTGACTCGTTCCTGATGTTCCTTTCGCTCTCAATCGAATGAACATCTCTGAATGCAACAGTTATGTGTACCTAGGTCGAGAAGTCAACATGACAAATGACCTGGCACCTGAGTTGGGCAGGAGGAAGAGAGCGCTTGGAACGCCTTCAAGAGCATCAAAGAAATAGCTAAGAGGACAAAAAAAATCTCTGGCTCCGATCACACCTCTTCGATTCCACCATTCTTCCTGCATTAACATACACTTCAGCGACTTGGACCCTATGAAAACAGGGTAAAAATGTTATTTGGGTCTCCCAAAAAGGAATCAAAAGAGCTATGTTTGGAGTATCATGCTTCACTCAAGTGAGAGAAAGAATCCGGAGTTTTGAGCTCTGTCAACAATGGAAAATCAGGAACGCTGTCTCGTTTGCCAAGGCGTTGAAATTCAGATGGGCTGGACACATAACGAGATTTGGAGACAACTGCTGGACTAGAGCCATTACCAAATAGATTTCAGGGGACGTGAAAAGATCGTGTGGCTGCTCACCTACGAGATGGTCAGATTTCTTCGTCAAGACACTGACGATTGATTTGAGTCTCTTCGTGTTTCTGGAGTAAACAGATGCTATTGGGCTACACTAGCATGTGACAGGGATGAATGGAGACGTTACTGGTGCCCACTTGAGCAAATCAATGAGTAACAGGGTGTCAAGTGATCAAGTGATTAGATGACATTTCCTAACAAATTCCATTTCATGCAGTTTTGTTTTCCAAACCTGTTTCTGAAAAGTATCTTATTAAATTTAGGTCTGAATGTCAGAATAACCACTTTCCCACTCTCTGCTAGCCCAGATGACTGATCACCTAAACTCAGATTTGAGTACTCATTCTTTTTTTTCACAAGGCCAAATAGGACATGAACAGAATGATCAGAGACCGGGGTGGGGTGGACTCTCAGGGTCATAGGAAAAAAGCCTGAAAGAAAAGAAAAAAAATACAGCCTAATGGGTGCTTAAAGGAACAGTGTTATCCTCTAGTAACCTGGTCTCATGAAGGACTTTCCATCTTCTGTACAGACCAACAAGTAAAGCTTAGGATTTGTGAGGAAAGGGATACTGGGGACAAACTGCCCTTATCTGTTCTTATCTTTGAGCCAGTTTCAAAGGAATAGATGGAGGACACCAGTCAGATCTCCTTTCTCTCCTTTTGACCAGAAAGAAGATTAGGAATGGTGTGGGAAGACTGAAGAGGGATATGGAAGCAAGAGGGAATCTTGGTGCGCGCACGTATGTGTGTGTTTGTGTGTGATTACATGACTTAGCTAAACCTATTACCCTAAGGAGGAAGTTCTAAGGCTATCATCACAGCCCCGTCTGGCTCAGGCATAAGACATGAAACTCTCATTGGTTCATAGATTTTCTCCTCTTTCCTGTTTCCTGAAAGAATTTTACTTTTATTTTCCATGGCTTCCCTGGATCTTTGTTCTTGTCAAGGCTAAGTAGAACACCAAACGGTGATCAGATATTACCCTAATTACCCTAAGGAGGAAGTTCTAAGGCTGTAGTCACAGCCCCATCTGGCCCAGGTATAATTCTCTCATTGGTTCATAGATTTTCTTCTCTTTCCTGTTTCCTGTAAGAATTTTACTTTCATATTCTTTGGCTTCTCTGGATCTTTGTTCTTGTGAGATCCTGTTAAGCTGAGTGAATCCTGACTACTTCTGTCTCTGGTGGCCTTCACTTTTCTCCGAAGAACCGCGGCTTCTCCTTTGGGGTCAGAGGTATGTTAAGTAGTTTGCAGAGTGCACAGTTTGGGAGACTTTTGAAAAAAGCAGAATTTTTTTTTTTGGGTAGATCCACTGGAAGACTGAAGAAGCTGTTCTGAAAGTAAGGAAACAGGCCCTGCTAGAAAGCTTTCTGCTGTTTGTACTGAATGGGGATAGTCTAGGAGCAGCAGCGGGTAGGGATAGGGGGTGGAGGATGATGGCTGGGTAGAACTGGGGTGCTGATGCAGGAGAAATTATCATTGAAAACATTAAGTTGGGGGCTGGAGTGATAGTACAGCAGGTAGAGCTTGTCTTGCAGATGGCAGACCTGGGTTCAAATTCCAAGGGTAGAAGAAATCTCTTTTCCCTTAACAGTTGAAAATGAGTAGATGGATCTTTTTAATACTAGTAGCTTAATGACTAACATGTACCAGGGTAGTATTCCTGCATGACTTTGAATTATGCTACTTTGGCCTGTGTGTGCTGAGGAAACCAGAACCAGACGATCTGACAACCTGCAAGCTTCGCAGACTCTTGTCTGTTCACCAGGTCCAACACTGGAAATTGCTCTATTTTGTAGAAATATTAACCTTGTCCATTCTTCTTTAGCTTTTTCTGTCACAGAAAAAACAGAGCTCACTGAGATCAGAAGCAGAGGAACCTGTGAATAACCTATCCCACTTCTGTTGATTTATTTTTTCCCAAACAAGTTGCATTGCTTGCTAAAGAAGGAACTCTTTTTTTCATATTTTCATACTTTTTTATTTTTAAATTTTTATTAGTGAAACACAAAAACCTTTTGTCAGCAAGGTCACAAGAAGAGGGGGAAGTGTTATAGGAAAAAAGCCTGAAAGAAAAGAAAAAAAATACAGCCTAATGGGTGCTTGAAGGAACAGTGTTATCCTCTAGTAACCTGGTCTCCTGAAGGACTTTCCATCTTCTGTACAAACCAACAAGTAAAGCTTAGGATTTGTGAGGAAAGGGATACTGGGGACAAACTGCCCTTGTCTGTTCTTATCTTTGAGCCAGTTTCAAAGGAATAGATGGAGGACACCAGTCAGATCTCCTTTCTCTCCTTTTGACCAAATCTTATTTTATAAGGTTGACTTTGAAAGTTATACCTTTAATTTGTTTTTATCTTCTGCCCAGTATGAGTAAATATTAGCAAGGACTAATAGAGTCATGCCTATTTTGACAAGGTCTTAGATTGATTTCTTAAGTTTTTATTTTGCTAATATTATAATTTATATTAAATGTTTTAATTAACTGGCAAAGAAGGCATAGTACAGTTTTCTGTTCTCATCTATTTAGGAAAAGTGAGCTCTTTAATACAGAAGAAATTTCAGTTCATTCCTCAAAAAACAAACTATTTTTTCTTAATTAGCTTTTGGGTGGGTAGGGGCACACTGGATGGTATTCTGGGACCACGCTTGGCTCTGTGCACAGGGGGCGCCCTCAGTGGTGCTCAGGCAACTAGATGCAGTGCCAGGATTCAAACCTGAATCAAGGTGTTACAGTGTTCTCAGGTTCTCAGGTTCAAGCAATCAAGACAAAGCTGGAGATCAGAGATGTGATTGATGTCACTGGGCCCCACAGGTGGCTTATGTGAGGCAGGTAGGTGAGTGACGCTTTCGCTTATCCTGATTTACCTCTGTCACCTGAGATCCGATTGGGAAGACTAGGACTTATGAAGTCTGCAAAGAGGACCTGCTCAGCAGCCCTGCCAACCAGCTCAAGTCACAACTGACATCCACTTGGTCCTCTTGGCATGGGAGTTGATCCCCACCCATATGATTTCTCAGGGAGCTGTAGACTCAGGTTGGGACAAGGAAATCTTATTTGCAGGAAAGGAAAGTCAGTCCTAGACCGTACCCAGGGTTACTGGGTTCTTGCCTCACAGAAAAGAATTTTAGGAGTATATGAGCAGTGAAGTAAAACAGATTTTATTTGGAGGTTTTTGAAGATGAGGAGGTAGGCAAAGCCAGAGAGAGAGAGCGTGCGCGCGCGCGCGCGAGAGAGAGAGAGAGAGAGAGAGAGAGAGAGAGAGAGAGAAATGCACTCAAGGGAGAACATGGGTTTCTCCAAGGGTGGAGAGAGCCCCTAACCACATCGCAGCATTCAATAGGAAAGCATGAAAGTACACATCTCAAGAGGGGAGATGAGGGTGACACATGTGCTCGGCCATGTAGGACCAAGCAGCACACGGACTCAGGCGTCAATGTGCGCCCTCCATTTTTCAAAAGTGGCTTTTGTAGAATTTTCCCAACCTACTCCCATGTGGGACTTTCTAGCTAGATAATAGTCCATTGTTAAGGTTATTGCTGAGTCGAATTGGGAGTGGTCCTCTTTGAAACTCCTTTTCTTGACCTTTGTTCCTGCTCCATCTTCTCTTAGAGTGTGAGTCCAGGCTTCTCTGGTCTGAGCTAACTGAGGGTTAATCAGATCAAAGGAAGGAATTGAGGGTTCTCTAGTAATTTCCTTCTGGCTCTTTCTGTAAGGAAGGGTCCAGTCTCCTCAAGATCAGCTGCTGGAGGTCTTTAAAGGCCTTGCTTTCTGTATCCACAAGGTGAGTCAGACTTAGGAGTTATGACTTTATTATTACCTAGAAGTAAAAAGCGTTCCACTACTTGTACTTAGTTGATTGGTTATAAGTTGGAGTTACATAATGGTTATTTAGGGTTGGCTTCCCTATCTGCATCTGATTGATAACTCTTAGTTCACCTCACCATGGCTAACTCTCTCACTGTGGGGAAATCATGACGCAATTTCAGGTTTCTGTGTTCCATTCTAGGAATTCTGGAACCGAAACCTAGGCCTAGCTTCTTTGGTTTCTTTATGAGCCTGTCACGACTCTGCTTTTCTTCTCTATCTCTCACCTTCATGGCAGTGCTGTGATAGACTTTTCTCTTTGAAATCAGGCTTCAACAGCATTTAATAGTTCCTGGGAGGAGTTTGGCACCATTTTCAAACACTCCCTAATCCAAGTGTCATTATGCTGGTTAATGGCATTGATCTAAATCCAGATTACTAAGAAGTTGTTAAAATAGATATGCATAAGCTCCAGTTCATACTGGCTTATTTGGATGCCCCCTTTTCCCTTTTCAGTTCCACATTTCTTAGGTATCTTCAAAATACTCACTTTCATGTTTTCTGTTAGAAATGTTGAATATTCGTTTATTTTCTCCATTGTTTAATTTTCTTTTGTTTATTTTGGTTTCTGGCCACATCCTGCTATGCTCAGAGTTTACTCCTGGCTCCTTACTCAGGGTTCACTCCCGGTGGATGTCAAGGGACTATATAGGGTGCTGAAGATTGAATCTAGGTCAGCCTCAATGTAAGACAAGCACCTCACCTACTATAAACTATCTTTCTGGTTCCATATATTATCTTTCTGGTCCCATATTTTGTTTTCATCATTTGCCTGTTATTTTGTATGCATTTGATTATTTAATTTTCTACCTCATTTTACATGAATACTAGGTTTTTAACTGACTTAAATATTACTTAGACTCATGAATTTGAATATATTTCACTTGTAATCATGGATAGCTATTTAAACTTGACATTCATTTGTGACACTGTATGGTCATAATGAGTAAATGTATGCCCATCTAGTCTGGTTCTTTTCACCTCCACATCCCTAGTGTTATGGGTATTGTCACTACACAACATTCAACTAAAAAGAAACATCTAATTATTTAAAATTTATTTTTTTTGGAAGGGGGAAGCGAAGGGAAGATTGGGTCATACCTAGCAATACTCAGGGTTCACTCTTGGCTTTGTGCTCAGGGATCACTCCTTTTGGTACTCTAGGGATCATCTGTGTGTACAGCTAGGAGCTGAACAGAAGTCAGCCAAGTACAAAACAAGATACTTAATTCTTGTACTCAGGGAGTTTTTTAAAACAAATTTTTCACAAATCTGGTGCATGGCTCACGTAAGAGTAGAAACATTCTGAAAAATTGTATGAAATGATAGCAAAAGAAAAAAATTCTTCTGGATAAGTGACTTACTCAGAGAGAAGTTAGAGAATCTTATGTAGATCATCTACACTAACAAAAAAAAGTACAGATTGACTCCTTTGGAATAGGCTAGAAATTAGATCTGTTAGACTTTTAGTTCAGCAGACCTTGGCATAAATGACTCAAACTTCAGTCTGATTGTTTTTCAACAATATTAATTGGGTTAATAAAGAGTATTAATTGAGGTAGTTGGGTTCTTGGTTTATATGTTCTCTTTAGTTCTGTCTGTGAAGTAGTAGACACCCCTCTATTTTGAGGAGATACCCAAATAGATTACTTCACTCCAATTTCCAATTCTGTGTATTGAAGATCTATTTTATGAACCTTGTATATAACTTTTTGTTTCATCTTGGTTTGGGGGCCACACTCAATAGTGCTCAGGGCTTATTCCTGGCTCATGGATCACATTTGGAGTAGCTGGTAGACCATATGCTATGGCAGGGATTTAACCCAGGTTGGTAAGTGCCTGTACCATTTTTCTGATGCTATATGTCACTCTCACCATCCGTACTTAAATTTTGATGAAAGGATTTGCTCCTACCATTACTTATTGTATTAGGATGATTATTAAAATCATTACATATGTATAGTAGTGACAGCAATTGTTACAGAACAGATGTTAGAGTAGATTTTCAGATAAAAAACATGTTATAAGAGAGTCTGGTGTTTACCAGTCATAATGAGTCACTGTATGTCAGCAACAATAATGATGCTTGGAGAGAAATACATTTAAAAGCCCAGACCTCAAAAGAAACATTGGACTAGGACTTTTCCTCCAAACTGCCAGGACCTTCCCAGCTCCCAGGTAATCTCTGACTCCGGAAGTCATGGCCACAACCTGCTCCCCAGCGCCATCTTTACAGCACACAGCCGCAGAGAAGAAAGGCCGTGTGTGTGTGTGTGTGGGGGGGGGGTTCCACAGCTCCCGGAGAAGACACCAGGTCCCAAAAAGAGCCGAGATCACCAGGAAGTTCCAGATGAGGTAGGTGCCACATCCCGCCTCCTCCAGATGGAACCCCGGTGACCAGAAGCCTCTACAAGCATAGCTCGAGTATGCAGGAACTAGTACTTTTCCTCAAAACCGTGGCCACTTACGCGGCTTACGTGGCCGCGTGACATCTCCGTTTATACAAAGTGATCAATGGAAAGTAAAATCATCCAATGTTTTTCCCTGAAAATCAGGCTTAACTCTTATACAAAGCACAACACCCAATAGGAGAGAGAGAACAAAAGGGAATGCCCTGCCACAGAGACAGGGTGGATTGGGGAGGGTGGGGGGTGGGAGGGACACTGGGATCCACGGTTGTGGGAAATGGTCGCTGGTGGAGGGATGGGTATTCAAAATAAATAAATAAATTTAAAAAAAAGAAACATTGGCCAGAATAGAAAGACAGTCTACAGAATGGGAGAGGATATTCACCCAATACCGATCTGATAAGAGGTTGATATCAAGGATATACAAGACACTGGTTGAACTCTACAAGAAGAAAACATCCAACTCCATCAGAAATGGGGCGATGAAATAAACAGAAACTTTCTCAAAGAAGAAATACGAATGGATAAAAGGGATATGAGAAAATGCTCTATATCACTAATCATCAGGGAGATGCAGATCAAAACAACAGTGAGGTATTGTCTCACACCACAGAGACTGGCCCACATCCAAAAGAACAAAAGTAACTGGTGTTGTCATGGATGTGGCTTGAAAGGGACTCTCCACTGCTGGTGGGAATGTTGACTGGTTCAGCCCTTTTGAAAAACAGTATGGACGCTTCTCAAAAAATTAGAAATTGAGCTCCCATTTGATCCAGTAATACCACTTCTGGGAATATACCCCGGAGAGGCAAAAAAGTACAGTAGAAATGATATCTAGGGTTTGTATGTTGTATGTTCATTGCTCACTGTTTACAATAGCCAAAATCTGGAAAAAACTCAAGTGCTCAAGAACAGTTGACTCGTTAAAGAAAATCTGGTACATCTATACCGGAATACTATGCAGTTGTTAAAAAAGATGAAGTCATGAAATTTGCATAGAAGTGGATCAACATAGAAAGTATCATGTTAAATGAAATGTGTCAGAAAGAGAGGGACAGACATAGAAAGATAGCACTCATCTGTGGAATATAAAGTATCAGAATAGGAGACTAACACCCAAGAATTGTAGAGATAAGGACCAGGAGGTTTGCCCCATGGCTTGGAAGCTGGCCTCACATACTGGGGGAAAAGGCAGCTCAGATAGAGAGAGGACCACCAAGTAAAGGGTGTTGGGCGGACCTGCTTGGGTTCGAAGATGCCGAAAGTAGACTATAGATTGAACACGATAGCCACTCAATACTTCTATTGAAAACCACAACATCCAAAAGGAGAGAGAGAACAAAACGGAATCCCTCCACAGAGGAGGGTTTGGGTGGGGGTGATGGGAGGGATACTGCAATCATTGGTAGTGGAGAATGGGCACTGGTGGAGGATGGGTACTCGATCATTGTATGACTAAAATGAAAACCTGAAAGTTCATAAGTCTGTAACTGTACTACAAGGCAATTCACTTGAAGAAAACAAAAAGCTCAGATTGAAGTAGCTGGGTTCTTTTACCATTGAGGATGTATTTGAGCATGGGAAGGAAAAAGTGGGTAGATAAAGTTCTTACATGATCTTGGTAGAAAAAACATTGGTTTGTCCTATTTTTCAGTAAGATCTAAGAAAATAAAGTATTTATTTATTTATTTTTTAAGCTTTAATTTTTTTTTATTAGTGAGACACCATGAGGTACAGTTGTAGACTTACAAATTTTTGTGCTTGGGTTTCGATTATACAATGACCAAATACCCATCCCTCCACCAGTGCCCATTTCCCACCACCCCGAATCCCAGTATCCCTCCCACCCCCCATCCCCCCATCTCACCCTGCCTCTGTGGCAGGGCATTCCCTTTTGTTCTCTCTCTCCTTTTGGGTGTTGTGGTTTGCAAAAGAGGCATTGAGTGGCAATCATGTTTGGTCTATAATCTACTTTCAGCATGCTTCTCCCATCCTGGGAGGAGGATCCTCCCAACACCCTTCATTTGGTGCTCCTTTCTCTCTATCTGAGCTCCCTTTTACCCTAGCATGAGTGGCTGGCCTCCAAGCCATGGAGTAAAATTTCTGGTACTAATCTTGGCCAGAAAATAAAGTACTTATAGAGATAAGAATGCTACTTATTTTGTGATGTGAACTGAGATTAAGTGAAATTTTAATGAAAAGTTATTTTTTGTCAGGTCTTCAGTCTCTTTTGCTTGTTTCTCTCCTTTTTCTTTTTTCTCTTTATTTTTTGCCTGATTTTGACATCTACATAATATTAGATATCAAAATATTTTATGCTTACCCTTATGACTCTGCCCCATTCAACTTCCTAATTTTGCAGGGAACTGTGAAGAAAAGATCCTCCTAAGTCAGAGTAACTATGAGCAGAGGAGCAGCAGCCATGGCTACAGAAATCCTGAGAAACTTACAGGAAGACGTAACCTGCCCCATTTGCCTGGAACTCCTGAGAGAACCATTGAGCCTGGACTGTGGCCACAGCTTCTGTCAAGCTTGCATCACTGCGAGCAGCCAGGAGTCAAGTCAAGCAGGGAAGAACAGCTGTCCTGTATGCAGAACCATTTATGATCCTGAGAACATGAGGCCTAATCGGCATCTGACCAATTTAGTAGAGAGGCTCAGAGGGGTCAATTTAAGCCAAGAGGAGGAAGAGAAGAAGGATCTTTGTGAGCAGCATGGAGAGAAGTTGCTGCTCTTCTGTAAGGAGGACTGGATGTTCATTTGCTGGCTGTGTGAACGGTCTCAGGAACACCGTAGTCACCACACACTCCTCATTGAGGAGGCAGCCAAGGAATGCAAGGTAGAGACCAGATGGAAGGGCAGAACAAAACGTGGGACTGATTACCTTGCCAGGAAAGCCCAGAGACCTGTAGTTTCTTTTTCTCTATGTTCAATCTCTGATGTCTAGAGAACATGTTTGTGCTTTTAAGTTCCAAAAAGATTGGCCTACAATACAGAACTTAGCCAGAAGTTTGAAACTTGTCCTAGATAGGGGACACTGGATGCTTCAGAAAAGGTCTTAACATCTTTTTGAATAGGTGAAGTGGGATAGAGGTGAATTATGATGTAAATTCTTCCCTTATGACAGGAGTAGATTAATCATTTAAGAAAGAGAAATCATTCTCTTGGGGACAGATGGTGACCACTAATTTCTACTTAAATCTTCACATTTTTCACTGTCACTGTCACTGTCCTCCCGTTGTTCATTAATTTGCTCAAGCGGGCCCAGTAACGTTGTAAGACTTGTTACTGTGTTTGGCATGTTTGGCATATTGAATACATCACGGGTAGCTTGCCAGGCTTTGCTGTGCAGGCGAGATACTCTCAGTAGCTTCAGGGCTCTCTGAGAAGGGCAGAGGAGTCGAACTTGGGTCGATGGGGTTGACCACAAGCAAGGCAAACACCCTACTCGCTGTGCTATCGCTCCAGCCCTATGTTGAGTTTTCTATCCAGTCATAGGTTTTAATTACTTTTTTAAGAGCTTCAAAAACTCTTAATTTCTTAGAAAATAGGCATTATTTCTTTCTCATTTATCTTATATTCATATGCTGGGAAATCTCAAGGCTTTGATTTCTTTCTACAGGAAAAGCTCCAGGCATCTCTGGAGCAACTGAAAAAGAAGCAGCAGGAAGCTGAACAATTTGAAACTGCTCTCAGAGAACACAGAACTTCTTGGCAGGTAACGATACTTCCTGAGGAATTTCCTGGTGAAGAAGAAACTTTGTGAGGAAATCAGATAAATTGAAAGCTTGAGTTTTAGGAAGATGGAATTCCATTCTTATTTTTCTTCTTTATTAATAGGACCAAATGGCATTTGACTATCAATTCTTAGTTCTTTCCCAGACAGAGGTAAAGATTGGAAAGTGATCTTTCCAATCTAATGTTTAATGTCTAACTTCTAATGTTTATTAGAAGTCCCTATAGAGGGAGTTAGTGGTGAACATAGCTAGGGAAATTTCTGTCACATTTCCATCATTTTTTTAGATTTATTTCTGGGTCACACTCAACAATATTCAGGTGTTACTACTGACTCTATCCAGGAATCAGTCCTGGTGATGCCCTGGGGATCAAAGCAGGTCAACTATGTTTTTTAAATCAACATTTCTGGAGAAAGTGCTCCACATACGGCTCCTGGGTTAGTCTTCTATGTGAAATTTTGCAAGAAAATGAGAGCTAACTTCAGAAAATATATTATCCAGGCTAGCAGGTGAAAACTGAGTCACATCCTTGCACTCCTTTTTGGCTCAGGATTGGCCTCCATATTATAGATCTGAGGCCACTGTTTTTGAATTTGATGTGGGGAAGTAATCTGAAAAGCCACTTGCCTTCAAGAGTGGTTCCCATTGTTTTAATTTCTTTAGAGAACTTTTCAATTAGTATACTTATTTTTTTCTGACTTCCAATCTGTGCCTTATATCCTGACCTTTATCTCTTTCTCATTCTTTAAGAATCAAATGGAATATGATATTCACACTGTCCAGAAGGCATTTAAAGAAATAAGAGATATCATGGATTTGAAGGAACAAAAGGAGCTGCAAAAGCTGAGGGAAGAAGAAAAAAAAATTCTCCATGACCTGTCAGAGTCTGAGAAGGAGCTGGTTCAACAGAGCGAGTTCACGAGAGGTCTCATCTCGGATCTGGAGCTCAAACTACAGGCATCAGCGAAGGAGATGCTGCACGTAAGACTTGGGAAGCAGCTCCAGACCCTGAGATTTGAGGGAAATGAGAACCTTTATTTTGTTACCTTCTTTATTGCTCTGCTCTGACACTTAGATTCTTTGTCCCTGTAGTAGAACTTCCCTGAATTCATTTTAAAGGCTATTGAAACAGTAAAAAGCTTGAGTAATAAGAGAAAAATCTCATTTTTATTAAGTTATCAAGTGCAGAGCAAAAACCAGACCAAAGATCCAGTGTGTTTGAGGTACTCTGTAGATTTCTGTCACCTGCGAACCAGTAGCGTAAAGCAATTAATAATTATAAAAAGTAATTAATAATTTATATATAATTAAATATTTAATTTAATTTAAATAAATTAATAATAAATTAATTTAAATAATTAAATATAAATAATTAATAAAAAACAGATTAATAATCTTCCAGCATTTGCCATCAGCAAATACACTTTGTATTCTGAGTCTTTTCCTTTTTTCATAGATAGAATTCTTCCCTCTTTTCCTGTTTTCTAAAAATAATTTATGAATGGCAGTGTTACTTTTTCTTCATTCAGTTGAATTCACCATCTATCTCAGGATAGCTATCTCAAGGTTCTTTTATTAATAATTAAAGTATATTTTTGTTTTTATTTGTATCAGGTTTATACTTTTTTACTGTTTGAGTTCATTTTTGTCAGTATTATCTTTGTCGGAACTAATTTCACCTATCTTAGAAAAAAATTAGTCTTAAAATTACTTATTACACCATTAATTTATATAGAGTCCTCAGTTAATAGAACCACAGAGATAATGCAATAAGTGAGGTTATGCTTTCACACATCTAAGTTGTGTCTGATCTCCAGCATCACATATAATCAATCATCTGTGCATCACTGGGAATGATTCTGAGAAGAGCCAGGAGTAAGTCTTGAGTATCACTGAGGGCCAAAATCAGGAAAAAAAGCAAAAAACAAGCAAACAAACAACAACAACAAAAAACCCTTAAAAATTGACTTTATTTTTATTTAGGTGATTATTTTTTTTCTATTTCTGGATCTAGTTGTTTCAACAACTTTATTGGTTTTTCAAGAACACACCTTTTTGTTGTTGTTGTTGCTGTGTTGCTATTGGTTGTGTGCCACACCGGGTGATGCTCAAGGGTTCCTCCTGGCTCTGCACTCAGGAATTACTCCTAGTGGTGCTTTATCCTCTGTACTATCACTCCACGGAGAGCTTACCAGACTCTATCGTGCCATAATTTCTTCAAAGTTTGTTTCATTTACATAGAATGGTCTTCCTAGGTTAGAGTAGAGAGAACAAAGACACACACACACACACACACACACACATACTTCAATGGAGGGTTACATGAAACACAGTATCAGGGGGCTGGAGTGATAGTACTGGGTTTAATCCTCTGGCACCACATATGGTCCCCAAGTATCTCAGTAGTGATCCTTAGACACAGAGCCAGGAGTAATCCCTGAGCATGCCCGGTATCATGGCGGGTATGCAGATCAACCCCTATCCTCCCTCTCACCCCCCACCCTCCCACATAAAAAAAAAAACCAGTATTATGATGGGGTATCCATTGTTGAGGACATCTGCGAAAATATTATCTGTCACAATAGCTTTTTAATGGATAGGAGAAAAATCTCTCATTAAAAACTATTAAGTCAGATTAAAATATGAAATGCAATGTAGTGAGTTATATGCATTAATATTGCAAGAAGAACAGCACACTTAAAGCATCCCCCCCTCCCGTTGATCGTCGATTTGCTCGAGCGGGTCCAGTAACGGCTCCATTGGAGACTTTGTTGTTACTGTGTCTGGCATATCGAATACTCTCGGTCGCTTGCCGGGCTCTCCAAGAGGGGCGGAGGAATCGAACTCGGGTCGGCCATGTTGGCCGCGTGTAAGGCGAACGCCCTACCCGCTGTGCTATCGCTCCAGCCCATCTTAGAATAAATTTTTATCCTGACATTAATAGGGATGTTAAGTGCCTCTCCATTTAGTGTCTTTACATCACGATTTTCTCTTCTCATCTTGCAATGCTGAGAAGCAAAGTTACCCACTTTTCGATTAGTGAGACTTACAGTAGTAGGTTCCTGCATTAGGTCACATGGGGCTCACTGACTCTACTGAGGTATGACTCCAGGACTTCAGAATAAAATCACAGTATCATTCTATATTTGATCATCAGTCCATTGGAATAAAATTTAGTACCCATTTTAGAGAATACCTAAGTCCAGCTAAGAAATTCCTAGTCTTTCTACATACATTGTTGATCTGGAAAATCGGGGAATCTAGAGGGAGTATGATACTTTAACAATTTTATAATGAAAAAAATTAAGAATATATATGTCTTAAAAAATTAATTGTTGGTTTAATAATTGGGATGAGCATGGTTTTACAAGTTTAGTTCCAAGTAAATTCACCATCTACTGATGGCACTATCAATCCTGTTAAAATGTTTTCCTTTAAATTTTTTTCAACTTTCAAGGTCTTTTTGTTTGTTTCTTTAAAAAAAAAGACTAAGCAATTCCCCCAAGTGAAAGTATACAAGGATCCCCAGTCTACAAGGGAAGGAGCTATTCAGCAACAATACTGCTCTACCACCAGCATGCAGCACCCACCACCAGCACAAACCAACCCCAGGTGCATATTCAATAGAAAGGCATTCATTTTTACCATAAGCTGTGTGACACTGTTCATAGCAGCTATGTTTATATACTAAAAGTCCACCAGTAGTAGTAGAACACATCAGCTAGTTGTGGTCACATGACAGAATATTATACAATGACAAAAATAACAAAACACTGCTACAAGCAAAATGCGGATGCATCTCTCCGGTACATGTTGGGGGAAAAAATAAATGCAGTGTTAGATATAAAAGAGACAAATGTTGTCATCCTATTTAGATGGATTATCATAAACAGGTAAAAGAAGAATACTGGTTACCTTTGGTTGAGGGGATTGAAAGGAAGGGGGCGGCAAAGAGTTTGCTGAGGTCCCGGAAATGTTCTATTTCTTAATCTGGATGCGGGTCCCGGGGCTGAGGTCTCCAAGCCTACTCGGATTGGGACTGGGCCTTCTCCAACCAGACCCCCATTTTCCAGTAGGTAGGCGTCATACCCACCAGCTGCTGCCAGTGCCAGGTTGATCCCATCAACGGCCAAGACGCAGAGACTATAAAATCCAGCTCCCGGAAGCGCGCGGCCGCATTTGCGGCCGCACGACATCTTATTATCTTTTTTTTTTCTTCCCCTTTGGAGAACCTGGCAGGCTACCCAAAGCATCCTGCCCACACGGTAGAGTCTGGCAAACTTCCGTGTCGTATTCAATATGCCAAATACCAGTAACAATGATGGGTCTCATTCTTCTAATCCTGAAAGAGCATTGAAATTGCTCTTTTAAAATCTCAGGGCTAGGATGAAGGAGACGTTACTGATGCCTGCTCGAGGGAATTGACGAACAACAGGATGCTTGTGCTTGTGTGCTTAATCTGGATAGTAGATTTATGGACATATCACTGTATCACTGTTCACCCGTTCGTCGATTGACTTGAGTGGGCACCAGTAACGTTTCTATTTATCCCAGCCTTGAGATTTTAGCAGCCTCTCCTTACTAGTCTTTCCCAATGATTGGAGGCTCTTTCAGGGCCAGGGTAATGAGACGTGTTATAGTTACTGGTTTTGGCATTTCAAATACACCATGAGCTGGAGCGATAGCACAACGGTAGGGCATTTGCCTTGCACCCAGCCAACCCGGCCGAGCCGGGTTCAGTTCCTCCACCCCTCTCGAAGAGCCCGGCAAGCTACCAAGAGTATCTCAACTGCACGGCAAAGCCTGGCAAGCTCCCCATGATGTATTTGATATGCCAAACACAGTAACAACAAGTCTCAAAATGGAGAGGTTACTGGGCCCGCTGGGGGCTGGAGCGATAGCACAGCGGTAGGGCATTTGCCTTGCACGCAGCCAATATGACTGGCCCGAGTTCGATTCCCCTGCCCCTCTCGGAGAGCCCGGCAAGCTACCGAGAGTATCTCGCCCATATGGCAGAGCCTGGCAAGCTCCCCGTGACGTATTCGATATGCCAAACACAGTAACAACAAAGTCTCCAATGGAGACATTACTGGGCCCACTCGAGCAAATTGACAAACAACGGGAGGGTCTTTACTTTTACTTTTACTTTTACTGGGCCCGCTCTAGCATGTGGATGAACAATGGGAGGACAGTGACACACAGTGACAATACACCATGAGGAGCTTGTCAGGCTATGACCGTGTGGGCAGGATACTCTCAATAGCTTACCGGGCTCTCCAAGGGGCATATATATGGATATATACATATATAAACATATACCTATAAACATATATCGATATACACATATATAAACATATACATGGATATATACATATATAAATTCTCATTGCCTTTCTCATTGAGATTCATATGTCAACATACATAAGTAGTACATTTAAAACAAAAAATAGTCAAATGGAATTGATTAAAATATACAAGGACCTGTTGAAGGCTCAGCTCCTAATCTTCCGCATCTTCACTAATCTTCACTTCCATCCCAGCCCCTGCAGGACCATAAGGCTGCAAACAGCTTAGTTTAAAAGAGGGCTGGAGAGATACTATAGGAATTAGGACACTTGTCTTTCATGCAGCTGACCTGGGTTTCATGCTCCCTCAGCATCACATGTGATTCCCTGAGCTCTACAAAGAATAATCCCTGAGCCTAGAACCAGAAGTAAACCCTGGTCACAACTCAGTGTGGCTTGCCTGGTGGTGGTAGTGGAGGAGGAAGAACAAAATACAAAGAGCACTAGATGAGAGAATTTAGAATTTTTAAGACAGGACAAGGAGAACAGCGAACACAGTCTCTGACCCATCATTCAGCCAGTGCCCACTATTGTTCTGATCTTTACTGTCTGTTCTCCTACTTTTTCACTGCTTGTTCATAATAAAATATACACATATAGCTTTAAAATATCAACAGTAATTTAATAAAATATTTACTTATTTCCCAAGTCCAGCCTTCTTTCAAGTAGATAAAGAGAAGTTTCATTGTCAAGTCACACATCCAGTAAGTGATGAAGTTCACAATAAAATCCAAGCATCCCTGATCCATAAAACACAATCTAAGTACTATGCTCAGTAAAACCAAATAATGGAGTTAACAGAGGCGGTGACTAATCCTAAGGGAGTAACTGCCAAATAGACTACTGTCATGAAGGGAAGAGTTCAGGAAGGAGTTAAAGAGTTTAGGATCCTGGAATAATAAACTGGATAAATAAACTTGCTTATTACTATTTCTCTCCAATCCCAGTGAGCTCAACTGCTAATGATGGTGCCACCATTCTAATGCAGAGCATTGAACAAGCTTCAGAATTGGAGCCAAAAGGAAAGAACTCTGGGAGCAACATGGGACTCATTGGGGAGTGAGTGATCCGGGGAAAGGACCATGAATCTCATCTCTGCTTCACTCTAGTTCAGAACAGAACCCCTCTCTGAGGACATCTCTGGGGAAAGAGGTTGATCCTCAATGCCAGACTCTTTAAAAGGGACTATTAAAAAAAATGAAGCGGACATGCGAATGTTAAATTTATCTAAATTATCTAAAATCCCCCTTGCTTCCTTTTCAGTTTTAAACTAACTGCCCCCTCCTTGCTTCCAAAACGAAGACTGAGAGGCTTCAAGGCAGTTCTGATGTTCAAACGATCCATCATTTTAATCCTCACTTCTTTTCTGGTCCTGGCTATTACTTTCCATTCTTACCTCTTTCTGTTTAGCCAGAACAACGATTCTTAAGTGTAGAGAATAAGGGTGACTTTCTCAGACCCATAATTTTAGGTCTCCCTGCTTGAATGATGCCCAACCACTCCAGTGACATTCCGTTTTTTAAGGAGCTTCGCCAGGGGTTGGACCCTGACTCATTCCCAACTATGTGTACTCAGACCTACTATCATTGCTGAACATGGTCTTTACACATTGCCCTTTTGTGCCATTAGGACAGGAACTTTAGGACAGGAACTTTTTGATAAGTGAAATGAGGATAAGCAGAGAAGCAGTGACCATTATTTTTTTCTGCATAGAAAATGATCAGGCATTGCCGGGTACCCCCTCCACCACTACCACCAAATCACAGGCAAGAGTACACAAAGTCAGCAGTATTCTCTAGCAAGAGGTGCCTGGCTAGACAAGGTAGATAAAACCCAACACATTTGTGGCTTCACTTACCCAGGGGCTGCATGGAAAACCAAAGAGCGTCTGGCCAGAAGTCTGAGGCTGGGCTCATGGGAGGACCAGGTGCTCAGGGTGTGTGCACAAGTGAGAAAGAGACATCTATCCACCTGAGCATGTAGGGCCATCCACCTTGCTGGAAGGCAGAGGGCCAGGTGCTGGTGGGGAGTGCATATTCCCCACTGAAGAAAGCCAGGAACCCTGCTCAGTCACCCAAAACAGGATTTGCTCTTACTCAGTTTCCAGCTTGCCTGATGCCAACAGACCTTTACAGGGTGGTGGTCCCTCTTCCACAACAGTGTATGGTGTATTTGATATGCCCCAAACAGTACCAATAACAGGTCTCATTCCCCTGACCCTGAAAGAGCCTCCAATACAGCAGCATTAGGAAGGATGAGTAAGGATGAGTAAGGAGAGGCTGCTAAAATCTCAGTGTTGGGACGAATGGAGATGCTACTAGAGCCCGCTCAAGCAAATCGATGAACAATGGTATGACCATGATACAGTGATACTATCACTTCAGACCCCAAACAGATCTTGTTTTAAGGCTTTTAAAAATGTTTATATTATTTATTTCTGGACTATCATTATTATTTTCTGTGTATGTATATATGATTGGATACTACTATTGTACCTTTACATTTTCTGAATTAGAAACTTGGAAAACTTTTTTGATGATTGTTTCCTAAGTATTTAATGATACAATGCACTGCTATAGCTGTAGTTTTTACTCAATGATTTTTTTTTATTTATTTCATTTAGCCTCACATAATTTCAAATTCTGGAAATTTTTTGACTTATAAATTATTTTTAAAGCAAGTTGTTTAATGTAACAACTTCTTGGTAATTTACTACTTTATTTTACTATAGACTTTAAAATTAATTTATTTCTAGTGATAGACCATATATCTTACTATACATATAAATACATTGATTTTTTATGCTCTAAAATATTGTATTTCCTGAATGTTTTTCTATAACCACTCTAGAAGATATGTCTTTTGAATTAATTTAGTGAAATGGTTAATTAATGTCAGTTGGATCTATCTGGTTGATAAAACTACTATGTCTCCAAAACAAATATTTCAAAAAAATTTTTTAAGTGTTTCACCTTTCCAATATAGGTTTTTAACTTTTTCCTAATTTTTCTCTAGTGGTAATATTTCCTTTCTCATCATGGTCTGCTTCATATGAATACTGAATTAATTCTACTTCATCACTGATTTGGCAAAGTGCTACTATTAATATGAACCTTATGTTTTTGATTGTTTGCTTGGTTTTTAGGCCGAACCTGGCAGCATTCAGGATTTACTCCTAGCTCTGCAAGGAATCACTGCTGGCAGGGCTCAGGGGACCATCCACATATGTGGTGTTAGAGATCAAACATGGGTGAGCTGTTTGGAAGGCAAGCACTGATTACTATGGCCCTTTTTCTTTGTTTTGTTTTGTGTGTTGGGCCACACCCAGCAATCCTCAGGGGTCGTTCTTGGCTCTGCACTCAGGAATTGCTCTTGGCAATGCACTGGGCACCATAGGGGATATTGGCAATTGGATGGAACCCAGTTCACTGCGTGCAAGGCAAGCACTTCACTTGCTATACTATCTTTCCAGCCCCTCCTTCCAGCTTCTTAATATGGGCCCTAAACCCAACAAAAGTCAATGCTATGCAGTCTCAGAAATTTTTGGTTTAATTTGGTAAGGAAGACTCCCCCTCCCCAAAATTTTGTTAACATTTTGTTTCCTTCCTGAAGTAAGAATAAGATCACTGGATCTATTCTACTTCATTACGGAGTAGTGAGAATGTGATGAAGCACTGTAAGTGAAGTGAGTTTATTAATTATAGACTCATATTTTCTCTTTTCTCCCTAGAATGTGAATGATGTCCTCAAAAGGTATGTATGAAGATCAGAAATGGTCCTTTTGTGCAGTGAAAAGAAATTTAATATCATTGCAGTCATCGGGTGATGAATAAGAATAAAACATTGTTCTCCATAGTTTTATATTAGATTTCTATTTCTGAATCTTGGCTTGTATGATCTCTAAGTTGAGAATGGACTTGTCTGGTAAATAATTTGGGTGAGAGGATGTTACAGAGTTCTAATGAGTGACACTTTTAGTGATTAATTAAGCGATGCCTTAATTTTAGCCTGTTTCTGTATTTAACTCAGAAATTTGAATTAAGGTAGAAAAATGTTTGCTTTATTTGCTAAATATCCAATTTTTAAGTTTTTCACCTTTCCAATATAGGTTTTTAACTTTTTCCTAGTTTTGGATATTTAGCAAAAATGTACTCTTTTCTAAAAAAAAATACCATCCTTTTATTTGTTGATGCCATTATAAAAACTGATTACATTATCAACAAAAAGGTGTTTTCTTGAGTTGAAGTCAGAGGCAGTTACTCCTCAGAGTGTTAAAACAGTGTACAACATCAGTATTAAAGTATTATATTTTCCATTGTCTTTACCATTATTGATCTTCTGAATAATTTTACTGACAAAATAAAATAAATGGTTATGTGTTTATCTTCAGGAATGCAAAAGTCTAATTATTCAAACAGCTTATATTATAAAACTAAACTCTAAAGGTGTCTACAGAGTTGGCATTTCTCTCTTTAAGTCAGTAAGCTAACAAGGATTAGAAAAGACAAACCTTCAGTGTTTCTGACAAAGTAGAAAGAGTGAAAACATAAATAAGGCTTAAATTTGGCAAAATATAATACATGTATTCTGTTATCTTTGAATAGGTTGCTAGTCACTTCACTCTGAACACTTTGTTATTTCTCCTTTGCGAGTTGTTGGTTTACTTCTTGAAGCAGCTTCTGTAACTGTGTAAAGTCTGATTTAGATGTACAGGCATTGCCTCCTTCTCAGAAGACTCCATTCCAGGGCACCAATCACTACTCACAGTAACAGTAGTGTCTCCAGCAGCTTTGAAAATTTTTGACCTGATAAGATCCAGTGACTACTGAGTCTTAAGCCAGTCATTGGCTACCTTCTGTCTTTGACTTTTTACAGTTCTAAGTGTTGTGAGTGTTTCATTTAACAGCCTCTTTTTTGTATTTTTTTCAATTTTATTTTTATTGGGAGTCACACTCAACAATGGTCAGGGGTTACTCATGGCTCTGCACTCGGAAATCACTCCTGACAGTTCTTGGGGCACCATATGGGATGCTGGGGATCGAACCAAGGTTGGGCATCTGCAAGGCAAACGCCCTACTTGCAGCTCCAGCCCCTCAACTGCCTCTTTAGTTCTCAGATGTCTATAACACAGGGAGATCATTCAACTTCTGTCTTCTCTAGTTCCATTTGTACATGCTGTCATTCTCTTTTTTATTTTTTTAATTTTGTTGAATCACCATGAGATACTTACAAGCTTTCATGTTTGAGTTACAATCACACAATGATCAAACACTCATTTCTCCACCAGTGCACATTCCCCACCACCAATATCTCCAGTATAAACCCCTTTTCCAAGCCTCCTCATGCCTCCATGTCAGACAATATTCACCATTCTATTTCTCTACTTTTGGGCATTATGATTTGCAATACAGATATTGAGAGGTTATCATGTTTGTTCCATTATCTACTTTCAGCACACATCTCCCATCCTGACTGATTCCTCCAGCAATCACTTTCTTAGTGATCCCTTCTCTATTCCAGCTGCCTTCTCCCATTTGATCATGAGGCAGGATTCCAGCTATGGAGCCATATTCCTGGCCCATGTATCTACTGTCCTTAGGTGTCAGCCTCATGTTATGTTATTTTATACTCCAAAAATGAGTGCAGTCCTTCTATGTCTTCCCTCTCTTTCTGACTCATTTCCTACTCTCCATGTCTATACATTTATAAGCAAATTTCATGACTTCATTTCTTCTAACAGCTGCATAGTATTCCATTGTGTTGGTGTATCAAAGTTTCTTTAACCAGTCATCTGTTCTAGGGCATTTGGGTTGTTTCCAGATTTTGGCTATTGCGAACAGTGTGGCAATGAACATATAGGTACAGATGTCATTTCTACTGTGATTTTTTGCATCCTTGGGATATAGTCCCAGAAGTGGTATTGCAGGGTCATATGGAAGCTTAATTTCTAGTTTTCGAAGGACTGCCCATATTGTTTTCCAAAAAAGCGGGACTAGTGGGCATTCCCACCAACAGTGAAAGAGCGTCCCTTTTCCCCCACATCCACACCAGCACTGGTTGCTTTTGTTCTTTTGAATGTGTGCCAGTCTCTGTGGTGTGAAATGATACCTCATTGTTGTTTTGATTTGCATCTCCCTGATGACTAGTGATGTGGAGCATTTTTTTATGTGCCTTTTGGCATTTGTATTTCTTTTTTGAGGAAACTTCTGTTCATTTCTTCTCCCCATTTTTTGATGGGGTTGGAGGTTTTTTCTTGTACAATTCTACTAGTGTCTTGTATATCCTGGATATTAATCCCTTATCCGATGGGTATTGGGTAAATATTTTTTCCCATTCTGTGGGCTCTTTCTGTATTTTGGTAACTGTTTCTTTTGAAGTGCAGAAGCTTCTTTGTTTGATGTAGTCCCATTTGTTTATGTTTGCTTCTACTTTCATGGTCAGTGCTATTTCGTCCTTAAAGATGCTTTTAGCTTCAATGTCGTGGTGAGTTCTGCCTCCATTTTTCTCTATTTACCTTATGGATTCCTGTCTAATATTGAGGTCTTTAATCCACTTTGATCTGACTTTTGTGCCTGGCATTAGACAGAGATCAGAGTTCATTTTTTTGCAGGTAGCTATCCAGTTTTCCCAGCACCACTTGATGAAGAGACTTTCCTAGTTCCACTTCATGTGTTTTGCTCATTTGTCAAAGATTAAGTGGTCCTGTATTTGGGGGTGTGTGACAGAATATTCAACTCTGTTCCATTGGTCTGCAGGTCCAATACCATGCTGTTTTAATTACTACTGCTTCGTAGTACAGTTTGAAGTTGGGGAAGGTGATGCCACCAATCTTCTTTTTCCCAAGGACAGCTTTAGCTATTTTTGGGTTTTTTTTTTTGTTCCATACGAATTTCCTGAGTGTTTTGTCTGTTTCTTTGAAAAATGTCATGGGTATCCTGATAGGAATCCCATTAAATTTGTATAGTGCTTTGTGCAGTATTGCCATTTTGATAATTGATAATGTTAATCCTCCCTATCCATGAGCAGGGGATGTGTCTCCATTTCCTAGTGTCCTCTTTCATTTATTGAAGAATTGTTTCATAGTTTTCCTTGTATAAGTCTTTCACCTCTTTTGTTAGGCTGATTCCGAGGTACTTGATTTTCTGAGGTACTATTGTGAATGGGATTACTTTTTTTTCATTTTTTATAATTTTATTTATTGAATCACCATGAGAGCAGTTACAAAGCTTTCGGGTCTAAGTCTCCGTCATACAATGAAATACCCATACCTTCACCAGTGCCCATTCTCCACCCCCAACAACCCCAGTATACTCCCATCCCACACTCTCCCCTTACCTGTGGGGCAGATGATTTCCACATTACTCTCTCTCTACTTTGATCCCATTCAATATTTTGACACCAGACCCACCATTATTATCTGAGATTTTCCCCCAACACTCAGATCTGCTGAAAAGGGAACAGATCTGCTGAAAAGGCAGTTTGTTTTCTATTGCTGGTTATGAAAACATATGATGTCGCATGTCTGCAGTAGTGGTCGCGTGATTTTGAAATTCCGAAATTTCAACACTTAAATATGGAGGGATTTCTGCGAAAACCTGCTGTCTTCTGAGATTTGCTCCTGAGTTTCTGGCATCATGGCCTTTAAGCAGCTTGATCAGGAGCCAGAAAAGGCGTTCATGGGCGATTACTTCGGGTTTCTTTGGGGTGGGGAGGACAGGACTGGCTCTACCCCCATCCCGTGATGTCCCAAAATGTCTCGTCACTGCGGGCCCAAACCTGACTGTCTAGTGGTCTCTGGAGGATGACGATCACCGAGCTGCCAGGGAGAGCAGGCAGAGGGGAAACACCCTTTCCCCCCTGGGGTGGCCTGGTGACAGTAACCTGCTGTTTGGTCCGGATGCATTTCTGCCAAAAGCCGCTACGTTTCGAGATTTGTTTCTGAGTCTCTGGGATCATGGCCATTAAGCAGCTTGATCAGGAGCCAGAGAGGCCATTTGTGGGTGTTGACTTGGGGTCTCTTTGGGAAGGGGAGGACAGAACCGGCTCCACCTCCACCCTGTGAGGCCCAACAAGTTTCATCACTGCGGGCCCAAGCCTGACTGTCCAGTGGCCTCTGGAGGATGTGGCCACCAAGCCGCCAAGGGGGAGCAGGTGGAGGGACAACACCCTTTCCCCCCTGGGGTGGCCCGGAGACAATAACCTACTGTGGGGTCCGGACACATTTCTGTCAAAAGCCACTGGGTTTTGAGATTTGTTTCTGAGCCTCTGGGATCATGGCCATTAAGCAGCTTGATCAGGAGCCAGAGAGGCCATTTGTGGGTGATGACTTGGGGTCTCATTGGGACGGGGAGGACAGGACCGGCTCCACCCCCATCCTGTGAGGCCCAACAAGTTTCGTCACTGTGGGCCCAAACCTGACTGTCCAGTGGCCTCTGGAGAATGGCGGCCACCGAGCCACCAAGGGGGAGCAGACGGAGTGACAACACCCTTTTCCCCCTGGGATGGCCTGGCGACAGTAACCTACTGTGGGGTCCAGAAGTGTTTCTGCCAAAAGCTTCTGGGTTTTGAGATTTGTTTCTGAGTCTCTGGGATCATGGCCGTTAAGCAGCTTGATCAGGAGCCAGAGAGGCCATTCGTGGGTGATGACGTGGGGTCTCATTGGGGTGGGGAGGACAGGACCGGCTCCACCCCCATCCCGTGAGGCCCTATGTATCTCGTCACTGCAGGCCCAAAGCTGACTGTCCAGTGGCCTCTGAGGGATGGCGGCCACTGGGCCGCCAGGGGAACAGGACAAGGCATGAAACCTATTCCCATCTGGGTTGGCCCAGGACCGGTAACCTACTTCAGGGACCGGACGCATTTCTGCCAAAAGCTGCTGGGTTTCGAGATTTGTTTCTGAGTCTCTGGAATCATGGCTGTTAAGCAGCTTGATCAGGAGCCAGAGAAGCCATTCATGGGCAATGACTTGGGGTCTCATTGGGACGGGGAAGACAGGACCGGCTCCACCCCCATCCCGAGAGGCCCAACAAGTTTCATCACTGCGGGCCCAAGCCTGACTGTCCAATGGCCTCTGGAGGATGGCGGCCACCGAGCCGCCAAGGGGGAGCAGGCAAAGTGACAACACCCTTTCTACCCTGGGATGGCCCAGCAACAGTAATCTACTGCATGGTCTGGACGAATTTCTGCCAAAAGCTTCTGGGTTTAGAGATTTGTTTCTGAGTCTCTGGGATCATGGCTGTTAAGCAGCTTGATCAGGAGCCAGAGAGGCCATTCGTGGGTGATGACTTGGGGTCTCATTGAGGTGGGGAGGACAGGACTGGCTTCACCCCCATCCCATGAGGCCCTGCGTGTCTCATCACTGCCGGCCCAAAGCTGACTGTCCAGTGGCCTCGGAAGGATGGTGACCACCGGGCTGCCAGGGGAATAGGCCAAGGCATGAAACCTATTCCCACCTGGGCTGGCCCAGCACTGGTAACCTACTGCAGGGACCAGATGCATTTCTGCTAAAAGCTGCTGGGTTTCTAGATTTGTTTCTGAGTCTCTGGGATCATGGCTATTAAACAGTTCAATCAGGAACCAGAGAGGCCATGTCTCCAATTATATAGCTGAGCCCGAGGTGGTTTGTGGGTGTGTTTCCCACATACCTAACTTTTGGCTGTTTACTTTCTTGGTAAACTTTGCCCCAAGTTTTTGGGGTCTGGCCAAAGGCACAGCAGCAATTTTGGGGTATCTGGAAGTCTGAAGGCGCCATCAGGCTGCTGATGCACTCGCCTCACAGGTACAGATTGACCTGCTGGTAGCACCATACCCCCTTGGATTACTTTTTAATGTCTCTTTATTCTCTTTCATTATTTGTATATAAGAAAGACATGGACATTTGGGTGTTGATTTTGTAGCCCTCCACTTTACTATATGACTTATTGTTTCTAGGAGCTTTGTTATAGAGTCTTCAGGGTTTTCTGAGTATAATATCATATCGTCTGCAAATAGTGATAGCTTGACCTCTTCCTTTTCTATCTGTATGCCCTGATATCTTTTTCTTGCCTAACTGCTATGTACAGGACTTCCAGTACTATATTGAATAGGAGGCAAGGTTATTTTGTGCCCGATCATAGAGTGAAGGATTTAAGTTTTTCCCCATTGAGAATGATACTTGCCGTGGGCTTGTGGTAGATGACTTTGACTATCTAGAGGAAAGTTCCTTCGATCCCCATTTTGCTGAGGGTTTCATCATAAACGGGTGCTGGATCTTGTCAAATGCTTTCCCCTCATCTATTGATATGATATATGGTTTTTATTACTTCTTTTATTGATATGAAAAATTATGTTGATTGACTTGCAAATGTTAAACCGTCCTTGCATCACTGGGATAAATCCTACTTGGTCATTGTCTATGATCTTTTTGAAGAGTCGTTGGATTCTATTTGCTAATAGTTTGTTGAGGATCTTTGAGTGTGTTCATTAGGGATATTGACCTGTAATTCTCTTTCTTTGTGGTATCTCTTGTCTGCTCTTGGTATCAGGGTGATATTTGCTTCAAAGAAACTGTTCAAAAGTGTTTCTGACACTTCAATTTCATGGAAAAGCTTAAAGAGGATTGGGAATAAGTCTTCTTTAAAGATTTTAAGAATTTACTAGTGAATCCCTCTCGGCTAGGACTTTTGTGCCTGGAAAGACTTTTTATTACAGTTTCAACTTTTGTGATGGTGATAGGTATGTTCAGGTATTCCAGGACTTCTTGGTTCAGCCTTGGGAGACTATAGGAATGTAGGAATTTATCCATTTCCTCAAGGTTTTCTTATTTCAAGGCATAAAGCTTCTCAAACTAATCTCTGAAGAACCTTTGAATTTCTGTAGTTTCTGTTGTAATGCCTCGTTTTCATTTCTGATTGGGGTTATTAGGGTTTTCTTTTTCCCTTTTTTTTTGTGAGTCTTGCTAGAGGTCTTGCTTAGTTTCTCAAAGAACCAGCTCTTTCTTTCATTATTCTTTTTGATTTTTTTTTTGGTTTCCATCTCATTTATTTCTGCTTTGAGTTTTATTATTTCCTTCCTCCTGCCTGGGTTGGGCTCCTTTTGTTGGTTCTTCTCCAAGCTCTTGAGCTGTGAGGTTAGGTTATTTATGTGGGCTCGCTCTTCCTTTTTGAGGAATGCTTGTAGAGCTATAAACTTTCTTCTTAACACAGCTTTTGCCATGTCCCATAAGTTTTGGTAACTTCATTTTTATTTGTTTCCAGGAATCTTTTGATTTCCTCTTTGATTTCTTTTCTAAGCCACTCCTTGTTCAATAGTGAGCTGTTTAATTTCCAGGTGTTTGATTTGATTTTCTGTTTGTGTGTGTGATTTACTTCTATTTTCAGCACATCATGGTCTAAGAAGGTCATTGTTACAATCTCTATCTTCTTAATTTTATGGAGGTATATTTTGTGGCTCAGCATGTGGTCTATCTTGGAGAATGTCCCATGCACACTTGAGAAGAATGTATATTCAGCTTTTTGAGGATGACGTGACCTGTATATATATCTTAAGCCCCTTTCTTCCATTTCTTCTCTCAAATAAAGTGTGTCTTTGCTAAGTTTGAGTCTGGTTGATCTATTGAGAGGTGATAAGCGGTGTTGAGATCTCCCACTAGAATTGTGTTGCTATCGATGTCTTTATTCTATGAGTAGTTGTTTTAAGTACTTTGCCGGTCCCTCGTTAGGTGCATATACACTTAAGAGTGTAAGTTCTTCCTGCTTTACAGGTCCCTTGATTAATAATAAATGACCGTTACTATCTTCTATGACCTTCTTCAGTTAGAAATCAATGTGGTCTGATACCAGGATGGCCATCGCAGCTTTTTTATGGAAATTGTTTGCCTATAGGATTGTTTTCCAGCCTTTGAGTTTGAGTCTGTGTTTGCTCTGACTGTTGAGATGTGTTTCTTGTAGGCAACAGAATGTTGGGTTCAATTTTCTGATCCATCCTGCCACTCTGTGTCTTTTAATTGATGTTGAGAGAGAATATTGTTATGGGGTTTTGTCCCATCTTTCTGTCAGAATTTGGTGCATTTGAGGGGCTTGTCTTATCTTAAAGTAGCCTATTTAGTGGTTCTTGTAGCCATGGTTTTGAGTCTATGAAGGTTCTGAGCTGTTCTTTGCCTGTGAAACTGTGTGTTGTTCCTTCTGTTATGAATGAGAGTCTGGCCGGCTAAAGTATTTTTGGTGAGGCATTAATTTCTTTGAGTTTTTTCCACTATATCCCACCACTGTTTTCAGGCTGTGAAGGTTTCATCAGATAAGTTGGCTGTGAATCTTAAGGATGCTCTATTATAGGAAATTTCTTTTTCATCTTGCTGCTTTCAAAATTTTGTCTCTGGCTAGGGTTGTGGTCATTTTGATCAGGATGTGTTTTGGTAATTTTTATTTGGATTTCTTCTAGCTGGTACCCTTTGGGCCTCCTGAATGTAGTCGCATGTTTTCTTCAGCTCTGGGTATGTTGTAGCAATGATGTCTTTGATGGTTTCTTCTTCATCAGGGTTTTATTCTTGTCCCTCTGGGAGTCCAATAATTCTTATGTTACTCCTCTTGCCTTCATTCGAACCTTCTCTTGACATCTGTCCCTGGTTGTCAGTCTCTTTTCCATTTTATTTATTTATTTATTTATGGTCTGGAGCATCTCTGCACTTCATCTTCGAGCTCACTGATTCTGTCCTCAGCAGCTCTTAATCTGCTGCTGAGACCTTCCACTGAGTTTTTCAATTCACCAAGCAGATTTTTCAGATCTGACATTTCCGTTTTTAATTTTGTTTGCATTTTCTGCATTTCTCCTTGAAATCCTCTTGTATTTTATTGGTAGTGCTTTCCATTGTTTCTTTTGACTCCCTATGTAACCTCAGTAGCTCCTTTTTAAATTCCTTGTCAGAGAGGTTGTCTAGCACTTCATTACTGTTGGGGTCTTCTGGGCTAGCCTCTTCAATAAGTCAGCTTGGTGGGATTCTGCATTGCTTTATCATTGTGACCTGTGTGGTTTAGCCCTTCACTCTCACTGTTACTATCCTGCTTTTGTTGCAGTATTAATTGAGGTGGACTTAATAAATTATTGTCTAATGTGTTTCTGGTGGTTAAAGTAACCTAGTGAAAGTTCCACCTACGAGGGTAATTTATGGTTCTTATGGGATATGGAAGGGGAGAAAAATGGAGGGAGAGAATAACTCGTGCCCCACCCCGCCCCCCTTAGCAGCTTTAGGTGCATGCAGTGTGCTTCAATTCCCTTCCCCCGCAAATCAAGGATGAAAACCGGCTATCTAGGTGCTACTTAGAGGCACAGCTCCAGGAAGGAGCCCTGATCCTGGGCAGGTACCTGGATGAGATGAACATCTCAAACACTAATAATTTATTTTGCTTTTGTTTATTGGGGGCCCCACTAAGTGTTGCCCTGAACTCCCTGGCTTTTTGCTCAGGACTCACGGTTTGTAGTTCTCAGAACCAAATTCAGCAATTTGGATTGAACTTGGGGTGGCAGCAAGAAGGCAAGCACTTTATCTCTTGGATTTTCTCTCTCATAATTTTGGGGGTGGGGGTGGGTGCAGGGATCTGGACACATGGTAGAACTTAGGGGTTAATTCTGGTCTGAGATCATGGATCATTCTTAGCATGCAAAGGGAATCATGTGGGGTGCCAGGATCAAATCTGGGTCTGCCACATGCAAGGCAAACATTATACTATCACTCTGCTCCCCTCCCCCTCAACTATATTTTGGATCCAATTCTCTCATATTTTCATTTCTTCCCTGAGAATGGAAGAGAGTAAGTTTTCCTGTAAGGTTCTGCTTACCAAGAAACATATTATCTCTGCTGCAAAGAAGTATCCATCATGATCACATAATTTATGTATAGCTATATAAATACAAAGGAAGGGCACATTCCACATTGGCATTCCAACCTGGCAGTATCAGGTCTTTCCAGATTTCTCGGCTACATGAGCTTATAATAAAATTATACTTTAAGTATTTATAGCTGTTTTCAGAGAAGCTAAAGTCTTAAGTTGTTCTTCCAAGAGTTTCCTTCCTAGTGAATCGATTTTGAAGATATTGATCCTTTCCAACCTGTATCCTTACATCTCGTGTGCTGCAGTCCAGGAGCCAGGTTCCATCACCTCACTTCTGTCACTACTCTGAATGTGACATCCAGCAGAGACCTTTCCACACAATATTTGTCTTGGTTTGCTGGGTTCATTATTTCACATGAATTCTAGATAATTGATAAGAAGAAATTAATTTGTTCTGGAAGGGGGAAAATGCTTCTGAGAAGTATTTATAGGTTCACGCAGAGATCATTGGGGGAAGGTAGGTAAGAATAATCTTAGCTTTTCTCACTTCAGGGACTTTGTATTCTGCCATGGTCTCCAGGAGGAGAATTTAACTGCATCATTGGGGTGAATAGATCAAGTCAATGTTCTTGAAGGGACAGTATATCAGATCTGATCAGTTTTTGCCACCCTTAGGAGTGAGAACTTGACTCTGACAAAGCCAAAATGTTTTCCCCTGAGAGATCACAAAGTATTTCAAGTTACTCAGCTGAGTCGGATACTGAACACATTTTATGGTAAGGAGTAGTAGATTAAGTTGATGAATGTGGGATTTGTGATGGTATGTGCTAAATGGGGAAGAACATTCAATTTCCAGTTGAGAACAGAGGAGACAAGAGGAAGATGAATGCTAGTCACCGGGGAAATGCAAGTCAAAATACCAATAAGATATCTCACGCCACAGAGACTGCACATGTCAAAAAGAATAAGAACAAGTGCTGATGCAGGTGTGAGAATAAAAGGACTCTCATTAATTGTTGGTGGGAATGTCAAATGGTCCAGACTTTTTGGAAAATAATAAGGGTATTGTTTTCTAGTTTCCTCAAGAAAATATAAATTGAACTTCTATAAGACCCAGCATTTGGGAATATATCCCGGAAGCCCAAAAACACATAGCAGAAGTGCCATCTGCACTTCTATGTTTATTACAGCACTATTCACCATAGCCAGAATCTGGAAATAACCCAAGTGCCAGAGAATAGACTGTTAGATAAAGAAACTATGATACATATATACAATGGAATATTACACAGCCATCAGGAAGAATGAAGTGATTCTTGTTTATACATGGATGAGCATGAAGAGTATCATATTGAGTAAAATGAATTAGAAAGAAAGACACAAACAGAATGATTGCATTTATTTGTGGGATATGAAAAACACAGTATGAGACTCTTATCCAAAGATAATAGAATTAAGGACCAGGAGAACTAGTCCACGGTTGGAAGCTTGTCAGAAATGGGAAGAAGGGGGAGAGGGAAGTTAGGATGGAGAAGGAAACACTGACAATGACAGTTGGAAATAATCACTCTGGACAAGAATTGAGTACAGAAAGTATGTAAAAGGATTTATTTATATAAATAAATCACATGGTTATTATATAAATTACAGGGTTTGTGTACCTATAGCACAAACCATAATGCCCAACAGAGAGAGAGAGAGTGAGAGAGAGACTGAATGAGAGAGACACTGAGAGAAAGAATGGGGGTGGAGACAAGGGCAGAAGTGCTTACTGTAGAGGTAGACTGGGAGTGGGAGGAAAAGGAGATTAATTGGGTACATTGATGGTTAAAAATGTACACTACTAAAGTGACAGGTATTAGAACATTGTATGACTGAAACCCATCTTGAACAACTTTGAGATAAACAGATTATCTCACCGTGATTTAATAAAAAATAATTTTAAAAAGAAGAGGAAGATGGAGGCCATCTACTGCTAGGTATATCTTTATTTAATGGCATGTGGTCAGGAGTTGCATTCTATTTTCATGTACCAGTTCAGTACCGTTCTATAATCCAAAGTATGCAGAGGAAATAAGTTTTAGTTCCTTTACTTATATTTGATAGTTCCTTTACTTATATTTGACACTATTTTTTTCCATTTCAGAACTGAAAGATATGCAATGCTACTGGGGTAAGGAAAAAATCCCATTATTATCAAAATTCTGTTCACATAGTATTAAGAATTTTTGATTTTCTTGTATATCTCATGTTTGAAGACTCATATTTCCCTTTCAAAAATGCATATATTATTGTTTTTGCATTGTTATTATCCCCAAGAACAAAGTAAAATTTGTCCTAGTTCCCACTTAAATAATTCTCAAGAAGCCTCTTAGAATATTACATAAAAGCATTTTCCTCATCCAATCTTCTAATTTTTCTACAGTTCAGATGACTCTGAAAGTTCCTGTCAAGAACCCGGGTATTACTGTTTCTTCGGATGGAAGACAAGCGAGATGTGTAGCCAAAAGGAGTTCACAGCAGGGTCTTTCAACAGGTGGCGGTGATAATTATGTTCTAGGCTCTGAAGCTATCACAGCAGGAAAGTGTTACTGGGAGGTAGATGTGTCAGACAAACATGAATGGATTGTGGGTGTACGTCAAATCACATCTATCAGATCCTGTCAACCCTATCAACAAAATAGTTATTCATCTGTCCCTGGATTTTCACTCTCTCAATCCAATGAAAATTGGATTGAGATCCAATTGAGATCCAATAAAAACAGTAATCATCCATTTTTCTTTGAATATTCAGAGTCATTACAAAACGATATAGCCCGGAAACCTATATGCAGAAAACAGCACCCTATAAATGAACCTCAATTTGACTACTGGGTTATCGGGTTATTACGAAATCATTCTGAGAAAAAAGTTTTTGTGAATACTTCTGTCTCTAATTTTGGGGCCATAGTTCTTTCCATGACTGTTCCTCCCTGTCGTATTGGGGTTTTTGTTGACTATGAAGCATGCACAGTCTCGTTTTACGATGTCGCAAACCATGGATTTCTCTTGCATAAATTTTCTCCGTGTTGCTTTACTGACAAAATATTCCCATATTTTGATCTTATGAACTGTTCTGGCCCAATAACTTTGTGTTCACCAACCTTCTGAACCACCACATACCCTCACATTTTCATTTCAGCATTATTTACTTTTTTTTGGGGGGGGGGGGGAGGAACTCCACCCAATAGTGTTCAGTGGTTACTCCTGGCTCTGCACTCAGGAATTACTCCTGTCGTGTATCAGGGAATCATCAGGTCAGTTACTCGGAAGGCAAGCACCCTAACTGCCGTACTCCATCTCTGGCTCCATTATTGCTTGCTTTGGGTGCCTCCAATAGAACATAACTTGTACTATTCTTTCATCTTTTCTATCATGTAATTTTTTTCCCTTTGAGCATGTCATTCATTAATAGAGTGTTTACTGTGAATTTACAAAATGTGTGGGTGCTGCAACCTGTAATTTTTTTCTTTCATTAGAACATCTGTCATTCATTAATAGAGTGTTTACTTTTCTATGTTCCATGGTTTTACTGTGTTTACAATGGGAGGAATCTTTGCTCATCATTTTCACTGCTTGCAATAAATAATGAGGCCTCATACCCGACCTCTTCCCCCAACGCTTAAAAAAAATGGAAGACAACTATTGAAGTATTGAAAAAGTAGCACTGCACAAAACTTGCAATTTTTGTTGTTTTCTGCCATTGACAAAACATGAAGGGATAGTGGGATACTTTCACATTTTTGTTTATTTTATGTATGGGACTCAAGTCTTTCACTGATGAACGAATGAATCCTTAGTGGTATATTAGTTACCCAGAAAAACCATCATTTATCAGTTTTAGAAAAACTGTATTAAATATTATGTACTAGAGTGAAGTCTTTTATGTCTAGTGTGTATGAATTCAAATATCCTCTTTCCTCATACTAGCAGTGTAATCTTGAATAACATGTTGTTTATTATTCTTAAAATAATATGGTTAGGAAAAGTGTACTACACTTGCTGGTATTATGACAGAATAATTGTTATGTACAAAGCGCTTGCATCTGAAATAAATAATAAAATTTCCTATTCTTACTGGAATATATCACCTGTATCAGTGTCTCACAAAACTGCTTTTTACCTTCAGAGTTCTAGGTTTACTTTTAACCAAAGCTTAGTTTTAGATACCAGAAACATTTGTGCTGCTATCAAATACTTTAGATTGCCCCGGATATCTTTATTTAATGGCATGTGGTCAGGAGTGTATGTATGTATGCATAGCTATATGTCTGTGCATGTATGTATGCATAGCTATATGTCTGTGTGCTTATGTGTGTATCAAAGAATTGCATTATAATTCTACTTAATATTTTGGAATTCTGCTTTGACTAAAAAATTCATTTGCCAAAAATAAATACCCTGAAATTTATTTGATGCACTATTGTTAAAATTGAGCATCCGTGTTTAATTTGTCACCTATTATGCTAACCATAATCCAGTATGATTCTTCAGCTTTTACTTTCTCAGGGTAAACAAAGTAAATATTTTAAGAATGCATGTTAGGTTATATTAAACTTTATAACTCTTTTTTGTTTTAAGATATACATGACGAGGACCCATGAGATAGTAAAGGATATAAAGCACTTATCTTGCATGCGAGCAACCCCAATTTCTTTTTTTCTCCACCAGTGCCCATTCTCCACCTCCAGTGCTCCCAGTATCCCTCCCACCCTCATCCCCCCATCCTCCCATCCCACTCCATCCCTGTGGCAGGGCATTCCCTTTTGTTTTCTCTCTCTTTTGGGGTGCTGTGGTTTGCAAAAGAGGAATTGAGTGGCAAGCACAGCGGGTAGGGCGTCTGCCTTGCACGCAGCCAACATGGCCGACCCGAGTTCGATTCCTCCGCCCCTCGGAGAGCCCGGCAAGCTACTGAGAGTATTCGATATGCCAGACACAGTAACAACAAAGTCTCCAATGGAGACATTACTGGGCCCGCTCGAGCAAATCGATGATCAACGGAAGGGCCTTTTACATAATCAGTCTATAGCCTACTTTCAGCATGCATCTCTCATCCTGGGAGGATTCTACCAATACCCTTTATTTGGTGTTCCCTTCTCTACAGACTTACAAATTTTTGTGTTATATTTCAGTCATACAATGCTCAGTACCCATCCCTCCACCAGTGCCCCTTCTCCACCACAAATGATCCCAGTGTGCCTACCTCCACTCCCACCTCATCCCCCCACCCTACTCTGCTTCTGTGGCAGGGCATACCCTTTTGCTCTCTCTCTCTCTCTCTCTCTCTCTCTTTGGGTGCTGTAGTTTGCAATAGAGGTATTGTGTGGCCATCGTGTTTGGTATATAGTCTATTTTCAGAATGCATCTCCCATCCCAAGTGGACACTCCAAGCACTCTTTTCTTGGTGGTCCCTTCTCTATCTGAACTGCCTTTTCCACCAGTGTATGACGCTGGCTTCCAAGCCCTGGAACAATCCTGCTGGTGCTTATCTCTACTATTCTAGGGTGTTAGTATCCCTTTCTGTTACTTTATATTCCACAAATAAGTGAAATCTTTCTATATCTGTCCCTCTATTTCTGACTCATTTCAATTAACATGATACTTTCCATGTTGATAGACTTATATGCAAATTTCATGACTTCATCTTTTCTAACAGTTGCATAGTATTCCATTATGTAGATGTACCAAAGTTTCTTTAACCAGTCATCTGTTTTCAGGCACTCGGATTACTTCCAGATTCTGGCTATTGTAAACAGTGTTGCAATGAAAATATGAGTGCAGATGTCATTTCAACTATACTTTTTTGCCTCTCTGGGATATATTCCCAGAAGTGGTATTGCTGGGTCAAATGGGAGTTCATTTTCTAATTTTTTTCTTTTTTGCGTTACACCCAGTGATGCACAGGAGTCACTCCTGGTTCATGCACTCAGGAATCACTCCTGGCGGTGCTCGGGGGACCATATGGGATGCTAGGAATCAAACCTTCGTCAGCTGCTGTGTGCAAGGCAAATGCCTACCTGCTGTGCTATTGCTCCAGCCCCTCAATTTCTAATTTTTTGAGAAGCGTCCATACTGTTTTCCAAAAGGGCTGAACCAGTCGGCATTCCCATCATCAGTGAAGGAGAGTCCCTTTCTTCCCACATCCGCGCCAACACTGGTTGCTTTTGTTCTTTTGCATGTGGGCCAGTCTCTGTGGTGTGAGATGATGTCTCACTGTTGTTTTGATCTGCATCTCCCTGATGATTAGTTGATGAAGAGCATTTTTTCATGTGCCTTTTGGCCATTTGGATTTCTTCTTTGAGAAAGTTTCTGTTGATTTCATTGTCCCATTTTCTGATGGGGTTGGATATTTTCTTTTGGTAGAGTTCAACATGTGCCTTATATATCCTTGATATCAACCCCTTATTGGATGGGTATTGGGTGAATATCCTTTCCAATTCTGTAGATTGTCTTTGTTTTCTGGTCACTATATCTTTTGAGGTGCAGAAGTTTGGTACTTTAATATAGTCTCATTTGTTTTTTTCTGTTTCCACTTGCTTGGTCAGTGGTGTGTCATCTTTGAAGATTTCTTTAGCTTCATTGTCGTGGAGGGTTTTGCCAACCTTGTCCTCAATGTACCTTATGGAGTCCCGTCTGATGTTGAGGTCTTTAATCCATTTTGATCTGACTATTGTGGATGGTGATAGGTAAAGATCTGTGCCCATTTTATGTATGTGGCCACACCATTTGTTAAAGAGAATTTCCTTGCTCTACTTCACATTTTTGCTCCCTTATCAAAGATTAGATGATCATATATTTGAGAATGTGTGTAAGAATATTCAACCCTGTTCCTTTGGTCTGCGGCTCTGCCTTTGTTCCAGTACTGTGCTGCTTTAATTATAACCACTTTTAGTAGAGTTTGAGTTTGGGGAAGGTGATGCCTGCCATCATCTTATTCCCCAAAGTTGCTTCAGCTATTCGTGGGGGTTTGTTGTTCCATATGAACTTCAGGACTGTTTGATCTATTTTGTTGAAGAATTTCATGGGTATCCTTATAGGGATCACATTAAATATGTACAATGCTTTGGGGGATATCGCTATTTTGACAATGTTAATTCTCCCAATCCATGAGCAGGGGATATGTTTCCATTTCCTCATGTCCTCTTTTATTTTGTGAAGCAGTGTTTTGTAGTTTTCTTTGTACATGTCCTTTACCTCCTTAATTAAACTGATTCTGAGGTGCTTGATTTTCTGAGGCATGATTATGAACAAGATTGCTTTTTTCATGTCACTTTTCTCTAACTCATTATTTGAATATAGGAAAGCTATGGACTTTGGGGTATTAATTTTATAGCCTGTGACTTTACTTTACAAGTCTATTATCTCTAGGAGTTTTTTGTTGAAAGCTTTAGGGTTCTCTAAATATAGCATCATATCATCTGCTAATGTGAGAGCTTGATTTCTTCCTTTCCTATGTTGATGCACTTAATATCTTTTTCTTGCCTACTATTTCAAGGACTTCCAGTGCTATATTGAACAGAAGTGGTGACAGTGGGCATCCTTGTCTTGTTCTTGACCTTAGAGGGAAGCCTCTTAGTTTTTCCCCATTGAGGATGATGCTTGCCATAGGTTTGTGGTAGATAGGTTTGACTATGTTGAGGATAGTACCTTCAAAACCCATTTTGGTGAGAGTTTTCTTCATAAATGGGAGTTGGATCTTGTCAAATGCTTTCTCCACATCTATTATATGATCATATGGTTTTTATATTTTCTTTTGTCAATATGATGGATTATGTTGATTGATTTCCAAATGTTAAAGCATCCTTGCATCCCCAGGATGAATCCTACTTGGTTATGTTGTATGATGTTTTGATGAGATGTTGGAATATATTTGCTAATATTTTGTTGAGGATCTTTGCATCCATGTTCCAGGGAAATTGGCCTGTAGTTTTCTTTTTTTAGTGGTGTCTGTGTTGAGCAAACCTAATTTGCTCATTAGGGAGTCATTGCTGAGCACTGAGCCAGGATTAGCTCCTATTGTATGTGGACCACTCCTCTTCCCTCCACAGAGAAAAACAAAAGAAAATATAATGAGTTTTTTTGAGTCACACCTCGCAATGCTCAGAGGTTACTCCTGGCTGTGCACTCAGGAATTACTACTGGCAGTGTTCAGCAACCATATCGTATGCTGGGAATCGAACCCCGATCTGCCGCATGCAAGGCAAATGCCCTACTCAGTCTCTCCAGCCCAAAAATATAATGATTAATTTTAATTTTAATTTAAAATTGTTTTTTATTAAATAAGTATTTATAACTTCTCCTTTCACATATATTTATAATTCAGTTTTATTGAAATTTAATTTTAACTGTGCTTTCTCCAGATTGGTATTTCAGTCATGAATTAGAATTAAAATTGTATGACTTACAGACCATGATGTAAAAAAAATGTTTCTTTTTTCTTCCTTCCCCTAGTCAGATTTACTTTGCAATATAACGAGGTGACCCAAAGTTAACAGAAAAGCAGGTGGCTGCTAACAGCTAGGAAGCAGGACGAGATACTCCAAGGATGCAGGGACAAGGTGCTCAGAGAAAATCTGAGTCTAGACAATGTCGACTTGACATATTGCTCTTTTCAGCTGCCAAGTAGAAAATTCTTTAAGTATTCAAGGCTAACCATGAGCATCTGGCTTCCGTACTCTAATTGTGCTTGCTTGCTTTGGCTAAAGACAAAGTTGATTGATATAGCCAGGCAGAATGTAATAAGAAATGTTTAAAACTTTGCTTGGACTTAGGTTTGGGGCTGTTCATTGCACTGAGGCCCTTATTCTCAGACTTGGCAGCTCCAACAGGTTAATAAAGGTTCCTCAATGGACAAACAAGTGCTCTCGAGACTTCTTGGGTAAGCTCTCACCCCACACCAGTAGTAATGTCTATGTTTTCAGAAACAAAAACAACAACAAAAATCCCTATTCTTCTTTAGTGAGAAAGGGGTGGGGGATACATCTGCATTGAACTTGTTGAGATCCCTTTGGCATTGTTACTAGCAAATCTTCCTAAACCTAATTCAATCTAGTGAAAACAGTGGAGCCAGCCAGACAGCTCAAGCCGTAGAGCACCTGGCTAAACTGTGAAGCCGTGAGCTGGATTCCTGCCTCCCACGTCCCAGTGGAGTACTGCCAAGACTGGCACTGGTACCCTTAGTCACGACGGGGTTGTTTACCCTCATATAAATTAAAAGTTTTTTAATGCTTTTTTTTTTAAGAATTAAAAGGGAATTGGAGAAATAGTAGAGAGGGTAAGATGCTTACCTTGCATGCAGCAATCCCCCCCAGGTGGAATCCTAGCACCCCATTTGGTCTCCCAAGTCTGCCAGGATTGAATGAGAAGTAATCCCTGAACATGGCCCGCTGTGATCCAGAAATTGAAAAGGGGGTGGGAGGGGTGAGAGAAGTGAGCTTTTTGGTCTTTTTTCATTCATGTTAATTTGTAGGAATTTACAACTTCTCATCTCAGATTTTTTAACACAACGGATTTTAAGGTAGATGGTTGGTGTATGAACATATGCATATTTATGTCTAATCCCTTACTACAGGCACTTTGAGAAATTGACCTACACTTCTCATTGAACCCCTGTCACTTAGTCACCCAGTTGCTGTAATCTCCAAGGTTCTTAGTCATTGCAAACATCTGTACTGAAGTTTTTTTTTTCTTTTTGAATCGCACCCAGCAATGCTCAAGGCTTACTCCTGGCTCTGCACTTAGGAATTACTCCTGGTGATGCAGGGGGGACCACATGGGATGCTGCGGTTCAAACCCGGGTCGGCTGCATGCAACGTAAATGCTGTACTATTGCTCCGGCCCCTGTACTGAATTATTAGCCAAATATTCTTCAGGGATATTCATCTTTACATTTCCTAGGATGACCATTTTTCCAGTTCAGAACGAAATGCCTAGCTATAAAGAAATACGTACTTGAATTTACATGAACATTAGAAAAGATGTTCATACTGAGGGGCTCCCAGTTTTCAGAGGGCACTGGCTTAAATGAACTCTGCTCCAAAGCATATGACTCTTATGTTTCTCTCATTTCCTCTTTCTCATCTCTGAGCTTCGACTAACAGTCATGCCATTTTGTCTTTCTGCGGCAGATGTATATCCACAGGGAAATATTTAAACTCAGAAGTCTATCAAAACACAAAAGATTCACTACCCTGCATGAACATTTCTTTACGATGTGAAAATGCCTAGATCTCACCCCAGATTGTGATCAGTTTTGTTTATGGATTTGCCATCTTCAGTATAATAACCACAATAACCACATGATCCACACTAATTAATGAAATTTCACTTGGCTTTCCTTTTTCTCTCACTGAACATATTGCAAAATCTCTTAATCCCTGTTGTTCTTTCCTTGTTGCCCAAATTTAGGATATTCTGAAATTCAGCACCACAACTACTACTCCCTTTTTCTGTGTTACCTTTCAATTCAGATAACTCATTGCCTCTGTAGAGAAGAGAAACAATTGTTTTCCCCTCAGAATTGCTTTGTCTCTAGGACTATAGATATCAGAAGCAGAACATTTATTTTGTATGGAACTCTAGGAATGCTGAGGATCCCAGTGAACCCTCTTGCAGTATGGAACTAAGCATTCTGTCCTCTGCCTGGTGAGATGGTGCTATTTGGTTCCAGTGGTGCCTGTTGCCACTAATACTACCTGGCTGTGTTCCAGTGGCATGTAATGCTCAGAGGAAAGACAGGAACTTTCTTATTCAAGTCTTATATACTCCCCTGCCTCTTTGAGCTTTTTTTTCTGGCCTGTAACAGGAGAGTCTTAGTAACTTTTTAAAAATTTTTTTTTGGCCCATCAGTGCTCAGGCTTACGCCTGGCTTTGCACTTAGGGTGGCACCTGATGGGCCTCAGGGCACTGTATGGGGTGCCAGAGATGGAACTCAAGTCATCCACTTTCAAGGCAAGTGCTCTCCTGGCTGTGCTGTCTCCGAGGCCCCCAAATAAAGCTTTTCTGTTTTTGTTCTAGTGATTATATTCTGGTCTCGGGCATACAAGACTCATGCTTTACCACTGAGCCACATCTCCAGCCACTCTAGCTAAACATTATGAAATCTATTGGTAGCTAAAATATCTTAAAGTGAAGGACCATTTATGTATTTAAAAATTTTAAGTGTACCCAGACAATATAATATTATACTGAGTCAGCACCAAATATATAAAACCAAGCTTTAATTAAAGCATGAATGATAAGATAAATACACATTCTGTGTAAAATGGACATAGTGTTTATACAGTATAGTTTAATTTACTGGATTTAGAAATGCACTGAATGCCCTGGAAAGCTTAGAGGAAATGATATGGATGCTGAATCCTCAGGAACTGGATGCTAAATAGTAACACAGGATGGAGAGTAAGAGTGTCATTTTTTGATATCTCTTGCTTCCTTAATCTATCAGGCTGGAAATTCACTGACTTCTGAACCTTCACACCGGTAGGGCATTTGCCTTGCACGCAGCCAACATGGCTGACCTGAGTTTGATTCCTCTACCCCTCTCGGAGAGCCCGCAAGCTACCGAGAGTATCTCGCCCACACGGCAGAGCCTGGCAAGCTACCCCTGATGTATTCGATATGCCAAACACAGTAACAACAAAGTCTCCAATGGAGACGTTACTGGGCCCGCTCGAGTAAATTGATGAACAACGGGAGGACAGTGACAGTGACACCTTTAAAAATATTTATATTTTATTATTCATAGTAAAATTATAAAGTTATTCATTATTGGGTTTCAGGCATACAGTGTTTCAAGACCACTCTCAACCAGTGTCCACTTCCCTCCAACAAAGCATTGTTTTGTTTTACAGCGTCATCCTCAGTTTTTGTGGGCTGCCCCCAGCTTAGTGCCAACATGGGATCAGGAGTGAAACCTGCACTTGCTGCTTTCTTTTGAGCATATTTTGCCGTCCCCACTTTCTCACAACTTCATCTGCTAGATTATGTATTTGCAGAAGAATTGTTTCCTTTAGGACTTTTCAGACACACCAAATTTCCCCTCCAGCTTCTGGCAACCACCATTCCACCCAGTTGAGAATTTTATACTTCACCAGCTATTGACGTCATGCAGCATTTTTATCTCTCTATTTTGAAATAGAACAAGAGTTAGTTTGTCTCTCAAATCAAGAGATCCAATCTCTAAATTCCTCCAAGAACATGCTTCAAGTTCATATACTGCCCAGAGCAAAATAATTTTCTAAATATAATTGTTTTCACACTAGTGTTAATGTCTATGGTATTGGTGCAAAATATTGTACTTTCACCACTACTAAAGTGCCCAAACCCCACTACTACAGTCTTTATATCACTCCTGCTCGGCCTCACACATCACTACTCTCAGACTTCTTCTACTTGATAGCCTCATTCTTTTGTCAGCGTCCTAGCATTTGTTTTCATTCTCCATATGCGTTCCCTTGTTTTGTTTCTTATATTACATGTGCATGATATTGTTCAGTATTCCTTCTTTCACTGGCTTATCTTGCTTAACATTATACCCTTGCATTTCCTCTAAATTGTAGCAAAAGGCAGAATTTTATCTTACAGCAGATGATACTCCATTGTATCTTTACAGTATAACTTCTTTATCCACTCATCTCTCAAACATATGGGTGTTTCTAGATTTTTTTTCCGATAGTAGTGATGATCAGGTATTACTCCTGACTCTGTGCTCAGGGATCACTCCTGACAGTTCTCAGGGGACCATGTGGTGTGTCAGCACTTGAAACCATGTCAACCACATGCATGGCAAAGGTCCTACCCACTTTGCCCACTGTGCTATATTACTCCAGGACCTATTTCCAGATTTTGGTTATTATAGAGAGTGCTGGAGCAATAGCATTGTGGTAGGGCATTTGCCTTGCATGCGGCTGGACCAGCCAACCTGGGTTTGATCTCCCACCCCTCTTGGAGAGCCCAGCTAGCTATCCGTGACGTATTCAATATACCAAACACAGTAACAACAAGTCTCACAATGGAGACGTTACTGGGCCTGCTCGAGCAAATCGATGAACAACGGGAGGACAGTGCTACAGTGCATAGAGAGTGCTATAAACAACCTACTGTGCATATATCTTTTTGAATTGGTGATTTTGCATTCTTGCAATAGATGTCAAGCAGTGGAAGTCAATCTTAAAATTCTTCTGGCCAAGCACACCAGTCTTGTAATATTACAAATTTCCCATTTAATAGGTAATTTCTAACCCTGAATCATGTACATATTAAGCAGCTTGTTTACTAGAGGGCCTTACTGGATTGTTTTCATTTGCTACTTCCCATGTGCCACTGATCTCCTCCTGGCATATATTGCCTGTACTGAGTGCTCTGTGCCATACAGACTGCAATGCGGTGTGGGCAGACCCGCAGAACAAGTGGAATTCTTGAAGTTGAGTGCAGGATAACCTGGCTGCCATCAAGAGGGTTGCTGAATCAGAGGGATCAGTCCTTGTGTAAGAGCTTGAAAGCACTGAGTTTTGAGTCAGACATGAGGAGTGGTTTGGTGTTGCCTTCTCTGTGTTCAGGTACAGGTGCCTTCTCCTGCCCTTCCACAATCCTTTTTTATTTCCAAATTAAATTTTAGGGAAAAGACTTATGGTCTTTTCTATTTCTTGAAAGCATATGGGTATGCTCATTTTTCAGAGGCACATTTTTATTATTATAATGTTATTATTATAATGCTGTTACCACTCACTGGCCTAATGCATAAGTAGTGAGCTAAAGCAGAGGTTCTTGAACTTACGTGGCCTATCACATACTATCAGAGAGGAAAAAAGATATATATATATATATACATATGTATATATATGCTTATATATGTGTATGTTTCAAATAAACATAAAAATTCCCAGTAATGAAATTTTTATGTTACATTTTGACATATATCCTACAACACTTTTTTGATATATAGTTCAAAACTGTCACTGTCACTGTCCTCCCATGGTTCATCGATTTTCTCGAGTGGGCCCAGTAACGTCTCTATTGGAGATTTTGTTGTTACTGTGTTTGGCATATCGAATACGTCACGGGTAGCTTGCCAGGCTCTGCCGTGCGGGTGAGATACTCCCGGTAGCTTGCAGGGCTCTCTGAGAGGGGCGGAGGAATCGAACTCGGGTTGGCCATGTTGGCTGCGTGCAAGGCAAAAGCCCTACCGCTGTGCTTATGATATTTACTTTCATTTATTTCCTACAACACATTGAAGAAAGATGCTGACACCCTGTAGTTTGATCTATAAAATTACTAAAAATACCATAGTGACATTTGCATTTTAAACAAAATGAAGGTAATAAAGGATAATATTAAAGAAAAAAATTACAAATGACATTTAAAACAATTCCATAAGAATGGTGTGCTGTCATCAATATGTTGATGTCTAACTCTATTTTTATCTGCAGCATTCTTTGTTTTGTTTATTTGGGTCACACTGGTGCTGTTTGGGCTTACTCCTGTGTCTGCACTCACGATCCCTTATGGGAGGCTCCAGTGGAATATATGAGATTGTGGGATGAAATCCGGGCCAGCCTTGTGCAAGGCAAATGCTCTACCTGCTGTATTATCACTTCGGGCCCTGTCTGCAACATTCTTAAATGACTACAGTTAACTATTTATAATTGGTTTCTTTTTTTTTTTCAGTTAACAAATGAGCCCACAGTAAAGTCATGTTTCACTTAATAAGATAAAGGTAATTAATTAATTTTATACTACAGTCTATACTCGAGGATAAAGGATAGGTATCTGGTTTGTATAATTTAGTGTGCACTTTTTCCTCTGGTACCCATATATTTCATAATAATTTTATTATATGCAACATTGTGTCAATTATCCACAATCTAGCTGAAGAAAAGGAAAAATGTATTTTGAGCTAGGATATCTTTATCTGAAGTAGAAATCATTCTAGTTGTCCTAGATGCAAATAAATGCAATATGAGAGAGAACAATACATCATAAGGTATTTTGAATAGATAAACAATTGGCCTTTGGTCAACTCTTATGAACAGCCTGGTATAGATGGGCACATTAGGGGATAGATGATGGATGGCCCTAGTCTGCCACCAAAGAAAGTTTCTACTAAAAATAATCAAATCAAAATAGTGGGAGATAGCTCAAATGGCTATTGTGCATGCTTTACATGTTGGAGGCTTATTTGATCCCAAAATACTACCAGGAGTAATTCCAGAGCAACTCTCAGATAGCTCTTGAAAACAACTCAGTGTAATCCAAAGGAAAAAATTATGCTTTTGCTATTTTAAATCCTTCATTCATTTTAAATAAGAAAAAATTGAGGCACTCAGGGCTAGAGTGATAACACAGCGAGTAGGGTGTTTGCCTTGCACGCAGCCGACCCGGGTTCAATTCCCAGCATCCCATATGGTTCCCTGAGCACCGCCAAGGGTAATTCCTGAGTGCAGAGCCAGGAGTAACAACTGTGCATCGCCATATGTGACCCAAAAAGCAAAAAACAAACAAACAAACAAAAACTCACCCCCCAAACTTTAGGAACTGCAATTTATAAATTTCAGGTAAACAATATTCCAATTCCACAGCCACCACCGGCATCAGAATCCATCCACCAATTACCCTTTACCCATCCATCCCACACTTGCTTAAACTTTAAAAAAATTATTTTAGTTTGGCTCACATTTTTTTAAAATCTTTTTCTGGTTTGGGGTCACACCTGGCTATGCTCAGGACTTACACATGGCTCTGTGCTCAGGGATCACTCTTGACAGCAGACCATATGGGATGCTGAGGATCAAACCCAGGTGAACTGCATACAAGGCAAGTGAGATACCTACTGTCCTATATCTTTTTCCCCAGGCTCACATTTTTACAAAACGTTAATGTCTATGGTTTTGAAGTTCAAATTACCTCATTTCACCTCCGCCAAAATGTCCAAATAAAAAAGGTATTACTGATATCATCAAGATGTATTTTGTGGATTGAGATAACACTTCTGCCAAAGAAACTTCTTTTGGGTTAAGATAATATTTATGCTGTGGTCTGGGGAGATAGTACAGAGAGTATGGCTCTTGTCTTGTGCACAACTAACCCAGGTTTTATCCCTGACACCACATATCCTCCCAGTACCACCAGGAGTGATTCCTGAGCACAAAGTCAAAGCAGGGTCGTCCCTGATCACAGAGTCAGGAGGAATCACTGAGGATTGCCACTGCCCCCCTACCCCCCCCCCCCCATTCTCTCTAGAGTAGCCTGTGTTCTTTCTTTAACACATGTCTATCTTTCTTACCACTCATACTTTCTCGGAATAAGTTTCTTTCAACAAAACTATTTTGCTTCACTAAAAAAGTAATACTTATGCCAAAGAGATATTTTGGAGAGACATATCCGGTTCTCTTTTAATACCTACATCTATAGGTAAGCTTCTGAAAAACAGCAACAGACCTAGATATCTTACATCCTGATTGAAAAAAAAAACCCTAAAAATTATGTATTCACAGCCTCGCAATCTGCTTTTACAAATGACAAAGTCAAATCAATACTCACTAGTTAAAGCAGAGTTTGAGGATAGTTCAAGTGGACCAAGATTTTGAGGATCAAGATTGGTTTATGCTCGCTAACTCTAGCTTCACTGACTACTTGCTAGTTCTTTACAAAGTAAACATCTCAGTATTTGGAGAGGACAGTAGTTAGAGCAAAATTCTTAAAATGTTCCTCACTCCGGTTTAATGTCTGTCATCTCATGGTCAAGCCCAATATCACTGAGTCTATCCCAGAGGCCCCTGACCACTGCCAGGGTGGCCCTCCTGGTCCCAGTACTACAGAATCTAAGAATTACCACATCCTGTGGCCACAGACAGAGAATTGAACTGTGATTCAGGTGGCAGAGAATTTCCAGACAGGACTGGACTCCCTAAGCACCCTTTGGAGTGGGTCCTTTCAAAATAATCATTTTAAGTAATGGTGCTGTGGACAAGGGAGGAGTAGGGCTGGTGCCAGCTACTGTAGACAAGGGAGGAGTAGGGAGGGGGTCAGCTACTGTACATAAGTGAAGAGTAGGAAGGTCCACAGACTTTGATGGTTCACCACCTCATGGTGACAATCAGGTGGCTATGGTGCCAACCGGTGAAGAGCGAACCAACACAGATGGTCACAACATGCCACCCATACAGCGGAGCCTGGCAAGCTATAAGTGGTGCATTTGATATGCCAAAAACAGTAACAAAAATGGGCCTCATTCCCCTGACCCTGGAGAAGCCCCCAATAGGAAGCATTGAAAAGGAGGAACAAGGAGAGGCTGCTAAAATCTCAGGGCTGAACTAGGCTGCCTACATGAAGAAGGACAAAAATGACTGTCTGCACTTTTAACGCATGTACTATGACATTGGAAACATCCATTGAGGACCTGTTGGTTCATGCTCAGAAGACCACCAAGTATGATGTCATTGGATTGACAACATGAGAAGGCATTAATCACATCACGGTGTTTTCGACACTGGACAAGAATTGTTCCTTGGAATATGCGACAGTAGAGTTGTCGGCAGTGTTGGTATCCTTATAACCATGAATTTGGCCATGAGTATTGATTCGTTTGAATGCCTAACAACCCGATCGGACACTTACATATATGTGGTTAATTGCCGGCAGTTTATATCTTCATCGTCTATGCACCAACATCTAATGAAGAAGAAATGAAGGAAGAAGTTCTAAATGGAGCTGGAGAAGTTCTATAAAGAACACCACACCTATAAGATCATTGTCGTGATTTTAATGCCAAGATAGGACCCAGAAGGTCGCCCGAGAACTCCACATCAGGACCAATGGCCTAGAATTGAACAAACAAGGTGAAAGACTCTCTGAGTTCATCATGTTGACCAAGACCATCCATGGTAACTCACAGTTCCAGAAGCCTAATCTAAATGTTGGACATGGGAGTCTCCCAGTGGATGGTTCCACAACAAAACTGACCACATCATATTTAATCAACAGTCTTGCCTGAACAATGTCTCTGTTGTCCCAAAATTGCGAATGGGATCGGACTACCATCTCCTTCATGCAAAATTCTACTTCACAAAGAGGGCAGAAAGGGCTGCAAAGTTTAAGAAGAGAACTCCCAAAATGACCACCAACTAGGAGCTCTTTGGCACTATTGCAGCATTATGGGAAGATGCCATCATTGACATAAACGACAAAGAATACGATCGACTGATTCAGCACCTCCATGATTGTAGGAGGAATGCAGAGAGAGAGAGAGAGAGAGAGACAGACAGACAGACAGAGACAGAGAGACAGAGAGACAGAGAGAAAGCCACGATTAGAGGCCTGTCTTTGGAAACTATTGAGCTCATTTGCCAACGTTGTTGTCGCGAGCCTGAGGCAATCACAAGCTAATGTCTGAGCTTGCAAAGCTATGCAGAGAAGTGATAAAGGAAGAACTCAAAGAGAGAAGAGCAACAGTGTTGGTTGATGCAGCAGGCATCGGGGAAAAGTATTCTCAATGCCTGCCTGACCTTTGCCAACTATAAGACCAAGATGACTGCCTTCCAACGTCCTGATAGATCTATCACATCTTCCAGAAAGGCAATAGAAAAGGTTATCCATGACTTCTACTCAGATCTCTTTGATAGCCTTGTCCACCTGCTCACATACCAAATTCCTCAGGATGGATATGTTGTTCCCAGGATCTCACCATTATACAACGAAGTGATCATCAATGTAAAGAGAGGGGTTCCACAAGATGATACTACTTCACTGAAACTCTTCAGTGCCATGCTCAAAAACATCATGCAATGAATGGAATGGGAAGGAATGGGAGTGTAGATAGATGGTCGGCAACTACAACACCTCCTCTTCGCTGATGACATCGTTCTAATAACACTGAACATTAGCCAAGCAGCACAAATGCTGGCTGACTTCAACCATGAGTGTGGAAAGGTCGGACTGCAGCCTAATCTCATCACGACAATGTTCAAGAGAAACAGACTAGTTCATGATGTTCTATTTTCCCTCAATGGAAAGAAAATCTCTGAATGCAGAAATTATGTGTACCTGGGTCGAGAACTCAACATGACAAACAACCAGGGACCCGGATTGTGCAAGAGGAAGAAAGTGGCATGGAACGCCTTCAAGAGAGTCGAAGAAGTGCTTAAGAGTACGAAGAAACTCAGGCTTTATGCACATCTTTTCAACTTCACCAGTCTTCCTGCACTAACATACGCCTCAGAGACCTGGGCCCTATGAAAACAGGATGAGAACACTATTCTGGTCTCCGAAAGAGGAATTGAATGAGCTATGCTTGGAATATCACGTTTCACTCAAATGAGAGAAGGAATATGGTGTTCCGACCTCCATCGACGATCAAGAATCAGGGACACTGTCTCGTTTGCCATGGCATTGAAAATCAGATGTGCCAGACACATAATGTGATTTAGAGATGACTGCTGGACTAGAGCTGGTTTGGATCCCACAGGACGTCAAAAGACTGCTCACCTATGAGATGGTCAGACTTTTTTCTCAAAACCCTGAATGAACACTGTGAGGCTCTTCGTGTTCTTGGAATGAGCAGATGCCATTGGTCTACACTAGCATGAGCAGTGATGAATGGAGACATTACTGGAGCCCGCTCGAGCAAATTGATAAACAACGGGATGACAAGTGATACAAGAGATACAAATAATTGTTCTACTTTCATAGGTGTGAAAATTTTATTATGAGAACCTAATGTTTTTATTGTTTCACAAAAGAAAGAATAAGTGAAACTTGAGATTAATTATAGGTTTTTACCCCACAGATATTGAAATCAGCCTTGTTTGTTGAAATAACCAGTGAATATAGGGTGGAGAGTAAAATCTTCAACGAGTGTGACAGCAAGAGATCTAAAGATGTGGACACTATTGGCACAACCTAAAATTGTATCTTCAAGTTCATTATAGATAATGCACAAGTGGAAATTTTTAAAATAGTCTTCAAAGCTATTCTTTACGGGAATGGAATACAGTTTTTAAAGCATTTGTCTTTCACAAGGCCGATCTAGATTTAGTCCTTGGCTCCACATATGATTTATCATGCCTAGTCTTACCCTGAGGGTAGTGATAGGAGTAGACCCTGAGCACCATTAAGTATAAAACGAAAACCTAACAAATCTCTAAAATAAAGAAAATACAACACAGCAAAAATAAAATGGACTTATAATTCATGAACTTGGATAAATTTTTGATGATTCAACATCCTTTATTACTCCTTTATTCATTGTCCCTCCCCTCTATCACTGGACAATTTCTACCAATTCTGTCTTCTATTAACTCTCAGGTCAATTTTTATTTTATTTTATTTTATTTTGTTTTTATTATTTTTTTTTTTTTGGCTTTTTGGTAACACCTGGCGATGCACAGGGATTACTCCTGGCTCTGTACTCAGGAATTATCCCTGGCGGTGCTCAGATGATCATTAGAATGCTGGGAATTGAACCCAGCCGCGTGCAAGGCAAACACCCTAACCACTGTGCTAATGCTCCAGTCCGAACTCTGAGGTTAATTTTTAATATTACATTAATTTATATTTTTGTTACCTTCTGAATTATATTCATACTTATATATTTTCTTGCTTGTTTATAGAACAAGTGCCATAGCATCTTTGAATAAATTGAGAGTCAAAATTAATAAGTCATGAAATTTGCTATAAATGGATGGGCAATGAGAGCATCATGCTGAGTGAAATGAGTCAGAGGGAAAGGGACATTCATAGAAAGATTGTACTCACTTGTGGGATATAAAAATACAGTATGATACTATTACTCAACGAAAGTAGAAACAAGGACTAGGAGAAGTGGTTCACAGTTGGAAGTTTAGTAGCTGATTACTAATGGGGGATACGGGAGGGTATTTGGGATAGAAAAGGGATCTTTACGATAATGATAGTTGGAAATGATCACGCTGACAAGAATTGGGTGCTAAAAATAGGTTAAGAGACAAACATGATAACCATTCACTAATTGTATTGCAAGCCATAAGCCATAATGCCCAAAAGGAGAGACAGAGACAGAGAGACAGAGACAGAGACAGAGACGAGAGCCTGACATAGAGGTAGACTCTGGTGGGGTGGTGGAGGGATGGAGGGAATCTGGGGACCTTGGTGGTGGGGAATGTACAATGCTGAAGGTTTTGGAAAATTTTATGACTAAAACCCATTCACGAACAACTTTATAAGTGTATCTCGCAGTGACTAAATTAAAAAGAATACTCATTCTGATTTGGAGGGAAGTTGGGTTACATCCAATTGTATTCATGACTTGCTCCTGGCTTTGTGCTCAACAGTCACTCCTGATGATATTTGGAGGAAGAAATGAAGTGTCAGAGATAGAATCCAGACAGCTGAGTTCAAGGCAAGCATACTAGGGCCTTTAACATGATATTTGAAGAGTATGTTTAGTGTTTGCTTTTCTTCAAAGTTCATTAAGAGGTTTAAAAAGAAAACTAAAAAAAATAAATAAAACAATCAGCAAATAAATGAATGAAACTAAAGTTTTAAGGCTTCTATGTGCTCCAAGTTAATTTGTGACCTATATTAATATATATTGCTTAAAATAAGATCAACATTGTATAGTCTAGAAACTGGGTGTTGATAAGTCTATGATCACCCACTCATTTCTGGGACTACTAGAATAATACGGTGAGACTGAAGTAACATCAGGTCAAAAGGATCCTTTGTGTCCTTAATTTTTTGTAACACTCTTCTCAGTTGATAAGAAATGCAAGGAGTCCATTTTATTTTCATTAAAGGCCCTGTTCAACACCTTTATCTTTAACCTCCCTGCATTTTTTTGGCAACACAAAGGCCAGTGTTTCTATAAACACCACCCCACAAAAGAGACATAGTTAATTTAGCCCTATAATAAGTTCCTCTCCACATGGGGAGTTACTTTTCCTTTATTTCTACTTTCCAGGAAACTTTTCTACTTTCTTATTCTGAGTGAGCATTTTTACTTCTCAGTATTTTCATTATTGAAAATATTGAGGAACCTGGGAACCACCGTGGACAGCAGCTCCCCCCCCCCCCTCCAACAACAACTACCCACCACCACTTAGCATCACTGTTAACTACTTATACTACTTAAGGTTTTAAATTGTTCATGTTTATATAAAATGGCCCATAACAATTTTCTTTATTTTTATTGTATTAGAATTGAAGACATTGTATATTAAATGTTATTAGATGCCATTTCCTAACAAATACCATTTCATGCAGTTTTGTCTTTCCAACCTGTTTCTGAAAAGTGCCTTACTTGAGGCCAGAATGTCAGAATAACTGCTTTCCCACACTCTGCTAGGTCAGGTTACTGATCACCTAAAGTAATGTCACAATTGAATAGCTTTTCCTTTCCGCAAGGCCAAATAGGACATGAACTGGTGGTCAGAGAACAGGGGTAGAGTTGAAGAAGGTTATGGAAACAAGAGGGAATCTGGGGAGGGGGGGGTCGGGTCAAGGGATGTGTGTTTGTGATTGCATCACTTAGCCAAACCTATTACCATAAACAGGAAGTTCTAAGGCAGTAATCACAGCCCCATATGGCCTTTCATTGGTTCTTAGATCTTCCTCTATTTCCTGTTTCCTGTAAGAACTTTACTTTCCTTTTCCCTTCGTTCTCTGGATCTTTGTTTTTGTTAGGTCCTGTTAAACAGAGTGAATCCTAATTAATTCTGCCTCTGGTGGCTTTCACTTTTCTCCAAAGAACCACAGCTTCTCCACTGGGATCAAAGGTATGTTCAGTAGTTTGTAGAGTGCAGAATTTGGGAGACATTTGACAAAAAACAAAACAAAACAAAAAGACAAAAAAAAACCCCAGATTTTTCTTGGGTATATCTGCTGGAAGACTGAGGAAACTTCTGACAGTAAGGAAACAAGTCCTGCCTGAAGGCTTTCTACAGTTTGTACTGACTGGGGCTAGCCTAGGAGCAGCAGGGGGTGGGGGTAGGGGTTGGAGGATGATGGCTGGATAGAAGTGGGGTGCTGAGCGAGGAGAAGTAATCTTTGAAAAAGTTAAGCTGGGGCTGGAGTGCAGCAGGTCGGGTTGCTTGCCTTGCAGGTGGCAGACCTGGGTTCAAATTTGAGCACCTCATATGGCTCCCTGAGACCTGAAGATGTCCTTGGGCCCCAAGGGTGGCTCATGTGAAGTGGGGAGGAGAAAGATAGTCACTTTCTCCCCAACCGCCTCTGCTCCCCGGGACCCTGGGTTACTGAGTTATTAGCTTGCCTAAAGAAAGGAATTTTAGGAGTAGACAGACGAGCAGTGAAGTTCCACAGTTTTCATTTGGAGGTTTTGAAGGGAAGGAGGAAGAGAAAGTGGGAGAGAATAGAGGGTAATGTGCTCAAGAGAGTTCCTGGGCTTCTTGAAGGGTGAGAGAGCCCCTAGAGGCATCCCAGCATTAGACAGGAAAGAATGAAAGTACACATGTCAAGAGGGGACATGCTGGCAACACTTGTGCTCAGTCACCACATATGCCTGGCCAGGTGGGCTCAAGCAGCACATGGGCTCCGGCAGTTTATGGGCTTGCTTCCTTTGTTGAAAGTGGCCTTATAGGGTTTTTCCCTATAAGGAGAGAGCCCGTACACACATCACAGCATTGAATAGGAAAGCACAAAATTATATATCTCAAGAGGGGAGGTGAGGGTGACACATATGCTGGGTTAAAAATCAGATATTACTGGAAAAATCACTTCCAGGTTTAGAACACCATGTTATCCTGGACTGCAGAAATAGTGCAGTGGGTTGGGGACTTGCTTTGCACAATACCAACCCTGATTCAATCTCTGCCTCCCCTGAGCATAGCCAGGTTTGGGCCTCCCCAAAACAAAACTAGAATACCATGTTTTAGCATGTAATAGTTACCACATGCTGCTTCTAAACAGTGTTAGCACAGTTTTTTCTAAAAAAAGATTTATATAATGATTATGATGCAGGTGAGGCTGAAGAGGTGGTGGCAGATCTCTATTCATTTGCGATTCCTAAGTTCTTCAGTATTTTCAAGGATGAAAAAGTAGACATTTATTGGAAAATAGAAGTGAAAAGGAGCTCTCAAAGAGGGGAGAAACTTATAATACTAAGTTAAAATTAAGGGGTTTGTATAGGCCTTTAAAGGTCCTCTGCATTTCTTATCAGTTGACAAGAACTAGAGAAAATGCAGAGAATCTTGGCTGGGCAGAGTCTTTCTAGCCATTTGCCTTGTCTTAACTGCCCTATGAGCTTAAGCTCTGGGACAGAATGCTATGATGAGCAATAGTTACTTTCCTGTTTATCTTTGATTACAGCCTCAACATTTTTTGCAAATGGTTTGGCATGTGATCTGACATGAGTATGCAGTGAAATTCAGTCTGTCATAATCTGAGGCAGATGTTGTGAAATATCTCTCGCAATATATTTGCCTTCAATCTTGCTGCTCCTCAGAGCCTAATCTAGATGTATGGGTATGGATTATGGGGAGATACTGTATATGATCTTCGGGCCACTTTCAGTGTTTATAGTATTAGCTGGATCTTACTCGCAGTTCACCCATAACCTCATTCCTTTTTCCCACCCTGAAGTATCAAAAATAAAAATGACCATGTGAGTCCATGCCACGCCCCTCCTCTGCTTTTCCCAAGCTTATTCAAGCCTTTTTTTGTCAGTTGCTCAGTTATCAAGGTATCTTTCTTATGTATAGAGAATTAATTTATATGTATTTTATTCAACTTACATTTTCTTTGTCAATTTTCCAGATTGATTTCATTATTTGCTAACCACAAAAAACCTGTAGGGAAAACAGGAATCTTTCTCTTCACTCACACTTTCATTGCCTGCCTGCAATCTGTCTCCTTCCCTTGAACGACTGCATTTATATTCCAAATGTTTATTATCTTTACTAGGATCTATCTAATCTTTTATAGCCCAAGTACAGAGCTAATTATATCACTCTTCCATGAAAACACTGATAATTTCTTCTTTCTCTGATACAATCTTCTATGTTGTATATTTGGGAAGTGTCATGTTTTTATGTCATTATAGACTCATTGGTATCAAAGGCCTAGGCAGTTTCTGCTTAAAAGCCAAATGAGCATTATGAAACTTTTTATACAGGATGTTATGTTTTCTGATTGGAGGTTGTTTTGTTTTTCCAACACATATTTCCCCTCTCTGATTTTCAGTTTCTTAATCTTCTGCTTTCTTCTTCTTTTTTATTTTTTTTGTCCACACTTAGAAGTGCTTACAGCTTTCCCCTGGCTCTACAATCAGGGGTCAACTCCTGGGAGGGCTGGGGGAGCAAGGGGATCACAGAACCTGAGTTGTCTATTGTCTGTGTGCAAGACAAGTGCTGTATCTACTTTACTATTTCTCTGGCCCTCTGCTTTTGTTTTTATGAAATTGCCTTACAATGAATCAAAACCCAATATGCTCTACTTGAAGTCCTTAAAAGAATTCTAAACTATTTTATATATATATGTATATATATATATATATATATTATAATTGAAACCCAAGCACAAAAATTTGTAAGCCTATAACTGTACCTCATGGTGTTTCACTAATAAAAATTTAAAAAAAAAGAATTCTAAACTATTAATCATAGAACGAGGCAAGGAAGTGTGTGTGTGTGTGTGTGTGTGTGTGTGTGTGTGTGTGTGTGTGTCTGTCTATCTGTTGGGGGGGGTGCTTGAGGGGGTGGGCAGGTTTAGGGAGGACAGGAAGAAGTGGGGTTAAGTTTATTTATGCAGAATAGTCACTGATACATTTTAAAAAACTGTCTCTTATTCTCTAAAAAAAAGGAAAATATGCAAAATAACGTAATGCCTTCATGGCAGTGCTGTCTGTGATAGATTTTTCTCTTTGAAATCAGGCTTCCATAGCATTAAATGGTTCCTGGTAGAAGTTTGGCACCATTCTTCCAACTCTCCCAAATCCAAGTGTCATTATGCTGGTTAATGTCATTGATCTAAATCAAGGCTAATAAGATAATACTTACAGTAGACATGCTTTAGCTCCAGTTCTTAATGGCTTATTTAGATGCCACCTTTTTCCCTTTCAGTTCCACATTTGTTAGGTGTCTTCAAAATACCAAGCTTCATGTTTTCTCTAGAATTGTTGAATTTTTATTTTTTTCCATTGTTTAATTTTCTTCTTTATTTTGGTTTTTGGCCACACCCTAACGTGCTCAGAGTTTACTCCTGGCTCTCTACTCTTGGCTCACTCCTGGTGGAGCTCAGGGGACAATATAGGGTGCTGAATATTGAACCTAGGTTAGGCTGAAAATGAGTCAAGCACCTTACCTGCTACTCTATCCTTCTGTTCCCATATATTATCTTTCTCATAACTTGTCTGTTGTTTTCTATGCATAGCACTGTAGCACTGTCCTCCCATTATTCATTGATTTGCTCGAGTGGGCACCAGTAACGTCTCCATTGTGAGATTTGTTGTTTCATTTTCTACTTCATTTTACATGCATACAAGGTTTTTAAGTGACTTAAATGTTACTTAGACTCATGATTTTGAACATTAGTCAACTTGTAATCATGAGATAGTTTTTAAAACTTGACATTTATTTGTGAAACTGTCTGTTCATAATGAGTAAATGTGTGAATATTCGTTCAGTTGGAGGAACTGAGACAAAGAACATGAGAGAAATTATTTTTCATGGAGGTCCCAAATTTGTACAGATTCTGTGAAAAAGGTAGAGCATCCTGATATCTCCTTTTATTACCATACTACTGTACATAGCTCTAAAGGACTGAATACAGTGACGTCATCAATAAAATCAGTTACAGAAAGAACACGACTTGACTTGACATTTCCTTACTCATCGATTTGCTCTAGCTGATGCCAGTAATGTCTCCATTTGTCCCTGTCACATGCTAGTGTAGCCCAATGGCATCTGTTCAGTTCTAGGAACACGAAGAGTCTCAAACCAATCATTCAGGGTCTTGACAAAGAAGTCTGACCATCTCCTAGGTGGGAAGTCACGGGGTCTTTTAACATCCCGTGGAATATAGTTGGTAATGGCTCTATTCCAGCGATCATTTCCAAATTTCATTACATGTCTAGCCCATCTGATTTTTGATGCCTTGGCAAATGAGACAGTGTCCCTGATTCTTGACCATCGATGGAGGCCGGAACTCCAGATTCTTTCTCTCATTTGAGTGAAGCGTGATACTCCAAGCATAGCTCTTTTGATTGCTCTTTGAGAGTCCCGAATAGCATTCTCATCCTGTTACCGTAGGGCCCAGATCTCTGAGGTGTATGGTAATGCAGAAAGAACAGTGGAATTGAAGAGATGTGCCTGTAGCCGAAGGTTCTTCATCCTCTTAGCTATTTCTTTGATGCTCTTGCAGGCATTCCAAGCCTCTCTCTTCCTCCTGCACAACTCAGGTGCCAGGTCATATGTCATGTTGAGTTCTCGACCTAGGTACACATAAATGTTGCATTAGGAGATGGTCATGCCATTGAGAGTGAATGAAAAGTCAGGAACGAATCTGATTCTCATAAACATTGTCTTTGTGAGATTCAGCTGTAGTCAGACTTTCCACACTCATGGTCAAAGTCGGCCAGCATTTGTGCCACTTGACTAATGTTTGGTGTTATTAGAATGATGTCATCAGCAAAGATAGATGTGAATAGATGTGGCTCACTGCCAGCAGTTTCTATCTTCGTTGTCTACATACCAACATCCAAATATGATGAAGGAGAAATTGAGAAGTTCTACATGGAGCTGGAGAAGTTCTATGAAGAAGACCACGCCTTCTACAAGATCATTGTTGGTCCTTTTAATGCCAAGATAGGAATGAGAAGATCAGCCGAAACACCACACGGGAACCATGGCCTAGAATGGAACGAACAGGGTGAGAGACTGTCTGAGTGCATCATATTGACCAAGACCATCCATGGTAACTCACAGTTCCAGAAGGCTGAATCTAAACGTTGGACATGGGAGTCTCCTGCTGGATGGTTCCACAACGAAATTGACCACATCATATTCAATCGACGGTTTCGTCTGACCAATGTCACTGTTGTCCCAGAATTCCAAATAGGATTGGACCACTGTCTCCTTCATGCAAAATTGTACTTCACAGAGCGGGGAGAAAGGGCTGTAAAGTTTAAGAAGAGAAGTCCCAGGATGACCACTAACTGGGAGCTCTTTGGCACTATTGCTGCAATATGGGAAGATGCCGTCATTGACAACATTGACGATTCAGCACCATCATGATTGTGTGAGGAATGCCAAGAGAGAGATAGCCACAAAAAATGCCTGTCTATGAAAACTCTTGAGCTTATTCGCCAACGTGGCTTGGTGCATGCCTCAGTCAAATGCAAGCGAAAGTCTGAGCTCACAAAGCAGTGCAGAGAAGCCATAAAGGAAGACCTTAAAGAGAGAAGAGCAGCAGTGCTGGCAGATGTGGCAGTAACTGGGAAAAGCATTCGCAACGCCCACCTGTCCTTCTCCAACTACAAGACCAAGATGACTGCCCTCTGACGTCCTGATGGATCTATCTTATCTTCCAGAAGTGCAGTGGAGAAGATTATTCATGACTTCTACTCAGATCTCTTTGATAGCCATGTCCACCTGCCCACATACCAAATTCCACAGGATGGATGTCGTTCCCAGCATTCTCCCTTCCAAAATTCGACACGCCATTTTGTCGATAAAGAAACAAACAGCCCATGACCCAGACAAGGTCAGACCTGAACACCTTAAGAACCTGCCATCAGTACAGGAAGAACATGCAAAACTGAAAGCTTTTCTGCATTCTAAAAACAAACAGGCTAAGTACCTGGGATTTGCATACTGAAATATAACAGGCTAAGTAAGCACCTAGGATCTGTGAGAAGAGGAAGACTTGACTCTTTCATTATTCTTAAATTTATGTTATTTAGTGTAGGCAGCTTAAAGAAGAGATGTTCATCCTCAGCCAAACCAGTCTGGACACATGAGGAATCTTGCCCATTTTCATGGATCTTTGTTCCTCCTGTTTTCAAGACTGTTTACAAGGGCTCATCCTGACAGCCGAGTCCAGCCCCAACAAGCAATTTTTTTCATTTTATCTCTCTCTCACCCAAAACATGCACACCTACACACACAAGTACATGTTGTGTAGTCCTTAGTACATTTCCAAGTCAAGGTGAAATTTAGCATCCCAAATATTTTGATTCCCTAGAAACCATCCTCTAATCTGGTTCTTTTCACTTCCAAATCCCTAATGATCTGGGTATTGTCACAAGTCAACATTTAACTGAAAGAAAACAGATGTAATGTTTGGAATTTTTTATTTGGTGTGGGGGGGTGAGGTGTTGCACAGTGGAGATTGGGTCATACCTAGCAATACTCAAGGTTCACCCCTGGCTTTGTTCTCGGGGATAACTCCCATTGATACTCAAGGGATCATCTGTGTGTAGTGCCAGGAATTGAACAGGTCAGTCAAATATAAGACAAGACACTTAATTCTGGTACTCAGGGTCTTTTTTAAACCAAATTATTGATAAATCTGGAGCATGGGCCCAAATAGGAGTAGAAACATTCTGAAAAATTGTCTAAAATGATAGCAAAAGAAAATATTGTTGTGGATAAAAGACTTCCCTGGGGAGAAGTTAAAGAATCTTATTATGTAGATTATCTACACTAACAAAGAAAGTACAGATTGAATCCTTTGGAATAGGCCAGAAATTAGATCACACGTTATAGTTCAGCAGACCTCAGTAAAAATGACTCAAACTTCAGTCTGATTGCTTTTCCACAATATTAATTGGATCAATAAACAGTATGAATTGAGGTAGTTGGGTTTTTGATTTATGTGTTTTCTTTGATTCTTTCTGTGATGTAGGAGTCACCCCTGTATTATTAGGAGATACCCAAATAGATTACTTCACTCCAATTTCCAATTCTGTGTATTGAAAATCTATTCATGAACACTGTATATCACTATTTGTTTCATCTTGGTTTAGGGGACACACTCAGTAGTGCTCAGGGATTATTCCTGGCTCATGAATCACATCTGGAGGTGCTGATAGACAATATGGACTGACAGGGATTTAACTAAGCTTGGCAAGTGCCTGTAGTATTTTTCTTATGCTGCATGTAATTCTTTTCATCTGTAACTACACTTCTGATGAAAGGATTTGCTCCTACTATTATATTCTCATTGTATCACAGTGATTAGAAAGATCATTACAACTGCATAGTAGAGATAGGAATGGTTAGAGTATAGATCAGTTAAGAGTAGTTTTTTTTAAAAAAGAGAACATCTAAGAAGAGAGTGCTGAAATATAAATATGAGTCCTTGTACATCAGCAAAAAATAATCCATAGTTGGAGACGAATAGACATATAAACCCATATTCAAGTGGTTGTTTTCTTTTAACATTCAGGATTTATTTGAGCATGGGAAGAGAAAAATGGAATAGATGAAGTTCTCGTGTGATTTTGGTAGAAAAAACCTTGGTTTGTTCTTTTGTTCAGCAAGAACAAAGAAAATAAAGTATTTAAACAGGTAAGAATGCAACTTATATTGTGATGTGAACAGAGATTAAGTGAAATTTCTATGAAAAGTGATTTTTGTCAGGTCTTCAAGCTCTTGTGCTTATTTCTCTTTTTCTTTTTTTCTGTTTATTGTTTTTTCTGCCTGTTTTTGATATATACATAATATTAGATACCAAAACATTTTATGCTTACCTTTATGACTCTGCCCCATTCAACTTTTAATTTTGCAGAGACCTGTGCAGATAAGAGCCTCCAAAGTCAGGGTAACTATGAGCAGAGGAGCAGCAGCTATGGCTATCGAAACCCTGAGAAACTTACAGGAAGACATAACCTGCCCCATTTGCCTGGAACTCCTGAGAGAACCATTGAGCCTGGACTGTGGCCACAGCTTCTGCCAAGCTTGCATCACTGCGAGCAGCCAGGAGTCGAGTAAAGCAGGGGAAAACAGCTGTCCTGTATGCAGAATCATTTATGATCCTGGGAACATGAGGCCTAATTGGCATCTGACCAATTTAGTAGAGAGGCTCAGAGGGGTCAATTTAAGCCAAGAGGAGGAAGAGAAGAAGGATCTTTGTGAGCACCATGGAGAGAAGTTGCTGCTCTTCTGTAAGGAGGACTGGATGCCTATTTGCTGGCTGTGTGAACGGTCCAAGGAACACCGTGGTCACCACACCCTCCTCATTGAGGAGGCAGCCAATGAATACAAGGTAAGAGACCAGATGGAAGGGCAAAACAAAACATGGGACTGATTACCTTGGCAGGAGAGCCCAGAGACCTGTAGTTTCTTTCTTCCTGTGCTCAGTCTCCGACTTCTAGAGAACATGTTTGTGCATTCCAATTCCAAAAAGAATGGCCTACAATATAGACTTAGCCAGAAGTTTGAAACTTGTCCTAGGTAGGAGGCATTGGGTGCTTCAGATAAGCTTTTAATACCTTTTTGAATAGGTGAAGTTGGAGACTGGTGAATTAGGATGTAAATTCTTCTCTTATTGCAGGAGTAGATTTATCTTGTAAGAAAGAGAAATCATTTTTTGGGGTTCAGATATGTCCCCTAATTTCTACTTAAATCTTCAAATATTTCACTATGTTTGGTTTTCAGTCCAGTAATAGGTTCTAATTACTCTTATTTAAAGATTTAAAAACTCTAAATTTTTTAGATTGGCATTATTTCTTCCTCATTTATCTTATATTCATATGCTGAAAAATCTCAAGGTTTCAGTCAATTTTGATTTTTTTCTTCAGGAAAAACTCCTGGCGTCTCTGGAGCAACTGAGAAAGAAGCAGGAGGAAGCTGAACAATATGAAACTGCTCTCAGAGAACACAGAACTTCTTGTCAGGTAGAGAAACTTCCTGAGGAAATCAGACAGAATTTCCTGGCAGAGGAGAAACTTTCTGAAGAAATCAGACAAATTGAAAACTTGAATTTTTGGAAGAGGGAGTTTCTTTCTTATTTTTCTTCTTTATTAATAGACCCAAACAGCATTTGACATTCTGTTCTTAGTCCTTTATTTGATAGAGGTAAGGGTTGGAAGGTTATCCTGTTTATTAGAAGTCACTATAGAGGGAGTCAGTGGTGAACATAGCTAGGGAAATCCCTGTCACATTCTCATAATTTTTTTTTAGATTTATTTCTGCGCCAGAGCCAGCAACACTTGAGTGTTATGACTGACTCTAACCAGGAATTACTCCTGGCAGTGCTCTGGGGACCATTAGATGCTGGGGATCAAACCCAGTTTAACTATATTTTTCAAATCAACGTTTCTGAAGAAAATGTTCCACTTAGGACTCCTGGTTTAGTCTTTTACGTGAAATTTTGCAGAAAATGAGAGCTAATTTCAGGAAATAAATTATCCAGCCTAGCAGATGAAAACTGAGTCACATTCTGACACTTCTTTTTGGTTCAGGATTGGCCTCAATATTTCAGATTTGAAGCTATTGTTTTTGACTCTCATGTGGGGAAGTAACCTGAAAATTCACATGCCTTCAAGAATGGTTCCCGTTAATTTCGTTAGAGAACTTTCCAACTTTTCAATAAGTATAGTTATTTTTTTCTGACTCCCAGTCTCTGACTTATATCCTGAGTATCTTTATCCCTTTCTCATTCTTTAAGAATCAAATAGAAGAGGAGATTTACAGTGTGCAGAAAAAATTTCAACAAATAAGAGATATTATAGATTTGGAGGAACAAAAGGAGCTGCAAAAGTTGAGGAAAGAAGAGAAAAAAATTCTCCATGGCCTGGCTTTGTCTGAGGAGGAGCTGGTTAAACAGAGCGAGTTCACGAGAGGTCTTATCTCCGATCTGGAACACAAACTTCAGGCATCCGCGAAGGAGATGCTGCACGTAAGACTTGGGAAGCAGCCCCAGACCCTGAGATTTGAGAGGAATGAGAAACTTTTTTTCCGTTCCGTTCTTTATCGCTGAACTCTGACCCTCAGCTTCTTTGTCCCTGTAGTACAACTTCTCTGCATTTATTTCAAGGGCTATTGAGACATTTAAAAGTCCGAGTAATAAGAGAAAAATCTCATTTGTATTAAGTTATCAAGTGCAGGAAAAAAATAGACTACAGATCCAGTGTGTTTGAGGTAGTCTGTATACTCCTGTCACCGGGGAACCAGAAGTGTAAAGCAATTACCAGATAAATCATTTTCCAGCGTTTGCCATCAGCAAAAACACTTCGCATTCTCAGTCTTTTTCTTCTCTAATAGATAGAATTCTTCCCTCTTTTCCTGTTTCCTAAAAATAATTTATAAATAGCAGTATTACTTTTTCTTTGTTCAGTAGAATTTACCATGTAGGGATCTCAGGGTTCTTTTGTTAATATTTAATGTATATTTTTCTTTTCACTTGTATCAGGTTTATACTTTTTTTTAACTGTGTGTTTATTTTTGTCAGTATTTGTAGGAATTTGTTTAGCTAAGTTAGTAATAAAATTAGTCTTAAAATTCCTTATTATGTCATTAATTTAAACAGAACCCTCATTTAATAGAACCATAATGATAATACAATGAGTGAGGTTCTAGCTTTTACACATCTAAGTTGTGTCTGATGTCCAACTGCACCATGTATAACCAATCCTCTGTGCATCATTAGGAATGATTCTGCGCAGAGCCACTGGGTGAGGGCTAAATATGAGGAAAAAAAGTAAAAAGCAAAAACCAAAAAAAAGAAAAGAAAAGAAAAAAGAAACCCCCTTAATAATAGACTCTTTAGTTGGTGCTTAATATTTTTTTTTTTCTTTTTGGGTCACACCCAGCAATGCTCAGGGATTACTCCTGCTCTGCACTCAGGAATTATTTCTGGTAGTGCTCTGGGGAGCTTGAGTCTGGCGCGTTAGACCACTCGGCCATCCTGACACCCAGGATGTCAGGATGGCCGAGTGGTCTAAGGCGCCAGTGGTCTAAGGCAAATGCCCTACCGCTGGAGCGATAGCACAGCGGTAGGGCATTTGCCTTGCACAGCCAGCCTGGCCGAGCCAGGTTCGATTCCTCTGCCCCTCTAGGAGAGCCTGGCAAGCTACCAAGAGTATTTATTCAATATGCCAAACACAGTAACAAGAAGTCTCACAATGGAGACGTTACTGGGCCCGCTTGAGCAAATCGATGAACAACGGGAGGACAGTGACAGTGACAGTGCTCCGGGGAACCATATAGGATGCTGGTAATCGAACCCTTGGCAGCTGCATGCAAGGAAAACGCCTACCCTCTGTACTCTCGCTCCGGCCCCCTGGTGATTAATTTCTTTTCTATTTATTAATCTAGTAGTTTCAACAACTTTATCGTTTTTTCAAGAACACACGTTTCTGTTGTGGTTGTTGTGTTGCTGTTTTTTTTTTTTTTGTGGGGGGGGGGGGCACTCCAGGTGATGCTCAAGGGTTCCTCCTGGCTCTGCACTCAGGAATTACTCCTAGTGGTGCTTTACCCTCTATACTATGACTCTAGCCCCCAAAAAGACCTTGTTTAAAGGCTTTTAAAAAATGTTTATTTATCTTTGGACTATCATTATTATTTTCTACATATGTATATATGATTGGACCCTACTATTGTTCCTTTGCATATTTTGAATTAGAAACTTGGAAAACTTTTTGATGACTTTTTTCTTAAGATAAGTATTTAATGATAAAATGCATTTAATGATAAAGTCTTCCTCCTCCCTATAATTTTGTTAATATTTTATTTTCTTCTTGAACTAAGAATAAGGTCACTGGAACTGTTCTACTTCATAAAGCAGTAGTGAGAATGTGATGAAATTCTGAGAGTGGAGTGAGCTTATTATTTCTACACTCATATTTTCTCCTTTCTCCCTAGAATGTGAATGATGTCCTCGAAAGGTATGTATGGAAGATCAGAAATGGTCCTTTTGTGCAGTGAAAAGAAATTTAATATCATTACAGTCATGAGTTGATGAATAAAAATAAAACATAATTCTCTATAGTTTTATATCAGATTTCTATTCCCGAATCTTGGCTGTATGATCTCTAAGTATTGAGAATGTATTTGTCTGGTAAAGAATTTGAGTGAGAGGATGTTACAGAGTTCAGATGAGTGACACTTTTAGAGATGTGACCTCAGAGTGTTTGTCATGACTTAATTTTACCTTGTTTCTGTATCTAACTCAGATATTTTCATGTAGGTTAGGAAAATGTTTGCTTTATTTGATAATATCCAAAATTGGAGATTTTGGATATTTTGCAAAAACTGCTCCTTTTTAAAAAAAAATAAATGTTATCCCTTTATTTGTTGATGCCATTATAAAAACTAATTATATTAGCATCAAACAAGGTGTTTTTCCTGAGTTAAAGTCAGAGGCAGTTACTCCTCAGTGTGTTAAAACAGTATTAAAGTGTTATTAAATTTTCCATTGTCTTTACCAGTTTTGATCTTCTAAACAATTTTATTGAGCAAAATAAAAGAAAAGATCATGTTTTTATTTTCAGGAATGTAAAAGTCTAATTTCAAACAGTTTTTATTATAAAACTAAACTCTCAAGGTGTCTACAGAGTTGACTTTTCTCTCATTAAATCAGTAGGCTAAGAACCATTGTAGCACTGTAGCACTGTTCTCCTGTTGTTCATTGATTTGCTCGAGTGGGCACCAGTAACATCTGACAACAAACTGTGAGACTTGTTACTGTTTTTGGCATATCGAATACATCATGGGTAGCCTGCCAGGCTTTCTCGTGCGGGCAAGATACTCTCAGTAGCTTGCTGGGCTCTCCGAGAGGGGCAGAGGAATCCAACCCAGTGGGCCGCATGCAAAACAAACTCCCTACCCGCTTTGCTATTGCTCCAGCCCTAACACAGATTAAAAAAGGCAAAACTTCAGTGTTTCTGTCAAAGTAGAAAGAGTGAAAACATAAATAAGACTGAAATTTTGCAGAATATAATACAGTACCTTCTGTTATCTTTGAATAGGTTGCCAGTCACTTCACTTTGAACGCTGCATTGTTTCCTTTGAGAGTTGTTGGTTTACTTCTTGAAGCAGCTGCTGCAACTGTGTAAAGTTTGATTTAGATGTATGGGCATTGTCTCCTCCTCATTCCCATGCCCATCACTATTGTCAGTAACAGTAGTGTCAAAGTGTAGCTTTGACAATTTTTGACTGGATAAAATCCAGGGACTTGTGAGCCTTATGCAAGTCATTGGCTACCTCCTTCAATTTGTTCAGTTCTACGTGTTGTGATTGCTGCATTTTCCTGCCTCTTTTTTTTTTTTGGATTTTTTTTTGGGGGGGGTGGGTCACACTCAGTAATGCTCAGGGGCTACTCCTGGCTCTATACTCAGAAATCACTCCTGGCAGTGCTTAGCGGATTATATGGGATGCTCGTGATTGAACCCAGATGGAGCATGTGCAAGACAAATGCCCTACTTTCTGTACTATAGCTCTGGAGGCCCCAATTAACTGCCTCTTTAACTCTTTGATATCTGTAACTTAAGTAGATCATTCAGTTTCTGTCTTTTCTAGTTCCATTTCCACCTGCTTTCATTCTCTTATAATTTGCTTTGCTTTAGTTTACTGGGGATCACACTGAGTGGTACCCTGGACTCCCTGTGCTCTGGACTGACCCTTTGCAGTCCTCAGTACCAATGCGGCAGTTTGGATTGAAGTCAGTGTGGCATCAAGAAGGCAAGCACTTTACCCCCCAGGATTTCCTCTCCCATAATTTTGGGGGTGGGGAGTGGGTGAAGGGTCTGGACACATCGCAGAACTTAGAGCTTAATTCTGGCTCTGAGCTCAGAGATCACTCCTAGCAGGTTCAGGGAATCATTGGGGTGCCAGAATCAAACCTGAGGCTGCTACATTCAAGGCAAACATTATACTATCACTCTGCTTCCCTCCCCTTCCCCCACTATTGTTTGGATCAAACTCTAGTATTTTCATTTCTTCCCTGAGAATGGAACAGACTAAGTTTTCCTCTAAGTTTCTTCTTAGCAAGAAATGTATCATCTCTGCTCCAAAGAAGTATCCATCATGGTCACGTACTTTATCTATGACTGTATCACTGTCATCCCATTGTTCATCAATTTACTTGAGTGAGCGCCAGTAACGTCTCCATTTGTCCCAGCCTTGAGATTTTATCAGCCTCTCCTTACTCGTCTTTTCCAACTATTGGGGGCTCTTTCAGGGTCAGTGGAATGAGAGCTCTTATTATTACCATATTTGGCATATTGAATACGCCACGGTGAGCTTGCCAGGCTCTGCCATGTTGGCAGGATACTCTTGGTAGCTTGCCGGGCTCTCCGAGATCTATCTATCATCTATCTATCATCTATCTATCTATCTATCTATCTATCTATCTATCTATCTATCTTTCCCTTTATGATGATGTGTCCAGTTCAGTCATGCATGAGGTTTGGCCCAAGTGTGTGGAAAGCAGCCTGGAGTGTGGCAGTGGTTGGGTAGTGGAGGTCGACTGATATACAAATACTTTATGTATATCTATGTAAATAGCATAGGTCTTTCCAGATTGCTCAGCTACATGAGCTTATAATACGATTATACTTTAAGTATCTATAGTTTTTTTCAGAAAAGGTAAAGCTTTAAGTTGTTCTTCTGAGAGTTTCCCTCCTAGGGAATCAATTTTGAAGATATTTATCCTTTCTAACCTGTATCCTCGCACTTTGTGTGCTGCAGACCAGGAGCCAGGTTCAATCACCTCACTTTCTGTTACTACTCTGAATGCCACATCCAGCAAAGATTTTCCACACAATTTTTGTTTTGTTTTGCTAGATTCATTACTTCACATGATTCTAGAAAACAGAGAAGAAATTAATATGTTCTGGAAGGGGAAAAATGCTTCTGAGAGGTCTTTAAAGGTTGATTCAGGGGGCAACTGGGGAAATTAGGTAGAAGTGATCCTAGCTTTTCTATCTTCGGGGTCTGGACTCTGTTAACTGCCATGGTCTCCAGGAGTAGAGTTTAAGTGCATCACTGGGGTGAAGAGATCAAGTCAATGTTTTTGAAGGGACAGTATATCAAATCTGATCAGTTTTTGTCACCCTTAGGAGTGAGGACTTGACTCTGACGAAGCCAGAAACTTTTTCCCTGGAATATCTCGATGTATTTCAAACCACTGATCTAATTAAGAAACTGGAAGCATTTGATGGTAAGGAGTAGTAGATTTAAGTTGATGAATGTGGGATTTGTGATGTTATGTTGCTAAATGGGGAAGAGGATTCAATTTCCAATTGAGAACAGAGGACACAATAATAGGATGAACACTAGTCATCAAGGAGATGCAAATCAAAATAACAATGAGAGATCTTACACCTCAGAGACTGGCACAGATAAAAAAGTATAACAACCAGTGTTGTTGTGGGTGCTGGAGTAAAGAGACTCTCATTCATTGTTGGTGGGAATGTCAACTGGTTCAGCCTTTCTGGAAAACAATAAGGGAATTTTTTTCTAGTTTCCTTAAGAAACTATAAATTGAACTTCCATATGATTCAGCAATACCACTTCTAGGAATATATTCTGGAGGCCCAGAAATACACTGCAAAAGTGCCATCTGCACTCTATGTTTATTGCAGCACTACTCACAATAGCCAGAATCTGGAATCAACACAAATGCCCAATAACAGACTATTGTATAAAGAAACTATGATATGGGCTGAAGTGATAGCACAGTGAGTAGGGTGTTTGCCTTGCACGCACCAACCTGGGTTCAATTCCCAGCATTCCACATTATCCCCCGAGCACTGGCAAGAGGAATTCCTGAGTGTATGAGCCAGGAGTAACCCCTGTGCAACGCTGGGTGTGACCCAAAGAGAATAAAAGAAACTGATACATCTACACAATGGAATACTACACAGCCACTAGGAAAAATGAAGTCATTCTTTAAGAAATGAAGAAATTTGTTTATACATGAATGGACATGAAGAGTATTAAGTTGAGTGAAATGAATCAGAAGGAGAGACACACACATGGAATGGTTTCATTTATTTGTAGGATATAAAAAACACAGTATGAGACTCTAAACCAAAGACAATAGCAATGGGATTGGTCCATGGTTGAGAGCTTGTAGGAAATGGGTGGAAGCGGGAGAGGGCAGTTAAGATAGAGAAGGCAGCACTGTGACAATAACAGTTGGAAATAATCACTCTGGGTAAGAATTGAGTGTGGAAAGTATTAAATGATTTATTTATGTCATAATCCTGTATCACAGATTTATCATATAAATCACAGGATGTGTGTACCTCTAGCACAAACCATAATGCCCAAAATGAGTGATAGACTGAGAGAAAGACACAGAGAGAGACACTGAGAGAGACACACAGAGAGACACACTGAGAGAGGGAGTCTGCTAAATGGGGAAGAGGATTCATTTCTCTCTCTCATGTTTAACAGGATTCATCTCTCTCATGTTTAAGACTCATATTTCCCCTTCAAAGTGCATATATTATTATTCCTCTTAGAATATTAAATGAGATTACATGAGAGAGAGAGACTGAGAGAGAGTAGGGCTGGAGACTGAAGTGACAATGTGTCTACCCTAGAGGTTGACCGGGAATGGGGGCAGGAGGGGAATTGGAACATTGGTTTTGGAAAATTTACACTAGTGAAGTGACAGGTGATAGAGCATTGTATGACTGAAACCTAACTTGAACAGTGTTGAGATATACAGTTTATCTCACTATGATTTAATAAAAAAAAAAAAAGGAAGAGAAGATGAAGGCCATTTCCTGCTAGATATAGCCTTATTTGATAAGATGTGGTCAGGAGTTGGATTCTGTTTTCATTTACCAGTTCAGTACCTCACTATAATCCAAAGTATGCAGAGGAAATAAATTTTAATTCTGACTCCTTTTCTTATATTTAACACTATTTATTTTTCCATTTCAGAACTGAAAAGTGTGCAATACTACTGGGGTAAGGAAAAATCACATTATTATCGAATTCTATTTGCACTAAGAATTTTTTATTTTTTTTAGATCTCATGTTTAAGACTCATATTTCCCATTAAAATGCATATATTATTGTTTTTGCATTGTTCTCCTAAGAACAAAGTAAAATTAGCCCTCGTTCCCACTTAAATAATACTCAAGATCCCTCTTAGAATATTACATGAAAGCATTTTCCTCACCGAATCTTCTTTTTTTTACAGTTCAGATGACTCTGAAAGTTCCTGACAATAACCCAGCTATTACTGTTTCTTTAGATGGAAGACAAGTGAGATGTGCAGGCAATAGGAGTTCACAGCAGCGTTCTTCAACAGGGATTTGTGATAATTATGTTCTTGGCTCTAAAGCTATCAAATCAGGAAAGCGTTACTGGGAGGTAGATGTGTCTGACAAACAGGAATGGATGGTGGGGGTATGTCACATTACATCAATTAGATCCTCTAAATTCAACCAACAAAATAATTATAAATTTAATTTGTCTTTTAATGAGTCCCCACCATCCCAATGGTGTCCAGACCCCCTCCCTGTACCCATTAAACAGCAATCTTTATTTCACCCTCAATTTTGCTACTGGGTAATAGGGTTACAAAATAATTCTCAGAATAAAGTTTTTGTGGATACTTCTGACTATAATTCTAGGCCCTTGACTCTTTCCATGACAGTTCCTCCCTGTCGTATTGGGGTTTTTGTTGACTATGAGGAAGAGACAGTCTCATTTTACGATATCACAAACCATGGATTTCTCATGTATGAATTTTCTTCGTGTTCCTTTACTGACAAAATATTTCCATATTTCAATCTTATGAACTGTTCTGGCCCAATAACTTTGTGTACACCAAGTTTGATGTAGCACACATTCCCACATTTTCATTGTAGGGTTATTTGCATTTTTTGGGGGGAGGGAGAGGAACTGGCGCAGTAATGCTCAGGGGCTAGTCCTACTCTGCACTCACAAATTACTCCTGTCCTATGTCAGGGGACCATCAGGTCAGCCATGTGCAAGGCAAGCACCCTAACTGCTGTACTACGTCTCTGGTTCCAATACTGCTTGATTTGGGTGCCTCCAATTCATTGAACTTAACCGTACTATCCTTTCATGTTTTCTATCATGTAATTTTTTTTTCATTAGAACATCTGTCATTCATTAATAGAGTGTTTACTTTTCCATGTACTGGTTTTACTATGCTTACATTAGGAGAAATCTTTGTTCATCATTTTCACTGCTTGCAAAATAAAATGAGACCTCACAACCACCCTCTTGCTCCAACATATAAAAAAAAACCCACTACTAAGATATGGAAGAAATAGCACTGCCAAAAGCTTGCAATTTTTGTTTTCTCTGCCATTGACAAAACATGCAGTGATACTGGGATACTTTTAACACTTTTGTTTATTATTTTATGTATGGGAGTCAAATCTTTCACTGATGAACGAATGAGTCCTTAGGGGTATATTACTTACCCAGAAAGACCATCATATATAAGTTTTAGAAAAACTATATTAAGTATTATTTACTAGATGGAAGTCTTTTATGTCTAGTGTGTCTGAACTCAAATATCCTCTTTCCACATACTAACAGTGTATTCTTGAATTATTTCTGCTTTGGGCTGGAGCGATAGCACAGCGGGTAGGGCGTTCGCCTTACAAGCGGCCAACATGGCCGACCCGAGTTTGATTCCTCTGCCCCTCTCGGAGAGCCCGGCAAGCTACCGAGAGTATTCGGTATGCCAGACACAGTAACAACAAAAGTCTCCAATGGAGACGTTACTGGGCCCGCTCGAGCAGGTATTACAGGCTTAATTCAGTTTTATTGAAATTTAATTTTAACTGAGCTTTGTCCAGATTACTATTTCAGTCATATATTAAGAATTTAGAATTAATATTGTGTGACTTATAGACCATGGTGTAGCAAAATGTATGTTTCTTTTTTCTTCATTGGCCTGAATCAACTTTACTTTGTAATGTAATGGTCAACTTTACTTTGTACTGTAATGAAGTGACCCAAAGTTAACAGAAAAGCAGGTGGCTGCTAACAGCTGGGAAGCAGAAAGCGATGCTCTAAGGATGCAGGGACGAGATGCTGAGAGAAAACCTGAGTCTAGAAAATGTCACTATCACATATTGCTCTTTTCAGCTGCCAAGTAGAAAATTCTTTATCTATTAAAGGCTAACTGCAAGCATTTGGCTTCTGTACTGTCATTGCGCTTGCTTGCTTTAGTTAATGACAAATTTGATTGATGTTACCAGGCATAATGTAATAAGAAATGTTTAAAACTTTGCTTGGACTTAGGTTTTGGCGGTTCATTGCACTGAGACCCTTATTCTCGGGCTTGGCAGCCTCTATAGGTTAATAAATGTTCTTCAATTGGGCAAACAAGTGCACTTGAGACTTCTTCGGTAAGCTCTCATCCCACAGAAGTACTAATGCCAATGTTTTCAGAAGCGAAAACAACAACAAAAATCCTTATTATTCTTTAGTGAGAAAGGGGTGGGGGATACATCTGCATTGAACTTGTTTAGATTCTTTTGGTATTGTTACTGCCAAATCTTCCTAAACCTAATTCAATCTAGTTGAAAACAGTGGAGCCAGAAAGATAGCTCAAGCAGTAGAGCACCTGGCTAGACTGTGTGAGGCCGTGTGTTGGATTTCTGCCTCCCATGCCCCAATGGCATACTTCCAAGACTGGCACTGGTACCCTTGGTCACCATGGGTTTGATCCTTATATAAAGTAAAAGTTTTTTGAGGCTTTTATTTAAAGAACTAAAAGGGGTTGGATAAATAGTAGAGAGGGTAAGATGTTTGCAGCAATCCCCCCAGGTTGAATCCCAGCACCACATTTGGTCTCCAGATTCTGCCAGGATTGAGCCAGAAGTAAGCTCTGAGCATGGCCCGCTGTGACCCAGACACTGAAAAAGGGGGGCACAGGGGTGAGCTTTTTTTTTAAATTTTTTAAATTTTTTAATATATTTTTTTATTAGTGAAACACCATGAGGTACAGTTATAGACTTATAAATTTTTGTGCTTGGGTTTCAGTTATACAATGATCAAGGGTGAGAAAAAAGGGGTGAGAAAAAAAGGAGTGAGCTTTTTGGTCTGTTTTCATTCATGTTTATTTGTAGAAATTTATAACTTCCCCGTCTTAGATTTTTTAACATAACAAATTCTATATTAGATGGTTTGTGCATGTACATACTCATATTTATGTCTAATCCCTTACAACGGACACTTTGAGAAATTGACCTAAACTTCACATTGAACTGTGTTACCCTGTCACCTAATTGCTGTAATCTCTACGGTTCTTACTCATTGCGAGTATCTGTACTGAATTTTTTTTTTTTTTTTTTTTTTTTTGCTTTTGGATCACATTCAGTGATGCTCATGGCTTACTCCTGGCTCTGCATTCAGAAATTACTTCTGGTGGTGCTATGGGGACCATCTGGGATGACGTGGTTTAAACCTGGGACGGATGTGTGCAAGGCAAACGCCCTACCCATTGTACTATCACTCTGGCCCTTGTACTGAATTATTAACCAAATATTCTTCAGGGATATTCACCTTTACACATCCTAGGATGACCATTTTTCCAGTTCAGGACGAAGTACCTAGCTACAAAGAAGTAAGTACCTGAATTTACATGAACTCTAGAAAGATGCTCATACTAAGGGGCTCCCAGTATTCAGAGTGCTCTGGCTTAGATGAACTCTGCTCCAATGCATATGAGTCTTACGTTTCTCTCAGTTCCTCTTTCTCATCTCTGAGCTTCGAGTAACAATCATGCCATTTGTCTTTCTGGGGCAGATGTATATCCACAGGGAAATATTTAGACTCAGAAGTCTATCAGAGCATGAAAGATGCACAACCCTGGATGAACATTTCTTTACGACGTGTACATGCCTAGATCTTGCCCCAGGTCATGATCAGTTTTGTTTGTGATTTGCCATCTTCAGTGGAACAACCACATGGCCCACACTCACTAATGAGATTCCACGGACATTCCTTTTTCTCTCACTGAAAATACTGTCAAATCTTTCTCTCCCTGCTGTTCTTTCCATGTTTCCCAAAAGTAGGATATTCTTAATTTCAGAACCATAACTACTACTCCCTTTTGTGGTGCTACCCTTCATATCAGATAACTCATTTCCTCTGTAGAAAAGAGAAACAATTTTTCCCCTCAGAATTGCTTTGTCACTAAGCCTGCAGATATCAGAAGCAGAACATTTTTTTACGGGTCTCTAAGAATGCTCAGGGTCCCAGTGAACCCTCTTATAGTATGGTACTAAGGTCTGTCTTCTGCCTGGTGAGATGGTGTTGTTTGGTTCCAGTAGTGCCTGGTACCACTAATTGAACCTGGCTGTGTCCCAGTGGCATGTAATGCTTAGATCAAACACAAGACTTTCTATTCAAGGCTTATATACTCCCCTGCCTCTTTGAGCTTTTTCTTCTGGTCTGTAACAGGAGAGTCTTAGTAACTTTTTATTTTATTTATTTATTTTTTAAATTTATTTATTTATTTATTGAATCACCATGGGAAAGTTTACAAAGCTTTCAGGTTTAGGTCTCAGTCATGCAAATATCAAGCACATTTCCCTTTACCAAAACTTATTTTTTACCATGAAGAACCCCAATAAAACCCCACCCCCCACCCCTCCCAGTCCCTGTGGGGCAGATGAATTCTAGTTAACACTCTATCTGCTTTGATTGGATTCATTGTTTCAATAAAAGATTCACCACTATTATTTAGAGTTTATCCCCCCACCCCCAAATCAGACATGCTGACAAAGCATTGTGAAGTGATTTGCTTCCTATAGCTGGGTTCAAGAATTATATGTTGGTTTTGGATTTCTGCTATTTTACTTATTGACCCTGGAAGTATTTCTACTGAAAGTCAGATAGTTAAGAAATTGGTTTCTGTGCTCTGGAGTCGTGGCCGTGCTGGAGAGCCGCTAGTGGGGGGCAACTGGTGGCCTCGGTAGGGCGTGAAGGGCGGACCGAAACGCCCCCCTTCCAATGAGGTTTTAGTCGCCCCCAGTCCCCCGGCTCATACCTGCTGTCCACAAGGCTCCCATGTGGCCGCCATCTTTCTTTCCAGAGAGGAGAGGGCGAATGGGGCAACACCCTTTCCCCTCTGGACAGACCTGATGGCCTGGATTAACACATAGTCCGTTCACTTTTCTGCTCCAAGCTGCCGGGTTCTGCATTAAGTCCTTGTGCTGCTGGGGCCGTGGCCGTGCTGGAGAGCCGCTAGTGGGGGGCAACTGGTGGCCTCGGTAGGGCGTGAAGGACGGACCGGAACGCCCCCCTTCCCATGAGGTTTTAGTCGCCCCCACTCCCCCGGCTCATACCTGCTGTCCACAAGGCTCCCATGCAGCCGCCATCCTTCTTTCCAGAGAAGAGAGGGCGAATGGGGCAACACCCTTTATCCTCCGGCAGACTTGATGGCCTGGATTAACGCATGGTCTGTTCACTTTTCTGCTCCAAGCTGCCGGGTTCTGCATTAAGTCCTTGTGCTTCTGGGGCCATGGCCGTGCTGGAGAGCCGCTCGTGGAGGGCAACTGGTGACCTCGGTAGGGCGTGAAGGATGGACCGGAACGCCCCCCTTCCCATGAGGTTTTAGTCGCCCCCACACCCCCGGCTCATATCTGCTGTCCACAAGGCTCCCATGTGGCCGCCATCTTTCTTTCCAGAGAGGAGAGGGCGAATGGGGCAACACCCTTTCCCCTCCGGACAGTCATGATGGCCTGGATTAACGCATAGCCCGTTCACTTTTCTGCTCCAAGCTGCTGGGTTATGCATTAAGTCCTTGTGTTTCTGGGGCTGTGGCCGTGCTCCAAACTTAACTATGATTTTCAGAGAGAAACGTTGGGTGGTTTACTTCCCATGGATTACTTTGTATATAGAGAGATGTCGCGGTTTTGAGGAAAAGTCCTAGTTCCCGCATACTCGAGCTGTGTTTGTAGAGGCTTCTGGTCACCAGGGTTCCATCTGGGGGAGGCGGGATGCGGTACCTACCCCATCTGGGGCTTCCCGATGATCTCGGCTCTTTTTGGAACCTGTTTTTTTTTTTTTTCTTCGGGATCTGTGGATCCCGCCCTCCATGTTGTCCTTCTCTTCGGCTCCTTAGTAACTTTTTAAAACTTCTTCTTTGGCCCATCAGTGCTCAGACTTATGCCTGGCTTTGCACTTAGGGTCATACCTGGTGCACTTCAAGGCAATGTATGGGGTGCCATAGATGGAATGCAGGTCAGCCTCTTTCAAGGCAAGTGCCCTACTGGCTGTGCTATCTCCCAGACCCCCAAATAAGGCTTTTCTCTTTTTGTTCTAGGGTTTGTATTCTGGTCTCAGGCACGCAAGGCTCATGCTTTACCACTGAGCCATGTCTCCAGTCACTCTAGCTAAACATTCTTTTTTAAAATTTTTTTAGTTATATCCTAAATATGTTTATTTTATTTTATTATTTTATTTTTTTAAATTTTTATTAGTGAAACACAATGAGGTACAGTTGTAGACTTACAAATTTTTGTGCTTAGATTTCAATTATACAATGAACAAATACCCATCCCTCCACCAGTGCCCATTTTCCACCACCATGGATCCCAGTATCCCTCCCACCCGCCATCCCTCCCATCCCACTCTGCCTCTGTGACAGGGCATTTCCTTTTGTTCTCTCTCTCTCTCTCTCTCTCTCTCTCTCTCTCCTTTTGGGTGTTGTGGTTTGCAAAAGAGGCATTGAGTGGCAATCATGTTTGGTCTATACTCTATATTTGGTGCTCCCTTCTCTATCTGAGCTCCCTTTCCCCCTACCATGTGTGGCTGGCCTCCAAGCCATGGAGCAAACCTCCTGGTACTAATCTCAGCCACTCTTGGATGTTAGTCTCCTATTTTGTTACTTTATGTTCCCCAGATGAATGCAATCTTTCTATGTCTATCCCTCTCTTTCTGACTCATTTAGCTTAACATGATACTTTTCATGTAGTACCACTTGTATGTAAATTTCATGACTTCATCTTTTCTAACAGCTTCATAGTACTCCATTGTGTAGATGTACCAAAGTTTCTTTAACCTGTCATTTGTTCTTGGGCACTCAGGTTTTTTCCAGATTCTGGCTATTGTAAAGAGTGCTGCAATGAACAAACAAGTGCAAATGTCAGTCCGATTATACTTTTTTGCCTTGCTGGGATATATTCCCAGGAGTGGTATTGCTGGGTCAAATGGGAGCTCTCCATATCTAAGTTTTTAAAAATCGTCCATACTGTTTTCCAAAAAAGCTGAACCAGTCGGCAATCCCACCAGCAGTGAAGGAGGGTTCCTTTCTTGCCACATCCGTACCAGCACAGGTTGCTTTTGGTCTTTTGGATGTGGGCCAGTCTCTGTGGTGTGAAATGATATCTCATTGTTGTTTTGATCTGCCTCTTCCTGATGATTAATGATGTGGAGCATTTTTGCACGTGCCTTTTTCTAGCTAAACATTCTTATGAAATGTATTGGTAGCTAAAATGTCTTAAAGTGAAGGAACATTTATGTATTTGAAAAATTTTAAAAGTGCCCAGACTATATAATATTCTACTGAATCAGCACCAAATATATAAATCCACACTTTAATAAAAGCAGGAATGATAAGATAAATAAACATTCTGTGTAAAATGGGCATAGCGTTTATACAATATAGTTTCGTTTGATAGATTTAGGAAAGCACTGAATGCCCTGGAACGCTTTGAGGAAATTATAGGGATGCTGAATCCTCAGGGACTGGGTGCCAGATGTTAATACAGGATAGAGAGTAAGAGGGTCATATTTTGCTATCTCTTGCTTCCTTAATCCATCAGGCTGGAAGATCACTGACTTCTGAGTCTACACCTTTTAAAAAATATTTATTTTTTATTATTCATAGTGAAATTATAAAGTTATTCATTATTGGGTTTCAGGCATACAGTGTTTCAAGACCACTCTCCACCAGTGTCCACTTCCCTCCAACAGTGCATTGTTTTGTTTTGCGGACACATCCCCAGTTTTTGTGCGCTGCTCCCAGCTTAAGTGCCAACCTGGGATCAGGACTGAAACCTGCAGTTGCTGCTACCTTTTGAGCACCTTTTGCCTGGCCCATTTCTCCTAATTTCATCTGCTCAATTATGTATTTGCAGAAGAAATGTTTCCTTTACGACTTCTCGGACACATTTTCCCCTCCAGTTTCTGGCAACCACTATTCCTCTGAGTTGAGAATTTTATACTCCACAAACTGGTGATGTCATGCAGCATTTTAGTCTCTGTATCATGAAATAGAACAGGAGTTGGTTTTGTCTCAAAAACCAAGAGATTAATTTTCTAATTTCCTCCAAGAACTTGATTTAAGTTCAAATACTGCCTAGAGTAAAATAATTTTCTAAATGTAATTGTTTTGACACTAGTGTTAATGTCTATGATATTGCTGCAAGAAGTTATTATACCTTCACCATCGCTGAAGTGCCCAAACCAACTACTACAGTCCTTACATCACTCCTCGTCTGCCTCACGCATCACTACCCTCAAACCCCTTATACTTGGTAGCCTCACTCTGTTGTCAGAGTCCAAACATTTGTTTTCATTATCCATATGCATTCCCTTGCTTTGTTTCTTATATCACTTGTGAATTATATTGTTCAGTATTCCTCCTCTCACTGGCTTATCTTGCTTAGCATTATCCCCTTGCATTTCATCAAAATTGTGGCAAAAGGCAGGATTTTATCTCATACCTGCTGATATTCCATCATATGTAGACAGTACAACTTTATCCACTCATCTCTCAAACATATGAGTGTTTCCAGATGTTTTACCCAATAATAGTGATGCTCAGTGGTTACTTCTTGCCACGCCAGTAACGGCGTCACCCACGTAGCAACATGCTGCAAGGGGGCTCAGGCAAGGGCCTGGGTCCCTGGGAATGGAGGTTCGTGACCTACGGGTTTATGCCTCCGGAAGCCCCCTTTCACTGTTTTCTAGGCGCCTCTGACATGCAGTCTTCACTTGCCATTCTGTGGGAATAGGAGCCTGCTTGTTAAATATCTTGATTTAACTTTTGGCCTTGGAAAGATGCTTGCTAGTAGAGTTAATATTAGTTTTTGCAAAATTCTGATTTTTACATGCCTGCTAGTAGAGTTAATATTAGCTCTTAAGTCCTGATATTTTCTTTAGTTTATGGGTAGGCGTTTTTAGGGAAATAAAAACTTAATGTCAGTAAAAGTAGACAATAAAGGAATTATAAGGAACATAATATTTCACTCACATATTTTATTGGAACAAGTGGATCTTTTGCCCTAATCTTAAAACAGAACGTGTACGTGCCCCCTGTTGTCTTGGGAACATGACCCATGGTCTGATGTAATGTGTGCTTTGCCACGTTGTTTCTGTAACTGTATAAAAAGAAGAACTCTGGATGCAATAAACCGCAGCAGCACTCAGCCTCTCTTGTGTTGGTGTCTGTCTGTCCAACGCGCCGAATCTCCTGCTTTCCTGTGCACCTTCGCCTGGTCTCCCCTCAGCCTGGTGGTCTTCGACCGAGCAAGTCTGCGGCAACTTCTGGCTCTGTGCTCAGGGATTACTCCTGATGATGCTCAGGGAACCATGCGGGATGCCGGTGACTGAAGTCAATCGCATGCATGGCAAAGGTCCTATCCTCTCTACCCACTGTACTATATCACTCTAGTTCCTGTTTCCAGATTTTGGTTATTATAGAGAGTGCTGTAATCAACCTAGTGTGCATATATATATTTTTCGAATTAGTGATTTTGCATTCTTTGGATAAATGTCAAGGTGTGGAAGCCAATTCTAAAATTCTGGTCAAGCCTATCAGTCTTGTAAGACTACAAACTTTCCATTTAATAGGTAATTTCTAACCTTGGCTCATGTACATATTAAGGAGCTTGTTTACTAGAGGACCTTTCTGGATTGTATTAATTTGCAACTCTCCATGTGCCATTAATCTTCTCTGGGAGTATATTGCTATAGTGAGTGCCCCCATACCATACAGACTGCAATGCGGAGTGGGCAGACCCGCAGGACCAAGTGCAATTCTTGAAGCTGAGTGCAGAATGATCTGGCTGCCGTCAAGAGGGTTGCTGGATTGGATGGATCAATCCTCATGTAAGGGCTTGCAAACACTGAATTTGAATCTTTTATGAGGAATGCTTTGGTGTTGCCTTCTCTGTGCTCAGGTACAGGGGCCCTCTCCTGCCCTTCCACAATCCTTTTTCATTTTCAAATTAAATTTCGGGGAAAAGTCTTATGGTCTTTTCTATTTCTTGAAAGTATCTTGGTATTTGGAACAATTGTGGATATATTTTTACTATAATGCTGGTGTTGACACTCACTGACCTAACACCTAAGTAGTGAGCTAAAGCAAAAGTTCTCAAACTTATATGGCCTACCACATACTATCAGAGAGGAAAACAGGTATGTGTGTGTGTGTGTGTATCTATGTGTGCTGTATATTTGTGTGTGTTACAAATAAAAATAAAAATTCCCAGTAATAAAATTTTTATGATATATTTTACATGTCCTAAAACACTTTTTTGATATATATTTCAGCACTTTTATGATATATATATATTTTAACTTATATCCTACAACACACTGAATAAAGATCCTAACACCCTGTAGTTTGAACTATAAAATCACTAAAAATAACCATAGCAACATTTGTATTACACACAAAATAATGAAGGATAATATTTAAAAATTTACAAATGACATTTAAAACAATTGCATAAGAGTAATGGCTGCTTGTATGTTTATTGTAGCACTATTTACAATAGCCAGACTCTGGAAAAAACCCTAGTGCCCAAGACAGATGACTGGTTAAAAAAACTTTTATATCTCTACATTTTTGGGGGTCGGCAATGCTTCAACCTTGCCTCTACCTAGAGCATCAAGGGAAGTACTCCAGCAGCCTCTCCTAGGCATAGTACCCTGCCTCCGACTGCCACCTCTGCTTTATTGCGGTTAGGCATTCTTCCTCAGCCTCTGATTAAACATTGTTAGCCTGAATAAACTTTGTCATATGACTAAAGGTGTCTTCAAAGATGAACACCCCTGACCAAGAAAGTGGAAGCAAAGGTAAGCAAATGGGACTACATTAAACGAAGAAGATTTTGCACCTGCAAAGAAACAGTGACCAAAATACAAAGTCAGCTCACAGAATGGGAAAAATCATTTACTCACTACCCATCTAATAAAGGATTAATATCAAAGACATATAAGGCACTGGCAGAACTTTGCAAGAAATAAACATCCAACCCTTGTATCACTTCACTTGTCAAAAGAAAGAAAGAAAGAAAGAAAGAAAGAAAGAAAGAAAGAAGAAGAAGAAGAAGAAGAAGAAGAAGAAGAAGAAAAAGAAGAAGAAGAAGAAGAAGAAATGAAAAGAAGCTTCTTCAAAGTAGAAATTCAAATGACTAAAAGGTACAAAAAATGTTCTACATCAGTAATCATTGTACCCAGGATAGGATCTGTAGCATACACAGCAAGCACCTTAATACCTGTGCTATCTCCTTGACCCTGGAACAGCTATTTATATATATCTTTACAAAGTCTATTAGTTGTATTTATTTCTTAAGGTAGCAATTGTAAAAGGGACTGCCTTTTGGCGTAAAGACCTTTTTCTTTGGTAAAGCGCTTATAAATTCAATATGTGTTACATCTCATGCTTTTTAAAAATTATCATTTTAAATTTTTTAAAGGCCAGGATGGTGCCTTGCATGCAGTCCACCCCTGTAAAAAACTCTGAGGGCTGCCAGGGAATGGCCCCGATGGCTCTTCCGCTGGCTGCCCAGGTTCTGGGGGGCTCGGGCCACTCCCACAACAGGGGGCGACCCTGGCCGTGGGGCAGATGGCGGAGGAAACAAGAAGGGCCAAGCTGGTTGATCGATCAGTTGCTGGTTATTCCATTCTCCCTATGTGCCTGCCCCAGTCTCTCTAAGCCTCCTATTCTGGTCTCACACTGCTCCTCATTCCTGTCTCCTTCCATCCTCCCACTCATCTCTCTGTACTCCATCTCGCAGCTTGGGCTCTCTATCTCTCCAAGTGCCTTCCCCTGTATTCTCCTACATTCTTCTCTCTCTGTCCCCCTTGCTGGCCTCTCCTCAGTCCATCTTGCCCCCCTGCTCTCTCTCTCTCCCCAGCATTCTTCCCTCTCCAACTCCCCAGCACTCTGGGCTGACACTGCACCCAGTCAGGTAGCAAAATCAACATAAAAAAGCCCACCAAGTTCAAAGAGAATACCACCTAGGATATTCCAAAGCCCTTCCTGACTGCCCAAGGGCAAAATATCCCTTAAGGTGTTTTTCTCTTTTCCCTAGTCTAATAACTCAATCAACATCTCAATACTAGTTATTTTTGTATGGACACAATAAGAGATAACATTGAGGCTTGTAGGGCAGCTCTCCTGGGAACATCTTGCCACAGACTCAGACTACAGTACTCAGATCATATTAATCATTCCTAACCCTAGCAGGGTCCAAATCTAGTTATTACTTTTTGGATCATGACAGAATTTGTCCATGACCAAGTTCTTAACTTATAGTTAAGCATGATGGTGCTGTGGTCAGGCCCATCTCAATGCCAGGGTAGCACATAGCTTACCACTTGCCCTGGTTTCATCCAGTTCGTCATCAGGACCCTGCTTCTGGGGGCTCTAGGAAGAAAGGCAGCTTAGACTTAGGTGAGAGAACAGATGCCCAGGAGGAAAATATCACTGAGAGTCGCATTACAAAAGCATGTATTTTTGTGTCCATACAAAAAGAACATTACTCTGAATAAACTATGCAAATAACTTAGGGAGAAGAGAAAAACAATATTTACAAGTCAACAGAGCACAAAGAAAGAAGTTACAAATAAACACAGAGAAATGGGAGCACTGTGATGGGAGCAACCCAATAAACCTAAACTACCTGAGGCTATGCAGGAAGGACAATACAGTGTTATCCTACCACACCCCATTTCAAAATCTTCCACTTAGAGTCCCAATTATGGAAAGCACTGGCAATAGTGACTCCTGGGCACAGAGCCAGAAAAGTAAGCCATGAGCACTGTTAGTTATGGTCCATACAGACTAAAATGAATTAAACTAAACTGAATATCAAGACAGGGCCAGAGTGGAAGTTCAATGAGCAGAAGTGTATGATTTGAGTGCAAGAAGTCCAGGTTTGGCCCCTGGGACCACAGGGTCCTGAGCATGGTTACAGAGCCAGAGTTTGCCCTCAACACCATAGGTTTGGGAAAAAATATAGAGTGAATAACAGATTTACTCAGCATAGCAAATATTACACATAAAAATAATACTTAGAAATGTGGGAGCTATCAATTGTACAGGCTACTGCACATAACCTGCATCGCATTAGATACAACAGAGATAGGGAGAGTTTCCTTAATCCTAGATAAGCTTAAAAAGTATTGCATAATGATGAAATTTCTATTAAGTGGTTAAAAGAGAATATAAACTAAGAGGATATTCCTCAGCATCCCATGGCTTATGATAGGGAGGAGATAGAATTAGAACTAAGTCTGTTACTCCAGCATAAATACTGCCTCTGTAGCAAAAAGAAAATACAGGAGCCAGAATATCCCTTGGATATTGGAATGGATAGAACCCAGAAGTTGTGGATGGAGAAGGAGCTGGGAACATCATGGGAAACCTCTGGTGTCAGGAAGTAGATTTGTGCTCAATTTTTGTGGCTATTAATGAAGCAAGGGCAGTTGAATTGTTTCACCCTTGGTGATAAGATGATAGAAGGTAAAACGTGACAATTGAAAACCTAGCTTTGAAAAGCAGAATTTCATTATCATAGCAAATTTTCATTTTACTGGCCCTTATTAAAGTAACTTCAATTGAAATCAATTTCTCCTCAGAAATGGCATTATGAAGACTTACCAAATTGGAATACTGTGTGAAACAAATGAATTAAATTACCAACTAATAACTTTCTGATGTTCTAGCACATAACCGCTGGTACAGATGAAGTTTATTGATTTTCTCTCTGATTTGAAATAAATACTATTAAGAATGAAAATTAATGTACTTTAGATATTAGTGCTTTGGCTTTGCTTTGGACAGCTTGAGGAATCACATATTAAAATATTTAATCATTTTCCAAAGTAAGTTTACTTCTAATTTTTAGGGCCTCCCAAGTCAGTCATTATTTGAACCTGGGGCTTCGCTTTCCCTATGTGTGCGACCCAGCAATCCTCTAAGACCCTGTGCCGCCCACCATCCCGAGCCTCTTCCTGTTCATTCCCAACGCTGTGCCTGGTCTTCTTCTCCTCCCAGGTTGTACTCCCGACACAAAAAAGGTACTCGTAGGGGGTGTGACCTCTGCAGATGTGGGCGTGGCCTCTACAAAAGATAGCGTCGCCTAATTTTGGGGTGGCTGCAGGTAAATTACTCATACACAACAATCTCGTGTAACATCATAGTCACCATAGCACCACACCAACATGAAGAAACAACGCAAATCCCCACCATGAGGCGAGGATGATAAAAGGAGCCCAGAAACCTTATTATGTGTTACTCACTTAAGGGAGCTCTCTGAGAAAGAATTGAGACATGAAGTAATGAAGTTGTTCAATGTACTAAATGAAACAGTGAGGCAGATCTCCAATAAATTAAAGGAGGCTATGAAAGAAATAACTGAGAACATACAGGAAGAAATAAGAGCAGAATTTGGAAAGCTACGCACAGAAATGTCACGAATAAAAGATTCCTTAGATGAAATAAAAAACTCAGTGAATGCCCTCAACAGGAGAATGGCCACAGCTGAATACATAATCAGAAGCCAGAACTGGAAGATCAGCTGCAGAAAGCCTACAGGCAAAAACACACAATGACAAGAGACCTCAAAATTGCTCTAGGGAGAATCAGAGTTCGAGGGGATGATTCCAAGAGAAACAACATTAGAATCATTGAAGTACCAGAAGGTCAGGGAAACAGACCCAATGAAAAAGTCACAGTTAAACAAATCATTGCTGAAAAGTTACCAGAGTTGGACAATGTAGGCATCCAGATTCAAGGAGCCCGAAGTGTACCAGCTAAAAGAGACCCTAACAGAAACACTCCAAGACATATCATACTTAGAATGATAGATGTCATGGATAGAGACAAAAAATGCAAGTAGCAAGGTCAAAGAAGGAAATCACATACAAAGGAGCACCCTTTAGATTCACAGCAGACCTATCAGAGAAAACCCTCCAAGTCTGAAGGCAATAGCAGGATATAGTGAAAAAACTCACTGAAATGAAAGCTTCACCAAGAATACTCTATCCAGCTAAACTCCATCAAACTCGAAGGAACTGTACACTTTTCTGGATAAACAGCAGTTCAGGAACTTCACAGATTCAAAATCAAACCTAAAAGAAGGGCTAAAGGGGCTAGTGTAAGACAAGATAAAAAACCTACAAGCACAACAAACCCTTACAGAGAGAGGACACAAAAACCCATAACAATAATCTCTCTCAACATCAATGGTCTAAATTCACCAATTAAGAGAAACAGAGTGGCAAAATGGATTCAGAGACAGAACCCAACATTCTGCTGCCTACAAGAAACACATCTGAACAATCAGAACACAAACTCAAAGTCAAAGGATGGAAAACAACCCTACAAGCGAACAACCCCCTCAAAAAAGCTGGAGTGACCGTACTAGTATCTGACAACATAGATTTCAGTTTGAATAAGATTAGAAGGGACAGTGATGGCCATTTTTTATTAAGGTATGATGTCGGTGGGCCCCACGGGTGACTTATATGAAGCGGGGAGGAGAAAGACGGTCACTTTCTCCCCATCCGCCTCTGCCACTCGGGACCCAGGGTTGCTGGGTTCTTGTCTCGCCTCGCAGAAAGGAATTTCAGGAGTAGACAAGCAGTGAAGTAAATAGATTTTATTTGGAGGATTTTTAGGTATGGAGGGAGGGAGAGAGAGTGAGAGAGTAAAGTTAGACAGGAAAGCATGAAAGTACACATCTCAAGAGGGGAGATGCGGGCGACACATGTGCTCGGGAACCAAATGTGCTCGGCCACGTGGGCGCAAGCAGCACTTGGGTTCGGGCAGCAAATGCGCGCGCTTCCTTTGTTCAAGGTGGCCTTTATAGGGTTCCTCCAACCTGCCCCCACATGGGGCTTCTTCCCAGGTAAATGTCCCGTTGCTAAGGAGGTTGCCAGGGAGGATGGGAGTGGTGATGGTCTTCTTTGAAATTCCTTTCCTGGCCTTTTGTTCCTAGAGCAGCTTCTTTGGGTCTGTTGCTGGAGCCAGGTGAGGGTCTTATCAAGCCCTAGTTCCTGTTTTGCTATTTTCTGCAGGGCTGGCTTTTGTCATTGCCTCGGGAGGGGGCCCTCCCTGTCTACCTGCCTACATCATATCCCCCCTAGAGATTTCACCACCTTAAATCTTTAAGGGGAAATTGGTCGGTGGTCTATCTTCTGAAGCTGCTTCATGCTGACAAGGGGCGCAGACCCTGCCTGTGAAAGGGGGAAATCTCAAACTACCTTAGTTTATAATGGGCCCCAGGCAATGAATTGGTTGGGTTCCTGAAGTTATCTGAAAGAAAAGATCAGATGGATTAGACTGAGGGATATCACTTTGGAATGGTTAGACCCGGAAGGATTAGAAGTTCCTTTCTGACTCAGTGAGGACAATGTTGTTTGGTGTCTTAAAAAACAAGAGTTAAAGCAACAGAAACTAAAGCAACATAATGCCATACCCATCTCTATCCTTAAAACAATGAAAAGGATTAACTCTACAAACAGGTTTGGTTGATTGAAAAATGACTTCCTGTGTCCAGATTTTACTACTGGACCCAGAAACCCCAAGCCATTCTCTGGCTTTCTCAGTACAGATTGGAAAAGCTTCTGCCCATACACTGAAGCTATCAATAAGAACTAACAGATATTTATAACTTGAACATATGAGCATTTGATCATTTGCATGAGGTCAAGCTGCCGATCCACCTATAAGTTCTTTGATGCTGAACAGGTGTTAGGAGAGGAGGATCAAGATTTCCTCTACATTCATTAATGGCACAGAAAGCACAGTTCTGAGTTACTTCTACCTTACTTGCTATTCAGTCCCTTCCCATGGAAGATGGTTTTCACTAGTGTTAAAGCATGACCCTTTAATAATATTCCATTGCATAGGTCCAGGAGTTAGTAACTTTCCTTGTTGGGTAAATCCATCAACTTCCTTTTGGAAACCTCCAATGTCCATCGTTCCTCTTCTGCAGAGCATTCTGGCTTAGAGGAAATATTCTCTGGTGTTAATCCCATGATGCAACAAAAATTAAGAGCTGTTAACATCCTTGTTCTCTCCAAACGACTGTTCACAGAAAATGAGATTCAATACAAAAAGTATAGAAAGAAAATTCACAGTATTTTAGAACAAGCTATTAATCCATTCTAACTTCACCAGTTTAGATGCCCTTTCTTGACACTTTGGCCAATTCACAGACTGGGGGAAAGCAATTCTGCACTTTGAGATGAGCTTCACCCTAGTAAAGCTCTGATCGAACTAGTAACAGCATGCATAACATTGAGTTCCTTTATACATTAGGCTGTTTACCTATAGTCAGTAAACCAAGTTTTATCTAAATTTCCCAAAAGAGGAAGTACCTTTTAGATCAAGATTAAATACATTTATTCAATCACCTCTGTAGAATTAGAATCTGGTTCTTACAAAAAACGAGTTGCAGAAACATGGTTCTCTCCACCTTCATTTTAAAACTTTGCAAGATAGCTTAACAAACCTGGCTTGTTCTTTTGCATAAGCACAGTAAGATTTGAGAACTCTCATTTTGGGATACCCCATTATTTACTGAGAAGTCCTGGGGATTGGCTAAAGACAGGAGACACACCAATAGTGGCATTAATCTTATCTGGCACGTCAGAGCTACCCAGGCCTGGCCAGAAGATGTCCCACGATGAACTGGATTGATGGCCTCAAGCCTTCAGGTTGAGCTGGATGTAGCTTTGGGCCTCATTTTCCACAGAGATGTCCTGGCAGAAAGAAGTCCATCCCATCCCTTCTTCAGGGCTGGGAGAAATCCTGATTTCCAGGTTTTTCCTTGACGCCGAGAATAGGCCCAGACTGAGATAGTCATTGCAGAGTCCTGGATTCCTCATTCTCCATAGCAGTGATGATTTCCACATCTTTCCTCAAGCCGGCCTGCCTCTAGGGTCGCCCTGAGGTTTGTAGGGTACTTGAAACAGTACCCGTTAAATCCCTGCTCCTGTCATTTAGACAGATCCCCTGACTGTTCCCTGGAAGAGGGCTTTGGGGTCCCATAGTTGGTTTTTCCTGTCTGCATAAGGGGTAGACCCTATTACAGAGAGGAAAGACTTATCTGGATTTATGCAAACCAACATAGTGCCATGAAACATCAAAAAACATACTGAAGGTACAAAAGAAGAGAAAAGCAAGCATTTCACTTTACTCACAGAAATGTAATACACCTGTTTGCTGTGGGTCCTAGTCAGAGAAGCTAAAATCTGTAGAGATAAAGCATACCGTTTAACATGTGTTTTCAATCCCATGTCAAAACCCTTGATTTCCTGCAACTTTTGAAAAATTCAATTATCTTAAGAGCACTGTGATAGGAGTCTCGATAATCCGTCCAGTATCTTTCTGACTTAAGACACACATTTATATTCCCAAGAGTCATCCCACAAGTTTAAGCTCTTATTTTACTGAATTTAGCACAACATGATCTCCCAAGTTTGGACACTAGTTACCAATCATCTCATTTAACATGACAAAAATACTGTGCAGTACCTTTTCAAAAGCATTACATCAGTTCTATAGATATTTTAAAAGGCTTTAGAGATGCTCACAACTAAAGTTCTTACAACATATATTCATTGGGCAAAAGTTCACTTTACATTAGAAATTAACCAAAAGACATCTTAGAATTCTGATTTCTAGGAAAACACAAATGCAAAAAGATTAAACACTCAGATTACCATAGAACAGAAAGCATTTCACTCTTGTGTACAAAGTTCTCTGAAGGTCAGGACTAGGTTGATACCTGGAGACAAAACTTGGCATGAAATAAAGTTATCATAATAATAGCATGCACTTTTAAGCAATAGACAGGCTGATTAACAACATAGTTAGTAAAATTTCCCACATTTTCCATGCAATTCTCCATTCTCAGAAACTATTACAGAAGGCTGACATCTGAGGTGAACCCATTTTATAACTCTTAGTAGTTCTAGAAATTTTAGTTACCAAGAGTCTCAGAGATCAAATCAAACACTGGTAGGATAAGTTTTGCAACCAACTTTATAACTCTAGAGACTCATATTTTAAAATAAACATGAACCTGTTTTTATGTACCACATTATTTCAACTCACAAGATATTCTAGGTCATTCTAATCCAATGCAGATACAAATATATACATTGATATAACAGCATAAAACCCATGAACCACCAATTAATATAAAACATGATAAAACATTTGGCTTAATTTCAATAGTTCTTGTACCTTATTTAAAATCATGAGCTTTCTACAACAGGTACTTTTAACAATTCCACAAGAATACAAGCATGCTTTCAGACGCAGAAAAAGGCCTTTGTTTTTTTTCCAAACTTTGATATTAGCATAAGAAAATACTTGAATTGCTGTGTGAACACAAAAAGGATGGCAGCAATCTATTTCTCCCACAGCCCACGTTTGGTAGTTTCCCCCACTCCAGGGAGGTGGATGGGCAGGAGAAGGAAGGAAACGAGGCCAAGCTGGTTGGTCTTAGTAGCCGTTTATTACATGGAAGAGATGTATGTCATGGAGGCCCCAGGATCTCTCAAGCACGTGCTCCTTTGTTCTCTCAGCTTCTGTCCTCAGCCCCATCTTCCCAAGTTCTCTGACCCACGTGTCCCCCCCAGAGAGCCCTGAAATCTCCCTTATATAGATCATAGTACCTCTAAAGGGCGCAATATAGTGATACCATCATAAGGAGTTACAGAAAGAACCTTGAGGCAGCAAAACGTACATTGTTTCTTTACATCTGCAGGCCAGCAATATTGGCCTGGGGAAAGAAGATACAATACCAAACTGAAACCTTTCACAAGCACTTTCACAAGCTATGAGCACTTGGGCTTGCATCCCAAAAACCAGTCTGCTAGGGCTTGGAATCTACATCCCAAAAGATCAGGCCTGGCTAGATCTGCATATCTAAGAACTGCTAGGATTCTGTGAGAAAAGGGACCTGCCTCTTACAAATTTTTTCATAAAAGTTAGCTGAGGCTTGTAAGATAAGTTCTTGCTTTCTCTAAACTCTTGTTTCACTTTAGTTTTAGGTTCTAGTTCCATAGCTCTTCTAGATAGTACAAGATTCTTAAGTTCAAAAAGGATTTCAACTGTTAATAACCATTAATGTTCTTCTAATAAGAAATTTAGATTGAGAATTCTGCTTTCTCTGTAGGCTCAACCTTCTGATAAGGATTAACCCTTGTCTAACAGGTTCCTAAAACAACTGCATTTCTTAAATCACTGGGTTGCATGTCACTAACTTCTCTAAAATTTCTACTTCTGATTTCAGCCTGGTTCCAGCACTCGAGTGTTCCACACAGACACACAGACAGACAGACACAGTCAGACAGACGGACACAGACAGTGAACTGACGAAAACACCACACGTACATGTGCACATATCTGCAGTTGACGGATCTGACCCTTCAAAAATGGCAGGGAGAAAACTGATGGACTGAGAAAGGAAGAAGCAGTCCCCAGGGCAAAGAAGCCCTGTCGGCCGATTGGGAACAGTGCTCCCCGTTTCCCAGCCTGACCAGTCAGTCGCCTGTTTGTTCAGAATGGGTCAAGAAAGCGCTTTTTGTTCATATAAGCCGGCAAAATAAACTATGACAAACTTGTTAAAACCTAAGGTGGTCAGATGTTAGATGTTACCATATTTTGGTCAAAGCTAGTTCTGAGGCAGGGAGCTAGTATCATAATCTTGCATTTTCCTGCCTCTTCTGCTTTGATAATCCTATTTCTTTTGTTACCTGCAAAGATCTGACTGCAAAATGATCTGGTAATGCAAACTGCCATTCACTGTATATCCTTCCCAATATTCTAACTTATACTCAGGCCATGTGGTGTTACAGAGGTCAACAAGACATTTCTTATTTAAGCTTTCTAGCTTCAGGCTCCTCCGGAGTTTTAATAAGCAACCCATAGGAGAATGTTTAGGTACTGATGTAGAATTTCCCATATTTCCTAATTGCAAGCAATAATCTATGAAAAAGATGGTTCCTTGGCAAAACTTTTCTTCAGGTCTATCCAAGGGGACTCGAACCCCTTTACTATGGCTTCTCCCGAGGGGACTCTAACCTCCCGTGAATTGGCCTTCACTTTGGCTTCTCCCAAGGGGACTCTAACCCCCGGTATACCCTGGCCTCTGCCGAGGGGACTCAAACCCCCCACTAAATTGGCCTCTTGTCAGAGGCTCACTGGATTTGGACCGTCTCCACCAATGGCCTCTGCTTCCACCACAGGCGTCCCTGGGCGGACCTGGCATCGGGCAGACCCACAGCTGTGTGCCCGAGCCTAACCTAGTGCTGTGGTCTTAAAACTCTCCCCTTGAAAAAAAAAGTTCTGCCTTCTCTCAGCTTGCTACATCTTCCCTGCTTTTGCTGGCTCGCTGCTTTTCTCAGGCTTCTTACCTGCCTTTTACACCTTTTTTTTTCTTTTCTGCTTTACCTCTGGACTGCCTTCATTAGCATTTCAAATGACCTCTAGCTGATTTTCTAGTTAGGCTGGGGAAAAGGATTTTCTAGTTAGACTGGGGAGATTTTCTGTCTGGAAATTGATCTGCTTTAGTTTCCCAGAATCTTCACACTATTGGGCTTTCCTCCCATTCCTCCCATAGTGGACGATGACCCAAGACAAACGAAGGAGGGGTGCCTCTTTGCAGAGACCATCAGGGTGCTCATGCACACACACATTCACACAGAGGTTATCACATTCCTCCCCCTTCCCCCTAGAAATTTCCAAGGGAGCATACCTCCACAGCAGATTTTCCACAGATTACCTCCTTCCTCGTGGATTTCTTCACTGCATCTGTCCCTTCGTGGTCGCCATCTGATGTCGGTGGGCCCCACGGGTGACTTATATGAAGCGGGGAGGAGAAAGACGGTCACTTTCTCCCCATCCGCCTCTGCCACTCGGGACCCAGGGTTGCTGGGTTCTTGTCTCGCCTCGCAGAAAGGAATTTCAGGAGTAGACAAGCAGTGAAGTAAATAGATTTTATTTGGAGGATTTTTAGGTATGGAGGGAGGGAGAGAGAGTGAGAGAGTAAAGTTAGACAGGAAAGCATGAAAGTACACATCTCAAGAGGGGAGATGCGGGCGACACATGTGCTCGGGAACCAAATGTGCTCGGCCACGTGGGCGCAAGCAGCACTTGGGCTCGGGCAGCAAATGCGCGCGCTTCCTTTGTTCAAGGTGGCCTTTATAGGGTTCCTCCAACCTGCCCCCACATGGGGCTTCTTCCCAGGTAAATGTCCCGTTGCTAAGGAGGTTGCCAGGGAGGATGGGAGTGGTGATGGTCTTCTTTGAAATTCCTTTCCTGGCCTTTTGTTCCTAGAGGAGCTTCTTTGGGTCTGTTGCTGGAGCCAGGTGAGGGTCTTATCAAGCCCTAGTTCCTGTTTTGCTATTTTCTGCAGGGCTGGCTTTTGTCATTGCCTCGGGAGGGGGCCCTCCCTGTCTACCTGCCTACATCAGGTATATGCACAGCAGGAAGAAATCACACTCCTAAACGTATATGCATCCAATGAGGGACCAGCCAAATACCTACAACAACTGCTAACAGACCTAAAGAAGGGGATTAAAAGCAACACAATAGTAGTTGGAGACTTCAACACTGCCTTATTACCCCTATAGCGATCAAGAAGATTAAAACTCAATAAGGAAATAATGGCTTTGAAGGAGGAAATAGAAGACAGAGGGCTAATAGACCTATACAAAACTTTATACCTTCCACCCCCCGCCAGAAAGAATACACATTCTTTTCCAGTCCATATGGAATATTTTCCAGAATAGACCATGTACTGGGCCACAAAGCATACTTCAACAGAATCGGGAAGATAGACATTGTATCAACTATCTTCTCAGACCATGATGCGCTGAAGATAGAAGTTAATCATGTACAGATGCAGAAAACCAGACTAAACACCTAGAAATTAAACAACTCAATGTTGAACAATTAGAGGGTCAGGAAAGAAATCAAGGAAGAAAATGGGGAATGTTTCAGCAATAATTTGTTTAACCGTAGCTTTTTCATTGGGATTGTTTCCCTGAGCTTCTGGTATTCCCATGATTCTAATGTTGTTTCTCTTGGAATCATCTCCTAGGACTCTGATTCGTTCTAGAGCTATTTTGCCATTGTGTGTTGTTGTCTGTTGGCTTGGTTCAGCTGATCTTCCAGTTCACTGATTCTGTCTTCAGTTGTGGTCATTCTACTGTTGAGGGCACAGACTGAGTTTTTTTTTTTTAATTTCATCTACAGAATCTTTTATTCGTGACATTTCTGCTCTCATTTCTTCCCGTAATTTCTCGATTGCTTCTGTTATGTTACTGGATATCTGTCTGACTGTTTCATTGAGTTCATTGAACATCTTCATGACTTTCTATCTGAATTCTTTCTCAGGGAGGTCCTTTAGGTGAGTAGCACCTACTGAGGCTTCTGGACTCTTTTAATATTTGTCCCCATGTGGTGGGGATTTGCATTGTTTTTTCATGTTGGTGTGTAGGTATGGGAACTGAGATGTTACACTAGATTTCTTGGTATGAGTATACTACCTGCGGCCTCATTAGCATTGGCTGGCCTGGAAATAAGGCGCTCCTACTTCTGCAGAAGCCATGCCAACTTCAGAATAGGCCACACCCACAGGAACCTGGTGTGTAAGGGAGTACTAGCTGGATGGGGAAGAAGACTGGCAATGCCTTGGGGACAAAAGGGAAAGGCTCAGGGCTGCTTTTGTCCCAGTGTCCTAGAGGACTCCTGGGGCACTTGCACAGAGAAAGCCAAGTCCTGGGTTCAAATATTGGCAGTATACTGACCTGGATGTGGAAGACCAGCACAGCATTGGGAATGAAGAGGAGGAGGGTCAGGGCTGCTTTTGTCCCATTGTCCTAGAGGACGCCTTGGTAAACAATTTTTTGTTTGGTAAAAATATAGAAAACATTGCCTCTCATGGAAAATATATTCATGTGCAGATATAGCAAAACTTTGCAACTACAAGATTCTGTCATTATTTTAAGCAATATCTTTAGGTTTCTATGAGGACTTAGGTCTTGTCCTTTAGCATGTTAATATCATACAACCTTCCATCTTTAAATGTGTCTCTAAATAGAAACACACATAATGCCTAGAAGCTTAATATTTTTGCCAAAGGGATTAATGTGTTACCTCATGAGATGTGAACAATTAAGTCCAATACCCATTGGAGCTTGAGATCATTTAAATTCAAGAAAATCTAGAGCCAGATATAGGCAGCATATAGGGCACCTGCCCTGCTTGTGGTCAACCAGAATTAGTCCCCAAACCACATATGGTTCCCTGAGGCCCACCAGGTGTGATCCCTGAGCACCTCTGAGGATGGCCCAAAAATTAAAAAAAAATTTTTTAAAGAAGAAAAGAAAATCCAAGATGGACAACCGGGTGAGGTATGAATTATTTCTTTTTCTTTTTTTTGTTAAATGTAGGAGTACTGCTATTTATTCAGCCATTGATAAAGCTGATTGAATTGGGCATGAACTGCACATTACTTTTGTTTTTTTGAGTCACTGTGAGATACAGTTAAAAAACTTTCATGTTTGAGACTCAGCATACAATGATCCATCACCCAACCCTCTACCAGTGCACACTTTTCAACACCAGTGTCCCCAGTATATCTGCCCCCCCCTTGCCCCACACTGTCCCAGTCCTCACCCTGCCTCCATGGCGGGCAATTTCCCCAATACCTTCTCTCTACTTTTGGGCATTATGTTTTGCTCAAATTTTCCCACCACCATTCAAGCATGCCTGCCAGGAACACTTGCTACATCATTTATTTTCTTTACGAATTTTGAATATCTTGGATACTGCTTCCACATGCTTCTGGAATCTTAGATTGTAAATGGTTGGATTCCAAAGACATTTTTGTATGGCATTAATCCATTTTGGGATTAAACTGGGTGTCTTTGGACCAGGGCTGTTGGTGCACTAAAATGGCACCTGGAGGCGCATTGTGGGTGTGACAGCCAGGTTGATGTGCGGGTGGGGAGCTGAGAAGGGACAGCCTGCCACCTCTGACCCATGCAGCATGGAGATGTAATCCTGGAACCTGCATACCTGGACCTTGCTTGTGGAAGCTCTTGGTCACCAGGATTCCATCTGGAGTAGGCGGGGACTGCACCTGCTCCATCTGGGGTGTCCAGGTGTAATTGGCTTGGTATGTGGCCCGGAGTGATCTCTGGCTCTGTGATGTTTTGTCTCTGACTTTTGATCTCTTTCAAGATTTATTTATCGGTCTCTGAAGCAAGGTTAGTCATAGAGTTTACAGGGTGGCACTGGAGTTGGTTTGTTTGGGTGACTGCCAGTACTTCCATGTGTATTGGGTAGTGGGGGGAGGTAGCCCACTCCAACTCCGTGAAGACCTGGAGATTTCAGTCTGAAATCTCACCTACTCAAATTTTCAGCATATTATATCTTGGAGAGGTCTGTCCTGAGATGGTGGAGTCAAGCCAGGGACATGGTGACACTTTTGGATTGTGGAAGCAATCGGCTGCTGGGGACTGTACTTGGGCAGGCACAGACCAACCTGCCACCCTTCTGATTTACCCTAGACTGTTCAGTCATGCGGGAGTCCGAGATTAACTGTGACTTTTGGTCACTTTCCAGATTATCAATGGATCTCAGAAATAAGGCCAATAAATGAGCTTTTATAGCTGAGCCACGGCATGACTTCCACATACCTAGCTTTTGGCAATTTAATTTCTTCATAAATTTGGTCCCCAAGTTGTTGGGGTCTGGCCAAGGGAACAGTGGCAATTTTGGGGTATCAGGAATCCTGAAGCACCATCAGGCTTCTGATGCACTCACCCTGCAGGTACAGGTTGACCTGTTGGCAGCATCATACCTCCACTATGAATTATTTCTAATTTTATTACTCATTGTAATACATTTTTATGATTTAAAAAATCATACCAGCTACTGCTCTTATGGTTTATAGTTTCCATGGCAACCTCAGAAGTAGCAACTGGACTCTTGGAAATCACAACCCCCTAACCCTCCTTTTCTGTAATGTATTATGAATATTTCACCCCTTATTGAGTTGTGGTATTCATAAACCTATATAACTAGAAATCTGTGTGGAACACCACTACTGTCTCTGGAGTAAGCCCATAATCTGGCTCTTTGAGTGTGTGATGTTACTTTTAGCAAAGCGCCTTACATTGAAACAATGGTTGTATTCTAATTCTCAAATGTGAACTATTACCTACTAAGTTTTCTTCTATTATTTATTTCTCTGACTTGTGCTTTCCTGTGTAGGATCGTAAATCTAGTCCCCAAATCATAGCTGAATGACTTAGCCCTGAGCAGTACTTCCTACAACAAAGTCATAACATGAGATTTAAGCTCAACAATTGTTTTTAATTATTGCTATTCATGGGGTTTGATAAACAATATTAGTCATATAAGTTCTACAATATACTGCTTTCTGCTTACAATTAGTAATTCTGTTTTATGTATATAATTTTTTCATTGTTTTATTTTCTTCCTTGCTACCTAAAAAAAAGAAAAAAAGAAATCCGTGGTGCCCCTCCTAAGTATAATAACTCCTTATCCTATTGATATTTGGCTTTCCCTTACAGCTTTCTTTAATTACCATTTATTACCAAATGCAAAAAGAAATGCAGTAAATACTTTGGAGCTCAAGTAGATTACAAAGAGACTTTAGAGCAACCTATAGGGACTATGCAGAGTCCAAAGTGCTTGGTGCATGCTCTACATTCCAGAGACCTGGTTTGATCCCCAATACCTCACTGTTCTCTGAGCAATCTGGAGCACCCCCAGCACAAATCCAGCAGTAGCCCCTAGTAATTTGGGTGTGGCCCCAACACACACACATACACACACACACACACACACACACACACTCAGGAAAAGCAATAATTAGTTCACCTCAGTAATCCAAGTATAAGGGGTGAGTGGCTCACACCTGGTGGTGATCAAGGTTTGCTCCTGGTCCTTCACTCAGTGATCACTCCTGGTGGAACTTGAGGACCATATAGAGTGATGGGATTCTAACTCAGGTTAGCCATGTGGGTGGCAAACACGCTAAGTGTCCTACTATTGCTCCAACCCATTCTTTTTCTTTCTTTCTTTCTTTCTTTCTTTCTTTCTTTCTTTCTTTCTTTCTTTCTTTCTTTCTTCTTTCTTTCTCTCTTTCTCCTTCCTTCCTTTTCTTTCTTTCCTTCTCTCTCTGCCTCTCTACCCCTCCCTCTCTCCCTCCCTCTCTCCTTCCCTCCCTCCCTCTCTCCCTTCGTCTCTTCCTACCTCCCTTCCTCCCTCTGTTTCTCTCTTCATTTTCTGCCTCCAAATATAGTCCTTTCTTCACAAGAGTATAAAACTTGAAAAGACCTTCTATTTACAAAAGAATGCCTGAAACAGGGTTCTGGAATTTGTCTGATGATTCAGGCTTGTATATCAGGACTTCCCATTTTATCACCTCTGAACCTCTGAGTGATAGTGAACGTAGGCAGGTAGACAGGGAAGGCCCCCACTACAATGGAATTTCTTGGGAATGAATAAAACCCCTAACACTAAGGCTGCAAAAAGTCCACCTGCAGACACAAGAACTAAGGTCTGGTAAGACTTAACCTAGTGCCAACAGACCCTCCTCTGAGAGAAGCTCCAGAAGGAACAAAGGCCAAGGAAAGAAATTTAAAAAAGAAACTTCAACCACTCCCAACTCTACCCCCTTGGCAACCACCCAAACGACATATTTCATTTACCTAAGAAGAAACCCTACATCAGGCAGTTTGGAAAAAACCCTATAGACGCCAACTTAAACAAAGGAAGGGTACACATATACTGCTCAAGCCCATGTGCTGCTTGTCTCTATATTGCTGGAGCACTTGTGTTCACAGCATCTCCCCTCTTGAGAAGTGTAGTGGGACTCTTTTTGCCTTTGGAGAAGTCTGTATTCTCTCGAATGTGTTTCTCAATGTCTCTGTGTCTGTCTCTGTGTCTGTCTGTCTGTCTGTCTGTCTGTCTGTATCTATCTATCTATCTATCTATCTATCTATCTATCTATCTATCTATCTACCTATCTCCCCTCTCCCTCCCTCCTCTTTTTTTTTAAAAAGGCTCCAAATAATTTTTTTTTAACTTCACTGCTTCTCTACTCTTGAAATTCTCTGTGAGAGGACAAGTACCCAGAAGCCCAGGGTAAGGCCTAGGACTGACTTTCCTTTCCTGCGAAGAGCCATTCCTCACTCCAGCCTGAGTCTAAGTCTTCCTGTGAAATTAGGTTGCAGGGATTTACTCCACTGCTAAGAGGACAAGTATATATCTCATGTGGCATGATTGTTACTTGAGGGGGCTGGTGGGACTCATGGTGTGTGCTGAGAAGGAACTCATTGCAGACTTTATCAGTTTTAGCCTTTCCAGTTGGTGCCAGTGTGGCAGAGTTGGATCAGAAAAAAGAAGCTGTCTCTCTCTTCTCTGCTTTATGTAAGTCACTCAGTGGCCCACTGACTACAGTAGTTACTCCACATTGAAGTCCTGAGCATTTAAGATTGTGCTGTGCCATTTTAAAGGAAGATGGGTTTCCATACTGGGGGTGTGGAGATCTGGAATAATTTTAGGGCATAAAGAAACTTCCATGTGCTGGTCATTCCAAGGACAATGAGCATGCAGTGGCATCTAAAATCATCAATAAGTGTTGTTTGTTGATGTCTATACCCTAGGAATTTGAATTTTGTTGTTTTAATAGAGACACATTATTTGTTCTCAGTGACATAGGTGACAGTGTTCATTCATTCTGTCTGTGGATGATGATGGGGGTGGGGATATTTTTTTTCTTACTCCTAATTTCTCCTTGGTTTTCAAAGGCACATTAGAATTTTCTGTCATACCCATAGCAACTCTGCTGTGTCCCCCAGATTTATGTATGTCTTAGATCAAATGTAGGGGTGGGAAGGAAAATATTGTTGTCTTAGGGAAGCTAACAGATTTATAGTAAAAAGTTAATATTAATTTGAGGGCCGTTACCCAAATGTTGAGAGGAGGCTCAGAGGCTCCCTTTGATATTTCTCAGCTAATGACAATGCTAGAGCCTGAGATAAAAAGAACTGTTTGTTACAGGCCCATGGGATGTCTGGGGTTACCTGGCCATTGTAGTGGTGCTCAGGGACCTCCACGTGGTACCAGGAATTGACCAGGGTAAGTCTCAGCAAGCATGGGGCTTAAACTTTGCACTAACTAGCTTCTGTTAATTTTATATGTAACACTTTTAGTTTCCATGACTTATTTATTTATTTTTATATTTATTCCTCTCCCATCTCAGAGAGCCCAGCAAGCTACTTAGAGTATCTCGCCGCCACGGCAAAGCCACGCAAGCTACCCCTGACGTATTCGATATGCCAAAAACAGTAACAACAATTCTGACAATGGAGACTTCACTGGTGCCTGCTCAAGAAAATTGATGAACAATGGGAGGAAAGTGCTACTCTAATACTTATGCTTTCATTCTTGCGGCAGGATCTACACAGCACCCAACAATGAATATAACTAACGAGTGTTGAGTGTTAATATATTCCCAATTGTAAAAAGAATTATGCATTGGGTAAGATGTTAATTGTAGTCTTTTTGTTTTCATTTTAAGGTTGCTCATTCTAATTTGTTATCATCATGTATGGATTTTGGACTATGAATGTTGCTTTCTGCTTGAATGAACATACAAATTTTCCTTTTAGTTCTATTTAATTTAGCTATTTTTTTATACGTGTTTATCATTACTATTCTTCAGTAGTTTTGGTTTAATTCTTTAGAATAACTTTTAATTTATATACACATATTTATGTATAAGCATACAGAATTTCTGGAATCAAAGATTACCCTGTCCTTAGCGAGGAAGACAGGACTCATGCTCACCTGGCGTCAGGAAGCTACCAGGTTGCATTTCATGCTTCCTCACCATCAAACCTCCTACAGATAATGGGAGCCAGACCAAGCACACTGGTTCTGGTGATCATTGTTCCCTTCTCCCCTTTTCCTGAGCAAGATAACTTAAAAGTCCCTTTAGTCTCTCCCAGGGCTTGGCTCTACCACAGCCTCATCAGAGGTTCATCGAGTTCGCCCCAGAGCACACTCCAATATACTTCTATTTCCTTCATGTTATTCTTTGTCCCTCTTGTTTGCATTAAACAGAGCTTCCAAATCTATCTATCAATCTATCTATCTATCTATCTATCTATCTATCTATCATCTATCTACCTATCTATCTATTTGATGCTTTTTGAACAGTTTTTGTGTTGGATATTTTTTGTATTGCATAATTTTTTTAATGGATATTCCTTTTTATTTTTTTGTTTCTTTTTTTTTTTTACAGTTGTAGATTTACAATTTTTTGTGCTTGGGTTTCAATTATACAATGATCAGATACCCATCCCTCCACCAGTGCCCATTTTCCACCACCATGGATAATATCCCCCCACCCCCATCCCCCTATCCCCCCCTGTCTCTGTGGCAGGGCAATCCCCTGTGTTCTCTCTCTCTTTTTGGGTGTTGTGGTCTTCAAAAGAGGCATTGAGTGGCAAACATGTTCAGTCCATAGTCTACTTTCGACATGCATCTCCCCTCCTGGGAGGATCCTCCAAACACCCTTTATTTGGTGCTCCCTTCTCTATCTGAACTGCCCTTTCCTCTAGGATACCCGGCTGGCCTCTAAGTTATGGAGTAATCCTCCTGGTGCTGATCTCAGCTATTCTTGGGTATTAATCTCATACTTTGTTACTTTATATCCCCCAGATGAATGCAATCTTTCTATGTCTATCCCTCTCTTTCTGACTCATTTCGCTTAGCATGATACTTTCCATATTGTACCACTTGTATGTAAATTTCATGACTTCATCTTTTCTAAGAGCTACATAGTACTCCATTGTGTAGATGTACCAAAGTTTCTTTAACCAGTCATCTGTTCTTGGGCATTCAGGTTTCTTCCAGTTTCTGGCTATTGTAAAGAGTGCTGTGTATTGCATAATTTTTACTTATCTATTATTAAGTTCTGACATCTCCAAGCCTGCTCGGATTAGGGCTGAGCATCCTCCACCCAGATCCTCCATCTTCCAGTAGGCAGGGGTCACACCCACCAACTGGCCCTCTGGCACCATGTAATCCCATCAATGGCCAAGACCCAGAGACTATAGAACCTAGCTCCCAGAAGTGCATGGCAGCATTTGTGGCCACGCAACATCTTATTATCTTATTCTTACTTTGGACAACCTGGCAGGCTACCGAATGTAACCTGCCAACATGGCAGAGTCTGGCAAACTCCCTGTGGTGTACCCAATATGCCAAATACCAGTAACAATGATGGAGCTCATTCTCCTAACCCTGAAAGAGCCTTTAATATGGCACTTTTTAAAATTTCAGGGCTAGGAAGAAGGGGACGTTACTGGTGCCTGCTCGAGGCAATCAACGAACAACAGGATGATTGTGATTATGATTGATCTTGTCAATCTTTCTTTTTCTCTCTTCTCTCCCTCTCTTTTGCCTCACACCTGGTGATGCTCAGGGGTTACTCCTAGCTCTGCACTCAGAAATTACTCCAGGAGATGCTTGGGGAACCATATGGGATGTCAGGGATTGAACTGTGATCAGCTGCATGCAAGCCAAATGCCCTACCTACTGTACTATCGCTTCAGCCCAAATCTTTCTTTCTAATCTTGAGTTTTGCTTAAGTGAACCCTGGATTTTCTTGTTTGAGTTGCCAGTTTTTAGTTTTAGCATTGAAAGAGGAAGCTGCAGTTTAAACTTGCCAGTTTACACTGTGAGCAGTTCCATTTTTGACTGCCCTTTCTCTCATTTTTCACTTCCTATGAATTCCTATACTCTTTCTTAAAATCAGGAGTTCCCAATAGTCCAACATCAAATTAGGCTCCAGAGTTTAGGCTCACCTGGAGACTTGAGATAGTGAGAAATACTAAAGCAATTCACCAGAAAATGATCCTTTGTGTCCTTAATTTTTTTTGTAACACGCTTCTCAGTTGATAAGAACTGCAAGGAATCCATTTTATTTTCATTAAAGGCCCTATGAAACACCCTTACCTTTAACCGCCCTGCATTTTTTTTTAACACAAAGACCAGTGTTCCTATAAACATCCCCCCCCCCCAAGAGACATAGTTAATTTAGCCTTATAATAAGTTCCTCTCCACATGGGGAGTTACTTTTCCTTTATTTCTACTTTTCAGTAAACTTTTCCACTTCCTTATTCTGAGTGAGCATTTTTACTTCTCAGTATTTTCATCATAGGGCTGGAGCGATAGCACAGCGGGTAGGGCGTTCGCCTTACAAGCGGCCAACATGGCCGACCCGAGTTCGATTCCTCCGCCCCTCTCAGAGAGCCCAGCAAGCTACCAAGAGTATTCAATATGCCAGACACAGTAACAACAAAGTCTCCAATGGAGACGTTACTGGGCCTGCTCGAGCAAATCGACGATCAACGGGAGGGCCTTTACCTTTACCTTTAGTATTTTCATTATTCAAAATATTGAGGAACCTGGGAACCACCGTAGACAATAGCCCCCCCCCCCCCCACCCACGCCAACACCAACCTCCCACCACCACTTTGGCATCACTGTTAACTACTTGTACTACTTTAAGATTTTAAATATCCATGTTTACTTAACACAGCCCATAACAATTTTCACATTTTTTATTGTATTAGAATTGAAGACATTGTATATTAAATGTTATTAGATGCCATTTCCTAACAAATACCATTTCATGCAGTTTCATCTTTCCAACCTGTTTCTGAAAAGTGCCTTATTTAAGGCCAGAATGTCAGAATAACTGCTTTCCCACACTGCTAGGTCAGGTCACTGATCACCTAAAGTTATGTCACAATTGAATAGCTTTTCCTTTTCACAAGGCCAAATAGGACATGAACTGGTGATCAGAGAACAGGGGTAGAGATGAAGAAGCATATGGAAACGAGGGAATCTAGGGAGGGGGGCGGGGCGAGGGGTGTGTGTTTGTGATTGTACCACTTAGCTAAACCTATTACCATAAACAGGAAGTTCTAAGGCAGTAATCACAGCCCCATATGGCCTTTCATTGGTTCTTAGATTTTCCTCTCTTTCCTGTTTCCTGTAGGAAATTTACTTTCATTTTCCCTTGGTTCTCTGGATCTTTGTTTTTGTTAGGTCCTGTTAAGCAGAGTGAATCCTAATTAATTTTGCCTCTGGTGGCTTTCACTTTTCTCCAAAGAACCACAGCTTCTCCATTGGGATCAAAGGTATGTTCAGTAGTTTGTAGAGTGCAGAATTTGGGAGACATTTGACAAAAAACAAAAAACAAGAAAAAAACGAAAACAAAAAACAGATTTTTCTTGGGTATATCTGCTGGAAGACTGAGGAAACTTCTGACAGTAAGGAAACAAGCCCTGCCTGAAGGCTTTCTACTCTTTGTACTGACTGGGGCTAGCCTAGGAGCAGCGGGGGGGGGGGGGGGGGGGGGGGTAGAGGTTGGAGGATGATGGCTGGATAGAAGTGGGGTGCTGAGCCAGGAAAAGTAATCTTTTTTTTTTATTAAAAAATTTTTTTAATAGTGAGACATCATGAGGTACAGTTGCAGACTTACACATTTTTGTGCTTGGGTTTCAATTATACAATGATCAAATACCCATCCCTCCACCAGTGCCCACTTCCCACCACCACGGATCCCAGTATCCCTCCCACCCCCATCCTCCCCATCCCACCCTGTCTCTGTGGTAGGGCATTCCCCTCTGTTCTCTCTCAGGGGAAGTAATCTTTGAAAAAGTTAAGCTGGGGCTGTAGTGCAGCAGGTCGGGTTGTTTGCCTTGCAGGTGGCAGACCTGGGTTGAAATTTCACTTAATCACTTAACTTCCCGTTAGTGGTCAATTTGCTTGAGCGGGCACCAGTAACGTCTCCATTTGTCCCTGTCACGTGCTAGTGTAGCCCCATGGCATCTGTTCGCTCTGGGAACATGAAGAGCCTCAAACCGATCGATCATGATCTTGATGAAGAATTCTGACCATATGGTAGGTGGGCGGCTACGCGGTCTTTTGACATCCCATGGAATCCAGTTAGTAACAGCTCTAGTCCAGTGGTCGTCTTTAGATCTCATTATGTGACCAGCCCATCTGATTTTTGACACCTTAGCAAACGAGACAGCGTCCTTGATTCTTGATCATCCATGGATGTCGGAACTCCGGATTCTTTCTCTCATTTGAGTGAAGCGTGATACTCCAAGCATAGCTCTTTCAATTCTTCTTTGGGAGACCTGAATAGCGTTCTCATCTTGTTTGTATAGGGCCCAGGTCTCTGAGGCATATGATAATGCAGGAAGAACAGTGGAATCAAAGAGATGTGCCCAGAGCCGGAGGTTCTTCGTCCTCTTAGCTATTTCTTCGACGTTCTTGAAGGCGTTCCAAGCCGCTCTCTTCCTCCTGCGCAGCTCGGGTGCCAGGTCATTTGTCATGTTGACTTCTCGACCTAGGTACACATAGCTGTTGCATTTGGAGATGGTCGTTCCGTTGAGAGCGAATGGGGCGTCAGGAACGAGGCTGTTTCTCATAAACATTGTCTTCGTAAGATTCAGCTGTAGTCCTACCTTTCCACATTCACGGTCAAAGTCGGCCAGCATTTGTGCCGCTTGGCTGATGTTTGGTGTTATTAAAACAATGTCATCAGCAAAGCGGAGGTGGTGTAGTTGCCGACCATCTATCTTCACTCCCATTCCTTACCATTCCAGTCGTTGCATGATGTTCTCGAGGGTGGCACTGAAGAGTTTCGGTGAAATGGTATCACCCTGCCGCACCCCTCTCTTGACATCAACGATCACTTCTTTGTAGAATGGTGAGATCCTGGTAGTGAATCCGCAATACAGCTCACGGAGGATCCTGATGTATTGGGCTTGAATGCCCTGATTAGCTAGGGCTTCAAGGACCGCTTCCATCTCAACAGAATCAAAGGCCTTCTTTAAATCAATGAACGTTAAACAGAGTGGCATCTTGAATTCCCGAGAAACCTCAATGAGCTTGGTTAAGATGTGGATATGGTCGATGGTGCTGAATTCTTTGCAGAACCCGGCTTGCTCGCATGGTTGTCCTTCATCTAGTGTTCTGCCAATCCTATTTAGGATGACTCGAGTGAACAACTTGTAGATGACAGACAATAGGCAGATCGGGCGATAGTTGCCAATGTCATGGATGTCTCCCTTCTTGAACAGTAGTACGGTCCTGCTGGTTTTCCATTGGGACGGAACCTTGCATTCAGACAGGTAGCGAGTGAAGAGCCAAGCCAGTGTATTGATGAGTACTGACTGCAGGTTCTTCAGGTGTTCAGGTCTGACCTTGTCTGGGCCGGGTGCTGTACGTTTCTTTACTGACAAAATGGCATGTCGGATTTCAGAAGGGAGAATGTTGGGAACGACATATCCATCTTGTGGAATTTGGTATGTTGGCAAGTGGACATGGCTATCGAAGAGATTTGAGTAGAAGTCATGAATAATCTTCTCCATTGCCATTCTGGAGGATGTGATGGATCCATCAGGACGTCGGAGGGCAGTCATCTTGGTCTTGTAGTTGGCGAAGGACAGGCGGGCATTACGAATATTTTTCCCAGCTTCTGCCGCATCTACCAGCACTTCTGCTCTTCTCTCTTTGAGGTCTTCCTTGATCACATCTCTGCACTGCTTTGAGAGCTCGGATGTTAGCTTGCGGTTGCCTGAGGCATGCGCCAAACCACGCTGGCGAATAAGCTCAAGAGTTTTCGAAGACAGGGGTTTTTTGGTGGCTATCTCTCTCTTGGTGTTCCTCGCACATTCATGGAGGTGCTGAACCAGTCAATCGTATTCCTTGTCAATGTTGTCAACAGTAGCATCTTCCCATGTTGCCGCAATAGTGCCAAAAAGCTCCCAGTTGGTGGTCGTTCTGGGAGTTCTCTTTTTAAACTTCGCAGCCCTTTCTCCCCGCTTTGTGAAGTAGAATTTTGCACGAAGGAGACGGTGGTCCGATCTTGTTCGGAATTTTGGGACAACAGCGACATCGGTCAGGCAAAACTGTCGATTGAATATGATGTGATCTATTTCATTGTGGAATCGTCCACCGGGAGACTCCCATGTCCAACGTTTAGATTCTGCCTTCTGGAACTGTGAGTTACCATGGATGGTCTTGGTCGACATGATGAACTCAGACAGTCTCTCACCCTGTTCTTTCCATTCTAGGCCATGGGTCCTGATGTGAAGTTTTTCAGCTGATCTTCTCAGTCCTATCTTGGCATTAAAATCACCCACAATGATCTTGTAGAAGGTGTGGTCTTTTTTATAGAATTTCTCCAGCTCCATGTAGAACTTCTCGATTTCTCTTTCATCATAACGAGATGTTGGTGTGTAGACAACGAAGATAGAAACTGCCGGCAGTGAGCCACATCTATTCAAATGTAAACATCTGATTTGGTTTGTTAGTCATTCGAATGAATCAATTCTCATGGCCAAGTTTGTGTTGACAATGACACCGACGCCTCCGACACCTCTTTTATCACATGTTCTGAGGAACAATTCTTCTCTATTGTCGAAAACGGCATGGTGAGATTCGTGCCTTCTTGTCTAGGTTAGACCAATGATGTCGTACTTGATCATTCGCGCTTGTACCATCAGGTCCTCGATGGATGCATCTGATGCTAGCGTACGTGCATTGAAAGTACAGACGATCATTTTTGTCTTCCTTCGTTGTGGCAGCATAGTTCGGCCTTGAGATTTTATTGGCCCCTCCTTTCTCATCCTTCTGAGTGCTGCCATGTCGGTCAAGCCTTCAGGGTCAGGTGAATGAGACCCATTGTAGTTACTGGTTTTGGCATATCCATTACACAACGGATAGCTTGCCAGGATCTTCCATGCGGGCGGAATACTCTCAGTAGCCTACCAGTTTTTCTGAGAAGGATAGAGGCTTTTCGAGCAACCTCTAATTGCCCTCGTAGGTGTTACCATATTTGAACCCTATCAAATATGTACGACAATTCCAGAAGATGGGTATTTAGGGTCTTATGACAGGGTAGAGTGGGGCTCCTGATTAGAATCCCTTTGTCACCTGTGGTTGGTGGGAGCAAGCAGAGAATCTCTGTCCCTGGGTCCGTTGAGCCTGAAGTTCAAGGTCTCGGAGAGTTCCGCTTATCTTGTTCTGTGGGTCTTCAGTCGTGTGTGAGTCTTGGCTGGAGCTGCCACGCGGGTCTGGAAAGCGTCCTGGAGTGTGGCAGCTGCTGGGTAGTGGAGGTAGTGTAGTGGAGGTCTGCCAGTGGGGTATTTATCTGGTCCCAGTAGGGGTAGGGTGGGTCTTCTGTGTGCAATCCGATCCCTGATCCCTGGGTGGTTGGTGGAAGCAGACAGGGCAGGGTAGGGTGGGGCTCCTGATTAGAATCCCTTTGTCACCTGTGGTGGTGGGAGCAAGCAGAGAATCTCTGTCCCTGGGTCCGTTGAGCCCGGAGTCCAAGGTCTCGGAGAGTTCCGCTTATCTTGTTCTGTGAGTCTTCAGTCGTGCGTGAGTCTTGGCCGGAGCTGCCGCGCGGGTCTGGAAAGCGTCCTGGAGTGTGGCGGCAGCTGGGTAGGGTTGAAATTTGAGCACCTCATATGGCTCCCTGAGACCTAAAGATGTTCTTGGGCCCCACGGGTGGCTCATGTGAAGTGGGGAGGGGAAAGATGGTCACTTTCTCCCTAGCTACCTCTGCTCCCCGGGACCCTGGGTTATTATCTAGTCTGAAGAAAGGAATTTTCAGAGTAGACAGACAAGCAGTGAAGTTCCACAGTTTTCATTTGGAGGTTTTGAAGGGAAGGAGGAAGAGAAAGTGGGGGAGAATAGATGATAATGTGCTCAATAGAGTTCCTGGGCTTCTTGAAGGGTGAGAGAGTCCCTAGAGGCATCCCAGCATTAGACAGGAAAGCATGAAAGTACACATGTCAAGAGGGGAGATGCTGGCAACACTTGTACTCAGTCACCACATATGCTTGGCCAGGTGAGCTCAAGCAGCACATGGGCTCCGGCAGCTTATGGGCTTGCTTCCTCTGTTGAAAGTGTAGGGTTTTTACAACCTGCCCCCTTGTAGGGTTTCTACCTAGGTCATAGTTTGTTGCTAAGGAGGTTGTCAAGGGGAGGGAGTTGGGAGTGGTGTTGGTCTTCTTTGAAATTCCTTTCCTGGCCTTTTTTCCTGATGGAGCTTCTGTGGGGGAGGGGTCCAACCTCTTTTGGGTCTTTTAGAACTGGCACCAGTTCCCCATGAGGTCAGGGGTCTTACTTCTCTGGAAATTTACTGCCTTGGGTGGGGGGCTGGAATGATAGCCCAGCAGGTAGGGCATTTGCCTTGCCTATGGCTGACCTGAGTTCCATTCCTCCTCCCCTCTCGGAGAGCCCAGCAAGTTACAGAGAGTATCCGGCCCACATGGTAAAGCCTGGCAAGGTACCCATGACTTATTCGATATGCTGAAAATAGTAAGAACAAGTATGACAATGGAGTCTTTACTGATGCTCCCTATCTGCTTGCCTACCTACATCACCTCCAGGAGTGATCTACTGAGTTCAGAGCCAGGAGTAAGCACTGAGAACAGCCGAATGTGGCCCCCAAAACTAAAAAAAAAAGTGTGAAGAAAGGAAATGTTTTATTTCACCAAAGTATAGTATTTATTTCTTTAGGTTAATTGTACCAGATCTCCTTGCCTTCTCTATAACTTTTTCTAAGGTTCTGCAGAGAGTTCAATGAGAGCGAGCGAGATGAACAGAATTCAGCAAGAGTTGACTAACAGTTCCACAGTGAGGTATTGCAGGTGGAATGGGGGAACCAAGAAGTGGTCTCCTTTCCACCTTTATTTCTTTTCTGTCTCTTTTTTTCCTTTTTGGGTCACACCCTGCGATCCTCATGGGTTACTCCTGGCTTTGCATTCAGGAATTACTCCTGGAGGTGCTTAGGGGATCATATGGGATGCTGGGAATCGAACCGGGGTTGCCCACGTACAAGGAAAACGCTATGACCACTGTACTATCACTCCAGCCCCTTCACTGGATTTCTTAATGGTTATCAGATCCTGTACTATATGGTATGCCCAGAAACTCAGGCTGCAGTGAAGTTTCCAGTACTTATGGGTTGTGTGGTGCCAACTCACTGCCTCAGCCTTCAGCACAGCTTAGATTTTTAACTGTATCTTGCCAAAGATAGATTTCTCAGATTTTCAGGGTAGAAGAAATTTCTTTTCCCCAACAGTTGAAACAGAGTAGATGGATCTTTTTAGTACTAGCAGCTTAATGACTAACATGTACTAGGGTAGTATTCCTGCATGGCTATGAATCATACTACTTTGGCCTGTGTGTGCTTTGGAGACCAGAACCAATTGGTCTGACAACCTGCAGCTTCGCAGCCTTTTGTCTGTTCATCGGGTCCAACACTGGTAATTGCTCTATTTTGTAGAAATACTAATGAACCCTGTCCATTCTTCTTTAGCCTTTTCTGTCACAGAAAATGCAGCTCACTGAGACCAGATGCAGAGGAACCTGTTAATAACCTCTCCTACTTCTGTTGCTTTATTTTTTCCCAAACAAGTTGCATTGCTTGCTAAAGATGGATTCCTAGTCCTCAAAAAACCTTTTGTCAGCAAGGTCGCAAGAAGAGAGGGAGGTTTATAGCAAAAGAGCCTGAAAGAAAAGTTGAACTAAGCCAACTGGGTGCTTGAATGAACAATGCCATCCCCTGATGACCTGGTCACCTGAAGCACTTTCCACCTTCTCTACAAACCTAAACAACCAAAGATTAGGATTTGTGAGGAAAGGGATACTGGGGACAAACTGCCCTTATCTGTTCTAATCTTTGGTCCATTTTCAAAGGTATAGATGGAGGACACCAGGCTGATCTCGTTTCTCTCCCTTTGACCTAATCTTATTAATGACTTTGGAAGTTATTATCTTTAGTTTTTATCATCCTCCCATATGAATAAATATTAGCAAGCATGGGTCATGCCTATTTTGAGAAGATCTTAGATTGATTTCTTTCTTAAGTTTTTATTTTGCCGTATTGTAATTTATATTAAATGTTTTAGTCAACTGGCAAATAAGGCATAGTACAATTTTCTTTTCTCAGGTATTTCGGAAAAGTGAGCTCTCCAATAGAGGAACAATTGCAGTTCATCCCTCAAAAAACAAAATAATTTCTCTATGTTGCTTACACTTTTACTTATTTTCTTTCAGGTGGGTGTCGGCACCCAGGATGGTGTTCTGGGGACCACACTTGGCTCTATGCGCAGGGGGTGCCCCTAGTGGTACTAGATGCGGTGCCAGGATTCAAACCTGGGTCAAAGGTGTTACAGTGTTCTCGGATTCTATGTTCAAGCAATCAAGGAAAAGCTGAAGATCAGAGATGAGATTGATATCAGTGGGCCCCACAGGTGGTTTATGTAAGGCGGTGTGATGAGTGATGCAATCATTTTTTCCTGATATGACTCTGCCACCAGAGATCCTTTTGGTAAGACTAAGACTTCTAAAGTGTGCAATAAACCCTACTGACCAGCTCAAGTGACACTTGACGTCCACTTGGTCTTCTCGGCATGGGAGTTGTTTCCCACCACCCAATTACTCTGGGAGCCATGGACTCAGGTTGGGACAAGGAATTGCTCTTTGTAAGAATAGAAATTCAATCTTAGGCCATACCCATAATTTGTCGTTTCCAAATTAAATTTTGGGGGAAAGACTTATGACATTTTCTATTTCTTGAAAGAATCTGTGTATTTGGAACCATCGGGGATATATTTTTATTATAATCCTGGTTTTGCCACTCACTGGCCTAACATCTAAGTAGTGAGCTAAAGCAGATGTTCTCAAACTTATTTGGCCTGCCACAGACTATCAGAGAGAAAAAAAGTTGTGTGTGTGTATGTGTGTGTGTGTGTGTGTGTGTGTGTGTGTTACAAATAAAAATCCCCAATAATGAATTTTTTATTTTTATTTATCTTTTTCTTATTAGTGAATCACCGTGTGATACAGTTACATACTTACAAACTTTTGTGCTTGCATTTCAGTCATCTATGATCAAGTACCCATTCCTCCACCAGTGCCCGTTTTTCACCACCAATGATCCCAGTATCCTTTCCACCACCCCCACTCCATTTCCCCCCCTACCCACCCCACCACTGTGGCAGAGCATTCCCTTTTATTCTCTTTTTACTTTTGGGTGTTGTAGTTCGCAATAGAGGCATTATGTGGCCATTGTGTTTGGTCTATAGTCTACCTTCGGCACGCATCTCCCAACCCAAGTGGATTCTCCAAACACCCTTTACTTGATCTTCCCTTCTCTATCTGAGCTGCCTTTTCCTCCCAGCATTTGAGGCCGGTTTCCAAGCTGTGGAGTAAACCTCCTGGTTCTTATCTCTACTATTCTTGCGTGTTAGTCTCCCATTCTGATATTTTATATTCCACAGATAAGAGCAGTCTTTCTATGGCTGTCCCTCTCTTTCTGACTCATTTCACTTAACATGATGCTTTCCATGTTGATCCATTTAGCCTTGGTTTCCCTCCTGACCCACTCGTTGTTCAACATTGAGTTGTTTAATTTCCATGTGTTTTATATGGTTTTCTGCGTCTGGGGGTGATTAACTTCTATTTTCAGTGCATCATGGCCTGAAAAGGTAGTTGATCCAATGTCTATTTTCTTGATTATGTTGAGGTATGTTTTGTGGCCCAGCATGTGGTATATTCTGGAAAATGTTCCATGTGCTCTGGAAAAGAATGTGTATTCTTTTTTGGGGGGAATGTAAAATCCTGTATAGATCTATTAGCCCTCTCTCTTCTATTTCTTCCTTCAGATCCAGTATTTCCTTGTCGAATTTTAATCTTTTTCTATCCGGAGGTGATAAGGCAGTGTTGAAGTCTCCAACTACTATTGTGTTGTTAGCAATGTCCTCCTTAAAGTCTGTTAGCAGTTGTTGTAAGTACTTAGCTGGTCTAACTGGGTTTGTATATGTTTAGGAGTGTGTACATATCTCTTTATTAATAAAAAATGGCCTTCCCTGTCTCTTTTGATCTTTTTCAACCTGAAATCTATATTGTCAGATACTAGTAGGGCCACACCAGCTTTTCTGAGGGAGTTGTTTGCTTGTAGCATTGTTTTCCATCCTTTGACTTTGAATCTATCTATGTTTTGCTTTGACTGCTCAGATGTGTTTCTTGTAGAAAGTAGAATGTTGGGTTCAGTTTCTGAATCCATTTTGCAACTCTGTGTCTCTTAATTGGTGCATTTAGACCATTGACATTGAGAGAGATTATCATCATGGGGTTTTGTGCCATTTTTCTGTGTTTGTTGTGCTTGTAGGATTTTTCTTTTTCTTACAGTAGCACCTTTAGTCATTCTTTTAGGTTTGGTTTTGAGTCTATGAAGTTCCTGAGCTTTTGTTTATCTATAAAAGTGTGTATCGTTCTTTCAAGTTTGAGTGAGAGTTTAGCCAGATAAAGAATTTTTGGTGAAGCGTTCATTTCATTGAGTTTTTTCACTATATCCCACCATTATCTTTGGGCTTACAGGGTTTCCTCTGATAGGTCAGCTGTAAATCTAAGGGGTGCTCCTTTGTATGTGACTTCCTTCTTTGATCTTGCTGCTTGCAGTATTGTGTCTCTATTTGTGACATCCATCAATCTGACTCTGATATGTCTTGGAGTCTTCTTATTAGGGTCTCTTTTAGCTGGCACCCTTTGGGTTCCTTGAATCTGAATGCCTGCATTCTCCAGTTCTGGGAGATTTTCAGCAATGATATTTTTTTTTTTTTTTACTTTTTATTTATTTATTTATTGAATCACTGTGGGAAAGGTTACAAAGCTTTCAGGTTTAGGTCTCAGTCATGCAAATATCAAACACATTTCCCTTTACCAATACTTATTTTTTACCATGAAGAACCCCAATAAAACCCCACCCCCACCCCTCCCAGTCCCTGTGAGGCAGCTGAATTCTAGTTAACACTCTATCTGCTTTGATTAGATTCATTGTTTCAATAAAAGATTCACCACTATTATTTAGAGTTTATCCCCCCCCCCCCCCCCCAAATCAGACATGCTGAAAAAGCATTGTGAAGTGATTTGCTTTCTACAGCTGGGTTCAAGAATTAAATGTTGGTTTTGGATTTCTGCTATTTTACTTATTGACCCTGGAAGTATTTCTACTGAAAGTCAGATAGTTAAGAAATTGGTTTCTGTGCTCTGGAGTCGTGGCCGTGCTGGAGAGCCGCTCGTGGGGGGCAACTGGTGGCCTCAGTAGGGCGTGAAGGGCGGACCGAAACGCATCCCATGAGGTTTTAGTCGCCCCCACACCCCCAGCTCATACCTGCTGTCCACAAGGCTCCCATGCGGCTGCCATCTTTCTTTCCAGAGAGGAGAGGGCGAATGGGGCAACACCCTTTCCCTTCCGGACAGACATGATGGCCTGGATTAACGCATAGTCCGTTCACTTTTTTGCTCCAAGCTGCCGGGTTCTCCATTAAGTCCTTGTGCTTCTGGGGCCTTGGCTATGCTGGAGAGCCGCTCGCGGGGGGCAACTGGTGACCTCAGTAGGGCGTGAAGGACGGACCGGAACGCCCCCCTTCCCATGAGGTTTTAGTCGCCCCCACACCCCAGGCTCATACCTGCTGTCCACAAGGCTCCCATGTGGCTGCCATCTTTCTTTCCAGAGGGAGGAGGGTGGAGGGAGCAACACCCTTTCCCCTCCGGGCAGACATGATGGCCTGGATTACCGCATAGTCCGTTCACTTTTCTGCTCCAAGATGCCGGGTTCTGCATTAAGTCCTTGTGCTTCTGGGGCTGTGGCCGTGCTCGAGAGCCGCTCGCGGGGGGCAACTGGTGACCTCGGTAGGGCGTGAAGGACGGACCGGAACACCCCCCTTCCCGTGAGGTTTTAGTCACCCCCACACCCCCGGCTCATACTTGCTGTCCACAAGGCTCCTATGTGGCCGCCATCTTTCTTTCCAGAGAGGAGAGGGCGAATGGGGCAACACCCTTTCCCCTCCGGACAGACATGATGGCCTGGATTAATGCATAGTCCGTTCACTTTTCTGCTCCAAGCTTCCGGGTTCTGCATTAAGTCCTTGTGCTTCTGGGGCTGTGGCCGTGCTGGAGAGCCACTCGCGGGGGGCAACTGGTGACCTCGGTAGGGCGTGAAGGACGGACCAGAACGCCCCCCTTCCCATGAGGTTTTAGTCGCCCCCACATCCCCGGCTCATACCTGCTGTTCACAAGGCTCCCATGTGGCCGCCATCTTTCTTTCCAGAGAGGAGAGGGCGAATGGGGCAACACCCTTTCCCCTCGGGACAGACATGATGGCCTGGATTAACGCATAGTCCGTTCACTTTTCTGCTCCAAGCTGCCGGGTTCTGCATTAAGTCCTTGTGCTTCTGGGGCTGTGGCCGTGCTGGAGAGCCGCTCATGGGGGGCAACTGGTGACCTCGGTAGGGCGTGAAGGACGTACCAGAACGCCCCCCTTCCCATGAGGTTTTAGTCGCCCCCACACCCCAGGCTCATACCTGCTGTCCACAAGGCTCCCATGCGGCCGCCATCCTTCTTTCCGGAGAAGAGAGGGTGAATGGGGCAACACCCTTTCCCCTCCGGGCAGACATGATGGCCTGGATTAATGCATAGTCCATTCACTTTTCTGCTCCAAGCTGCTGGGTTCTGCATTAAGTCCTTGTGTTTCTGGGGCTGTGGCCATGCTCCAAACTTAACTCTGATTTTCAGGGAGAAACGTTGGGTGGTTTACTTCCCATTGATCACTTTGTATATAGAGAGATGTCGCGCGGCCGCTTACGCGGTTTTGAGGAAAAGTCCTAGTTCCCGCATACTCGAGCTGTGCTTGTAGAGGCTTCTGGTCACTGGGGTTCCATCTCGGGGAGGCGGGATGCGGTACCTACCCCATCTGGGACTTCCCGATGATCTCGGCTCTTTTTGGAACCTGTTTTTTTTTTCCCTCCGGGAGCTCTGGATCCCGCCCTCCATGTGGTCCTTCTCCCTGTTACTTAAGGTATTCTTATATCCCCTTGTTTAAGTCTTAATCACTCGACTTTATCAAAGAAATATCCATTTCTACTAGATCATCACATTTATTGGCATATAATTGTTCATAGTATTTTTTATAATCCTTCATATAGTTGTTCATAATACCCTGTCATGGTCCTTCATACTTATATGATACCTACTGCAATTTCCCTGCTTTGGTTTTTGGTTTTTATTTTGTGACTCTCTCTCATTGGTATGTGTGGGGACACTAGAACAACATTGGAGGTACATGGACATTCTGGTGGAGGGTTAGGTGCTGTATTGTTTGTGCATTTTATGTATTTATGGTATTATAGATCATGGGACCCCCCCAATTTTTTTCCTTTTTTTCTTTTTTTCTTTTATTGTAGGAGTACTGCTATTTATTCAGCCACTGATTAGCTGATTGAATTGGGCATGAACTCCACCTTTTTTAAAAAATTTTATTTTTTCTTTTTATATTTATTTATTGAATCACTGTGGGAAAAGTTACTAAGCTTTCAGGTTTAAGTCTCGGTCATACAATGATCAAACACCTTTCCCTTCACCAGTACTCATTTTTCAGCACCAAGAACCCCAGTATACCCCCCTCCCACCCCTCCAAATACCTGTGAGGCAGATGATTTCTGCTTAACTCTTCTCTACATTGATTACATTCATTATTTTGACAAAAGATGCACCATTATAGCTTAGAATTTCCCCCAAACATTCAGAATTGCTGAAAAGGGATTGTGAAATATTTTGTTTTCTATAGCTGGTTATGAGAATCATATAATGTCATGCGGCCGTGATTTTGGATTTCTGCAAAGAGCCAGATAATTATGAGATTGGTTTCTGTGTGTCTGGTGTTATGGCTGTGCCAGAGAGCCGCTCATGGGGGGTAACTCGTGACCTCAGTAGGGCGTGAAGAAAGTGCCGGTATCACCCCCCCTCCCATGAGTCTGCAGTTGCCCTGTCCCTGCCGGCTTGTACCTGGCTTTCCTATAAGTTCTGAGGCGGCGGCCACCTTGCTGCCAGGGGGGAAAAAGGCAGAAGGGAGCAACACCCTTTCCCTCCCGGGGAGTTTAACACATGGACTATTCACTTTTCTTCTGCAAGCTACTGGGCTCTGGACTAAGTCCTTTTGCCTCTGGAGCCTAGGCCGTGCCAGAGAGCTGCTTGTGGGGGACAACTCATAACCTCGGTAGGGTGTGAAGGACGAGCCAGTACCGTCCCCCTTCCCATGAGACTGCAGTTGCCCCTTCACCGCCGGTTCATATCTGGCTTTCCAATAAGCTCTGAGTTGGCGTCCACCTTGTTGCCAGCGGGGGGGGGGGGGGGGAGGGGGAGACAGTAGGGAGCAACACCCTTTCCCTCCCAGGGAGTCATGGTGCCGTAGTTTAACACATGGTCCATTCACTTTTCTGCTGCAAGCTTCCAAGCTCTGGATTAAGTTCCTTTTGCCTCTGGAGTCATAGTTGTGCCAGAGAGCCGCTTTACGGGGAAACTCATGACCTCGGTAGGAGGTGAAGAATGAGGCGGTACCGCCCCCTCTTCCCATGAGACTGCAGTTGCCCCATCACCACCTGCTCATACCTGGCTTTCCAATAAGCTCTGAGCCGGTGGCCATTTTGTATTCAGTCCAGATGCACTTCTGCCAAAACCTGCTGGGTTTCAAGGTTTGTTTCTGAGTCTCTGGTATCATTGCCATTAATCAACTTGATCAGGAGCCAGAGAGGCCATTTGTAGGCAGCGACTCGGGGTCTCGGTCTCGTTGGGATGGGGAGAGAGTCAGCTACACCCCCATGTGGTGAGGCCCCATGTGTCTCGTCACTGCAGGCCCAAACCTGACTGTCCAGTGACCTTTGGAGGATGGTGGTCACCAGGCCGCCAGGGGGAACAGGCCAAGGCACAAAACCTTTTCCCACCTGGAGTGGCCCAGCGCCAGTAACCTACTGCAGGAGCAGGACGCATTTCTGCCAAAAGCCTTTGGGTTCTGAGATTCGCTTCTGAGTCTCTGGGATCATGGCCATTAAACAGTTTGATCAGGAACCAGAAAGGCTGTACTTCCAATTATATAGCTGAGCCGGAGGTGGTTTGTGGGTGTGTCTCCCACATACCTAACTTTTGGCCATTTACTTTCTTGGTAAACTTTGCCCCAAGGTTTTTGGGTCTGGCCAAAGGCACAGCAGCAATTTGGGGGTATCTGAAAGTCTGACGTTGCCATCAGGCTGCTGATGCACTCGCGTTACAGGTACAGATTGGCCTGCTGGCGGCACCATACCCCCCCAGCAATGATATTTTTAACTGTGACTTTTTCATTGAGGTTCCCTCCCTGTCCTTCTGGTACTCCATTGATTCTAATGTTGTTCCTCTTGAAATCATCCCCTAGGTCTCTGATTCGCCCTAGAGCTATATTGAGTTTTTTCCCCCATTGTATGTTCTTGTTGTAAGCTTCCTGAAACTCATCTTCAAGCTCACTGACTCTGTCTTCAGTTATAACCATTCTACTGTTTTGGGCACCCACTGAGTTTTTTATTTCATCTACCTAATCCTTTATTTGTGACACCTATGTGCATAGCTATCCAATTTCTGCTCTCATTTCTTCCTGTACATTATTGACTGTCTGTTCCATTGTTTCTTTCATGTCCTCCATTAATTTACTGTATGTCTGTTCCAGTGTTTCTATGTGTTCATTGAACATCTTCAGCATTTCATTTCTGAATTATTTGTGGGTAACTCCTATTGAGGCTTCTGGACTCTTTATCATCCTCTTCTCGTGGTGGGGATTTGTGCTGTGTCTTCATGTTGTTGTAGTTGTATGGAGGTGGAACCTTCCAGTTCACTATCACTGTTTTGTCTTATAGCAAGAAAGTAATCTGGATGAGCTCGATTGATGGTGGTCTCCTGTTTTTTTTTTTTTAAATTCTGTGTTCTTCTATGCCTTATGTGGATCTTCTAGTGAAGCTTTCAAAGGATGTGATCTTTTATATTGGCCTTGTACAGCTTTTTGTGTTCACTTGTATTTTGGTGCAATTGGAATAGACTAGTGGACTATTGACCTATTGTGTTTGAGATAGCTAGGATGTTACTTACGGATTTAGGTGATGAAGATTGAAAAGTGATTCCAGATTGCAGGGAATGGGGAAAATAACTCCGGTTGTGTGAGTAGCCACAGATATAGCCAAGGTCACGTCCACTACTGTAGAAGCCACGCTTTGGAGGAGGCCACGCCCCCTGCCCGGCTGGGGTTGGGGGCAAGGCTCTGGCATTGGCTAATGGTGTGTGCCTGCAGGCAGGATGGTGGTCCGAGGTGGTCCTGGCAAAGGGTAAGGGTTGGGTCCAGGTCCGAGGGCATGGGGATGGGGATGGCGGGTCTGGGGTGTTCACAGACCTGGGATGAGGGGCAAAGTGGCAGCATTGGTGAATGGCATGTCCCTGCAGGCTGGGTGGTGATCTGGGGCGCCCAGCAATGAAATTTTTATGATATATTTGACATGTTAAACAACAATTTACATATATATATATACTTGTATCCTGCAACACACTGAAGAAAGATGCTGACACCCTGTAGTTTGAACAATAAAATCACTAAAAATAACCATAGTAACATTTGCATTATAGACAAGATGAAGATAATGAACAATAACATTAATGATATTTAGAACAATTTCATAAGAATGGTGTGCTGCTTGTGAGTTTATTGTAGCACTATTTAAAATAGTCAGGCTTTGAAAAACTCGAGACAGATGACTGGTTTAAAAAACTTTGCTATCTCTACACAAAGAAAGAAGAGCAGCAGTGATGGCAGATGCAGCAGAAACTGGGAAAAGCATTCGCAACGCCCACCTGTCCTTCGCCAACTACAGCCCTCTGACGTCCTGATGGATCTACCACATCTTTCAGAAGGGCAATGGAGAAGATTATCCATGACTTCTACTCAGATATCTTTGATAGCCACGTCCGCCTGCCCACATACCAAATTCCACAGGATGGATGTCATTCCAAACGTTCTCCCTTCCGAAATCTGACACGCCATTTCGTCGGTAAAGAAATGAATAGCAACTGGCCCAGATAAGGTCAGACCCAAACACTTGAAAGAACCTGCCATTAGTACTCATCAATACATTGGCTCGGCTCTTCACACGCTACCTGTCTGAATGCAAGGTTCCGTCCCAATGGAAAACCAGCAGGACCATACTACTGTACAAGAAGGGAGACATCCACAACATTGGCAACTATCGCCCGAACTGCCTGTTGTCATCTACAAGCTTTTCACTTGAGTCATCATGAATAGGATTGACAGAAGACTAGTTGAAAGACAATCATGCGAGCAAGGTGGTTTCTGAAAAGTATTTAGCACAATCGACCATATCTACACGATAACCAAGCTCATTGAGGTTTCTTGGGAGTTCAAGATGCCTCTCTGTCTAATGTTCATTGATTTAAAGAAGGCTTTTGATTCTGTTGAGACTGAAGTGGTCATCTAGGCCCTAGCCAAACAGGGCATTCAAAGTCAATACATCAGGATCCTCCATGAGCTGTATTGCGGATTCACTACCAAGATCTCACTATTCTACAGGGAGGTAATCATTGATGTCAAGAGGGGGGTTCAGCAGGTGATACCATTTCACCAAAACTCTTCAGTGACACCCTTGAGAATGTCATGCAATGACTGGAATGGGAAGGAATGAGAGTGAAGATATATAGTTGGCAACTACACCAACTCCGCTTCACTGATGACGTCGTTCTTATAACACCAAACATCAGCGAAGCCATACAAATTCTGGCCGACTTTGACCGTGAGTGTGGAAAGGTTGGACTACAGCTGAATCTCACAAAGACAATGTTTAGGAGAAATGGTATCATTCCTGACATTCCACTCACTCTCAACTGGACGAAAATCTCTGAATGCAACAGTTATGTGTACCTAGGTTGAGAAGTCAACATGACAAATGACCTGGCACCTGAGTTGCACAGAAGGTTGAGAGCGGCTTGGAATGCCTTCAAGTATGTCAAAGAAAGAGCTAAGAGGATGAAGAACCTCTGGCTCCAGGCTCATCCCTTCGATTCCACTGTTCTTCCTGCATTAACATACGCCTCAGAGACCTGGGCCCTACGAAAACAGGATGAGAATGCTATTCGGGTCTCTCAAAGAGGAATCAAAAGAGCTATGCTTGGAGTATCATGCTTCACTCAAATGAGAGAAAGAATTTGGAGTTCTGACCTTCATTGACAGTCAAGAATCAGGGATGCTATCTTGTTTGCCAAGGCATCGAAAATCGGATGGGCTGGGCACGTAATGAGATTTGGAGATGACCGCTGGACTAGAGCCATTACCAACTGAATTCCACGGGATGTCAAAAGGCCCACCTATGAGATGTTCAGACTTCTTCGTCAAGACCCTGAATGACTGGTTTAAAACTCTTCATGTTCCTAGAATGAGCAGACGCCACTGGGCTGCGCTAGCACGTGACAGGGACAAATGAAGACGTTACTGGTGCCCGCTCGAGCAAATCAATGAGTAAGGAGATGTCAGTGATCAAGTGATCTCTACAGAATGGAATACTATGCAGCTGTTAGAAAAGGTGAAACCATAACATTTTCATATAAGTGGATCAACATATAGAGTATCATGCTAAGTGAAATGAGTCAGAAAGAGAGGGGTAGACATAGAATAACTGCGCTTATTTGTGGAATATAAATAATAGGATACTTACACCTAAGGATAGTAGATATAAGGGCCAGAAGAATCCTTGGAAGCTGATCTCATGTGCTTGGGGAAAAGGTAGATGAGATGGACAAGGGGCCACCAAGTAAATGGTGGTTGGAGGGATCGTTTGGGATGGTGAATGTGTGCTGAAAGTAGACTATGGAGAAAGCATGATGGCCACTTAGTATTTATATTGCAAACCATAACGAGAGAGAGAGAGAGAGAGACAGAGACAGAGACAGAGACAGAGACAGAGAGACAGAGAAAGAGGGAACGTGTCTGCCACAGAGGCAGGTGGTGGGAAGGGGTAGATGGGCAGGAGGGATACAGGGAACTTTGGTGTTGGAGAATAGGCACTGGTGGAGGGATGGGTACTTGAACATTATTTGACTGAAATGCAATCACAAAAGTTTGTAAATCTGTAACTGTATCTCAGTGATTCATTAAAATAATAAAAGAATGGTTTGCTGACATCAATTTGTTGATATCTAACTCTATTTTTATCTACAATTTTCTTTGTTTTGTTTATTTGGGTCACACCTGGTGGTCTTTGGGCTTACTCCTGTGTCTGCATTCAGGGATCCATCATTGGAGGCTCCAGCAGAATATATGGGATTGTGGCACGAAACCCAGGTCAGCCTTGTGCAAGGCAAATGCCCTATCTGCTGTAATATGTAATAACACTTTGGGCCCTGTCTGCCACATTCTTAGATCACTATAATTAGCTATTTGCAATCGTTTTCTTTTTCTAGTTAACAAATTTTTGATAACAGTAAAGCTATGTTTCATTAGGATAAAGGAAATACAATTAAAATTTTTTTCTTTTTTTTCTTCTTATATTTATTTATTGAATCACTATGGGAAAAGTTACAAAGCTTTCAGGTTTAGTTCTCAGTCACACAATGAGCAAACACCTTTCCCATCGCCGGTACTCATTTTTCACCACCAAGAACCCCAATATACCCCCACACCCAGCCCTCCCAATGCCTGTGAGGCAGATGATTTCTACTTAACTCTTCTCTACATTGATTACATTCATTATTTCAACAAAAGATGCACCATTATTGTTTAGAATTTCCCCCCCCCCCCAGCAATCAGAATTGCTGAAAAGGCATTGTGAAATACTTTGTTTTCTATAGCTGGTTATGAGAATCATATAATGATTTTGGGTTTCTGCCAAGAGCCAGGTAATTATGAGATTGCTTTCTGTGTGTCTGGTGTTATGGTTGTGCTGGAGAGCCGCTAGTGGGGGACAACTTGTGACCTCGGTAGGGCGTGAAGGACGAGCCAGTACCACCCCCCTTTCCATGAGACTGCAGTTGCCCTGTCACCGCCAGCTCATACCTGGTTTTCCAATAAGCTCTGAGGTGGCGGCCACCTTGTTTGCTGTCCAGATGCATTCCTGCCCAAAGCTGCTGAGTTTTGAGATTTGTTTCTGAGTCTCTGGGATCATGGCCATTAATCAGCTTGATCAGGAACCAGAGAGGCTGTTTGTAGGTGGCGACTTGGGGTCTCGTTGGGATGGGGAGGAAAGGGCCAGTTACACCCCCATCTGGTGAGGCCCCGTGTGTCTCATCACTGCAGGCCCAAACATGACTGTCTAGTGGCCTCTGGAGGATGGCGGTCACCGGGCCACCTGGGGGAACAGGCTAAGGCACAAAACCCATTCCCACCTGGAGTGGCCCAGTGCCAGTAACCTACTGCAGGAACAGGACACATTTCTGCCAAAAGCCTTTGGGTTCCAAAATTCATTTCTGATTCTCTGGGATCATGGCCGTGAAGAGTTCTATCAGAAACCAAAGAGGCCATGCCTCCAATTATACAGCTGAGCCTGAGGTAGTTTGTGGTTTGTCTCCCACATACCTAACTTTTGGCTGTTTATTTTCTTGGTAAACTTTGCCCCAAGTTTTTGGGGTCTGGCCAAAGACACAGCAGCAATTTTGGGGTATCTGAAAGTCTGACGGTGCCATCAGGCTGCTGATGCACTCGCCTCACAAGTACAGATTGACCTGTTGGCGGTACCATACCCCCGAATAGTATTAAAAAATATATACTGAAGTTTATACTTGAGGGTAAAGTATAGGTACCTATTTTGTATAATTGAAAGAGTGCATTTTTCCCCTCTGTTATCCATATATTTTATAATAAATTTATTATAACATTGTGACAATTACCAACAATCTAGCTGAACAAAATGAAAAATGTATTTTGAGCTTGGATATCTTTATCTGTAGCAGGAATCATTTTAGTTGTCCTAGATGCAAATAAATGCAATGTAAGAGACAATAATATATCATAAAATATTTTGGGTAGATGGACAATTGGCCATTTGGTCAACTCTTATGGACAGCTGATAGAATGGCTCAACAGGATTTAGACTTTGGATGGCCTTAGACTGCCACCAAGGGAACTTTCTATTAAAAATCATCAAATGAACCAAGCACAAAGATTTGTAAATCTACAACTGTACCTCATAGTGTTTCACTAATAACAATCTAAATTAAAAAAACATCAAATGAAAATACTGTGGAGATAGTCCAAAGGGCTAGAGTGGATGCTTTAGAGGCAGGAAACTTATTTGATCCCCCAAAATACTGCCTGAAGTAATTCCATAGCAATTCTTGGATAGCTCTTGAAAACTACTGAGTGTGAGCCAAACCAAAGAAAAAACCATGCTTTTGCTATTTTAAATTCTTCTTTTTTTGTTTTTGTTTTTTTAATGAAACTAAAAAAGTTAGGCACTGCATTTTATAAATTTCAAGTAAATAATATTCCAATTCCACATCCATCAACGCTGTCAGAATCCCTCCACAAATTCCCCTTCTACCCTTCCATCAGACCCTTTCATAAACTTTTATTATTAATTATTGTAGTTTTGCTCAATGTGTTTTTGGCTGTTTTTTTTTATTTTAGTTTAGTTTTTGGTTTAGGGTCGACCTGGTTATGCTCAGGGCCTCTACTTTGCTCTTTGCTCAACGATCACTCTTGGCAGGGCTCAGTGGACCATATGGGATGTTGAGGGTCAAAGCCTGGTGAACTGCATGCAAGGCAAGTGGGGTACCTGCTATCCTATCTCTTTTGCCCTAGGTTCACATGTTTACAAATGTATTAATGTCTATGGTTTTGAAGTTCAAAGTTACCTCATTTCACTTCCATCAAAATGTCCAAGTACAAAAATGTACTACTGATATCAACGGGATGTATTTTATGGATTGAGATAACACTTTTGCCAAATAAACTTATTTTGGATAAGATAATATTTATGCTGTGGTCTGAGGAGATAGTACAGAGAGTATGGTTCTTGCCTTGTGCAGAACTGACCCAGGTTTTATCCCTGGCACCACATATCCCCAAGTACCACTTGGAGTGTGATTCCTGAGCACAAAGCCAAAGCTAGGGTCATGCCTGTACACAGAGTCAGGAGGAATCACGGAACACCACTAAATGTGTCCACCCTCCCCCCATAGATTAAGAAAATTGATTCTCTCACTCTGGAGTAGCTTGTGTTCTCTTTTGAACACATATCTATCTTTCTCTCCCCTCACACTTCCTCTAAATAAGTTTCTTTTAACAAAGCTATTTTATTTCACTAAAAATAAATGTAATACTTGTGCCAAAGAGATATTTTGGAGAGACAAATTCAGTTCTCTTTTAATACCTACATCTGTACGTAAGCTGCTGAAAACCAGAAACAGACCTAGACATCTTACACCCTGATTAAAAAAAAATCTGAAAATTATGTTTTCACAACCTCACAATCTAGTTTCATCAAATGACAAAGCAAAAGCAATATTTATTGCATTCTGAATGAATACTGTTTTGCAAAAATAGCAACAGATTTCTTTCTTTCTTCCTTCCTTTCTTTCTTTCTTTCTTTCTTTCTCTTTTTAAATCACACTTGGTAGTGCTCAGGGCTTATTTCTGGCTCCGTGCTCAAGTATTACTCCTGATGACAGTTCCAGGGAACAGAAAATAAAGGGTGTTGTGGACCAAGTCCCCATTGGCTCTATGTAAGGCAGGCACCCAATGTATTGTTGCTCCATCTTCCAAAGCTATTAAAAATAAAAAACACCAAAAACCTACCACTATGGATTAGATGCACTCTGTATATTATAAGTGTTGGAAAGATTTTCCTGAGGAATTGGGGGTAGAATGAGTTTAAGACACTCTTCTTTATATTATTTATTTTTTCAGACTATTCTTTATTCTGGGCTGGAACGATAGCACAGTGGTAGGGTGTTTGCCTTACATGCAGCCAGTCCGACGGAGCAGGGTTCGATTTCTCTGCCCCTCTCAGAGAGCCCGGCAAGTTATCGAAAGTATCTTACCTGCATGGCAAAGCTTGGCAAGCTACTTGTGACTTATTCAATATGCCAAACACCAGTAACAACAGGTCTCATGATGAAGATGTTACTGGGCCCACTGGAGCAAATCAATGAACAACAGGAGGACAGTGTTTGTTTGTTTTTGTGTTTATTCTTTATTCTTGGCTGGAGTGACAGCACAGCAGGTAGGGCATTTGCCTTGCACGTGGCCGACTCGGCCAACCTGAGTTTGATTCCTCCGCCCCTCTCGGACAGCCCTGCAAGCTACCAAAAGTATCTTGCCAGCACGGCAAAGCCTGGCAAGCTACCCGTGACATATTCGTATGCCAAACACAGTACCAACAAGTCTCACAATGGAGGCATTACTGGGCCCGCTTGAGCATATTGATGAACAATGAGAGGACAATGCAGTGCAGTGCTATTTTTTATTCTGTATAGTAAAAGTAGGGCATGATTGACATGGAGTCTGGAAATTTTCTTATATGGTTATATTTTAGAATAAGGCAAACTAGATAAGGATAAAGTAAACTACTTAAAGCATAGTTTGAGAATGGTTCAAGTGGCGTTTGAGAATCAAGATCGATTAATGCTCAGTAACTCTACCCTCACTGACTACCTGGAGCTAGTTCTTTATTAAGTAGGCGTCTTTGCAATAATACTTTTCATCCTTTTTTTCCTTAGCTCCGCTCCGTAGTCCTCTCTTCAGATTTGTCTGCAATCCTTGGAGAAAACAAGGTAAGTGCATTTACAGTCTGCTCTTCCGTGCTCTCTGTGATTGTTCTTCCAACTATGTGTATGATCCTGTCTCTCTTTTTTCTAAGTTTCTGTTCTCATTCACTGTAACTTTGCAATAATACTTTTCATCCTTTTTTTTTTCTTGCTGTGATTTTGCACTCTCAGGTCCCTAGGATGCCTTTGCATATATATTCTGGGACCAGGTTCTTCAGATTTAAGTAAGTTGTGAACAACGTAGAAGTATCGTGGAGACAAAGTGGGAGATATTGGAGCTGATGAGATAAGGGTCTGGTAAGGCTGAATGAAGAAGGTGGAAACAAATGGGCTAGAGAATATAGGAAAGATCAAGATTCGACCTGTGAATTGTTTCTATAACAGCCATCCATGTTTTTTGGAATGATGTGAAAGAAGTATCTAACAGCAGTCCAATCCTGAACGCTTCCATTGCTGTATCCCAAATGTTTCTAGGTTTCCCTGAAAGCCAACATTTCTGATTTCAGTTGTAAAAAACTAAAGACAATAGTGGTTATATATATGTATATATATATATATATAGAGAGAGAGAGAGAGAGAGAGAGAGAGTAATAAATGTAACAGAGTAGGACCATTCATCTGGTCCATCTTGTTTGTAATTTGAGATGCCATATTAGATACTTTAGATTATTTTATAGGAGTAAGCATAGGTTTGCATTTATGGTTATATTAAAGATTGTGTTTTATGTTGTTTTGGGGGGGATATTGGGGGCAATCATCCAGACAAATACTCAGACAGATCTTGAATGGGCAATGATATATATTAGCATTAAAATGCTTTCTTTTACTTTTTTAAAAATGTTTTAATTGTTGTAGTTAAGTTACAGTAGTGCAACATATGATAGTAGTATAACATGTATGGTCTTGATGTTGTACAGTGACTACACCTTACCATCTCCGAAGTACCCAAGACCCTCCACCAATTCTTGAATGAATTTTACAATGTTGCTTTGTGACCCTTGTCCTACACATAAATATTATCTTAAAAAGGGATCAGAAGGAATATATTTACATAGGCAGACTCAACATTGAAAGATATAAAGACAAGATATGGATTGTCATACACCTTAATCAAATGTTAGAGCCTTGTCTGTAATCAGTTTCATGATGGAGAGGATAAATTCCAAAACAGTATTGGATATTTCATTCAAATATTTGCAGTCTTGGGAGAAAGTATAAAAATACTAAATTAATCATATCTCTTTAAGGTAAAAATACTTCCTAACAAGAAAACCTCATTCAATATTGCCAAATGGATTGTTATAAATCAGAGAATTCTAGTGGAGTTAAATTATTTAATATATACTTGGTTTCAAAAGGGAAGTTTCAACAAAGAATGGAAATGTATGGACCTTTTGCTTGTAACATGAATTCTGAAAAATGTTGAGGAAGGTGGTCTAAATTTCCCATGTTTACCCATGTTCTTTCTTCTAGACCCCCTTTCAGTAGTGTATAGAGTCTGTGGACCTACATGTCTGTTTCGTAGGCGTCTTTGTAAATATTTTAATATTTAAATACAGAAAGCATGCTTTTGCTCTTTTTCATTTCTTATGCATTCTAGATTTGAATTTTAGAAATCTATCTTTTACTATTATAGGAGATTGTTAAAATTTGAGTGTAATAGTGATGATTAGTAGGATGAGAACATGAGTGAATTGGGTTGACATTACCATTTTGATGAGATCTCATGGATCCTATATCACAAATTTACTCAATAAGTATATATGAAGCACTGATCTAGGACTAGAGAAATGAAAAGAAGGCATAATATTGGTTTTATTAAGGATTATTAAGGTTTAAGTGAACTTAGTGAGTAATTGAAGGAAATAAAATTTAATATTCTAGTAGGTGCTCTGATTATTTAATATGATGTGTACCTCTCAACATCACCAAATCTGTATATTATTCATGACTATTATCAAATAGAGAAAAACAGTAAGTGGATGAAGATAATGACATGCTCAAAGTCAAATGCAGGGTGACTGTAAGTCAGATGATAGGATTGCCAGAAGCTCAAAGTTAAATTGGGTGAGATACATTTGTTGAATTAAATTATCTAACATTTAAATTGAAGAAAATGTGTGGTTAATTTTTTCAGTTTCTTCTGGAATCTGGTGTTCATGAATATAATGCTTGTTCAGTACCAGAAAAGAAAACCATTCAAGGTCTTTAAAGTGCAATTAATGAACTACATGCCAGAATTGGTATTAATAGTACCTGTATTCTGATTAGGTATAGAATCACAGTTATATGTAAATCTTCAGTGAGTGTGACAGTAAGAGATCTAAAGATTGACACTACCGGCACAACCTAATATTGTATCTTCAAGTTCACTATAGATAATGCACGAGTGAGAATTTTTAAAACAGTCCTCAAAATTATTCTCTAGGGGCATGGAATACAGTTGTGAGGGCATTTGTCTTGCACAAGGCCGATCTAGATTTAATCCTTGGCTCCACAAATGATTTAGGATACCTAATCAGGAATGATGCCTGAGGGCAGTATTAGGAGTAGACCCTGAGCACCATCAGGTATAAAAAGAAAGCCCTAGCAAATCTCTAAAATAAAGAAAATAAAACACAACAAAAATGGACTAATAATTCATGAACTTGGATGAATTTTTGATGATTCAACATCATTTGTTACTCCTTTATTCACTGTCCCTTCCCTCTATCAATGAACAGTTTCTACCAATTTTGTCTTCTTTTAACTCTGAAGTCAATTTTTAAATTAATTAATTCATATTTTTGGTAATATATTTGTTCTTGATTGTTTATAGAACAAGTGGCATAATATCTTTGAATAAATTGAGACTCAAAATACTCTCTCTTTTTTTTAGCTTTTTGGGTCACACCCGGAAATGCACATTTTTGAGATTTTTGGGTCACATCCTAGCTTTGCACTCAGATATTCCTCCTAGCAGTGCTTCGGGGACTATATGAGATGCTGGGAATTGAACTCAGGTCAGCTGTGTGCAAGGCAAATGCCTTAACTACTGTGCTATTTCTCCAGCCTCAAAAATACACTTAAGTGGTGAAATTTGTTATAAATGGATGTGCAGTGAGAGTATCATGCTGAATAAAATTTGTCAGAGAGAAAGGGACAGTCATAGAAAGATTGTACTCACTCGTGGAATGTAAAAAATATAGCATGAGAATATTACTCAAGGAAAGTAGAAACAAGGGCCAGGAGAACTGGTTCATGGTTGAAAGTTTAGAAGTTGACTACTAATAAGGGGATTGGAGAAGGCACTTAGGATGGAGAAGGGACCTCCATGATAATGATAGTTGTAATTGCGATAGCACAGCAGGTAGGGCATTTGCCTTGCACGCAGCCAACATAGCCGATCCGAGTCCGATTCCTCTGCCCCTCTCAGAGAGCCCGGCAAGCTACCGAGAGTATCTTGCCCGCATGGCAAAGCCTGGCAAGCTCCCTGTGACATGCTCCCTGTGACATGTTCGTGACATATTCAATATGCCAAACACAGTAACAACAAAGTCTCACAATGGAGATGTTACTGGGCTCGCTCAAGAAAATTGATGAACAATGGGAGGACAGTGACAGTGACAGTGATCACTTTTAACTCTGATAAAAATTGGGTGCTGAAAATGGATAAAAAGATGAACTTGGGGAGTATGGTGCCGCCAGCAGGTCAGTCTGTACTGTGAGGCGAGTGCATCAGCAGCCTGATGGCACTGTCACTTTTCAGATACTGCAAAATTGCTGCTGTGCCTTTGGCGAGACCCCAAAAACTTGGGACAAAATTTACCAAGAAAATAAACAGCCAAAAGTTAGGTATTGGGAGACACACCCACAAACCACCTCCGGCTCAGCTATATAACTGGAGGCATGGCCTCCCTGGTTCCTGATCAAACTGCTTAATGGCCATGATCCCAGAGACTCAGAAAGGAATCTCGGAACCCAAAGGTTTTTGGCAGAAATGCGTCCTGCAGTAGAGTACTGGTGCTGGGCCACTCTAGGTGCGAATAGGTTTCATGCCTTGGCCTGTTCCCCCTGGTGGCCCAGTGACCGCCATCCTCCAGAGGCCACTGGACAGTCAGGTTTGGGCCTGCAGTGATGAGACACGCAGGGCCTCACCAGATGGGGGTGTAACTGGCCCTTTCCTCCCCATTCCAACGTGACCCCGAGTTGCTGTCTACAAATGGCCTCTCTGGCTCCTGATCAAGCTGATTAACGGCCATGATCCCAGAGACTCAGAGACAAATCTCGAAACCCAGCAGCTTTTTGCAGAAATGCATCTGGACCACATACAATGTGGCCACCGCCTCAGAGCTTATTGGAAAGCCAGGTATGAACCAGTGGTGATGGAGCAACTGCAGTCTCATGGGAAGGGGGGTGGTACTTCATGCCCTACCGAGGTCATGAGTTGCCCCCCACGAGTGGCTCTCTGTTATGGCCATGGCTCCAGAGGCAAAAGGTCCTAATCCAGAGCCCAGCAGCTTGCAGCAGAAAAATGAATGGACCATGCATTAAACTGTGGGGCCATGCCTCCCCAGGAGGGAAAGGGTGTTGTTCCCTTCCACCTTTTTGCCCCTCGGCAGCAAGGTGGCTGCCTCCTCAGAGCTTATTGGAAAGCCAGGTATGAGCTGGCAGTGACGGGGCCACTGCAGTCTCATGGGAAGGGGGACGGTACTGGCTTGTCCATCACACCCTACCGAGATCACAAGCTGACCCTCATGAGTGGCTCTCCATCATGGCCATGGCTCTAGAGGCAAAAGGACTTAGTCCAGAACCCGGCAGCTTGTAGCAGAAAAGTGAATGGACCATGTGTTAAACTACGGCACCATGCCTCCCCAGGGGCAAAAGGGTATTGGTATTGCTCCCTTCTGCTTCCTCCCCCCTCCCCCACCGACAGCAGCAGGGTGGCCGCTGCCTCAGAACTTATAGGAAAGCCAGGTATGAGCAGGCGGTGATGGAGCAACTGCAGTCTCATGGGAAGGGGGGCGGTACTGGCCAGTCCTTCATGCCCTACTGAGATCACGAGTTGCCCCCCACGAGCGGCTCTCTGGCACGGCCATAACACCAGACACACAGAAACCAATCTTGTAATTATCTGGCTCTGAGCAGAAATCCAAAATTGTGTGGCCACTATTGCAGCCGTGCAACATTATGATTCTCATAACGAGCTATAGAAAACAAAGTATTTCACAATGCCTTTTCAGCAATTCTGATTGTTGGGGCGGGGGGGGGGGGCGGATTCTAAACAATAATGGTGAATCTTCTGTCAAAATAATCAAATAATTTGTTGAATGTAATCAATGTAGAGAAGAGTTAAGCAGAAATCATCTACCTCACAGGCATTGGGAAGGGTGAGAGGAGGGGTATATTGGGGTTCTTGGTGGTGAAAAATGAGTACTGGTTAAGGGGAAGGTGTTTGATCATTGCATGACCGAGACTTAAACCTGAAAGCTTAGTAACTTTTCCCACAGTGATTCAATAAATAAATATAAGAAGAAAAAAATAAATAAAATTATGAAAAGAAAAGTAAGGTGGAGTTCATGCCCAATTCAATCAGCTAATCAGTGGGTGAATAAATAGCAGCATTCCTATGTAAAAAAAAAGACAAACATGATAACCTTTCAGTACTTGTATTGTGAACCGTAATGCCGAGAGAGAGAGAGAGAGAGAGAGAGAGAGAGAGAGAGAGAGAAAGAGAGAGAGAGAAAGAGAGAGTCTCTGGGCGTGTGGAGGGAGAGAGGGCAACTGGTGACCTTGGTGGTGGGGAATGTACAGTGGTGAAGGTTTTGGAATATTGTATGACTGAAACCCAATCATGAACAACTTTGTAAGGGTATCAATTAAAAAATATATACTCATTCTTATTGGGAGAGAAGTTGGGTCACACCCAATTGTGTTCATGACTTGCTCCTGGCCTTGTGCTCAACAGTCACTCCTGGTGGTATTTGGACAAACATGAAGTACCAGAGATAGAATCCAGACAGCTGAGTTCAAGGCAAGCATGCTATGGCTTCTAACATGATATTTGAATGAGAATGTTTAGTGTTTGCTTTCTTCATATTCATTGAGTTTTAAAAACAAAACTAAAGGTTTAAAGGCTTCAAATATGCTCCAAGTTTTTTGTGACCTATATTAATATATGTTCTTTGAAATTAGAGTACATAGTCTATTCTAGAAACTGGGTGTTGGTAAGTCTCTGATCATCTGCTCATTTCTGGGACTACTAGAATAATATAGTGAGACTGCGGTAACATCAGGTGAAATTTATGTTTACTTGAAGAAGTTAGATTACAACAGGGGTGCTAAATAATTTTATTTTTCTGAAATAGGAACAGATGGCCAGAGAAGTTTGAATTACATTCGAACAGATAAGCTTGAATGACATTGCTTTAGACAAATCTCACCTAGGAGTTTATAAAAGAATGTGTTTTTTGAAAAATTCTCCTCAGAATAAGTAGTAGATTGTTGGAGTTCTCCTTTATAGGACCCTTTAACCACTAGAGAATGCTAGGTCTGTGGAGAGTACCTCCTGTTCCAACCTCTCTGGGAACTGGGTGTTGCCTGGGGAACCTGACATTTCTAGAATAATATAGATTAATTGACCTGGATTTGCCAGCACTCAATGGTTTGAGCTGCAGGAAACAGACATCAATGGGTGTCAGAAATGCTTTAACCTTGCCTCTACCTAGAGCATCAAACAATACTCCAGCAGCTTCTTTCTAGTCATAATGCCCTACCTTCCTCCTCCATCTGTGTATTTATGCGCTTATGCATTCTCCCTCAGCCACAGTTTAAACATTGTTAGCCTGAATAAACTTTGTTATATGACTAACAGCATCTTCAGTAATGGAACACCCCGACCAAGAAAGTGGAAGCAAAGGTAAACAAATGGGGGACCGGAGCGATAGCACAGCGGGTAGGGTGTTTGCCTTGCACGCGGCTGACCCAGGTTCAATCCCAAGCATTCCATATGGTCCCCTGAGCACTGCCAGGAATAATTCCTGAGTGCAAAGCCAGGAGTAACCCCTGAGCATTGCTGGGAGTGACCCAAAAGGAAAAAAAAAGGTAAACAAATGGGACTACACTAAACTAAGAAGCTTTTGCACCTCCAAAGAAACTGTAACCAAAATAAAAAGACAGCTCACAGGATGAGAAAAATTATTTACTCAATACCCATCTAATAAAGGATTAATATCAAAGTTCCAACAATGGAGAGCACTGGCAAGAGTGACCCCTGGGCACAGAGCCAGAAAATTAAGCCTTAGCACTGTCAGTTATGGTCCAGATAGACTAAATTGAATTAAACTAAACTGAATAAATATCAAGACAACGTCAGAGAGGTAGTTCAATGAGCAGAAGTGTATGCTTTGAATGCAAGAAGTTCAGGTTTGTCCCCTGTGACCACAGGGTTGAGGACAGTTGCAGAGCCAGGGTTTCCCCTCAACACCATAGATATGAGAGGGGGGGTGTAAATAGAATGAACAACAGACTTACTCAGCATAGTAAATATTACACATAAAAATCACTTGATCACTTGATATCCTGTTACTCATTGATTTACTGGAGCGGGTGCCAGTAACGTCTCCATTCATACCTGTTGCGTGCTAGCATAGCCCAATGGCATCTGCTCATTCTAGAAACATGCAGAGCCTCAAACCGAACATTCAGGGTCTTGACAAAAAAGTCTGACCATCTTGAAGGTGGGCATCCACGCGATCTTTTGATGTCCCGTGGAATCCAGTCAGTAATGGCTCTAGTCCAGCGGTCGTCTTTAAACCTCATTATGATCGTCTTTAAACCAAGCATAAAAATAATACTTAGAAATATGGGAGTTATAAATTATACAGGTTACAGCAGAAAACCTGCATCACATTAGATATAGCAGTGAGAGAGAGAGTTTCCTTACTCCTAGATAAACTTAAAAAATTTTGCATAATTGTGGCTCAAGCTCAGTGGGGGGCTGGAGCGATAGCACAGCTGGTATGGCGTTTGCCTTGCACGCAGCTAACCTGGATTCGATTTCCAGCATCTCATATGGTCCCTAGGCTGAGTCGCTTAGGTCAAAGAGGTTGTGAGTGAAAAATGTTTAAGCAGATCTAATATTTAATATATCTTAACTAGATAATATGCTTCTCGGAGAGTCCGGCAAGCTACCGAGAGTATTCGATATGCCAGACACAGTAACAACAAAGTCTCCAATGGAGACGTTACTGGGCCCGCTCGAGCAAATCGACGATCAACGGGAGGGCCTTTACCTTTTACCTTTACCTTAGATAATATGCTATAGTATTAATATATCAGATACAGCGTTATGATAAGCAAGGTATCCCAAAAAGACATGTTCAAAACTTGACATTCACCACACTAACAATAATTCTTGGGATTGGTGAAGAACCACCTGGATTTTCTTTTCTACTGAACCAGTAAAAATGTGCTTTAAAAATGAGGAGGCCTTTTAAGCAGTTTCTCCAGGAGCCATGGAGAGAGTTCAAAGGGCTAGAGAATTGAGCAATCCTACTCCCTGCTTCCAGCATAATTGTGTTTCTCAGCAAAACATATTTCCCTGCTTCTATATCTTGAATGACATTTTGGTTTATAATTCTTTAATAGGTTGGTCCTAAAGTTCTCCATATATGGTTCAAATTTTATATTCACTTGATTATAAAAATCCATTAGCATGCTGGAGAGAGAGCTCAACAGACTGAGTTCATGCTTTTCTTGTACAAGACACACAGGTTAGATCCCTGGTAACACATGACCCCCAGGTTCCCAGGACCCCCACACCCTTACACTCCCATGCCCCCATCCCCCCCAAAATCAAACCAACAAAATAAATCTGCTAGATTCTTTCAGCAATTAAAAAAAAGTGACTCAGCCTAGGCGAGCACTGCCAGAAATACCTTAGTGTTTGCATGTGAATTCTTTGTTGGTCCTTGGATATTCAGAAACCTTCTACCATTGCCAAATTATTCATGGTATCCACATTCAGACACATGAGCTCATAGAGGTTGTGACCCACATTGTAGCAATCGAGATTATATACTATAGTATTTTGTAGTAGACTGTATACTGCATAGCAAAAGAAAAGGTTCAATCAGTAGCAACCGTGTAGTTACACTTTGACAGAGACTCTAAACACTTTCATTTATATATATTTCCTTTTGGGGGGGGTGAGGGAGGGCAGTTTGGGCCACACCCAGTGATGCTCAGGGGTTACTCCTGGCTCTGCATTCAGAAATCACTTATGGCTGTGCTCAGCGCACCATTTGGGATGCTGGGGTTTGAACCCAGGTTCGGCACATGCAAGGGAAGTGCCCTGCTGCTGTAATACCTCTACAGCTCCTCATATATGTAATTCTTTAATCTTACAATAACTCTATGAAATAGGGTAATATTATTTCTACCTTTTTATATACATTTAAATTCACTGCAGGACTGAGAAACCCCAAGCTTACATAGTTCCTCAGATGGAAATAGCCAACATTTTATCATCTGTGATATCACTTTGGGCTAGAGTGATAGCACAGCGGTAGGGCGTTTGCCTTGCACGCAGCCAACATGGCCGACCTGAGTTTGATTCCTCCGCCCCTCTCGGAGAGCCCGGCAAGCTACCGAGAGTATCTCGCCTGCACGGCAAAGCCTAGCAAGCCACCCGTGATGTATTCGATATGCCAGACACAGTAACAACAAAGTCTCCAATGGAGACGTTACTGGGCCCACTCGAGCAGAATCGATGAACAACGGGAGGACTGTGACTGTGACATATGGTCCCATGAACACTGCCAGGAGTAATTCCTGAGTGTAGAACCAGGAGTAACCCCTGAGCATCTCCGGGTGTGACCCAAAAAGCAAAAAAAAAGTTTGCATAATGATGAAATTTATATTAAGTGATTAAGAGAGAATATGAACTAAGAGGATATTCCTCAGCATCTCATGGCTTATCATAGGGATGAGATAGAATTAGAGCTAAGTCTGTTTCTCCAGCATAAATGCTGTCTCTGTAGCAAAAAGAAAACACAGGAGCCAGAATGTCCCTCAGGTATTGGATTGGATAGAATTCAGAAGATGCTGATGTACAAAGAGCTGGGAAACCTCTGGTGCCAGGAAGTAAATTTGTGCTCAATTTATGTGGTTATTAATGGAGCAGGAGCAGTTGAACTGTTTCTCCCCTTGTTGGTAGGATAATAGAGGGTAAAAAGTGACAATTGAGAACCTAGCTTTTAAAATCAATTTCATTACCATAGTGATTTTTCATTTTACTGGCCCTTACTAAAGTAACTTTAATTGAAATCAATTTCTCCTCAGATAAGGCAGTATGAAAACCTACCTGATTGGAATATTGTGTGAAACAAATGAATTAAATTACCAATTAATAACTTTCTCATGTTCTAGCACATAACCACTGATACAAATTGAAGTTTATTAGTTTTCTCTCTGATTTGAAATCATTACTATTAATAATGAAAATTAATGTACTTTAGATATTAGTAGTTTGGCTTTTCTTTGGATAGCTTGAAGAATCACAGATTAAAATATTGAATCATTTTCCAAAGTAAGTTTGCATGTAATTTTTAGGGCCTCCCAAGTAATGCACAGGTGTCAGTGCCCAATAACACTCAGTCAAGTGGGCCAGACAGTTTGATGTTCAGACAAGGGATCCTGGGCTGGCAGAGCTCATGAGCCTCCAAGGTGTTTCCAGGGATTCATCTCTCACCACTTAGCTATTTTGCAGCCCCAAATTGGTTATTTTTATATTCATATATCTTTGCTTATAGTATAGAAAAATTGTTTCAAGTGTACACAAGTTTATATTATTTTTTTCTAAACACATCCTGGAAATTTGCTCTTTAATACTCTGCTATTAGTCTGCTAATATTAGTTTAACAATTTTTTCTTTTGTTGCTGAAGATGTTTGGGGGATATGTGGTAAGGGTGGAGAACTAATCATATTTATTTTTTAATTTTATTTATTTATTCATTTATTATTATTATTATTATTTTGCTTTTTGGGTCACACCCAGCGATGTATATGGGTTACTCCTGGCTCTGTACTCAGGAATTACTCCTGGCGGTGCTCAGGGAACCATATGGGATGCTGTGAATTGAACCCTGGTCAGCTGCATGTAAGGCAAATGACCTACCCACTGTGCTATTGCTCCAGTACCTGAATCATATAAATGTGGTAAACAATTTTTTTAATTGGGTTCTGTAAGAAACTGCCAAAAAAGTCTTCCAGAGTGGCTCTTCCATAAACAAGAGTTCCTGAGTTCCTGCTGCATTTGGTATGGTAGATGTCCCCAGTTAGGGGTAAATAACATATGTGTAATACCAGTGGGTAAACAATTTTTTGTTGAGGAAAAATACAGAAAACATTGCCTTTCATGGAAAATATATTTCCCCTGCAGATATTGCAAAACTTCACAACTACAAGATTTCATTATTACTTTAAGAAATGTCTTTAGATTACTATGAGCATTTGGGCCTTGTCCTTCAACATGTTTGTAATATACCACCTCCCATCTTTAATTGTGTCTCTTATAGAAACACACATTATGCCTCCTTTTTACCAAAGGGGTTAATGTGTTACCTCATCAGATGAGAACATTTAAATCCAAGACCAACTGGAGCTTAAGATCATTTAAAGTTAAGAAAACCCAAAGCCAGAGGGATAGTACAACATGTAGGGCACCTGCCTTGCTTGTGGCCAGCTAGAGTTAGTCCCAGAACCACATAAAGTTTCCTGATGCCCACCAGAAGTGATCCCAGAATACCTCTGAGGATGGCCCAAATATTAAAAAAAAATTTTTTTTAAGGAGAAAAGAAAATCCAAGATGGAGAAACAGATAAGCTATGAATTATTTCTTTTTCTTCACTTTAATGTAGGAGTACTACTATTTATTCATTCATTGATCAAGCTGATTGAATTGGACATGAACTCCACTATACTTTTTCTTTTTTTGAATCACTGTGAGATACAATTACAAAGCTCATGTTTGAGATTCAGCCATACAATGATCCAACACCCAACCCTCCACCAGTGAACACTTTCCAACAACATTGTCTCCAGTATATCCCATTCCCACATCCCAGTCTTCACCCTGCCTCCATGGTGGGCAATTTCCCCAATACTCTCTCTACTTTTAGGCATTATGTATTGCTTAAAATTTCCCACCACCATTCAAGCCTTCATGCTAGGGCACAAGCTAGATCATTTCTTGTCCTTTGCTCATTTTTAATATCTTGGGTGCTGCCACCACACACTTCTGAAATCCTAGACCGTAAATGATTGGGTTACGAAGACATTTCTGTAGGGCACTAATCCATTTTGGGATTGAATTGGGCATCTCTAGATCAGGGCAGTTGGTGTACTAAGATGGCATCCGGAGGCGCATTGTGGTGGTGACATCCAGGCTGATGAGCACACGGGGAGGTGGAGAGGGACAGCCCAGCACCTCTGCTGCCATGTGGCATGGAGATTTAATCCTGGAACCCTCATACCTGGACCTTGCTTATGGAAGCTCTTGGTCACCGGGATTCCATCTGGAGTAGGCAGGGAGACTGCACCTGCTCCATCTGGGGTTCCCCGGTGTAATTGGCTAGGTATGTGGCCTGGAGTGATCTCCAGTTCTGTGATGTCTTTTGAAACTCACTGTTGTGGCTCTGGGTTTTGATCTCTTTTGAGATTTTATTATGGGTCTCTGAAGCAAGGCCAGTAATAGGGTTTACAGAGTGGTGCTGAAATTGTTTTGTGGGGGTGACTGCCAGTGCTTTCGTGTATATTGGAAAGTAGGGGGTAGCCCACCCAAACTCTGTGAAAGCCTGGAGATTTCAGTCACAAGACTCGCATACCCAAATTTTCAGCAGATAATATCTTGGTGAGGCCCATCCTGAGATGGTGGAGTCAGGCTGGGGTCATATGGTCTCTCCAGCTTACTTTTTTTTCTAAGAAATCTCCATACTGTGTCACACAAGACTTGAACCAAATAACATTTCCACCAACAGTGAATGACAGTTCTTTTTTTGCCATATTCCTCTAGCAGAACCCCAGCAGCTGAAGACCTCCTGGACCCAGACACAGTCATGCTGAGACCACTCTCCACATGCTCGAACGAGCCTCGTGTATGGAGCAACTGGCAGAGGAGCCCAAGTGTGCAGGACCCGGGACTGAGATCTCCAAGCCTTCTCAGTTTGGGACTGGGCCTCCTCCACTCAGATCCCCCATCTTCCAGTAGCTAGACAGTTACACCTACCAACTACCATGTAACCCCATCAATGGCCAGGATCCAGAGACTATAAAACCAAACTCCTGGAAGCACATGGCTGCATTTGTGGCCATGTGACCTCTTATTCTCTAATTCTCACTCTCAGAGAACCCGGCAGGATACTGAGAGTACCCTGCCCACATGTATGCCTGACTGGGAATACCTGTAAAGGTGATTAGAGGCTACCCAAAAGCCTCCATCCCTCTCTGAGAGCCGGGAAAGCTACCGAGAGTATCACACCTGCACAGAAGAGCCTGGCAAGCTACCCATGACATAATCGATATGCCAAAAACAGTAACAATGATGTTGCTCATTCCCCTGACCCTTAAAGAGCCCCCAACATGCCATCGGGCTACACTAGCATGTGACAGGGATGAATGGACACATTACTGGCACCCACTCGAGCAGATTGATGAACAATGGGGTGATGGTAATAGTGATCCCTCTAACATAGATGGCTCCCAGTATTTTTTTTTTGATAAAAATTTTTTAAATTTTTTAATTTTTTTATTATTTTACCATGAGATACAGTAACAAACATATCATGTTTCAACTTTGATCATACAGGCATCAAAAACCCATCCCTTCACCAATGCACATTTTCCTCCACCAAAATTACCAGTATTCCCCATTCCTCCCTATTCCACACCTTCCCCTGCCTGTCTGGCAGACAATTTGCAAAGTATTCTTCCTCTACTTTAGTTACCTTCGATATTTTGAGACCAGTCCTACTACCCCTCATACCTGCCAAAAATACAATTGCTGGACAATGTGTTTTTGTATTGCTTGGGCTGGAGCGATAGCACAGCAGCAGGGCATTTGCCTTGCGCGCAGCCAGCCCGGCCAAGCCAGGTTCGATTCCTCCGCTCCTCTTGGAGAGCCTGGCAAGCTACTGAGAGTATTCAATGTGCCAAACACAGTAACAAGAAGTCTCACAATGGAGACGTTACTGGGCCCGCTTGAGTAAATTGATGAACAACGGGAGGACAGTGTTTGTTTTTTGTTATGGATATAATATAATGTCATGTGACTTAATGCTATAGGAATTCTAAAATTTTAATAATTAGCTTCTGAAGAAATCGCTGCCTTAAGTTGCTCAGGTCCGAGATTCTTGTGTGTCTCTTGATCATGGACACGTGGGAGCTGGTGCTTCTTGCTGGCTTCTAGAAAACGGTGACCACTGGAGCTCTTAGAGGGCAGGCGGAGGAATGGCACCTGCCCCTGTCTGGAGCGGCCCAGTGGAGAAGGCCTTTTGCAAAGTCCCGGACCACCTCTGCTGCAAGTTGCTCAGGTCTGAGATTTCTGTGTGTGTCTCTGGTTCATGGCCATGTTGGAGCTTAAGAAGATGATGGGTGGATGTTGTATCATCTCTGCATCCCACTGGGACAGGGGGAAGGAGGACCCAGTCCTCCCCTGTCCCTTGAGACTTGGGATTTACTGTCACCACAACTTGTACCTGGTGCTTCCTGCTGGCTTCTAGAAAATGGCAACAGCTGGAGCAGGTGTAGGGATGGCACCTGCCCTCGTCTGGAGCAGCCCACCTGAGAAGGCCTACTGCAAAGTCCTGATCCATCTCTGCCGCAAGTTGCTAGGGTTTGAGATTTCTGTATGTAGGCTCCCAGTATTTTGATATGTGCCATAAACCCTATTATGATATGATATTTCATTAATCACGCTTGATTACTTGACATTCCGTTACTCATTGATTTGCTCGAGTACCATCTGATAGCACAGCGGGTAGGGCGTTCGCCTTACAAGCGGCCAACATGGCCGACCCGAGTTCGATTCCTCCGCCCCTCTCGGAGAGCCCGGCAAGCTACCGAGAGTATTCGATATGCCAGACACAGTAACAACAAAGTCTCCAATGGAGACGTTACTGGGCCCGCTCGAGCAAATCGACGATCAACGGGAGGGCCTTTACCTTTACCTTTACCATCTCTATTCATCCCTGTCACATGCTAGTGTAGCCCAATGGCGTCTGCTTGTTCTAGGAACACGAAGAGCCTCAAACCGATCATTCAGGGTCTTGACGAAGAAGTCTGACCATCTTGTAGGTGGGTGGCCACGTGATCTTTTGACATCCCATGGAATCCAGTAGGTAATATCTCTGGTTCAGTGGTCATCTCCAAATCTCATTACGTGTCCAGCCCATCTGATTTTTGATGCCTTGGCAAACGAGACAGCATCCCTGATTCTTGACCATTGATGGAGGTCAGAACTCCAGATTCTTTCTCTCATTTGAGTGAAGTGTGATACTCCAAGCATAGCTCTTTTGATTCCTAATTGGAAGACCCGAATAGTGTTCTCATCCTGTTTTTGTAGGTCCCAGGTCTCTGAGGCGTATGTTAATGCAGGAAGAACAGTGGAATCGAAGAGATGTGCCTGGAGTCAGGGGTTTCTTGTCCTCTTAGCTATTTCTTTGATACTCTTGAAGGCATTCCAAGCCACTCTCTTCCTCCTGCGCAACTCAGGTGCCAGGTCATATGTCATGCTGACTTCTCGACCTAGGTACACATAACTGTTGCATTCAGAGGTGGTCATCCTATTGAGAGCGAATGAAAAGTCAGGAACGAGACTGATTCTCATAATCATTGTCTTTGTGAGATTCAGCTGTAATCTAACCTTTCCACCCTCATGGTACAAGTCGTCCAGCATTTGTGCTGCTTGACTTATGTTTGGTGTTATTAGAACGATGTCATTAGCAAAGTGGAGGACTGTCTATCTTCACTCCCATTCCTTCCCATTCCAGTTGTTACATGACAAACTCAAGGGTGGCACTGAAGAGGTTCAGTGAAATAGTATTGCCCTGCCCAACCCCTCTTTTGACATGGATGATCACTTCCTTGGAGAATGGTGAGATGCTGGTAGTGAATCTATAATACAGCTCATGGAGGATCCTGATGTATTGACTTTGAATGCCCTGTTTGGCTAGGGCTTCCATGACTGCTTCCATCTCAACAGAATCAAAGGCCTTTTATAAAATCAATGAACGTTAGGCAGAGCGGCATCTTGAACTCCTGAGAAACCTAAATGAGCTTGGTTATCATGTGGATATGGTCGATCATGCTGAATCCTTTGTGAAACCCAGCTAGCTTGCATGGTTGTCCTTCATCTAGTGTTCTGCCAATCCTATTCAGGATGACTCGAGTGAACAGCTTGTAGATGACAAACAATAGACAGATCGGGCAATAGTTGCCAGTGTCGTGGATGTCTCCCTTCTTGTAATGTAGTACAGTCCTGCTGTTTTTTTCTATTGGGAGGGAACCTTTTATTCAGATAGGTAGAGTGTGAAGATCCAAGTCAGTGTATTGATGAGTACTAGCGGAAGGTTCTTCAGGTATTCGGGTCTGACCTTGTCTGTGCCTGAAGTTGTTTCCTTCTTTACCGATGAAATGCCATGTCGAATTTTGGGAGGAAGAACGTTGGGTATGACATATCCATCTTGTGGAATTTGGTATGTGGGCAGGTGAATGTGGCTATCGAAGAGATCTGAGTAGAAGTCATGGATAATCTTCTCCATTGACCTTCTGGATGATGTGATGGATCCATCAGGATGTTGAAAGGCAGTCATCTTGGTCTTTTAGTTGACAAAGGACGGGCGGGCATTGCAATTGCTTTTCCTGGCTTCTGCCACATCTTCCAGCAGTGCTGCTGTTCTCTCTTTAAGGTCTTATTTTATTGCTTCTCTGCACTGCTTCACGAGCTCGGACGTTTGCTTGTAGTTGCCTGATGCTTCCGCCAAGCCAAGAGTTTTCAAATATAGGCTTTTATTTTTGTTTTCGTGGCTATCTCTCTCTTGGCATTTCTCACACAATCATGAAGGTACTGAACCAGTTGATCGTATTCCTCATCAATGTTGTCAATGACGGCATCTTTCCATGTTGCAGCAATAGTGTCAAAGAGCTCCCAGTTGGTGGTCAATCTGAGAGTCGCTTCTTGAACTTTGCAGCCCTTTCTCCTTGCTTTGTGAAGTAGAATTTTGCATGAAGAGACGGTGGTCTGATCTCGTTTGGAATTTTGGGACAACAGCGACATTGGTCAGACAAAACCGTCGATTGAAAATGATGTGGTCAAGTGAAACTGTCCACTGGGAGATTCCCAAGTCCAATATTTAGATTCAGCCTTCTGGAATTGTGGATTACCATGAATGGTCTTGGTCAACATGATGTACTCAGGCAGTCTCTCACCCTGCTCATTCCATTCTAGGCCATGGGTCCTGATGTGGAGTTCTTTGGCTGATCGTCTCGATCCTATCTTGACATTAAAATCACCAACAATGATCTTGTAGAAGGTATGCTCTTCTTTATAGAACTCCTCCAGCTCCATGTAGAACTTCTCAATTTCTCCTTCATCATAATTGGATGTTGGTGTGTAGACAACAAAGATAGAAACTTCTGGCAGTGAGCCACATCTATTCAAGTGTAATTGTCCGATTCATGTTGTTAGATATTTGAATGCATCAATGCTTATGGACAAGTTCATGTTGACAAGGATGAATGCATCTGATGCCTGCATATGTGCATTGAAAATACAGACAGTCATTTTTGTCTTTCTTTGTTTTGGCAGCCTAGTTCGGCCTTGAGATTTTATCAAGGCCTCTCCTTCCTCATCTTTCTTAACGCTGCCATATTTTTGGCTCCTTCAGGGTCAGGGGAATGAGACCCATTGTATTTATTGGTTTTGTCATATTGAATACACCACGGATAGATTGCCAGGCTCTGCCATGCGGCGGGATACTCTTGGTAGCTTGACAGGCTCTCCGAGAGGGATAGAGGCTTTTAGGGTGGCCTCTAATCGCCCTTGCAGGTGTTTCCATGGTTCAAACTATATTTGAACTCTATCAAGTATGGTGCAGCAATTCTGGAAGATGGGTATTAAGTGTCTTATGATGTGTTGTGTGGCCGCTTAGATATCTCATTATTCTATTGAACTGAATTTCCATCCCAATAAGTGATGAGCACTTTTTCTTTTTATTTATTTACTTATTCATTTATTTATATGAATCACCATGAGACACAGTTACAGACTTACAAACTTTCTTGATTGTTTTTCAGTCAATCAATATTTGAGTATCCATCCAGTGCCTATTCTAGACCACCAATGTTCCAAGGATAACTTCCCCCACCCCCAACTCTTCCCACCCTTTGCCTCTGTGGCAGGCACATTCCCTCTTACTCTCCCCTCTCCTTTGGGTGTCATAGTTTGCAATACAGGTACAAAGCGACCATCATGTTTGGTCCATAGTCTATTTCAGCATACATCTACCATCCCAAGCTATTCCTCCAACCATAATTTACTTAGTGGTCCTTTCTCCATCCCAGCTGCCTTTTCCCCCAGCACATGAGATGGGCTTCCAAGCTGTGGAGCAATCCTTCTGGCCCTTATCTTTACTATCCTTAGTTGTTAGTCTCCATTATGTTACTTTATATGTTACTTTATATTCCACAAATGAATGTTAACATTCTATGTCTGTCCCTCTCTTTCTGACTCATTTCACTTAACATGATACTCTACATGTAAGTCCACTTATATGCAAATGTCATTGTTTCACCTTTTCTAATGGCTGCAAAGTATTCCATTGTGTAGATTACCAATGTTTTTTTTTTTTAATCAGTCATCTATTCTCAGGCACTGGGTTTTTTTTTTTTTTTAAGTTTTGGACATTGTAAACGGTGCTGCAATAAAGATACAAGTGCAGATATCAATTCTACTGTACTATTTTGTGTCTCCGGGATATATTCCCAGAAGTGGTATTGCTGGGTCAAATGGGAGCTCAATTTCTGATTTTTTGAGAAACATCCATATTGCTTTCCAAAGGCCTGAACCATTCCCACTAGCAGCAAAGGAGAATTTCTTTTTCCCCACATCTGCACCAACACAGGTTGCTTTTTTTCTTTTGGATGTGTGCCAGTCGCTGTGGTGTGAGATGATATCTCATTGTGGTTTTGATCTGCATCTTCCTCATGATTAGTGAAGAGTGTTTTTTCATGTGCCTTTTGGCCATTCGGATTACTTTTTTGAGAAAGTTTCTATTCATTTCATTGACCCATTTTCTGATGGGATTGGATTTTTTTTCTTTTATAGTTCAGCCAGTGCCATGTGTATCCTTTATATTAACCTCTTAACAAATATATATTGGATGAATATCCTTTCCAATTCTGTAGACTGTCTTTGTATTCTGGTCACTGTTTCTTTTGAGGTATAAAGGCATCTTAGTTTAAGATAGTCCCATTTGTTTATTTATCTGTTTCCACTTACTTTGTCAGCAACCCTGAAATGCTTCCTGGCAGTGCATGTGGGCGGGAGTCATTGCTAAGCACAGAGCCAGGATTAGCCTCGAGTACTTTTGTGTGTGGACTACTGCTCTTCCCTCCACAGAGAAAAAAAGCAGAAAACATAATTAGGTTTTTTTTTGTGTGTGTGTTAGCTTTTTGGGTCACATCTGGCAATGCTTAGGGGTTACTCCTGGCTCTGCACTCAGGAATTACTACTGACAGTGCTCAGGGACCATATGGGATGCTGATCTGCCACATGCAAGACAAATGCCCTGATCTGCCACATGCAAGACAAATGCCCTACCCACTATGCAATCACTCCAGTCCAAAAATAGAATGATTAAAGAATTATCTTTAAATTCATTATTAAATAAGCATTTATTGTTTTTCCTTTCACCTATCTTTATAATTCAGTTTTATTGAAATTTAATTTTAACTGAGCTTTGTCCAGATTACTATTTCAGTCAAATATTAAGAATTAGAATTAAAATTGATTGACTTGCAGACCATGATGTCGAAAAATGTTTCCTTTTTCTTCATTGGCCAGGTCAGATTTACTTTATAAAGTAATGAGTTGACCCAAAGTTAACAGAAAAGTAGGGGACTGCTAACAGCTGGGAAGCAAGACACTCCAAGGATGTAGGGACAAGATGCTCAGAAAACCTGAGTCTAGACAATGTCACCATCACATATTGCTCTTTTCAGCTGCCAAGTGGAAAATTATTTAACCATTCGAGGCTAGCCGTGAGCGTCTGGCTTCTGTACTGTGTAGTTGTGCTTGCTTGCTTAGGCTAATTACCAAGTTGATTGATGTAGCCAAGCAGAGTGTAATAAAAATGGATGGATCCATCACATCCTCCAGAACGGCAATGGAGAAGATTATCCATGACTTCTACTCAACTCTCTTCGATAGCCATGTCCACTTGCCGACATACCAAATTCCACAGGATGGCTATGTCATTCCCAATGTTCTCCCTTCTGAAATCCGACACGCCATTTCGTCGGTAAAGAAACAAACAGCACCTGGCCCAGACAAGGTCAGACCTGAACACCTGAAGAACCTGCCGTCAGTACTCATCAATACACTGGCTTGGCTCTTCACTCCCTACCTGTCTGAATGCAAGGTTCCGTCCCAATGGAAAACCAGCAGGACCGTACTACTGTTCAAGAAGGGAGACATCCATGACATTGGCAACTATCGCCCGATCTGCCTATTGTCTGTCATCTACAAGTTGTTCACTCGAGTCATACTAAATAGGATTGGCAGAACACTAGATGAAGGACAACCATGTGAGCAAGCCGGGTTCCGCAAAGGATTCAACACCATCGACCATATCCACGCGATAACCAAGCTCATTGAGGTTTCTCGGGAGTTCAAGATGCTGCTCTGTTTAACGTTCATTGATTTAAAGAAGGCCTTTGATTCTGTTGAGATGGAAGCGGTCATTGAAGCCCTAGCCAACCAGGGCATTCAAGCCCAATACATCAGGTCCTCCATGAGCTGTATTGCGGATTCACTACCAGGATCTCACCATTCTACAAAGAAGTGATCGTTGATGTCAAGAGAGGGGTGCGGCAGGGTGATACCATTTCACCGAAACTCTTTAGTGCCACCCTCGAGAACATCATGCGACAACTGGAATGGGAAGGAATGGGAGTGAAGATAGACGGTCGGCAACTACACCACCTCCGCTTTGCTGATGACATTGTTTTAATAACACCAAACATCAGCCAAGCGGCACAAATGCTGGCCGACTTTGACCGTGAGTGTGGAAAGGTAGGACTACAGCTGAATCTTACGAAGACAATGTTTATGAGAAACAGCCTTGTTCCTGACGCCCCATTCGCTCTCAACGGAATGACCATCTCCGAATGCAACAGCTATGTGTACCTAGGTCGAGAGGTCAACATGACAAATGACCTGGCACCTGAGCTGCGCAGGAGGAAGAGAGCGGCTTGGAACGCCTTCAAGAACGTTGAAGAAATAGCTAAGAGGATGAAGAACCTCCGGCTCTGGGCACATCTCTTTGATTTCACTTGTCTTCCTGCATTAACATATGCCTCAGAGACCTGGGCCCTACGCAAACAAGATGAGAACGCTATTCAGGTCTCCCAAAGAAGAATAGAAAGAGCTATGCTTGGAATATCACGTTTCACTCAAATGAGAGAAAGAATCCGGAGTTCTGATATCCGTCCACGATCAAGAATCAGGGACACTGTCTCATTTGCCACGGTGTCAAAAATCAAATGGGCTGGTCACGTAATGAGATTTAAAGACGACCACTGGACTAGAGCTGTTACCGACTGGATTCCACGGGATGTCAAAAGACCGCGTGGCCGCCCACCTACCAGATGGTCAGACTTCTTCGTCAAGATCATGAACGATCGGTTTGAGGCTCTTCATGTTCCCGGAGCGAACCGATGCCATTGGGCTACACTAGCACGCGACAGGGACAAATGGAGATGTTACTGGCGCCCGCTCGAGCAAATCGCCGACTAACGGGAAGTTAAGTGATTAAGTGAGGCTAGCCGTGAGCATCTGGCTTCTGTACTGTGTAGTTGTGCTTGCTTGCTTTGGCTAATTACAAAGTTGATTGATGTAGCCAAGCAGAGTGTAATAAAAAATGTTTAAAACTTTGCTTGAACTTATGTTTGGGGCTGTTCATTGCACTGAGACCTTATTCTCAGACTCAGCAGCCCCTGCAGGTTCATAAAAGCTCTTCAATCGGGAAAACAAGTGCACTTGAAGTTTCTTGGGTAGGCTCTCACCCCACAGCAGTAGTAATGTCAATATTTTCAGAAATGAAAACAACAAAAATCCCTATTCTTCTTCAGTGAGAAAGAGGGTCGGTATATCTGCATCGAACTTGTTGAGATCCTTTTGGTATTGTCACTACCATATCTTCCTAAACCTAATTTAATCTAGCGAAAATATTGGAGCCAGAGAGATAGCTCAAGCAGTGGAGCACCTGTAAAGAATATGTGAGGCTGTGAGTTGGCTTCCTCTCTCCCATGCCCCAATGGAGTACTGTCAAGACTGGCACTGGTACCCTTGGTCACCACTGGGTTGTGGTGACCCTTTTATAAAGTTGGAAGTTTTTTGAGGTGTTTATTTAAAGAACTAAAAGGGGGTTGGAGAAATTGTAGAGTGGGTAAGATGCTTACTTTGCATGTAGCAGTCCCCCCAGGTTGAATCCTAGCACCATGTTTCATCTCCCGAGTCTGCCAGGATTGAGCCAGAAGACCTGAGCATAAATAAAGGAGAGAAAAGAGAGTAAAAGGGAATGTGCCTTCCAGAGAGGTAGTGAAGGGATAGGAGGGGGCAGGCGTGGCAGTAGGGATACCGGGAACATTGGTGGTGGAAAATGGGCAATGGTGGAGGGATGGGTAATTGATAATTGTATCACTGAAACATAATCATGAAAGTTTGTAAATCTGTAGCTGTTTCTCATAGTGATTCATTAAAGGTAAAGGTAAAGGTAAAGGCCCTCCCGTTGATCGTCGATTTGCTCGAGCGGGCCCAGTAACGTCTCCATTGGAGACTTTGTTGTTACTGTGTCTGGCATATCGAATACTCTCGGTAGCTTGCCGGGCTCTCCGAGAGGGGCAGAGGAATCGAACTTGGGTCGGCCATGTTGGCTGCTTGTAAGGCAAATGCCCTACCCGCTGTGCTATCGATTCATTAAAAAATTTTTAAAAAGAAATGTTTTAGCATTTTATTTTAATTAATGCTTATAAAACAAAGTGATAGGTTTGAAGTTAAGTGTTCAAATTTCCATCTTTATGAACCCTCAAAATATCTCCAGATAGATAACACTTAAAATAATTTTGTGATTATTTTCTAGCCTATTAAAGTGCAAATATAAACATAAACACCGAACCACCCAACTAAATTTCATACTGGCTTTGTAATCTGTCTTTTCTCACCGACTCAAGATATTTTTGCAGCTTCTAATCTCTATTAAATTTATATAAACATGCATATAAATATATAATTATATAAAAATATTTATTTATAAATATTTTTATATAATTATATAAAAATATTTATAAATAAATATTTTTATATTTATATATTTATTAAAAACACCAATATTTGACTAACTATTACTAAAGCCATGTCAGTTTTTTATTGTATAACAAACTATAACTGCTAACATCATTGATATTCAAAATTATCCAAAAATTTAAACAAGAGGCTAGAGAAATAGTACAGTAGATAAGGCACTTTTCTTGCATGCAGCTGACCTGATTTTATCCCTGGCATCACAGATGGTGCCCTAAGCATTGCCAGGAGTGATCCCTGAGCACAGACCCAGGACTGAGCCCTAATTACTGCAAAGTGTGGCCCACCCCCAAACAGACAAAACAACAAAAATTAACAGATGCAGCTCTTTATTTTCATAAGTAAATGCCACTAAAGTGATGTGTTTTAAATGTTGCCATGTGATAACTGCATTTACTTAAAAAACTACTATATTTGGAACTCCTTGGGCAATTTATCTAGGTTATGTTTAGACATATACACTGCCAAATTAGATATTTAAAATATCATGTAATTAACCCTTAAAAGATAGTTTAACTATTTTTTATTTCCTTAAACCTTCATAGAATTAGACATCATAGTGATATTACCAATTTTTGTTTTTCCTAATCACATCAGTAATATATCTCATTCTTATCTCATATTGAATTTAGTTATTGGAGAAACTTTTATTAAATATTAGAATTTATTTTCTAATTATTTAAAATCCATCGTCATATTCTATTACATAAAAAACTTTGCTTCAGCAATTATTAAGAATAATTTTGTTATGATCAATCAATGTTTTTTTATGAAATATCTTGCCTTCTGTTTAATCTTTTTCTGTAAAAATTTGTCCTTTCAATTTTTATTTTTCTTTTCTTATCATAGCTGTGGTAGTATAACTTCATAACTTAATCAAGTTTATGACAGTGAATAACAAACCTGCATCCTGAATAATACTTGAGACTTCACTCAGCATTTGCTTTCACTGTTACAATTTTTGCTGATTTATTTATACGAAATTAATCCTGTTTTGATTTGAGCATAAATATATTTGCTACAGTGTTCCACTTGTCATTTTTTCCTACCTAAAATGATAAGGTTTTTATTTTTTCTCATCGGTTGGGATTGACCCTTCATTATATCTGTTTTTAACTATTCAATTAGAGTTTATTGTCTTCAAATTATGTCTAAAAAGAGGTCTTGGTAAAAGATGATGTTATTCAGGAGAGAGCAATAAATACACTAATAAACTATAAATATTATAGTTAAGTGATATTATGGAAAGAAAAATGTGATTTTTGGGGACCTGCTTACATAATGCATGTTTTGATATGAAGATGGCAGACGTAAAATGGTTAGTATCCAAACTGACAATTATTCAATTGTATTATAATTATACAATTATTCAATTGACAATTGAATATCTCAATATTACATAAACTTCAGAATGTTCCAGTAGCAATCACAGTATATCTATAAGTTAGTATGCATGAATAGAGCACTGCAGAACTCCAAAATTCAAACAAGAGAAAAGAAAAATAGTTGACTAATGAACTTGGAGAAAGTTTGTATCATGCAACAAAGCAAAAAGATTTTGGAGGAGAAGCTCAATTATTTTAGTAAATTCTGATCTGAATGAGTTATTATAAGACAAACCCTTGGCTTTTGATTACGAAACCCAGATTATCAAGTAGTGGCAAAATGGGGTAAAGGGTGCAGAGAATGAAAAAAGTGGACTAGAGGTGACACAGAGACTATAGTGGAGGGTCCTGGCACTTTGTAAAGGTGGATGCAGTGATTTTGTACATCAAAGCCAAAAATGTTAATGGTATCGTAACGATGTTATCCAAAATATAGTAAAAATAATTTAATAAAAAAGCAAAACAAGAATAAATACATAAATCGCATCTCTCTCAGAATATAGGTATGGCCTAACCAGTTAGTGATAAAATAAAATCTACCAGGAAATATTCCTCCTGTTTTGACATGGGTATAAAAAATGTGAAAACAACATTAATATAACCGTAACTCCTTAACCATGCTCATGAATGTGATCTTGTTGTTATCTTAAAAATAATTTTAAAGCAGAATTCTTTATGATTTATTATCAGAAAAAAAGAAAATGCCATTCTATGCATTAGCCAGTCACACAAGTACTGGAGATAGGGCTCCCTCTGCTGCATTGAGAGCAGGATTCAATCTGACATAGTGACTTACAGGAATATATAGACATAATATATAATACATACAATATATAGTAGCACTGTCCTTCCGTTGTTCACCGATTTGCTCGAGTGGGCCCAGTAATATATAATACATACAATATATAGTAGCACTGTCCTCCCGTTGTTCATCGATTTGCTTGAGCAGGAACCAATAACGTCTCCATTGTGACACTGTTGTTACTGTTTTTGGCATATAGAATATATCACGGGTAGTTTACCAGGCTTTGTCCTACAGGCCAGATACTCTTGGTAGCTGCCAAGCTCTCTGGGAGGAATTGAACCCGGTTGACTGCATGCAAGTCAAATGCCCTACACGCTGTGGTATTGTTCCAGCCAAAGCTGGCGTTATAATATATAGCATATATAGTAATGCTGTTATAATATATACTATATATAGTAATATGTTGGCTGGAGCTCATTTGCCCACATGGCTGGGCACAAGCCTCAGGCAACCACAAGCTAATGTCCGAGCTCACAAAACAGTGCAGAGAAACAATAAAAGAAGACCTTAAAGAGAGAAGAGCAGAAATGCTGGCTGATGCGACAGAAGCAGGGAAAAACATTTGCAACGCCCGCCTGTCCTTCGACAACTACAGCCCTCTGATGTCCTGATGGATCTATCACATCTTCCAGAAGGGCAATGGAGAAGATTATCCATGACTTCTACTCGGATCTCTTCGATAGCCACATCCACCTGCCCACATACCAAATTCTGCAGGATGGATATGCCATTCTCAACATTCTACCTTCCAAAATCCTACTTGCCATTCATCAGTAAAGAAGTGAACAGCACCTGGCCCAGACAAGGTCAGACCCGAACACCTGAAAAATCTGCCGCCAGTACTCATCAATACCCCTGCTCAGCTCTTCACACGCTACTTGTCTGCATGCAAGGTTCCATCCCAAAGGAAAACCAGCAGGACCATGCTACTATACATAAGGGAGACATCCACAACACTGGCAACATTATTGCCCGATCTGCCTGTTGTCTGCCATCTACAAGCTGTTCACTTGAGCAATCCTGAATAGGATTTGCAGAACACTAGATGAAGGAAAACTGGACAACCATGCAAGCAAGCTGGGTTCCAAAAAGGATTCAGCACGATTGACCATATCCACACCGTAACCAAGCTCATTGAGGTTTCTCGGGAGTTCAAGATGCCACTCTCTCTAATGTTCATTGATTCTAAAAAATGCCTTTGATTCTGTTGATACTGAAGCGGTCATCAAAGCCCTAGTCAAAAAGAACATTCAAACTCATTACATCAGGAACCTCCATGAGCTGTATTACAGATTCACCACCATTATCTCACCATTCTACAAGGAAGTGATCATTGATGTAAACAGAAGGGTTCAACAGGGTGATACTATTTCACTGAAACTCTTCAGTGCCACCCTCAAGAACGTCATGCGATGACTGGTATGGGAAGGAATGGGAGTGAAGATAGACGATCGGCAACTACACCATCTCTGCTTTGCCTAAGACATTGTCCTAATAGCACCAAACATTAGCCAAGCAGCACAAATTCTAGCCGACTTCGACTGTGACTGTGGAAAGGTCAGGCTGCAGCTGAATTGCACAAAGACAATGTTCATGAAAAACGGACTCATTCCTGACTTTCCATTTGTTCTTAACAGAACAGACATCTCCGAATGCAACAGTTATGTGTACCTAGGTCGAGAACTCAACATGACAAACGACCTGGCACCTGAGATACACAGGAGGATGAGAGTGGCATGGAACACCTTCAAGAGTGTTGAAGAGATAGCTAAGAGGACGAAGAACCTCCAGTTCTGGGCATATCTCTTTGATTCCACTGTTCTTACTGCATTAACATACGCCTCAGAGACCTGGGCCCTATGAAAACAGAATGAGAACACTATTCGGGTCTCCCAAAGAGGAATCAAAAGAGCTATGCTTCGAGTATCACTCTTCACTCAAGTGAGAGAAGGAATCCGGAGTTCTGACCTTCATCGACAATCAAGAATCAAGAATGCTGTCTCGTTTGCCACGGCATCGAAAATCAGTTGGGCTGGACATGTAATGAGATTTGGAGATCAACACTGGACTAGAGCAGTTACTGAATGGATTCCACGGGATGTCAAAAGGTTGTGTGGCCACCCACCTATGAGGTGGTCAAACTTCTTTATCAAGACTATGAACTAACAGATTGAGGCTCTTTACATTCCTGGAGCAAGCAGACACCATTGGGCTACACTAGCACGGGACAGTGATGAATGGAGATGTCACTGGTGCCCTCTCGAGCAAATCAATGAGTAACGGGATGTCAAATGATCAAGTGAATATAATATATAATATTGCAAATAATATATAATATATAATATAATATATGTGGGGGCTGGAGCGATAGCACAGTGGGTAGAGCATTTGCCTTGCATGCAGCCAACATGGCTGACCCAAGTTTGATTCCTGCACCCCTCTCAGAGAGCCCCGCAAGCTACCGAGAGTATCTCGCCTGCACGGCAAAGCCTGGCAAGCTACCCGTGATGTACTTGATATGCCAAAAACAGTAACAACAAGTCTTACAATTTGTTGTGAGATGTAACTAGTGCCAACTCGAGCAAATCGATGAACAGCAGGAGGACAGTGATAATATATGTATATATAGCACTGTAGCACTGTCCTCCCATTGTTCATCAATTTGCTCGAGTGGATCCAGTAACGTCTCCATTGTGAGACTTGTCGTTATTCTGTTTGGCATATCAAACACGTCACAGGTATCTTGCTAGGCTTTGCTGTGCAGATGAATACTCTCAGTAGCTTGCCTGGCTCTCAGAGAGGGGTGGAGGAATCGAATCTGGGTCGGCCGGGCTGGCCAAGGCAAAAGTCCTACTGCTGTGCTATTGCTCCAGCGCATGTATATCACTTGATCACTTGACAACCCGTTACTCATCGATTTGCTCGAGCGGGCACCAGTAGCATCTCCATTCATCCCTGTCTCATGCAATGGCATTAGCTCATTTTAAGAACACTAAGAGCCTCAAACCAACTGTTCAGGGTCTTGACGAAGAAGTCTGACCATCTCATAGGTGGGTAGCCACGCAATCTTGACTTTGAATGCCCTGTTTGGCTAGGGCCTCGATGACTGCTTCAGTCTCAACAGAATCAAAGGCCTTCTTTAAATCAATGAATGCTATATAGAGCGGCTCTTGAACTCCCAAGAAACCTCAATGAGCTTGGATATCGTGTGGATATAGGAGATCGTGCTAAATCCTTTTCTGAACGCAGCTTGCTCGCATGGTTGTCCTTCATCTAGTGTTCTGCCAATCCTATTCAGGATAACTCAAGTGAACAGCTTGTAGATGACAGACAATAGGCAGATTCAATAGTTGCCAATGTTGTGGATGTCACCCTTCTTGTACAGTAGTACAGTCCTGCTGGTTTTCCACTGGGATGGAATCTTGCATTCAGACAGGTAGCATGTAAAGAACCGAGCAGGGGTATTGATGAGTACTGACGGCAGGTTCTTCAGGTGTTTGGCTCTGGCCTTGTCTGGGTCAGGTGCTGTTCGCTTCTTTACCGATGAAATGGTGTGTCGGATTTTGGAAGGGAGAATGTTGGGAACAACATATTCGTCCTACAAAATTTGGTATGTGGGCAGGTGGATGTGGCTATCAAAAAGATACGAGTAGAAATCATGGATGATCTTCTCCATAGCCCTTCTGGAAGATGTGATAGATCCATCAGGATGTCAGCGGGTGGTCATCTTGGTCTTATAGTTGGCGAAGGACAGGTGGGCATCACGAATGCTTTTCCCAGCTTCTGCCGCATCTGCCAGCACTGCTGCTCTTCTCTCTTAGAGGTCTTCCTTGATTGCTTCTCTGCACTGCTTTGCAAGCTCAGATGTTCGCTTGCTGTTGCCTGAGGCTTGTGCCAAGCCACATTGGACAATGAGCTCAAGAGATTTCGAAGAAAGTCGTCTTTTCGTGGCTATCTCTTTCTCGGCATTCCTTGCACAATCATGTAGGTACTGAACTAGTCGATCGTATTCCTCTTCAGTATTGTCAACGACGGCATCTTCCCAATTTGCTGCAATAGTGCCAAAAATCTCCCAGTTAGTGGTCATTCTGGGAGTTTTCTTCTTAAACTTTGCAGCCCTTTCTCCCTGCTCTGTGAAGTAGAATTTTACACGACGGAGATGGTATTCTGATCCCGTTGGAATTTTGAGGCAACGGTGACATCGATCAGCCAAGACTGTCAATTGAATATGATGTGGTCAATTTTGTTGTAGAACTGTCCACCGGGAGACTCCCTTGTCTAACGTTTAGATTCGGCCTTCTGGAATTGTGAGTTACCATGGATGGTCTTGGTCGACATGATGAACTGAGACAGTCTCTCACCCTGTTCGTTCCATTCTAGGCCATGGGTCCCGATGTGGAGTTCTTCGGCTGATCTTCTCAGTCCTATCTTGGCATTAAAATCACCAACAATGATCTTGTAGAAGCTGTGGTCTTCTTTATAGAACTTCTCCAGCTCCATGTATAACTTTTTAATTTCTCCATCATAATTGGATGTTGGTGTGTAGACAACAAAGATAGAAACTTCTGGCAATGTGCCACATCTATTCAAGTGTAATAGTCCAATTTGGGCTGTTAGACATTCGAATAAATCAATGTTTATGGCCAAGTTCATGTTGACAAGGACTGTGACACCACTGACACATCTTTTGTCACATGTTCTGAGGAACAGTTCTTCCCCAGTGTCGAAAACGGCATGATGTGATTGACGTCTTCTCGTCTCAGTCAGACCAATGATGTCATACTTGATCTTTCATGCTTGCACCATCCTGTCCTCAAATGGATGCATCTGATGCCAGCGTACATGCATTGAAAGTACAGACAGTCGTTTTTGTCCTTCTTCGTTTTGGCAGCCTAGGTCGGCCCTGAGATTTTATGAGATTCTCCTTCCTCATCCTTCTTAATGCTGCCATATTGGTGGCTCTTTCAGGATCAGGAGAATGGGACGCATTGTTTTTACTGCCCATGTATATATAATATATTATAATATGTAATATATTATAATCTGAGCTATTTCAGCTGGAGTGATAGCACAACAGGTAGGGCTTACAAGCCTTACAAGCGGCCAACATGGCCGACCCGAGTTCGATTCCTCCGCCCCTCTCGGAGAGCCCGGCAAGCTACCGAGAGTATTCGATATGCCGGACACAGTAACAACAAAGTCTCCAATGGAGACGTTACTGGGCCCGCTCGAGCAAATCGACGATCAACAGGAGGGCCTTTACCTTACCTTATATTATAATCTAATTATATAATATATTATATAGGTATATACCTATATATGTATATTCTAGAGCCCCTGATATATAGAATTCTTTCTTGTAGCAATCAATTTAACACCACAGCATATAATATTGCATCTTCATTTCAGGATTCCTTAATATTTAGCCTGAGTGAGAATTTGATAACAAATAGTTAAGAATATACATGCACGCATATATAGATTTGGGGGCATATTTTAATATTTTGATGTATTCATCTAACTTGCATTAAGTTGTGCGGATGCTGTGATGGTTGTGAGAATAAGGCTGTCACTGTCACTGTCACTGTTCTCCTGTTGTTTATCGATTTGCTCAAGCGGTCCCAGTAACTTCTCCATCCTGAGGCTTTAAACAAATATTGAAGAATTTTTCAGTTAGTGTTTTAATCTACTAGTGAGAAATGAATTATATGTTGTTTGTGGCACATACCATATTTTTGTAATATTTAATATGCATGCACAATATTATAAATGAATGCAGTATTTTATACTGAAATAAATATTTAAAGCAATTCAAGTAAAACTCTTAAGTGTATATGTGTACATTTGTGTATGTGTGTGTGTGTTGTATGTACCTGTATGTGAATTTGTTATAGGAGAAAACTAATTTAAATAACTTTTAAACACAATTCAATGTATGCAATACACAATGAACAGAAGGACTTAAAAGTTGAAATTCTGTATATGAAAATAAAATGTACATCTTAAAGCCCAATACTCCAAATTTTCAAAGTTTTATTTGTACACTACTGGTGTAGTTTATACAAGCAGACCTATTAAAGAATAATACAAGTAAAGAGAGATTCTTAGGTGTTCAAGAACTATCTCATTTGACAGTGTCTGCATTCTCTGTACTGAATCTCCTAGGGATCTGGAGTCTACATCTTACTAAAAGCACCAGACTATCTTCTATCTCAAGAGACAGGTGTTCAAATGGTTGTTTGTATTCCTTGTTTAGTAATGGGAGTTACAGAGATTCATAGTACCAGAGCTCTCTCTCCTGGGAATATACAGAAACGCATAAATAATTTCATTCACTTCTAATAGGATCACTCTTAACCATCCATTGTATAAGAAACCCTTCACTAATGTAACGAAAGGAGACAGAAGACGAAGTTTGGTGAGTTGAAAACTGTAGTCAAAGAGAAGAGAAAAATCCTCTATTGGCTCTGTGTTTTTGTTATAAAAAGAAAAATAACCTCACATTTGCTCAGGGTGCTCACTGGGCCTGTGCCCTGGAAAATGACTCTGAGATACAGGCATCCTCTATCACTCTGACATCAATAATTATGTAATAAGATAGGAAGCTTTTAATTTTATGTGCAGGGGCTAATGAAGACTATTCAGAAAGATCTCTTTGGGAGGAAAAGATTAAGTTTGCAATAGGAATTTGGTTTTTGTCTATTTGTTTTTTATTGTTGTTTATTTGTTTTGTCAGGACTTGGGGGCATATATGGTAATGCTGGGGAACTCCTGATCATGTGGTGCTCCGGTCTTTGTTCTGATGGTTTGGGGGATCAGATCCCAGGCTTGCAAATGCAGCACAGAGCTCAGCCTTTTGAGCTCTTTCCCTAGCCAAAACAGGTTCTGACGGAAGTCAGTTTTGGTTTGGTTGTTTCCTTTCATTTCCTTTTGGAATTTTAGGATCTCTGCTTTTTTTTCCCTCCCTTAAATGTATTCCCTATGACTCCAAGGAGTTGTTCTTGTCAGGAAGTTCTGCGTCTGTGTCCAAGAATGTGTGACATTGTAACCTAAACTCCATAGACATTTTGAAAAATTGCTGCTTTCATGATGAAAATGTTGTTTTAGGGAGGGTTTCATGAACACTCTATTCTTATTCTAATAAACTCAGTGCCTCACGAGTTCAGTCTGTATCAGCCTGGAGGTATTACTTAGCACATACTTCCTTATGCTTGCTGATGGGTGAGTGAATGGTGGATCAACCTGTGCACAATGGGAACTAGTTATGTATTTGTCTTTTCTCTTTCTATTTTCTTTTCCTTCCTTCTCTTCTTCCCTCCTTCCCTTCCCCTTTTCTTCTTTCCTACCTCCTTTCTTTCTTCCTTCCCTCCTTCCTTTACTCCCACCTCCCTCCCACCCACCCTCCCTCTCTCCTTCCTTCCTTCCTTCCTTCCTTCCTTCCTTCCTTCCTTCCTTCCTTCTTTTTGGCCACACCCAGTACTCAGAGTTGGCTCCTGGGTCTGACTCAGAGATCAATCTTGGTGGTGCTCAGACTACATGGATTGCATGGGATTGAACCCAGGTTAACTGCATGCAAGGCACATGCCCTACCAGCTGTACTCTCTCCAAAACCTGTATTTATTCATGGTAGAAGTTGTGTTCAATTTTGTTAAGGAAGGACAAAGTCATTGTCAAAGTCTTCACTCACTGTGAAACTTTTATTATGTTTCTGGCAGAGTCACAAAATTCTTTATCACTGTTTTTTTCTCCTGTTCACAATAATGAAGAAGTTGCCAAAACACAAACATATTGGCCTATTATAAACTGACTGCAAAAATCTAATTCCATTCCTTAAAAGCTGTTTGAATGACTTTGAGAATTTGTTGGGGGTGTGGGAAGTTAAAACTAAACAACTCCTAAACTGGTTGGTGATCCTCCCAATTGCTGGACCGGCTGCATCATCATTACAGAATATAGAAAAGCACTTTAGAAAATAGATAACGTAATGGAATCTAATCTCAAAGGGTCTTTACTGTGCAAATGGCACCAACAAAGGTAGAATACACTCAGTGCAAACTGGCAACTACAAAATAGGGAGTACTAGCAAGTCAGAAATAAAAATATTGCAGAAAATTTCTGTACTTTTATTTTATTTTTTAAAATTTATTTAATTATTTTTCAATTTTTATTAGTGAAGCATGAGGTAAAGTTGTGGACTTAGAAGTTTTTGTGCCTGGGTTTCATTTATACAATGATCGATTACCCATACCTCCACCAGTGCCCATTCTCCACCACCAATGATCCCAGTATCATTCCCACCCCCCATCTGCCCCATCCCATTCCACCTATGTGGCAGGGCATTCCCTTTTGTACTCTCTCTCCTTTTGGGTGCTGTGGTTTGCAAAAGAGGCATTGAGTGGCAATCATGTTTGGTCTATAGTCTACTTTCAGCATGTATCTCTCATCCTGAGAGGATCATCCCAACACACTTTACTTGGTGTTCCCTTAGCTATCTGAGCTGCCTTTTCCTGTAGCATGTGCGGCTGGACTTTAAGCTATGGAGTGAACCTCCTGGTACTTATCTCAACTATTCTTGGATGTTAGTCTCCTATTTTGTTACTTTATATTCCCCAGATGAATGCAATCTTTCTATGCCTGTCCCTCTCTTTCTGACTCATTTTGCTTGGCATGATACTTTCCATGTAGTACCACTTGTATGTAAATTTCATGACTTCATCTTTCCTAACAGCTACATAGAACTCCATTGTGTAAATGTGCAAAGTTTCTTTAACCAGTCATCTGTTCTGGGGCACTCGAGTTTTTTCCAGATTTTGGTTACTGTGGACAGTGCAGCAATCAACATAGAAGTGCAGATGTCATTTTGACTGTGCTTTTTTGCTTGACACAGGCTTGTGGTAGATGACTTTAACTATATTGAGGAAAGTCCCCTCTATACCCATTTTGGCGAGGGTTTTCATCATAAACGGGTGATGGATCTTATTATTCTCTCCATCTACTGATATGATCATATAGTTTTTATCTTTTGTTGATATGATGGATTATGTTGATTGATTTCCAAAAGTTGAACCATCCTTTCATCCCCAGGATGAGTACTACTTGGTCATGGTGTATGATCTTTTTGATGACTAGTTGAATTTTATTTGCTAGTATTTTGTTGTTGGGCTGGAGCAATAGCAAAGCAGTAGGGTGTTTGCCTTGCACGCAACCAACATGGCCGACCCGAGTTCAATTCCATTGCTTCTCTCAAAGAGCCCGGCAAGCTACCGAGAGTATCTTGCCCGCATGGCAGAGCCTGACAAGCTACCCGTAATGTATTCGATATGCCAAACACAGTAACAACAAAGTCTCCAATGGAGATGTTACTGGGCCCGCTCGAGCAAATCGATGAACAACGGGAGGACAGTGACAGTATTTTGTTGATGATTTTTGCATCTGTGTTCATTAGGGATATCAGCCCGTAGTTTTCTTTTCTTCTGTTGTCTTTGTTTCCTTTTGGTATTAGAGAGATATGGGCTTCATAGAAACTGTTTGGGAGAGTTTATGTTTCTTCAATTTCCTGGAAAAGCTTGAGAAGTACTGGCAATATGTCCTCTTCAAATGTTTGGAAAAATTCACTAGTGAATCCATCTGGACCTGGACTTTTGTTTTTGGGAAGAATTTTGATTACCGTTTCAATTTCCTTGACGTTAATAGGGCTATTAAGGTACTCTAGATCTTGATTCAGCCTTGAGAGATGATAAGAATCCAGGAATTTATCCATTTCTCCTAGGTTCTCTTGTTTCGTGGCATGCAGACTTTCAACGTAGTCTCTGATGATCTTTTGAATTTCTTTGGTTTCTGTTGTGATATCCCCCTTTTCATTTCTGATTCATTTTTTTAGGGTTCTCTCTCTCTTTTTTTGTGACTCTTGCTAGTGGTTCATCTATGTTATTTATTTTCTCGAAGAACCAGCTCTTGGTTTCACTGATCTTTCAGATTATTTCTTTGGTTTCCATGTCCTTGATTTCTGCTCTAAGTTTTATGATCTCTTTCTTTCTGCCTGACTTGGGCTCCTTTTGTTGGTCCTTTTCTAAGATCTTGAACTTTGAAGTCAAGTTGTTTATATGGGCCCTTTCTTCCTTCCTGAGAAATGCTTGATGAGCTATAAATTTTCCTTTTAACACGACTTTGGCTGCATCCCATAGGTTCTGGTAGCTTGTGTCTTCATTCTCATTTGTTTCCAGATATCTTTTGATTTCTTCCTTGACTTCCTTCCTGACCCACTCCTTGTTCGACATTGAATTGTTTAATTTTCAGGTGTTTGATTTGCTTCTCTGTCTGTGTGTGATTGAATTCTATCTTTAGTGCATCGTTGTCTGAAAAGATTGTTTATACTCTTTCTATCTTCCTAATTCTAATGAGGTATGTTTTGTGGCCTAGCACATGGTATATTTTGGAAAATGTTCCATGGGCAGCGGAGAAGAATGTATTTTCTTTCTTTTTTGGGATGTAAAGCCCTGCATAGGTCTATAAGCCCTCTCTCTTCTATTTCTTCCTTCAGAGCCAATGTTTCCTTGCTGAGTTTTGTTCTTGTTGATCTATCCAGAGGTGATAAAGCGATGTTGAATCTCCAATTACTGTTGTGTTGCTAGCAATATCCTCCTCAAAATCTGTTAGCAGTTGTTTTGAATATTTAGCTGTTCCCTCACTAGGTGCATATACATTTGAGAGTGTGTATTCTTCCTGTTGTATGTATCCCTTGATGAATAGAAAATCGCCTTGGATGTCTCTTCTAATCTTTTTCAACATGAAATTTATGTTTAGGATACTAGTATGGCCACCCCAACTTTTTTGAGGGAGCTGTTTGCTTGCAGTACTGTTTTCCACCTTTTAACTTTGAGTCTGTGTTTGCTCTGACTGTTCAGGTGAATTTCCTGTGGACAGCAGAATGTTGGGTTCTGTCTCTGAATCCATTTTGCCACTCTGTCTCTTAATTGGTGGATTTAAACCATTGATGTTGAGAGATATTTTTGTTATGGGGTTTTGTGTCAACTTTCTGTAAGGATTTGTGGTGCTTGTAGGGGTTGTCTTGTCTTATAGTAACCCATTTAGCCCTTCTTTTAGGTTTGATTTTGAGTCTATGAAATCCCTGAGCTGCTATTTATCCAGAAAATAGTGTACGTTCCTTCTATTTTGATGGAGAGTTTAGCCGGATAGTGTATTCTTGTTGAAGCATTCATTTCAGTGAGTTTTTTCACTATATCCCACCATTGCCTTCAGTCCTGGAGGGTTTCCTCTGATAGGTCTGCTGTGAATCTAAGGGTGATCCTTTGTATGTGATTTCCTTCCTTGACCTTGCTGCTTGCAGTATTGTGTCTCTATCCGTGGCATCCATCATTCTATCTATGATATGTCTTGGAGTATTTTTGTTAAGGTCTCTTTTAGCTGGCACCCTTCGGGCTCCTTGAATCTGAATGGCTGCATTGTCGGCTCTGGGAACTTTTCAGCAATGATTTGCTTAACCGTGGCTTTTTCATTGGGATTGTTTCCCTGAACTTCGGATACTCCAATGATTCTAATGTTGCTCTTCTTGGAATCATCTCCTAGGACTCTGTTTCACTCTAGAGCTATTTTGAGGTCTCTTGCCATTGTTTGTTGTTGCCTGTAGGCTTGGCGCAGCTGATCTTCCATCTCACTGATTCTGTCTTCAGTTGTGGCCATTCTACTGTTGAGGGAACACACTGAGTTTTTTATTTCATCTACGGAATCTTTTATTCGTGACATTTCTGTGCATAGCTTTCCAATTTCTGCTATCATTTCTTCCTGTATTTTCTCAATTGTTTCTCCCATGTCCTCCTTTAATTTACTGGATATCTGTCTCACTGTTTCATTGAGTTCATTGAACATCTTAATTACTTCATATCTGAATTCTTTCTCAGAGAGGTCCTTTAGTTGAGTAGCAACTACTGAGGCTTCTGGACTCTTTTCATCATCCTCCCCTTATGGTGGGGATTTACATTGTTTCTTTATGTTGGTGTGGAAGTATGTGGACTGAGATGTTACACAAGATTGCTGGGTGTGGGTAAACAGCCTGTGGCAGCCTGAGCATTGGCTGATCCAAAATTAGGCCACGCCCACTTCTGAAGAGGCTATGCTCACTTCTACAGAGGTCACATGCACATCTGAAGAGGCCATGCCCAATTTCTCAGAGGCCACTCCCTCTACTGGTACCTGGTGTCTGTGACAGGTACAACCTGGGGGTGGAAGAAGATGGGACACAGCTTTGGGCACGAACAGGAAGTGGCTCAGGGATGGTGAGCGTTCCAAGGTCCTAGAAGAGGCCTGGGGTGCGTTTGCGGGGAAAGCCAAGTCCCAAGTTCCAATGACTAACCTGCGGGTGGAAGAAGACTGGGCAGAGAGTTGGGGATGAACAGGAAGAGCTCTGTATTATTTTTAGTGTTATCACTGGGACGAGAGAATCTTCTCTCCATTTATTTATTTATTATTTATTTATTTTTGGGTAGGAGTCACACACAGAAGTGTCCAGGAATCATTCCTGGTTCCATGTTCAGGGATCACTCCTAGAAGTCTCATGGAACTATGGTTGGTGGTTGAACCCAGGTTGGGGCTGTGCAAGACAAGCATTCAAACCCTTGTACTATCCCTCTGCCCTCAGGGACTTCTCTTCTTGACTTTGCCTAAAGCAAATCATGCTGTCTGATCTATATATAGCAGCATTGCCAGATAATCTGTTAGAAAAAGATTTGGACCTGAGAGAGGTTTAGGGCTCAAATTCTTATAGTGTAAGTTAACCTCTGTCTCACGGTTCTCTGTATTCAGGGAAATACTACTTACTTGTTCCTGTATGTTTCCTGCAGACACATTATCTCCCCTCAGGCCACATCTTTCTTTCCTTGTGATTTCATGCTTTTTCTATTATTTTATTGAAATGCTTTAGTTCAATTTTATCAAATAATTTGAGACTTAAGTTTTCTCTACTAAGAGCCAAAGACTCCCCTTTCCTTTGGCTCATTCCATTTATTAATTTTAGTATCACTCTCTCTTTAAGTCTCTTACCTTCATCAGTGTCTCTGACATATATAAATCTCCTTTTATATTAATTATGTTGCCTTTCCTCCATTTTTGCTAGTTTGTTTTAAATAAACAATATTGAAATATGAACACAGATTTCTAGGTTTAAACATATAAAATAACCATTTTGCATGGTCTATTATACATATACATAATAAAATGAAGAAGGGCTAGATAAATTATGTAATGACTGGAGGTTTTGCATGCAGGGAGGCCTTGGTTAGATCCTGGCTTGTATGCTTCCTTAAGTACTGAATGTATGACTCCTGAGCACACATAAATGACTATTATCAGGTGTGGTTAAAAAAATTTCCACAAAACAAAAGAACAAAATATATGTTTAAATGAAAAAGGACTAGGGCTGTAGAGATAGTACTGTGGATAGGGCCCTTGCCTCACACATGGCCAATATGGGTTCAATCCCTGGCATGCCATTAAGTCCCCTGAAGAATGCCTCAGTGAAGAACCAAGAGTAACACTTTGCAATTGTCAAGTAATCCTGGTTGTGTCCTGAAGACCAAGAAAAAATAAGAAAACAGAAAAAAAAATAAATGAAAGAGGACTATCAGCATCCAAGGCAAAGGGGAAAGAGCTCTCAATTCTAAGGGAGCAAATGTATCAGGGAACAGAAAGTTATTGCACATAGAAACCTTGAATTTTATGATTGCATTCATCATGCACAGAATTGAAGTGTTATTATTTATGACCCATTCTGACAGTTGATTTGTCCTCAGGGCTCAAAAAATCATTGGATCCCAGATAGAAGAGACCATGTATAATTTAAGCTGCTACAACCCTGCTACATTTACCCTTGTTGGAATTCCTGGCCTGGAGAAGTTCCACATCTGGATTGGGATCCCTTTCTGTGTCATCTATGTTGTGGCTATTGTGGGCAATTGTATCCTCCTCTATCTCATTGCAGTTGAGCACAGTCTCCATGAGCCCATGTTCTTCTTCCTCGCTATGCTGGCTGCAACAGACCTAATTCTGTCCACTGCAACAGTCCCCAAACTACTCAGCAATCTCTGGTTTGCCTTCCATGAAATAACCTTCTCGGGTTGTCTCACCCAGATGTTCTTTCTCCACTTCAGCTTTGTAGTGGACTCAGCCATCCTGTTGGCCATGGCTTTTGATCGCTATGTGGCCATCTGCTTTCCCTTGAGATACACCACCATCCTGACTCCACAGATCATCATCAAGATTGTAGTGAGTATTATTGTGAGGAGCTTCTCTGTCATCTTGCCAGATGTCTTTCTCCTGAAACGCTTACCCTTCTGTGGGACACGCATCATCCCCCACACGTACTGTGAGCATATAGGGGTGGCTCGGCTTTCCACTGCTGACATCTCCATCAACATCTGGTATGGATTTGCTGTGCCTCTTATGACTGTTATCTCAGATGTTGTCTTTATTGCTGTTTCCTACACCTTTATTCTCCGTGCTGTCTTTCATCTCTCATCCCAGGGTGCCCGCCAAAAGGCTCTCAGCACCTGTGGCTCCCATGTCTGTGTCATTCTAATGTTTTACACACCTGCATTCTTTTCCATCCTTGCTCACCGTTTTGGGCACAGTGTTCCTCGAAATGTACTCATCCTATTTGCAAATCTCTATGTGGCGATACCTCCTGCACTAAATCCTGTTGTTTATGGAGTGAAAACCAAGCAGATCCAGGAAAAGTTTATTCTCCTCTTCACTTTGAAGAAGAAATAGTGAGTACAGAAGGGCATTGAAGGAGAAATTTTGGTTAAAGGTGATATTGCATTTGTTTCTTGATGCAGGATATTATAACACTGTAAGTTTCAGGCATGCCTCACTGAAATTTAACTCAGTTCTAATTAGGTAAAATTTTATAGAACATGGAGAGCAAATTAGAGTTGTAAATCTGGTTAAATTAAAATTAGAGTCTACACATGTATAAAGCATAAAATGGTGAAAGAGAAATAAAATCTAGAATTTTAAAAAATCTAGGTTATCTTGGTATGATTTCCCTACTGCATGTATGAGGATGCTGATGATGGATACAGAATAGAACCAATACTGAAGCCAGCGCAAAGAAATGAAAAGTTGAATACGATAATAGAAACCAAAAATATGTCTGGTTATTGTTTGTTGGAAATGTTTAAAATGTCCCAGTTATCTTTTCCTAAATGACAAGTGAAGAAACAGAATTCTGAACTTTCTGTCAGAGCAGAAACCTTAGGGTAACCATCCTTTTGTGAATGTATTTATCACCTTGCCACCAACCAGTCTAACTTCTTGTGACCATACAGACGAAATAGTTATTTTATGTCCACTGTCTTCCAGTTCACAGGATTGTTGCTAATAAAGCTCACTTAACCCATCAAATGTCTCTCATTTATGTAACCTCAAGTGAGAGTTGAATGGAACCTTCACAATTACAATACTATAGCTTCCTCTCCTCCATTGGAAAAAAAGTGCGAGATTTTTAAAGCATAGCAATTTCTTAACATGCAACTTACCCTAGTAATTCATAATTTATAGAACAAAGGGAAAGCTTCTCAGCCTATAGATAAAATAAAAGTCTGCATTATAAGAAGTATTATTATTTTCAATTACACCAAATTTATTCATTCACATTCTAACATTTATTTTATACATTGTTCACTATTTCTTAGGTGGTCTTACCTGTTATTTTCCCTACCCATCCCAGGTTACATTAATCTGATCATATTTTGCATTTTTTGTTTTGAGGGGCCACACTTAGTAGTCAGGTGCGTACTCAGGCAGTACTCCCGACTCTGCACTCACAAAATATTCCTGGCAGGACTCAGGGGACCATATGTAGCACAGAGGCTTGAACTTCGGTTGTTTGCATACAAGACAGCTCTCTACTCAATGATCTATTACACAAGTCCTGAAATATTTTTCTTCAATTTTATTCTCTGAAGATATTTTAACAACAGTTGAGTCATACATTATAAGGTTAATATATTTAATTAACAATTTATGAGATTAATATGTATTTACCCAGAGATATGAATTTATTTATTTATTTTATTTTATTTTTGGATCACACCCAGAGATGCACAGGGGTTAGTCCTGGCTTTGCACTCAGGAATTACTCCTGGCGGTGCTCAGGGAACCATATGGGATACTGGGAATCAAACCCGGGGTTGGTCTTGTACAAGGCAAACGCCCTACCTCCTGTACTATCGCTTCAGCCCTGATATGAATTTGTTTAGCTTATAAACATACAGTGACTTATTAGATATGCAGTCAGTAGTAGATTTATGCAACTTCAGGTTTGTCTGATTTTAAATGTCCTTATTTAATTTTATTGTTTGAATTTATCAGGGTGGTCTAAATTTCTTACTGAGTTGCTTCCCAGTTACCTGTTCACAATTTCACAAACTTAATTTATCCAGCATGAGCTGGTAAATCACTATTTCTCCTCGATGAAAGAGCTCTTCAATTTTTGTCTTTCCTCATAGCAAATAACAATAGCACAAGCATTACTTCCAAAGCCTATGTGTTTTCAATAAAGAATTTATGCAAATTCAAATCTTATTATAAATGCTTTATTCAGTGCTCTTAACTCTCAATGATTCTTCAATCTCTATCCAGTTTAAATAAGTTTCTTAAGACACTGACAAAGTTTATTTTAAACTCAATTTAACTTGAATTTAAATGTTCCTTATACATACATAGGAGAATAGAACTTTATTGATTCATTTATTTTTTGGGGGGGACACATCCAGTGACTCAGGTGGCTTACTCTCAGCTCTGCACTAGACGATCAATCCTGGCAGCCTCAGTGGAACAGATGAAGTGTCAGAGATCAATATTTGGGTTGTCTACATATGAGGCAAAATCTTTAATGTCTGTTCTATTTCTTTGGACCCCAAAGCATAGAACTTTTATCATGTTTCAGAAATCTAAGTAATATTATTACTGAGTTTGGGAAAACTTACACAAAAGATCTCACAAGATTAATGCCAATGTTAAGAAAAATAGTACTTGCCTCGTTAAATTAAATGCATAAATATTTTACTGAATATGGTTCTTGTGTCGTCTGTTTATTTCTTAACAATTGGTGTTTAGGTTTTAGTTAAAATTATTTTTTCAGAGTCACAGATATAGAAAAGCAGGCAATGAAGTTACCTTACAAACAGCTGAACTGAGTACAATTCCCTGCAACATGTATGGCTCCAACAATCTTCAATAAATATTTACTTGCTTAGACCAATTTTTATTACTATTACTATTATTATTGCTTTTTATGTGAATCCACCTATGCTCATGGCTTCCTCCTACCTCTATACTCATGAATAATTTCTGACGGGCTTGGGAGTACTGGGATTGAACTTGTTAGGAACTTGAAAAGGAAGTGGTTATGCACTGTACTGTCTCTCTGGCCCCACCAACTTTTATTTTTATAAAATGAGAGAACACTGAGTATTAAAAAAAGGAAAGAAGAGCACTGTATCTATTACTGCTGCTTGTGTGTGTGAGTGCTGTGAAAATGAATAAATAAGTAAAGATAAAATGTAAATAAATGGATATTAAGGTAAGGTAAGGTAAAGACCCTCCCGTTGATCGTCGATTTTGCTCGAGCGGGCCCAGTAACGTCTCTATTGGAGACTTTTGTTGTTACTGTGTTTGGCATATCGAATACTCTCAGTAGCTTGCCAGGCTCTCCAAGAGGGATGGAGGAATCGAACTCGGGTCGGCCATGTTGGCCGCTTGTAAGGCGAACACCCTACCAAGCTCTAAATTTTTAAATATTTAAGTTTTTCTCTGAATTTTAAGTATTTAAGTATTTCTTCTCTACAAGGAATAGGAAGGCAAATTTGATGAAGAACCAGTTTTTAAAGAAATAATAGATAAGAGTTTCCCAGATTTTAGAAATCAGGCCTCCCAAGAGTTTGTCAAGAGTCCCTGGATCCCGTTCAGTGATTCTAGGCCAACCATCTTGTGCATCAATGAGAAGGTCTGGGGATACAAAGCTGCCTTGGCACTGTGGTGTTAGGGTTTACCACTATGGGTGGGAGTCAATGACCTCAGAATCTGGGATGCTAAGGGGGAACATCTGGTGCCATTGATCAATTCATTGTCAGCTTTATGTAAGGCATGTACCTTTGTTCTCTCTGGCTCTTCGCCAGAATTCTAATCTACACTTAGAACCTTATATGTTTATTCAATAGTGATATGCTGATGATTCTCTATAGAGCACTCGTTCAGATACTTAGACAACAAAAAACATAACCTACACAGGAAGCATTGTTGAAGATGAGCAGGAGAGTCATGGTAGGTCTTATTGAAACCAGAGTTTCTATATAAAATTACTGAGCAAGTTAGATCATAACCCAGCAACTAATGAGATAACTCTGGATCTGTAAGTAATGAGAAACCACTAACATGAGCGATGGTGTAAATGTCTAAGCTGGCAAAATATCACCCTGGTTGACCACTTTTTCACTTTCTAAACAGTCGAGGGCCCTGGGACCTGAGTTGCATAGGTCTTTCTGGCTCAGAGGCCCCCTGCTGCAACTTGTCTCTATTCTCTGGAGAAATCAAGAGAAGTACATTTAAACCATCTCTTCAGTGTTCTGAGTTTATTCTTCCCAACATAAACATGAATCTATGTATGTCTCTTAGTTTTGCATCTGTCCTTGGTGACCCTGGGACAGCTTCTTTCTTTCTTTGTTCTTTTCCTGATTGCTGTGTCTTGAATGAACCTTCAAAATGCTAACTGAACAAGGACCTTCAAGGTAGGAGCCTGTGATGTGGTAAACAAGGAACTTTCTGAAAGGCAAGACCAGAAAGGAGAAGAGCCAATGAGATATAGAGGTGATAGAGAGGTGATAAGAAGGTGGGCAAAATGTGGGCTCCAGTAAATGAGACGTTTAATGATAAGAACTGTGAATACAGTTTGAAACTGATACTCATGGTGTGAATGAGTATTGTGTAAACGAGGAGTATCTATTATTTGATCCTCTCTCAATACTCTCTACAAAATATTTGTAGGATACTATAAGCTGGAGCAATAGCACAGTGGGTAGGGCGTTTGCCTTGCACATGGCTGGTCTGCCGACCGGAGTTAAATTTCTCCACCCCTCTCGGAGAGCCGGGCAAGCTACTGAGAGTATCTTGCCCACATGGCCATGGCAAAGCCTGGCAAGCTACCTGTGATGTGTTCGATATGCCAAACACAGTAACAAGTTTCACAATGTTACTGGGTCCACTTGAGCAAATTGATGAACAACGGGAGGACAGTGCTACAGTGCAGTGCTACTATAGGAAATGTGTAGGAAAATAACTTATAATATTTATAATTTTATGGCAATGGCAGGGAAAACTGATTTCAAAATATAGTTAAAATTTCTCTTCACTGATTTTCGCAGTAAAATTTTTACATTAAACATTTTTAAATGGGATAGATCCTATCGTTCTTTGAGTATCCATATTATTTCTATGAAGTAACAAACATTCTATTTCTTCATACTTGGAATTATACATTTGTCCCCCCTCCTCTTGGAGTAGGGATTAATACTACACAATGTCCTTTGGTTACTCAATGGGAATAATGAATCTAATTAGAAGTCCTGGTGAAAGATAAAGGCACGCAGCATGGAGCAACCAAATGCATTGATAGATATAAGTGGCTGGAGTAGAGTGACGTATAGAAGGTGAATGTTCTAATAAGAGAATTGTTTGAGCCATTAATTAGATGATTGCAAGTGAAGGAGGTATGATTAAGTCAATGTCAAGTCTTGTACTTTAAAAAACTGATTATGACATATTATTATTAATTGTATTGGAGAGCATTTTGGGAGAATTTGTTGGGGAAATGGAAAGATAAATTTGATATTTTGGATCATGCTAAGTTGGATGCACCTGAGTGCTTTGTATGTGAAGTTACTAGGCTTAAGATGACTAATAACTATATAATTCCAAAGTCAAGAATTGAGGAATATATTCATTACATGGGTTGGAGTGATAGCACAGCGGTAGGGCATTTGCCTTGTGCGTAGCCAGCCTGGCCGAGCCGGGTTCGATTCCTCCACCCCTCTCAGAGAGCCCGGCAAGCTACCAAGAGTATCTCGCTCGCACGGCAAAGCCAAACACAGTAACAACAAGTCTCAAAGTGGAGATGTTACTGGGCCCGCTTAAGCAAATCGATGAACAATGGGAGGACTGAGAGGTTATTCATTACATATATTCCATCATATTTATATTTATATGTATAAATTTAAATATAAATATTCATATAAAGCTGTCCAGTGTATGGTTAAAGGATGACTCACTGTAAAACTCAAATACTCAAGTGGCTAGAAGTATGTGCCTAATAATGTAAGAAAGAATGGAGTATTATGTCACTACACATGTTTTAATAAAGTCTCAAATGGTTGTGTTCTTGAACAGATTAGCCAGTGATAACTGCCCTTAAAAATGTTTATTGAACATTGCATGTGCCACATCTACTGCACTCTCTACTTATATGTGAGAGAAGGATCTCAATTCTAAGATTCTGACATAGGAATGATAAAGAATGTATTCTTTTTTATTTCATAGAGGCATCATTTAGTTTGCTTATTGATTTTTTAAATGTCTGAAATTTTCTTAAACACCATAATAGAGTTATTTCAGATACTCAGTGTTCCTTCATCAATCCCACTCCCAGTGATACCTTCCCTCCATCAATGCCCCAGCTCCCACACGCCCCCATGGTTCCCCTCTTAGCAGGCACAACATATTTTATTTTATATTGTTTTTAAACACATATCTCGCAATGGTGCTACTAGTCATTTTCTGATGATATATCGAGCTTCCTACTTTATTGTTTTCATTCACTGAGTTTAGAGGGAGTCTACAAAGTTTCACCATCTAATTTTCTGTGCTTCTTCTGGCCTATCAATACTGTGAAGTTTAGAGATGTTGATCCATGAACTATGTAATTGGGATCATTTAGCAGCTAGATATGGCTTTGCGATTAGTCATGGAATTAGGCCATTTCTATGCCTGAGAAAGTCAAATGTGGGCAGGGCATTGGGCCTTCCTACAGGGTAGGAACTCAACTCGCCCCCATTCCTAGAGTTCAGAGATCTCATTCTGGAGGCCGGGCCGAACTGGAGGAATCAGTTGTTGCATTTCTCTGAAAACATATTCTTGAAATAAAATCAACTTGGAAAAATCTTTAAGAATATGCTTTGACAAAAGATATAGACATTGCTTTTAGAGAATACCACTTGTATCTATCCTGTTTACATGAGTGATCTTCACTACAGAATTAATAGAGGTAAACTGGAAGTTAGAATTAATGTTCTAAACTTGAAATGCAAATAAACTAAAAAAAAATCCATGATATACCTTGGTGTTTGAGACTGACTTCTGAATGCTATGTTATCCTGCAGTTATTATTAAAGTTTTAAAGTATTAAAAACTAAAAAATTTCATTTCAAAATATCTAATGAAGTACACTTTTTGAAAAGACATTTTGCTTGGGGTTACTCCTGGCTCTGCACTCAGAAATTAATCCTGGATGGTCTCGAGGGACTATATGGGATGCTGGGTCAGCCCCATACAGGCAAATGCCCTATCCACTTTACTCTAACTTCAGTCCCCACAATTATTACATTTTTCTAAAAAATAATTTCACACATAAGGCTTATTAAAATTTGCCTTGATTACTGATACCTGGACTGAACACAATACCTTTGTAAGTTTGATATCTCTGGGAAAATATTTCAATGTGATCACATTAAATAGAATACTGAAAAAAATTAAAAAAGGGGAGTAGTTTGTCATTTTCAAAAGAGGAAAGGAATTTATACTAAATAAGGATTAAAGACTGAGTCTTTAAAATATTGCTATAATTATTATTATATTATATTATTATATTCATATTCATTATTATGAATAATGAAAAATTTTTCATTTTTAGTGAATAAAATAGCACAAATCCATGATGGCATTCTACAACTTGAGCAGCTACAATCCAGAAGCCCTCATCCTACTGGGAATCCCAGGGCTGGAGCACGTTCACATCTGGATCAGCATTCCATTCTTCATTATCTACCTTGTGGCTCTCCTGGGCAATGGCTCCCTTATCTATCTTATCTCCACAGAGCGTAGCCTGCATGAGCCCATGTTCTTTTTCCTCTCCATCCTGTCAGCTACAGATCTCGTCCTGTCTAATACATGTGTACCCAAAGCAATGAGCATCTACTGGCGGGGTCCCCAGAAAATTACCTTTCCTGGATGTCTGACTCAGATGTTTTTTCTCCACTGTAGCTTTTTTGTGGAATCTGCCATCCTCTTAGCCATGGCATTTGATCGCTATGTAGCCATTTGCTTCCCTCTCAGGTATACCACTATTTTAACACACCAAATGGTTACTAAGATTGTAATAGGCATTCTCAGCAGGAGCTTTGTTATCATCTTCCCATGTGTGTTTCTATTAAAGAGACTGCCTTACTGCCGAACTCTCCTCATTCCCCATACCTACTGTGAGCACATAGGTGTTGCTCGACTCTCCTGTGCAGACATCTCCGTCAACATATGGTATGGATTTGCGGTGCCTCTAATGACTGTTCTCTCAGACATGATCCTTATTGGTGTTTCCTACTGTCTAATTCTTCATGCCATCTTTAACCTCCCATCCCAGGATGCCCGTCAGAAAGCCCTCAACACCTGTGGTTCTCATGTTTGTGTCATTCTGATATTCTATATTCCTTGCCTGTTTTCTGTCCTTTCTCACCGTTTTGGCCACAATATTCCTCTCTCCTTCCACATTATGGTAGCCAACCTCTATATAGTTATCCCTCCTGCACTCAATCCAATTATCTATGGGGTGAAGACCAAGCAGATTCGTGAAAAATTCATTCACGTCTTCCTCCATAAAGAGATACAATGAATAGAACTTAAAGTGTGGAAAGGAAAAGAAAGAGGTTATCATGTTGACTCTAGAATTTATTTCACTGTATAGCATCTACAATGGTGAGTTAAATATACATGAACTCCTAGAATTTGCATCTTAGTTGTAACTCCATGACATGGATTAAATATTTAGATATAATGTGAAGTGACAAAAACTTCAATTAACATCTATTTTTTAATAGATTGTTCAGCGGGAAATTTCATATTGTTTTTGAGATAGCCAAGACTTATGGGATAGAAGGTAAGAATATAAAACACAATCTAAGCTTGACAGGTATATAACAAGTCTAAGAGTTTGGGATTCAGTAAATTGAACATGACCAGATGAAAGTTGGTAAAACTAACAAGAATATGATTTCTTATTGTAGAGAAACTGAGAGGGGAGGAATAATCCTGGAGTATTACTGGATGTGCCCTCTCCCCACCAAAAAAAAACCAAAAATACAATCTAAAAACACCAAAAACAAATGAATCACTCATGGTTCAGTAACTCTCTCAGCAATAGAGTATATGTGTCATATATGGGGATTTAATTCCTTTTCCAACCTTATAAAGGCAGAAAATGGAAAAGATTTCCTTACAAAATTAATGATCTCTAGTTTTTCTAACTGCAAAAGAATTGATAGCTGTGAAAACCAATTGGTGATAAAATGTACCTTGACTCTCTCGTAATTCAGTTAGTCTCTGTATTCTCTAAAAGGGGCTAGAGCGATAGCACAGCGGTTAGGGCGTTAGCCTTGAACGCAGCTGACCTAGGCTCAATTCCTCCACACCTCTTGGAAAGCCTGGCAAGCTACCGAGATTAATTTGCCTGCAGAGCAATGTCTGGCAAGCTACCCGTGACGTATTCAATATGCCAAACAGAGTAACAAGTCTCACAATGGAGACGTTACTGGGCCCGCTTGAACAAATCGATGAAAAATGGGAGGATGGTGCAGTGCAGTACTATTATCTAGAAGACAATTTGGAGGTTTAATAAGAAATCTTGCATTCTTGGTGAAATTTGCTATTTCTGGAAGCAATATAGCTCTCCCTTACTGGCAGACAAAATGATTGTTGTATGATAGATTTATTAATCTTAATGTTCCACAAATAAAACCACACTTTATCAAAATTACCTATTTTCTCTAATTATTGTGGCTGTTGAAGAATTTTGGTTTTAGGTATAAAATTATTTCTGCACATTATTTTGTAAGTTTAATCTTCATAGAAAAAAAGTTTTGGGGTAGGAGTAAAGAACAAACTTTAAAGCACTTGTCTTGTATAGGGCAATCAGATTTATCCCTGTTACTGTGTATGGCTCCCAGACTATCACCAGGAGTGACCTATGAGCTCAGAGCTAAGTGTTAGCCCTAAGTACGACTGTCCTACCACTCCAATCACAAACATACTGTATCGCCAACACTATAAAAATTTTTTAATATTTCCCAGAGACCAAAACTTAGATAAAATGATCCTGGAAGTAATCTCGATGATATTTTGGGCTATATTTGTGTGTAATGTTTAAAATCTTAAAAAAGGAACAAAGAAAACGTTCTTTAAGAGAAATCTATTCAGAGGCCCTCATACTTATTTTTTTTCACCACTGCTTTTTTCTGGAAAAAAATGCTCAGATCCTTCTGGAAATCTCCCTTCTTTCAGATGGCAAACAAAACTGCTCACTAAATGCACCTGAGATCTTGACTACATCTTGAATCATGTCAGTGGATCTTAGTGGGTGATAATGCCATCTTTGGGAAACATTTAGACAGATGTTAACAAATTCTGTTGAAGTAAAAAGAACAGAATCAGTCCAAAATAAAGAGACTTGCCTTGGAGGCCAGCCGCACACTCTAGGGGTAAAGGCAGCTCAGATAGAGAAGGTAGCACCAAATAAAGGGTGTTGGGAAGATCCGCCCAGGATGGGAGATGCATGCTGAAAGTAGACTATAGACCGAACATGATTGCCACTCAATTCCTCTTTTGCAAACCAAAGCACCCAAAAGGAGAGAGAGAGAGAGAACAAAAGGGATTGAACTGCCACAGAGGCAGGGTGGGATGGAGGGATGGGGGATGGGATTAGTGGTTGTGGAGAATGGGCACTGGTGGAGGGATGGGTACTCAATCATTGTATAAGTAAAACCCAATCACAAAAATCTGTAAGTCTACAACTGTACCTCATGGTGTTTCACTAATAAAAATTTTTAAAAAATGAGACTTGGATTTAATCTTATTGTCCAAAAAGCTGATTGAAAAGCATGCTCAGTCATTTTTCTTTGAGAAGCAAATAATTATTGTCTGAAAAATATGCAGAACCATGGGGACTTAATCCCAGAAATCAGACTGGTGTTCTAATTTAAAAACCTGTATTATCGCATTGGATTGAATTCACTTGAATTATCCAGGCATGTGGGATATGTGACTGAAATCTACAGGCTTCTGGAGTCGGGACAGGCTCTGCTTTCATCTCCCTGTGTTTCTGCTTTCCTGGCAATCAAGCCCATGAACCACCTCTGGGATCCATTAAGGGCATTATTGGCCATGATCCAGACCCACAAATGAATCTCGAAAGAGAGCAGCATGGGGCACAGATTTTTCCAGTTCCCTAAATCACCATTCAGTTGAAAAATTATTTAACCCTATGAAAAATTTGTATAATACCTTGAGCACTGGACCACTTTTGCGAATATGTGACATTTCATATAATTATGCCACTGATATACCAAGGGAAATACTCAACACTGATGGGGTGTAATGAAGAAGACAACTGATCTTGATAAAAAATATATATACACAATAATGTACATATATGTGCATATATATTCAACACACAAAACTAAAAGCCTAACCACACTTAATAATCTGTAACTCAGGGTCTTAATTGTTCCAAGATGAGATATAACACTTTCCTCTAAGGAAAGAGTTTTGGATAATTTTTAGTCAATTATTCATAACAAGCAATACAAAATAAATTATTTAGCATCATCCTCTGGGGTAGTCTTGGGTGGTGTGGGAAAACTGGAAATAAAGCTGGTAGAAACGTGTAATGATGGTGTGATTGGTGTTGAAATATTTAATGTGATCAAATGCTGTGAACAACTCTTTTAAAATAAAAACAATATGTTCATCTATTTATAGAAAACATCGGTGACTTCATTTTCCTGGTGGCTGTGTACTATTCCACTGTGAAGGTGTACAATAGTTTCTTTATCCAGTGATCTGAATCAGGTACTTGGTTGTTTCCAGATTATGCCTATTGTAAATAGTACTTTAATAAATATAAAAGTGCAGATGGCTTTTCTCCCTTGTGTTTTGAGGTCCCCAGAATATACTCCTAGAAGTGCTATTGCTCGGTCCTGTGGAAGCTCAATTTCTAGCTTTTTGAGAAATACCCATATTGTTTTCCAAAGACTGGACCAGTTGGCATTCTGACCAAAAGTAAATGAGGGTCCTTTTCTCCCCACATCGTCTCTAGGACAGGTTGTTCTTATTTTTTTTGATGTGTGCCAGTCTATGTGGTAAAAGATGATATCTCATTGTTGTTTTAATTTGTATTTCCCTGATGGAGCATTTATTCATATGCCTTTTGGCTATTTGTTTTTCTTTTTTGAGGAAGTATATATTGATTTCTTCTTCTGATTTTTTGATGGAGTTGAGTATTTTTCTTGTTAAATTCTACCAGTGCATTAAATATCTTTGATATTAACCCCTTGTCATATGGATATTGTGTACACACTTTTCCAATAGCATGGGATGTTTTCACATCTTCTTCACTTTTTCCTTTGACATGCAGAAGCTTCTTAGTGTAAACTTTAAACTTTTTAGTTTAAAGTAGTCCTATTTGTTTGTATTGGCTTTAACCTGCTTGGTAGATGTTGTTTTCTATTTGAAGATGCATTTAATTCAATGTTGTGGGGGGGGGGGGTGTTCTACCTCCATCTTTTGTTCTGTGAAGCTTATGAATTCACTTCTCAAATGGAGGTATTTTAATTCATTTGGATCCGACTTTTGTGCATGGCATTAGAAGGATTTCTGTAGATTACATGGTCAAGAAGGAAATATTCATTGGCTTTTTTAAAATACAAATCATGAAAGAAAAGAAGGGAAGAAGAACCATACCAGTTCACAGTTGTATGTGAAAAAATCAAGGACCAAAATCATCTTAACCCAGGAGGTAAAGGATATGTACAAAAAAAAAAAAAACCTGCGAATTGCTAGTGCAAGAAGTTAAAAAAATTTTTTTCTTCAATTTTATTTCTGAAAATATTTTAATTACAATTGAGTCTTATGTTATCAGGCTAATCCATTTCCTTAACACTTAACCTTTTAACAATTAACACTTAACATTTAATTAAATTAAACATTAAATAAACGGTGACTATTTAGATATTTAACGTCCTTAGTAGATTTATGCAGTTTCAGATTATTTAAATATTTAAATTATTTATTTAAATATTTCTTTATTTAAGTTTTAAATTTATCAGGGTGGTCTTGAGTCAAAATGTCTTATTCGATTTATTCCCAGTTAACTCTTGACAATCTCCACAAACTTAATTTATCCAGAATAAGCTAGAAAATCCCTATTTACCACCATGCAAGTGCCCTTCAATTTTTGTTTTTCCTCATAGCAAGTTACAATAGCACAGACATTACTTCCAAAGCCTATGTGTTTTATACAAAAATATAAATTTTTATTCAAACGTTATTATAAATACTTTATTCAAGGTTCTTAGCTCTCAATGGTTCCGTTCTTCCATCTCTAGTCCGTTTAAATAAGTTTCATCAGTCAATGACAAAGTTTATTCTAAACTCCATTCATCTTGAATAGCACAGTGGGAAAGGCGTTTGCCTTGCACTAGGCCAACCAGGCCATCCAGGTTCTATTCTTACCCCTCTCGGAGAGCCAGGCAAGCTACAGAGGGTATCTTGTCGGCATGGCAAAGCCTGGCAAGCTACCCATGACATATTTGATATGCCAAACACAGTAACAACAAGTCTCACAATAGGGAGACTTTACTGGGCCTGTTCATGCAAACCGATGAATAACAGGAGGACAATGCTACAGTGTAGTGCCTCTAAACACATACAAGAATAGACCTTGATTGATCTATTTATTTTGTTTGGGGGCCACAACCTGTGGTGCTCAGGTGGCTTACTCTTTGCTCAGCACTGAAGAACTCAGTACTCCAATCCTGGCAGTCTCAGGGGATCAGAAGGGGTGCCAGAGATCAAGACCTAGATTGGTAGATTGTCCATGTACAGGGAAAAATCCTTACACTTTGTTCATTCTCTTCAGAACCCCCAAAATGAAATTTTATCATATTTCACATCTAAAGAATATTATACTGTGTCTGGGGGAACTTGTACAAAAGATCACATAAAATTAGTGTCACCATTAATAAAAATAGTACTTGCTTTTTAAAATCAAATGCATGCATATTCTACTGAATATTATTCTTGTGTCTTCTGTTTATTGCCTACTTAATAATTAATATTTAGGCTTCACTAAACCCTACATATGGATAAACAATACATAAAAATATTTTTTTCAAAGTTTGAGACAGCACAGCAGGCAATGCAGTTGCTTACAAATAGCAAAACTGGGTTCAGTTCCCAACAAAATATTAGTTCCAACCTATTTACATAAAATACACACTTGCTTACACCAACTTTTATTATCATTAATATTAGTGCTTGTTTTGTCACACCCTCCTATGTGCAGGTCTTCCTCCTTCCTCTCTACTCAGGGATCATTACCGGTGGCTGGGAGGACCTTATAGGGTGCAGGAATTGAGCCTGTTAGGTACTTGCTTTGTGCCGTTCCCACTGTACTCTCTCTCTCTCTGGCCCCACCAACTTTTATTTTTATAAAATGAGAGAATGCTGAGTATTATAAAAGAAAAGAAGTGCACCGTGTCTATACAACTCCTTGTGTGTGAATAATGTGCAAATGAACTAAAATAAGTAGACACGGATTGTAAAGAATTGGAAATTAAATGCCAAGCTCTAATTTTTTAAAGTATTTAAATATCTCTTCTCTACAAAGAAAATGAAGGCAAATTTGATGCACTAATTATTAGAGAAGTCATAGTTAAGAATTTCCCAGAATTTAGAAATCAGGCATCAAAAGATGTTGTCAAGAGTCCTTAGTCCTTTTCAGTGATTCTAGGCCAACCATCTGTGGTTCAATGTGAAATGGCCCTGAAGATACAAAGCTTCCAAATATTGTGGTGCTAGGGTTTACCCACAATGAGTGGGATTCAATGGCCGTGGAATACACCTGGCATGCTCTAGGAACCATCTGGTGCCACTGATCAATTCACTGTCAGCTATATGTAGGTGTGTAACTTTGTTCTCTCTGGCCCCTTCCCAGGACTCTAATCTACACTTAGAACTGTATAGGTTTATTTAAGAGTGATATGTGATGATTCTCTATAGAGCACTGGTTCAAATATTTGGAAAACAGGAAAGAGAACCCACACAAAAAGCACCCTGTTGAAGGCAAATGGGAGACACATGGTAGGTCTTACTTAAACCCGATTTTCTCGATAAAATGACTGAGCAAGTTAGGTCATGACCCAGAAATTAATGAGACAACTCTGGATCTATAAGTAATGAGAAACCCATAACACGAGCAATGTAAACGTAGAAGTTGGAAAAATATTACCCTGGTTGACCACTTTTTCACTTCCTAAAATTTAAGGGCCCTGGGACCTGAGTTGCATAGAACTTTCTGGCTCACAGGCCCTCTGCTACATGCTTGTCTCTAGTCTCTGGAGGAAACAAGAGAAGTACATTTAAACCGTCTGTTTAGTGTTCTGTGTTTGTTCTTCCCAGTATGAACAGGAATCCATGTGTGTCTCTTAGTTTTATGTCTGTCCTTAGTGACCCTGGACAGCTTCTTTCTTTCTTTGGTCTTTTCCTGATTGCTGTGTCTGCACTCTCAGGTTCGTGAATGCACCTCCAACATGTTAACAGAACAAGGACTTTCAAGGTAGGAGCCTGTGATGTGGTACACAAGGAGCTTTGTAAAAGGCAAAACCTGAAAGGAGAAGTGTTAATGAGATGCAGAGGTAATAGAGAAGTGAGAAGAAGGTGGGCAACATGTGGACTCCAGTAAATGAGACATTTAATGATGAGAACTGTGAATATCATTGACACTGATACTCATGATGTAAATATGGGTATTGTGTAAATGAGGTATGTATATTATTTCAGCCTCTCTCATTGCTCTTCACAAAATATTAGTAGTATATCATAGGAAATGTGTAGCAAGATAACCTCTAATATTTATAATTTTATGGCAATGCCAGGGAAAACTGATTCCTGACTCCAAAATTATAGTTAAAGCTTCTCTACATTGATTTTCACTGTAATTAGTTTACATTAAGCACTTTTAAAAGGAGACAGACCCTACTGTTCTTTTAGTAGCCATATGATTTTTTTGAAGTACCAAATATCCTATTTCTTCTTACTTGGAATCATATGTTTATTTCCCCTGTCCCTTCCCTTGGATTACATAATAATGCTTCACAAAATCTTTCAGTAGTTACACAATGAGAATAAGTGTCTTTGAAAAATGAATCTAAGTAGAGGTCCTGGTTAAAGATAAAGGCATGTAGCATGGAACAATCAATGTATTGATAGCTACAAGTGGCTGGAGTAGAGTGATATATAGAAGATGAATGCCTTAATAAGAGAAGTGTTTCACTAATAAAAAATTTAAAAAAAAAGAGAAGTGTTAGCAACACAAATTGGATGATTGCAAGTGAAGGAGATTTGATTAATGTAAAAAATCTTCTACTTTACTATAGACCGAACATGATTGCCACTCAATTCCTCTTTTGCAAACCACAGCACCCAAAAGGAGAGAGATAACAAAAGGGAGTGCCCTGCCACAGTTGGAGAAGGGTTGAGCACTGGGATGTGGAGGGATACTGTGATTAGTGGTGGTGGAGAATGGGCACTGGTGGAGGGATGGGTACTCGATCATTGTACAAGTGAAACCCAAGCACAAAAATTTGTAAGTCTACAACTGTACCTCATGGTCTTTTACTAATAAAATTTAAAAAAATCTTCTACTTTAAGAAACTCAGTATGATATACTATTAACAATTGTGTGGAAAACATTTTGGGAGAATTTGTTGCTGAAACGGAATGAGAATTGTGGTATTTTGGGACATGCTAAGTTGGATGCACCTGAATGCTTTCTATGTGAATTTGCTAGGCATAAGATGACTCATAACTATATAATTCCAAAGCCAAGATTGAGGAATACATTCATTGCATATATTTCAGAATATTTATAAGGCTATACAGTGTATGAATAAAATTAACATTCATGAATGTCTCACTTTAAAACTCAAACATTCATGTGGTTAGAAAGATGTGTCTAATGATGTGAGAAAGAATATGAGTTTTATGTCACAGCACAGAAGAATTATGTCTTTAAAAAGTCTCAAATGGAAGAGTTCTTGAATAGATTAGCCAGTGATAGTCGCTTTTAAAAATGTTAGTTGAACATTGCATATTCTACTTTTACTGCACTTTTATATTTATATGTTAGAGAAGGATCTCATTTCTAAGACTCTGACATAGGAATGATAAAGAATATATTCTTTTTTATTGCTTAGAAGCATCATTTAGTTTACTTACTAATTTTTTAAATATTTGAAACTTTTCTTAAACACCATGGTTTACAAAGATTTATCATAATACAGTAAATGTAATATTCAGTGTTGCCACACTAATCCCACTACCAGTGTGACCTTCCCCGTCCATCAATGACCCAGCCCCACACACATCAATGGCTCTCCTTTTAGCAGGCATGACATAATTTTCTTTATATTGCTTGTTAACACGTTTCTAACCATGTGCTACTAGAGTCATTTTCTGATGATATACTGAGACTTCTATTTTATTGTTTTCATTCATTGATCTTAATGGTCATCTACATACTACTGTCTGATTTTCTATGCTCCCTCTAGGCTGTCAGGACAGTGAAATATAGAGATGCTGTATCAGGAGCTGTGGAACTGGAATCAGTTAGTAGCTTGGCATGTCTTTGAGATTAGTCATGGAATTAGAACATTTAAATGCCAACAAAGTCAAAGGTGGGTAGGGTGCTGGGCCTTCCCATCAGGTAGGGCTCAGCCTACCCCAGTTGCTAGAAGATCCAGATATCTCACTCCAGAGACCAGGCCTACCTGGAGGACTCACTTTGTACACTTCTCTGAAAATATATTCTTGAAGAAAAATCCAACAGGAGAAAATATTAAAGTGTCATCTTTGACAAAAAGAGATAAATATTGCTTTTAGAGACTACCACTGGTATCCTGTGTATGTGAACAATCATTATTATTAATAGAGCTAGAAGGAGAGGAAAAAGAAGATGAATTTATTTTCATTTTTCCTCTTCATCCTTCAGCTTTGATAGTGCTAGAATTAATGTTCTATCCTTGAGACACAAAAAAACTAAAAAGAAAATGCTTGATATACCTTGATGTTTGAGACTGACCTGTGAAGGCCATGTGATGCCCCAGGTGACATTAAAAGCTTAAAGTTTCTAAAAATAAAAATTTTGTTCAAAGTTCCTACTTAGTGTTTTGCTGCAAAAATAATTCCATTCATATGGCTTATTAAATTTTTGCGATGATTACTGGGAGCTGGATTAAACACATACATTGGTAAGTTTGATGTCCCTGAGAAATCTTTTGATGTGATCATATTTTGTCAGATTCCCCCCAAAATTAAAAAGGATCAGTTTGTCATTTTCCAAAGCTGAAATAAATTTGTACTGAAGATGGATAAAAGACTGAGCCTTGAAATTGTTGCTCATAATGAACAATGGAGTTTATTTTTTATTTATAGTGAAAGATTTCTCTCTTGCACAAGACCATGATGGCAATCTTCAACTTGAGCAGCTACAATCCAGAAGCCTTCATCCTACTGGGAATCCCAGGGCTGGAGCACTTTCACATCTGGATCAGCATTCCATTCTTCATTATCTACCTTGTGGCTGTCCTGGGCAATGGTGCCCTTATCTATCTTATCTCCATAGAGCGAAGCCTGCATGAGCCCATGTTCTTGTTCCTCTCCATCCTGTCAGCTACAGATCTCGTCCTGTCTAATACATGTGTACCCAAAGCAATGACTATCTACTGGTGGGGTCCCCAGAAAATTACCTTTCCTGGATGTCTGACTCAGATGTTTTTTCTCCACTGTAGCTTTGCTGTGGAATCTGCCATCCTTTTAGCTATGGCATTTGATCGCTATGTTGCCATTTGCTTCCCTCTCAGGTATACCACTATTTTAACACACCAAATGGTTACTAAGATTGTAATAGGCATTCTCAGCAGGAGCTTTGTTATCATCCTACCAATTGTGTTTCTATTAAAGAGACTGCCTTACTGCGGAACTCTCCACATGCCCCATACCTACTGTGAGCACATAGGGGTTGCCCGACACTCCTGTGCAGACATCTCCGTCAACATATGGTATGGGTTTTCAGTTCCTATAATGACTGTTCTCTCAGACATGATCCTTATTGGTGTTTCCTACGGTCTCATTCTTCATGCCATTTTTAACCTCCCTTCAAAGGATGCCCACCAGAAAGCCCTCAACACTTGTGGTTCTCATGTTTGTGTCATTCTTATATTCTATACTCCTTTCCTGTTTTCTGTCCTTTCTCACCGTTTTGGTCACAATATTCCTCTCTCCTTCCACATTATGGTTGCCAACCTCTACGTAGTTATTCCTCCTGCACTCAATCCAATTATCTATGGGGTGAAGACCAAGCAGATTCGGGAAAAATTCATTCACATCTTCCTCCTTAAAGAGATACAATAAGTAGAACTTAAAATGTGGAAAGGAATAGAAAGAGGTGATCATGTTGACTTTAGAATTTATTTTACTGTATAACATCTACCATGGTGTCTTAAATCTACATGAACTCCAAGAATTTGCTTCTAAGTTGCAACTCCATGACGTGGATTAAATATTTAGTTATAATGTGAAGTGACAAAAACTTCAATTAACCTCCATTTTCTTCAATAGATTGTTCAGAGGGAAATTTCATATTATTTTTGAGATAGCCAAGACTTATGGGATAGCAAGGTAAGAATATAAAACACAATCAAATATTACTTTTCTAATAAGGTTGACAGGTATATAACAAGTCTCAGAGTGTTGGATTCAGTACATTGGACATGACCCGGGAGAGATGATAAATGTAACAAGAAAATGATTTCTTATTGAAGAGAAACTGAGGGGGGAAGAATAATTCTGGAGTATTACTGGATGTGGCCTCTCCCCACCAAAAAAAGAAAACAAAAACACAACCTAAAAACACCAACAAACAAATATATTGCTCTTGGTTCAGTAACTCTCTGGGCAATAGAGTATATGTGTCATATATGGGGATTTAATTCCTTTTCCAACCTTATAGAAAAGATTTCCTTACAAAATAATTACCTTTAGTTTTTCTAACTGCAAAAGAATTGATAGCTATCAAAATCAATTGGTGACCTGATAAAATGTACCTTGACTCTCACGTAATTCAGTTAGTCTCTGTATTCTCTAAAAGGGGCTGGAGTGATAGCACAGCGGGTAGGGCATTGGCCTTAAACGCAGCAGACCTTGGTTCAATTCTTCCACCCCTCTCGGAAAGCATGGCAAGCTACCGAGAGTATCTTGCCTGCAGAACAATGTCTGGCAAGCTACCCGTGATGTATTCAATACGCCAAAGAGAGTAACAAGTCTCACAATGGAGACATTACTGGGCCCGCTTGAGCAAATCGGTGAACAATGAGAGGATGGTGCAGCGCAGTACTATTAGGTTTAATAAGAAATCTTGGGTTCTTTGTGAAATTTGCTAGTTCTGGAAGCAACATAGCTCTCCCTAAATGGCAGACAAAATGCCTGTTGTATGGTAGATTTATTAATCTTAATGTTCCACAAATAAAACCCCACTTTATCAAAATTACCTATTTTCTCTAATTATTGTAACTGTTGAAGAATTTTGGTTTTAGGTATAAAATTATTTCTGCACATTATTTTGTAAGTTCAATTTTCATTGGAACCAAGTTTTGGGGCAGGAGTAAAGCACAAACTTTAAAGCACTTGTCTTGTATAGGGCAATCAGATTTATCCCTGTTACTGTGTATGGCTCCCAGAATATCACCAGGAGTGACCTATGAGCTCAGAGCTCAGTGTTAGCCCTAAGTACCACTGTCCTATCACTACAACCACAAAAATACTGTATCTCCAACACTGTATAAAGTTTTATAATATTTCCCAGAGACCACAACTTAGATAAAATTATCCTGGAAGTAATCTCGATGATATTTTGAGCTACATTTGTGTGTAATGTACACAATCTTTAAAAAGTAACAAAGAAAACGTTCTTTCAGAGAAATCTATTCAGAGGCCTTCATACTTTTTTGTTTCACCACTGCTTTTTTCTGGAAAAAAATGCTCAGATCCTCCTGGAAATCTTCCTTCATTCAGATGGCAAACAAAACTGCCCACTAAATGCACCTGAGATCTCTACTACGTCTTGAATCACGTCAGTGTATCTTAGTGGGTGATAATGCCATCTTTGGGAAACACTTAGACAGATGTTAACAAATTCTGTTGAAGTAAAAAGAACAGAATCAGTCCAAAATAAAGAGACTTGGCTTGGAGGCCAGCCGCACACTCTAGGGGTAAAGGCAGCGCAGATAGAGAAGGGAGCACCAAATAAACGGTGTTGGGAAGATCCGCCCAGGATGGGAGATGCATGCTGAAAGTAGACTATAGACCGAACATGATTGCCACTCAGTTCCTCTTTTGCAAGCACCCAAAAGGAGAGAGAGAGAGAACAAGAGGGACTGCACTGCCACAGAGGCAGGGTGGGATGGAGGATGGGGGATGGGATTAGTGGTTGTGGAGAATGGGCACTGGTGGAGGGATGGGTACTCGATCATTGTATAAGTAAAACCCAAGCACAAAAATCTGTAAGTCTGCAACTGTACCTCATGGTGTTTCACTAATAAAAATTTTTTAAAAAGGAGACTTGAATTTAATCTTATTGTACAGAAAGCTGACTGAAAAGCATGCTCAGTCATTTCTCTTTGAGAAGCAAATAATTATTGCCTGAATAATATGCAGAACCATGGGGACCTGATCCCAGAAATTAGACTGGGGTTCTAATATAAAAACCTGTATTATCGCATGGGATTGAATGTACTCTATTATCCAGGTATGTCGGATATGTGACGGAAATCTCCAGGCTTCTGGAGTCGGGAACTGGCTCTGCTTTCATCTTTCTGTGTTTTGGCTTTCCTGGCAATCAAGCCTATGAACCAGCTCTGGGAGCAATTTAGGGGCATTACCGTCCATGATCCAGACCCACAAATGAATCTCAAAAGAGAGCAGCATGGGGAAGAGATTTTTTTCAGTCCCCTAAATCACCATCCAGTTGAAAAATTATTTAACCCTATGAAAAATTTGTAGAATACCTTGAGCAAAGGACTGCTTTTGCAGCTATGTGACATTTCATACAATTATGCCACTGGTATACCAAGAGAAGAACTCAACATTGATGGGGTGCAATTAAGAAGAAAATTGATATAGATAAAATACATATGTACATAATAATGTACAAATATGTGTATATATATTCAGCACACAAAACTCAAAGTCTAACCACACTTAATAATCTGTAACTCAGGGGCTTAATCGTTCCAAGAGGAGATACAACCCTTTTCTCTAAGGAAGCAGTTTTGGATAATTTTTAGTCAATTATTCATAAAAAGCAATACAAAATAAATTATTTAGCATCTGTCTCTGGGGTAGTCTTGGATGGTGTGGGAAAACTGGAAATAAAGCTAGTAGAAAGGTGTAATGATGGTGTGATTGTTGTTGAAATATTTAATGTGATCAAATACTGTGAACAACTCTTTTAAAATAAAAACAAAATGTTCATCTCTTTATAAAAAGATAGATGACTTCATTTTCCTGGTGGCTGTTTGCTATTCCATTGTGTAGATATACCATAGTTTCTTTATCCGGTGATCAATTCTCAGGTATTTGGTTGTTTCCAAATTCTGGGTATTGTATATAGTGCTTCAATAAGCATGAAAGTGCAGATGGCTTTTCTGCCTTGTGTTTTGAGGTCCCCAGAATATACTCTTAGAAGTGCTTTTTTATGTGGAAGCTCAATTTCTACCTTTTTGAGAAATACCCATATTGTTTTCCAAAAACTGGGCCAGTAGCCATTCCCACCAACAGTAAATGAGGGTCCTTTTCTCCCCACATTGTCTCTAGGACAGGTTGTTCTTGTTTTTTTTTATGTGTGCCAGTATATTTGGTAAAAGATGATATCTCATTGTTGTTTGAATTTGTATTTCCCTGATGGAGCATTTTTTCATGTGCCTTTTGGCTATTTGTTTTTCTTTTTTGAGGAAGTATCTATTGATTTCTTCTTCCATTTTTTGATGGAGTTGAATATTTTTCTTGTTAACTTCTACCAGTGCATTAAATATCTTTGATATTAACCCCTTGTCATATGGGTATTGTGTAAATAATTTTCCAATAGCGTGGGGTGTTTTCACATCTTCTTCACTTTTTCCTTTGACATACAGAAGCTTCTTAGTTTAAACTTTAAACTTCTTAGTTTAAAGTAGTCCTATTTGTTAGTCTTGGCTTTAACATGCTTGGTAGATGTTGTTTTCTATTTGATGATGCCTTTAATCAATGTTTTGGGGGGGTTCTATCTCCATCTTTTGTTCTGTGTAGCTTATGGATTCAGGTCTCATATGGAGGTATTTAATCCATTTGGATGTGACTTTTGTGCATGGCATTAGAAAGACTTCTCTAGATTACATTGTGAAGAACCAAAATTTCATTGGCTTTTTTAAAATACAAATCATGAAAGAAAAGAAGGGAAGAAGAACCACACCAGTTCACAATTGTATGTCAGAAAATCAAGGACCTCAAAATCAGCTTAACCACCGAGGTAAAGGACATATACAAAAAAAAAAAAACCCTACAAAATGCTAGTGCAAGAAGTTAAAAAATTTTTTTCTTCTATTTTATTTCTGAAAATATTTTAACTACAATTGAGTCTTATGTTATCAGGCTAATCCATTTACTTAACACTTAACATTTTACAATTAACACTTAACACTTAATTAAATTAAACATTAAATACACGGTGACTTTTTAGATATTTAAAGTCAGTAGTAGATTTATGCAGTTTCAGATTTTATGATTTTAAATATTTCTAAATATTTTAAAAGTTTTAAATTTATCAGGGTGGTCTTCAGTCTAAATGTCTTATTCAATTTATTCCCAGTTAACTCTTGACAATCTCCACAAAATTAATTTATCCAGCATGAGCTAGAAAATCACTATTTTCCACCATGTAAGTGCCCTTCAATTTTTGTCTTTCCTCACAGCAAGTAACAATAGGACAAACATTACTTCCAAAGCCTATGTGTTTTCAACAAAGAATTTACGCTTATTCAAATGTTATTATAAATACTCCATTCAAGGCTCTTAGCTCTCAATTGTTCTTTCCTTCCATCTCTAGACAGTTTAAATGAGTTACTTCAGTCACTGAGAAAGTTTATTCTAAACTGAATTGATCTTGAATAGCACAGTGGGAAGGGCGTTTGCCTTGCACTAGGCCAACCAGGCCATCCAGGTTCTATTCCTCCACCCTCTTGGAGAGCCTGGCAAGCTACAGAGAGTATCTTGCCAGCATGGCAAAGCCTGTCAAGCCACCCAAAACATATTTGATATGCCAAACACAGTAACAACAAGTCTCACAATAGGGAGACGTTACTGGGCCTGTTCATGCAAACCGATGAAAAACGAGAGGACAATGCTACAGTGCAGTGCTTCTAAATACATACATGAATAGACCATGATTGATCTATTTATTTTGTTTGCGGGCCACAACCTGTGGTGCTCAGGTGGCTTACTCTTCGTTCAGCACTCAAGCACTCAGCACTCAATCCTGGCAGTCTCAGGGGATCAAATGGGGTGCCAGAGATCAAGACCTAGATTGGTAGATTGTCCATGTACAGGGAAAAATCCTTACACCTTGTTCATTCTCTTCAGACCCCTCAAAATGAAATTTTATCATATTTCACATCTAAAGAATATTATACTGTGTCTGGGGGAACTTGTACAAAAGATCACATAAAATTATTGTCACCATTAATAAAAATAGTACTTGCCTTTTAAAATCAAATGCATGCATATTCTACTGAATATTATTCTTGTGTCTTCTGTTTATTGCCTACTGAACAATTAATATTTAGGCTTTATTAAAGCCTACATATCGATAAACAATACATAAAAATATTTTTTTTCAGAGTCTGAGACATAGCACAGCAGGCAATACAGTTGCATTACAAATAGCAGAACTGGGTTCAGTTCCCAACAAAACATTAGTTCCAACCTGTTTACATAAAATACACACTTGCTTACACATATTTTTATTATTATTAATATTACTGCTTGTTTTGTCACACCCTAGTATGCTCAGGTCTTCCTCCTCCCTCTGTACCCAGGGATCATTACCGGTGGCTTGGAGGACCTTATAGGGTGCAGAATTGAGCCTGTTAGGTACTTGCTTTGTGCCGTTCCCACTGTACTCTCTCTCTCTCTCTGGCCCCACCAACTTTTATTTTTATAAAATGAGAGAATGCTGAGTATTATAAAAGAAAAGAAGTGCACCATGTCTATACTACTTCTTGTGTGTGAATAATGTGCAAATGAACTAAAATAAGAAGACACGGAATGTAAAGAAATGGAAATTAAATTCCAAGCTCTAATTTTTATTTTTTTATTTTTATTTTATTTTTTTTTTGTAATTGTATGCAGTTTCTTTATTTTTTTTTATGTTTTTGTGGCTCCAGAATTGAACCAAAAAGCTTCACATGCTGAAGACTGGTACACTGCTAGTGAGTCACATCCGTGGCTCTCTTTTTTTCCTCTTAATTTTTTCATGGTCAAATTTCCCTTGTTTTTTTCTACCCCCAAGTGGATAAGATTATCAGAATAAGAAGAAGGCTGGTATAAGAACTTGAACATGAAAAGACCTGAAAATTGTGTCTTTGGGGATTTAGACATCATTATGTAGAAATCTATAAACTAGTACATATAAAGTACTTATAACATAGTACCATCAAGTCACAGAAGTGTGAATTATCAGAAAACATCTGACCTGGAATATAGCTGTCTAGTCCTGCCTCTTGCTTGCTAGCTGCTTAACTCTTTCCTTTCCTGTTAAATAAAGTGAAGGGATTAAGATCCTTTTAATTCTGTGATTTTCAAAGGTAATCAAACAGTATTATTTGATAATTATTATGCATTTGTTCTAGATGACAGGGATACACTTTCTGGAGCAAATGATATGGTGAAAATCATTTAAAAACTGATGAGTTCAACAAATGGAGAGGTAAAAACAGAAAAAGCATGAGTAGAAGTTTGGGTAGGAAAATGCTAGATTTGTTTTAGTGTGTAGTACCTAGCTGGAAAAAGGAATTTTTTGTGTTTATAATAGAGAGGTCAGGAAAAGAAGCAATCATTTAAAACCTATCACGTGCTCAACATGTTACATATTACTTTAACACATATGGCCATGCCCTTCGAGATGTTATCTTCATTTTATTTTATTTATTTATTTTTTTTTACTTTGCCCTGACTGGATTATTTTTTTTTTATAATTTATTTATTTATTGAATCACTATGGGAAAAGTTACAGAGCTTTCAGGTTTAGGTCTCAGTCATGTAAATATCAAACACATTTCCCTTTACCAATACTTATTTTTAACCGCGAACCCCAATAGAACCCCACCTCCCACCCCTCCCAATTCCTGTGAGGCAGATAAGTTCTAGTTAACACTCTATCTACTTTGACTAGATTCATTGTTTCGATAAAAGATGCACCATTATTATTTAGAGTTTACAGGCCCCCCGCCCCCAAATCAGACATGCTGAAAAAGCGTTGTGAAATGATTTGCTTTCTACAGCTGGGTTTTAAGAATTAAATGATGTCACCCGGCCACAATAGTGGCTGTGTGGTTTTGGATTTCTGCTATTTTACTTATTAACCCTGGAAGTATTTCTATTAAAAGTTAGATAGTTAAGAGTTTGGTTTCTGTGCTCTGGAGTCATGGCTGTGCTGGAGAGCTGCTCGTGGGGGGCAACTGGTGACCTCGGTAGGGCGTGAAGGACGGACTGGAACGCCCCCCTTCCCATGGGGTCCCTGCCGCCCCCACCCCCGGCTCAAACCTGCTATCCACAAGGCTCCCGTGCGGCCACCATCTTTCTTTCCAGAGAGGAGAGGGCGACTGGGGCAACACCCTTTCCCCTCCAGGCAGGCATGATGGCGTGGTTTAACACATAGTCCAATCGCTTTTCTGCTCCAAACGGCTGGTTTTCTGTGTTAAGTCCTTCCCAAGCTCTAATTTTTAAAAGTATTTAAATATCTCTTCTCTAAAAGGAAAACGAAGGCAAATTTGCTGAAGAACTAATTGTTAGAGAAGTCATAGATGAGAATTTCCCAGAATTTAGAAATCAGGCCTCCCAAAATGTTGTGAAGAGTCCTGAGTTCCTTTTAGTGATTCTAGGCCAACCATCTGTGCTTCAATGTGAAATGGCCCTGAAGATACAAAGCTTCCAGATATTGTAGTGCTAGGGTTTACCCAGAATGGGTGGGATTCAGTGACTGTGGAATATACCTGGCATGCTCTAGGAACCATCTGGTGCCACTGATCAATTCACTGTCAGCTATATGTAGGTGTGTAACTTTGTTCTCTCTGGCCCCTTCCCAGGATTCCGATCTACACTTAGAACCGTATAGGTTTATTCATGAGTGATATGTGATGATTCTCTATAGAGCACTGTTTCAGATATTTGGACAAGATGAAACAGAACCTGCACAAAAAGCACTCTGTTGAGAGCAAGTGGGAGAGGCATGTAGGTCAAATGACTAAGCAAGTTAGGTCATTACTAGCAATTAATGAGATAACTCTGGATCTAAAAGTAATGAGAAACCCATAACACGAGCAATGTAAATGTATAAGCTGTCAAAATATTACTCTGGTTGACTACTTTTTAACTTCCTAAAAAATCAAGGGCCCTGGGACCTGAGTAGCATAGGTCTTTATGGCTCAGAGGCCCTCTGCTACATACTTGTCTCTAGTCTCTGGAGGAAACAAGAGAAGTACATTTAAACCCTCTCTTTTGTGTTCTGTTTTTGTTCTTCCCGGTATGAACAGGAATCCATGTGTGTCTCTTGGTTTTATATCTGTCCTTAGTGACCCTGGACAGCTTCTTTCTTTCTTTGGTCTTTTCCTGATTGCTACGTCTGCACTCTCAGGTTCTTGAATGCACCTTCAACATGTTAACTGAACAAGGACTTTCATGGTATGAGCCTGTTATGTGGTACACAAGGAGCTTTCTAAAAGGCAACACCTGAAAGGAGAAGAGTCAATGAGATATAGAGGTGATAGAGAGGTGAGAAGAAGGTGGGCAAAATGTGAGCTCCAGTAACTGAGACATTTAATGATGAGAACTGTGAGTATCGTTGAAACTGATACTCATGATGTAAATATGGGTAATGTGTAAATGAGGTGTGTCTATTATTAAAGCCTCTCTCATTGCTCTTTACAAAATATTAGTAGTATATCATAGGAAATGTCTAGCAAGATAACCTATAATATTTATAATTTTATGGCAATGCAGGGAAAACTGATTCCTGAGTCCAAAATTATAGTTAAAGCTTCTCTACATTGATTTTTCACTGTAATAAGTTTACATTAAGCACTTTTAAAATGAGACAGACCCTACTGTTCTTGTAGTAGCCATATGATTTTTATGAAGTACCAAACAACCTATTTCTTCTTACTTGGAATTATATATTTGTTTCCCCGTGCCCTCCCTTGGATTAGGTAATAATGCTTCACAAAGTCTTTCTTTAGTTACACAATGAGAATAAGTGCCCTTGAAAAATGAATCTAACTAGAGGTCCTGGTTAAAGATAAAGGCGTGCAGCATAGAACAATCAATGAATTGATAGCTACAAGTGGCTGGAGTAGAGTGATATATAGAAGGTGAATGCCTTAATAAGAGAAGTGTTCGCAACACAGATTGGATGATTGCAAGTGAAGGAGATTTGATAAATGTAAAAAATCTTCTACATTACTATAGACTGAACATGATTGCCACTCAATTCCTGTTTTGCAAATCACAGCACCCAAAAGGAGAGAGAGAACAAAAGGGAGTGCCCTGCCACAGAGGGAGGAGGGGTGAGCGCTGGGATGTGGAGGGATACTGGGATTAGTGGTGGTGGAGAATGGGCACTGGTGGAGGGATGGGCACTAGATCATTGTATAAGTGAAACCCAAGCACAAAATTTGTAAGTCTACAACGGTACCTCATGGTCTCATGGTGTTTCACTAATAATAATTTTAAAAAATCTTCTACTTTAAGAAACTCAGTATGATACACTATTATCAATTGTGTGGAAAACATTTTGGGAGAATTTGTTGGGGAAACGAAATGAGAATTGTGGTATTTTGGGACATGCTAAGTTGGATGCACCTGAATGCGTTCTATGTGAATTTACTAGGCATAAGATGACTAATAACTATATAATTCCAAAGCCAAGAATTGAGGAATATATTCATTACATATATTTCAGAATATTTATAAGGCTATCCAGTGTATGAGGAAAATTAGCATACATGGATGTCTCACTTTCAAACTCAAACATTCATGTGGTTAGAAAGATAAGTGTCTAATGATGTGAGAAAGAATATGAGTATTATATCAAAACACAGAAGAATTATGTTTTAAAAAAGTCTCAAATAGAGTTCTCAAATAGATTAGCCAGTGATAGTCGCTTTTAAAAATGTTAGTTGAACATTGCGTATGCTACTTTTACTGAACTTTATATTTATATGTTAGAGAAGGATCTCATTTCTAAGACTCTGACATAGGAATGATAAAGAATATATTCTTTTTTATTGCTTAGAAGCATCATTTAGTTTACTTACTAATTTTTTAAATATTTGAAACTTTTCTTAAACATCATGATTTACAAAGATTTATCATAATACAGTAAATGTAATATTCAGTGTTGCCACATCAATCCCACTGCCAGTGTGACCGTCCCTGTCCATCAATGACCCATCCCCACACACATCAATGGCTCTCCTTTTAGCAGGCATGACATAATTTTCTGTACATTGCTTGTTAACACATTTCTCACAATGTGCTACTAGAGTCATTTTCTGATGATGTACTATGACTTCTATTTTGTTTTCATCCATTGATCTTAATGGTCGTCTACATACTACCATCTGATTTTCTCTGCTCCCTCTAGGCTGTCAGGACAGTGAAATATAGAGATGTACCAGGAGCTGTGGAACTGGGATCATATGGTAGCTTGGCATGTCTTTAGATTAGTTATGGAATTAGAACATTTATATGCCAACAAAGTCAAAGGTGGGGAGAGCTCTGGGTCTTCCCATCAGGTAAGGGCTCAGCCTACCCCAATTCCTAGAAGATCCAGATATCTCACTCTGGAGACCAGGCCTACATGGAGGACTAACTTTGTACATTTCTCTGAAAATATATTCTTAAAAATAAATCCAACATGGGAAAATCTTAAAGTGTCATCTTTGACAAAAGAGATAAGTATTTCTTTTAGAGAATACCACTGGTATCCTCTTTATGTGAACAATTGTTGTTATTAATAGAGGTAGATGGAGATGAAAAATAAGATGAATGTTATTTTCATTTTTCCTTTTCATACTTCAGCTTTGGTAGTGCTAGAATTAATGTTCTATCCTTGAGACACAAAAAAAACTTAAAAGAAAATGCATGATATGCCTTGATGTTTGAGACTGACCTGTGAAGGCCATGTGATCCCCCAGGTGTCATTTAAAGTTTAAAGTATCTAAAAAGAAAAACTTTGTTCAAAGTTCCTACTTAGTGTTTTGCTGCAAAAATAATTCCATTATTTGGCTTATTAAATTTTTGCCATGATTACTGGGAGCTGGATTAAACACATACATTGGTAAGTTTGATATCGCTGAGAAATCTTTTAATGTGATCATATTTTGTCAGATTCCCCCCAAAATTAAAAAAGGAGCAGTTTGTCATTTTCGAAAGCTGAAATAAATTTATACTGAAGAAGGATAAAAGGCTGAGCCTTTAAATTGTTGCTCATAGTGAACAATGGAGTTTATTTTTTATTTATAGTGAAAGATTTCTCTCTTGCACAAGACCATGATGGCAAACTTCAACTTGAGCAGCTACAATCCAGAAGCCTTCATCCTACTGGGAATCCCAGGGCTGGAGCACTTTCACATCTGGATCAGCATTCCATTCTTCATTATCTACCTTGTGGCTGTCCTGGGCAATGGTGCCCTTATCTATCTTATCTCCACAGAGCGAAGCCTGCATGAGCCCATGTTCTTTTTCCTCTCCATCCTGTCTGCTACAGATCTCGTCCTGTCTAATACATGTGTACCCAAAGCAATGAGCATCTACTGGCTTGGTCCCCAGAAAATTACCTTTCCTGGATGTCTTACTCAGATGTTTTTTCTCCACTGTAGCTTTGGTGTGGAATCTGCCATTCTTTTAGCCATGGCATTTGATCGCTATGTTGCCATTTGCTTCCCTCTCAGGTATACCACTATTCTAACACACCAAATGATTACTAAGATTGTAATAGGCATTCTCAGCAGGAGCTTTGTTATCGTCTTCCCAATGGTGTTTTTATTAAAGAGACTGCCTTACTGCGGAACTCTCCACATGCCCCATACCTACTGTGAGCACATAGGGGTTGCTCGACTCTCCTGTGCAGACATCTCCATCAACAAATGGTATGGGTTTTCAGTTCCTATAATGACTATTCTCTCAGACATGATCCTTATTGGTGTTTCCTACGGTCTCATTCTTCATGCCATTTTTAACCTCCCATCAAAGGATGCCCACCAGAAAGCCCTCAACACTTGTGGTTCTCATGTTTGTGTCATTCTTATATTTTATACTCCTTTCCTGTTTTCTGTCCTTTCTCACCGTTTTGGCCACAATATTCCTCTCTCCTTCCACATTATGGTTGCCAACTTCTACATAGTTATCCCTCCTGCACTCAATCCAATTATCTATGGGGTGAAGACCAAGCAGATTCGGGAAAAATTCATTCACATCTTCCTCCTTAAAGAGATACAATGAGTAGAACTTAAAGCGTGGAAAGGAAAAGAAAGAGGTGATCATGTTGACTTTGGAATTTATTTTATTTTATAATATCTATAATGGTGACAAATCAACATGAACTCCTAGAATTTGTTTCTAAGTTGTAACTCCATGAAATGGATTAAATATTTAGATATAATTTGAAGTGACAAAATCTTCAATGAACATCGATTTTTTTCAATAGATTGTTCAGCGGGAAATTTCATATTATTTTTGAGATAGCCAAGACTTATGGGATAGCAAGGTAAGAATATAAAACATAATCTATGCTTGACAGGTATATAACAAGTCTCAGAGTTTGGGATTCAGTAAATCGAACATGACCAGATGAAAGTTGGTAAAAGTAACAAGAAAATGATTTCTTATTGAAGAGAAACTGAGGGGGGAGTAATGATCCTGGGGTATGAATGGATGTGCCCTCTCCCCACCAAAAAAAGAAAACAAAAACAGAACCTAAAAACATCAACAAAAAAATTAATCACTCATGGTTCAGTAACTCTCTCATCAATAGTGTAAATGTGTCATATATGAGGCTTTAATTCCTTTTCCCTCTTATAAAGGCAGAAAATAGAAAAGATTTCCTTACAAAATTAGTGATCTCTATTTTTTCTAACTGCAAAAGAATTGATAGCTATGAAAATCAATTGGTGACCTGATAAAATGTGCCTTAACTCTCTCGTAATTCAGTTAGTCTCTGTATTCTCTAAAAGGGGCTGGAGCGATAGCACAGTGGGTACGGCGTTTGCCTTGCACGCAGTTGACCTTGGTTCAATTCCTACACCCATCTCGGAAAGCATGGCAAGCTACCAAGAGTAACTTGCCTGCAGAGCAATGTCTGGCAAGCTACCCGTGATGTATTCAATACGCCAAACAGAGTAACAAGTCTCACAATGGAGACGTTACTGGGCCCGCTTGAGCAAATGGGTGAACAATGAGAGGTCAGTTCAGTGCAGTACTATTCTCGAGAAGATAAGTAGGAGATTTAATAAGAAATCTTGGGTTCTTTGTGAAATTTGCTAGTTCTGGAAGCAACATAGCTCTCCCTAAATGGCAGACAAAATGCCTGTTGTATGGTAGATTTATTAATCTTAATCTTAATGTTCCACCAATAAAACCCCACTTTATCAAAATACCTATTTTCTCTAATTATTGTGGCTATTGAAGAATTTTGGTTTTAGTATAAAATTATTTCTGCACATTATTTTGTAAGTTTAATTTTCATAGAAACCAAGTTTTGGGGCAGGAGAAAAGCACAAACTTTAAAGCACTAGTCTTGTATAGGGCAATCAGATTTATCCCTGGTACTGTGTATGGCTCCCAGACTATCACCAGGAGTGACCTATGAGCCCAGAGCTAAGTGTTAGCCCTAAGTACGACTGTCCTACCACTCCAACCACAAACATACTGTATCTCCAACACTATATAAATTTTTTATAATATTTCCCAGAGACCACAACTTAGATAAAATGATCCTGGAAGTAATCTCGATGATATTTTGGGCTATATTTGTGTGTAATGTACAAAATCTTTAAAAAGTAACAAAGAAAACATTCTTTCAGAGAAATCTATTCAGAGGCCCTCATACTTATTTGTTTCACTACTGCTTTTTTCTGGAAAAAAATGCTCAGGTCCTCCTGGAAATCTCTCTTCTTTCAGATGGCAAACAAAACTGCCCTCTAAATGCACTGAGATCTCTACTACGTCTTGAATCACGTCAGTGGATCTTAGTGGGTGATAATGCCATCTTTGGGAGACATTTGGACAGATGTTAACAAATTCCGTTGAAGTAAAAAGAACAGAATCAGTCCAAAATAAAGAGACTTGGCTTGGAGGCCAGCCGCACACTCTAGGGGTAAAGGCAGCGCAGATAGAGAAGGGAGCACCAAATAAACGGTGTTGGGAAGATCCGCCCAGGATGGGAGATGCATGCTGAAAGTAGACTATAGACCGAACATGATTGCCACTCAATTCCTCTTTTGCAAACCAAAGCACCCAAAAGGAGAGAGAGAGAACAAGAGGGACTGCACTGCCACAGAAGCAGGGTGGGATGGAGGATGGGGGGTGGGATTAGTGGTGGTGGAGAATGGGCACTAGTGGAAGGATGGGTACTCGATCATTGTATAAGTAAAACCCAAGCACAAAAATCTGTAAGTCTGCAACTGTACCTCATGGTGTTTCACTAATAAAAATTTTTTAAAAAGGACACTTGGATTTAATCTTATTGTACAGAAAGCTGACTGAAAAGCATGCTCAGTCATTTCTTTTTGAGAAGCAAATAATTATTGTCTGAAAAATATCCGGAACCCCGGGGATTTAATCCCAGAAATCACACTGGGGTTCTAATTTAAAAAACTGTATTATCGCAAGGCATTGAATGCACTCTATTATCCAGGTATGTCGGATATGTGACTGTAGTCTCCAGGCTTCTGGAGTCGGGAATGGGCTCTGCTTTCATCTCCCTGTGTTTTGGTTTTCCTGGCAATCAAGCCCATGAACCACCTTGGGAGCAATTTAAGGGCATTACTGGCCATGATCCAGACCCACAAATGAATCTCAAAAGAGAGCAGCACGGTGCAGAGATTTTTCCAGTCTCCTAAATAACCATCCAGTTGAAAACTTATTTAACCCTATGGAAAATTTGTAGACTACCTTGAGCACAGGACCATTTTTGCGGCTATGTGACATTTCATACAATTACACCACTGATATACCAAGAGAAGTACTCAACCTTGATGAGGTGTAATGAAGAAGAAAACTAATCTTGATAAAAAATATATATACACAATAATGTACATATATGTGTATATATATTCAGCACACAAAACTCAAAGTCTAACCACACTTAATAATCTGTTACTCAGGGGTTTAATTGTTCCAAGATTAGATTCAACCCTTTCCTCTAAGGAAAGAGTTTTGGATAATTTTAGTCAATTATTCATAAGAGGCAATACAAAATAAATTATTTAGCATCTGCCTCTGGGGTAGTCTTGGATGGTGTGGGAAAATTGGAAATAAAGTTAGTATAAAGGTGTAATGATGGTGTTATTGGTGTTGACATATTTAATGTGATCAAATGCTGTGAACCAGTCTTTTAAAATAAAAACAATATGTTCATCTATTTATAAAAAAATCGATGACTTCATTTTCCTGGTGGCTGTGTATTATTCCACTGTGCAGATGTACAATAGTTTCTTTATCTAGTGATCTGTCTCAGGTACTTGGTTGTTTCCAGATTGGACCTATTGTAAATAGTACTTTAATAAACATAAAAGTTCAGATGACTTTTCTCCCTTGTGTTTTGAGGTCCCCAGAATATACTCCTAGAAGTGCTATTGCTCGGTCCTATGGAAGCTCAATTTCTAGCTTTTTGAGAAATGCCCATATTGTTTTCCAAAGACTGCACCAGTTGACATTCTTACTAACAGTAAATGAGGGTCCTTTTCTCCTCAGATAGTCTCTAGGACTGGTTTTTCTTGTTTTTTTGATGTGTGCCAGCCAATGTGGTAAAAGATGATATGTCATTGTTGTTTTAATTTGTATTTCCCTGATGGGCATTTATTCATGTGCCTTTTGGTTGTTTGTTTTTCTTTTTTGAGGAAGTATCTATTGATATCTTCTTCCCATTTTTTGATGGAGTTGAGTATTTTTCTTGTTAAGTTCTACCAGTGCCTTAAATATCTTTGATATTAAACCCTTGTCATATGGGTGTTGTGTAAATAATTTTCCAATAGGGTGGGGTGTTTTCACATCTTGTTCACTTTTTCCTTTGACATGCAGAAGCTTTTTAATGTAAACTTTAAACTTCTTATTTGTTAGTCTTCGCTTTAACATGCTTGTTAGAGGTTGTTTTGTATTTGAAGATGCCTTTAACTCATTGTTGTGGGGGGGGGGGTTCTACCTCCATCTTTTGTTCTATGTAGCTTATGGATTCAGGTCTCATAAGGAGGTATTTAATTCATTTGGATCTGACTTTTGTGCATCGCATTAGAAGGACTTCTGGGCGGGACGGGATCCGAGCCCACCTCCCAGCAACAAAGCTGAATGTCTCTGCGAACTCTCTCCCCTTCCATTCAGTTACAGCCCACCCCCAAGGCCTGGGACTTTCTCTGGGCATGCGCAGCTAGCTCGATCTCATAGGACAGCCGGTTTTTTCCACTGATCTGTGCAGGATGGGAACCGAGCCCACCACCCAGCAACAAAGCTGAAGGTCTTCGCGAACTCTCTCCCCTTCCATTCAGGTACAGCCCTCGCCCAAAGCCTGGGACTTTCTCTGGGCATGCGCAGCTAGCTCAATATCATAGGACAGCCGGTTTTTTCCCCTGATCTGCGCGGGACAGGAACCGAGCCCTCCTCCCAGCAACAAAGCTGAAGATCTCTGGGAACTCTCTCCCCTTCCATTCAGGTACAGCCCGCCCCCAACGCCTGGGACTTTCTCTGGGCATGTGCAGCTAGCTCAATCTCATAGGACAGCCGTTTTTTTCCCCTGATCTGCACGGGACCAGCGCAGGGACCCTTTCCAGAGCCGCGGCTGCTAACATGGCCGCGAAATATTCTCCCACTACATATGCCCTAGGAACCATAAGCTACCTTCTTAGATTGAATCTTCTCTATTTTAGCTCAGCCACTAGAAACTCAGTAGCCAATAGCTCATAAGCCTATCTCAACTCACACTGCATCTCAAGCAGAATAGTAACAGTGAACGTGAAGGATTAAACCACACTTGTCACAATGGTAAAGCAACGCAAAAGCCCACCAAACTTTCTTATTGAAGAGGCTAGCCCAGAAGACATCAACAGTACTGTAGTGTTAGACAACCTCTCTGACAAGGAATTCAGAAGGGAGCTACTTAGGATGCTTAGGGAACTAAAAGAAACAATGGAAAGCAATGCCAATAAAAGACAAGAGGATTTGAAGGCAGAAATGAGGAAAATGCAATAGGAAATGTCAGACCAAAAAAACCTGGTAGGCGAATTGAAAAACTCAGTGGAAGGCCTCAGCAGCAGAGTAACAGCCGCTGAGAACAGAATCAGTGAGCTCGAAGAGGAAGTTCAGAGACTTTCCAGGAAAGAGCAGAAAATGGAAAAGGGACTCACTATTCAGGAAGAGATGGCAAGAGAAGATTGTGACGAAGCCAAGAGGACTAACGTAAGAATTATTGGAGTTCCAGAGGGACAGGAAGAATACCTTGATGAAGAAGAAACTGTCAAAGACATCATTGCTACAACATTTCCAGAGCTGAAGAAAATAGACTGTCTTTGTATTTTGGTCACTGTTTCTTTTGAGGTGCAGAAGCTTTTTAGTTTAAGATAGTCCCATTTATCTATCTCTGTTTTCACTTGCTCGGCCAGTGGTGTGGCATCTTTGAAGATAGAATTAGCTTCAATGTCATGGAGGGTTTTGCCAACTTTGTCTTCAATGTACATAATGGTTTCTGGTCTGTTGTTGAGGTCTTTAATCCACTTTGATCTTACTTTTGTACATGGTGTTAGGCAGAGTTCTGAGCCCATTTATTTGCAAGTAGCCAACCAGTGATGCCAGCACAATTTGTTAAAGAGGCTTTACTTACTCCACTTCACATTGCATGCACCTTTATCAAAGATTAGATGATCATATGATTGAGGGGAGATGTCAGTGTATTCAACCCTGTTCCATTGGTCTGCAGTTCTGCCTTTGTTCCAGTACCATGCTGTTTTAATTATTACTGCTTTGTAGTAGAGTTTGAAGTTAGGGAGGATGATTCCCCCCATTTTCTTTTTCCCAAGAATTGCTTTAGCTATTCGTGGGGGTTTGTTGTTCCATATAAATTTCAGAAGTGTTTGCTCCATTTCTTTGAAGAATGTCATGGGTATCCTTATAGGGATTGCATTGAATTTATACAATGCTTTCGGTAGTTTTGCCATTTTGACAATGTCAAGTCTCCCGACCCATGAGCACGAGATATCTTTCCATTTCCTCATGTACTCTTTTATTTCCTGAAGTAGTGTTTTGTAGTTTTCTTTGTACAGGTCCTTTACTTCCTTAGTTAAGCTGATTCCTAGGTACTTGATTTTCTGGGGCACAATTGTGAACTGGATTGTTTTTTTCATGTAGCTTTCTTCTCTCTCACTGTTTGTGTATAGGAAAGCCATGGACTTTTGGGTATTGATTTTATAGCCTGGAACTTTACTATACAAGTCTATTGTTTATAGGAGTTTTCTAGTGGAGGTTATTGGGTTATTTAGTATAGTATCATATCATCTGCGAATAGTGAGAGCTTGATTTCTTCCTTTCCTACCTGAATACCTTTAATATCTTTTTCTTGCCTAATCGCTATTGCAAGTAGTTCCAGTACTATACTGAATAGCAGTGGAGAGAGTGTGCATCCTTGTCTCATCCCTGATCTTAGAGGGAAGGCTCTCAGTTTTTCCCCATTGAGGATGATGCTTGCTGTAGGCTTGTGGTAGATGGCTTTAACTATGTTGAGGAAGGTTCCCTCTATACCCATTTTGGCTAGTGTTTTCATCATAAAGGGGTGCTGGATCTTGTCAAATGCTTTCTCTACATCTATTGATATGATCATATGCTTTTTATCTTTTCTTTTGTTGATATGATGGATTATGTTGATTGATTTCCGAACGTTAAACCATCCTTGCATCCCTGGGATGAATCCTAGTTGGTCATGGTGTATGATCTTTTTGATGAGTAGTTGGATTCTATTTTCTAGTATTTTTTTGAGGATCTTTGCATCGCATCTGTGTTCATCAGGGATATCGGCCTGTAATTCTCTTTCTTTGTGGTATTCTGTCTGCTTTTGGTATCAGGGTGATATTTGCTTCATAGAAACTGTTCGGAAGTGTTTTTGATATGTCAATTTCGTGAAAAGCTTAAAGAGGATTGGGAGTAAATCCTCTTTAAAGATTTGGAAGAATTCACTAGTGAATCCATCCAGGCCAGGACTTTTGTGCTTGGGGAGACTTTTTATTACCATTTCAATTTCCTTGATGGTGATCGGTATTCCAGGTTCAGGTATTCCAGGTCTTCTTGGTTCAGTCTTGGGAGTCTGTAGGAGTCTAGGAATTCATCCATTTCCTCGAGGTTTTGATGTTCCGTGGCATAAAGCTTCTCAAAGTACTCCCTGAGGATCCTTTGAATTTCTGTAGTTTCTGTTGTAATGACCCCCTTTTCATTTCTGATTCGGTTTATTAGTGTTTTCTCTCTCCCTTTCTTTGTGAGTTTTGCTAGAGGCTTATCGATCTTGTTACTTTTCTCGAAGAACCAGCTCTTGGTTTCATTGATCTTTCGGATTGTTTTTTGGGTTTCCTTCTCATTAATCTCTGCTCTGAGTCCTTTTCTTCCCTTTCTTCCATTTTTCCCTCAGATGAAGTATGTCCTTGCTAAGCTTGAGTCTGGTTGATCTATCAAGAGGTGACAAAGCAGTGTTGAAGTCTCTCACTAGTATTGTGTTGCTATTGATGTCTTTTTCCAAATCTATGAGTAGTTGTTTTAAGTGCTTTGCTGGTCTCTCATTAGGTGGATATACATTAATTATTGTATGTTTTTCCTGTTGTACAGATACTTTGATCAACAAGAGATGCCCTTCACTGTCTCTTGTGACCTTCTTCACTCTGAAATCGATGTATTCTTATATTAGGATGGCTACCCCAGCTTTTTTATGGGAGCTGTTTGCCTGTAGGATTGTTTTCTAGCCTTTGACTCTGAGTCTGTGTTTGCTTTGACTATTGAGGTGTGTTTCTTGCAGTCAGCAGAATGTTGGGTTCAATTTTCTAATCCGTCCTTCCACTCTATGTCTTTTATTTGGTGCGTTTAGCCCATTGACATTGAGCGAAAATATTCTTATGGGATTTTGTCCCATTGTTCTGTTGACATTTAGTGTATTTGAGGGGCCCATCTTGCCTTAAAGTAGCCCATTTAGTTCTTGTAACCATGGTTTTGAGTCTGTGAAGTTCCTGAGCTGTTGTTTGTCTGTGAAACTGTATGTTGTTCCCTCTATTATGAATGAGAGTCTCGCTGGGTAAAGTATTTTTGGAGAGGCATTTATTTCATTGAGTTTTTTCACTATGTCCCACCACTGTTTTCGGGCAATGAGGGTTTCATCAGAAAAATCAGCTTTGAATTTTAAGGATGCTCCTTTGTAGGAGATTTCTTTCTTCGATCTTGCTGCTTTCAGAATTTTGTCTCTGTCGAAGGTTTTGGTCATTTTGATCAGGATGTGTCTTGGGGTATTTTTATTGGGATTTCTTCTAGCTGGTACCCTTCGGGCCTCCTGAATGTGGTCACAAGTTTTCTTCAGCTCTGGAAACGTTGTAGCAATGATGTCTTTTACAGTTTCTTCTTCATCAAGGTTTTCTTCCTGTCCCTCTGGAACTCCAATAATTCTTATGTTACCCCTCTTGGCTTCATCACAATCTTCTCTTGCCATCTGTTTCCGAATTGTGAGTTTCTTTTCCATTTTCTTCTCTTTTCTGGAGAGTCTCTGAACTTCATCTTCGAGATCATTGATTCTGTTCTCAGCAGCTGTTACTCTGCTGCTGAGGCCTTCCACTGAGTTTTTCAATTCGCCTACCAGGTTTTTCAGGTCTGACATTTCCGATTGCATTTTCCTCATTTCTGCCTTCAAATCCTCTTGTCTTTTATTGGCATTGCTTTCCATTGTTTCTTTTAGTTCCCTAAGCATCCTAAGTAGCTCCCTTCTGAATTCCTTGTCAGAGGAGAAAGTACCCCGAGACGTTCAGCTTTGTTGCCAAGAGATGGGGTGGGCTTCAATTCCAGTCCCGCACAGATCAAGTGAGAAAACCGGCTGTTCTAGGGGATCGAGCTAGCTGCTCATGCCCAGAGAGACTCCCAAGTCCTGGGGACAGGCTGTACCTGGTTGGATGAGGACGCTATACCTATTTTATAATGAATTTCTTGGAGACAAAATTTAGGCCCTCTTAAATTTTGCATTTTTACATATTATAAAAATACTTTATAATCCTGTGTTCACAGTAAAGAATTCATACAGAATCAAACTTCATCAAATGTCCCTTTTCAATGCCTTCAACTGTCAACTGCTTCTTTTTTTCCTGCGCTACCTAATTTAGATTCTATAGTAAATTCCTTACAACATTGATTCCTTTATTCTAAACTCAATTTGTATGAACTGAAATATCTTTTTTATATCAGTAAGCAAATAGACTTATTTCAATTGAATCATTTTGTGATACAGGGTTATAAAGTTGTTGATGATTGAGTTTCCTCATACAAAGTTCCATCACCCATACCTTTATCAGTGTATATTTCTCACCAACAGTGCTCCCAGTTTTCCTTCCTCCATCAACCCTTCACCCTTCTTCACTGAAAGGTTTTCATGTATGTCCCTTTACCTCCTTTCAGTACTTGGTTCTTTTCTAGAGTGATGATTTCCAGCTATCATTGTCATAGTGGTCCTTCTCTGTCCTAATTGCCTTCTCCCTGACCCCACCACTGGTGGAAAGTTTCCAACGATGGCCTACAATTCCACTATTGCTAGATATTAGTCTCATACTATGCGGGTTTTTTTTTGTATCCCACAAATGAGTGCACTAAATCTGTATCTGTCTCTTCCCTCTGACTCATTTGCTTATCATGATACTCTCCATGCTCATCTATTTATAAAAAAATTGATGACTTCATTGTCCTGGTGGCTGTGTACTATTCCATTGTGCAGATACACCATAGTTTCTTTATCCAGTGATCAATTCTCAGGTACTTTGTTGTTTCCAGATCCTGGGTATTGTATATAGTCCTTCAATAAACATGAAAGTACAGATGGTTTTTCTTCCTTGTGTCTTGAAGCCAACACAATATATTCCTAGAAGTGCTATTGCTTGGTCTTGTGGAAGCTCAATTTCTACCTTTTTGAGAAATACCCATGTTGTTTACCAAATACTGGACCAGTTGACATTCCCACCAATAGTGAATGATGGTGCCTTTCTCCCCACATCGACTCCAGAACTGGTTGTTATTTTCTTGTTGATGTGTGCCAGTTTTTGTGGTATAAGATGATATCTCACTGTTGTTTTAATTTGTATTTCCCTGATAGAGCATTTTTTTATGTACCTTTTGGCTATTTGTTTTTCTTTTTTGAGGAAGTACCTATTCATTTCTTCTTCCCATTTTTTGATGAAGTTGGGTATTTTTCTTGATAAGTTCTATCATTGCCTTATATATCTTTGATATTAACCCCTTATCATATAGATATTGGGTAAATAAATTTCTAATAGCATGAGATGTTTTCGCATCTTGTTCACTTTTTTCCTTGATATGCAGAAACTTCTTAGTTTAATGTAGTCCCATTTGTTACTCTTTGCTTCAACATGCTTGGTAGGTGTTGTTTTATCTTTGAAGTTGCCTTTGCTTAAATGTCATGGGGAGTTCTGCTTCCATCTTTTGTTCTGTGTACCTTATCGATTCAGGTCTCATATTGAGGAATTTAATCCATTTGGACCTGACTTTTGTGCATTAGAAAGAGGTCTGTGAGTTACATAATCAATAAATAAATATTCAAGGCCTTTTTATACAAGAAATGATAGAGAGAAAGGGGAAACAAACCAATGCAGTTCACAGTTGTGTGTCAGAAAATCAAGTACGTCAAGATCAGCTTACCCCAGGAGGTAAAGGACTAATACAAAGAAAACTACAAGTCCTACAGCAAGAAATTAAAATTTTCTTTTTTCTTCAATTTAATTCTCTGAAAACATTTTAACTACGGTTGGGCCATACGTTATAGGTTAATATACTTAACCAACACTTTATGAGATTGATATGTATTTACCTAGCAGATAGGAATTTATTTAGCTTATTAATATAAGGTGACTTATTAGATATTCAAAGACAGTTGTAGGTTTATGTAGTTTCTGGTTTGTCAGATTCTAAATATTTTTATTTATTTAATTTATTTTTAAGATTTATCAGGGTGGTATTTATTTTAAATTCCTCAGTCAGTTCCTTCCCAGTTAAATATTCACAAACTTCCTTTATCCAGCATGAGCTGGAAAATCAATATTTACCACCATGTAAGTGCTTTTCAATTATTTGTCTTTCTTCATAGTAAATAACTATAGCACAAACATTGCTTCCAAAGCCTATGTGTTTCCAATAAAGAATTTATGCATATTCAAGTGTTATTATAATTACTTGGTTCAATGCTGTTTGCTCTCAGTGGTTCTTTTCTTCCATCTCTAGCCAGTTTAAATACGTTTGTTCAGTCACTGGCAAACTTTATTCTAAACTTAATTCATCTTAAATTTAAATGTCCCTTCTAAAGACATAGAAGAATAGAGCTTTATTGATTTATTTTGTTTGAAGGCCATACCCTGTGGTACTCAGATGGCTTACTTTTCACTCGGCGCTTAAGGGTCAGTCGTGGCAGGTTCAAGAGACCAAATGAGGTGCTTCAGATCAGGACCTAGATTTTCTGTGTAGAGTGCAAAATCCTTATGTACTGTCCATTATCTTTGGACCCCAAAGAATAGAATTTTTATCATATTGAAGATCTAGATAATATTATGACTATGTTTGGGGAACTTGCATAAAAGTTTTCACAAAATTAATGCACTGTTAATAAAAGTAGTACTTGACTTTTTAAAACCAAATTCATACATATTTTATTGAATATGATTCTTGTGTCTTCTGCTTATTGCCTACTTAACAAATAATATTTAGACTTCATTATAAATTTTTTTTTCAGAGTCAAAGAGATAGCTCAGCAGGCAATGCAGTTATATTACAAATAGCAGAGCTGGGTTCAGTTCCCCAAAACACAGAAGCTTGAACATATTTACATTATTATTAATATTATTATTGCTTATTGTGTCACACCCACTTATGCTCAGGATTTCCTCCTACCTCCGTACTCAGGGATCATTCCTGGTGACTTGTGGGACGCTATAGGGTGCAGAAATTGAGCCTCAGAAGTACTTGCTTTGTTCCTTACCCTCTGTACTGTGTCTCTGGCCTCACTAACTTTAATTTTTATAAAATGAGATAACACTGAGTATTATAAAAGGAAAAGAGAACCCCGTGTCAATACTAATCCTTCAGTGTGAGTGGTGTACAAATGAACTAAAATAAGTAGACATGTATGAAAATAAATGGAAATTAAATTCCAAGCTATATATTTTTAAAAGTATTTAAATATTTCTTCTCTACAACAAACACGTAGGCAAATTTGATGAAGAAATAACTGTTAGAGAAATCATAGATAGGAATTTCCCAGATTTTAGAAATTAGACCTTCCAAGTTTGTCAAGAGTCCCTGGATCCCTTCCAGTGATTCTAGAACAACCATCTGAGCATCAACGTGAAACGACCCTGAAGATACAGAGCTGCTGGGTATGTAGTGCTAGGGTTTACCCACAATGGGGGGACACAGTGACCTCAGAATATACCTGGCATGCTCTGGGGACCATCTGGTACCATGTGATCAGTTCAATGTAAGCTATATGTAAGGCATGTACCTTTGTTCTCTCCGGCCCCTCCCAAGGATTCTAATCTACACTTAGAGCCATATATGTTTATTAAAGAGTGATATGCTGATGATTATGCTCTATAGAACACTCTTTCAGATATTTAGAAAACAAGAAATGGAACCTACACAAGAAGCATTCTGTTGAAGGCGAGCAGGAGAGACATGGTAGTTATTACTGAAACCCGAGTTTCTCTATAAAATGACTGAGCAAGTTAAGTCATGATCCTGGAATTAATGAGATAACTCTGGATCTATAAGTAATGAGAAACCAACCCACTAACATGCACTGCACTGTAGCACTGTCCTCCCATTGTTCATCGATTTGCTGGAATGGGCCCAGTAATGTCTGCATCATGAAACTTGTTACTGTGTTTGGCATATAGAATACGTCATGGGTAGCTTGCCAGGCTTTGCAGTGTGGGCGAGATACTCTCGGTATCTTGCCCACCTCTCCAAGAGTGGCAAGGAATCGAATTCGGCTTGGCCAGGTTGTCTTCATGCAAGGCAAATGCCCTACCCTTTGTGCTATTGCTCCAGCCCACCCACTAACATGAGCAATGTAAATGTCTAAGCTGGCAAAATATTAACCTGGTTGAGAACTTTTTCACTTTCTAAACAGTCAAGGGCCCTGGGACCTGAGTTGCATAGGTCTTTCTGGCTCAGAGGCCCTCTGCTATAAATATTCTCTAGTCTCTGGAGAAATCAAGAGAAATACATTTTAACCGGCTCTTCAGTGTCCTGTGTCTGTTCTTCCGAATATGAACATGAATCTATGTATGTCTCTTACTTTTATGTCTGTCCTTAGTGATCCTGGGACAGCTTCTTTCTTTCTTTGGTCCTTCCTGATTGCTGTGTCAGCACTCTCAGGTCCTTGAATGCACCTTCAAAATGCTAACTGAACAAGGGCCTTCAAGGTAGGAGCCTGTGATTTGGTAAACAAAGAGATTTATAAAAGGCGAAACCAGAAAGGAGAAGAGCCAATGAGATATAGAGGTAACAAGAGGTGAGAAGAAGGTGGGGAAAATGTGGGGTCCAGTATATAAGACATTTAATGATAAGAACTATGAATATTGTTGAAACTGATACTCATGGTGTGAATATGAGTATTGTGTAAATGAGGAGTGTCTATTATTTGAGATTCTCTCATTACTCCCAACAAAGCATTTGTAGTATATTATAGGAAATGTGTAGGGAAATAACATAACATTTATAATTTTATGACAATGGCTGGGAACACTAATTCTTGATTCCAAAACTATAAAGCTTCTCTTCACTGATTTTCACTGTAATAATTTTACATTAAACATTTTTAAATGGGATAAACCCTATTGTTCTTTGAGTACTCTTGTTATTTCTATGAAGTAACAAACATTCTATTTCTTCATACTTGGACTTATACATTTGTCCCCCCTCTCCTCTTGGAGTATTTATTAATACTATTCAATGTCTTCTTTTAGTTACTCAATGAGAATAATGAACCTAATTTGAAGTCCTGGTGAACGATAAAAGCATGCAGCATGGAGCAACCAATGCATTGATAGATATAATTGGCTGGAGTAGAGCTATCTATAGAAGGTGAATGTCCTAATAAGAGAATTGTTTGAAGTATTAATTAGATGACTGGAAGTGAAGGAGGTATAATTAAGTTAATATCAAGTTTTGTATTTTAAAAACTGATCATGCTATATTGTTACTAATTGTATTGTAAAACATTTTGGGAGAATTTGTTGGGGAAATGGAAAGATTTTTTTTCAATTCATTTCATCATCCTGTTATTCGTCGATTGCCTCGAGCAGGCCCCAGTAACGTCTCTTTCATGGGACATGCTAAGTTGGATGCACCTGAATGCTTTCATTGTGAATTACTAGGCATAAGATGACAAATAACTATATAATTCCAAAGCCAAAAATTGAGGAATATATTCATTATATATATTCCAGAATATCAGGCTCTCCAGTGTATGATTGAAATAAACATACATCAGTGACCCACTCTAAAACTCAAATATTCAAGTGGTTAGAAATATGTGTTTAATGATGTGAGAAACAATATGAGTATTATGTCACAACACAGAAGAATTATATTTTAATAAAATCTTAATGGATGTGTTCTTAAATAAATTAGCTGATGATACATTCCCTTAAAATATTACAACACCCAATAGGATAGAGAGAACAAAAGGGAATGCCCTGCCACAGAGGTAGGGTGGGAGGGGAGGATGGGGAGTGGGTGAGAAACTGGTATCTGTGGTGGTTGGAAATGGGCACTGATGGAGGGATGGGTATTTGATCATTGTATAATTTAAACCTAAGCACAAAAATTTGTAAATCTACAACTGTACCTCATGGTGTCTCACTAATAAAAATAAAATATATATGTATATATTTTAAGACCAAAAAATATTAATTAATTTGCATAAGAGGCATTGAGTGGCAATCATATTTGCTCTATAGTCTACTTTCAGCATACTTCCCCCATCCTGGGAGGGTCCTCCAAACACCCTTTATTTTGTGCTCTCTTCTCTATCTGAGCTGCCTTTTCCCCTAGCATGTGTGGCTAACCTCCAAGCCATGCCGCAAAATTCCTGGTACTAATCTCGGCCATTCTTGGATGTTAGTCTCCTATTTTGTTACTTCATGTTCCCCAGATGAATGCAATCTTTCTATGTCTATCCCTGTCTTTCTGATTCATTTTTCTTAGCATGATACTTTCCATGTAGTACCACTTGTATGCAAATTTCATAATTTCTGCTTTTCTAACAGCTACGTAGTATTCCATTGTGTAGATGTACCAAAGTTTCTTTAACCAGTCATCTATTCTTGGGCACTCAGTATTTTTCTAGATTCTGGCTATTGTAAAAAGTGATCCAATGAAGAAACAAGTGCAGATGTCACTTCGACGATACTTTTTTGCCTCTCTGGGATATATTCCCAGGAGTGCTATTGCTGCGTCAAATGGGAGCTCAATTTCTAATTTTTGGAGAATCGTCCATACTGTTTTCCAAAACGGCTGAACCAGTTGGCATTCCCACCAGCAGTGGAGAAGGGTCTCTTTCTCACCAAATCCACGCTAGCACCAGTTGCTTTTGTTCTTGTGGATGTGGGCCAGTCCCTGTGGTGTGAAATGATATCTCATTGTGGTTTTGATCTGCATCTCCCTGATGATTACACCCAAAAGGAGAGAGAGAGAGAAGAAAGTAGAATGCCCTGCCACAGAGGCAGGGTGGGATGGGGGGTTTGGGGGGTGGAAGGGATACTGGGATCCATGGTGGTGGGAAATGTGCACTGGTGGAGGGATGGGTATTTGATCATAGTATAATTGAAACCCAAGCACAAAAATTTGTAAGTCTACAACTGTACCTCATGGAGTCTCACTAATAAAAATTTAAAAAAAATTAAAAAAGATCAAAAAAGAAAGATAAAAAAAACGAAAAAAAAGTTAATTGAACAATAGATGTACTAACTTTTACTGCCCATGCTATTTATATACTAGAGACGGATCTCATTTCTAAGACTTACATAGGAATGTATAAAGAATCTATTCTTTTTTTTGCATAGAGACATTCTTGTATTTACTTATTGATTTTTTAAATATTTAAACTTTCATTAACACCATAATACAGTTATTTCAGATATTCACTGTTCCCACGTCAACCCAACCTCCAGTGTGACCTTCTATGCATCAATGACTCAGCCCCCCACAATCCAATGTCTCACCTCTTAGCAGCAAAACATGACTTACTTTATATTGTTTATTAACACATTTCTCACAATTGTGCAGCTAGAGTCATTTTCTGATGATAAACTGAGACTTCTACTTTATTGTTTTCATTCATTGATCTTAATGGTCATATACATATTACCATCCAATTCTCTATGGTTCTTCTGGGTTGTCAGAACTGTGAAATTTAGAGATGTTGTTCAAGGAGCTGTGGAACTGGGACCATTCAGTAGCTTGGCATTTTTTTTTTGAGATTAATGATGGAATTAGGCCATTTATATGCCAGAGAAAGTGGGGCACTCTGCCTTCCCACAGGGTAGGGACTCAGGCAATGCCCATTCCTAGAAGTTAGCATATATCTTAGCCTGGAAACCTGAACAAGCTGGGACAACTAAGTTGCTGTATTTCTCAGAAAATATATTCTTGAAAATAAATCCAACTAGGAAAATCTTGGAGTGTCATCTTTGACAGAAGAAATAGACCTTTCTTTTATAGAATACCACTTCTATCCTCTTTACTTGAGTGATCATTACTATTAATAGTACTGGATGGAGAGGAAAAAGAACATGAATGTCATTTTCATTTTTCCTCTTCATCCTTCAGCATTATTAGAGCTGGAATTAATATTCTAACCTTAAGACAAAAATAAACTAAAAAGAAAATGCATAATACACCTTGATGTTTGAGACTCACTTGTGAATTCCATGTTATCCCCAGTTGGCATTAACATTTAAAATATCTAAAAAGAAAAAACTTCATTCAAAATTCGTACTTAGAATTCTCTCTGGAAAAAATTCCATTAATATGGCTTATTAAAGTTTTGCATTGGTTACTGGTAATTGGACTGAACACAATACATTTGAAAGCTGAGTATCTCTGAGAAATATTTCAATGTCATCACATTTAACCAGATTGCCCCAAAAAAGAGGAGCAGTTTCTTATTTTCCAAATCTGGAATGAATTTAAACTGAAGAAGGATAAAAGGCTGAGCCTTTAAATTATTACTAATAATGAACAATAATTTTTTTTATTTTTAGTGAATGATTTCTCTCTACCACAAGACCATGATGGCAATCTTCAACTTGAGCAGCTACAACCCAGAAGCCTTCATCCTACTGGGAATCCCAGGGCTGGAGCACTTTCACATCTGGATCAGCATTCCATTCTTCATTATCTACCTTGTGGCTATGGGGGGCAATGGCTCCCTTATCTATCTTATCTCCACAGAGCGCAGCCTGCATGAGCCCATGTTCTTTTTCCTTTCCATCCTGTCTGCTACAGATCTCGTCCTGTCTAATACATGTGTACCCAAAGCAATGAGCATCTACTGGCGGGGTCCCCAGAAAATTACCTTTCCTGGATGTCTTACTCAGATGTTTTTTCTCCACTGTAGCTTTGCTATGGAATCTGCCATCCTCTTAGCCATGGCATTTGATCGCTATGTAGCCATTTGCCACCCTCTCAGGTATACCACTATTCTAACACACCAAGTGGTTACTAAGATTGTAATAAGCATTCTCAGCAGGAGCTTTGTTATCATCTTCCCATGTGTGTTTCTATTAAAGAGACTGCCTTACTGTCGAACTCTCCTCATCCCCCATACCTACTGTGAGCACATAGGTGTTGCTCGACTCTCCTGTGCAGACATCTCCATCAACATATGGTACGGATTTGCGGTGCCTCTAATGACTGTTCTCTCAGACATGATCCTTATTGGTGTTTCCTACTGTCTCATTCTTCATGCCATCTTTAACCTCCCATCCCAGGATGCCCGCCAGAAAGCCCTCAACACTTGTGGTTCGCATGTTTGTGTTATTCTGATATTCTATATTCCCTGCCTGTTTTCTGTCCTTTCTCACCGTTTTGGCCACAATATTCCTCTCTCCTTCCACATTATGGTTGCCAACCTCTACATAGTTATCCCTCCTGCACTCAATCCAATTATCTATGGGGTGAAGACCAAGCAGATTCGGGAAAAATTCATTCACATCTTCCTCCTTAAAGAGATACAATGAATAGAACTTAAAATGTGGAAAGGAAAAGAAAGAGGTGATCATGTTGACTTTGGAATTTATTTTATTGTATAATATCTACAATGGTGACTTAAATCAACATGAACTCATAGAATTTGCTTGTAAGTTGTAACTCCGTGACATGGATTAAATATTTAGATATAAAGTGAAGTGACAAAAACTTCGATTCACATCTATTTTGTAATAGATTGTTTAGAGGGAAATCCAATATTATTTTGAGATCAATATCCAAGACTTATGGGATAGCAAGGCAAGAATATAAAACACAATCAAATACTATTTTTGGTAAGCTTGACAGGTATATAACAAGTCTAAGAGTTTGGGATTCAGTAAATGGAACATGACTAGATGAGAGTTGGTAAAAGTAACAAGAAAAGGATTTCTCATTGAAGAGAAATTGAGGGAGGAGGAATAGTCCTGGAGTATTACTGGATGTGTCCTCTTCTCACACAAAAAAAAAAACCCTAAAAAAAGCAACAAACAAATGAATCACTCATGTTACAGTAACTGACTTAGCAATAGAGTATATGTGTCACATATGGGGCCTTTATTCCTTTTTCAACACTATAAAGGTAGAAAAAGAAAAGATTTCCTTACAAAATTAATGATCTCTAGAGGTCTTTTTTTCCTATTTTAAAAATAATTTTATTTATTGAATAACCATGACAGCAGTTACAAAACTTTCGGGTTTAAGTCTCGGTCATACAATGAAACACCTGTCCCTTCACCAGTGCCCATTTTTCACCACCAAAAAGTTCAGTATACCCTCCATTCCACACCCTCCCCCTACATGTGGGGCAGATGATTTCCACATTACTCTCTCTCTAATTTGATTGCATTCAATATTTTGACACCAGACCCACCATTGTTATTTGGGAGTTTACTCCAACACTCAGATCTGCGAAAAGTCAACAGTAGACGATTTGTTTTCTATTGATGGTTATAAATAACATATGATTTTGGAATTCCAAAATTTAACAATTATATCTGGAGGGATTTCTGCCTAAACCTCCTGGGTTCCGAGATTTGTTCCCGAGTCTCTGTGATTATGGCCGTTAAGCAACTTGATCAGGAGCCAGAGAGGCCGTTTGTGGGTGGCAACTCAGGGTCTCACTGGGGCAGGGAGGAAAGGGCCGATTCCACCCCCATGCCATGAGGCCTGGCGTGTGATCAATGAGGGCCCAAACCTGACTGTCCAATAGCCTCTTGAAGATGGTAGCCACAGAGCCGCCAAGGGGAAACAGGCAGAGTGACAACACCCTTTCCCCCTTGGGGTGATCTGGCACCAGTAGCCCATTGCCGACACTGGATGCATCTCTGCCAAAAGCCGCTGGGTTCCAAGATTTGCTTCTGAGTTTCTGGGATCATGGCCATTAAGCAGTTTGATCAAGAACCAGAGAGGCCTTGCCTCCAATTATAGAGCTGAGTCGGAAGTGATTTGTGCGTGTGTCTTGTCTCCCACATACCTGACTTTTGGCCATTTACTTTCTTGATAAACTTTGGCCCAAGTGTTTGGAGTCCGGACAAGAGGAACAACATTAGAATCATTGGAGTAGCAGAAGGACAGGGAGATAACCCCAGTGAAAAAGCTACAGTCAAAGAAATCATTGCTGAAAAGTTCCCAGAGTTAAGGAATAGAGGTCTTTTTTTTTAACTTTAAAACCATTGATATATTGAAAACCAAGCACAAAATTTGTAAGTCTACAACTGTACCTCATGGTGTATCACTAATAAAAATTTAAAAAAATTATAATCAATTCTAAAAAAAAACCATTGATAGCTATAAAGTCAATTGGTGACCTGAAAAAATGCTACGTTGATTTCTCCTAATTCAATGTGTCTCTGTATTCTCTACAAGACCATTAAGAGGTTTAACAAGAAATATTGGATTATTGGTGGAATTTGCTAGTTTTGAAAGTGACATATCTCTCCCCAAGTGCCACACAAAATGCTTTTTGTCTGGTATGTTTATTAATCTTATACCTCCGACCCTATTGGAGAGCCCGGCAAGCTACCGAGATTATCTTGCCCACATGGGAAAGCCTGTCAAGCTACCCGTGATGTATTCATATGCCAAAAACAGTAACAACAAGTCTCACAATTTGTTGTGAGACGTTACTGGTTCCCACTCGAGCTAATTGATGAACAGTGGGAGGGCAGTGCTACAGTGCTACAATGTTCCACAAATGAAACCCCACTTTTTCAAAACTATTTTCTCTAATTATAGTGGCCTTTGAAGAATTTTGGTTTCAGATATAAAATTATTTCTGCATGTTATTTTGTAAGTTTAATTTTCATGATTGGAGTCGAGCATCCTCCACCCAGATCCTCCAAATTCCAGTAGGCGGGGGTCACACCCACCACCTGGCCCCCTGGCGCCGTGTAATCCCATCAACGGCCAAGACTCAGAGGCTATAAAATCCAGCTCCCAGAACCGCGTGGCCGCGAATGCGGCCGCGCGACATCTTATCAGGACATCTTTTTATGACATCTTATTATCTCATTCCTACTTTTGACAAACTTGCAGGCTATCGAATGTAGCCTGCCCACAGGGCAGAGTCTGGCAAACTCCCCGTGGCATACCAAATATGCCAAATACCAGTAACAATGATGGGTCTCTTTCTCGTAAAGAGCCTTGAATATAATCTCAGGGCTAGGATGAAAGAGACGTTACTGGGGCCTGCTCGAGGCAATTGACGAATAACAGGATGATGAAAATGAAAAATGAAAAATTTTCATAGAAACCAAGTTTTGGGGCTGGAGTAAAGTACAAACTTTAAGGCACTTGTCTGATATCAGACAACCTGATTTATCCCTGGTAATGTGTATGGCTCCCAGAATATCACCAGGAGTGACCTATGAGCACAGAGTTAAGAGTTAGCCCTAATTACCACTGTCCAACCACTCCAACCATCAAAAAGGAAAATGAAGTTTTAATTATTTGAGGAGGTACATTCTATTTTTCAAAAGTATACAAGCAATGTATTCTGTTTTTAGTCATCATACACAGTATAAATTTGTTATTACAACATCAAGTGTTGGGGTCTACTTCTACTTCATTTTAGTTGGACTAGATAAGCAATTCTTGACAAAGAATTTGGTGGATTATAATTCTGCAATATTTTATGTTAGGCCATAATAATGTTCATATTTTTACCTGATATTGTTATCATCTCTCTTGGAATCCAACAAGGAGACATGATGACAGAATATTTTCTGGAATATTAAAATTAATATTCTAGCAGGATATCACAGGTGTTCCAAGGATCCTGTCTTAGTGGTCAAATTAAAATCGGTTGCATGCAAGACCAGTACCTTAATCCTTATATTTTATCGTCAACACTATATATATTTTTCTAATATTTCCCAGAGACCATAACATAGATAAAATTATCCAGGAAGTAATCTAAATGATATTTTGCGGTATATTTGTATGTAATGTATTGATCTTAAAAAATAACAAAGAAAACCTTTTTAAGAGAAATGTATTCAGAGGTCCTCATACTTATTTGTTTCACCACTGCTTTTTCTGGAAAAAGTGCTCAGGTCCTCCTGAAAATCTACCTTCTTTCAGATAGCAGACAGAAACTGCCCACTAAATGCACCTGAGATCTCTACTACCTCTTAAATCATGTCAGTGTATCTTAGTGGGTGGTATTGCCAACTTTGGTAAATATTTGACAGATGGTAGTGAAATGTGAGCAGTAAAAAGAAAGGATTAGTCAAAAATAAAGAGATCTTGGATTCAATCTTATTGTACAAAAAGCTGACTGAGAAGCATATTCAGCCATTTCTCTTTGAGAAGCAAAGAATTAATATCTGAAGATTATCCAGAGCCTTGGGGGCTTATTCTCAGAAATCACATTTGGGCTGTAATTTAAAAACCTATAATATCTCATGAGATGAATCCACTGCAAAATTCAGGTATGCAGGCAGGCTTCAGGAGTCGGGAATGGGCTCTGCTTCCATCTCCCTCTGCTATGAATTTCCTGGCATTCATGCCCATGAACTGCCTCTGGGAGTCATTTAAGGGCATTAATGGCCGTGATCCAGAGTCACAAATGAATCTCAAAAGAGAGAAGCATGCTGCAGAAGTTCTTCTGGAGCCCCAAATCACCATCCAGTTAAAAGAATTAACTGCGGTTCTAGCACCCTATGAAAAATTTGTAGTGTTCCAGGAGCACAGGACCACTTTTGTGGCTACGTGACATTTCAATTAATTATCAATTATGCCACTGATATACCAAGAGTAGCACACCACATTTGTTAGGGTACAAGGTAAACAAAATCAATCTTGATAAAAACATACATATGTTTGTGTGTGTGTATATATATATATATATATATATATATATATTAGCACAAAAACTCAAACTCTAACCTCACTTAATAATCTCTTATTCAGGGGCTTAATGGTTCTAAGATGAGATACAACTAGAGATTTTCCTCTAGGGAAATATCTTTGGATAATTTGTAGTCAATTATTAATAACAAGCAATACAAATTAAATTATTTAGTATCTGTGTCTTCGGTAGCCTTGGATGGTGGTGGGAAAACGTGAAATATATCTGGTAGGAAGGTGTAATGGTGGTGGGATTGGTGTTGAAATATTTAATGTAATCAATTATTGTGGACAACCCTTTGAAAATAAAAACAAAATAGTTAAAAAAAAAGAAAAAAAGACAGGTGATAGGATTTTAGAAACAATAGTGGACTAGTGGATCCTCTGCCTGCTCCCAGCAGTCTGGCAGACGTCTATTACCTCCGTCGACACACTCCAGGACGTTTTCTGAACACTCAGGCCAAGACTCACACGCGAGCGAAGCCCCACAGAGCGAGGGAAGCAGAACTCTGTGACCTCAGACTCCAGGCTCAACGGACCCGGGAAGAGAGATCCTCTGCCTGCCCCCAGCAACCCAGCAGACCTCCATACCTCCACTACTTGGCTGCGGACACACTCCAGGATGCTTTCTGGACACTCAGGCAAGACTCACACATGAGTGAAGCCCCACAGAGTGAGGGAAGCAGAACTCTGTGACCTCGGATTTTAGGCTCAACGGACCCAGGAAGAGAGATCCTCTGCTTGCTTCCAGCAGCACGGTAGACCTCCAATTCCTCTACTACCTCCACTACCCAGTCACCGCATGTTCCAGGATGCTTTCCGGACACATCATAAAACACTTAATACAAGTTTATGCACCATATTTGATTGCGTTGAAATATGGTTTGAATCATAGGAACACCAGCAATGACGATTAGAGGCCGCCCTAAACACCCCTATCCCTCTCAGAGAGCCTGGAAAGCTACCGAGAGTGTTCTGCCCACACAGCAGGGCCTAGAAAGCTATCCATGGTGTATTCCATATCCCAAAAACAGTAAATACAATGGGTCTCATTCCCAAGACTCTGAAAGAACCACCAATATGACAGCGTTAAGAAAGATGAGGAAGGAGAGGCTGATAAAATCTCAAGGTCGAACTTGGCTGCCTAAACAAAGAAAGACAAAAATGACGTCTTTACTTCTAATGCACAGACACAGGCATCCATCAGATGCATCCATCGAGGACCTGATGGTAAAAGCGTGAAAGATCAAGTACGACATCATTGGTCTGACCGAGACAAGAAAGCATCAATCAAACCACTCCATTTTCGATACTGGGGAAGAACTCTTTCTCGGAACATGCGACAAAAGAGGCATCGGTGGAGTCGGTGTCCTTGTCAACACGAACTTGGCCATAAACATTAATTCATTTGAATGCCTAACAACCTGAATCGTATCATTACACTTGAATAGAGGTGGCTCACTGCCAGCAGTTTCTATCTTCGTTGTCTACGCACCAACATACAATTATGATGAATGAGAAATTGAGAAGTTCTACATGGAGCTGGAGAAGTTCTATAAAGAAGACCACACCTTCTACAAGATCATTGTCAGTGATTTTCATGCCAAGATAGGATGGAGAAGATCAGCCGAATAACTCCACATAGGCAACCATGGCCTAGAATGGAACAAACAGTGTGAGAGACTGTTCTATTTCAACATGTCGACCAAGACCAGCTATAGTAACTCACAATTCCAGAAGGCCGAATCTAAATGGTAGACATGGGAGTCTTCTGGTGGACAGTTCCACAATGAAATCGACCACATCATATTCAATCGATGGTCTTGCCTGACCAATGTCGTTGTTGTCCCAAAATTCCAAAGGAGATCAGACCACCGCCTCCTTCGTGCAAAATTCTACTTCACAGAGCGAGGAGAAAGGGCTGCAAAGTTGAAGAAGAGAATTCCCAGAAAGACCACCAACTGTGAGCTCTTTGGCACTATTGCGAAAACATGGGAAGATGCATCATTGACAACATTGATGAGGAATATGATCGACTGGTTTAGCACCTCCATGATTGTGCAAAGAACGTGAGAGAGAGATAGCCACAAAAAGACACCTGTCTTCAAAAACTCTCGAGCTCATTTGCCAACATGGCTTGGCACAAGCCTCAGGCAACCATAAGCGAATTCCCAAGATCGCAAAGCAGTTCAGAGAAGTGATAAAGGAAGGCTTCAAAGAGAGAAGAGCGGCAATGCTGGCAGATGTAGCAGAAGCTGTGAAAAGCATTAGCAATGCCCCCCTGTCCTTTGCCAACTACAAGACCAAGATGACTGCCCTCTGGCATCCTGATGAATCTACCACATCTTCCAGAAGGGCAATGGAGAAGATTATCCATGACTTCTACTTAGATCTCTTCAATAACCACATCCACCTGCCCACATACCAAATTCTGCAGGATGGATAGGTCATTCCCAAAGTTCTCCCTTCCAAAATCCGACACGCCATTTCCTCGGTAAAGAAGCAAACAGCACCCAGTCCATACAAGGTTTGACCTGAACACCTGAAGAACATGCCATCAGTACTCATCAATACATTGGCTCAGCTCTTCATGCACTACCTGTCTGAATGCAAGCTTCCGTCCCAATGGAAAAACAACAGGACTGTACTACTGTACAAGAAGGGAGACAAACACGACATTGGCAACTATTGCTCGATCTGCGTGTTGTCTGTTGTCTACAAGCTGTTCACTCAAGTCATCCTGAATAGGATTGTCAGAACACTAGATGAAGGAAAACCATGCAAGCAAGCCGGTTTCCAAAAAGTATTCAGCACAATCGACAATATCCACACAATAACCAATCTCATTAAGGTTTCTCAGGAGCTAGAGATGCCACTCTGTCTAACATTCATTGGTTTAAAGAAGGCATTTGATTCTGTTGAGACTGAAGCAGTCATTGACGCCATAGCCAAACAGGAGTTCAAACTCAGTACATCAGGATCCTCCATGAGCTGTATTGCAGATTCACTACCAGGATCTTACCGTTCTACAAGGAGGTGATCATTGACGTCAACAGAGGGGTTCGGCAGGGTGATACCATTTCACCGAAACTCTTCAGTGCCACCCTTGAGAACGTCATGCGATGACTGGAATGGCAAGGAATGGGGGTGAAGATAGACAGTTGGCAACTACACCACCTCTCCTTTGCCTATGACATTGATTTTATAATACCAAACATCAGCCAAGCGGCACAAACTCTGGTCGACTTCGACTGTGCGTGTGGAAAGGTCGAACTACAACTGAATCTTCACAAGGACAATGGTTATGAAAAATGGTCTCGTTCCTGATATTCCATTCGCTCTCAAGGGGAAGAATATATCTGAATGCAACAATTATGTATACCTGGTTCGAGAACTCAACATGATGAATGATCTGGCACCTGAGTTGCACAGGAGGAAGAGAGCAGCTTGGAACTCATTCAGGAACGTCAAAGAAATAGCTAAGAGGATGAAGAAACTCCGGCTATGGGCAAATCTTTTTGATTCCAGTTTTCTTTCTGCATTAACATACACCTCAGAGAACTGGGTCCTACGAAAACAAGAATGAGAATGCTGTATTTGGGTCTCCAAAAGAGGAATCGAAAGAGCTATGCTTGGAATATCATGCTTTACTCAAATGAGAGAAAGAATTCAGAATTCCAAAAGCAACCGGTGTTGGAGTGGATGTGGGGAGGAAGGGACTTTCCTTCACTGCCAGTGGGAAGGCCGACTGGTTCAGCCCTTTCTATAGATGACTCTAAAAAAATTGGAAACTGAACTCCCATTTGACCTAGCAATACCACTACTGGGAATATAATTCAGTGAGGCAAAAAGTACAGTTGAAATGACATCTGCACTTCTATGTTCATTGCGGCACTATTCACAATAGCCAAAATCTGGAAAATACCCGACTGCCCGAGAACAAATGACTGGTTAAGAAACTTTGGTACATCTACACAATGGAGTACTATGCAGCTGTTAGAAAAGATGAAGTCATGAAATTTACATACAAGTGGTACTATACAGAAAGTATCATGCTACTTGAAATGAGTCAGAAAGAGAGGGACAGACATAGAAACATTGCATTCATCTAGGGAATATAAAGTGAAAAATTGGGAGACTGATACCGAAGAATAGCCGAGATAATTACCAGGAGGTTCACTCCATGGCTTGGAGGCCAGTCGCACATGCTGAGGGAAAGGAAGCTCAGATAGAGAGGGGATCATCAAATAAAGGGTGTTGGGAGGACACTCCCAGGATGAGAGATGCATGCTGAAAATAGACTATAGACCAAAAATGAGAGCCACTAAATGACTCTTTTGCGAACCACAGCACCCAAAAGGAGAGAGAGAACAAAAGAAAATACCTTCCACAGGGGTGCTGTGGGATGGGAGGAAGGGGGTGGGAGGGATGATGGGAGCATTGAAGGTGGGGAATGGGCACTGGTGGAGACATGGGTACTCAATCATTGTATAACTGAAACCCAAGCAAAAAATTTTCTAAGTCTACAACTGTAACTCATGGTGTTTTACTAAAGAGGTAAAGACCCTCCCATTGATCGTCGATTTGGTCGAGCGGGCCCAGTAACGTCTCCATTGGAGACTTTGTTGTTACTGTGTCTGGCATATCGAATACTCTCGGTAGCTTGCCGGGCTCTCCGAGAGGGGCGGAGGAATCGAACTCGGGTCGGCCATGTTGGCCGCTTGTAAGGCGAACGCCCTACCGCTGTGCTATCGCTCCAGCCCTATTGGGTGTTTTACTAATAAAAATTAAAAAAAAAGAATTCGGAGTTCCAAATTCCATCAATGGTTAAGAACCAGGGAAGCTGTCTCGTTTCCCAAGGCATTGAAAATCAGATGGGCTGGACACGTAATGAGATTTGGAGATGACCGCTGGACTAGAGCCATTACTGAATGGATTCCACAGGAAGTCAAAAGATCACATGGCCACCCACCTAATAGATTGTCAGACTTCTTCATCAAGACCCTGAATGATCAGTTTGAGTCGCTTTGTGTTTCTAGAACAAGCAGATGCCATTGGGCTACATTAGCACATGACAGGGATGCATGGAGACGTTACTGGCGCCTGTTCAAGCACATTGATGAGTAATGAGATGTCAAGTGATCAAGTGGACTAGTGAAAACATAATGTATCACCCACTTTAATAGATAAGAATGTTTCACAATTATCTGTCTACAATCATTTTCACTTCTTCACTGTGTGGATAGCAGATTTCTTTTTAATTTTTAACTTCACAGGTCATTCATGCCATTAGGAACTGTTTTTAAGGAGTCTGAATTCTGTACTCAAAAACCTAACCCAAAGAAATCAATTCACAATTGTTGTGATTTGGAAACTGAGATCTTAGTCTTAGAAATAATTGCAAAATGAGATGACTTTTATAATTATCTTATGTATTAATCTATGTACATTTACAATATATTTTTTGGAGACTAAACTTATGTCCTCTTGAATTTTACATTTTAACATGTCATAAAAATACTTTATAATCCTTGCGTTGAAAGTAAAGAATTCATACAGAATCAAACTTCATCAATTGTCCCTTTTCAATGCCTTTAACTGTCAACTGCTTGTTTTTCTCCTTCTCTACCTAACTTTTATTCTACAGTTTTGATTCTACAGTTCATTCCTTAAGACATTGACTCCTTTATTCTAAACTCAATTTGTATGAACAGAAATATCTCTTCTTTATATCAGTAAGCAAATAGACTTATTTTAATTGAATCATTGTGTGATACAGGGTTATAAAGTTGTTGATGATTGAGTTTCCTCATACAATGTTCCATCACCCATACCTTTACCAGTGTATATTTCTCACCAACAGTGTCCCCAGTTTTCCTCCCTCCATCAACCCTCCACCCTTCTTCACTGAAAGGTTTTCATGTATGTCCCTTTACCTCCTTTCAGTACTTGGTTCTTTTCTAGAGTGATGATTTCCAGCTATCATTGTCATAGTGGTCCTTCTCTGTCCTAATTGCCTTCTCCCTGACCCCACCACTGGTGGAAAGTTTCCAACCATGGCCTACGATTCCACTATCGCTGGATATTAGTCTCATACTATGCGGTTTTTTTTTTGTATCCCACAAATGAGTGCAATAAATCTATATCTGTCTCTTCCTTCTAACTCACTTCGCTTATCATGATACTCTCCATATTCATCTATTTATAAAAAATTGATGGCTTCATTTTCCTCGTGGCTGTGTACTGTTCCATTGTGCAGATATACCATAGTTTATTTTATCCAGTGATCAATTCTCAGGTACTTTGTTGTTTCCAGATTCTAGGTACTGTAAATAGTGCTTCAATAAACATGAAAGTGCAGATGGCTTTTCTGCATTGTGTCTTGGGGCCCTCAGATTATATGACTAGAAGAGCTATTGCTCGGTCGTGTGGAAGCTCAATTTCTAGCTTTTTGAGAAATACCCATGTGGTTTTCCAAAGACTGGCAAGTTGGCATTCCCACCAACAGTAATAGAGGATGCCTTTTTCCCCACATCCATTCTAGCACTTCTTGTTCTTATTTTTTTTAATGTGTGTCAGTTTTTGTTATATGAGATAATATCTCATTGCTGTTTTGATCTGTATTTCCGTGATAGAGCATTTTCCATGCGCTTTTTGGCTATTTGTTTTTCTGTTTTGAGGAAGTATCTGTTTATCTCCACCCCCCCCGCTTCTTTTTATGGAGTTGAGTATTTTTCTTGTTAAGTTCTACCAGTACCTTAAGTATCTTTGATATTAATCCCTTATCATTTTGGTGTTGGGTAAATAATTTTCCAATAGAATGAGCTATTTTCACATCTTGTTCACTTTTTCATTTGAGATGCAGAAGCTTCTTAGTTTAATGTAGTCCCATTTGTGTTTCTTTTCTTCAAAATACTTGTAGGTGGTTCTTTATCTTTGGTGATGCCTTTAATTCAATGCCGTGGGTGGCTCTATTTTCCTGTATACCTTATGGATTCATGTCTCATATTGAGGTCTTTTGTGCATGGCATTAGATAGAGGTCTGTAGGTTACATAATCAATATGTAAAAATTCATGGCTTTTTTTATACCAGTAATGATAGAGAGAAAGCGGAAATAAGCCAATGCAGTTCACAGTTGTGTGTCAGAAAATCAAGTACCTCAAGATCAGCTTACTCAAGGAGGTAAAGGACCAATACAAAGAAAACTACAAATCCTACAGCAATAAATTAAAATTTTTTCTTCAATTTAATAATCTGAAAACATTTTAACTACAGTTGAGCCATATGTTATAGCTTAATACATTTACTCAACATTTTATGAGATTAATATGTATTTGCATAGCAAATTTGAATTTATTCAGCTTATTAATATAAAGTGACTTATTAGATATTCAAAGACAGTAGTAAGTTTATGTAGTTTCTGGTTTGTCTGATTCTAAATATTTTTATTTATTTAACTTATTTTTAAGATTTATCAGGGTGGTATTTATTCTAAATTCCGAGTCAGTTCCTTCCCATTTAAATATTCACAATCTCCACAAACTTACTTTATCCAGAATCAGCTGGAAAATCACTATTTACCACCATGTAAGTGTTCTTCAATTATTTGTCTTTCTTCATAGTAAATAACAATAGCACAAACATTGCTTCCAAAGCCTATGTGCTTCCAATAAAGAATTTATGCATATTCAAGTGTTATTATAATTACTTCATTCAATGTTATTAGCTCTCAGTGGCTCTTTTCTTCCAACTCTAGCCAGTGTAAATACGTTTCTTCAGTCACTGACAAAGTTTATTCTAAACTCAATTCATCTTGAATTTAGATTTCCCTTCTAAAGACATAGAAGAATAGGGCTTTATTGATTTATTTATTTTGTTTGAAGGCAATACCCTGTGGAGCTCAGATGGCTTACTTTTCGCTCTGCACTCAAGGATCAATACTGGATGACTCAGAGTACCAAATGGGGTGCCAGAGATCAATACCTAGATTGTCCGTGTAGAGGGCAAATCCCTTATGCACTGTCCATTCTCTTTGTACCCCAAAGAATAGAACTTTTATCATACTCGAGAAATATGAATAATGTTATGACTATGTTTGGGGGAACTTGCGCAAAAATTCTCACAAGATTAATGTAACTGTTAATAAAAATAATACTTGCCTTTTTAAATCAAATGCATACATACTCTATTGTATAAGATTCTTGTGTCTTCTCTCTAGCACAAGATTCTTGTGTCTTCTCTAGCACGATTTCTCTCTAGCACAAGACCATGATGACAATCTTCAACTTGAGCAGCTACAATCCAGAAGCCTTCATCCTACTGGGAATCCCAGGGCTGGAGCACTTTCACATCAGCATTCCATTCTTCATTATCTACCTTCTGGATTTCCTGGGCAATGCTGCCATTATCTATCTTATCTCCACAGAGCGTAGCCTGCATGAGCCCATGTTCTTTTTCCTCTTCATCCTGTCAGCTACAGATCTTGTCCTGTCTAATACATGTATACCCAAAGCAATGAGCATCTACTGGCGGGGTCCCCAGAAAATTACCTTTCCAGGATACCTTACTCAGATGTTTTTTCTCCACTGTAACTTTGCTGTGGATTCTGCCATTCTTCTAGCCATGGGGTTCGATCACTATGTTACCATTTGCTTCCCTCTCAGGTATACCACTATTCTAACACACCAAAGGATTACTAACATTGTAATAGGCATTCTCAGCAGGAGTGTTGTTATTATCTTCCCATGTGTGGTTCTATTAAAGAGACTGCCTTCCTGTGGAACTCTCCACATGCCCCATTCCTACTGTGAGCACATAGGTGTTACTCAGCTCTCCTGTGCAGACATCTCAATCAACATATGGTATGGGTTTTCAGTTCCTATAATGACTGTTCTCTCTGAAATGATCCTTATTGGTGTTTCCTACTGTCTCATTTTTCATGCCATTTTTAACCTCCCATCCCTGGGTGCCCACAAGAAAGCCCTTAACACTTGTGGTTCTCATGTTTGTGTCATTCTTATATTCTATACTCCTTTCCTATTTTCTGTCCTTTCTCACCGTTTTGGCCACAATAATACTCTCTCCTTCCACATTATGGTTGCCACCTCTACATAGTTATCCCTCCTGCACTCAATCCAATGATCTATGGGGTGAAGACCAAGCAGATTCGTGAAAAATTCATTCACATCTTCCTCCTTAAAGAGACACAATGAATAGAACTTAAAGTGTGGAAAGGAAAAGAAAGAGGCGATTATGTTGATTTTGGAATTTATTTTATTGTATAACATCTACAATGGTGACTTAAATCTACATGAACTCCTAGAATTTGCTTCAAGTTGCAACTCCATGACGTGGATTAAATATTTAGATATAAATGTGAAGTGACAAAAACTTCAATGAACATCAATTTTTTTCAATAGATTGTTCAGCGGGCAATTTCATATTATTTTTGAGATAGCTAAGACTTATAGGATAGCAAGGTAAGAATATAAAACACAATCAAATACTATTTTTTGATAAACTTGACAGGTATATAACAAGTCTAAGAGTTTGGGATTCAGTAAATTGAGCATGACCAGATGAGAGTAACAAGAAAATAATTTCTTATTGAAGAGAAACTGAGGGAGAAGGAATAATCCTGGAGTATTACTGGATGTGCCCTCTCCCCACCAAAAAAAAAACACAACCTAAAAACACCAACCAACAAATGAATCACTCATGGTTCAGTAACTCCCTCAGCAATAGAGTATATGTTTCATATATGGGGCATTAATTCCTTTCCAACCTTATAACGGCAGAAAAAAGAATAGATTTCCTTACAAAATTAATAATCACTAGTATTTTTTAACTGTAAAAGAATTGATAGCTATCAAAATCAATTGGTGACCTGATAAAATATACCTTGAGTCTCTCGTAATTCAGTTAGTCTCTGAATTCTCTAAAAGGGGCTGGAGCGATAGCACACTGGGTAGGGCATTTGCTTTGCACGCAGCTGACCTGGGTTCAATTCCTCCACCCCTCTCAGAAAGTGTGGCAAGCAACCGAGAGTATCTTGCCTGCAGAGAAATGTCTGGCAAGCTACCCGTGACGTATTCAATACGCCAAACAGAGTAACAAGCCTCACAATGGAGACGCTACTGGGCCCGCTTGAGCAAATCGATGAACAATGGGAGGATGGTGCAGTGCCGTACTATTCTCTAGAAGACAATTAGGAGGTTCAATAAGAAATCTTGCGTTCTTGGTGAAATTTGCTAGTTCTGGAAGCAACATAGCTCTCTCTAAATTTCAGACAAAATGCTTGTTGTATGGTAGATTTATTAATCTTAATGTTCCACAAATAAAACTGACTTTATCAAAATTACCTATTTTCTCTAATTATTGTGGCTGTTGAAGAATTTTGGTTTTAGGTATAAAATTATTTCTGCACATTATTTTGTAAGATTAATTTTCATAGAAATCAAGTTTTGGGGCAGGAGTAAAGCACAAACTTTAAAGCACTTGTCTTGCATAGGGCAATCTGCTTTATCCCTGTTACTGTGTATGGCTCCCAGAATATCACCAGGAGTGACCTATGAGCTCAGAGCTAAGTGTTAGCCCTACGTACCACTGTCCTACCACTCTAACCACAAAAATACTGTATCTCCAACACTATATAAATTTTATAATATTTCCCAGAGACCATAAATTAGATAAAATTATCCTGGAAGTTATCTCGATAATAGTTTGGGCTATATTTGTATGTAATGAACAAAATATTTAAAAAGTAACAAAGAAAACATTCTTTAAGAGAAACTATTCAGAGGCCCTCATACCTATTTGTTTCACCACTGCTTTTTCTGGAAAAAAATGCTCAGGTCCTCCTGGAAGTCTCCCTTCTTTCAGATGGCAAACAAAACTGCCCACTAAATGCACCTGAGATCTCTACATCTTGAATCACGTCAGTAGATCTTAGTGGGTGATAATGCCATCTTTGGGAAACATTTGGACAGATGTTAACAAATTCTGTTGAAGTAAAAAGAACAGAATCAGTCCAAAATAAAGAGACTTGGCTTGGAGGCCAGCCGCACACTCTAGGGGTAAAGGCAGCTCAGATAGAGAAGGGAGCACCAAATAAAGGGTGTTGGGAAGATCCGCCCAGGATGGGAGATGCATGCTGAAAGTAGACTATAGACCGAACATGATTGCCACTCAATTCCTCTTTTGCAAACGACAGCACCCAAAAGGAGAAAGAGAACAAGAGGGAGTGCCCTGCCACAGAGGCAGGGTGGAATGGGGAATGGGGGGTGGGATTAGTGGTGGTGGAGATTGGGCACTGGTGGAGGGATGGGTACTCAATCATTGTATAAGTAAAACCGAAGCACAAAAATCTGTAAGTTTACAATTGTACCTCATGGTGTATCACTAATAAAAATTTTAAAATAATCAGACTTGGATTTAAACTTATTTTACAAAAAGCTGACTGAAAAGCATACTCAGTTATTTCTCATTGAGAAGCAAATAATTATTATCTGAAAAGTATCCAGAACCCTGGGGACTTAATCCCAGAAATCAGATTGGGGTTCTAATATAAAAACCTATATTTTCGCATGGGATTGAATCCACTGAATTATCTGGGTATGTGGGATATGTGACTGAAATCTCCAGGCTTCTGGAGTCAGGAATAGGTTCTGCTTTCATCTCCCTGTGTTTAGGCTTTCCTGGCAATTAAGCCCATGAACCACCTCTGGGAGCCATTTAAGAGCATTACCGGACATGATCCAGACCCACAAATGAACCTTGAAAGAGAACAGCACGGTTCAGAGATTTTTCCATTTCCCTAAATCACCATCCACTTGAAAAATTATTTAACCCTATGAAAAATTTGTAGAATACCTTAAGCACAGGACTCCTTCTGCGGCTATGTGACATTTCATACAATTTTGCCACTGGCATACCAAGAGAAATACTCAACATTGATGGGGTGCAATGAAGAAGAAAACTGATCTTGATAAAAAAATATATATATACACAATAATGTACATATATGTGTATATATATTCAGCACACAAAACTCAAAGTCTAACCACACTTAATAATCTGTAACTCAGGGGCTTAATCGTTCCAAGATGAGATACAACCCTTTTCTCTAAGGAAACAGTTTTGGATAATTTTTAGTCAATTATTCATAACAAGCAACACAAAATAAATTATTTAGCATCTATCTCTTGGGTAGTCTTTAATGGTGTGAGAAAACTGGAAATAAAGCTGGTAGAAAGGTGTAATGATGGTGCGATTATTGTTGAAATATTTAATGTAATCAAATACTGTGAACATCTCTTTTAAAATAAAAACAAAATGTTCATCCATTTATAAAAAAATCGATGACTTCATTTTCCTGGGTGCTGTGTACTATTCCATTGTGCAGATATACCATAGTTTCTTTATCCGGTGATCAATTCTCAGGTATTTGGTTGTTTCCAAATTCTGGGTATTGTATATAGTGCTTCAATAAGCATGAAAGTGCAGATGACTTTTCTGCCTTGTGTTTTGAGGTCCCCAGAATATACTCTTAGAAGTGCTTGGTCATGTGGAAGCTCAATTTCTACCTTTTTGAGAAATACCCATATTGTTTTCCAAAGACTGGACCAGTTGGCATTCCCACCAACTGTAAATGAGGGTCCTTTTCTCCCCACATTGACTCTAGGACTGGTTGTTCTTGTTTTTTTTTTATATGTGCCAGTCTATATTGTAAAAGATGATATCTCATTATTGTTTTAATTTGTATTTCCCTGATGGAGCATTTTTTCATGTGCCTTTTGGCTCTTTGTTTTTCTTTTTTTGAGGAAGTACCTATTTATTTCTTCTTCCCAGTTTTTGATGGAGTTGAGTATTTTCCTTGTTAAGTTCTACCAGTGCCTTAAATATCTTTGATATTAACCCGTTATCATATGGGTATTGGGTAAATCAATTTCTAATAGCATGAGATGTTTTCGCATCTTGTTCACTTTTTTCTTTGATATGCAGAAACTTCTTAGTTTAATGTAGTCCCATTTGTTACTCTTTGCTTCAACATGCTTGGTTAGTGTTGTTTTATCTTTGAAGATGCCTTTAATTAAATGTCATGGGGAGTTCTGCTTCTATCTTTTGTTCTGTGTACCTTATCAATTCAGGTCTCATATTGAGGTATTTAATACTTTTTGGATCATACTTTTTTGCATTAGAAAGAGATCTGAGAGTTACATAATCAATAAGTAAATATTCATGGCTTTTTTTATACAAGTAATGATAGAGAGAGGGGAAACAAACCAATGAAGTTCACAGCTGTGTGTCAGAAAATCAAGTACCTCAAGATCAGCTTACCCAAGGAGGTAATGGACTAATACAAAGAAAACTACAAGTCCTACAGCAAGAAATTAAAATTTTCTTTTTTCCCAGAGTTCGATTCCTCCGCCCCTCTCGGAGAGCCCGGCAAGCTACCGAGTATTCGATATGCCAGACACAGTAACAACAAAGTCTCCAATGGAGACGTTACTGGGCCCGCTCGAGCAAATCGATGATCAACGGGAGGGCCTTCAATTTAATTCTCTAGAAACATTTTTTTTTGTAGGAGTACTGCTACTTGGGGCGTACCTCATGACCTCAGTAGGAAGTGAAGAATGTGCTGGTACCGCCCCCCTTCCCATGAGACTGCAGTTGCCCCGTCACCCCCGGCTTGTACCTGGCTTTCCTATAAGCTCCGAAGTGGTGGCCACCTTGCTGCCAGGGGGGAAAAAGGCGGAAGGGAGCAACACCCTTTCCCTCCTGGGGAGGCATGACGCTGTAATTTAACGCATGGCCCATTCACTTTTCTTCTCCAAGCTGCTGGGCTCTTCACTAAGTCCTCTTGCCTCTGGAGCCATGGCCTTGCCAGAAAGCCGCTTGTGGGGGGCAACTCATGACCTCGATAGGGCGTGAAGGACGAGCTGGTACCATCCCCCTTCCCATGAGACTGCAGTTGCCCCGTCACCGCTGTCTCATAGCTGTCTTTCCTATAAGCTCTGAGGTGGCGGCCACCTTGCTGTCAGGGGGAAAAAGGCAGAAGGGAGCAATACCCTTTCCCTCCCGAGGAGGCATGGTGCTGTAGTTTAACGCATGATCCATTCACTTTTCTTCTGCAAGCTTCTGGGCTCTTGACTAAGTCCTTTTGCCTCTGGAGCCATGGCAGTGCCAGAGAGTCACTTGTGGGGGGCAACTCGTGACCTTGGTAGGGCGTGAAGGACGAGCCAGTACCGCCCTCCTTCCCATGAGACTGCAGTTGCCCCCGTCACTGCCGGCTCATACCTGGATTTCCAATAAGCTCTGAGCTGGTGGCCACCTTGCTGCCAGGGGGGAAAAGGTGGAAGGGAGCAATACCCTTTCCCTCCTGAGGAGGCATGGCGCCGTAGTTTAACCCATGGTCCATTCACTTTTCTGCCACAAGCTTCCGGGCTCTGGATTAAGTCCTTTTGCCTCTGGAGCCATGGCGATGCCAGAGAGCCGCTTGTGGGGGGCAACTCGTGACCTCGGTAGGGCATGAAGGATGAGCCCGTACTGCCCCCCCCTTCCCATGAGACTGCAGTTGCCCTGTCACCACTGGCTCATACCTGGCTTTCCAATATGCTCTGAGCTGGCGGCCCTCTTTTATGCAGACCAGAAGCATTTCTTGCAAAAGTCGCTGGGTTTCAAGATTCTTTTCTGAGTCTCCGGTATCCTGGCTATTAATCAGCTTGTTCAGGAGCCAGAGAGGCCGTTTGTAGATGGTGATTCGGGGTCTTGTTGGGATGGGGAGAAAGAGTCGGTTCCACCCCCATGTGGTGAGGCCCCTGTGTCTCGTCACTGCAGGCCCAAACCTGTCAGTGGCCTCTGGAGGAGGGTTGTCACCAGGGCACTAGGGGGAAGAGACCAAGGCACAAAAACTATTCCCACCTGGAGTGGCCCATTGTCAGTAACCTACTGCAGGAACAGGTCGCATTTCTGCCAAAAGCTTTTGGGTTCCGAGATTTGTTTCTGAGATTCTGGGATCATGGCCATTAAGCAGTTCAATCAGGAACTAGAGAGACTATGCCTCCAATTATATAGCTGAGCCGGAGGTGGTTTGTGGGTGTTTCTCCCACATACCTAACTTTTGGCCGTTAACTTTCTTGGTAAACTTTGCCCCAAGTTTTTTGGGGTCTGGCCAAAGGCACAACAGCAGTTTTGGGGTATCTGAAAGTCCGACGTTGCCATCAGTCTGCTGATGCCCTCACCTCGCAGGTACAGATTGACTTGATGACAGCACCATACCCCAATCTGAAAACATTTTAATTACAGTTAGGCCATACGTTATAGGTTAATATACTTAATCAACACTTTATGAGATTAATATGTATTTACCTAGCAGATAGGAATTTATTTAGCTTATTAATTTAAAGTGACTTATTAGATATTCAAAGACAGTTGTAGGTTTATGTAGTTTCTGGTTTGTCTGTCACTGTCACTGTCCTCCAGTTGTTCATCGTTTTCCTTGAGTGGGCTCAATAATGTCTCCTTTGGAGACTTTGTTGTTACACTGTTTGGCATATCGAATACATCACAGGTAGCTTGCCAGGCTCTGCGGGGCGGGCAGGAAACTCTCGGTAGCTTGCCGGGCTCTCCGAGAGGGGCAGAGCAATCGAACTCGGGTCGACCATGTTGGCTGCATGCAAGGCAAACATCCAACCTCTGTGCTATCGCTCCAGCTGGTTTGTCAGACTCTAAATATTTTTATTTATTTAACTTATTTTTAAGATTTATCAGGGTGGTATTTATTCTAAATTCCTCAGTCAGTTCCTTCCCAGTTAAATATTCACAATCTCCACAAACTTACTTTATCCAGCATGAGCTGGAAAATCACTATTTACCACCATGCAAGCGCCTTTCAATTATTTGTCTTTCCCAAGAAAAAATAACAATAGCACAAACATTGCTTCCAAAGCCTATGTGTTTTCAATAAAGAATTTATGCATATTCAAGTATTATAAATACTTTATTCAATGCTGTTATCTCTCAGTGGTTCTTTTCTTCCATCTCTAGCCAGTTAAATTCGTTTCATCAGCCACTGACAAACTTTATTCTAAACTCAATTCATCTTGAATTTAAATGTCCCTTCTAAAGACATAGAAGAATAGAGCTTTATTGATTTATTTTGTTTGAAGGCTGTACCCTGTGGTACTCAGATGGCTTACTTTTCACTCGGCGTTTAAGGATCAGTCATGGCAGGTTCAAGAGACCAAATGAGGTGCTTAAGATCAGGACCTAGATTTTCTGTGTAGAGTGCAAAATCCTTATGTACTGTCCATTATCTTTGGACCCCAAAGAATAGAATTTTTATCATATTGAAGATCTAGCTAATATTATGACCATATTTGGGCAACTTGCATAAAAGGTTTAACAAAATTAATGCCACTTTTAATAAAAGTAGGACTTGACTTTTTAAAACCAAATGCATACATATTTTACTGAATACGATTCTTGTGTCTTCTGCTTATTACTTTCTTAACAAATAATATTTAGGCTTCATTATAAATTTTTTTTCAGAGTCAAAGAGATAGCTCATCAGGCAATGCAGTTATATTACAAAGAGCAGAGCTGGGTTCAGTTCCCAACAACACAGAAACTGCAACCTATTTACACAAAATATACACTTGCTTACTGCAATTTTTATTATTATTAATATTATTATTGCTTATTGTGTCACACCCACCTATGCTCAGGATTTCCTCCTACCTCCGTACTCAGGGATCACTCCTGGTGACTTGGGGGATGCTATAGGGTGCAGAAATTGAGCCTCAGAAGTACTTGCTTTGTTCCTTACCCTCTGTACTGTGTCTCTGGCCTCACTAACTTTAATTTTTATAAAATGAGATAACACTGAGTATTATAAAAGGAAAAGAGAACCCCGTGTCAATACTAATCCTTCAGTGTGAGTGGTGTACAAATGAACTAAAATAAGTAGACATGTATGTAAATAAATGGAAATTAAATTCCAAGCTATATATTTTTTAAAGTATTTAAATATTTCTTCTCTACAACAAACACGTAGGCAAATTTGATGAAGAAATAACTGTTAGAGAAGTCATAGATAGGAATTTCCCAGATTTTAGAAATCAGGCCTTCCAAGTTTGTCAAGAGTCCCTGGATCCCTTCCAGTGATTCTAGGACAACCATCTGAGCATCAACGTGAAACGGCCTTGAAGATACAGAGCTGCCAGGTATTGTAGTGCTAGAGTTTACCCACAATGGTGGGACACAGTGACCTCAGAATATACCTGGCATGCTCTGGGGACCATCTGGTGCCAGTGATCAATTCAATGTAAGCTATATGTAAGGCATGTACCTTTGTTCTCTCCAGCCCCTCCCAAGGATTCTCATCTACACTTAGAGCCATATATTTTTATTAAAGAGTGATATGCTGATGATGATGCTCTATAGAACACTCTTTCAGATATTTAGAAAACAAGAAATGGAACCTACACAAGAAGCATTCTGTTGAAGGCGAGCAGGAGAGACATGGTAGTAATTACTGAAACCGGAGTTTCTCTATAAAATGACTGAGCAAATTAAGTCATGATCCTGGAATTAATGAGATAACTCTGGATCTATAAGTAATGAGAAACCAACCCACTAACATGCACTGCACTGTAGCACTGTCCTCCCATTGTTCATTGATTTGCTGGAGCGGGCCCAGTAATGTCTGCATCATGAAACTTGTTACTGTGTTTGGCATATAGAATACGTCATGGGTAGCTTGCCAGGCTTTGCAGTGTGGGCGAGATACTCTCGGTATCTTGCCCACCTCTCCAAGAGTGGCAAGGAATCGAATTCGGCTTGGCCAGGTTGTCCTCATGCAAGGCAAATGCCCTACCCTCTGTGCTATTGCTCCAGCCCACCCACTAACATGAGCAATGTAAATGTCTAAGCTGGCAAAATATTAACCTGGTTGAGCATTTTTTCACTTTCTAAACAGTCAAGGGCCCTGGGACCTGAGTTGCATAGGTCTTTCTGGCTCAGAGGCCCTCTGCTATAAATAGTCTCTAGTCTCTGGAGAAATCAAGAGAAGTACATTTTAACCGGCTCTTCAGTGTCCTGTGTCTGTTCTTCCAAATATGAACATGAATCTATGTATGTCTCTTACTTTTATGTCTGTCCTTAGTGATCCTGGGACAGCTTCTTTCTTTCTTTGGTCCTTCCTGATTGCTGTGTCAGCACTCTCAGGTCCTTGAATGCACCTTCAAAATGCTAACTGAACAAGGGCCTTCAAGGTAGGAGCCTGTGATTTGGTAACAAAGAGATTTATAAAAGGCAAAACCAGAAAGGAGAAGAGCCAATGAGATATAGAGGTAACAGAGAGGTGAGAAGAAGGTGGGGAAAATGTGGGGTCCAGTAAATAAGACATTTAATGATAAGAACTATGAATATTGTTGAAACTGATACTCATGGTGTGAATATGAGTATTGTGTAAATGAGAAGTGTCTATTATTTGAGATTCTCTCATTACTCTCAACAAAGCATTTGTAGTATATTATAGGAAATGTGTAGGGAAATAACTTATAACATTTATAATTTTATGACAGTGGCTGGGAACACTGATTCTTGATTCCAAAACTATAAAGCTTCTCTTCACTGATTTTCACTGTAATAATTTTACATTAAACATTTTTAAATGGGATAGACCCTATTGTTCTTTGAGTATCCATGTTTTTTCTATGAAGTAACAAACATTCTATTTCTTCATACTTGGACTTATACACTTGTCCCCCCTCTCCTCTTGGAGTATTTATTAATACTATACAATGTCTTCCTTTAGTTACTCAATGAGAATAATGAATCTAATTAGAAGTCCTGGTGAACGATAAAGGCATGCAGCATGGAGCAACCAATGCATTGATAGATGTAATTGGCTGGAGTAGAGCTATCTATAGAAGGTGAATGTCCTAATAAGAGAATTGTTTGAAGTATTAATTAGATGACTGGAAGTGAAGGAGGTATAATTAAGTTAATATCAAGTTTTGTATTTTAAAAACTGATCATGATATATTGTTACTAATTGTATTGTAAAACATTTTGAGAGAATTTGTTGGGGAAATTACAAGAGAACTGTGGTATTTTTGGACATGCTAAGTTGGATGCACCTGAATGCTTTCCATGTGAATTTACTAGGCATAAGATAACTATATAATTACAAAGCCAATAATTGAGGAATATATTCATTACATATATTCCAGAATATTTAACAGGCTGTCCAGTGCATGATCAATATTAGCACACATCAGGGACCCACTGTAAAACTCAAATATTCAAGTGGTTAGAAAGATAAGTATTTAATGATGTGAGAAACAATATGAGTATTATGTCACAATACAGAAGAATTATATTTTAATAAAATCTCAATGGATGTGTTCTTAAATAGATTGGCCAATGATAAAAGCCCTTAAAAATGTTAATTGAACAATAGATGTACTTACTTTTACTGCCCGTGCTGTTTATATACTAGAGATGGATCTCATTTCTAAGACTGACATAGGAATGTATAAAGAATCTATTCTTTTTTTTTTTTTTTGCAGAGAGGCATTCTTAAATTTACTTATTGATATTTTAAATATTTTAAACTTTTCAAAAACACCATAATACAGTTATTTCAGATATTCATTGTTCCTACATCAATCCCACTGCCAGTGTGACCTTCCATCTATCAATGCCCCAGCCCCCCACACCCCAATGTCTCACCTCTTAGCAGCAAAACATGATTTACTTTATATTGTTTGTTAACACATTTCTAACAATTGTGCTGCTAGAGTCATTTTCTGATGATAAACTGAGACCTCTATTTTATTGTTTTCATTCATTGATCTTAATGGTCGTATACATATTACTATCAAATTTTCTATGCTTCTTCTGGGTTGTCAGAACTGTGAAATTTAGAGATATTGTTCAAGGAGCTGTGGAACTAGGACCATTCAGTAGCTTGGCATGTCTTTGAGATTAATCATGGAATTAGGCCATTTATATCCAGAGAACGTGGGGCACTCGCCTTACCACAGGGTAGGGACTCAGTCAATCCCCATTCCGAGAAGTTTGCAGATATCTTAGCCTGGAAACCTGAACAAGCTGGGACAACTAAGTTGCTGTATTTCTAAGAAAATATATTCTTGAAAATAAATCCAACTAGGAAAATCTTGTAGTGTCATCTTTGACAAAAGAGATAGACCTTGCTTTTATAGAATACCACTTCTATCCGCTTTATGTGAGTGATCATTACTATTAATAGTACTGGATGGAGAGGAAAAAGAACATGGATGTTATTTTCATTTTTTCTTCTTCATCCTTCAGCATTGTTAGAGCTAGAATTAATGTTCTAACCTTGAGACAAAAATAAACTAAAAAGAAAATGCATGATATACCTTGATGTTTGAGGCTCACTTGTGAATGCCATGTTATTCCCCAGTTGTCAATAAACGTTTAAAGTATCTAAAAAGAAAAAAAAACTTCATTCAAAATTCTTACTTAGTATTTTGTCTGCAAAAAATTTCATTAATATGGCTTATTAATTTTTTGCCTTGATTACTGGTAACTGGACCGAACACAATACATTTGAAAGCTGAGTATCTCTGAGAAATATTTCTGTGTGATCCCATTTACTGAGATTGCTCAAGAAATTAAAAAAAGAGGAGCAGTTTCTTATTTTCCAAATCTGGAATGAATTTAAACTGAAGAAGGATAAAAGGCTGAGCCTTCAAATTATTACTAATAATGAACAATATTTTTTTATTTTTAGTGAATGATTTCTCTCAAGCACAAAATGATAATGGCAATCTTCAATTTGAGCAGTTACAACCCAGAAGCCTTCATCCTACTGGGAATCCCAGGGCTGGAGCACTTTCACATCTGGATCAGCATTCCATTCTTCATTATCTACCTTGTGGCTCTCCTGGGCAATGGCTCCCTTATCTATCTTATCTCCACAGAGCGCAGCCTGCATGAGCCCATGTTCTTTTTCCTCTCCATCCTGTCAGCTACAGATCTCGTCCTGTCTAATACATGTGTACCCAAAGCTATGAGCATCTACTGGCTTGGTCCCCAGAAAATTACCTTTCCTGGATGCCTTACTCAGATGTTTTTTCTCCATTGTACCTTTGCTGTGGAATCTGCCATCCTTCTAGCCATGGCATTTGATCGCTATGTTGCCATTTGCTTCCCTCTCAGGTATACCACTATTCTAACACACCAATTGATTACTAAGATTGTAATAGGCATTCTCAGCAGGAGCTTTGTTATCATCTTCCCATGTGTGTTTCTATTAAAGAGACTGCCTTATTGCCGGACTCTCTTCATCCCCCATACCTACTGTGAGCACATAGGTGTTGCTCGACTCTCCTGTGCAGACATCTCCATCAACATATGGTATGGATTTGCGGTGCCTCTAATGACTGGTCTGTCAGACATAATCCTTATTGGTGTTTCCTACTGTCTCATTCTTCATGCCATCTTTAACCTCCCATCCCAGGATGCCCGCCAGAAAGCCCTCAACACTTGTGGTTCGCATGTTTGTGTTATTCTGATATTCTATATTCCCTGCCTGTTTTCTGTCCTTTCTCACCGTTTTGGCCACAATATTCCTCTCTCCTTCCACATTATGGTTGCCAACCTCTACATAGTTATCCCTCCTGCACTCAATCCAATTATCTATGGGGTGAAGACCAAGCAGATTAGGGAAAAATTCATTCACATCTTTCTCCTTAAAGAGATACAATGAGTAGAACTTAAAGTGTGGAAAGGAAAAGAAAGAGGTGATCATGTTGACTTTGGAATTTATTTTATTTTATAATATCTATAATGGTGACTTAAATCAACATGAACTCCTAGAATTTGCTTCTAAGTTGTAACTTCATGACATAGATTAAATATTTAGATATAATGTGAAGTGACTAAAACTTCGATTAACATCTATTTTGTAATAGATTGTTCAGAGGGAAATTCAATATTATTTTGTGATCAATATCCAAGACTTATGGGATAGCAAGGTAAGAATATAAAACACAATGAAATACTATTTTTGATAAGCTTGACGGGTATATAACAAGTCTAAGAGTTCTGGATTCAGTAAATTGAACATGACCAGGTGAGAGTTGGTAAAAGTAACAAGAAAATGATTTCTTCTTGAAGAGAAACTGAGGTAATGCGGAATAATCCTGGAGTATTACTGGATGTGTCCTCTTCCCACAAAAAAAACACAACCTAACAACACCAACAAACAAATAATCACTTATGTTCCAGTAACTGACTTAGCAAGAGAGTATATGTATTACATATAGGGCCTTAATTCCTTTTCCAACACTATTAAAGTAAAAAAAGAAAAGACTTTCTTACAAAATTAATGATCTCTAGAGGTCTTTTTTTTATACTTTAAAAGCATTGATAGCTATCAAAGTCAATTGGTGACCTGAAAAAATGCTAGCTTGATTGTCTCCTAATTCAATGAGTCTCTGTATTCTCTAGAAGACCGTTGACAGTTTTAACAAGAAATATTGGATTCTTGGTAAAATTTGCTAATTTTGGAAGTAACATATCTCTCCCCAAGTGCCACACAAAATGCTTGTTTTCTGGTATGTTTATTAATCTTATCCTCTGACCCTCTTGGAGAGCCCGGCAAACTACCGAGATTATCTTGCCTGCACGGGAAAGCCTGGCAAGCTACCTGTGACATATTGATATGCCGAAAACAGTAACAAAAAGTCTCACAATTTGTTGTGAGACGTTACTGGTGCCCACTTAAGCTAATCAAAGAACAACGGGAGAACAGTGCTACAGTGCTAAAATGTTCCACAAATGAAACCCTACTTTTTCAAAATTCCCCATTTTCTCTAATGATAGTGGTCTTTGAAGAATTTTGGTTTCAGATATAAAATTGTTTCTGCATGGTATTTTGTAAGTTTAATTTTCATAGAAACCAAGTTTTGAAACTGGAGTAAAGTACAAACTTTAAGGCACTTGTCTGATATCAGACAACCTGATTTATCCCTTGTAATGTGTATGGCTCCCAGAATATCACCAGGAGTGACCTATGAGCACAGAGCTAAGAGTTAGCCCTAAATATAACTGTCCAACCACTCCAACCATCAAAAAGGGAAATGAAGTTTTAATTATTTGAGGAGGTACATTCTATTTTTCAAAAGTATACAAGCAGTGTATTCCGTCTTTAGTCATCATTCACAGGATAAATTTGTCATTACAACACCAAGTGTTGGGGTCTACTTCTACTTCATTTGAGTTGGGCTAGTTAAGCAATTCTTGACAAACAATTTGGTGGATTATAATTCTGCAATATTTTATTTTAGACCATTAAAATGTTCATATTTTTTACCTGATATTGTTATCATCTCTCTTGGAATCCAACAAGGAGACATGATTTCAGAATATTTTTTGGAATATTAAAATTAAAATTCTAGCAGGATATCACAGGTGTTCCAAGGATCCTGTCCTTGTGGTCAAACTAAAATCATTTGATGCAAGACCAGTACCTTATTTCTTATATTTTATCTCCAACACTATATATATTTTTCTAATATTTCCCAGAGACCATAACTTAGATAAAATTATCAAGGAAGTAATCTGGATGATATTTTGGGGTATATTTGTATGTAATGTACTAAATCTTAAAAAATAACAAAGAAAACCTTTTTAAGAGAAATCTATTCAAAGGCCCTCATACTTATTTGTTTCACCACTGCTTTTTCTGGAAAAAATGCTCAGGTCCTCCTTGAAATCTATCTTCTTTCAGATGGCAAACAGAAATTGTCCACTAAATGCATCTGAGATCTCTACTACCTCTTGAATCATGTCAGTGTATCTTAGTGGGTGGTATTGCCATCTTTGGGAAATATTTGACAGATGTTAGCATAATGTGCGGAGTAAAAAGAACAGATTAGTAAAAAATAAAGAGATCTTGGATTCAATCTTATTGTACAAAAAGCTGACTGGGAAGCGTATTCAGCCATTTCTCTTTGAGAAGCAAAGAATTAATATCTGAAGAATATCCAGAGCCTTGGGGGCTTATTCTCAGAAATCACATTTGGGCTCTAATTTAAAAACCTATAATATCGCATGAGATGCATCCACTGAAAAATTCAGGTATGCAGGCAGGCTTCAGGAATCGGGAATGGGCTCTGCTTCCATCTCCCTGTGCTACGAATTTCCTGGCATTCACGCCCATGAACTGCCTCTGGGAGCCATTTAAGGGCATTAATGGCCATGATCCAGAGTCACAAATGAATCTCAAAAGAGAGAAGCATGCTGCAGAAATTCTTCTGAGCCCCAAATCACCATCCAGTTAAAAAAATTAACTGCGGTTCTAGCACCCTATGAAAAATTTGTAGTGTTCCAGGAGCGCAGGACCACTTTTGTGGCTATGTGACATTTCAATCAATTATCAATTATGCCACCGATATACCAAGAGTAGCACACCATATTTTTTAGGTTACAAGTTAGACGAATATCAATCTTGATAAAAATATACATACATATATATATATATATATATATTTACTCCGCAAAAACTCAAACTTTAACCTCACTTAATAATCTCTTATTCAGGGGCTTAATGTTCCAAGATGAGATACATCACTTTCCTCTAAGGAAATATCTTTGGATAATTTGTAGTCAATTATTCATAACAAGCAATACAAATTAAATTATTTAGTATCTGTGTCTTCGGTAGCCTTGAATGGTGGTGGGAAAACGTGAAATATATCTGGTAGAAAGGTGTAAAGGTGGTGGGATTGGTGTTGAAATATTTAATGTAACCAATTATTGTGGACAACTCTTTGAAAATAAAAACAAAATGGTGAAAAATAAAGAAAAAAGACAGGTGATAGGATTTTAGAAACAATAGTGGACGAGTGGATTCTCTCCCTGCTCCCAGCAGCCCGGCAGACCTCTATTACCTCCATTACCTCCACTACCCAGCCGCCGACACACTCCAGGACACATTCTGGACACTCAGGCCAAGACTCACGCACGAGTGAAGGCTCACAGAGCGAGGGAAGTGGAACTCTGTGACCTTGGACTCCAGGCTCAACAGACCTGGGAAGAGAGATCCTCTGCCTACTCCCAGCAATCCGGCAGACCTCCATACCTCCACTACCCAGCCTCTGACACACTCCAGGATGCTTTCTGGACACTCAGGCCAAGACTTACACACGAGTGAAGCCTCATATAGTGAGGGAAGTGGAACTCTGTGACCTTGAACTCCAGGCTCAACAGACCCAGGAAGAGAGATCCTCTGCTTACTACCAGGAGCCCAGTAGACCTCCATTACCTCTACTACCTCCACTACCCAGTCGCTGTCATGCTCCAGGACACTTTCTGGATACATCATAAAATACTTAAAACAAGTTTACCACACCATATTTGATTGTGTTGAAATATGGTTTGAACCGTGTGAACACCTGCAAGGACGATTAGAGGCAGCCCTAAAAGCCTCTATGTCTCTCAGAGAGCCTGGAAGCTACTGAGAGTGTTCTGCCCACATGGCAGAGCCTGGCAAGCTATCTGTGGTGTATTTCATATGCCAAAACCAGCAAAATACAATGGTTCTCATTCCCATGACTCTGCCACCATTATGACAGCGTTAAGAAGGATGAGGAAGGAGAGGCTGGTAAAATCTCAAGGTCGAACTAGGCTGCCCAAACAAAAAAAAGACAAAAATGACTGTCTGTACTTTTAATGCATGTACGCAGGCATCAGATGCATCCATTGGGGACCTGATGATACAAGCGCGAAAGATCAAGTATGACATCATTGTTCTTACCAAGACAAGAAAGCATCAATCAAACCACGCCATTTTCGACACTAGGGAAGAACTGTTTCTCGGAACATGCAACAAAAGAGGCGTCGGTGGTGTCAGTGTCCTGTCAACACGAACTTGGCCATAAACATTGATTCATTCGAATGCCTAAAAAACCTGAATCGGAAGATTACACTTGAATAGAGGTGACTCACTGCCAGAGTTTCTATCTTCATTGTCTACACACCAACATCCAATTATTATAAAAGAGAAATTGAGAAGTTATACACAGAGCTGGAGTTCTGTAAAGAAAACCACACCTTCTACAAGATCATTGTCAGTGATTTTAATGCCAAGATAGTACCGAGAAGATCAGCTGATGAACTCCACATAGGGATCCATGGCCTAGAATGGAACAAACAGGCTGAGGGACTGTTCAGGTTCATCATGTAGACCAAGACCATCCAAGGTAAATCACAATTCCAGAAGGCCAAATCTAAACGGTGGACATGGGAGTCTCCCGGTGGACAGTTCCACAACGAAATTGACCAGATCATATTCAATCGATGGTCTTGCCTGACTTATGTCGCTGTTGTCCCAAAATTCCAAAGGGGATCAGACCACCGTCTCCTTCATGCAAAATTCTACTTCACAGAGTGGGGAGGAAGGGCTGCAAAGTTTAAGAAGAGAACTCCCAGAACAACCACCAACTGGGAACTCTTTGGCACTATTGCGGCAACATGGGAAGATGTGCCATTGACAACAGTGATTAAAAATACGATCGACTGGTTTAGCAACTCCATGATTGTGCAAAGAATGCCAGAGAGAAATAATCATAAAAAACACCTGTCTTAAAAAGCTCTCGAGCTCATTTGCCAAAATGGCTTGGTGCAAGCCACAGGCAACCATAAGCGAATGTCTGTGCTCGCAAAGCAGTTCAGAGAAGCGATAAAGGAAGGCCTCAAAGAGAGAAGAGCAGCAGTGCTGGCAGATGTGGCAGAAGCTGGGAAAAGCATTCACAATGCCCGCCTGTCTTTGCCAACTACAAGACCAAGATGACTGCCCTCCAATGTCCTGATGAATCTACCACATCTTCCAGAAGGGCAATGGAAAAGATTATCCATGACTTCTACTCAGATCTCTTCAATAGCCACGTCCACCTGCCAACATACCAAATTCTGCAGGATGGATATGTCATTCCCAAAGTTCTCCCTTCCAAAATACAACACGCCATTTCGTTGGTAAAGAAGTGAACAGCACCCAGTCCAGACAAGGTCAGACCTGAACACCTGAAGAACATGCCATCAGTACTCACCAATATATTTGCTCAGTTCTTCACGCACTACCTGTCTGAATACAATGGAAAAACAGCAGGACTCTACTACTGTACAAGAAGGGAGACAAACATGAAATTGGCAACTATTGCTCGATCTGCATGTTGTCTGTCATCTCCAAGCTGTTAACTCGACTCATCGTTAATAGGATTGCCAGAACACTAGATGAAGGACAACCATGCAAGCAACCTCGGTTCTGCAAAGGATTCAGCACAATGGAACATATCCACATGATAACCAAGATCATTGAGGTTTCTCAGGAGTTCAAGATGCCTCTCTGTCTAATGTTCATTGATTTAAAGAAGGCCTTTGATTCTGTTGAGACTGAAGTGTTCATCGAGGTCCTAGCCAAACAGGGCGTTCAATGTAATTACATCAGAATCCTCCATGAGCTCTATTGCGGATTCACTACCAGGATCTTACCATTCTACAGGGAGGTGATCATTGACATCAAGAGAGGGGTTCGGCAGGGTGATACCATTTCACCGAAACTCTTCAGTGCCACCCTTGAGAAGGTCATGCGATGACTGGAATGGGAAGGAATGGGGGTGAAGATAGATGGTTGGCAACTACACCACCTCCGCTTCGCTGATGACATTGTTCTTATTACATCAGTCAAGTGGCACAAATGTTGGCCGATTTACACCGTGAGTGTGGAGAGGTAGAACTACAGCTGAATCTCACAAGGACAATGTTTATGAGAAACAGTCTCGTTCCTGACATTCCATTCGCTCTCAATGGGATGAATATCTCTGAATGCAACAGTTATATGTACCTAGTTTGAGAACTCAACATGACGAATGACCTGGCACCCGAGTTGCACAGGAGGAAGAGAGTGGCTTGAAACTCCTTCAAGAATGTCAAAGAAATAGCTAAGAGGATGAAGAACCTCCTGATCTGGGCACAATTCTTCGATTCCAGTTTTCTTCCTGCATTAACATACACTGCAGAGACTGGGCCCTACGAAAACAAGGATGAGAATGCTGTATTTGGGTCTCCAAAAGAGGAATCGAAAGAGCTATACTTGGAGTACTATGTGTCAATCAAATAAGAGAAAGAATCCAGAATTCCAAAAGCAACTGGTGTTGGTGTGGATGTGGGGAGGAAGGGATTTTCCTTCACTGCCGGTGGGAAGGCCGACTGGTTCAGCCCTTTTGGAAAATAGTATAGATGATTCTAAAAAAATTGGAAATTGAACTCCCATTTGACCTAGCAATATCACTACTGGGAATATATCTCAGCGAGGCAAAAAAGTACAGTTGAAATGACATCTGCACTTCTATGTTCATTGCTGCACTATTCACAATAGCCACAATCTGGAAAATACCCGACTGCCTGAGAACAAATGACTGGTTAAGAAACTTTGGTACATCTACACAATGGAGTACTATGCGGTTGTTAGAAAAGATGAAGTCATGAAATTTACATACAAGTGGCACTACACAGAAAGTATCATGCTACTTGAAATGAGTCAGAAAGAGAGGGACAGACATAGAAACATTGCATTCATCTGGGGAATATAAAGTAAAAAATTGGGAGACTAATACCCAAGAATAGTCGAGATAATTACCAGGAGGTTCACTCCATGGCTTGGAGGTCAGCCGCACATGCTGAGGGAAAGGAAGCTCAGATAGAGAGGGGATCACCAAGTAAAGGGTGCTGGGAGGACACCCCCAGGATGAGAAATGCATGCTGAAAATAGACTATAGATCAAAAATGATAGCCACTAAATGACTCTTTTGCGAACCACAGCACCTAAAAGGAGAGAGAGAACAAAAGAAAATACCTTCCACAGGGGTGCTGTGGGATGGAGGGAAGGGGGTGGGAGGGATGATGGGAGCACTGGAGGTGGGGAATGGGCACTGGTGGAGACATGGGCACTCAATCATTGTATAACTGAAACCCAAGCAAAAACTTTTCTAAGTCTACAACTGTACCTCATGGTGTTTTACTAATAAAAATTAAAAAAAAAAGAATTCGGAGTTCCAACTTTCATCGATGGTTAAGAATCAGGGAAGCTGTCTCGTTTCCCAAGGCATTGAAAATCAGATGGGTTGGACACATAATGAGATTTGGAGATGACTGCTGGACTAGAGCCATTACTGACTGGATTCCATAGGACGTCAAAAGATCACATGGCCATCCACCTTATAGATTGTCAGATTTCTTCATCAAGACTCTGAATGATCAGTTTGAGGCGTTTTGTGTTTCTAGAACAAGCAGATGCCATTGGGCTACATTAGCACATGACAGGGATGCATGGAGACGTTACTGGCACCCACTTGAGCACATCTATGAGTAATGGGATGTCAAGTGATCAAGTGGACTAGTGAAAACATGATGTATCACCCACTTTAATAAGATAAGAATGTTTCACATTATCTGTCTACAATCATTTTCACTTCTTCACTGTGTGGATAGCAGATTTCTTTATCAATTTTTAACTTCACAGGTCATTCATGCCATTAGGAACTGTTTTTAAGGAGTCTGAATTCTGTACTCAAAAACCTAACCCAAAGAAATCAATTCACAATTGTTGTGATTTGGAAGCTGAGATCTTAGTCTTAGAAATAATTGCAAAATGAGATGACTTTTATAATTATCTTATGTATTAATCTATGTACACTTACAATATATTTTTTGGAGACTAAACTTATGTCCTCTTGAATTTTACATTTTAACATATTATAAAAATACTTTATAATCCTTGTGTTGAAAGTAAAGAATTTATACAGAATCAAACTTCATCAATTGTCCCTTTTCAATGCCTTTAACTGTCAACTGCTTGTTTTTCTCCTTCTCTACCTAACTTTTATTCTACAGTTTTGATTCTACAGTTCATTCCTTAAGACATTGATTCCTTTATTCTAAACTCAATTTCTATGAACAGAAATATCTCTTCTTTATATCAGTAAGCAAATAGACTTATTTTAATTGAATCATTGTGTGATACAGGGTTATAAAGTTGTTAATGATTGAGTTTCCTCATACAATGTTCCATCACCCATACCTTTACCAGTGTATATTTCTCACCAACACTGTCCCCAGTTTTCCTCCCTCCAACAACCCTCCACCCTTCTTCACTGAAAGGTTTTCATGTATGTCCCTTTACCTCCTTTCAGTACTTGGTTCTTTTCTAGAGTGATGATTTCCAGCCATCATTGTCATTGTGGTCCTTCTCTGTCCTAATTGCCTTCTCCCTGACCCCACCACTGGTGGAAAGTTTCCAATGATGGCCTACAATTCCACTATTGTTGAATATTAGTCTCATACTATGCGGTTTTTTTTGTATCCCACAAATGAGTGCAATAAATCTATATCTGTCTCTTCCTTCTAACTCACTTCGCTTATCATGATACTCTCCATATTCATCTATTTATAAAAAAATTGATGCCTTTATTTTCCTGGTGACTGTGTACTGTTCCATTGTGCAGATATACCATAGTTTATTTTATCCAGTGATCAATTCTCAGGTACTTGAGGTATTTGGTTGTTTCCAGATTCTGAGTATTGTAAATAGTGCTTCAATAAACATGAAAGTGCAGATGGCTTTTCTGCATTGTGTCTTGGGACCCTCAGAGTATATTCCTAGAAGTGCTATTGCTGGGTCATGTGGAAGCTCAATTTCTAGCTTTTTGAGAAATACCCATGTTGTTTACCAAAGACTGGACCAGTTGGCATTCCCACCAACAGTGAATGATGGTGCCTTTCTCCCCACATCAACTCTAGAACTGGTTGTTCTTGTCTTTTTGATGTGTGCCAGTTTTTGTGGTATAAGGTGATATCTCACTATTGTTTTAATTTGTATTTCCCTGATAGAGCATTTTTTCACGTACCCTTTGCCTATTTGTTTTTCTTTTTTGAGGAAGTACCTATTCATTTCTTCTTCCCATTTTTTGATGAAGTTGGGTATTTTTCTTAAGTTCTACCATTACCTTATATATCTTTGATATTAACCCCTTATCATATAGATATTGGGTAAATAAATTTCTAATAGCATGAGATGTTTTCGCATCTTGTTCACTTTTTTCCTTGATATGCAGAAACTTCTTAGTTTAATGTAGTCCCATTTGTTACTCTTTGCTTCAACATGCTTGGTAGGTGTTGTTTTATCTTTGAAGTTGCCTTTGCTTAAATGTCATGGGGAGTTCTGCTTTCATCTTTTGTTCTGTGCACCTTATCGATTCAGGTCTCATATTGAGGAATTTAATCCATTTGGATCTGACTTTTGTGCATTAGAAAGAGGTCTGTGAGTTACATAATCAATAAATAAATATTCAAGGCCTTTTTATACAAGAAATGATAGAGAGAAAGGGGAAACAAACCAATGAAGTTCACAGTTGTGTGTCAGAAAATCAAGTACCTCAAGATCAGCTTACCCAAGGAGATAAAAGACAAATACAAAGAAAACTACAAATCCTACAGCAAGAAATTAAAATTTTCTTTTTTCTTCAATTTAATTCTCTGAAAACATTTTAACTATGGTTGGGCCATACGTTATAGGTTAATATACTTAATCAACACTTTATGAGATTAATATGTATTTACCTAGCAGATAGGAATTTATTTAGCTTATTAATACAAAGTGACTTATTAAATATTCAAAGACAGTTGTAGGTTTATGTAGTTTCTGGTTTTCTGACTCTAAATATTTTTATTTATTTAACTTATTTTTAAGATTTATCAGGGTGGTATTTATTCTAAATTCAGACTCAGTTTCTTCCCATTTAAATATTCACAATCTCCACAAACTTACTTTATCCAGCATGAGCTGGAAAATCACTATTTACCACCATGTAACTGCTCTTCAAATATCTGTCTTTCCTCATAGTAAATATCAATAGCACAAACATTGCTTCCAAAGCCTATGTGTTTTCAATAAAGAATTTATGCATATTCAAGTGTTATTATAAATACTTTATTCAATGCTGTTAGCTCCCAGTGGTTCTTTTCTTCCATTTCTAGCCAGTTTAAATATGTTTCTTCAGTCACTGACAAAGTTTATTCTAAACTCAATTCATCTTGAATTTAAATTTCCCTTCTAAAGACATAGAAAAATAGAGTTTTATTGATTTATTTATTTTGTTTGAAGGCCATACTCTGTGGTGCTCAGATGGCTTACTTTTCGCTCTGCACTCAAGGATCAATCCTGGCAGGCTCAGGGTACCAAATCAGGTGCCAGAGATCAATACCTAGATTGTCCGTGTAGAGGGCAAAACCCTTATGCACTGTCCATTATCTTTGTACCCCAAAGAATAGAACTTTTATCATACTCAAGAAATATGAATAATGTTATGACTATATTTGGGGGAACTTGCACAAAAAATCTCACAAGATTAATGTAACTGTTAATAAAAATAATACTTGCTTTTTAAAATCAAATGCATACATAGACTATTATATATGATTCTTGTGTCTTCTGTTTATTGCTAACATAACAATTAATATTTGGGCTTCATTAAAAATATTTTTTTCAGAATCGAAGAGGTAGCACAGAAGGCAATGCAGTTACATTTCATATAGCAGAACCCGATTCAATTCCCAGCAACACACAATCTCCAACTTATGTAAATAAAATATATACATGCTTACACCAACTTATATAATAATTATTAATATTAATATTTCTTTTTGTGCCACACACATCTGTGCTCTGGGCTTCCTCCGACTTCCATAATCAGGGATCATTCCTGGTAAGCTTGGGCACATTATTGGGTGTAAAAATTGAGCTTGTTAGGTATTTTCTTTGTGCTTTACCCACTGTACTGTCTTTATGACCCCACCAAGTTCAATTTTATAAAATAAAAGACCACTGATTATTATAAAAGGAAAGGAGAGCATCGTATCTATACTCCTGCTTGTGTGTCAGCGGTATGCAAATAAATTAAAATAAGTAGACATGAAGTGTGAATAAATGGAAATTATATGCCAAGCTATAATTTTTAAAGTGTTTAAATATTTCTTCTCTACAAGAAAAAGAAAGGTGAATTTTATGAAGAATTAATTGTTAAAGAAATCATAGGTAGGAATTTCCCAGAATTTAGAAATCAGGCCTCCCAAGAGGTTGTCAAGTGTCCCTGGGGCCCTTTCATTGAATCTAGGACAACCGTCTGTACATCAATGTGAAGCCTTGAAGATACAGAGCTGAAGGGTATTATGATGCTAGGGTTTACCCAAAATGGGTGGGAGTCAGTGGCCTCAGAATATACCGGGGATGCTCCGGGGACCATCTGGTGCCAGTGATCAATTCACTGTAAGATATATGTAAGGCATGTACCTTTGTTCTCTCTAGCCCTTCTGCAGGATTCTAATCTACACTTCAAACTGTATATGTTTATTCAAGAGCGATATACTAATGATTATTCATAGAACACTCTTTCAGATATTTAGACCACAAAAAATGGAGCATAAACAAAAAGCATTCTGTTGAAGGCAATCAGGAGAGACATGGTAGGTCTTACTGAAACCAGAGTTTCTATATAACATTACTGAGAAAGTTAGATCATGACACTGCAATTAATGAGATATCTCTGGATCTGTAAGTAATGAGAAACCACTAACATGAGCAATGGTGTATATGTCTAAGCTGGCAAAATGTTAACCTGGTTGATCACTTTTTCACTTTCTAAACAGTCGAGAACCCTGGGACCTAAATTGCTAGGTCTTTCTGGCTCAGAGGCCCTATGCTGCAACTTGTCTCTAGTCTCTGGAGAAATCAAGAGAAGTACATTTGAACCGTCTCTTCAGTAATCTGTGTTTGTTCTTCCCAATATGAACATGAATCTTTGTATGTCTCTTAGTTTTATGTCTGTTCTTAGTGACAGTTTCCTTTGTTCTTTTCCTGATTGCTATGTCTGCACTCTCAGGTTCTTGAATGAACCTTCAAAATGTTAACTGAACAAGGACCTGCAAGGTAGGAGCCTGTGATGTGGTAAACAAGAGCTTTCTAAAAGGCAAAAGAGAAAGGAGAAGTGCCTATGAGATATAGAGGTGATAGAGAGGTTAGAAGAAGGTGGGCAAAATGTGGGCTCCAGTAAACAAGACATTTAATGAAAAGAACTGTGAATATAGTTTAAAACTGATACTCATGATGTGAATGAGTATTGGTATAAATAAAAACTGTCCATTATTTGAGCCTCTCTCATTGCTCTCTACAAAATATTTGCTCACTGCAAAATATTTGTAGAATACTATAGGAAATGTATAGGGAAATAACTATAATATTTATAATTTTATGGCAATAGGAGGGAATACTGATTCCTGATTCCAAAATTATAGTTAAAACCTTTGTTCATTTATTTTCACTTTAATAATTTTACATTAAACACTTTAAAAATGAGACAGACCCAGTTGTTCTTTAAATAGTTATATGATTTTTATGAAGTGCCAAACATTTTATTTCTTCATACTTAGAATTATATGTTTATTTCCCCTGCCCCCCTTGGAGTAGAGAATAATGCTGCAAAATGTCTTCCATTAGTTATTCAATGAGAAAAAGTGCCTTTGAAAAATAGAGGTCCTGGTTAAAGATAAGAGCCTGCGGCATGGAGCAATCAATGTATTGATAGCTACAAGTTGCTGGAGCAGAGTGATGTATAGAAGGTGAATGCCCTAATAAGAGGATTGTTCAAAGCATGAATTGGATGATTGCAGTGAAGGATATTTGATTAATATAATGAGTCTTCTACTTTAAGAAGCTCATTATGAAATACTATTATTAATTGAGTTGGAAAACATTTTGGGAGAACTTGTTGGGGTAATGGAAAGAGAATTGTGGTATTTTGGAACATCCTATATTAGATGTTGCTGAATGCTTTCTATGTGAAGTTAAGGTATAAGATGACTAATTCCAAAGTCAAGAATTGAGGATTATATTCACTACAAGTATTTCAGAATACTATAAAGTGTCCAGTGTATGATTAAAATGAGCATACATGAATGACTCACTGTAAAACTCAAACAGTCATGTGGTTAGAAAGATAAGTGTCTAATAATGTAGGAAGAATATGAGTATTATGTCACAACACAGAAGAATGATGTTTTAACAAAGTCTGAAATAGAAGAGTTCTTGAATAAATTAGCTAGTGAACAATGCCCTTAAAAATGTTAATTGGGGGCTGGAGCAATAGCACAGCGGGGAGGGCGGCTGCCTTGCACGCTGCCAACCCGGGTTCGATTCCCAGCATCCCATATGGTCCGCTGAGCACCGCCAGGAGTAACTCCTGAGTGCAGAGCCAGGAGGAACCTCTGTGCATCGCCAGGTGTGACCCAAAAATCAAAAAAAATGTTAATTGAACATTACATGTGCTACTTCTACTGCACTTTATGTTTACATGTTATAGAAGGATCTCATTTCTAAGACTCCAACATAGGATGCTTTTTCTTCATTCCACAGAGGCATCATTTAGTTTACTTACTATTTTTTTAAATGTTTAAAACTTTTCTTAAACACCATGATTTTCAAATATTTATTATAATACAACTATTTCAAATATTCATTGTTCACACATCTATCCCACTACTAGTGTGACCTTCCCTCTCCATCAATGCCCCAGCCCCACACACACCAATGGCTTGCCTTTTAGCAGGCATGACATAATTTATTTTATTTTGCTTGTTAACACATTTCTCACAATTATGCTACTATAGTCATTTTCTGATGACATATTGAGCCTTCTATTTTATTGTTTTCATTCATTGATCTTAATGGTCGTCTACATATTACCATCTAATTTTCTATTCTCCTTCTGTGCTGTTAGGGCCGTGAAATTTATAGATGCTGTTGCAGGAGCTCTAGAAGTGGGATCACTTATTAGCTTGGCATGTCTTTGAGATTACTAATGTAGTTATGCCATTTTTATGCCAAAGTCAAGTGTGGGTGGGGCACTGGGCCTTCCGATCTGGTAGTGACTCAGTCCACACCCATTCCTAGAAGGTTCCAGAGATCTCATCCTCGAGACCAGGCCTCCATGGAGGACTCAGTTCATGTATTTCTCTGAAGGTATATTCTTGAAAATAAATCAAACATGGGAAAATTTAGATGTGTTAGCTTTGACAAAAGAGACAGATATTGCTTTTAGAGAATACCACTTGAATTTATGTGAACAATCATTATTATTAATAGAGCTAGATGGTGAGGAAAAAGAAGATGAATGTTATTTTCATTTTTCCTCTTCATCCTTTGGCATTGATAGAGCTAGAACTAATGTTCTACTTGAGACACAAATAAACTAAAAAGAAAATGCATGATATACCTTGATGTTTGCAACTGACTTGTGAATGCCATGTTATCCTCCAGCTGTCATTAAAGGTTTAAAGTATCTAAAAATAAAAACTTCATTCAAGGATCCTACTTAGTATCTTGTATGCAAAAATAATTCCATTCATATGTCTTATGAAATTTTGGCCTTGATTACTAGTTGCTGGACTGAACACAATACATCTGTAAGTTTGGTATCTCTGAAAAATATTTCAATGTGATCATATTTTGTCAGATTCCCTAAAAAATAAAAAATAGGAGTAGTTTGTCATTTTCAAATGCTGAAATGAATTTATCCTGAAGAAGGATAAAAGGCTGAGCCTTTAAATTATTGCTAATAATGAACGATGAAATTTATTTTTTAATTTTTTTTTGTGATTGATTTCTCTCTACCACAGACAATGATGGCAATCTTCAACTTGAACAGCTACAATCCAGAAGCCTTCATCCTACTGGGAATCCCAGGGCTGGAGCACGTTCACATCTGGATCAGCATTCCATTCTTCATTATCTACCTTGTGGCTCTCCTGGGCAATGGCGCCCTTATCTATCTTATCTCCACAGAGCGAAGCCTGCATGAGCCCATGTTCTTTTTCCTCTCCATCCTGTCTGCTACAGATCTCGTCCTGTCTAATACATGTGTACCCAAAGCAATGAGCATCTACTGGCGGGGTCCCCAGAAAATTACCTTTCCTGGATGTCTTACTCAGATGTTTTTTCTGCACTGTAGCTTTGCCGTGGAATCTGTCATCCTTCTAGCCATGGCATTTGATCGCTATGTTGCCATTTGCTTCCCTCTCAGGTATACCACTATTCTAACACACCAATTGATTACTAAGATTGTAATAGGCATTCTCAGCAGGAGCTTTGTTATCGTCTTCCCAATGGTGTTTCTATTAAAGAGACTGCCTTACTGCCGAACTCTCCTCATTCCCCATACCTACTGTGAGCACATAGGTGTTGCTCGACTCTCATGTGCAGACATCTCCATCAACATCTGATATAGGTTTTCAGTGCCTCTAATGACTGGTCTGTCAGACATGATCCTTATTGGTGTTTCCTACTGTCTCATTCTTCATGCCATCTTTAACCTCCCATCCCAGGATGCCCGCCAGAAAGCCCTCAACACCTGTGGTTCTCATGTTTGTGTCATTCTGATATTCTATATTCCCTGCCTGTTTTCTGTCCTTTATCACCGTTTTGGCCACAATATTCCTCTATCCTTCCACATTATGGTTGCCAATCTCTACATAGTTATCCCTCCTGCACTCAATCCAATTATCTATGGGGTGAAGACCAAGCAGATTCGGAAAAAATTCGTTCACAATTTCTTCCTTAAAGAAATCTAATGAGTAAAACTTAAGGTGTGGAAAGGAAAAGAAAGAAGTGATCATGTTGGTTTTAGAATTTATTTTATTCTATATTATCTATAATAGTGACTGGAGTGATAGCACAGCGGGTAGGGCGTCTGCCTTGCATGCAGCCAACATGGCCGACCCGAGTTCGATTCCTCCGCCCCTCTCGGAGAGCCCGGCAAGCTACCGAGAGTATTCGATATGCCAGACACAGTAACAACAAAGTCTCCAATGGAGACGTTACTGGGCCCGCTCGAGCAAATCGACGATCAACGGGAGGGCCTTTACCTTTACCTTTTAGTGACTTAAGCCTACATTAACTCCTAGAAATTGTTTCTAGTTGTGAATCCATGAGATGGATTAAATATGTAGATATAAAATAAAGTGACAAAAACTTTGATTAACATCCATTTATTTCAGTACATTGTTCAGAGGAAAATTCCATATTATTTTGAGATAGATATCCAAAACTTATGGGATAACAACATAAAATTATAAAACACAATCAAATACTATTTTATTGATGAGTTATTGAAGGTACAACATTTTTGGATTCCCTGTTGAACATGTCCATATAAGAGTTGTACAAGTAACAAGTAATTAATCTCTTAATAAGAAACACTGAGCTAGAAATATTAACCCTGGAGACTTGCTGGGTGTACCACCTCCCTCCAAAAACAAAAAAAAAAAACCAAACAAATGAAAGAATCATTAAGGATCCATTAACTGGCTCACACACATCTTTACCAGCACTATAAATAAAGAAATGGATTTCATTAGAAAATTAATGATCTCTAGAAGTTGTTTTTTTTTTGTTTTAAACCATTGATTGCTGTCAAAGTCAATGGTGATAGAATGCTGCCTTGTCTCTCTCCTAATTCAATGAGTCTCTATATTCTCTACAAGATCATTAGGAGATTTAACAAGAAATCTTGGATTCTTGGTGGAATTTTCTCCTTCTGGAAGTAACATAGTTCTCCCCAGATGCCACATAAAATGCTTGTTGTCTGATGCATTTGTCCTCTTAAAGTTCCACATATTGAAGCCCCACTTTATCAAAATTACCTATTTTCTCTAATTATTGTAATCTTTGAAGAATTTTGGATTAATGTATAAAATTATTTCTGTATTTATTTTGTAAGTTTAATTTTTGCAGAAACCAAGTTTGGGGCTGGAGTAAAGTACAAACTTTAAGGCACTTGTCTTGTATAGGGTAACCAGATTTATCCCTGGTATTGCATGTGGCTCCCAGAATATCACCACGATTAACCTATGAGTACAGAGATAAGAGTTAGCCCTGAGTACTACTGTCCAACCATTCCAACCACCAAAAAGAAAAATGAAGTTTTTATGGTTTGAGTAGGTACATTCTATTTTCCAGAAGTATCCAGGCAATATATTTTGTCTTCAGTCATTATTCACAGTATAAATTTGTCATTACAACATCAAGTGTTGGGGTCAATTTCTACTTCATTTAAGTTGGACTAGATAAACTATTCTTGACAGGAGAAGGAGACTCTCCTTCTTTGCTGGTGGGGATGCCGACTGATTCAGCCTTTTTGCAAACAATATGAACGTTTCTCAAAAAATTAGTAATTGAGCTCACATTTGACCCAACAATACCTCTTCTGAGAATATATCCTGGATATTCAAAAAAATACAGTAGAAATAACATCTGCACTTGTAAGTTTATTGCACTTCATCACACTTGTATGTTTATTATTTACAATCGCTAGAATCTGGAAAAAATATGAGTGCCCGAGAACAGACGACTGGTTAAAGAAACTTTGGTACATATACACAATGGAATACTATGAAGCTGTTAGAAAAGATGAAATAATGAAATTTGCATATAAGTGGATCAACATGGGGAGTGTCATGCTCAGTGAAATGAGTCAGAGAGGGACAAATATAGAATGACTGCACTCACTTGTGGAATATAAGGTAACAGAATGTGAGACTAACACCCAAGGAAAATAAAGATAAGGGCAAGGAGGGTCACTCCATGGCTTTGAAGCCAGCCTCACATGCTGGGGAAATGGCAGCTGAGATAGAGGAGGACCACTGAATGAATGATGCATGGAGGGCTCTCTCTGGATGGTAGATGCATGCTGAGAGTAAACTATAGATCAAACATGATGGCAGTTAGTCAATCTGGGTTCGATTCCTCTGCCTCTCTTGGAGAACCTGGCAAGCTATCAAGAGTATCCCGCCTGTATGGCAAAGTCAGGCAAGCTACCCGTGACATATTTGATATGTTAAAAACAGTAACAAGAAGTCTCACAATGGAGATGTTACTGGTGCCCAATTGAGCAAATCTATGAACAATGGGAGGACAGTGCTACATGCTACCATCCAGAGAGAGAGAGAGAGAGAGAGAGAGAGAGAGAGAGAGTAAAAAGAAATGTGCCTGTCACAGAGGCGGGGAGGAAGGGATGAGGTGGGAGTGGCGGGAGAAATACTGGGAACATTGGTAGTGGAGAATGGCCACTGGTGGAGGGATGGGTACTCGATCATTGTATGACTGAAAGGTAGTCGTGAAAGTTTGTAAGTCTGTAACATATCTCATGGTGATTCATTTAAAAATATATAAAAATTATTGACAAATAATAGTAGATTATAATTCTGAAATATTTTATGTTAGGTCATAAAAGTCTTAATGTTTTTAACCTGATATTACTATCATCTCTCTTGGAATCCAACATGGAGGCATGATATCTGCATATTTGCTGAAACATTAAAATTAATATTCTAGTAGGATATCCAGGGATCATGTCTCTGTGGTCAAACTAAAATCGGTTCCATGCAAGACAAGTACCTTAATCCTCATATTTATCTCCAATACTATATAAATTTTTCTAATTTTTCAAAGAGACCATATTTTAGATAAAATTACATAGGAAGAAATATGGATGACATTTTGGCATATATTTGTATGTAATGTACTAAACCTTAAAAAATAACAGAGAAAACCTTTTTTAAGAGAAATCTACTCAGAGGCCCTCATACTTAATTGTTTCACCACTGCTTTTTCTGGAAAAAATGCTCAGGTCCTCCTGGAAATCTTCCTTCTTTCAGATGGCAAACAGAAACTTCCCACTAAATGCACCTGAGGTCTCTACTACCTCTTGAATCATGTCAGTGTATCTTAGTGGGTTGTATTTCCATCTTTGGGAGACATTTGGACAGATGTTAATGAAATCTGCTGGAGTAAAAAGAATAGAATCAGTCAAAAATAAAGAGACCTTTGATCCACTCATTGTACAAAAAGCTACCTGAGAAGTGTACTCAGTTATTTCTCTTTGAGAAGCAAAGAATTAATATCTGAAGAATATCCAGAGTGATGGGTACTTATTCCCAGAACTCAAATTGGGATTCTAATTTTAAAACAGATGGTATAAATTTTTTGCTATATTTTAGAAACAATAGTGCACTAGTGAAATCATGGTGAAGCTCCCATTTTATATATAAGAATGTTTCACAATTATCCTTCCTCTATCATCATGTGGAATGTGTAGGTAGCAGATTTCTTTATCAATTTTTAACTTCACTGGTCATCAAGCAGTTATGAACTTTAAGGAGTCTAAATTCTGTGCTCAAGAACCTAAACCAAAGAGATTTATTCACAATTATGAGTTGGAGGTTGAGATCATAGATTTAGAACTAATCACATAATGAAATGACTTTAATTAGCTTATGTATTTATCTATGTACACCTATGTTATTATAAATTTCTTGAAGATAAAAATTATGCCCTCTGGCATTTTTTACATATTATAAAATAATTTATAATCTTTGTGTTCACAGTAAATAATTCATACACAATCAGACTTCATCAGGGGTCTCTTTTCAATGTTTTAACTGTCAACTCTTTCTCTTTTTCCTTCCAATCTCACTTAAATACTATCGTAAATTCCTTAAAACATTGACTGGTTTATTCTAAAATTTATTCAATTTATTCAATTTTTATGAATATACATATATCTTTAACACATCTATAGACAAATAGTAGGCTGAGGTCTCCAAGCCTACTCGGATTGTGACTGGGCCTTCTCCACTTAGACCCCTCCCATCTTCCAGTAGGTAGGCGTCACACCCACCAGCTGCCGTCAGCGCCAGGTTGGTTCCATCAACTGGCCAAGATGCAGAGACTATAAAACTCAGCTCCCGGAAGTGCGCAGCTGCATTTGCAGACACGTGACATCTTATTATCTTATTTTTCCTTTGGAGAACCTGGCAGGCTACCAAAAGAATCCTGCCCGCACGGCAGAGTCTGGCAAACTTCTCAAGTCGTACTCAATATGCCAAATACCAGTAACAATGATGAGTCTCATTCCCCTAATCCTGACAGAGCATTGAAATGGCTCTTTTAAAATCTCAGGGCTAGGAAGAAGGAGATGTTACTGGTGCCTGCTCGAGGAAATCAATGAACAACAGGATGATTGTGATCGTGATTTCATTATAAACGGGTGCTAGATCTTGTCAAATGCTTTCTCTGCATCTATTGATATGATCATATGCTTTTTATCTTTTCTTTTATTGATATGATGGATTATGTTGATTGATTTCCGAATGTTAAAGCATCCTTGCATCCCCGGGATGAATCCCACTTGGTCATGGTGTATGATCTTTTTGATGAGTTGTTGAATTCTATTTGCTAGTATTTTGTTGAGAATCTTCGCATCTGTGTTCATCAGGGATATTGGCATGTAGTTTTCTTTTCTTGTGGTGTCTTTGTTTCCTTTTGGTATTAGAGAGATATGGGCTTCGTAGAAACTGTTTGGGAGTGTTTCTGTTTTTTCAGTTTCCTGGAAAATCTTGAGATGAACTGGCAATAGGTCTCTTTAAATGTTTGGAAAAATTTGGTAGTGAATCCATCTGGACCTGGGTTTTTGTTTTTGGGAACACTTTAGATTACAGTTTCAATTTCCTTGATGTTAATACGTCTATTCAGGTACTCTAGATCTTCTTGATTCAGCTTTGGGAGATTATTGGAATCCCAGAATTTATCCATTTCTTCTAGGTTCTCTTGTTTTGTGGCATACAGACTTTCAAAGTAGTCTCTGATGATCCTTTGAATTTCCTTGGTTTCTGTTGTGATATTCCCATTCTATTTCTGATTCGATTTATTAGGGTTCTCTCTCTGTTTCCTTGTGAGTATTGCTAGTGGTTTATCTATCTTATTTATTTTCTCGAAGAACCAGCTCTTGGTTTCATTGATCTTTCAGATTGTTCTTGGTTTCCATGTCATTGATTTCTGCTCTAAGTTTTATGATCTCTTTCCTTCTGCCTGGTGTGGTCTCCTTCTGTTGATCCTTTTCTAGGCTATTGAGCTGTGAAATCAAGTTGTTTAAGTGCATCCTTTCTTCCGTCCTGTGAAATGCTTGCAGAGCTATAAATTTTCCCCTTAATATGGCTTTAGCTGCATCCCAGAAGTTCTGGTATCTCATGTCTTAATTCTTATTTGTTTGGTACCTTTTGATTTCATCCTTGACTTCCTTCCTGACTCACTCATTGTCCAACATTGAGTTGTTTAGTTTCCAGTGTTTGATTGGTCCTCCATGTCTTTGTGTGATTCACTTCTATTCTCAGTGCATCGTTGTCTGAAAAGATTGTTGATACTATTTCTATCTTCCATATTCTATTGAGGTATGTTTTGTGGCCTAGTTCATGGTCTATTTTGGAAAATGTTCCATGCGCACTGGAGAAGAATGTGTATTCTTTCTTTTGGGGGTATAAAGCCCTGTATAGGTTTATAAGTCCTTTCTCTTCTCTTTCTTCTTACAAAGCCAATGTTTCTTTGCTGAGTTTTGTTCTTGTGGATCTATCTAGAGTTGATTAGGTGATGTCGAAGTCTCCAGCTACTATTGTGTTGCTAGCAATGTCCTCCTTAAAATCTTTTAGCAGTTATTTTAAGTATTTAGCTGTTCCCTCATTAGGTGTGTATACATTTAAGAGTGTGATTTCTTCCTGTTGTACGTATCCCTTGATAAAGTGAAAATGGCCTTCGCTGTTCCTTTTAATATTTTTCAACCTGAAATTAATGTTATCTGATACTAGTATCGCCATCCCAGCTTTTTTGAGGGAGCTGTTTGCTTGCAGGATTGTTTTCCATCCTTTAACTTTGAGTCTGTGTTTGCTCTGACTGTTGAGATGAGTTTCTTGTAGGCAGCAGATGTTGGATTCTGTCTCTGAATCCATTTTGCCACTCTGTGTCTCTTGATTGGTGCATTTAGTCCATTGACATTGGGATAGATTATTGTCATGGGGTTTTGTGCCATCTTTCTGTAGGAGTTGGTTGTGTTTATAAGTGTTTTCCCTCTTATCTTACATGAGCCCCTGTAGCCCTTCTTTTAGATTTGTTTTTGTGTCTATGAAATTCTTGAGCTATTGTTTATCTACAAAGTGGTGTATCCTTCCATCGAGTTTGAGTGAGAGGTTAGCAAGATAAAGTATTCTTGGTGAGGCATTCCTTTCATTGAGGTTTTTTTCACTATATCCCACTATTTCCTTTGGGCTTGGAGGGTTTCCTCTGATAGGTCTGCTGTGTATCTAAGGGCTGCTCCTTTGTATGTGATTTCCTTCTTTGACCTTGCTGCTTGTAGTATTGTTTCTCTGTCCACTGCATCCATCTTTCTGTCTATGATATGCCCTGGAGTGTTTTTATTGGGGTCTCTTTTAGCTGGCACCCTTCTGGTTCCTTGGACCTGGATGTCTGCATTCCTTAACTCTGGGAACTTTTCAGCAATGATTTCTTTGACTATGGCGTTTTTATTGGTTTGTCTCCCTGTCCTTCTGGTACACCAATGATTCTAATGTTTTTCCTCTTGGCGTCATCCCCTAGGTCTCTGATTCTCCTTAGAGCCATTTTGAGGTCTTTTTCCATTGCTTGTTGTTCCATATGGGATTTCTGTTGCTCATCTTCAATCTCACTGATCCTCTTTTCAGCTGCATTCATCTTACTGCTAAGGGCACTTACTGAGTTTTTAATTTAGTCTACTGAATCCTTTATTTGTGACACTTCTTTTTACTTATTGGGCATATTTTTTTAATTTATTTATTGAATCGCTGTGGGAAAAGTTACAAAGCTTTCAGGTTTAGATCTTGGTTATGCAAATAACAATCACATTTCCCTTTACCAATACTTATTTTTCACCACGAAGAACCCCAATAAACCCCCACCCCCATCCCCCCATGCCTGTGGGGCAGATGAATTCTAGTTAACACTCTATCTACTTTGACTAGCTTCATTGTTTCGATAAAAGTTGCACCATTATTATTTAGAGTTTACCCCCACCCCCCAAATCAGCCATGCTGAAAAAGCATTGGTGACACTTCTTTTTGTAGCTTTTTTATTTCCACTCTCATTTCTTCCTGTATTTTCTTGACTATCTGTTCTATTGTTTCTTTCATTTCTTCTTTTAGCTTTCTGAATATCTCCTCCATTGATTCTTTGAGTAGATCCTTGAACATCCTCTGCATTTTGTCTCAGAATTCTTTATCGAAGAGAGCATAATTGTGGATAATCTCTGTTCGGGATTCTTTTCTTCGTATTCTCCTTATAGTGGAGATTTGCGCTGTTTCTTCATGTTCTTTTGGTTGTCTAGAGGTAGAACCCCGAAATTCACAGGTACTGTTCCCTCTTATCATGGGAATGGATTCTGGATAAGGTCGGTCGATGGTAGTCACTCTTCTCCCTTTTTAGAGTCTGACCTTCCTCTCATTCGGGCATTATTCTTTGGATTATAACAGGCATTGAGTGAAGCTTTGGAGGAGGTGCTCTTTAATGTTGGGCTTGTACAGTTTATTTCGTACTGGTCTTTTGTTAGAATTGGAGTAGGCGAGTGGAATATTGTTGTAGTGGAGGTGGTCAGAAATTTTTGGTCGGTATTAGGTGATAGGGGCTGGAGCGATAGCACAGCCGAAAGGTGTTTGCCTTGCATGCAGTCAACATGGCTGACTCGAGTTCGATTCCTCCATCCCTCTCAAAGAGCCCGACAAGCTACTGAGAGTATTTTACCTGCACGGCAGAGCCTGGCAAGCTACCCGTGAAGTACTCGATATGCCAAGCACAGTAACAAGTCTCATGATGGAGACATTACTGGTCCCGCTTGAGCAAATCGATGAACAATGGGAGGACCGTGACTGTGATTAGGTGATAAAGGGTGAAATGAAAGTACTGAGTGCTCAGATTGGGAAATATAACTGTGGCAGCAGCGTGAGTGTTCGCAGCCCTGGAGAAGGCCACACCCACTTCTGGGGAAGCCACGCCCCTATGTAGTGTCCACACCCCTGGCGGTCCCAGGAACACTCCCCCAAGGAACCTGGAATGGGGTGGGGGCAATGAGGCAGATGGGGAGTTCCAGGGCGCTCCTCTGGTGTTCCCCAAAGTGGCCTCTCTGTTTCAACATTCTTGATAAGTGGTGTTTCACCTTTGAAGACGACTTTAGCTTCAATGTCATCGAGGGTTCTGCCTCCATCTTTTATCCTCTGTACCTAATAGATCAGGTCTGATATTGAGTTCTTTATTCCATTATGACCTGACTTTTGTGCATGGTATCAGGAAGAGATCTGTAGGTTACATAATTAATAAACAAAAGTCCGTGACTCTCCTTTATACAAATTATAAAAGAGAAGAAAGGAAAAGAAAACAACCCAGTTCACAATTGTGCCTCAGAAAATTAAATACCTCAGAATCAGCTTAACAAAGAGAATAAAGGACCTGTACATAGAAATATGCAAAATGCTACTGCAAGGAATAAAGGGAAAACAATGGGAAAACGTGGCAGCTAGATGCAAAAAAAACTGGACTCTGGCCTTTATCTAATGCTGTACACAAAAGCAGATCAAAATGAATTAAAGACCTCAACATCAGACCTAAATCTATAAGGTACATGGAAGAAAATGTAGGCAAAACCCTCCTCTTTATTGAAGCTAAAAGTATCTTAAAAGATGAAATGCAAGTGGAAGCAAAAATAAACAAATATGACTACAATAAACTAAAAAGCTTTTGCACTTCAAAAGAAGCAGTGACCAAAAATACAAAGACAACGTACAGAATAGGAAAGGTAATTTGCCCAATACCCATATGATAAGAGGTTAATATCAAAGATATACAAGTCACAGGTAGAACTTTACAAGAAAAAAAAATCTCCAATCCCATCAAAAAATAGGGAAGAGAAATGAACAAAAAATTCCTCAAAGAAGAAATTTGAATTGGAGAAAAGGAACATGAAAAAATGTTCTTTATCACTAATCATCAGGGAAATGCAAATCAAAACAACAGATATCATTTCATACCACAGAGACTGCCACATATCCAAAAGAACAAGAACAGCTAGTGCTGGCATGGATATGAGGAGAAAAGGATTCTCCTTCATTGCTGGTGGGACTGACGACTGGTCTAGAATTTTTGGAAAAAAATATGGACATTCTTCAAAAAACTAGAAATTGAGCCCCCATTTGACCCAGGTATATACCTGGGTACCTCTTCTGGGTATATACCCTGGAGGCTCAGAAACACACAGCAGAAATACAATTTGCACCCCTACGTTCATTGCAGCACTATTTACCATAGCCAGAATCTGAAAACAACCTGAGTGTCCAAGAAAAGACCAATGGATAAAGAAACTATGCTACATCTATACAATGTAATACTACACATAAGGAAAAATGAAGTCATGAAATTTGCTTATAAATGGATGGAAACGGAGAGTGTTATGATGAGTGAAATGAGTCAGAAAGAGAGAGACAGACATAGAATGATTGCACTCTTTGTGGAATATAAAATCACTCTTCCTTATATTTGCATCTTTTCTTTATTCATTGCTTAGCAATTCCTACTAGGGCTTCAATTAAAATTTTTTTCAGATATTATTCTTAATATCTTGTATGTTAAATTGCCGTTTCTCATATGCATTGCTATTATAAAGTCTTCTTAGAAGGACTATAGAAATAGTAAAGTAAGGCATTTGCTTTGAATCATCTGATACTGCTCAATCCTTAGTACCACACATGATTCCACAATCACTGACAAGAGTAATGTCAGGGTAGAGCCCTGAGCATAGCCAGGTATGATCCCCAATTTCACCCTTTGCTGAATGTATTTATAATTTTAAAACTTCTTAAATTTATTTGTTTTTACTCCATTTATAATTTATTATCATCACAGTACTAAATATCCTCTGTTGATATGTAAGTCTGAGCCTGAAAGTTCTCAGATTCCTGATGAATTTGCAACATGTCAGAGTAATATTTAAGCTTAAATTTCCTGTTGTGTTTATATTAGGATAGGATAACAATTAGAGCACATTAACTTCACATGTTGTTCACATGTGAAGAAATACAGAGTATTCATACTAATATTTAAATGGTTTATCCAGATAAGACATGTGTCAGAACTTTTTACCTTATTGAACATAGCTAATGTCTCCATGGTAAAGCATTACAAACACACAAGTGGAAATGAGAGATGAACCAGAGATAAGTGAGAATAGAATACATATAATGTTAAATCCAGGGGCTGGAGTGATAGCAAAGCAGGTAAGGTGTTTGCCTTGCATGGGGCCAACCTGGGTTCGATTTCCAGCATCCTATATCATCCCCTGAGCACCACCAGGGGTAATTCCTGAGTGCAAAGCCAGAAGTAACCCCTGTGCATCACCGGGTACGACCCAAAAAACAAAATAAATAAATAAATAAATAAATAAATAAATAAATAAAATCCAGTAGTCTTTATTTTTTAATCATCTACTATTATGTTTCTTTGACTCACTTACTGAATGGGCCTTCTAGAACCTAAGTTACACTAAGAATGCTCACACATAGGCTCTGAGAACCTGCCTTTTGTCAGTTTTCATACCATGTCACTAAAATCAGCATGTTTCCTGGAAGAATTAAGGAATCAGCACTGTTTTTCAAGGCCAGGGAGAATCTAGTATACAGAAAAGATTGTACCACAAAAAGTATGATATCTCTCTTTTACAGTGAGGACTCTAACTGAAAAAATGAAGAATGTATGGAGTCTTTCTCAGTAGCAAGTTTAAGATTTTGGATTAAAATGCAAATAGGTATGTCTATAATTCCATCTCCCCTGTTTTCATGAAATAGGGCTCTTCTCTGTCATGCATTAAATTATAAAAAATCTTATTTTATGTTTTAATGCTATCAATTAAAATTTTTTTTCAAACAAAATCTTGAACTAGTGTTACACCAACTTGCATGAAAGTCAAAGACAAACCATAAATATGTGTGTATAATTCAATGCTAGTGAAAGAGATGCTTGTGTTTAGGGGGTGGAGTGGTGAGAGGACAAGTAAGATTTTTTTTTAAATTATGTGAGATCTACCTGATTAGTACATGTCAAATCAACCAGAATTTATATTGTCCATACTTATTCCTTGGAAAGCTGTCTTTCTGTGGCTCAATTAGTCATTATCTGAAGTAGTTCCTGCTGATGATCCATACTGTGCAGGAAATGTTATTATTCCCTTTCATGTTTCCCACAAATTATATGTTCCATACTGACTTTATTTACAGAAGTTTTTCCTGTCCCAATCAACCCAAAGTATCATTTCAAATCTCTATTAAATGACATAAGAATAGTTAAGTAAGATTTTGATAAAGAATATTGTAGCTTGATCTGCACAGGACGGTAACTGAGGCACATCTTGCGAAACAAAGCTGAATGGCTCCAGGCACTCTCTCCTCATTCAAACAGGTACAGCCCAGCACCCAGGGCTTGGGACTCTCTCTGGGCATGCGCAGTTAGCTTGATCCCCTAGAATAGCCGGTTTTCCCCCTTGATCTGCGCAGGATGGGAACTGAGGCACATCTCTCAGAAACAAAGATGAACGGCTCTGGGCACTCTCTCCTCATTCAAACAGGTACAGCCCAGCGCCCAGTGCCAGGGACCCTTTCTGGAGCCGAAGTATTCTCCCACTACATATCCCATTCGCGGCCGTGCGACATCTTATCAGAACTTTTTTTTTTATGACATCTTATTGTCTCATTCCTACTTTGGACAAACTTGCAGGCTATCGAATGTAGCCTGCCCACAGGGCAGAGTCTGGCAAACTCCCCGTGGCCTACCAAATATGCCAAATACCAGTAATAATGATGGGTCTCATTCTCCTAAAGAGCCTTGAATATAATCTCAGGGCTAGGATGAAAGAGACGTTACTGGGGCCTGCTCGAGGCAATCGACGAATAACAGGATGATGAAATGAAATGAAATGAAAAAATATCCCATAGGAACCATAAGATACTCTCTTAGATGGAGCATTCTCTAGATTAGCTCAACCACTAGAAACACATTAGCCAATAAATCGTTAAGCCTATCTCAATTCATTCTGCATATCAAGCAGAATAGTAACAGTGAACATGAAGGTCTAAACCACACTGGTCATAATGGTAAAGAAACACAAAAGCCCACCAAGCTTTCTTATTAAAGAGGCTAGCCCAGAAGACACCAACAATGCTGTAGTGTTAGACAACCTCTCTGACAAGGAATTCAGAAGGGAGCTACTTAAAATGCTTAGGGAACTAAAAGAAACAATGGAAAGCAATGTCAATAAAAGACAAGAGGATTTGAAGGCAGAAATGAGGAAAATGCAAACGGAAATGTCAGACCTGAAAAACCTGGTAGGCGAATTGATAAACTCAGTGGAAGGCCTCAGCAGCAGAGTAACAGCTGCTGAGAACAGAATGAGTGAGCTCAAAGATGAAGTTCAGAGACTATCCAGAAAAGAGCAGAAAATGGAAAAGAGACTCACAATTCGGGAACAGATGGCAAGAGATGATTGTGATGAAGCCAAGTGCGGTAACATAAGAATTATTGGAGTTCCAGAGGGACAGGAAGAAAATCTTGATGAAGAAGAAACTGTCAAAGACATCATTGCTACAACGTTTCCAGAGCTGAAGAAAACTTGTGACCACATTCAGGAGGCCCGAAGGGTACCAGCTAGAAGAAATCCGAATAAAAATACCCCAAGACACATCCTGATAAAAATGACCATAACCTTAGATAGAGACAAAATTCTGAAAGCAGCAAGATTGAAGAAAGAAATCTCCTACAAAGGAGCATCCTTAAAATTCAAAGCTGATTTGTCTGATGAAACCCTCATTGCCCAAAAACAGTGGTGGGATATAGTGGAAAAACTCAATTAAATAAATGCCTCACCAAAAATACTTTACCCAGCGAGACTCTCATTCATAATAGAAGGAACAACACACAGTTTCACAGAAAAACAACAGCTCAGGAACTTCAGAGACTCAAAACCATGGTTACAAGAACAACTAAATGGGCTACTTTAAGGCAAGACAGGCACCTCAAATACACCAAATTTCAACAGAAAAATGGGACAAAACCCCATAACAATAATCTCTCTCAATGTCAATGGGCTAAACACACCAATTAAAAGACACAGAATGGAAGGATGGATTAGAAAATTAAACCTAACATTCTGCTGCCTGCAAGAAACACATATCAATAGTCAAAGCAAACACAGACTCAGAGTCAAAGGCTGGAAAAAAACCCTACAAGCAAACAGCTCCCATTAAAAAATTGGGGTAGCCATCCTAATATCAGACCACATCGATTTCAGAGTGAAGAAGGTCACAAGAGACAGTGAAGGTCATTTCTTATTGATCAAAGGATCTGTACAACAGGAAGAACTTACAATACTAAATGTATATCACCTAATGAGAGGCCAGCAAAGTACTTAAAATAACTACTCATAGATTTGGAGAAAGACATCAATAGCAACACAATACTAGTGGGAGACTTCAACACCGCTTTATGACCGCTTGATAGATTAACCAGACTCAAGCTCAGCAAGGACTTACTTCTTTTGAGGGAAACAATGGAAGAAAGGGACTTAGTAGATATATACAGGACATTTCATCCTCAAAAATCTGAATACACATTCTTCTCAAGCGTACATGGAGCACTCTCCAAGATAGACCACATGCTGAGCCACAAAACATACCTCCATAAAATTAAGAAGATAGAGATTGTATCAACAATCTTCTCAGACATAATGCGCTGAAATAAGAAGTAAATCACACACAAAAACAGAAAACTAAATCGAACACCTGGAAATTAAACAGTGCGCATTTGAACAATGAGTGGCTTATAAAGGAAATCAAAAAGGAAATCAAAAGATTCCTGGAAACGAATGAAAATGAGAACACAAGTTGCCAAAACTTATGGGACACAGCAAAAGCTGTGTTAAGAGGAATGTTCATAGCTCTACAAGCATTCCTCAAAAGGAGGAGCGAGGCCACATAAATAACCTAACCTTACAGCTTAAGAGCTTTGGAGAAGGACCAAAAAAAGGAGCACAGCCCGAACAGGAGAAAGGAAATAATAAAACTCAGAGCAGAGATTAACGAGATGGAAACCCAAAAAACAATCCAAAAGATCACTGAAACCAAGAGCTGGTTCTTCGAAAAAAATTAACAAGATCAATAAGCCTCTAGCAAAACTCACAAAGAAGGGGAGAGAGAAAACCGTAATAAACCGAATCAGAAATGAAAAGGGGGTCGTTACAACAGAAACTACAGAAATTCAAAGGATCCTCAGGGAGTACTTTGAGAAGCTTTATGCCACGAAACATGATAACTTCGAGGAAATGGATAAATTTATAGACTCCTACAGACTCCCAAGGCTGAACCAAGAAGACCTGGAATACCTGAACAGAACTCTCACCATCAAGGAAATTGAAATGGCAATAAAATTTCCCCAAGCACAAAAGTCCTGGCCTGGATGGATTCACTAGTGAATTCTTCCAAATCTTTAAAGAGGATTTACTCCCAATCCTCTTTAAGCTTTTCACAAAATTTAAATATCAAAAACACTTCCAAACAGTTTCTACGAAACAAATATTACCCTGATACCAAAAGCAGACAGAGATACCAAAAAGAAAGAGAACTACAGGCTGATAACCCTGATGAACACAGATGCAAAGATCCTCAACAAACTATTAGCAAATAGAATCCAACTAATCATCAAAAAGATCATATGCCATAACCAAGTAGGATTCATCCCAGGGATGCAAGGATGGTTTAATGTTCAGAAATCAATCAACATAATTCATCATATCAACAAAAGAAAGCAAAAAGCATATGATCATATCAATAGATGCAGAGAAAGCATTTGACAAGATCCAGCACCCTTTTATGATGAAAACCCTAGCCAAAATGGGTATAGAGGGGACTTTCCTCAACATAGTTAAAGCCATCTACCACAAGCCTACAGCAAGCATCCTCCTCAATGGGGAAAAACTGAGAGCCTTTCCTCTAAGATCACAGACAAGACAAGGATGCCCACTCTCTCCACTGCTGTTCAATATAGTACTGGAAGTACTTGCAATAGCTATTAGGCAAGAAAAAGATATTAAGGGCATTCAGGTAGGAAAGGAAGAAATCAAGCTCTCACTATTCACAGATGATATGATACTAAGAGAACCCGATAACCTCCACAAAAAAACTCTTAGAAATACTAGACTTGTTTAGTAAAGTTGCAGGCTGTAAAATCAATACCCAAAAGTTCCTGACTTTCTTATATGCAAACAGTTAGAGAGAAGAAAGCTAAATGAAAAAAACAATCTCGTTCACAATTGTGTCCCAGAAAATCAAGTACTTAGGAATCAGCTTAACTAAGGAAGTAAAGGACCTGTACAAAGAAAACTACAAAACGCTACTTCAGAAAATAAAAAAGGACATGATGAAATGGAAACGTATCCCCTGATCATGGGTCGGGAGACTTAACATTGTCAAAATGGCAAACCTTCCCAAAGCACTGTACAAATTCAATGCAATCCCTATAAGGACACCCATGACATTCTTCAAAGAAATGGAGCAAACTCTCCTGAAATTTATATGGAACAATAAGCCCCCACGAAAAACTAAAGCAATTTATGGGAAAAAGAAAATGGGATGAATAAACCTCCCTAACTTCAAACTCTACTAAAAAGCAGTAATAATTAAAACAGCATGGAACTGGAACAAAGGCAGAGCTGCAGACCAATGGAACAGGGTTGAATACACTGACATCTCCCCTCAATCGATGATCATCTAATCTTTGATAAAGGTGCAAGAAATGTGAAGTGGAGTAAGGAAAGCCTCTTTAACAAATTGTGCTGCCATCACTGGTTGGCTACTTGCAAAAAAATGGGCTCAGAACTCTGCCTAACACCATGTACAAAAGTAAGATCAAAGTGGATTAAAGACCTCAACATCAGACCAGACACCATAAGGTACATTGAAGACAAAGTTGGCAAAACCCTCCATGACATTGAAGCTAATGGTATATTCAAAGATATCACGCCACTGGCTGAGCAAGTGAAAACAGAGATAGATTAATGGGACCATCTTAAACTAAGAAGTTTCTGCACCTCAAAAGAAACAGTGACCAAAATACAAAGACAGTCTGCAGAATGGGAAAGGATATTTGCCGAATACACATCTGACAAAGGGTTGATATCAAGGATATATAAAGTATTGGTTGAACTCCACAAGAAGAAAACATCCAATCACATCAAAAAATGGAGCAATGAAGTGAACAGAAACTTTCTCAAAGAAGAAATCCGCATGGCAGAAAAGCACATGAAAAAATGCTCTACATCATTAATCATCAGGAAGACATATATCAAAACCACAATGAGATATCATCTCACACCTCAGAGACTGGCCCACATCCAAAAGAACAAAAGCAACTGATGCTGGCGCGGATGTGGAGAGAAAGGGATACTCCTTCACTGTTGGTGAGAATGCCGACTGGTTCAGCACTTTTGGAAAACAGTATGGACGATTCTCAAAAAATTAGAAATTGAGCTCCCATTTGACCCAGCAATACCACTCCTGGGAACATATCCCAGAGAAGCAAAAAGTATAGTCGAAGTGACATCTGCACTTGTTTGTTCATTGCAGCACTCTTTACAATAGCCAGAATCTGGAAAAAACCTGAGTCCCAAGAACAGATGACTGGTTAAAGAAACTTTGGTACATCTACACAATGGAATACTATGTAGCTGTTAGAAAAGATGAAGTCATGAAATTTACATACATGTGGTACTACATGGAAAGTATCATGCTAAGTGAAATGAGTCAGAAAGAGAGGGATAGACATAGAAAGATTGCATTCATCTGGGGGATATAAACTAACAAAATAGGAGATTAATACCCAAGAATAGCCTAGATCAGTACCAGGAAGATTACTCTATAGCTTAGAGGCCAGCCGGGCATTCTAGTGGAAAGGGCAGCTCAGATAGAGAAGGGAGCAACAAATAAAGGGTGTTGGAGGGATCCTACCAGGAGGGGAGATGCATGTTGAAAGTTGACTATGGACTGAACATGATTGCCACTCAATGCCTCTTTTGCAGACCACAACACTCAAATGGAGAGAGAGCACAAAAGGGAATACCCTGCCACAGAGGCAGGGTGGGATGGAGGGGATGGGTGTGGGAGGGATACTGGAATCCATGGTGGTGGAAAATGGGCACTGGTGGAGGGATGGCTATTTGATCATTGCATAATAGAAACCCAAGCACAAAAATTTGTAAATCTACAACTGTATCTCATGGTGTTTCACTAATAAAAATTTTAAAAAAAGAATATTGTCGAATATTTCAAAAAGCCTGTACACATTTCTTTTGTACTTTTAGAAGTAGGAGAAGTTTGTTACTCTGGACTGCAGCTATCATTACCATATAAGTAACTTAGCATCTGGTATAATAAGATGAAGGTAATACAAGAGATTTGCCCTAACAAATACAAAAATATTAAAGGTAAATAAAACCTGAAGTTTACTCTTTCATGGAGGGATCATATTAAACACCTTGATTATATTCATAAGAGCAAGAGATACTGGATGCTGGATTAAGCAACCCATAGATTAAGCATAGCATTCAATGTGAGAATATTTCATCCTTTTATATCCATGTGCCATGTAACCTCCTTTATGTCTGAACTTTTCTCCCAAACTGCGTGACACAACTTCATTGTGTTTTATTTATGGGTTAAGCAGATATTAATTTTCCCTAGTAAATTTTGACCCTTCTCTTGCCTAACCATATTCAGTTTTAGAGAAAATTCCTTTATGACTGGTGATGTCCCCAGAGATCTTATTGGTATAGTTAGCTGTTCTTTTAGCAGCTGGGGCCACTGGGGCTCTGAGCCACACTGCATTCTCTCTGGATTCAGATAGCCTTCAGAGATCGGGATATATGGGACCATATTTCAGACCCAGAAACAATGCTACTTGTGCTGGATCAAGATTTCTTTCATTCAGCTAAACATCAAAACAAGAGTAAGTGTTGAATGGAGGAGATGAAACAGAAACTAAGGTTGAAGCCAGTTTAGTAAAGTCAGGAGAGATATAAAAGAAAGGTATAGAGATAACAATAATATCAATATTCTTATGTCTGTAGATACTGAGTCATCTCAGATTGCTGTCTCATTTCATTATAGGAAGTGCTATTCCTTGAATTCCTTGGGTAATTGATGGTATTACTTCACACCAACATTTATTATTATTAACTCTTTTCTTTGCATCTGAATTCTATATGATGATATTTAAGGTTTTAGTCTTTCTATTTTCCATCTGGACTCAAAACATAATAGATTAGATACTACCTAGAAACAGTCTTTCTGAGAGTAACTGGGTGGAAAAAATTATATAACAATAGCTCCTTATGTTGATTTATATTGTTAAGGAAACTGGACAGAAAAGAAGCTATATTTATAACTCTATATCTCTATAATTTATATTTTTTCATCTCTAATTATACCTACATTTATACCTCTACCTATATTGTAGTCTAATCTATTATATCTCTGTTTCCATTTTTATTGTATTTCTCACTCCCTTTTTGTATTTGCTAGAGAGTAGACCTTTTCTTGAGTACCAAGGGCCCTCATAGTGTACTATAGTCTGCAAGAGCTCAGGAAACACATTTGTTTTCCTGAATTGTTGATATCTGAATATAGCTCATGTCATCCAAATTATCTCATTCCAATCTGTAATTTCACATACAGAAGACCTAAAAGTCTATCAAATGTTGGGGAATTGTTATGACTGAAATTCGACCATGAACAGCTTTGTAATTGTGCATCTCATGATGACTCATTTTTAAAAAGTTAGAAATATAATGTGGATTTTATCCTAGGAAAATGAAGAAAAAAGGGAGGAAGGAAATTTCTCAAGATTCTATAGTTATGAGATAATTACAATTTGTACAATTTTGAATATAGACAATAGCAGCCAACATGGCCAACCCGAGTTCGATTCCTCTGCCCCTCTCGGAGAGCCCGGCAAGCTACCGAGAGTATCTCGCCCTCATGGCAGAGCCTGGCAAGCTCCCCGTGACATATTCGATATGCCAAACACAGTCACAACAAAGTCTCCAATGGAGACGTTACTGGGCCCGCTCGAGCAAATCGATGATCAACGGGAGGGCCTTTACCTTTTCCTTTACCTTTAATCCCATGATATGACAAGATTTTTGTGTATTACTTTTTAAATTAGGCTACATGTAGAAAAGGAAAATAAAAACTGTGGAATTAGGAATTGTATCATAGATGTTTGAAACACTTGAGGGGTATTCAGACTGGTGACTAAATATTTACTTAAAGAAATTTTCTTTGAGTAGAAATTCCATTATTAAATTTTCTACACAGCATAAGTCAAAGTAGCATTTTGAAGTTATGTTGAAATATCTGATTCATTACACCTCTGCATTATGCAAGCTTAATATAGCACAAAGCACACATGTTTTTATTACCATATCTTCTCAACATGTAGAAGAGTGCTCATTACATAGCAAATAGTTAATAAATTTTAAGGCTATTCAAAATTATAATAACACTGGTAGTGAATTCTATTTTCATTGCTTTAGAATTCACAGGTAATAAAATTTTTTATTATAAAGGCCAGGAGACAGCAGAGACAGCAGAGCAGGGAAGGTGTCTGCCTTTTGTGTGCCCAATTGGATTTAATCTCTGATACAAGAGATGGGTTCCCAAGCACAACCAAGAGTGATCCCTGAGCACAGTGTCAGGAGTAAACTTTGATCCAAAGTAAACTTTGGATCAGACTACAAACAAGTCTGATCCAAAAAAAAGAAAAGAATATTTGTTGTATTATTGCCTATGTTAGATATAGTTACATTTACTATGATCATAAAGTTGGAAACTTCTATCTGTATGTGGAAAACATAAACTACAATTACAAAACAAAAATTAGTCAAACATTCAGTAATGCAACAGGTCGTTCAGAGAGGATTTTTTAAAAAATTTTAAGCCTGTTTATTTCATATTATTAAAGGATTTTCTGATTTTGCTTTATGAATGTTTACATTCTAAAATTCTCTTTAGGTAAGATAATTAGATGAGCAAAGCATTAATATCCTTTCTGAAAAATGAGTAAATTTGTGCCTCAGAGATTGGATTTAAAGTAGGTAAGAATAATGTTTTATACTTCTCTTATAGGAATCACGGCAAGATAGTGGTAAGGAAAGTTGACAGTTTCTTACTTTTTCCCTTTCTTTTGTCTTAATCTCAACCCATAGCTTTATCACTGTGAAAATCTTTACTAATTGTGAGCCCTGATTTATACCATTCTTCCCTTCACATGGGATGCTGTATCTGGAGATATCTGACACGTCCTGTGTTTCCTGATCTGACTATTCATATGAGGATTCATTATATAAAGAAGCAAAACAGAATGGGCCACTGTATTGTACTGGATATGTTTTATAACCAAATTAATGTATGTGGCCATTCAAGAAAACAGACACAATTTGTGTAGATGAACAAAAAAGTGCTAATAAATAAGTACTAATGATGATGAATACATTACAGGGTATACATAGTGAAAAATACATGATGAGACCCTATATTCACTGAGGATAAGCTTGTCTTATCTATAAGGAGAAATGCATGAAGGGACACCATTTTCATTCTGTGTAATTTTCCAAGTCTGTCAGGAAAATCCTACTGATGAACTCAACTATTTACCATAGATTTTGTTAAACGTTATTCACGAGCATGATATGTGCAAGACATAGGTGTTTGACACAGAGAAAAAGAAGGCTCAGAAATTTCATAGTGCAATGGGTTAGGCGACATATTCATATTATTTTCTAAGTAATATATGTTGAAAATATATGATTTTATAACTATAGAACATCTTTTATAGAGGAGGGTATATTGTTCTGATTTTTGTCACTATTAATAACAGTTAGTGATACTAATTGTTTCTAATTGTCAGATACGACTCCATAAAAATGTGCAACACTAACAAGGCATGAAAATATGATAAAACATATATTTGAGTATTTCAAAAACACTTAGAGTTGACTGAAAATTACATATATAGTTTAGAGTGAGGTAAACTGTTCTCTTTGGGGAGCAAGAGAAACTGCTAGAGCAAAAGGAGATTTGCATGCTATCAGATCAACACTGAAAACTACTAGAAAATAGATTGCCTTACCAAAGTTGGAGAATTTCAGGATAGACTAATAAGAACCATTTTTACAGAAAGTGGTTAAATGTAGTGAAATAACAGGTGCTTGTTAAATTCATAGCTGAGTTGCAGTCCACAGTGATACAGTTCTTGAGCTGAAGGAAAGAGGATGCTATTCTCACAGGAGACAACTAAAGCCAGAGAAGCTATTAAAAAAGATACAAGCAGCATTCAGCAACTATTACTGGAGAGAAAACTAAAGAAATAAATTTTTTGTATGTTCCTAGTCTTCTTCTAATGTTTTTATTCTGAGTCTTAGCAGAAGTTTGAGGATTTATTGATATAGTTCAGTGTTAGAGGAAACAGAACATGACAGTGGTGAACATTTATGTACAATATACACTAGAAAGGTAGCATCTGTGTTACAGTTGGTGTTTTTTGCATAGTTCAGCATTAGGTGGAAAAGTAGAGATCATAAAAGATGTCAGTTCTAGAAGTAGATAAATTTGTTAGCAAGTTATTTTAATAACACAGGAAAGAAATGAGGAAGACATGAATTAGAATGGGACTGGCAAAAATGAAAGCTAGTCTATAAACTGATTATTTGCAGATAAAAAAGTTTCGTATCAAATTGTTTTTTGTTAGTACCAGGAATTTTGCTCCATGGCTTGGAGGCCAGCCACACATGCTAGGGGAAAAGGAAGCTCAGATAGAGAAGGGAGCACCAAATAAATGGTGTTGGGAGTATCCTCCCAGGATGGGAGAAACATGCTGAAAGCAGACTACATACCAAACATGATTGCCACTCAATGCCTCTTTTGCAAACCACAACACCCAAAAGGAGAAAGAGAACAGAGGGGAATGCCCTGCCACAGAGGCAGGGAGGTATGGGGGAATGAGGGGTGGGAGGGATACTGGGATCCGTGGTGGTGGGAAATGGGAACTGGTGGAGGGATGGGTGTTTGATCATTGTATAACTGAAACCCAAGCACAAAATTTGTAAGTCTACAATTGTACCTCATGGTGTCTCATTAATAAAAAACAACATATTTTACATAAAAAACAATTACTTCTTTTTTTATTCACTTTTAGGAAGACAAAGACTTCCGTTCTCTGCATAACCATGCTCTCTGCTATTCACAATTTTACTGCCTTCCATCCTTCCACATTTATTCTACTTGGGATCCCTGGGATGCAAGACCAACATGTTTGGGTTGCCATTCCCTTCTGCTTCATGTATGTCTTTGCTCTCATTGGCAATGGTACCATCCTATATGTAATCATGACAGATAGAACTCTGCATGAGCCAATGTACCTCTTCTTGTGCCTGCTTTCTATCACCGACCTAGTACTTTGTTCAACTACATTGCCCAAAATGTTAACAATCTTCTGGCTTAAGTCCCACCTAATTTCCTATCATGGCTGCCTCACCCAGATGTTTTTTGTTCATGCTGTATTTGCTACAGAATCAGCTATTCTTCTGGCCATGGCATTTGACCGTTATGTGGCCATCTGTCGTCCACTTCATTATACATCCATTCTCAATGCCACAGTCATTGGAAAGATTGGTCTAGCATGTGTGATCCGGGGTCTTATCTTTGTTTTCCCCTTTGTTATCCTCATTGAGCGTCTACCTTTCTGTGGACATCGTATCATTCCTCACACGTACTGTGAGCATATGGGTATTGCCAAGTTGGCCTGTGCCAGCATCAAACCCAATACCATTTATGGTCTCACTGTGGCACTTTCGGTCACTGGCATGGACGTGATCCTCATCGCTACCTCCTATGTTCTAATCCTACAGACAGTGCTTCGATTGCCCTCAACAGATGCCCAGTTACGAGCATTTAGCACTTGTGGTGCTCATATTTGTGTAATTCTTGTATTTTATGTACCTGCTTTCTTTTCCTTTTTTACTCATCGTTTTGGTCATAAAGTACCCCCTCATATCCATATTATTCTTGCAAATCTCTATCTCCTTGTACCCCCACTTCTCAACCCTATGGTCTATGGCATTAACACAAAACAGATTCGTGTTAGAATAATTGGTTTTTTTGTAAAGAGGAGGTAGCTCTCTATAAATACCTTTAGGTTTCAGAGGAGAAATTATAATTAATGCACCACCTTTTCTAAGACCTCTTATTTTTGGAGTAGAGGTTTCTATTTCTGCTAATCCCAGCAGGCAATATGTATTACTTGAGAGTGTTTGAAGTATTTAGACAAGCTATTTATGCTTGTTATAAATACAGAATAACATATTTTTATAAAGTTATAATGTGGATCTAAATGTGCTGATACCTCTTGAATCTTCCTAGGAAAACATCAGGAGGCAGCAAAGTGCAGTCAGATGTAGGATCTAGAAAAACTGAATATCTATTTGTACAGAAATGACTGAAGGTAAAGAAAAAGTGACAAAATAAATATTTATGTCACTGACACTGTCACTGTCCTCCCATTGTTCATCGATTTGCTCAAGTGGGCCCAGTAACGTCTCCATTGTGAGACTTGTTACTTTGTTTGGCATATCGAGTACGTCACGGGGAGCTTGCCAGGCTTTGCTGTGCAGGCAGATACTCTCGGTAGCTTGCCGGAATCTCCTAGAGGGGCAGAGGAATCGAACCTGGCTTGGCTGGGCTGGCTGTGCGCAAGGCAAATGCCCTACCGCTGTGTTATCGCTCTAGCCCTACATAATAAATTTAAAATAAATTTAAAATATGTATACAAACGTACACACATGTATATACAAAGTCACACATATTGCTTGATTAATTTCCTATACTTTCTATACCAAGAGTATTTTTTCATAAAGACTGTCAATATATGACAGAGATGTCTTTGAGATTGCAGGCTATTCTTGATCTTGAATTAGGTTTAGAACAATGATAATAGCTGCTGGATGATTTTATAAGTACAATGGTTTAAATATATCCATGAGAATTCTATTTAAAATTTCCTCAAGAAATTGCTTCAAAAGATGATAATCTGTAATTAAAATTGTAACCTCCTAACTGATGACCTGGACATATTACATGATATTCTAAGTAATAAACTTCTTTTTTATTTATTGAATCGCTGTGGGAAAAGTTACAAAGCTTTCAGGTTTAAGTCTCAGTCATGCAATCATCAAACACATTTCCCTTCACCAATACTTATTTTTCACTACCAAGAACCCCAATAAACCTCTCCTTCCAACCCTTCCAATGCCTTTGAGGCAGATGAATTCTAGTTAACACTCTATCTACTTTGATTAGATTCATTGTTTCAACAAAATATGCAGCATTATTATTTAGAGTTTACACCTCCAAATCAGACATGCTGAAAAGGCATTATGAAATAATTTGTTTTCTACAGCTGGTTACAAGAATCAAATGATGTCGCGAGGCTGCGATAGCAGTCATGCGATTTTGGATTTCTGGTATTTTAAGTAATAAACTTTTAATCAATTGACTAATGACTATCTGACCTGCATTTATCTCATTTAGCCAACAAGCTTTTGAGTACATGGGATTTCTCAGGACTGAATATCTTGTTAATGCTCCCTAGGATAAGCCAGGATAGTCAGGATTGACAAGGATTTTTCATCAAATACTGCTTCAAACTTTGCCTTCCATTAGATCGTCTGTGCTTGCTTGTATTTTTGATGCTTTGTAAGAAGTAAAAGCAAGTGACTTGTCTAGCATCGTACACAGTATGTCATTCCTTATTTCAAGTCAACCTTTAATAATGTATATTTAATTTTTAAATAATATGTGCAAGCCATTTTCGACTTCAGAATCCATAGTCTCTTATAATAAAGATCTGCAACTCATTATGCACATAGTAGGCCTCATTTGCAATGTGATTTTTTAAGAAAAATGGACATGTACACAGAAATAAAATATATTTATAATGCTTTTATAAAACATAAGAGTTTGTGATTTAAACTCATTTCATTGTGCAACATTATTTCATAAATATATTATCAACATGAATGAAAATATTTTAACCATTAAACAATAAGACTAAAATTTTATTTCTCAGACTTTGGGAATAATATTTAATCAACTGCTTAAAAGAACCAGACTTTGGTAAGAATTTTAGAACCACTTCATTTATTATTGAACTTAAATGCCCACCAGAATATATGTATTGAGGACTAATTATGATTTTGGTATAATAAGCATTGACTTTTACAATGTAATAAGGCATAGTGTCTGACTTCAGAAAAATCACAGTCTTATGGGAAAGAAGCAATAACAACACAATATGGCATTTTCAGCAAAAAATTCCATTCAGTCAAAGAGAAAAATATGTTACTATTCAAATAATTTAATTTAAATATATAATTATGAAAGAATTATTTTATAACCTACTCTCACTTTAGGTTCTCTTTTTTATTAACAGAGTTGGGAGAAAGGTATTATTGAATAAAAACTTTCTGTGATTTTTTTTTTTTTTGGTTTTTGGGTCACACCCGGAGATGCTCAGGGGTTACTCCTGGCTCATGCACTCAGGAATTGCTCCTGGCGGTGCTCGGGGGACCATATGGGGTGCTGGGAATCGAACCTGTGTCAGTCATGTTGGCTGCGTGCAAGGCAAACGCCCTACCCGCTGTGCTATCGGTCCAGCCCCTCTCTGTGATTTTTTAAAGACTAAATCGTAGAGGCTTGAGGAATTTTATATTGAATATGTTCAAGAAAGTTGACTTTATGTACCATAAGGTGATAATCTAAGAAATCTGAGAATATATGTGGACAGAGGGCACAATGGCAAAGAGAAACCATTAGTAATAATTTCCTGAGTAAGTGCTGGATTGAATTTTTCCCTGTATTGTTCCAGACATTGTGATATGTACACAGCTCATATATTACTTATACTCATTATGCTCAGATTATGTTCAGTTGAGAACACAATTAACAAAATGCTGACAGACTTCAAAAGTATATTAATATTACCTTTAATCAGCAAAAGATAATATTATCCTGAAAAACGTTGCTTTATGAACATATCATTATTAGACCTTGATTATTCATAAAATTTAGAAAATGTTGTCTGTATTTAGTCCTTTTACTTGTAAAGGGACTAACTGATTAGCTATCTGATACTATACAGCAATCCAATAGCATCTTGAACTACAGAATTGGTTCAATGGACAAACGTTGTGCTAGCTTTGCCACCTGGTCCTTGTGACAAGGTGAATGAGACACACTAGTAAGGAGCCTTGGATCCACCATAGAGGTGGAACCTGGCCTATTGAAAACCATGCTTCTTAAAACATCTGGGATCAAAGGCATGCTCAAGCAAGCATTAGTTTTCAATATTTTGATAGAAATTCGGGCATTTTGGGAACAAGTCTTTCATCCTACAAAGAGGCCATGTAATCCTTGCCTTGCATTCTGCTGATTGGAGGGTTTTTCAGCCAAAGTGGTTTTCCACTTAACTTTTTCTTGTGACTCCTAAAAAAAGCAACACAATGAAATAATCAAAATCATTATAGCCCAAAAAATAGACTTTGAAATCAGAGATATGATTCACGAATCTTGAATTATAAGAAATAAGACTAAACTCTCTATTTTAATGTATTCTAAAGATCCAGGAGACTATTTATTTAGTACAGTCATTTAACTGATACTTCTGGTTCACATAGAATCTGTGTTTTTATAAGTTTAACAGAAAGTCAGATATATGGCAAAAATATCTCATAGACTAACAGGACAATGTTTAGCTGTGCTTTTTTTTATATTTTTATTGAATCACTGTGAGATACAGTTGAAAAGATTTCATGATTGAGTTTCAGTTATAAAATGATCAAACACCCATCCCTCCACCAGTGTATATTTTCTACCACCAATATCCCCAGTATCCCTCCTGCCACCCCCACCCCACCCCACTCCCTGCCTCTATGACAGACAATTTCCTCCTTACTCTCTCTTTACTTTGGGGCATTATAGTTTGCAATACAAATACCAAGAGGCCATCATGTTTGGTCCTTTATCTACTTTCAACACAGATCTCACATCCTGAGCCATCCCTCCAATCATCATTGACTTAGTGATCCCTTCTCTATCCCAGCTGCTTTCTCCCCAGCTCAAGAGGCAGGCTTCCAACCTAGAGCAATTTTCCTGGCCCTTGTGTCTACTGTCCCTTGGTGTTAGTCTCATGTTATGTTATTTTATATTCCACAAATGAGTGCAGTCATTCTGTGTCTGTCCCTCTCTTTTTTGACTCATTTCACTTATCATGATATTCTTCATATCTATCCACTTATAAGCAAATTTCATGAACTCATCTTTTTCTAAGAGCTGCATAGTATTCCACTGTGTAGATGTACCACAGTGTCCTTAATCAGTCGTCTGTTCTCAGGCACTCAGGTTATTTCCGAATTATGGCTATTGTGAACAGTGCTGTAATGAACATATAGATAGGTGTCATTTCTACTGTGCTTTTTATTTTTTTTATCACTCCCAGGATATATTCCCAGAGTGGTATTGCTGGGTCATATGGAAGCTCAGTTTCTAGTTTTGAGGAATGCCCATATTGTTCTCCAAAAAGGTGTTTAGCTGTGTTTCACCTACAATTATAAGGACAATCTGAGACCCAAGTTCAATTCCTCCGCCCCTCTAAGAGACCACGGCAAGCTACTGAGAGTATCTCACCCGCACAGCAAAGCCTGGCAAGCTACCTGTGATGTATTCGATATGGCAAACACAGTAACAACACGTCTCATAATAGAGATGTTATTGGGCCTGCTTGAGCAAATGAACAGTGGGAGGACAGTGACAGTGATAATCTGAAACAAAAGTGTAAGAAATAATCAGTAATGTCTTTGAGAACTTCATAAGCATGATTTATACTGACTCATTTTAGGAATTTATAGTATTCTTCACTGGAAGATTTGTTCTACTATAATGTTAAAGGTAAATGTAAAGGCCCTCCCGTTGATCGTCAATTTGTTCGAGCGGGCCTAGTAACGTCTCCATTGGAGACGTTGTTGTTACTGTGTCTGGCATATCGAATACTCTCGGTAGCTTGCCGGGCTCTCCGAGAGGGGCGGAGGAATCGAACTCGGGTCGGCCATGTTGGCCGCTTGTAAGGCTAATGCCCTACCCGCTGTACTATCGCTCCAGCCCATGAATTTTAAATATCCAAAACCCCCTATTAATAACTCCTAATATATATATATATATATATGGGCTGGAGCGATAGCACAGCGGTAGGGTGTTTGCCTTACACACAGCCAACATGGCCGACCCGAGTTCGATTCCTCCGCCCCTCTCGGAGAGCCTGGCAAGCTACCAAGAGTATCTCGCCACCACAGCAGAGCCTGGCAAGCTACCCGTGATGTATTCGATATGCCAAACACAGTAACAACGAAGTCTCCAACGGAGACGTTACTGGGCCCGCTCGAGCAAATCGATGAACAACGGGAGGACAGTGACAGTGATATATATATATATATATATATATATATATATATATATATATATGGGCTGGAGCGATAGCACAGCGAGTAGGGCGTTTGCCTTGCATGCAGCCAACATGGCCGACCTGAATTCTATTTTTCCGCCCCTCTCGGAGAGCCCGGCAAGCTACCGAGAGTATTTTGCTCGCAGGCCAAAGCGTGGTAAGCTACCCATGACGTATTCGATATGCCAAACACAGTAACAACAAAGCTTCACAATGGAAACGTTACTGGGCTCACTCGAGAAAATCAATGAACAATGGGAGGACAGTGATAGTGATATGTTATATATATATATATATATATATATATATATTTGAGTGTTCAGGTGGGAAAAAAAGACTCAAGGGAAACATAGTTCTGCTGTGATTGTAAATATCATGTATTTATAATTTTGATTGGGCTAAATTTTGTCTTTCACGAAAAATAAATTATCTGAGGAATAAAATATTACCTGTAAAGCAGAACAAAGTATATAGGAAGATACTAAATGTAATAAAGACTGTCAATTTTTATGTGTCCTTTTATGAAGTGTAAAATAACTGTCACTTGTGTAATGAATTCAACTAGGTTATTGTACGACTCTATCAGAAAGCAGTTTTAAAACAGTGAAGAATGGAATTAAAGATATGAAGACAATACTAACATCAAGATAATGGGCTCCTAGTCCTTTGGTGCTTTCTAAGGTACTAGACATTTCTAATTTCTCTGAAAACTATTTTGGAGTGGAAATGCTTAGGATGTTTCTAAGCTCAAAGAAAAAAATGGAATATAAAGCCAACAAAATGCAAGATGTTATGAGAGCAGGGATGAGATAATTACAAACAGAAATGATAAAAGTGAAAACTTTGGTAGACAAAATGAAAAGCTCACTGGTAGGCCTCACCAGTACAGGATGGAATCAATGAGCTCTAAGATGAGGTACAGAAACTTCCAGACAACTGCAGAAGATGGAAAAATGCCTAGAAGTAAATGATCAGCTGACAAGAGACATTTGAGATGAATTAAAGAGGAACCACATAAGAAGCAACAGTGAGGACGTTACTCATGAGAAATTCCCAGAGATGGAGAGCACATGCCCCCAGATCTAGAAGTCCTGAAGAGTGCCAGAAAAAAAGAGATCTAAAGAAAAACATTCTGAAACAGATCATAATCAGAATGATGAAAATCATAGATAGAGATAGGAGATTGAAAGCAGCAAGATCAAAGAAGGAAATTACCTACTAAGGGCCATCCTTAGAGTCCATCAGATTTAACAAATGAAGCCTGTGAGTTTCCAGGGAACTCGAGCATTCAGTGGCTGAGAACCATTTCCCCAGGTCAGTTGCGACAGACAGATGAATGTGTATTCATCAGGCAACTAGGAATGCCTGTGGCTTTCTCTTGTCTCCTGCATTTGGTGGTCTCAGGCCATTTCCCCATCCGGGACAGCCAATACCATGGGTGGACAAAGGAGGAAATGAGGCCCAGGCTGGTTGATGATCAGTTGCCATTTATTCCATTCTCCCCACGCACCTGTTCTAATCTCACCTAAGCTCCCCATTCTAGTCTAACACTGATCCTCATTTCTGTCTCCTCCTGTCTCTCCCGCTCATCTCCTGCAGAAAACTGGCTGTTTTGGTCTCTCTCTAGTTTCTCACCAACTCCACCATTGGGGGTAGCCACCACACCCCACCTGGTAGCACAACCAACATATGAAAGCCCTTCTTCTGCTCAAGGGCAAAATAACACTTACAGGTGTTTCTCCTCTCCTTAGTCCAAAAACTTAATTAACATCTTAATTCTACTTCTTAATATTAGTTATTTTGTATTGACACAGTAAGAGATCACTGTCACTGTCACTGTCCTCCCATTGCTCATCAATTTGCTCGAGCGGGCCCAGTAACATCTCCATTGTGAGACTTGTTGTTACTGTGTTTGGCATATCGAATACATTATGGGTAGCTTGCCAGGCTTTGCTGTGCAGGCGAGATACTCTTGGTAGCTTGCCAAGCTCTCTGAGAGGGGCAGAGGAATTGAACTCAGGTCGGCCATGTTGGCCGCTTGCAAGGCAAAGACCCTACCCACTGTTCTCTATTGTTCCAGCCCACAGTAAGAGATATATTAAGCTTATAGGGTGGCTCTCCTGGGGACATCTCATTATAGATTTCAGACTACAGTGCTCAGGCCAGATTAATCTTTCTAACCCTAGAAAACTCCCCATTCTCTTCCTCTAGTCTTCATCATCTAGTCTCCTCTTACCTCTTACAGCATACTTAGATAGAAATCATGAAAGGTAATCAGGAGATTAACTCAAGGACAAAATCTCATCTGAGGGTGCAGTACTTGAGATTACTGGGAAATCTGATCAAAGGTGGAATTCCATCCAGGGTGTATTGCTTTCTTCTTTCCTGAGCTAGTAATCTATTTAAACAGTTATAGTAAATTTACTTCTAATATTTCTAGCAATGTCATTTTGTATGAACACAGTAAGAGACATATTAAGCTTAAAGGTTGACCCTCCCTGGGGACATCTTGCTATATATTCCAGACCATAGCCCTCAGGCCAGGTTAGTCTTTTCCAACCCAGTAGGGTCCTTATTGAGTTACTTCTTTTTGGGTCATGACAGAGTTTGTTATGCTCTTAATTTATAATTAAGTATTATGGAACTTGGCATGGCCCATTTTGATGCCAGGGTAGTTCATAGCTTTCCTTGGGTCCATCTAGTCCCTCATCCAGACCCTGCTTTTGGGGTGCTAAGTACTAAGGTTTAAGTCGAGTAAATTTGGATGCCCAGGAGTAAATGTTATTTTGGAGTCAATTAACTTCCATGTTACAAAGCATAGCATGAACTTTTTCCCCGTGTCTATACAAAAATGACATTGTTAAATTAACCATGCAAACGACATAAAGAAAAGAGAAAAGCAATCTAGGATTATTAGTGCTTGATGGAATTGGGTGTGCCACAGGAGTACTGTTATGGGAGTAGCTCAATAAACCTTAAGCTCTTGGTGGGAGGAGTAAGGACAACCATATGTTATCCAACAGAAATCCTTCTGGCCTGAATGCAACGGTGGGGTATAGTAAAAAAAAATGAAAGGTCTCTTTGAGGCCAAATTTCTGGGGTCCCTATAGAGAAGAGTGTCTCCCCTAGGTCCCAAAGCTGCTCAACTCTGGCCTTCTTTCACTTCATGGCCAGGTTTAGGGGTTACTAATATATATATATGTATATATATATTATATACATTATATATATATATATTTACTGTAGTTGTTTGGAGGAAACCAAACCCTCTCTCAGAAAGCTTCATTTTCTGTCATGGGTCCCATGCTCTGTGAATCAATCTAGTTATTTTAAAAAATGAGACTACAATGCAGGAGCCTAGATTATTTTAGCAAATAATGTCAATTTATAAGTATATATAATGTATTATATAATATCTCATAGCAAATGTAAAGTTATGGAGCTCAATAAAAATATTTATGTATTTTTTAATATCAGAAGGTTATTCATTTGCCTTGTACACAGTAGCCCGAGTTCAAGCCCCAACTCCCCTATAATTCCCAAATCCACAAGGAGTGAGCCCTAAGTACAGAGTCAAGAGTAAATTCTGAGCACTGCCAAGTATGGTCCCCAAACAAAATAATCAAAGTAAAATTGATATATTATATATATAACGCATTATTACATTATATATAATTATATAGAAACATTGAAGTGAATTATATTTCTCACATCACTCATGATGCTTTCATACTTAACAACATTAAATGTTGATTTCTTTTCATCTATTTTGGACTAAAAGATCAAAAAGAATAAAATGAAATCTGGGATTTTATTTTGTGGTAAAACATATGCCTTGCTTATGTGACCACTTGGGCTTGATTTCCAAAGCAATTCTCATCAGTCTTCTCAACAGTTAAATAAGAAATGCCTTCATAAATACATGATATAGATTAATAAAAAATATAAAAATAGTAAGAGCTTCATCCACCAAGTTGTGCTGTTCCTTCAAATCTAAATAAGAATCTGGCTGAGTAAAGTATTCATGGTCAGGCTCTGCTTCGTTTGATGGCCACACATTTCTTCAACACTCAGTAACCCAGCCTAAACATACAAAGACAACCTAACTTAGACTCCTAACCACACAAAAACATGCAGGAAACAACTCAAAACCGCAAAGATCGCAATGGTAAAGCAATGCAGAAACCAAAAGCTAGGCCGGTTGATCCAATCAGTAATAATGAGCTATATAACTTCTCTGATGAAAAATTTAGAATGGAACTGTGAGGATGCATAAGGAGCTCAAAGAAACTATTGAATAGATCACCAATAAAATACAGGAGGATATGAAAGCAGAAATTAGGAAAATACAAAAAATGCAAGCAGAAATGACAGATCTGAAAAAACATGATAGGTAAAATGGAAAAACTCTCTGGATGGCATCAAGAGGAGAGTAACTTCTGCGGAGGACAGAATCAGTGAGCTCCAAGATGAGGTGTGTAGAATCTCCAGACAATAACAGAAGCTAGAAAAGAGCCTCAAGCAAACCACAGATGAAAAGAGAACATTGGGATAAAGTCAAGAGAAACAATATAAAACTTATTGGAGTACCAGAGGGTCAGGAAGAAAGTCTTGATGAAGAAGCAACTGTCAAAGCTCTCATTACTGAGATGGTCCCAGAGCTGAAGAGTGCATGAACCCAAATCCAGGAGGCCTGAAGAGTATCAGCTAAAAGAAATCAAAACAAAAGTACCCCAAGATACATCCTAATCAGATGACACGATTCTATGTTTAGAAAATCCTAAAGAATCTTCAAAAAAGTAGATTTGCTTTCAGCATCAGCAGCAGGGTGGGATAGGTAGCACAGGGGATGTGAGGGATGCTGGAACCCGCAGTGGTGGAGGATGGGCACTGGTGGAGGGATGGGTACTTGATCATTGTATAACTGAAACCTAAGCACAAAAATTTGTAAGTCTATAACTGTACCTCATGGCATTTCACTAATAAAAAAAAAGTAGATTTGCTTCTTAGTAAAGTAGCAAGTTACAAAATCAATACCCCAAAATTTATGGCTTTCATATATACAAATAATGAAATATAAGAAATAGATAGTAGAAAAACAATTTTGTTCTCAATCATACCTCAGAAAATCAAATACCTCGGAATCAGCGTAACTAAAGAGGTAAAGGACCTATTAAAAAAAACACTGCTTCAAGAAATAAAAGAGAACGTAAGGAAATGAAAAATGAAAACATACCATGCAAGTAGGTTGTAGAAAATGATTGGATTAATTTGTGTGATATGAAAAAACAGAATATGATACAAAAACCCAAGGACATTAGAAACATGGGCCAGAAAGATTTGGTACAAGATTGGAAACTTCTCATGAGTGCTAGGGGAGAAGGAAGTTAGTATAGAGAAGAGACCACTGTGACAAAGATAGTTGTAGGGTGGTGAGGAGAAGAGAGGAGAGAAAAGAAGAGAGAAGAAATCAAAAGAAGGAAAGTTCCTGCCATAGAGACACGCTGCAGGGAAGGGTGGCAGAAGGGAAACTGGGGACATTGGTGGTGGGAACTGTTCACTCTGAATTTTTTTTTTGGTCAAAGGTTTATTTATTTATTTATTTATTTATTTATTTATTTATTTATCTATCTATTTTTATTAGTGAAATACCATGAGGTTCAGTTGTAGACTTACAAATTTTTGTGCTTGGGTTTCAGTTATACAATGATGAAGTATCCATCCCTCCACCAGAGCCCATTTTCCACCACCACGGGTCCCAGTATCCCTCCCACCCTCCACCCCCCTATCCCACCCTGCCTCTGTGGCAGGGCATTCCCTTTTGTTTTCTCTCTCTCTCCTTTTGGGTGTTGTGGTTTGCAAAAGAGGCATTGAGTGGCATGCTGAAAGTAGACTATAGACCAACATGATTGCCACTCAATGTCACTCTGAATTTTTAAATTCATTTAAATTCAAAAAGTAAATTTGTCCTTCAAACAGAGCTGGTTTTAGATTTTACGTACAGAAGAAAACATATCCCTGTAATAACTCATGAATGGAATACATATTTAGTTTACATTTAAGTGAACTTATTTGCTTTATGTATTTAAATATTCATTTTGACACTTATTTTATGCCAGTATACACTAGTGGTAGGGATTCAGGATTGAAGGTAAATCAAACTGGGGTTGTTATTGCAAAGCAGTGTGTGTGTATCCAAAAGTAAGAGATTAAAATATGTGGTGATTTAGGGTTAGAGTCTGCTGCGTGACGTAGAAAACATATGATAGAATTTTATGGACATTATACAAGAAAATTTTGTTTCATGTATTTGATAAGCCCATGAAATTAGAAATAAGAAAACAGGACTAGGAAGAAAGTTTTTGGTTATTGCTACCTATCATGCTCACCCATCAGAACCACCTTGGTACAGAGAAGAAAGAATGGCTGAGTGAAGGATTTTGTATATTATGACAAGTCACAGCTTTTTTTAGAGGACAACTGAGTGTATCTAGTTATAGGCATGTGTACCTATAATTGTCTATGTTGCTGTATCCTTTCCACTGATACATTAATAAACATCAGCCATTTATATTCTACTCATTTTCCTCCAGCACTATTTCTATCTTACTGACAACTGGTTTTGAACAAAATCTACCCGCAGGTCCTTTTTGTAGGGAAATACTTGAACTGTGTCAAGATTTAAACTCTGGCTTTCCAAACCCTGCTTCTGTTTAGTCTTTGCATAATATTATGACTTTTTTTGCCTTGTATATAGTTCAGTAGAGTTAGAAAATAGATAAAATGTAACATACTTCCTCTGGACTAACACAGAAAGAAATATCACTGTAACTGAACTTAAGTTGAAAGATACTGAAACAAAAAGGGGTGTAAGATAAGGAATGATACAGAGGTGTGGAGATGTTTCAGAAAATGTTCTAGTGAATAGATGGGGCCTGTGGAAACAATAGCATGTGGTAAAGACTGGAGCATAGCATTTAGAAAAAGTTTAGGGGCTTACTGAATTTGAACCTATTAATACCATCCTACCAGAGTAATCAACAACATAGATTGTGGCTCTGATGTTTTCATCAGCAATGGAGTAAGCCCCTCCTAACTCTCCCAAATAGGATAAATTGTTGTGAATTAGAGTTTTGGAGGTACGCAAAATGTCAAGCTCTAATCTAGCTCCAGAGTTGGCTTCAACTTCAGCCTTTAGGTTTTTCTCAGCTAGTCTAACTAGAACATTCCTGAATCCCTAAAGTCAACAGCCTTGTCTTCTGTGAGCTCAGAGAAGCCTCTAGGGTCATTTTAAAACATAATAGCACTGGTATTTTGAGTGCATGTTTGGGAAATGAAGCAGTAATACGGTGCCAATTCTGTTTACCCAGAGGGCTTTACATATATTATTTAAAGAGTCACACCTTGGATTCTGAGTTCTGAAACTGAGTAGTAGGGAGATGCAGAACTATGAGCATACTCTCCAAGAGCCATATAGATGCTTGCTAATATACACTTATAAACATGTATACACACTCAAACAGACTTATTTGAAGAAGTTGCTTGGGACCAGTTTCCCACTTTTCCATCACCTTAAAAGCAGGTAAGTTGTCTTAAGTGAGAAGATTGTTGCTTTATGTTCACATTCTGGTTGTATATTCATTGAGCATCAGGAACTCAGCTGCTGTTTGCTTTTCGCCTTCTTAGTAATCATTACAACAGCTCTTATACAAAAAGTTTCCAGAAGCCTCATATCTGCTGAAATTGTATGTTTAATTTTTTTACCTAAGGTTGTTAATTTTTTTCTTTTTTTTTTTTGCCTTTTTTGGGTCACACCGAATGATGCACAGGGGTTACTCCTGGCTTTGCACTCAGGAATTACTCCTGGCTGCGCTTGGAGGACCATGTGGGATTCTGAGAATTGAACCCGGTTGGCTGCATGCAAGGCAAATGTCCTACCTGCTGTACTATCGTTCCAGCCCCAAGGTTGTTAAATTTTTAAGTGACCTCATTTTTTTAAATCCTTGCTAACCTATTTAGCGTCTGGTTGCTGAGAGGTGTATATAATATAGCATTAGCTTCTCTTGTATTTCTCTTTATTTTTGTTTTGCATTATTTTCTTTAATTTGGTGCACAATAAAATTATACATTTATATTTTTGTTTGACACTTGTTTCATAAACAAATAAAAATTGCTGTCACTAGCAAAATATTTATCATTCATTTTTAAATAAACTTTCAGAGTCGATGTCAGTTTATTGTTCGAAATACATAATATTACAGGATATAAATTAGTTAAAATTTCAGTACATTTTTGTGTCTTTTAAATTTTTACTTTTTGTTTTTCATTTTGAAAATATTGATTCTCTTTGAAAACTTGATATGGTTTCTTCATTGATTTCTCAGGTATTTGTCCAGGGTGCCACCATGACTGCTTGCAACACCACACAGGGTCATCCTTCTTTCTTCATTCTCCAAGGCATTCCTGGTATGGAAGACATACACTTATGGTTGTCTATCCCCTTCTCTTCCATGTACTTCATCACTGTTCTGGGGAACTGCACCATCCTCTTCACCATCTCCACAGAGCGTGCCCTGCACAAGCCTATGTTTCTGCTCCTCTATATGTTAGCCCTCACAGATCTGGGCATGTCCACAACCACCATTCCCAAGGCCCTCTGCATCTTCTGGTTTAGCCAAAGTGAGATCAGCTTTGAAGGCTGCCTGGTCCAGCTGTTCTTCATTCACTCCATCTCTGTCATGCAGTCTGCCATTCTGATGAGCATGGCCTTTGACCGCTATGTGGCCATCTGTGAACCCCTGCGCTATGCCACCATCCTGTCCAATAGTCGCATAGCGCTTATAGGTCTGGTCAGTTTAGTAAGAGCCATCCTGTTCATCCTTCCAATGCCTGTCCTCCTCCAGCAGATGCCCTTTCGTGCCAATAATGTCATCCCCACCACCTATTGTGAGCACATGGCTGTGGTGAAGATGGTGTGTGTGGACACCACGATCAACAGGATATATGGTCTTGTGGTGGCCTTGTTTGTTGTTGGACTAGACATCTCAGCTATTGCTTCATCTTATGTGCTAATCATCAGAGCTGTAATGCGTCTCTCTTCTAAGGAAGCCCACCACAAAGCAGTGAACACCTGCACCACCCATATTTGTGTTATGCTTGTCTCCTACACACCCTCTCTTTTCTCCTTTCTTACTCATCGCTTTGGCAGGGGAATTCCACCTCATGTCCATGTCATTCTTGGTAACCTTTACTTCCTGATACCACCAATGCTCAATCCTATTATTTATGGAGTAAAAACCAAGGAGTTTCGAGAAAAGCTATCTAAATATGGGTGCTGGAGAAAGGATCCCATGACCATTTCCCATGGTCAGAAAGGAGTTTGATAAAAAGCTATCTAAATATGGGTGCTGGAGAAAGGATTCCATTGCCATTGCCCGTGGTCAGAAAGCAGTTTGATAATTCAGCAGTGGTAGCTGTAAAGGGAAAGTATTAAGTAATTACAACTTCTGGGGAAATAAGCTAATGACAGAAAAATTACATATAAACACATTGACTGTAAAAAATCTTCAGAAAAAAAGGTTATGACACTAGGCTAATTTGTTCTAATTCCAAAGGTTCACTGTGGAATAAAAATGATATCTTCTTCCATACCTAACACAGCATTTGGGCAGATTATTCTTGATGTGTGATGTTACATATAAAATCACTTTGAACAATGACACATACAAATGCAAGTAAAATTAGATGAAATTTTACCAAATGAAAAGACCATAAGAACAAACAGCAACTTGCCCACCAATTTGCCTGAGCAAGACCAAGTAGGGGTGTATCTGCATTTGAGTATTAAAAAGTCGGAAGTAAAGATTACTTGGGGAAAATGAGAAGGAAAAGTAAGCACAAATATAGATTTAGAGTCACTATTTTATTATTTTTTCTGTATAAACTTTACATTTGGACAAGAGGATTTGTTTTCCCTTGTAAACCTGGGAGTTATAAATGAAAATGTAACCTCCAGTTCACAGAGAAATTTCAAGGAAAAGGAAAAACAAAACCTAATTTCACCTATATTTTTCCTGCTTGGGCTCTTTCCTTTCTTAAAGTGTTATTAATCTATGGTTCCTACAGCAGAATGAAAGTGAATCCTCTCCTATATGCTTACAGAAAAAGTGACAAATGACACTAATATTAACTCTTTTTCTTTTTCTTTTCCTTATAGAAAATTGATTCTAGTTTTAAAAAATTTAGCAAAAGATACATATGTTTGGTGTTTCTGTAAATTTTAAATTACTTCCTGTCCATTAGTTATTTGGAGAATGAATTAATACATGGTCTATATTTATTTCACTGTTCTCATAATATTTGGGAAAAAAGAAATGTTTTTAATCTACACATAAATAAATATCAGTTATAAAAATATTACATGATAGTATTTATATATATTAAAATCTTCTAATAAATTATCATGAAGACTGTATCTTTTACAGGTCTTATGATGTTGAGGCAGAAGATTTTTATCATTAGTGAGATTAGATCTGAGTTCCTGAGAAAACAGGGGTTAAAACAAAGGCTTGCTTCTGGCAGTTTACTTAAAAAAAATTTGGAATGCAAATTGATGAAGTAAAACTGTAAAGAAGGAAAGGCAGTACTAAGATTTTTTTCTTTCCCCATCCAGTTACAAATGGTTGATACTGGTATTCCACTCTGCCAGAGTTATCCAAAAATTTATAAAAAGTGTCTTATAATTGTTTTCTCAAGAAAATGAATGAGCTTGAGTCGCTCATAACCTACCCGATAATTATTAACTTAACGTTTCTAGGTTGTATGCACATGATAGAAGAGCTGGTTAGTAGAATGTCCCAAGCCATGAAGTAAAGGAAGTTTCATGGCAAGAAACTACAACTTGGGTTGACTTTCTTCTACATGGACGAGGTCACAGAAGCAGTGGCTTAATTAGATATGACCAAAAGCACTGTGATGTGGGGTTTTGTGCCAGGATTGCAGTAATCAACGTGATGGTGGCATTATCCTACTTGTCTTCCTTTGAGATTAATAGAGAAATAACACTTGAGCACAACCAAACTAATTAATTTTTCAAAATTTAATAGTGTACTTATCTATCTTTATTTAGAAAAATTAATTTCCACAACTATAATTCAGGTGAGCTGGAGCGATAGCACAGCGAGTAGGGCATTTGCCTTGCATGCGGCCAACCCGGCCCACCCAGGTTCGATTCCTTTGCCCCTGTTGGAGAGCCCGGCAAGCTACTGAGAGTATGTCACCTGCACAGCAAAGCCTGGCAAGCTATCCGTGACATATTTGATATGCCAAACACAGTAACAACAAGTCTCACAATGGAGACGTTACTGGGCTCGCTGGAGCAAATCAATGAACAACAGGACAGTGCTACAGTGCTATAATTCAGGTAACCTTAGAAGATATTCTTTAAGAATATTTATAGTCTAAATGAAGTTTAGTGGTACAGTATATGTATGAAGGAGGCCCTGGGTTTGATCACTAGCACCATAAAAAAGGAAAATCCATTGAAAAAAATATTTAAGGCAAAGAGATAGTATATGAGTTATAGAGTTTGCTCTCCATGCTGCTTCAACCCCCAGCAATGCATATGGTGCCCCAAGTACCACCAGAGTGATACCTGAGCACAGCAGGAATAAGTCCTGAGCACTGTTATGGCCTCAACCTCAATTCCCAAATATGTAATGGATTTGATTTAAATATATGTATTTTAATATATATTTTAAAAACCTCCAAGCAAATAAAATGATCCTTTATAGGTGCGATCAGTACTCCTTATTCCTTTCATACACGGATCAAAATTGATATGATGCAATTTTTCTGCTGCTACCCATTTTTTGTTATTGGCAAAATAATATGTGTGTTTGCTAAAGGAAACAAATGTGATAGGAAATAATACTTTTAAACAATTCTAAATCCCTAGAATTAAACCTTCTAAGTAGGTTTTATTTACACTCTAATTGCTCTATATATTTAAAATATAAATAAATATATAAGCACTTAGACATATTTCCCTCTTTTACATATATTACTATGCCATCAGGGCTGGAGCAATAGCACAGCTGGTAGGGCATTTGCCTTGCATGCAGCCAACATGACCAACCTGAGTTCGATTCCTCTACCCCTCTTGGAGAGCCCGGCAAGTTACCGAGAGTATCTCGCCCCCACAGCAAAGCCTAGCAAGCTACCCATGACGTATTCGATATGCCAAACACAGTAACAAGTCTCACAATGTTACTGGGCCCGCTCCAGCAAATTGGTGAACAACGAAAGAACAGTGACAGTGACAGTGACAGTGACAGTGACAGTGACAGTGACTATGCTATCAATGCTCTGACATATTTAGCTTTGATTTTTGACTTAGATTCTGTTTATTTAATTTGCTTTTACTTATTGCTAATTGTGAATTTCTTTTTCTGCCATTGGCACTGGCAAAGGCTACTTTTGTCTTTAATTGATTCATGCAGTCCTGAACTTTTCTACTGTCAGTGTCACTGTCCTACCGTTGTTCATCGATTTGCTTGAGCGGGCCCAGTACCGTCTCCATAGTGAGACTTTGTTGTTACTCTGTTTGGCATATCGTGTACATCATGGGTAGCTTGCCAGGCTTTGCCATGCGCGCAAGATACTCTCGGTAGCTTGCCGGTCTCTCCAAGAGGGGCGGAGGAATCGAACTCGGGTCGGCCATGTTGGCTGCGTGCAAGGCAAGCGCCCTACACGCTGTGCTATTGTTCCAGTCCAACTTTTCTACTATGATTCTTTAATGAGTAATATTTCCCTAATCATTATGTTCTCTAACACCATAAATTAGACAAAATGAAATCAAATAAAGTGGAAAATAAAGACAAATGAAGCAGGTTCAGTTCATTCACTTTAGATAGTCATGTCTCTAGTTAGTCTTCTAGTATTGAAAAAGACAACATATTCCTCTCCTATGGCAGAACTCCTTTTCTAAAGTATTTCTTTCATTCTTTTTCCATGGTGAATTCTGATCAGTTTTAAGGTTATGCTCCATTTTTATAGAACTGAAAGTTTTAGTGTATATCTTTCTCTTCAGAATCGCCCCTTTTGGTGTGGGTAAATTGACTTCTTTGTAGGAATGTTTGTTATGCTATTTTCTTCTTTGTAGCCTATTATCAAATGGAGTTTTCTGAGTTTACTTTTGTTCGTTTGTATTTTTAAAATAATGGTTTATTTCTCGTTGTGATATGTAAAATTTCTTATTACAAACTGAAATATTTTCCAAAACTAGTCTCCTTAAATTGAAAGGGACTTTATATATGACTTTTCTGCCTCTACTTAAAATGCTATTGCTTTGAACTTGTCTTTTAAAATTTTCAATCGCTGTGGTTGTTCTGATGGACCTCAAATTCTCAAGCTTAATCAGTCAACATTAGAAAATAGATATTTATGTAACTAAGTATCTCTTATTTTGTTTTATTATTTTGAATTATCTAGGTCTTGGAATTTTACATGTCTGGAATTTTCTCCAAATAGTTAAATATTGAATCACGTGGAATTAAATCTACAGATATACAGATATATGTAAATTTAGCTAAAATTTAGATCTAAATCTAAGACACTGATGCTTTCAATATGTTCAGTCAGTAGAAAATATTTTCAAGGTAGGTAGTAATTCAGTCTTTCCTTTGCTTTTTTTAAGTGAAAAAAAAAACCCTCAATATTATAACCTCAAGATTATCTTTGGTTCTATGTAACCAATACAGCCAATAAAACACAGAATTTTTTTTTTTATTTATTGAATCACTGTGGGAAAGGTTACAAAGCTTTCAGGTTTAGGTCTCAGTCATGCAAATATCAAACACATTTCCCTTTACTAATACTTATTTTTTACCATGAAGAACCCCAATAAAACCCCACCCCCCACCCCTCCCCGTCCCTGTGAGGCAGATGAATTCTAGTTAACACTCTATCTGCTTTGATTAGATTCATTGTTTCAATAAAAGATTCACCACTATTATTTAGAGTTTACCCCCCCAAATCAGACATGCTGAAAAAGCATTGTGAAGTGATTTGCTTTCTACAGCTGGGCTCAAGAATTAAATGTTGGTTTTGGATTTCTGCTATTTTACCTATTGACCCTGGAAGTATTTCTACTGAAAGTCAGATAGTTAAGAAATTGGTTTCTGTGTTCTGGAGTCACGGCCGTGCTGGAGAGTCGCTCGTGGGTAGCAACTGGTGGCCTCGATAGGGCGTGAAGGGCGGACTGAAACGCCCCTCTTCCCATGAGGTTTTAGTTGCCCCCACACTCCCGGCTCATACCTGCTGTCCACAAGCCTCCCATGTAGCCGCCATCTTTCTTTCCAGAGAGGAGAGGGCGAATGGGGCAACACCCTTTCCCCTCCTGCAGACTTGATGGCCTGGATTAATGCATAGTCCGTTCACTTTTCTGCTCCAAGCTGCCGGGTTCTGCATTAAGTCCTTGTGCTTCTGGGGCCGTGGCTGTGCTGGAGAGCTGCTCGCGGGGGGTGACTGGTGGCCTTGGTAGGGTGTGAAGGACGGACCGGAACGCCCCCCTTCCCATGAGGTTTTAGTTGCCCCCACACCCCCCGCTCATACCTGCTGTCCATAAGGCTCCCATGTGGCCGCCATCTTTCTTTCCAGAGGGAGGAGGGCGGAAGGGAGCAACACCCTTTCCCCTCTGTGCAGACATGATGGCCTGGATTAACGCATAGTCCTTTCACTTTTCTGCTCCAAGCTGCTGGGTTCTGATTAAGTCCTTGTGCTTGTGGGGCTGTGGCCGTGCTGGGGAGCCGCTCGTGAGGGGCAACTGTTGACCTCGGTAGGGCGTGAAGGACGGACCGGAACGCCCCCCTTCCCATGAGGTTTTAGTCGCCCCCACACCCCCGGCCCATACCTGCTGTCCACAAGGCTCCCATGTGGCCGCCATCCTTCTTTCCAGAGAAGAGAGGGCGAATGGGGCAACACCCTTTCTCCTCCGGCAGACTTGATGGCCTGGATTAATGCATTGTCCGTTCACTTTTCTGCTCCAAGCTTCTGGGTTCTGCATTAAATCCTTGTGCTTCTGGGGCTGTGGTCGTACCGGAGAGCCGCTCGTGGGGGGCAACTGGTGGCCTCAGTAGGGCGTGAAGGACGGACCGGAAGGCCCCCCTTCCCATGAGGTTTTAGTCGCCCTCATACCCCCGGCTCATATTTGCTGTCCACAAGGCTCCCATGCGGCTGCCATCTTTCTTTCCAGAGAAGAGAGGGCGAATGGGGCAGCACCCTTTCCCCTCCGGACAGACATGATGGCCTGGATTAACGCATAGTCCTTTCACTTTTCTGCTCCAAGCTGCCGGGTTCTGCATTAAGTCCTTGTGCTTCTGGGGCTGTGGCCGTGCTGGGGAGCCGCTCGTGGGGGGCAACTGTTGACCTCGGTAGGGCGTGAAGCACGGACCGGAAGGCCCCCCTTCCCATGAGGTTTTAGTCGCCCCCACACCCCCGGCCCATACCTGATGTCCACAAGGCTCCCATGCGGCCGCCATCCTTCTTTCCAGAGAAGAGAGGGCGAATGGGGCAACACCCTTTCCCCTCCGGCAGACTTGATGGCCTGGATTAATGCATTGTCCTTTCACTTTTCTGCTCCAAGCTTCTGGGTTCTGCATTAAATCCTTGTGCTTCTGCGGCTGTGGCTGTGCTGGAGAGCCGCTCGTGGGGGGCAGCTGGTGGCCTCAGTAGGGCGTGAAGGACGGACCGGAAGGCCCCCCTTCCCATGAGGTTTTAGTCACCCTCACACCCCCGACTCATATTTGCTGTCCACAAGGCTCCCATGCGGCCGCCATCTTTCTTTCCAGAGAAGAGAGGGCGAATGGGGCAGTACCCTTTCCCCTCCGGACAGACATGATGGCCTGGATTAACGCATAGTCCTTTCACTTTTCTGCTCCAAGCTGCCGGGTTCTGCATTAAGTCCTTGTGCTTCTGGGGCTGTGGCCGTGCTGGGGAGCCGCTCGTGGGGGGCAACTGTTGACCTCGGTAGGGCGTGAAGCACGGACCGGAAGGCCCCCCTTCCCATGAGGTTTTAGTCGCCCCCACACCCCCGGCCCATACCTGATGTCCACAAGGCTCCCATGCGGCCGCCATCCTTCTTTCCAGAGAAGAGAGGGCGAATGGGGCAACACCCTTTCCCCTCTGGGCAGAAATGATGGCCTGGATTAACGCATAGTCCGTTCACTTTTCTGCTCCAAGCTGCTGGGTTCTGCATTAAGTCCTTGTGTTTCTGGGGCTGTGGCCGTGCTCCAAACTTAACTCTGATTTTCAGGGAGAAAGGTTGGGTGGTTTACTTCCCATTGATCACTTTGTATATAGAGAGATGTCGCGCGGCCGCTTATGCGGCCGCGCGATTTTGAGAAAAAGTCCTAGTTCCCGCATACTCGAGCTGTGCTTGTAGAGGCTTCTGGTCACCGGGGTTCCATCTGGGGCAGGTGGGTTGCGGCACCTACCCCATCTGGGACTTGCTGGTGATCTCGGCTCTTTTTGGAACCTGTTTTTTTTTTTTTTCTCCGGGATCTGTGGTTCCCACGCCCTCCATGTGGTCCTTCTCTTAGGCTGTATCAACACAGAATTTTTTAACCTAATTACTAAGTGACAAGACAAAAAAAAAACTATTTTTACATGTTTTCTGTGGAACAAGATATAATATGAAAGATTACCAATGAATAACTTTACAATTTATGTAAACATGAGCATATTATAACATTTTCTTTATTTCTTAGCAAATACTTTTTATTTCAGATCAACTATTTCATATGAGCATAGTAGGCCTATTTTGTTCTTTTCCACAGAAACATTCTTTCATATGTTTGTCAACAATGGTTTAAGCATGCGGATGGACAGATGTTTCTAGACCTTTGTTATTTAAAAACCATACGATCATCCTATTTCATTGACTTTTTTTTATATAAAATTATTTTTAAAGTACAAATATATAGAGCAATAGAATAATCAGAAGAAAGGGCATATGCATTTCTAACTTGATTTTTGTAACACTTTTTGCTTGACCACAAAAATTACTACATAGAATTGAAGTATTAAAATAAAAATTGTATAATGAAAACAGCTACCTTACATAATGATTGGCAGTAGCGTAGCACTGTAGCACTGTCCTCCTGTTGTTCATCGATTTGCTCGAGTGGGCACCAGTAACGTCTCACAACAAATTGTGAGAGTTTTTGTTACTGCTTTTGGCATATCTAATACGTCATGGGTAGCTTGCCGGGCTTTGCTGTGTGGCGAGATACTCTCGGTAGCTTGCTGGGCTCTCCGAGAGGGGCAGAGGAATCGAACCCAGGTCGGCCATGTCGGCCGCGAGCAAGGCAACTGCCTTACCTGCTGTGCTATTGCTCCAGCCCATGATTGGCAGTAATTGACATAAATACTTCTTAAGACGTTTTTATTTTTAAATATTTTTAATGAATCCTTGTGATATATAGTTACAAATCTTTCATGATTGAGTTTCAGTTATACAATGATTGAACACCCAATCCTCCACCAAAGTACATTTTCCACTACCAATGTCACCAGTACCCTGTATCCCTCGGGCCATGCCCACACAACCCCACCCCTTGTCTCTATGGCAGACAATATCTTCCTTACTCTCTTTCTACTTTTGGGTATTACCGTTTTCAAATAAGATACTGAGAGGATTAATTGCTGTTACTAACTTCAGAAAATTAAATAATTTAATAGCATTTTAGATCCAAAATTCAAAAACCAGTTTGTCAGTAGATTAATGCTTCTCTGAAGGCTCTAGTTCTAAGTTTTTTCTGTCATTTTTTTCTATAGATTCTAGTGACTGCCCAATTATTGGTATTTCTTGACTGAAAATATATACATAGCTCCAATCCCTACCTATGACATAAGATGGCCTCTCTGTTTTTCCACATACACCTCCCCACACCTTCATTTTGTTTCTTCCTGTGTCTATGGTTTGCTATTATTATTACTATTATTAAAAAAAGGGACTGAGTCTATATTAAATCTAATATTACCTTAATTTTACTTTATAAGAATTTGAAAATATCCTATTTCCAGATAAGCTCACATGCTAGCTGTCTTCGCAGACAAGAATTTGGAGCACACTTCTCAATCCAGTATAACACATATTTGTTCAAAAATATCTTTTATGTAAACAAATTTTTTAAAATATCAGTACCACAAAATAGAATCATGTTTGGAAATACTACTTTTTTAGTTATTGGTTAGCCTGTTATTATTGATGCCAACTAATGGCAGTATGAACTCATTCCACTTTTTAAAACTGTTTCATAGTGTGCTTTAACTAACCCTTTACTAGAAGACAATGATTGGTTTCAATTATTTAATTTTTATAAAAATAATATCATGATGGTCTTAGAGCAAAGGTAGAAGACTATGGTTTGTGGTCTAAATATGAACTGAGACCCATTTTTGCAAATTAAATTTTATGGGTACAGAATTATATTGATTTGCTTATGCATCATTGATGACTGCAATACTACAATAACGTCATGACTCATGGCAGAGTTCTAAAATAAGAAAACAAAAAACACAAATTCACTATATTAAACTTTATACTAAGATAATCTCGTCATTGGCCACCATCCAGATCACATGTCCTTCTCTCCCAGAAGGGAACATAGCATGAGGCTCACTATAGCCATGCCACCAGACCCTGAGTCAGGCTATTTTACTCAGGGTGCCCCAGAGGGGGCCAGGTGAGAGCCCTCCCTGCCCCAACGAATCCAGCCCCAGCAGATGAAAGCCTCCAGAACCCAACGACTGCCATGCTCAAGGCCACTCCCCACACGCTTGGGCTGAGCCTTACACATGAATGAACCTATTCCTGGGCTTTGAGGCCGTGTAGCACATCATAAGACACACCCTACCCATACTCCAAGAGTACCACACCACATTTGATAGGGTTCAAATAGTAGGCAACTGATCACAGAGGGAAATACATATATATATACACATATATGTATATGTGTGTATATACAGATAAATATAACTGTAATCATAAATATAACTGTAAGCATATATATGCTTACAGATATATATGAACGTTCACAAGGCTCAACCTTTAACCACATGTTACTGATATCTTATAGAAGGACCTAATGGCCCCTGCCAAAATAGAACAATCTTCATACTCTTTCCTCTATGGATGCATTTTTGTAGAAATTTCAGCAGTTTTTCATAACAAACAATACAAAATATATTATTTTGGTTCTGCTTTGGAACAGGGATTGGAGTTTGAGATGGAAACATCCCAAATATGCTTGTTGGGAAGGTATACTGGTGGTGGGATTGGTGTTTGAATATTAAGTGTAATCAAATATTGTGAACTACCTTATAAAATAAAAAAAATTAAAAAGAAACCTTTATAGTAAAAGTTGCTGACCCTTGCCTTTAATGAACCTAAGAGTCAGAGAGAGTGTAAAGGGTTTGAAGAATAGCTATTTGCTATTTCTCTCTTCTCTTTCTTGTCAAGTTAGTGTCACATGAATGTGCATCACGGGCCTCCTATTAACACGAAGCTTAATTGATAAGGGGACTTAATTCCTGAAATCTTAAATTAATAACTGCCATTAAAAATAATTAAAATAATGTTTGGCATTGACTTCTCAACACTAATGGCTGAGGATTGCAAATATATTTAACAAAATTCATGTTTTAAAGAGTTGATGTTAAGAAAATTCATGTTTTATGGTTGGCCTTTTCTGATTTTGTATGACATACTAAGATAATACTACCAACTACTTTTCTCTTTCTTCACAACTAGAGGTTAAATTTATATTAGGATTAGATAGATCTCCCAATTTATACTAATTATTTTTATTTCAGAAAGGTATTTCTTGTTTGAGGGGGGTGGGAGGGATACTGGGCTCCGTGGTGGTGGGAAATGGGCACTGGTGGGGGGATGGGCATTTGTTCATTGTATAATTGAAACCCAAGCACAACAATATGTAAGTCTACAACTGTACCTCATGATGTCTCACTAATAAAAGTTAAGAAAAAAGAAAGGTATTTCTTCTAAAGAAAACCTTACATATAAAGTCCCATTTTAGCATATGATTTTTAGTAGACACAAGCTAATACAAGTGAGAGATATAGATGGTAATATGTGGAACTGGAGCTACTCACTTTTTTTGCCTGTGATTTAGAAGTTCCTCTCCTTATTGGTAAGTGGTAAAGCATAGTAACTGAGAAGAGGTGGTACCGTTATTAAAGATTTTACAAAAACTTCAGTTTGATAGCAATATTTGAAAAGACATTGATCACTTATAATAGCAGGGCAGAGACCATCAAATATTAGACTGACAACATAATTGTAAGCATTGTAGAGCTGCAAGGATATTCGAATGTTTAGGTAAGGCATGTTTGTTATCAGCATGCTAGTAGAAAAAATGAAATCTTAAAAATCAGGACATTTGCATTAAGATGCAATGAATGAGACCTAATAAAGAGGCTAAAGTACTTGTCTTAAAAGTAGTAGACTTGGGTACAATTCTATATTGGAAGATGCTGGAGAAATCTCTGCCCCAAAAGACCACAGACATACCCTTATGACAATTACTCTGCTGTTCCCAGGCTAAGTAGTTAAATCTCTGAATAACCTATCTACTTACATTTTAGAACTCTTTGTAAAAGTGAAATTAGATACCTGAAGAACTACAAGACCAAATTGGCATAAATTAGGAACTAAAGACAGTGATAGATTGAAAGAGCATTATTACATAGAGATTTTTTTACTGCCTTTAAAGTCACTATCAAAATGGTCAATATTGTGCTAAAATGGGCTATGCTCTTTTTCAATAGCTTTTTTTTAACTTTAATTATAAATTGGCCATTCTTATTACAAACTTTACATTTGCCTTATATCGAGGATTTGATAGCCACATTTTAATAATTTCATATAATTCTCATTACAATTCTTAAAAACATTTCAATACAAGTTTTTGAATAGTTAATTGTATGCATATTTCCTCTTGCAAGAAATACATCTCAGCACTGAACCATGGGTATATGTATATAATCTTCCACTTGATTTTTTTTTTGCTTTTTGGGTCACACCTGGCAATGCACAGGGGTTACTCCTGGCTCTGCACTCAGGAATTACCCCTGGTGGTGCTCAGGGGACCATATGGGATGCTGGGAATTGAACCTGGGTCGGCCGTGTGCAAGGCAAATGCCCTACCCACTGTGCTATTGATCCAGCCCCTCCACTTGATTTTTGGAATAAGTATGAACATAATTACAAAAATTTGATTGATACTGAGAACAAGTGTCATGATGGAGACATTACTGGGCCCACTTAAGCAAATCAATGAACACCAGGAGGACCGTGACCGTGACTGTGACTGAGAACATTATGCATTCCCAGTGTATTAAAATTTTAGGTGAAATGACCGATATACTGATGAGTTATTGCATGCCTTCTAAGATGTATCCAAAGTTAATAAATGTGCAGAATATCATGTGTCTTTCAACAATAAAATACTAGTTAGATACACAGAATAGGAGAAATAGAAAAACTTAAACAAACATAAATTTTCTACCAGACAAATAGTTTCAGATTATTTACAAAGAATCTATATATAGTTTATGAACAAATGTAGATGTGAATTAACAGGTTATATATGCTTTAAGAGTACTTCTGTTAGACATAGCAACACAACTAAAGCTCTCCATAATTAGTTCACAGTTCAATGAAATAAAAATAAATTTGTTCTTTATGTAAACCCAAACAAATTTTCTTCCATATTATATTCTTTCAACAGCTCATGTGGAGATAAAATTGGATCTTGGGTATTTTGACCACATCATCATCTGTTGTTCTCATTATTCATTAACCCATAGGATAATGTTGATGGAATTAACCGTTTATGTAGTTCCTTTGAACAAACATTTGAGTACCTTGTCTCGTATTTCTTTCATTTTTATTCCATAGATGATGGGGTTGAGCATTGAGGGCAGAAGAAGATAGAGATTTGCCAGGAGAATATGGGCATGTGGAGGAATATTACGACCAATGCGATGGGTGAGAGAGGAAAAGAGTGCAGGTATATAGGTGACAAGGATGACAAAGATGTGGGCAGAGCAGGTATTGAGGGCTTTGAAGGTGGCATCTCGAGAATTGAGACGTACCACAGCCTGCAGGATGAGACCATAAGAGAAACCAATAAGCAGCAAATCAAGTCCTACCACAAGCAGAATCACAAAGAGCCCATAAATACGATTGGGTTTGGTATGGCCACAGGCCATTTTCACCACAGCCATATGGTCACAGTATGTATGAGGTATGACCACATGACAGAAAGTCAACCTTTGAAGTAGAAGAGGCAAGGGAAGAACAAGTATCACACCCTTGGTTAGGGCCAATAGTCCCAAGCGTCCAACTAAGGAATGGCTCAGAATTGTGTTGTAACGTAATGGCTCACACACAGCCACAAAGCGGTCATAGGCCATTGCAACAAGTAGTGCTGATCGTACTACAGATGCTCCATGAATGAAAAACATTTGAGTGAAACAGGCATTGGGAGCTATGTCTCTATCATTGAACCAAAAAAGGCAGAGAATCTTGGGCAGTAGAGCCAGAGAGGATACAAGGTCAACCACCATCAACAAGGCCAGAAGCAGGTACATTGGTGTGTAAAGGGTGGGTTCTGTGGCTACGAGGAAGAGTATAGCACCGTTGCCAATGAGTATAGTCAAAAACATAGAGGAAAAGGGAATAGATAGCCACAAATGTTGTGATTCTAAGCCAGGTATGCCCAACAAAGTGAAGCTCATGGAGCTGGATTGGTTGAAGATTCTCATAGTAGTTGGTTGAATAAATACCTGCCAATGAGACATACAAAGTGAATTGTTTTGATTGATATAATTTTGAATAACTAGCGAGAGAAATTTCATAGAAAGATTCAAAGAATATTTATTTTGTATCATGATGTACTAAATGTATCACAGTAACAAGAAGTCTCACAATGGAGAGAATGAATTGCTGGGCCCGCTTAAGCAAATTGATGAACAACGGGAGGACAGTGACAGTGACAATTATAAATGAGAGAAGATGGATGAACCAACAAACAGATAGAGAGGGTGGGAGGGATAGAAAGAGAAAGAAAGAGAGAAAGAAAGAGAAAAAGAAAGAGAGAAAGATAGAGAGGGCATTAACAATCAGGAATTCCAATTTTGATCTAGATCCAGGCCTATCTCTAAGTACCTATACTACTCACACCCTCATTTTGTTATCAGTTGTCAGTTTACAAGGGATGGTATCATGAAAATTTACTCTCTCTTTTCCCAGTTCAATAATTCAAATTTCAATTTTTTTCTAGATGTCTAAGTAAGAATAGGAAGGAAACATTTCACTATTGATTAAATGATGAGAGTGTCTTAGAGAACTATGATCTCTTTTACTCCTTGTTTTAAGAATGCTGAGTTGTTGAAGAAAATCTTTTACTTACCTGATTTTCATGTGTTTTCCCTTATCAGAAATCCACTTTATGATTATTACCCAGTTCCTTTCCCAAGGATCCTCTATTTCTTAAGAAAAGTTGTCCAAAGGAACACTATTAAGTGGTCACCTCTCACTTCTACTATGAATTTATGTGCTTGGTGGACAGTTATTTGATGCAAATATTTTTACATCAATATTGTCCTTGATGTTTAGAATGAATTGTCTTTACTGATGCTTTACTAACTTCAAGTTGGTCCATTGAACTGCTTGGTAGTTCTCATTTATTCTTTATTTCCTATCATAAATTTATCAGAACTTTCTCTTTGCTCTTGGGATTTATAAACACTATAAAAATAACCAGGGCCCAACAGCTGAAGACCACCGAGGCCCAGCCAAGGCCTTGCTGGGAGCACTCTCCACACACTTGGATGAGCCTCACGCATAAAAGAACTGACAGAGGAACCCAGGTGTGTGGGACCCGGGGCTGAGATCTCCAAGCCTGTACAGTTTGGGACTGGACCTGCCAGTAACTAGACAGTTACACCCACCAACTGCCGTGTAACTCCAACAACGGCCAGGATCCAGAGATTATCACACTCAGCTCCCGGAAGCGCGCGGCCGCATTTGCGGCCGCGCGACATCTTATCATCTCATTCCTAATTCGGTCAAACTGGCAGGCTACCAAATGTAACATGCCCACACGGCAGAGTCTGGCAAACTCCCCGTGGTATACCCAATATGCCAAATACCAGTAACAATGATGGGTCTCATTCTCCTAACCCTGAAGAAGCCTTGAATATGGCACTTAAAAAAAAAAATCTCAGGGCTAGGACGAAGAAGACGTTACTGGCACCTGCTCGAGGCAATCAACGAACAACAGGGTGGTCGTGATCGTGATCGTGATAAAAATAATTCAATCCTGGTTCCTTATTACCCATACCTACATGTATTGTACCTATTGTCTTCCTTAATACATTGTTCACTTCATTTATTTATTCTTAGTTTGTACGTATTAAATTTATATTTATAGTTTCTATTAGTGGGAATATATGTTAGGAGGTTTAACTTTTTTGAAGCAAAATAGGAATTCCTGAGTTACTGCAGACCTCTTGGAGGGTGATTATTCATTCCTGTAAAAAGGAGATGTACATATGAGATGTATGTGAGAAAAATATGCTTTATCTTAGATTTCTCATGAAAAATTAAACCTTTATTATGGAGCAATAGCACAGCGGTAGGGCGTTTGCCTTGCACGTGGCCAACCCGAGCAAACCAGGTTGAATTCCTCCACCCCTCTCGGAGAGTCCGGCAAGCTACCGAGAGTATCTCACCCATACAGCAAAGCCTGGCAACCTCCCCGTGATGTATTCATATGTCAAACACAGTAACAACAAGTCTCACAATGGAGAGAATGAATTGTTAGACCCGCTCAAGCAAATCGATGAACAATGGGAGGACAGTGACAATGACAATTAAAAATGAGAGAAGATAGATGGACCAACAGATAGATAGAGAGGGTGGGAGGGATAGAAAGAGAAAGAAAGAGAGAAAGATAGAGTATTAACAATCAGGACCAAAAATACTGATTATCAGCCTGAATGAAGTTAGCATTTTTACAAGTATTTTCTAGAACATAATTTTTCTTGGAAAATAGTGATACCAATTTAATTTAGAATGAAATTTACCCCTCATGCCTACACAGACAATTAGTTCTGACACAAACAAACAGAGGCATTTATCTAGATATAAATAAAGTAGTAATTTCCTAGTTAAATTAAAAGTCTACTCTGTGCAGGCGAGATACTCTCAGTAGCTTGCCGGGCTTTCCGAGAGGGTCGGAGGAATCGAACTCGGGTCGGCCATGTTGGCTGCGTGCAAGGCAAACACCCTACAGGATACTTATGATGGACAAAGTATCATTGTGACCAATTAAAAGAGCCTTCGTTTACTAAGCAGGGTTTAGGAGAAGGTCTTAAGTGGATAATGAAATGTGAAAGGAAAAACTTAGCCATAGTGCTAAAGAGATATTGGCATTTTGGTGACAGGTATTAACAGTACTATAAATCTCTTAGCCATGAATTTTAAAAAACTAATACAAAAATTGGGTCAGGGAGATAGTAAATGGGTGAAGGTGTATGATTTGCATGTACTAGACCTGGGTTCAATCTCAGGTACTATATCATTCCCTGAGAATCTCTGAGGATAATCCTAGAGACCTGAGCAACCCCCTGAGGCTCTGAGTATCCCTAGGTGTAGCCCTGATGTTTCCTGAAATTATAGTACTTAAGCACTAAATTAGGGGCAGGGGTATTTAAGTTATTATCAGAAGTAGCCCCTGGTCCACCAGATACTTCTTGGGAAGCCCACAAAGCACACAAAATATATGACTTCAGCTCACCTGTTTATCTTTTATCATATTCCTCTTTACTCCATTCTTGAGCATTTTTCCCTTCTTTAAGAATGACTGATTTGTCATACAGTAATCACAAATTGACTCTTCCTGATTTGTTTTCTGATCATTCTGTTTCCTATTTCTCAAAGTTTTTTTGGAATAAGCAATATAAAGTAAATTTGTTATGTGCTAATGGGTCAGCTTAGGATTGGGGGAAACTGGGGGTATTGGAGGAGGAAAAGTCACACTGTTGGTGTTGGAAAACTATAAATGATTGAAACAACTATATAATGAACAACTTTGTAAATCATGGTGTTTATAATAAAAATTAATTTAAAAAAAGAATGATCAATTTGTTCCTGCCTTGAGGAGATGCTCCTTCCATTCTCTTTTAGATCGTCACATGACAAACTCCCTACCTTAAACCTGTGAACTCATTAACCTCTACTTTCATCACACAAAACCACATAGGTATATTTGAAACAACCATTATTTTCTTTTCCATCAACATGTTTATAGCTTATAAAATAAAAAATGGGGAGTCACAGTATATCAGAAGCATCTGAGGAGTTATAACATTTCTAACATCGTGGGCCAGAGCAATAGTACAGCATGTCAAGTTCTCCTACCCTGGTTCAATCCCAGCACCACATAAAGTCCCTTAAGCCCACCAGGTCTGGTCCCTGAGTGCAGAGCCAGGAGTAAGCCCTGAGCGCTATAGAGTGTGGCACTCTCCCCCCATTTTTTCTAACATCCATACCATGACAATTGAACAAAAGCATATACAATTGTAGTTATATACCTAGAACTCTTTGCTCTGTGCTACCACATGGAGAAAGACCAACATGAGTTGAGTGAGAAATGATGCAAAAATACACAAACTCTCCTTTTCTTGTCTCCTTCCCATTCTGCCACAACAATCTTTTCTGGAAGGCCATTTTACATTTAAACATATAGCAACAACAGTTCAATAAATGTTATAACTAAAATCTAAGTAACTTAGTGGAAGATAATGGAATTTTTCTTTGTCCAATAGAAGAAAATATTTTTTTTCTTTTTGGGTCACACCTGGCAATGCACAGGGCTTACTTCTGGCTCTGCACTGAGGAATCACTCCTGGCGGTGCCAAGGGGACCATATGGGATGCTGGGAATCTAACCGGGGTCGGCCGCATGTAAGGCAAATGCCCTACCCGCTGTGCTACCACTCCAGCCCCAGAAGAAAACTTTTTTAAGAAGTAATATTTGCATAGCCTGAAATTTTAATCATATGAAAAAGTGACAGAATGCATACTTAGAAGAGGAAACAGGTAAAAAGACACAATATCAAAAAAACTATTAAATTCATTTTCACTGCTCTCATGTTAATTGGAGTTTTGAAGAAAAGGTCAGAAGTGGACCCTGACTTATAGACTGTTTTGCCAAATTTGTTTCATATTCTTTTCTTTTTTACTTAAGTATTTCAATCTTATTTTCACTTCTTAGGTCTAATGCAGATTGTGGCAATGTTAAATCTAAATTCTATTGCTGTGGTCTTTGACTAATTTTTTACACCAATAGAATGGTAAAATAGAACAAATATTTTGCAACTATTAAGGCAAAATTTGAAAAATTCCTATAGTAAGGATATTTTAAAATCAATATTTCTATATCGCAGCCAACATGGCCGACTCGAGTTCGATTCCTCCGCCCCTCTCGGAGAGCCCGGCAAGCTACCGAGAGTATTCGATATGCCAGACACAGTAACAACAAAGTCTCCAATGGAGACGTTACTGGGCCCGCTCGAGCAAATCGACGATCAACGGGAGGGCCTTTACCTTTACCTTATTTCTATATCATCAGGTAAAATACTGCTTCAATATATACATATATATGTAAAGAAGCAATAACATTTTTTGCCTAAGAAAAGAAATTTCTAAACTTCCCAACATCTAATATTGAGTATGCCATTCACTAATGGTACATATGGTTGACCTCTACTATATTAAGAAAGTTATGTTCACTCCTAGCTTGCTATGAATTTTATACACTTTCAATAATAAATGACAATAATAAAAACATTTATAATAAAAAAAAGAAAAGAAATTTCTGTGGACAGACACTGGTTTGTAGACCTAAACATAAACCACTAGACTGTACCGCATAACACTTCATTGTTTCCTTTCTGTAATCAGTTCCTCAAATTTTTTACTTCTGTTTTGGGGGGAAGGGGAGTGGTATACATCTCGTCCTGCTCAGGATTTACTTCTGACTTGACTCGAGCAAGACTCTTAATGGTGTTCAATAGACTGTAAGCGGTGCCAGGTATGAAATCTGGGGTAGCAGTATGCAAGGGGAGCGCCTTAATCCTGCACTACATGCCTGCCCTTTCTCATTTTTAGCAAGTACTTTATAAGTATATGCAAGGAGCAAAGATTTGTAAACCGATTCCACTTTGTAATATTTAATAATGTTGCTGTGTTATTAAATTTTTATTATCTCACCCATTTATTTTATATAGATTTGTAAGACTTTCAGAGTGACACAGTACTTTTAGGTATTTATTTAGAGGTTATTATTGCACAACTAGCAGATAATTGTCACTGCAAAAGAATTAGGGGAACTACTGATATAAAACACTTGGGGAAAACATCCCTAATTGAAAGTTCTGGAACCAAGGAAACTTAATTAGTTGATTTAGAACTTACCTGAAAATTTCTTACTATACTCTTGTCAGACTATTTCCGGTAGCTACAGATCTGTCATCTGAAAGTTATACTTTGAATCTACTAATCTCATATTTCATAGAAGACTCATTTTCTTTGTTATTGAGTTGATCTTAACCTCCTGACAATGAGTTTTCTGCCCAAACTCACTCTCTTCCTGTGTCTTTTCCTGGAAACCAACAGAAAGATTTTCTTATTGCATTGGACATGGGCTCTTATGTAGGGAAATTGTTAACTATTTTTGATCCCCAAACTCACTACTATAATGACTCTCCAGAGAAAAGAGTATGGTTAAAATAGTTTAAGTGCCCCTTTGGGTCTCTGATTCAAAGAGCAACAAGACCTGAAAAAACAATTCTCAGAGGAATGGGAATAATTTTGATCATTCCCAGTTTTCATGAAAGTAACTATAGTTTGGGTTTTTTTTTGATGTCGTTGTTGTTCTTTTCTTTTCTTTTTTTTGTCTAAATGCTTTCCTCATTATTTTTTCTGTAATATTCTTCTTTTTCTGATCTTTGATTTGGTGAATAATATAAACATAGCTTTGACTTTGTATTTTATTGTATTTTTAAATTACTTTTATTTTTTTGGTTCGGAGGCCACAGCTGGAGGTACTCAGAACTAATCCCTGACTGCTCAGATCAAAACCAGGTTCTGTATGAAAGGCAGGAGTTTCTATATAGCTCTCCAATGAATCTTATGGAATTTTAAATATGTTCATGCTTCATAGATAACAGGCTACAGTCTTTGCTAAAATACTTCTACTTGTGAAGATTTCTCAGGTGATAGTTATATTATTATTGTCTTGAGAAATCCACCTTGAATTTGAATATTGTATGGACAATTACGTTATGATTACTGTAAGGTGAAGACTATTTTATAAGTTTCTATGATTAATTTATTGAGGAATCATTGGCTTGTTAAAGCATAAACATTTATAGTTTTTAGGGATACAATGTTACCATACCTTGCTCACAAATGTAGAGCTAATGTTCATTCATGGCTCTCAAAGTACCCTTTTATTTCACTCCCACTTTGTTGGATAACACCAGTTCTCTTGTCAGTCTAAGAGTATGTTTTCACTGAACATTGTTTATTTGACAATACTGACACTAATCAGAGATGCGGACTCAAATTCTTAAAATTTCACATTTTAAATATGTGCATTCACATCTGTATTTTTACATTTCTTTCTACTTCTGCCAAAATAGGATTGCTTTCTGATAGTGCCTGTAACATATTAGACCAAAGATAAATTAAAGAATTCTATTTTGGGTAGGTGTGGAGTGATAGTACAGCAGGTAAGATGTTTGTCTTGAATGCTACTAACTTTGGTTCAATCCCTGGCAACCCATATGGTACCTGAACCTGCCAGAAATAAACCCTGAACATAGAGCCAGGAGTAAGCCCTGAGCAGCTCTGGGTGTGGCCCCAAAACAGAGAAAAATCCATTTTTATCTTACTTTTGTACATGGTATTAGGCAGAGATCAGAGCCCACTAATTTGTATGTAGCTGTCTAGTTTTGCCAGCATAATTTATTAAAGAGGCTTTCCTTGTTCTACTTCACATTTCTTGCTCCCTTATCAAAGATTAGATGATAATATTCGTGGGGGGAGATATCAGTATATTGAACCCTGTTCTTTTGGTCTGCAGCTCTGCCTTGTTCCAGTTCCATGCTGTTTTATTTATTTCTGCTTTGTAGTAGAGTTTGAAGTTAGGGAGGTTGATTCCTCCCATTTTTTTTTCTCAAGAATGCTTTAGCTATTCGTGGGGGCTTATTGTTCCATATAAATTTCAGGAGTGTTTGCTCCATGTCTTTGAAGAATGTCATGGGTATCACTATAGGGAACACATTGAATTTGTACAATACTTTGGGAAGTATTGCCATTTTGACAATGTTAATTTTCCCGATCCATGAGCAGGGGATATCTTTCCATTTTCTCCTGTCCTCTTTTATTTCCTGAAGTAACATTTTGTAGTTTTCTTTGTACAGGTTCTTTCCTTCCTTAGTTAAGCTAATTCCTAGGTAGTTGATTTTCTGGGGCACAATTGAGGACAGGATTATTTTTTTCATATCACTTTCTTTTCTCTCACTATTTGCATATAGGAAAGCCAAGGACTTTTGGGTATTGATTTTATAGCCTTCAACTTTACTATACAAGTCTATTGTTTCTAGGAGTTTCTTGGAAGAGGTTTTAGGGTTCTCTAAATATAGTATCATATCATCTGCGAATAGTAAGAGCTTGAATTCTTCCTTCCCTATCTGGATGTCCTTAATATCTTTTTCTTGCCTAATTGCTATTACAAGTACTCCCAGTACAATATTGAACAGCAGTGGAGAAAGTGGGCATCCTTGTCTCGTCCCTGATCTTGGGGTAAGGCTCTCAGCTTTCCCCATTGAGGATGATGCTTGCTGTAGACTTGTGGTAGATGGCATTAACTATGTTGAGGAAAGTCCCCTCTATCCCCAATTTGGCTAGGGTTTTCATCATAAACAGGTGCTGGATCTTGTCAAATGTTTTCTCTGCATCTATTGATATGATCATATGGTTTTCATCTTTTTTTTTGTTGATATGATGGATTATGTTGATTGATTTTCAAATGTTAAACCATCCTTTCATCCCCGGGATGAATCCCACTTGGTCATGGTGTATGACCTTTTGATGAGTTGTTGAATTCTATTTGCTAGTATTTTGTTGAGAATCTTCACATCCATGTTCATCAGGAATATTGGCCTATAGTTTTCTTTTCTTGTGGTGTCTTTGTTTCCTTTTGGTATTAGAGAGAAATAGGCTTCATAGAAACTGTTTGGGAGAGTTATCTAATTTTTCAATTTCCAGGAAAAGCTTGAGGAAAACTGGCAATAGGTCCTCTAAATGTTTGGAAAAATTCGGTAGTGAATCCCTCTGGACCTGGGTTTTTGTTTTTGGGAAAACTTTTGATTAGTTTCAATTTCCTTGATGTTAATATGTCTTTTCAGGTACTCTAGAACTTCTTGATTCAGATTTGGGAGATTATAGGCATCCAGGAATTTATTCATTTTCTTTAGGTTCTCTTGTTTTGTGGCATACAGTCTTTCAAAGCAGTCTCTGATGATCTTTTGAATTTCTTTGGTTTCTGTTGTGATGGGCTGGAGTGATAGCACAGCGGTAGGGCGTTTGCCTTGCACGCAGCCAATCTGGCCGAGCCGGGTTTGATTGTTCCACCCCTCTCGGAGAGCCTGGCAAGCTACCAAGAGTATCTCACTCACACGGCAAAGCCTAGCAAGCTACCCGTGACATATTCAATATGCCAAACACAGTAACAACAAGTCTCAAAATGGAGACATTACTGGGCCCGCTCAAGCAAATCGATGAACAACAGGAGGACTTTACTTTACTTACGTTACTCTGTTGTGATATCCCCCTTCTCATTTCTAATTCAGTTTATTAGGGTTCTCTCTCTTTCTTTGTGACTCTTGCTAGTGGTTTATCCAACTTATTTATTTTCTCGAAGAACCAGATCTTGGTTTCATTGATCTTTTGGATTGGTTTTTTTTTTTTTTTTTTGGTTTCCATGTCATTGATTTCTGCTCTAAGTTTTATGATCTCTTTCCTTCTGCCCGATTTGGGTTCCTTTACTTGATTCTTTTCTAAGTTCTTGAGCTGTGAAGTCAAGTTGTTTATGTGGGCCCTTTCTTCCTTCCTGAGAAATGCTTGCAGAGCTATAAATTTTCCCCTTAACATGGCTTTTGCTGCATCCCTTAGGTTCTGGTAGCTCATGTCTTCATTCTCATTTGTTTCCAGGTATCTTTTGATTTTGTCCTTGACTTTCTTCCTGACCCACTTGTTGTTCAGCATTGAGTTGTTTAATTCCCAGGTGTTTTATTTGGTTCTCCGTGTCTTTGTGTGGTTCACTTCTATTCTCAGTGCATCATCGTATAAACAGACTTTTGATACTATTTCTATCTTCCTGATTCTATTGAGGTATGTTTTGTGTCCTAGCACATGGTCAATTTGGGAAAATGTTCTGTGTCCACTGGAGAAGAATGTGTATTCTTTCTTTTAGGGGTGTAAAGCCCTGTATAGGTCTATAAGCCCTTTCTCTTCTATTTCTTCTCTCAAAGCCAATGTTTCCTTGCTGAGTTTTGTTCTTATTGATCTATCCAGAGATGATAAGGTGATGTTGAAGTCTCCAGCTCCTATTGTGTTGCTAGCAATGTCCTCCATAAGATCTGTTAGCAGTTGTTTTAAATATTTAGCTGTTCCCTCATTAGGTGTGCATACATTTAAGAGTGTGATTTCTTCCTGTTGTATATATACCTTGATGAATAAAAAATACCCTTCGTTGTCATTTCTAATCTTTTTCAACCTGAAATTAATGTTGTCGGATACTAGTATGCCACCCCAGCTTTTTATATATATATTTTTATTAGTGAGACATCATGAGGTACAGTTGTAGACTTACAAATTTTTGTGCTTGGGTTTCAATTATACAATGATCAAATACCCATCCCTCCTCCAGTGCCCATTTCTCACCACCACGGATCCCAGTATCCCTCCCATCCCCCATCCCCCCCCATCCCACCCTGCCTCTGCGGCAGGGCATTCCCTTTTTCTCTCTCTATTATTGAGTGTTGTGGTTTGCAAAAGAGGCAATGGGTGACAATCATGTTTGGTCTATAGTCTACTTTCAGCATGCTTCTCCCATCCTGGGAGGATCCTCCCAACACCTTTATTTGGTGTTCCTTTCTCTATCTGAGCTCCCTTTTCCTCTAGCATGTGTGGTTGGCCTCCAAGCCATGGAGTAAAATTCCTGGTACTAATCTCGGTCATTCTTGGGTGTTAGTCTCCTATTTTGTTACTTTATGTTCCCCAGATGAATGCAAACTTTCTATGTCTATCCCTTTCTTTCTGAGTCATTTCACTTAATATGATACTTTCCATGTAATACCACTTGTATGTAAATTTCATGACTTTGTCTTTTCTAACAGCTACATAGTACTCCATTGTGTAAATGTACCAAAGGTTCTTTAACCAGTCATCTGTTCTTGGGCACTCAGGTTTTTTCCAGATTCTGGCTATTGTAAAGAGTGCTGCAAGCATATACAGAGTACTGGTTGAACTCCACAAAAAGAAAACATCCAACCCCATCAAAAAATGGGGAGATGAAATGAATAGAAACTTTCACAAAGAAGAAATCAAAATGGCTAAAAGGCACATGAGAAAATGCTCCACATCATTAATCATCAAGGAGATGCAGATCAAAACCACAATGATATATCATTTCACACCGCAGAGACTGGCCCATATCCACAAGAACAAAAGCAACCGGTGCTAACGTGGATGTGGCGAGAAAGGGACACTCCTTCACTGTTGGTGGGAATGCCGACTGGTTCAGCCCTTCTGGAAAACAGTATGGATGATTCTCAAAAAATTAGAAATTGAGCTCCCATTTGATCCAGCAATACCACTCCTGGGAATATATCCCAGAGAGTCGAAAAATATAGTCGAAATGACATCTGCACTTGTTTGTTCATTGCAGCACTCTTTACAACACCCCAGCTATTTTGAGGGAGCTGTTTATTTGCAGGATTGTTTTCCAAACTTTCACTTTGAATCTGTGTTTACTCTGACTGTTGAAATTATTTTCTTGTAGGCAGCGGAATGTTGGGTTCTGTCTCTGAATCCATTTTGCCACTCCGTGTCTCTTAATTGGTGAATTTAGACCATTGACGTTGAGAGATATTATTGTTAGGGGGTTTTGTGTCATCTTTTTGTAAGAGTCTGCTGTGGCTGTAGGGTTTGTCTTATCTTATAGTAGCCCCTTTAGCCCTTCTTTTAGGTTTGGTTTTGAGTCTATGAAGTTCCTGAGATGCTGTTTATCTAAAAAATAGTGTACCGTTCCTTCGAGTTTGAGCCGAATAGAGTATTCTAGGTGAGCTTTTCATTTCAGTGAGTTTTTTCACTATACCCCACCCTTGCCTTTGGACTTGAGTATTTCATCGGATAGGTCTGCTGTGAATCTAAGGGCTGCACTTTTGTATGTTATTTCCTTCTGTGACCTTGCTGCTTGCAGCATTGTGTCTCTATCTGCGCCATCCATCATTCTAACTATGATATGTCTTAGAGTGTTTTTTCTTAGGGCCTCTTTTATCTGGCACCCTTCGGGCTCCTTGAACCTGTTGGTTGCATTGTCAAGCTCTGGGAATTTTTCAGCAATGATTTGTTTAACCGTGTGTTTTTCATTGGGATTGTTTTTCTGAGCATCTGGTACACCAATGATTCTAATGTTGTTTCTCTTGGAATAATCTCCTAGGACTCTGATTCACTCTAGAGCTATTTTGAGGTCTCTTGCCATCGTTTGTTGTTTTCTGTTGGCTTGGTGCAGCTGATCTTCCAGCTCACTGATTCTGTCTTCAACAGTGGCCATTCTACTTTTAGTTCATCTATGGAATCTTTTACTTGTGACATTTCTGTGCGTAGCTTTCCAATTTCTGCTCTCATTTCTTCCTATCTTTTCTCGATTGTGTGATCCATTGTTTCTTTCATGTCCTTCAATTTACTAGATACCTGTCTGACACTTTCATTGAGTTAATTGAACATCTTCATGACTTCATATTTAAATTCTTTCTCAGAGACTTCCCTTAGGTGAGTAGTACATACTGAAGCTTCTGGACTCTTTTCATCTTCGTCCCCATGTGGTGGGGATTTGCAATGTTTCTTCATGTTGGTGTGTAGGTATGGGAACTGAGATGTTACAATAGATTTCCTGGTATGAGTAAATTACCTGCATTCCCATGAGTGGCCATAGGCCCAAAATTAGGCCACGCCCACTTCTGCAGAAGCTTCGCCCACTTTTGAAGAGTCCATGCCCCCATGGGAACCTGGTGTGTATGTGTGGGGTGGTACTAGCTGAGAGGGAAAGAAGACCAGCACAGCATTGAGGATGAAGAGGGAGAGGCTTAGGGTTGCTTTTGTCTCAGGGTCTTAGAGGATGCCTGGGGCACGTGCACCGAGAAAGCCAAATCCTGGGTTTGAATACTGGCAGGTAAACTGATCTGGGTGGGAAAGAAGACTGGCACAGCGTTGGGGAGGACGAGGAAGAGGCTCAGGGCTACTTTTGTACCAGGGTTCTAGAGAACACCTGGGGCACGTGCAAAGAAAAAGCCAAATCCCGGGTTCAAATACTGGCAGGTAAACTGACCTGGGTGGGATAGAAGAACAGCACAGCATTGGGGAACAAGAATTTTATTTATTTTCAATAAAACTTCCTTTTTGCTTTCTTTTTGATGACATTCTAATACCAGTCTTTTTTATTTTTATTCATTCTGATTTACAATACTATAGATGATAGGGTCCCATGCATACCAATATTTCAACACGTACCCTCTCTCCACCAGATTGTTCATGTCCTTTCCTACAATTAAAGGTTTACATCTTAAATAAATCTGTGGTTCTGTTACACACTTTTCATTTTAACTTAGGTATTATTTTATCCTAAAAAAATCTCATTTAGTTATCAGTGTCAGAAAATTCTCATTTGTTTCCTACATATATCTTACTTATTTAGGAGTCATTTTCTGTTGCTAAAATAAGATTAACATCTTGCATTAGTATCACTTAAGCTAATGGGATTTCTCTGTTAATTTAAGAACTTTTTGGTTACATATTTGACCCTCTGCCCAGGTATGACTCATATGAGTTTTCCATAGATATTTCTTATTTATTTGAATTTGCCTTTGGAATTTTTATTATGGTTGAAAAAAAGCCCTTTAGCAAAAAATATGAGGAAACTTTTGTTTATTACTCTGGTTTATTCCTTATATTTTATGCCTAGGAGCATACAATCAGTTCATGGGGGAGAAAGGGAACATACACTGACCTTGGATTTTGCTTATATTGGCAAGGGGGCAAGGGCTGGCAGGAATTCTGGGTTCTCAAAGAACTAACCCTTTATGATAAATTTAAAGAACATGTATGAGAATTTAAGCCAAGAAATAAAAACAAAACCAAAATGAAATAACACTGATTAGTCATATGGGCCAGCCAACCCTCTAAATCAACAGTATATGGAAAATCAATTTTAGCTGGGGAAGACAGTCAGGCTCTTATCTAGAATGTGACTGGAACTGTTGAGAACAGCTAACTTTTCTGTAGATTCCTGGCAATCAAAACATTTTAGGAACTTGCGTGATAGATGGGGGAAAAAAGAGGATAACTATCAGAGTTTACACTATACCTACCAGTTCTGGAAATATTCTAGAAAAGAAATTCTGTAGATCCTAATTATGCCAATAAAAATTGATAGATCACAGAATCATCATCCTGTCCTGTCCTGTCTTCACATTGTTCATCGATTTTGCTTGAGCAGGCACCAGTAATATCTCCATTGTGAGATTTGTTGTTACTGTTTTTGGCATAACGAATACGCCACGAGGACCTTGCCAGGCTCTGCCATGTGGGCAGGATACTCTCGGTAGCTTGCTGGGCTCCCCAAGAAGGACGGAGGAATAGAACCCAGGTCGGCCACATGCAAGTCGAACACCCTACCAACTGTGCTATCGTACCAACCCACAGAATCATAATATCCATAGAAATCTAATTTTTACTGTAAATTTATAAAAATGATAAATGAAAATGTGTAGAAGTGATAAATGAAAGGTATATTTATTTGTAGGTGGGGGTCACACCCACCATCTGGCCCCCTGGCACCGTGTAATCCCATCAGCGGCCAAGACTCAGAGACTATAAAAAACAGCTCCCAGAAGAGAAGAGTGCAGTCTTCTGCCCCCATGCCTGACTGTCCTCACTCGCTGGAACCCCTTGGAGGGGAGCGGGTTGAGCTTTCCTCCCCGCCCCGACCAGGGCTCCGGCAGCCAAAGACCTCCAGAACCAGCCACCACCATGCTGAGACCACTCTCCGCACACATGAAGGTACTGGCAGAGGGACAAAGTCACGCGGGTTCCAGGGCCGAGATCTCCAAGCCTACTAGGATTTGGGCCGAGCATCCTCCACCCAGATCCTCCAAATTCCATTAGGCGGGGGTCACACCCACCAACTGGCCCCCTGCCGCCGTGTAATCCCATCAGCGGCCAAGACTCAGAGACTATAAAAACCAGCTCCCGGAACCGCGCGGCCTCATTTGCGGCCGCGCGACATCTTATTATAACATCTTATTATCTCATTCCTACTTTGGACAAACTGGCAGGCTACCGAATATAGCCTACCCACACGGCAGAGTCTGGCAAACTCCCTGTGGCATACCCAATATGCCAAATACCAGTAACAATGATGGGTCTCATTCTCCTAAAGAGCCTTGAATATAATCTCAGGGCTAGGATGAAGGAGACGTTACTGGGGCCTGCTCGAGGCAATCGATGATTAACAGGATGATTTGTGATTTTGTGATATTTATTTGAGGTTGCCAAAAAAGGTATTGAAAATCTCGATTTCTTTCTATTTTATTTATTTGATCACTTGACATCCCGTTTCTCATTGATTTGCTTGAGTGGGCTCCAGTAACGTATCCATTCATTCCTGTTGCATACTAGTACAGCCCAATGGCGTCTGCTCGTTCTAGGAACACAAACAGCCTCAAACCAATCATTCGGGGTCTTGACGAAGAAGTCTGACCATCTAATAAGTGGGTGGCCACATGATCTTTTGATGTCCCATGGAATCCAGTCAGTAATGGCTCTAGTCCAGCGGTCATCTCCAAATCTCATTACGTGCCCAGCCCATCTGATTTTCGATGCCTTGACAAACGAGACAGCGTCCTTGATTCTTGATCATTGATGGAGGTCAGAACTCTGAATTCTTTGTCTCATTTGAGTGAAGCATGATACTTCAAGCATAGCTCTTTCAATTCCTCTTTGGGAGACCTTAATAGTGTTCTCATCCTGTTTTCATAGGGCCCAGGTCTCTGAGGTGTATGTTAATGCAGGAAGAACCAGTGGAGTCAAAGAGATGTGCCCGGAGCCGGAGTTTCTTCGTCCTCTTAGCTATTTCTTCAATTTGTTCTTGAAGGCGTTTCAAGCTGCTCTCTTCCTCCTGCACAACTCAGATGTCAGGTCATTCGTCATGTTGACTTCTCTACCAAAGTACACATAACTGTTGCATTCGGAGATGTTCATCCCATTAAGAGCAAATGGAACATCAGGAACGAGACTGTTTCTCATAAACATTGTCTTCGTGAGAGTCAACTGTAGTCCGACCTTTACACACTCATGGTTGAAGTCGGCCAGCATTTGTGCCGCTTGGCTGATGTTTGGTGTTATTAAAATGATATCATCAGCGAAGCGAAGGCGGTGTAGTTGCAGACCATCTATCTTTACTCCCATTCCTTCCCATTCCAGTTGTTGCATGACGTTCTCAAGGGTGGCATTGAAGAGTTTTGGTGAAATGGTATCACCCTGCCGAACCCCTCTCTTGACGTCAATGATCACCTCCCTGTAGAATGGTGAGATCCTGGTAGTGAATCCGCAATACAGTTCATGGAGGATCCTGATGTATTGAGTTTGAACTCCTGTTTGGCTATGGCCTCAATGACTGCTTCAGTCTCAGCAGAATAAAAGGCCTTCTTTAAACCAATGAATGGCATCTCTAGCTCCTGAGAAACCTCAATGAGATTGGTTATCATGTGGATATTGTCGATTGTGCTGAATACCTTTTGGAAACCGGCTTGCTTGCATGGTTTTCCTTCATCTAGTGTTCTGACAATCCTATTCAGGATGACTTGAGTGAACAGCTTGTAGACAAAAGACAATAGGCAGATTGGGCGATAGTTACCAATGTTGTGTGTATCTCCCTTCTTGTACAGTAGTACAGTCCTGATGGCTTTCCACTGCGATGAAACCTTGCATTCAGACAGGTAGCATGTGAAGAGCTGAGCCAGTGTTTCACTGAGTACTGATGGCAGGTACTTCAGGTGTTTGGATCTGACTTTGTCTGGGCCGGGTGCTGTTAACTTCTTTACCGATGAAATGGCATGTCAGATTTCAGAAGGGAGAAATTTGGGAACGACATATCCATCCTGCGGAATTTGGTATGTGGGCAGGTGGACGTGGCTATCGAAGAGATCCAAAGAAGTCATGGACAATCTTCTTCATTGCCCTTCTGGAAGATATGATCCATCAGGACATCGGAGAGCAGTCATCTTGGTCTTGTAGTTGGCGAAGGACAGGCAGATATTGCAAATGCTTTTCCCAACTTCTGTCACATCTGCCAGTACTTCCACTCTTCTCCCTTTGAGGTTTTCCTTTATAGCTTCTCTGCACTGCTTTGCAAACACGAACATACGCTTACGGTTGCCTGAGGCTTGTGCCAAGGCACATTGGCGAATGAGCTCGAGAGTTTTAGAAGATAGGTGTCTTTTTGTGGCTATCTCTCTCTTGGCATTCTTCGCACAATCATGGAGGTGCTGAAACAGTTCGCATTTCTCCTCAATGTTGTCAATGATGGCATCTTCCCGTGTTGCTCGATAGTGCCAAAGAGTTTCCAGTTGGTGGTTGTTCTTGGAGTTTTCTTCTTAAACTTTTCAACCCTTTCTCCCCAGTCCATGAAGTAGAATTTTGCATGAAGGAGATGGTGGTCAGATCCTGTTTGGAATTTTGGGACAACAGTGACATTGGTTAGGCAAGACTGTCGATTTAATATGATGTGGTCAATTTCATTGTGGAACCGTCCACCGGGAAACTCCTATGTCCAACGTTTAGATTCGGCTTTCTAGAATTGTGAGTTATCATGGATGGTCTTGTTGACATGATGAACTCAGACAGTCTCTCACCCTGTTTGTTCCATTCTAGGCCATGGATCCCGATGTAGAGTTCTTCGGCTTATCTTCTCAGTCCTATTTTAGCATTAAAATCACCAACAATGATCTTGTAGAAAGTGTGGTGTTCTTTATAGAACTTATCCAGCTCCATGTAGAACTTCTCAATTTCTCCTTCATCATAATTGGATGTTGGTGCATAGACGACGAAGATAGAAACTGCTGGCAGTGAGCCACACCTATTCACGTGTAATAGTCCAATTTAGGTTGTTTGGCATATGAATGAATCAATGTTTATGGCCAAGTTTGTGTTGACAAGGACACCGACACCACCAATGCCTCTTTTGTCGCATGTTCTGAGGAACAGTTCTTCCCCAGTGTCGTAAACAGCCACCACCATGATCCAGGATGCTTCCTGGACACTTGGGCTGAGACTTGTGCACAAGTGATGTCCCACAGAACCAGGGAGGCTAAACTCTGTGGTCTTGGACTCCAGGCTCAATTGACCCGGGAACAGAGATCCTCTGCCTGCTCCCAGAAGCTTTGCAGACCTCCACTACCTCCACTACCTCTACTACCCAGCTGCTGCCATGCTCCAGGATGCTTTTCAGACTGCACGGCTGCTTTGCATTGCGTGACACATCATAAAACAATACAAGATTACCGCGCCATATTTTATGGGGTTCAAATATGGTTTGAACCATGGGAACACCTGCAAGGACAATTAGAGGCCGCCCTAACAGCCTCTATCCCTCTCAGAGAGCCTGGCAAACTACTGAGAGTGTCCCACCTGCACGGCAGAGCCTGGCAAGCTATCCATGGTGTATTCAATATGCCAAAAGCAGTAAATACAATGGGTCTAATTTCCCTGACCCTAATAGAGCCACCAATATGGCAGCATTAAGGAGGATGAGGAAGGAGAGGGTGATAAAATATCAGGACCGAACTAGGCTGCCAAAAGGAAAAAGGACAAAAATGACTATCTGTACTTTATTTATTTATTTATTTATTTACTAAATAATGAGTGGAATGGATTGACGATTTCTTGGAAGAACCTTTATAGGAGACAAAAAAGGCCATTTCTGGGACATTCAGGGTAGTTTCCTGAGAAAGAAATATTGCTTTCTCTTGCTCTGTTATAGATTTTTAAGATGACTTAATAAAAGTATTTATGATAGGGCCAGGGATATATTTTAGAGGTTTGGAGGGTATGTGTTGCATCTTTATCCATTTTGCCCAATTCCCTGCATTGCATGATCCCTAGGCACTCCTGCATATAGCCTATACCAGTCCCTATCACTGAATTTTCAGTAATACCTATCCTGGGAGAAGCCCTGGGGCCTCAAGCACTGTAGGAACACTCCTTTAAAACAGAGATATTCACAGCATATTTCTTTTTTGGGGGGAGAATGGTACACCCATCTGTACTCAAGGCTTATTCCTGGTTCTGTGCTCAGGGATCACTCTTTCAAGCATGGGAGAACTTATGGGGTACTGGAAATCAAACTGGGGTGGGATGCATTCGTGCACCCTATATATTGAAATGAAGTTATTAAACCAGCAACTTAGGTAGAAAAATCTAATCAGATTTTTAGTGAACAGAGAAACAATTTTTAAATGTGATCCCTAAAAATCATTGCCAGCACTAATTGAAAATTGTTAGGAAAATCTAGGTACTTTGTTTTCAATGTAGAGGATCAGAAATACTTGTGGTGTAGACTAGCAATCTCTATTTTAACAAGAATATGGATAATTTGGAGGTACACTAAAGTTTTAAAACATTTTCAGGAATTGCTATTAAGAATATTAAGTCAGGAATTGTAATTAAGAATATTCAGTGGAAAAAAGTTCAGATCTGGTCCAGTACTAAAGAGTACTACAACTAGGACAGATATATTTAAGTATAGTAAGATTTGAAGAGAAAATGATTACAGGAACATTTAGCATGATGACAATGAGAAAGGGTAGTGCAGTTAATTGTGGAAAGAGAGCATCATTTTTCAGACAATTCTTTAAAGTTTTCATGTATAGTGATGGATTCTAAGTAGTGTCTAATGTTGAGTTTCCTAGAACAAAAATTTAGACATCATTCATGTTAGGAAAGAATTCTGGGCTACACAATAAAGAAGATTATATAAGTGATTAGGCCATATCAACTGAATTCTTTATGTATGCTAGTATTTGTACCAAGAGTTAGTTAGAAAATGGAAAACTGGGGGGTTGAAGCAATAGTACAGTGGGTATGGCATTTGCCTTGCATGTGGCTGACCTGGGTTCGATTCACAGCATCCCATATGGTCCCCTGAGCACTAGGAGTAATTCCTGAGTGCAGAGACAGAAGTAACCCCTGAGCATTGCCAGGCACGACCCAAAAAGAAAACAAAATGGAAAACTAGAATATAGATTTAAAACAAGAGAGCTAGATCTTTGCAAATATAGTACTGAGATATGCATTCTTAACAAAAAATATCAGAATATCAACAAAAGGTATCAAAGTTGAGCAATGTGTAGTAAGCACAATAATAATTACCTCATGGACAAAAAATATGAAAAAAGAAAATAAGCTACTGCCTTTAGAAAAGTCTTTGATCCAGGCAAGTCAAATCTTTTAGACATAGATATAATTTCTATTGTAATTTTTCTATGTCTCTCACAGATAATTTAAAAAGTGACAAGGCATCTCATAAAGTCAGTTTCCTTGCAACTATGAATCAATGCTTAGTTCAAGAACAGGTGTAAGTGTAGTGATCTTTCTAAGTATAGTGATCCAAACAAGAGTAGGCATAAAAGGATTATCTAGGGATAGGTAATCACAGAAGTGAATGATAGAGTATGTTTTGGTACTTCTTGAGAATGGCACTACAATGAAAACAGAATAATCAGATGCCTGTAGCTTCTGCAGTCTTAAAGTATTAGGACGTCTCAGAAAATCAGTGCCAGACCAGATTAGGATAATTAAAGTACAGACAAGCAAAGAAAGAGCTATAGGAGAGTAGATCATAAATATTTTTTCTTTCCTACTTAACAAAATTTTTCTCTACTTTTGTCTCTATATTCTCGGGTTGGAGCAATAGCACAGCAGTAGTGCGTTTGCCTTGCGTGCAGTCAGCCCAGGCGAGCCGGGTTCGATTCCTCCGCCCCTCTCAGAGAGCCCGGCAAGCTACCCAGAGTATCTCGCCAGCATAGCAAAGTCTGGCAAGCTACCTGTGCTGCATTCAATATGCCAAACACAGTAACAACAAGTCTCAAAATGGAGACGTTACTGGGCCCACTCAAGCAAAACGATGAACAACATGAGGACAGTGTGTTTTGACAGTGTCTCTATATTCTCAATTGGTAAACTATGAAAAAAAGGGAAAAAATACCAACTTGGATGCTCAATTTTCTTTCTTTTTAATTTTGTTTTGTTATTTTGAGAGGGACAGAATGATCTTCCTTCCTTTTATAAAAAAAGAATGTTCAATTTTCTGGGGATCACAGAATCTCCCCAGCTGGCTTTAACCATAAACCCAGTGCAATCCATAAGGCTCCCATGTGGGACTGGGAGACGGTTTTAATTAGTTTCACAACTGTTCCAGAATTCAAATAGTTGAGAGTAGAAGACTAGTAAGGCACTTGGATTTTTTTGAGGATGGTCCCACATTGTTTTGCCTTCTCATATCTGCTGTCCTGGAGTCATGTGAGTTTGGGCAAATCTGAAAAAGAACATTTCTTAAATGTTTAAGAAAAAACTCTGTTATTGGTGATAAGATATTGCTGAAAAGAGGAAGAATGAATTTCAAGGACCAAAAAGAGATTTTGCTAAACAACACTTTGTGAAGACTGGTTTAGTGGATGTCTTATATTAGAGATTTTAGTTTAGATTTGGCTTACTGGTTGGAAATAGGAGCAAAGTAGTAAACTAACAACAAAGGAAGAAGCAATATTAGTCAGACCTTGGAGAGGGAGGCAGCATTAAAATATCTCAAAATATTTTCAATAATATCACTGAAATTACTATCAAAAAATTATTCACTAAGTATTTGCAAAATGTGTGTGCCTAAGGAGTTAGACACCATGAAGATCAACAGTAAGAAAGTGGGTAAATGACCAGTGGTAATCAGCAGAAACTTCAAGATTGCATTGAGCTTTATCATGATCTGGGATTCTAAATTACTACCTTAAATTTTCTTATGGCTCATGTCCTAACAACGAAAAGAAATAGCTCATATTTAGCTGTGTTATTTAGTACACAGAAACCCTATGATTTCTGGTAGAGTTTCAGGCATATAAAGTCTCTATTCTTAGTTTTTTTCTCTCAAATTATGATGTGGGAACTTTTACCTTATTGAAGAAATTGGATGTAATATCACAATAAGAAATAGACTAGAAATTAAGATACAGGTGCAAGTTGAGATGTAAGCATAATCAGATATTTATTATTATCATAAGATGTTTTCTATAAGAGAGGTATGAGATGTCAGACTTATTCTTGTGAGTTGAATGAGATGGTGATAGCTATTATAAGAGTACATAGTCAAATAAGTCATGCATAGTCACATAAGTCACTTAAGAGTACATAATCACAAGAGTACATAGTCTTATGGAGGGGTTGGTGTGTAAAGGTTGAGATTTTATAGAAAAAAGTAAAGTGACTAAAATTAATGCTTACATATATCAATTAAATTATGAATGATTTATTTGAAGTAATACATGGTTATTTGTGCTTATTTCAGCAGCTAATGGGAAAATCATAGAGAGTCAGATAACTTAAGACTGGAACAAATTCTGATGAAGAAGCCTCAAGCTTTCTTCTCTCTCTCTCTCTCTCTCTCTCTCTCTCTCTCTCTCTCTCACACGCACACACACATCATTCCTTTGGGCCTTTGGGACCTTGTAGTTTGCAATACAGATAGTGAGTTTGTCAGGTGTATCCTTTTACCTATTTACAACACTCAGTTCCGATCCAAAATGATCATTTCCAGAAATTATTATCATGTTGTGAGGGTGAGGGAAGGGAAACTGGGTCCATTGGTGGTGGGAAACATACACTGGTGAAGGGTCAGATGTTGGAACATTGTGTGACTGAAACAAATCATGAATAACTTTTCAACTGTATGTTGCTGTGGTTCAATAAAAAATAAATTAATTAAATTAAATTAAAAAAAGAAGCCTCAAGTTATGCCTCCTGGCTATGCCAAGGCAAATTCTAAGAGAAATGAAAACTGTGGGGATGCCTAATGTTAAAAGAAGTCACTGGGGTAGTTTAGTGAGCGTGGTTTTCCTCCTATTGCATCTGACTCTAGCTCTGTTATCTATATTGAGCTAGCCAGGTGAACAGAAATTCACCATCACATTAACTTATTGAGAAAAAATGGAGTAGAATCTATATAGTTTGACTAAAAATAGCAAGGAATTCTTACAAGCTCTTAATAAGTGTCATAGGGCATTAGAGGATATGCAGAAAAAATTATAGAAAATATTTTTTCCAGCAAGCTTACCTTACAAGTGTAAGTTTTAATTGTATAATTTTCAACCTAGAGCTATATTCTAGCTGGTCATGAAGTTTTCTGAAACTTGGAAGATGTCGTGTTAAGCAAAGCTAAGGAAGTATAAATGTCAAAGTTTCTCACTTATCTGTGATATATAGAATAACTCGACAAAGAAATGCAAGATCTCAAAATGGGCATACCTACATTATCCTGGATCCTAGATTACAGATCTGAGAAGGATAGGACAGAAACTGAGAAAGAAAGGGAAGTAAGAAAAGGCAAACAGTGGGGAGTAACAGAAGCACGGGATAAGGGGGCTTAGACACATTGACTGTAGAGATTAGCAGTATATCTATATATCTGAACCACAGAATCAACAAAACTGTAGACATTGTATATAAAATACAACAACCAAACCTAAAAATGTATCTATCAAGGAGGAAGGCTGTAAGGTGAAGGGAAACTGGGACCTTGAGGAAGGGAAGCTGACTCTAGTGATGGGGTTGGTGTTAGAATATTGTAGCCTGGAGCTCAACTCTCTACAACTTTGTGAATTATGGTGCCTGGTGTTGAGACAAACTCACCTTTTTATTAAAATGAAAGTAATGATAATGTAAATAATATTTATTGATCCTTTATCTATGCAATAAACTGCATGAGGTAATTTTCTTCAACTAAATCTCAATAAGTAGATAAATGTCAATAAACTTACAGAATGTTATTGCCATATTACAAATTGAGAAACTTTTAAATCTTACAGGAAAATTGACTTCACCCAGGCAATATTGTCAGTAAGAGGTAAACACAGATTTGTTCCTAATTTCATAGGCTCTAATGCTAACATACTTTTTGCCAATATACTATTTTTATTTTAAAGTCTAAGTTATATAATTCTAAAGTATACTTTCTTCAAATGACATGTGAGGGCAAACAAAATATGAAGAGCATATATGTCTGAATATTAGGTAAGGTCCAAAGATAACTGAAAGTCCATATTACATTGATATCAGTCAGATTCTGTGGACAAATTCAAGCTTTCACTTTTATGTGCTTCTTTATAAGAAATATGACTGCCGGTTCAATTTAACCATGCCTTCAATCTTTTCTTTCTGTCTTCTCTATCATAAATTCACAAAGCAGTGTGTCCAATAAGAAGATTCATAACAACCTATTAGTATAAGTCACAGTTATTACTCTTCTATGGAGGTTATATGGTGTCCATGAAGTGTGATGTGAATAGTATTTATTACCAATTTATTCTTCTCCATTTGAGTCCTATGTCAGTGATAATAGTCACAGAATTGATACATCAACATGTTTTGTATATTTGGTTTGGTTTTTCCTTGATTTCTTAAATCCATATTCATAGTAGGAAGGACCTTGTGTGTAGCCAAAATGAAGGCTCTTCACGGATTTTGTTTTTTAAGTGACTATGCAATACAATAGTTGTTTCACGAAGGAAAAAGTGTTAACATTTTTCATATGATGTTTATATACCTGGAATAAGAAAAAGTTGTGACAATAAGCTGACTATTCTTGACAAAGATTTCCAAATTCTACACTTCTTAGTATCATTTAAAAAGATGGGGCTGGATTGGGGCTGGAGCAATAGCATAACAGGTAGGGCGTTTGCTTGCACGCGGCCGACCCAGGTTCAATTCCCAGCATCCAATATGGTCCCACCGAGCATGGCCAGGAGTAATTCCTGAGTACAGAGCTGGCAGTATCCCCTGTGTATCGCCAAGTATGACACAAAAAGCAAAATAAAAATAAAAATAAATAAATAAAAATATGGAGCTGGAGGATAGCACAGGAGGCAGAGCATTTGCCTTGCATGTGGCCAATCTGGTTTCAACTCCCAGCATCCCATATGGTCCCCCAAGCACTGTCAGGAATAGTTTCTGAATGCATGAGCTAGGAGTAACCTCTGTGCATCGCCAGCTGTGACCCAAAAGGAAAAAAAATTAATAATAATAAAATAAAGATAATTTCATCACTTTTTCTAGGGGCTGGGGCAACAGCACAGCAGTAGGGCGTTTGCCTTGCGCGCAGCCAGCCCTGCCAACCTGGGTTCGATTCCTCCACCCCTCTCAGAGAGCCCGGCAAGCTACCAAGAATATCTTGCCCGCACGGCAAAGCCTGGCAAGCTACCCATGATGTATTCGATATGCCAAACACAGTAACAGAAGTCTCACAATGGAGACGTTACTGGGCCCGCTCGAGCAAATCGATAAGCAACGGGAGGGCAGTGCTACTTTTTCTAGATTCTGCATTAACTAATTATAGATAATCTTCACATCAAGAATTTCACATAAATGAAAGTAAATTACTTGTTAGTTGATTCTCAGACTATGAATTCCAGTTAAGGTGATTTTGCAGCTTTTGTCTTAATAATTAGACATCTCCTCTATCCCATTACTTTCTTATTTTTCCATATTCCTCATATTTCCTTTTAGCTGACACACTACTTGTTATAAATTGTGTTTTTTATGGAAAAGAAGTAGGGTGATTGGAAGAGAAATTTGAGATATTTGGCTGCAAGTCAAAATCATTTTATACAGTGACTTATTGATATGAAGAGTAGGAATAAGACAAATTTAGCTAGAATCTTGTGTAGCATCATTCAGAACCATAGATAGAATGTGAATGCAAATTATTTTAGGGGTAAACCTATGCAAGGTTAGGAGTTTCTGTCTCAGAGGAAAACTGAATCCAGAAAGAGCGAAGACCAACACCTTCCAGAATAAAAACTGGACATGGGAGGGTAGAAAAAGCATCTTATAAAATTTCAAATAAGTGGCATTAATCAGGTATAAGTGAAAATATGTGTGATTAGAGGAAGGGGTGGAAACAACAGTAGTAATATGATCAGAAATAATTAGCAAATTCTAGGATACAAATCAGAGTCTACTCTAAGATGAAAAACAAGACAAATGATCACTCCCTGAGCTATGTTGGCAGTTTGTGTTCTGAACTGAAAACAAAACACACAATCTCTTGCCATATTCCATAAAGTGTATATGATATATTACTGAGAATAATATTGATAATATCTATAATTTCTTTCAATGCTAATAGACCCTAGCAAGAAGATAATTATATTCTACGAGTTCATTCAAGCACTTATATTCATTAATTTTATTTAGTGGGTGTTTTATATTAGACACCAATCAAGAATCATTAAAGATATTATTTAACACAATTTATTAGCACCTCTAGGGAATAGTGCCAGTATCCCTATTTTATAGATGACAATATTTGCCTAACATTTATAGATAGCATTACTCATCTATATCCTTATTCTGTGTTGTCTCCCAGGTTATATGAAATTGTGTTAGAATTTCTAATCTGCAAAGATGCTCAGATTTCTTGACCAGACCATGGAGTCCCCCAATCACACAAATCTGGATTCTTCGGTTTTCTTTCTCCTGGGCATCCCAGGTCTGGAACAGTTCCACTTGTGGCTCTCGCTCCCCGTGTGCTGTCTGGGCACAGCCACAATTGTGGGTAATATAACTATTCTGGTGATCGTTGCCACAGAACCAAGCCTGCACAAGCCTGTGTACCTGTTCCTGTGCATGCTCTCGACCATCGATTTGGCTGCCTCCTTCTCCACAGTCCCCAAATTATTGGCCATCCTGTGGTGTGGAGCTGGACACATCTCTGCAACAGCATGTCTGGCACAGATGTTCTTCATTCATGCCTTCTGCATGATGGAGTCCACTGTACTGCTGGCCATGGCCTTTGATCGCTATGTGGCCATCTGTCACCCACTCCGCTATGCCACTATCCTTACTGACACCATAATCGCGCGCATTGGGGTTGCCGCTATGATGCGGGGCTCTATGCTTATGCTGCCATGTCCTTTTCTCATTAGGCGTCTGGACTTCTGCAAAAGCCATGTGATACCACACACCTATTGCGAGCACATGGCTGTAGTAAAGCTGGCTTGTGGAGACACCAGACCTAACCGTGTGTATGGGCTGACAGCAGCACTGTTGGTCATCGGAGTTGACTTGTTCTGCATTGGTCTCTCCTATATCCTCATCGCCAGAGCTGTCCTTCGCCTCTCATCCCATGAAGCTCGGAGCAAAGCCTTAGGAACATGTGGTTCACATGTTTGTGTCATACTGATTTCATACACACCAGCTCTCTTCTCCTTCTTCACGCATCGCTTTGGCCGCCATGTTCCACTCCATATTCATATTCTTTTGGCCAATGTCTATTTGCTCTTCCCTCCTGCTCTCAATCCTGTGGTATATGGAGTTAAAACCAAAGAGATTCGGGAAAGAGTTATCAGAGTATTTCAAAGGGGGTCAGAACTGGGGTAAAGAACTTTGAATGATGAGGAGTATAAAAAAATTGTTTCAAAGAAATTTTGCAAGTTGAAAGAATTTTCAGTATTTAATAGTGGAAAGGGGTTTGAATAGGGAAGTGGATAAAACCGCTCATAGAATTTTCTAAACCATTTCTGAGAATAATAAATCATAGGTTTGGGGCCAGAGTAATGTTACAGTGGGTAGGGCACTTGTGTTGCATGTGGCCAGCCCAGGTTCAATCCACCCCTATAGTCTCCTGAGCACTGCCAAAAGTGAGTACAGAGCCAGAAAGAAGCCCCAAGCACAGTTGATTGTGGCGCCAAACAACAAGAAAAAAAAAACGCAAAATAAATAAAATGAATCACAGAATTTCATCAATCTTAACTTCTGTTTAGGGAATTATATCATGGGGATAGTTTTCAACCTAGAGTAAAAGAACCTTTGGGGATAGGGAGCTATCTCAGGTGATAGAACAGATATCTAAAATGTGGAAATACTTGACCATGATCCAAAATGGGGACTACCACACACTGACCGGTATGTCTGCCAAGCACCTTGGGGCCAGCAGCACTAACTGCATAACCAGGCTTGTGTCAGATTAACAAACTAGTAAGTCTGAGCCAAGAATTGTTGGACAAGCCTCTGACCTTCCAGAGACATGTTCTCATTTTAAAAGGTCCAGAGACATAGGCCAAGTGTTAAGGTGCTTGTCTCACTTGCATAAGAACCACACTTAATCCCTGGAACCACAGAGTGTCCCCTAAGCACTGCCAAGAATGATCCACAAATGCAGAGCAAGAAGCACCTCCAGGTGTGGCCCACAACCCCATCCCACATAAAAGGAAAGGAATCTTTGTATAATTATAGAAACTTCCATCACTTTCCCTATACTACAGGCATGAATTTCTAATTTCAAAAATTATCATAAATAGACTATATTAATGTCTGGAAAGATCAGATGTTAGGACAATACAACTATAATTAAGTAAATGATAACTGCAAAGCACATAGATGCTTTTATGTAAACCTTATATTTTTCTTCCAAAATTGAAACCAAATGAGTTCAACACACAGAATGTTATCATAGAGAAAGGGTGTGCAAACTATAAATCTGTGATACAGAATGCTAAGATTTATACAGATGGAAACACAGTAGAGGTCAGGCTAACTCTTAGTTTCTAAACTTGTAATATTCCTCCCCAAGATAGGTATTGTCTCCAGCCTCAAGGAAGCCAGCCTAAGCACTGGATTTAACTCAGTGAACTATTTTGAGTCTATGAAGAGCATCCTCTTAAATAAATAAGAGTAGGATTAGAAATTTGCTCACTCATTTATTTATAAAGAAAAGAGGGCCAAGTTGATCTTAGACTTTTAATATTAAAAAACAAAACAATGTAGGCAGAATCTCCTGCCCCCATGCCAGGCTGTCTTCACCGGGACTCCTCAAAGGGGAGTGGGTTGAGCTCCCCTCTCCATCCCAAGGAGAATCCCTGCAGCCAAAAACCTCCAGAATCCAACCACAGCCATGCTCAAGGCCAATCTCCACATGCTCGGACAAGCCTCACATATGAAGGAACCGGCAGAGGAACCCAGGCATGCGGGACTCAGAGCTGAGATCTCCAAGCCTGCTCAGATTGGGACTGGGCCTCCTCCACCACCTAGAACCCCAGTTTTCTAGTAGCTTGACAGTCACACCCACAAACTGCCCCGGCATCATGTAATCTCATCAATAGACAAGATCCAGAGACTATAAATCAAAGCTCCTGGAAGAGAGCGACGCAGTATTTCTGCAGTATTTCCTGGAGTGACCTCTTAGATTCTAGCCCACTGATATACCTAAAGTAGCACACATGTGTTTGGTTTTAACATACTTGCTTGTATTCTCTTATATATGGGCTTAAATGACCCCAGAATGAAATACAACAAACTTTACACACTTCCCTCTTATTGTAGTGGGAAGATGCTCGCTGGTTGGGTGTGTGTTTGAATATTATCTGTAATGGACTATTGTGAACTACTTTATGAAAATAAAATGTATAAAAAATTGCAAAAAAAAAGAAAAAAAACAATGTAGCAGAAATTCTTTATTACTGCTGTGAAACTAGAGAGGGTGCTGTTCTAGTGTATTATGAGTTTTCCAAGCCAAAATTGAGTAGTTTTAGAAATTTAATCTGACATATTTCATAAACAAGCCCCACCCATCCAACCCTGCCTCTGTGGCAGGGCATTCCCTTTTGTTCTCTATTCATTTGGGTGCTGTGGTTTGCAAAAGAGGCATTCAGTGGCAATCATGTTCGGTCTACAGTCTACTTTCAGCATGCATCTCCCATCCTGAGAGGATCCTCCCAACACCCTTTATTTGGTATTCTCTTCTCTATCTGAGCTGCCTTTTCCCCCAGCATGTGCAGCTGGCCTCCAAGCCATGGAGTAAACCTTCTGGTACTTATCTCAGTTATTCTTGGGTGTTAGTCTCCTATTTTGTTACTTTATATTCCCCAGATGAATGCAATCTTTCTATGTCTGTCACTGTCTTTCTGACTCATTTCCCTTAGTATGATACTTGCCATGTAGTACCACTTGTATGTAAATTTCATGACTTCATCTTTTCTAACAGCTGCATAATATTCCGCTGTGTAGATGTATCAAAGTTTCTTTGACCAGTCATCTGTTCTCAGACACTCGAGTTTTTTCCAAATTTTGGCTATTGTGAACAGTGCAGCAATGAACATAGAAGTACAGATATCATTTCAACTACACTTTTTTGCCTCTCTGGGATATATTCCCAGGAGTGGTATTGCTGGGTCAAATGGGAGCTCAATTTCTAATTTTTTGAGAATCGTCCATACTGTTTTCCAGAAGGGCTGAACCAGTCGACATTCCCACCAGCAGTGAAGGAGAGTCTCTTTCTCCCCACATCTGTGCCAACACCAATTGCTTTTGTTCTTTTGAATGTGGACCAGTCTCTTTGGTGTGAGATGATATCTCATTGTTGTTTGATCTGCATCTCCCTGATGATTAGAGATGTTGAGCATTTTCTCATGTGCCTTTTAGCCACTCGGATTTCTTCTTTGAGAAAGTTTCTGTTCATTTCATCACCCCATTTTTTTATGGAGTTGGATCTTTTTTATTGTGAGGTTTAACCAGTGCGTTGTATACAGATCTTTTTTATATGTTATAGTTTCTAGCATAATTTTGGGAAAATTAGATATTTTGGTGTTCTTTCAAGACTTAAAAAATTATCAAGTAAAAATGCTGACGATGCATAAATGAGCAAACCATCCTCTACTACAGTTTATATCTCAGAAAGTGTTATACATGAAGAGATTACAATAAATGCAAATGCAATTAATTTTAATTAAAATTGTTTGTTTTGATTTTACCATGAAATACATTCTCACAGATAAGTACTCATACAGATGCATACATCTGAAATAATTCACATAGTGCACAACAGAGCAATAAGTATGAAAATTTTGCATTCTTTCTCTCCCATAGAGGTTATCCTTATTCCTAAACCTGCCCTTATAATTCTAATAGTCTGAAAGTTCCCCTTGCGATATGAAGCATATATTTTTCTTAAATACCCAGTAAAGTGGTGAAGATATCAAGGGACTTAGGGTTTTTGGCAAAGACTCTGAACTGCTAAGTCAGATTAATTAAACTGATTCTTTTGATATCCAGAAAATAATGAATTAAAAAGGATATAAAAATGAGATAAGTGGGTTGTATTCTTTCCAGACAGTAAGATAAAATGGAGATTTTCATACATAAAAATTATACTCTCTAAAAGTAAAGATTGAATTCATTAACAATATTTTAAGATAGTAAGTGGCAGAATTTGGGATGTTTGAAAATCTTATTTTCCCAATTCACAGAGTACAATTTAATTTAATTTTCCATGAAAATAGATAACAGCTATGCTATTTTCATAACCAAATATATAACCAAACAATAGTAATTAGTGTCAGCTTTAAATCACTTTTATTTTCATATATATATGAACCCTGTTCTTTTTTTTATCTACCTGCTATTTGTTTCTCAGAATAGGAATATAAATTCAGTTATCACTCTGATATGCAAAGCAGACAGAGACTCCACAAAAATAGAAAATGTTAGACCTATATCATTGCTGAGGCAAAGATCCTCAACAAAACGCTAACAAACAGAAGACAACAAATCATCATAGAGACCATACACCATAACTAAGTAGGATTCATTCTAGGAATGCAGGATAGTTTAACATTGCGAGTCAATAAACATGATACACCATATCAACCAAAGAAAGGACAAAAACCTTATGATCCTATCAATAGACGTAGAAAAAGCTTTGGACAAGATCCAACACCTATTCATGATTAAAACTCTCAACAAATTGGCATTCAAAGGAACTTTCCTCAATATAGTCAAAGACATCTACCACAAGCCAACAGCAACAGCAAGCATTATTCTCAATAGGGAAAAACTAAAAGCCTTCCCTCTGAGATGGGAGACAAGACAAGTTTGCCCACTCTTGCCACTTATATTCAATATAGTACTAGAAATACTCACCATAGAGTTAAGGAAGAAAAAACATATTAAGGGCATTTAGATAGGAAAGGAAGAAGTCTACCTCTCACAATTTGCAGATGACATATACTTAGAGAACCCTAAAGTCTCTACCAAAAAGCTACTACAAACAATAGATTTGCATAATAGAATGGCAGGTTACAAAATCAATGCCCAAAAGTCCATGGCTTTCCTATATGCAAATAATGATGGAGAAGAAAGTGATATGAAAAAAAGATCCCATTCACAATCCTGCATCAGAAAATCAAGTATAGTAACTCAGTATCACTTTAACTAAGAAGGTAAAGGAACTCTACAAAGAAAACTACAAAATGCTACTTCAAGAAATAAAAGAGGACATGAGGAAATGAGAGCACATTCCTTGCTCTTGGATTGGGAGAATTAAAATCCTCAAAATGGTAATACTTCCCAAAGCATTATACAGGTTCAATTTGGTCTCTACAAGGATACCCATTAAATTTTTTAAAGAAATTGAACAAATACTCCTGAAATTCATATGGAGCAATAAACTCCAATGAGTAGCTAAACTGACGCTTGGGCAAAAGAAACTCTACTACAAAGCAGTAGTAATTAAAACAGCATTGTATTAGAATAAAGACAGACCTTGGAATAGAGTTGAATATCTTGGCACAGACTTAAAATATACAATCACCTAATCTTTGATAAGGGAGCAAGAAATATGAAGTGGAGCAAGGAAAGCCTCTTTAATAAGTGTTGCTGGGAAAACTGGATAACTACATGTAATAAAAAAATGATCTCTGACCTCTCTCTAATGCCATGCACAAGAGTTTGATCAAAATGGATTAAAGACCTCAACACCAGACCTGAATCATTAAGATACATGGAAGAAAACAGGCAACACCCTCCACGACATTGAAGGTCAACGCATCTTCAAATCTGAAACACGATTGCCACATGGCAGAAATACCATCTACACTTCTATGTTCATTGTAGCATTATTCCCAGTTGCCAGAATCTGGAAACAAACTGAATGCCTGAGAACAGACGATTGGATTAAGAAACAATGGTGCAATTACACAATGAAATACTACACAGCCGTTAGGAAAAATGAAGTCATGAAATTTGCCAATAAATGGAGAGCATCATGCTGAGTCATGTGAGTCAGAAGGAGAGGGACCCATATAGAATAACTGCATTTATTTGTGGAATATAAATAAAACAGTTCATTGCCCTTTGTTTTCCTATTTTTCATTGATTTTCTCTAGCAGGCCCAGTAACGTCTCCATTGTGAAACTTGTTATTACTGTTTTTGGCATATCGAATACGCCATGGGTAACTTCGAAGGCATTGCCTTGCGGGAGAGGTGCTCTCGGTAGCTTGCCGAGCTCTCTGAGCAGGGTGGAGGAATTGAACCCAGGCCGGCCGGGTCAGCCGCATGCAAGGCAAATGCCCTACCTGCTGTGCTTTCGCTGCAGCCCAGTCACTGTCACTGTCACCGTCCTCCCGTTGTTCATTGGCTTGCCTGAGCGGGCCCAGTAACATTGTGAGGCTTGTTACCATGTTTGGCATATTGAATATGTCACGGGTAGCTTGCCAGGTTTTGCTGTGTGGGTGAGATACTCTCGGTAGCTTGTCAGGCTCTCCACGAGGGGCGGAGGAATCAAACTCCGGTTGACTGAGTCTGCTGCGTGCAAGGCAAACGCCATACTTGCTGTGATATCGCTCCAGCCAACCAGCCCTGTATGAAACAATATCCAAGGTCAGCATGGCTGTGGTTGTTTCCACCCTGAGCAGAGCCCTGGCTGCCATAAACCTCTGGAACCAGCCACAACCATGCCTATGACTACCCTCCACATGTTTGGACGAGCCTCATGCATGAAGGGACCGGCATGGAGCCTCAGGCTTGCAGGACCCAAGGCTGAGATCTACAAGCCTGCTCAGATCAGAACTGGGCCTCCTCCACCCAGATAACCCATCTTCTAGCAGGAAGGCTTTACGCCCACCAACTGCCCCCGGTGGTGCCGTATTATCCCATCAACGGCCAAGACTCAGAGTCTATAAAACCGAGCTCCTGGACAAGAACAATGCAGAGTCTCCTGTCCCCATGCCTGGCTGTCCTCACCGGGGTCTCTTGGAGGGGGGGCAGGTTGAGTTTTCCTCCCCACCCAAAGCAGAGCCCTGGCTAATGAAGAAAATAGGATCATATAAATTAATAACAGAACTCAAAGATTCTGCATATTCTTTGTAACCAAGCAGGATGCTTCTAAATAATTCATGAATTAAAGAGAATATCTTGGCAAAATTAAAAAAACACATTGACTAAATAAAAATAAGTATATCAAAAATTTGCAAAGCATTAAATACCTTTGAAGGCACAATTTTAAGCTCTAAATACGTAAGTGAAAACTTACGAAGACATAACCTAAGCTTCCACATTAAGATCCTAAGAAAAGTCACTGTCACTGTCACCATCTTCCTGCTGTTCATCGATTTGCTTGAGCGGGCCCAGTAATGTCTTTATTGTGAAATTTGTTGTTACTGTGTTTGGCATATTGATTATGTCACGGGTAACTTGCCAGGCTCTGCCATGCTGGCAAGATACTCTCAGTAGCTTGCAAGGCTCTCCAAAGGGGGCAGAGGAATTGAACTCGGATCGGCCGACCCGACCACGTGCAAGGCAAATGCCCTAACTGCAATAAGCAATGGAAAGAAAATTCAAATCAATAAAATTGAACACAGAAATATAATGAGAAGGCTAATAGAGCAGATCTGGCATTTAACAAAATAATTATTAAAATTGGCAAATTTAATAAGTTGATCCCCTGGGCCTCTCCTTTCTCTTCCAACACCACAGGTGAGGTTAACCTCTCAGTTGACTTTCCAGGTATTTTTCCAGTGTGGAAGCTGATTCTGTTCCTTTACAGCTGGGTCCTGACAACCTCCACAACTGGTGTCCTCTACCATCCTCTTTGTCAGCTACCTCCACATCTTCTGCTTGCTTTTCCAAATCCCAGCAGAGCCTAACCTTCCTGCTGACCTCCTAGGGTCTTTTCTGATCCAGAAGTGGATTCCATTCTCTTTTAACTGGGTCTCGGCCATCTCCACACTAGGCCTTCTTTGTCATCTTCTCAATCAGACATCTCTACATATCCTGCGTATGTGATTTTTTTATAGTGTTACTCATCACATGAAACACAGCTCACACTTAATACCTCTTGTCACCTGATAAAGACAGTTATATAAGAAAAAAGCACAAACTAGTTCCTCAGGGACTCTCAGAGCAGCTAACCCCAAAGATTTTGCCCTCAGCACAGCACGAAGACAGTGAACACAAAGGAGAATACACATAGAACCCCACCAAGCTCATTGAATAAAAATAGTAACTGGGAAGGTTTTACCAGTCCCTATCGATTCCATAATTTCTCAAAGTGACAATTGATCACCATGTTCAAGGTGTTTAATGAGCTCAAAGAAACAACTGGCATGGTAATCAACAAAGCACAAGAGAGTATAAAAACAGGAATGAGAACACTATATTCAGAAGTTACAGAAATGAAGATTATGGTCGATGATATTAAAAAATAGAACAAAGGGTCTGAACAGCAGAAAAACAGCAGCTAAGAAAACTATCAAATACCACTCAAATTAAATGTAGAAGATCTCTACAAAAAAGAAAAAAAAAGATGATGGGAAAAGGTTAAAATCTTTCAGTTCCAGAAATTAAGAGCAAGCATAGTCTCTATGCCCCACCCTCTTCCCCACCCAACATATTTGAAGAAGAAAGAATTAGAGAATAAGAATAAGTATATATGAAAGTGAGGCTTAATGCGTGAGGCTCTTCCGAGCTTGTGGAGAGTGGCCTTGGGCATGGCTATGGTTCCTTTATCCCCACCCATGAAGGAACAGGCAGAGGAACCCAGGTATGCGGGACCTATGACTGAGATCTCCAAGCCTGCTTGGATCAGGACTGGGCCTCCGCCACCCAGATCCCAGTTTTCCAGTGGCTTGGCAGTCACACCCACAGACTACCCCCTGGCACTATGTAATCTCATCAACTGCCAAAATCCAGAGACTATAAAACAAAGCTCCCCAAAGAGAGCGACGCAGTATTTCTGCATGGCAGTACCTGGCAAGCTACCCATGGCGTATTGGATATGCCAAAAACAGTAACAATAATGAACCCTGAAGGAGCCTCCAATACAGCAGCGTTGGGAAGGATGAGTAAGGAGAGGCTGCTAAAATCTCAGGGCTGGGACGAATGGAGATGTTACCGGTGTCCACTTGAATAGTGTAGAATAGTATTAATAGTATTAATAGTGTATAATAGTATTAATTATATATATATTTTTATATAACATATCTTTAGACCTTTTCATCTTGCAAAACTGACACCCCCTATTTGCTATATATTTCCTCTTATGTCTTTCCTACTCATTCCTAACCCATCTCTTTGAATTGTGGGCTGGAGCGATAGCACAGCGGGTAGGGCGTTCGCCTTACAAGCGGCCAACATGGCCGACCCGAGTTCGATTCCTCCGCCCCTCTCGGAGAGCCCGGCAAGCTACCGAGAGTATTCGGTATGCCAGACACAGTAACAACAAAGTCTCCAATGGAGACGTTACTGGGCCCGCTCGAGCAAATCGACGATCAACGGGAGGGCCTTTTGCATTTTGTTTTTTTTTACTTTCTTATCTGAAAGGCTAGTTTCTGGTATGTTAAGTTCATTTTCATGTCAGAAAAAAATTAGTTTCATTGCAGAATATTAGAGTTTAGGCTATCATTAAGTATCAAGAGCACCAGAGCTGAGAAAAATAATTATTGTCAAATTCTTACTGTAGGAAAATGACTTCACTGTTTTCTTGAATTTCTGTGTCTAAATGCTTCATAAGACATAATAGATGAGTGACCATTATTTTAACAGTGTCCTTATACATTGAGTTGTGAAAAATAAATAAAATCTTTTTTTAATTTTTATTACATCTTTTAATTTAATTTTTATTTGTGAAACGCCTTGAGGTATAGTTGTAGACTTACAAATTTTTGTGCTTGAATTTCAGTTATACAATGATCCAGTATCCATCCCTCCACCAGTGCCCATTCTCCATCATTTACATTTTTTTAAAATTTTTGTTAGTGAAACACCATGAGGTACAGTTGTAGATTTACAAATTTTTGTGCTTGGGTTTCAATTGTGAATGATCAAACACCCATCCCTCCACCAGTGCCCACTTTCCACCACCATGGGTCCCAGTATGCCTCCCACCCTCCATCCCACCCCCATCCCACCCTGCCTCTGTGGAAGGGTATTCCCTTTTGTTCTCTCTCTCCTTTTGGGTGTTGTGGTTTGCAAAAGAGGCAATGGGTGACAATCATGTTTGGTCTATAGTCTACTTTCAGCATGCTTCTCCCATCCTGGGAGGATCCTCCCAACACCCTTTATTTGGTGCTCCTTTCTCTATCTGAGCTCCCTTTTCCCCTAGAATGTGTGGCTGGCCTCCAAGCCATGGAGCAAAACTCCTGGTACTAATCTCGGCCACTCTTGGGTGTTAGTCTCCTGTTTTGCCTCTTTATGTTCCCCAGATGAATGCAATCTTTCTAAGCAAAATGAGTCAGAAAGAGAGGGATAGACATAGAAAGATTGCATTCAAATCTTATGAGAAAAAATTATTATAATGAATGAAATGTATAGTCTAAATGATAAAACATACTCAAACTTGGCATGAGTTGAGTTAAAGAAACCAGAGAATTAGCATGCATATTTGGGCACTGGAATTAAACATAGATTTTATAAAAGTCTGACTTCACTATCCCAGGAGTATTTACCCAAGTGCTACAAAAGATTTTAAAATATAGCTAAGCTCATATTGTTAAACTAGGACATAATCAAGAACAATTACATTGTCTAAGACAATTCATTCAAATAATGTCCCTTGGGAGGTTATGCTTTCAAAAAATATTTTAAAATATTATTTATGGTTTTCGAGAAATTATTCATTATGCATTAATTACATGTAGTTACTCAGAAAAGTATTAAATTTTATTATTTTTTTGTATTTAGACTGTGGGCAATGAAAACCCCTCGCAATGTTCTTAATAATCTTATGCCTTATTTTGTAAAACAGATTTAAATGGATTTCTGATATTTTTGTCTCTTTGTGAGATTGTAAATTATACTGATAATTAAATTTTACTGAGTTTTAATGCCTCAAATAGAAAAATATAATTTAATAATAGAATTTATTTATTAATAAAAGGAAATTTCAAAATATTTTTCAAAAACATGCAATAAGAGTATACTGTAATAAGTAATATGTACTTTTCAATTTAAGTTTTCAAATATTTAAGGTTCTTCCTCAAACTTTATTTTTCTTCGTGAATTATTATATTCATGTTTTATATCTATCACATAAGTAAAATAACATAAAATAAAACCAAAAGATTATAAAACTAAGCTCAGTTTTATTAAATTATATTTTATTATATTATCAACAATACCATTATCTCAAATTTGGGGTGCTTAAAGATTTCTAAATTAGTATGTATGAACAAAAACTTAAAGTTCTATAATACTATAGTATTCATCATCCTAACATGAAATAAAAATTTAGAAATAAAGGAAAATATAAAGAATATGTGAAATTGACTGTATAACAGGAAGTACCTTAACATGCATTCTTAAAAGCTTAAAATGGAACAGAAACTAATAGAAACTAATATATAGTGTGATTATAAGCATAAATTCACATAAGAATAAATTTATCAGGGCTGGAGAGATAGTACAGGGGTAGGGTGCTTGCCTTGCGCTTGGTAGACTGGAGTTTGATCTTTGGCATCCCATATGGTCTTGGAGCTCCACTAGAAGGGATTCCTGAGTGCATATGCAAGAGTAAGCCCTAAGCACTATTAGATCTTGTCCAAACACCAAAAAATATATGAAATAATTAGTATATCCATAGATATTTATACACACATATACATACACACTTATTTATTGCTTATTAACACTTTTGCTTTCATTCTCATACTCCAGAGATATTCCTTAATTTATATATATATGTATAGAAGTACATGAATGTGAAAGAATTCTCTATTTATGTATATTGCAGATAGCAATAATTAACTTTTTATTTTTCTTTACTATAAAGATTTATTCCCATACCATTCCAGTGTTCCTGGTTGCAATATCCTCATGGGTAAATAACACTCTTATTTAAAGATCAGTTCAATAGTATACCTATCAGAGGATTTACAGGTTAGAGTTTGTGCAGCCACATATAAGGTAGGCTCATGATTTTTTTTAACTAACATCCTCAACATTTGGGGCTAACTATTTCATCTCAGTTTTGTATCAAGAAACTAAGGTATTAGAGGACTTTCAAAAGTAGAATAGTTGGCGGGTATCTGTTGCTGTGTTAGTATTAAATTGCAATGAGGTTTTGCATAAATTATTATATTTTCAGAAGTTCAGAATTAATTCAATCCACTGATGTTTAGTATAAGATTGTAAAATGCTGTTTGCAAAATAATGTTTATTTCCCCTATTATCATATATTATAACTCAATGCAACTTTCTATCATAACTACAATACCTATCAAATAATAACCTACCAATCAAAAACCTATAAATGTATATATTTTCATATCAATATGGAAATAATTATTTATTATATTGGAGTCATATATAAATCATCACTTAGACAAGAAGTGCAGGAATAAACAGTACATCATGATAACACAGATATCTTGCTTTTAGCCTGCTTTTTCACTATTCTCAGAATGAAACAATAGACATAGACATAATCAACTTGCTTTATTTAGGGAAGTTTACTTTTGAATATTTCAATAATTTTAGATAAGAAAACAAACGTGCAAAAATATTATTCTATTTATTAAAAACATTATTGTGAAAAAAGGACAAAAAATTATTGTAAAAAATTAAGGACAAAAATTATTATTATTATTATTGTAAAAAATAAGTTTAGTGAGAAATAAAATTTACTTTTCAAAATGAGGTTTGGGAATGAGAATGACTAATTATATATATGTACTAGGAAAATACTAATATACTAATATTATTTTTGTTAATGTTATGTCTGCCCACCATCAGTAGGAGTTCATCCCATCAGTAGGAATTCACTTTCCTTATTGAAAATTTTCTATAATGTATCTAAATATTTTTGAATAGTATTGAATTTATTTTACAAATCATACAATTGTGATTAATAAAATGTCACTTATACTCCAGGCTTCACACTCAGAGTGTTCAGAACTTACTCCAGGTTTCACACTCAGGGATTGTTCCTCACAGTGCTCAGGGGAATTTACAGATGTTGGGGGGTCAAATTCAAATTGGACCCATGGAAGGCAAGTGCTCTACCCACTAATATTGAGGTCTGGTCTCATTAATCCTTGTTTTAACAGTTTAACAATTTGTACACACTTGTGAAATATCAATAATGTATTTTGAAATTTATCTTATATGCTAACCAAATGTATATGTGTGTACAAATATCTATGGATATACTAATTATTTCATATATTTTTTGGTGTTTGGACAAGATCTAACAGTGCTTAGGGCTTACTCTTGCATCTGCACTCAGGAATCCCTTCTAGTGGAGCTCCAAGACCATATGGGATGCCAAAGATCAAACTCCAGTCTACCAAGTGCAAGGCAAGCACCCTGCCCCTGTACTATCTCTCCAGCCCTGATAAATTTATTCTTATGTGAATTTATGCTTATAATGATATTTTAATGTAAAGTACAGTGTATGAAAACTCTAAGTAGAAATTGAAAAGTTGATCATAAATAATTTATAAATAATTTGGTATATAAAGGAATTACATTCTGTTGAAAACTCATGTTGTTCTTTATCTATAGTGCAAATTACAGATTTTTGCTAGCCTCACGATCATTTTCTTAATTAGACACCAACCATGCTAAATGGGAAACTGAGTATCAGCCTGTAAGTGTAATTTATTTAGAAACTGAAAAAATAATGAAAACAACACAGGAAAATAGGTAGAAAGTCTGGAACACCAAGATGATGGCTAAGGTAGGTAAGAGTATGCACCCAAACCAAAACTTATCAAATATGGATATAAAATAATTTAATTAATAATTAATTGAGGTTTCAAACATAATTGTGTCTCAAAGATAATGTTTAGTTACTATTTACCTATTTTGACAAGTTTTTTCTGAAATTAATCATTCATCTTGGAAGCGTAAGGTTAGTATTTTAATGATTCTGCTTCTAAAAACATAGTCACGTGCAATTTGGGACTGCTTTCTTTGCGTATGTTAACAAACTAATTGCTCTATAGTCAGCTCAGCTTTGTTTTCAAGCCAGAATATTTGTCTTTAAGTTACATGATGTTTTTCTTGCTTTTTAATGTTATATAATTAATGATGAATATTTTATGGAAATGTTATGTTTTCTCTTGATTATTAATTAGACATTATAATTTTCTTTTTATGATTCACTGGGCTGGAGCGATAGCACAGCGGTAGGGCATTCGCCTTACAAGCGGCCAACATGGCCGACCCGAGTTCGATTCCTCCGCCCCTCTCGGAGAGCCCGGCAAGCGACCGAGAGTATCTCGCCCGCACGGCAGAGCCTGGCAAGCTACCCGGGACGTATTCGATATGCCAAACACAGTAACAACAAAGTCTCCAATGGAGACGTTACTGGGCCTGCTCGAGCAAATCGATGAACAATGGGAGGGCCTTTACCTTTCTTTCTTTCTTTACCTATGATTCACTTTATGATTGTAAAAGTAATGTGTAGCTTATTTGAAATAATTCTTAAGGTATATTATAAAAATTTATTTCTTTCTTCATTACCAATTTCTTATTCAGAAACATTTGTTAACAACTAATATGTTCATGGTAAGTTGGTAGAAACTTTAAATACAAATATAGATACAATATGTCCAATCATTAAGGTTTGGATTAAAATGTCTTTGATTCAAAATATAATTTAGTTTTAATAAAAATCAAATTATTACCAACAGAAGAATGCTTTTGCTTATTAATATTTTTACACTAATATTAAATTATGATTATTATTAAAATTAAAATTTACTTTGATCTGCTTTTATTAATACAAAGACTGCCAATTTTCTAATTTATCAAACTAAGAGGATTAAAAATAGTCTCTTTAGGGGGGGTGTTGGAACACACCCAGCGTGGTCAGGACTTACTTCTGAGTCTATGTCTGGGACATTTTTGATGGTGATCAGAGGACTATGTGTGGTATCATGGATTGAACTTACGTAGGGTACCTGCAAGACTTGTACCTTAACTTTTCTATGGTCTCACCAGTTCTAGATGTTTTTTCTTTTTTATTGCAGAGTTAAATATTATTCATGGGTGAGAAGATTAAAGTTAGTTTTGGTGTTGAGATGGTACAAAATAGAATAGAGGATGTCAAAATCACAAATGTAAAATAATTCATGTGATGTAAATATAAAATAACAAGGAAGAACAGAAGTAATAGAACCACCTTGCAATCATATTTTAGGTACAAAAACATATTTTCCTCTTTGACATTTTCTGAATAAACTCCAAGTGGGTTTTGCTCCCGCATAAATCTAAGAGCTTGTGACAATATCAAATGAATCCTTGAAAGTGCTTTTTATTAACTAGTTAAGTATTTAACCTCAATTAATGATTAATTTGTACTTTATGTAGACTTGTTATTTCCAAACAAAGTTGTATATTCTGTGCTTAATCTTTCATCTATTATTATTATTAAAAGTAAAATAGAGATATGTGTAAAAAATTGAGTGTTTATGATTTGACATAGTATTAATTTAATGTTTTAAATAATGCCGTTTCTTTATGATATGTATGGTAAGTCTTAAAAGAACGTTAATATGAAGATAAAAGTGGTTATAAAGGCCTACACATAAAATCTAAATAATGAAAGGCTTGAATCTAATATTCATATTTACAAGTGAGATTTACAATTTCCTTCTACTTCTTCTAGGGTAGATGTCAACCCATTTAATATTCCTTTAATAGGTGGATTGGTACATTATTTTGTGTGAAAACTAAAATCCCTAGCTAAACTGATAACTAAAATTTCAAAAATAAAAGAAAGAGATCACTAAAAAGACATTAAAAATATACAAATTGGTCAAATTAAACTCAGAATCTCAAATCAGTTTTCTAAGAACTTTTCATAAATATAAATTAATAATCAAGATGCACGATCTTTGAGAAAGAGCTTTAGATCGATGTTAAAAGTTGCAAAGTGATCTATACAAGTAATTAAAATTATCTATTAAGAAAATAGTAAATGTTAGAAGAATAAATATAATTATTTAACTATAACTTTCTTTATCTTTCATCATTGTGTTAAAAGTAATGAAATGTTACTTTTTGAATTAGTTTAAATGGATCTAGCATTTGAACTTTATACTCACATGACTCCCTTGTTGATTATAATTTTGATAAGACACATACATTGTGTCTTATTAGACTCAATCTTTCAAAAATAGTAAAAGAAAACAAATACTAATGAACACACGATTGTTAAAAAAGGCATTTTTATATAAAAATAAGTAAATGTTCAAGAGTTAAAGAATATTTATCATACAGCCTTCAATTTTAAGAAACTGAACTCTAGAGCATGTAAAACTTTATAAAACATCTTTATTAATTATTACTATACACACAATTATGCCAATCAAAATTATCTCCACTGGGAAAAATATTTCTGTTATATTCTGTTACAGTTACTTGGCTATACATAGAAAACGTTATCATTTTTGTGTCACCCAAAAAGACAATAGTAGAGTTAATAGTACAGTGGGTAAGGCATTTATTTGCTTTTCAAGCAGTTTAACAAGGTTTAATCCCAGGCAATTTAAATGGTATCTCAGCACCTCCAGGAATAATTTCTGAAAGCAGAGCCAGGAGTAATCCCTGAGCACTGTGGGTGTGGTCTGCCCAAAACAAAAAACAACAAAAGGATATTAGTAACCTAATTTCAATACTAATATTAAGTAATATTCATGAGTATTTCGCTAATTCCCATGTACTGGATTTTTTTTTAGGTTTGTTTCTTATATACTATTATAAAACTGCTACTTAAATGTATCCTTGTGTTAAAACCTTTAATTCTTACCTAGTTAGGTAGTTCCAAGGGCTAAAACACAAAAAAATTCATACCAAGAGGCTAAATTCAATCCCTGAAATTCCCAAATCCACGAGAAGCTCCAGAAGTAGCACTTGAGACCTCTACCCTATGAACACACATTGTCTATCTAAGTACCAAACCAGCAGGCCTACACCACTAGGAGTGGTTACTGGGCCTCTAGAGCACCACTAGGTTTGGCCAAGATATTTTTAAATGGGAAACCAGAGAGATAGTACAGGGGTTAAGCCATGTGCATTGCATGCTGTGACCCTGGTTAGATCCCTGGCACTGCATGATTCCTAGAAATCTGTAGAGATTGATCCCCTAGCACAGAGCTGGAAGTAGCCACCAAGCACACTGCCAGGTGTGGACAAACACTTCTCCATCAAAAAAAGATTTTTTGGGGGGGGTCACATCCAGCGATGCACAGGGGTTACTCCTGGCTCTGTACTCAGGAATTACCCCTGGCTGTGCTCAGGGGACCATATGGGATGCTGGGAATCAAATGCGGGTTGGTCACATGCAAGGCAAACGCCCTATCCTGCTGTACTGTCACTCCAGTCCCTTCAAAAGATCTTTAATTAGACTGTATAATAAGAAGTCTGTTACTCAACCCTTTAGCAAAACCAACAGATTATGATGACTGATATCTGACAGCTTTTCTCTAGATAATATGATTTACAGGACTGGAGGGATAGCATAGCCGGTGAGGCATTTGCCTTGTACGCGGCTGACTCTGCTTCGATTCCCAGCATCCCATATAGTCGCCTGAGCACCGCCAGGAGAAATACCTGAGTGCCGAGCCAAGAGTGATCCCCCTGTGCATCACTGAGTGTGACCCCCAAAAAATGACTTACAGTATTCATAATAATGGTCAATGCCCTTATTTTTGTTTCTGATATATATATACATATATATATATATATATATATATATATATATATATATATTGCAAAGAGAAAGGCAGAAAAATTATCACTTGACAGTGACAGTGACCTACCTTTTGAAGCTTTTGTAATTTACGCGAAGAGAAGGCTACCACAGTTAGTGCTTCACTAGAAATGTCAAGTGACTATTCATGAAGGGATGAGACAAAAGATAAGGGTTTCCTCTCTTAAATCATAGGCCTACTGAACTTTAAAAAATTTCATAGAGATTATTAAGAATACTAACCTTGACTATTTTTCTTCTTAGTGAAGGATGTTCCAACACCTCCGTGATTTCAACAGCTCTAAGAATCAGGTCTCTGAGTTCATTTTGATGGGATTCCCAGGCATTCACAGCTGGCAACACTGGCTTTCCCTGCCCCTGGCTTTGCTCTACCTCTTAGCAATAAGTGCCAACATCCTTATCCTGATCATCATCAAACAAGAGGCAATGTTGCATCAGCCTATGTACTATTTCCTGGGAGTCCTGGCTGTGGTAGACATGGGCCTGGCCACTACCATCATGCCCAAGATTTTATCTATCTTGTGGTTCAGAGCTAAGGCTATCAGTCTTCCTGAGTGCTTTGCTCAGATGTATGCTATACATTGTTTTCTGGGCATGGAATCAGGGATCTTTGTCTGCATGGCTATAGATAGATATGTAGCCATTTGTCGACCTCTTCGCTACTCATCTATCATAACGGAATCATTTGTGATCAAAGCTACTGTCTTCATGACACTCAGAAATGGTCTTTCTACCATGGCCGTGCCTGTGTTGGCTGCTCAAAGACACTACTGCTCCCAGAACCAAATTGAGCACTGTCTATGCTCTAATCTTGGAGTAACTCGTCTATCCTGTGATGATAGGAAAATCAACAGCATCTACCAGCTAGTTCTGGCCTGGACAATCATGGGAAGTGATCTGGGTTTGATTATTCTATCATATGCTTTGATACTTCACTCTGTGCTAAAGCTAAATTCAGCAGAAGCAGCATCAAAGGCCTTAAGTACCTGCTCTTCCCACCTCATCCTAATCTTTTTCTTCTATACTGTTGTTGTTGTCCTTTCTATCACCCATAGTGCATCAAAGACGATTCCTCTTATCCCAGTTCTACTCAATGTACTCCACAATGTCATTCCTCCTGCCCTTAATCCAATGGTGTATGCTCTCAAGAACAAAGAACTCAGGCAGAGTTTATATAAGGTTCTCAACGTGAATGTCAAAAAAAACTAATTTTGTTAAGATGCTTGCTTTTGTGATTTTCTTTCATGTCTATTTGTTATATTATACACTGTACCAGGATTTTTGTTGCATGAATAAATAAATAATTTAATAACAAAACATCCCCCCAAAGGTAATGAAACTGATATATGGAATCTTAACTATCAAGAAAAATCTACATAGAAAAGAAAGTATTTGTCTCAGGGAGGTAGCTCAGTTTGGGGCAGTGCATTCTTAGCAAGGACCAAAGTTTGATTTCCCATACAGCATATCCCCAAAACATTGTTGTGTGTGTTTCTGGTGGTCTCTTGGCAACTCTAGAATTGTCCTAGTTTAGCTTAACATTTTTGAGTATGAATCTCACTTCATCACTGCTCCATAGCTTTGAACCAATTGCCGGTTGGCTAAACATCACCAGGAGATACCCTGGGGTTCCCTGAGCTCTACTTGGAAAACCAACCCCAAAAAAGAAATAATTTAAAATTTAAAAAATATATACTATGAAGGAAACCAAAGGAAGGACAAGTGAAGTTCCTAGTAGCTCAGTAACCTCAAGTATTAACATTGAATTGACTTTTCTGATTGACTGTCACTGGGAATGGCTACATGATCACTTGAGTACTGCTTGGAGCATCTCTTCTCAAGAGAAAAATTTATTTATATGAATTTTAAAAATGTTAAAGTAATCATGTATATATTATATATGAACAAGTATATATTATTTGAAGTAAAACAGATTTTATTTGGAGGGTTTTTTAAAAGTGTGGAGTGGGAGAGAATGAGAGAGAGAAAGAGAGAGGGAGAGAGAGAATAATGCACTCAAGAGAGAACGCAGACTGCTCCAAGGGTGTAGAGAGAGCCCCTACACACATCACAGCATTAGGTAAATAGGAAATCATGAAAGAGGGGAGATGCGAGTGACATATGTGATCAGGCACCACATGAATTCAGCCATGCAGGCACAAGCAGCACATGGGTTCTGGAAAGCATAAGTGCCTAAACTAACATATTTTTAAATTAAAATTATATATAAATATACCACTGTATCACTGTTCACTATGCCAAAACCAATAAATACAATGGGTCTCATTCACCTGACCCTGAAAGAGCCAACAATTTGGCAGCATTAAGAAGGATGAGGAAGGAGAGGCTGATAAAATCTCAAGGCTGAACTAGTCTGCCAAAACAAAGAAAGACAACAATGACTGTCTGTACTTTCAATGCACGTACGCTGGCATTGGATGCATCCATCAAGGACCTGATGGTACAAGCGCGAAAGATCAAGTACGACATCATTGGCCTGACCACAATGAGAAGGCATCAATCACATCACACCCTTTTTGACACTGGAGAAGAACTGTTTCTTGAAACATGTGACAAAAGAGGCGTTGGGGCTGCTGGTGTCCTTGTCAACATGAACTTGGCCATGAGCATTAATTCATTCAAATGCCTAACAACCTGAATCAGATGGCTACACTTGAATAGGTGTGGCTCACAGACGACAGTTTCTATCTTTGTTGTCTATGCACCAACATCCAATTATAATAAGGAGAAATTGAGAAGTTCTACATGGAACTGGAGATGTTCTAAAAAGAAGACCACACCTTCTAAAAGATAATTGTCGGTGACTTTAATGCCAAGATAGGAGTGAGAAGATCAGCCAAAAAACGCCACATCGGGACCCATGGTCTAGAATGGAACGAACAGGGTGAGAGACTGTCTGAGTTCATCATGTCAACTAAGACCATCCATGGTAACTGAGTTCCAGAAGGCCGAATCTAAAAGTTGGTCATGGGAATCTCCTGGTGGTCTGTTCCACAATGAAACTGACCACATCATATTCAATCAATGGTTTTGCCTGAACAAAGTCTCTGTTGTCCCAAAACTCCAAATGGGATCGGACCACCATCTCCTTCGTGCAAAATTGTACTTCACAGAGCAGTGAGAAAGGGCTGCAAAGTTTAAGAAAAGAACACCCAGAATGACCACCAACTGGGAGCTCTTTGGCACTATTGCCGCAACGTGGGAAGGTGCCATCATTGACAACATGATGAGGAATACGATAGACTGGTTCAGCACCTCCATGACTGTGAGAAAAACACCAAGAGAGAGACAGCCACAAAAAAACACCTCTTCAAAAACTCTTGAGATTGGGAACTTCATAGACTCAAAACCATGGTTACAAGAACAACTAAATGGGCTACTTTAGGGCAAGACAGGCCCCTCAAATACACCAAATTTCAACAGAACAATGGGATAAAATCCCATAACAATAATCTCTCTCAATGTCAATGGGCTAAATGCACCACTTAAAAGACACAGAGTGGCAGGATGGATTAGAAAATTGAACCCAACATTCTGCTGCCTGCAAGAAACACATCTCAAAAGTCAAAGGAAACACAGACTCAGAGTCAAAGGCTGGAAAACAATCCTACAGGCAAACAGCTCCCATAAAAAAGCTGGGGTAGCCATCCTAATATCAGACCACATCGATTTCAGAGTGAAAAAGGTCATAAGAGGGAGTGAAGGTCATTTCTTATTGATCAAAGGATCTGTACAACAGGAAGAACTTACAATAATAAATGTATATGCACCTAATGAGAGACCAGCAAAGTACTTAAAACAACTACTCATAGATTTGGAAAAAGATATCAATAGCAACACAATACTAGTGGGAGACTTCAACACCGCTTTGTCACCTCTTGATAGATCAACCAGACTCAAGCTTAGCAAGGACATACTTCATCTGAGGGAAACAATGGAAGAAAGGGACTTAGTAGATAAATACAGGACACTTCATCCTCAAAAAGCTGAATACACATTCTTCTCAAGCATACATGGAACATTCTCCAAGATAGAACACATGCTGAGCCACAAAACATGCCTCATTAAATTAAGAAATAGAGATTGTATCAACAATCTTCTCAGACCATAATGCATTGAAATTAGAAGTAAATCACACACAAAAACAGAAAACTAAATCAAACACCAGGAAATTAAACAGCGCGCTATTGAACAACGAGTGGCTTAGAAAGGAAATTAAAGAGGAAATCAAAAGATTCCTAGAAAAGAATGAAAATGAGAACACGAGTTACCAAAATTTATGGGACACAGCAAAGGCTGTGTTAAGAGGAAAGTTTATAGCTCTACAAGCATTCTTCAGGAAAGAGGAGCAAGCACACATAAGTAACCTAACCTCACAGCTTAAGAGCTTGGAGAAGGACCAAAAAAAGGAGAACAACCCGAACAGGAGAAAGGAAATAATAAAACTCAGAGCAGAGATTAACGAGATGGAAAACCAAAAAACAATCCGAAAGATCAATGAAACCAAGAGCTGATTCTTCGAGAAAATTAACAAGATTGATAAGTCTTTAGCAAAACTAACAAAGAAAGGGAGAGAGAAAACCATAATAAACCGAATCAGAAATGAAAAGGGGGTCATTGCCACAGAAACTACAGAAATTCAAAGGATCCTCAGGGAGTACTTTGAGAAGCTTTATGCCACGGAACATCAAAATCTCGAGGAAATGGATAAATTCCTAGACTCCTACAGACTCCCAAGGCTGAACCAAGAAGACCTGGAATACCTGAACAGACCTATCACCATCAAGGAAATTGAAATGGTAATAAAAAGTCTCCCCAAGCACAAAATTCCTGGTCCAGATGGATTCACTAGTGAATTCTTCCAAATCTTTAAAGAGGACTTACGCCCAATCCTTTTTAAATTTTTCCACGAAATTGAAATATCAAAAACACTTCCGAACAGTTTCTTTGAAGCAAATATCACACTGATACCAAGAGCAGACAGAGATACCACAAAGAAAGAGAATTACAGGCCGATATCCCTGATGAAAACAGATGCAAAGATCCTCAACAAACTACTAGCAAATAGAATCCAACTACTCATCAAAAAGATCATACACCATGACCAACTAGGATTCATCCCAGGGATGCAAGGATGGCTTAACATTCGGAAATCAATCAACATAATCCACCATATCAACAAAAGAAAAGATAAAAAGCATATGATCATATCAATAGATGCAGAGAAAGCATTTGATAAGATCCAGCACCCTTTATGATGAAAACCCTAGCCAAAATGGGTATAGAGGGGACTTTCCTCAACATAGTTAAAGCCATCTACCACAAGCCTACAGCTAGCATCATCCTCAATGGGGAAAAACTGAGAGCTTTCCCTCTAAGATCAGGGACGAGACAAGGTTGCCCACTCTCTCCACTGCTGTTCAATATAGTACTGGAAGTACTTGCAATAGCGATTAGGCAAGAAAAAGATATTAAGGGCATTCAGGTAGGAAAGGAAGAAATAAAACTCTCACTATTCGCAGATGATATGATACTATACTTAGAGAACCCAATAACCTCCACCAAAAAACTCCTAGAAACAATAGACTTGTATAGTAAAGTTGCAGGCTATAAAATCAATACCCAAAAGTCCATGGCTTTCCTATATGCAAACAGTGAGAGAGAAGAAAGCTACATGAAAAAAATGATCCCGTTCACAATTGTTCCCCAGAAAATCAAGTACATAGGAATCAGCTTAACTAAGGAAGTAAAAGACCTGTACAAAGAAAACTACAAAACTCTACTTCAGAAATAAAAGAAGACATGAGGAAATGGAAAGATATCCCCTGCTCATGTGTCGGGAGATTTAACATTGTCAAAATGGCAATACTCCCCAATCCATTGTACAAATTCAGTGCAATCCCTATAAGGACACCCATGATATTCTTCAAAGAAATGGAGCAAACACTCCTGAAATTTATATGGAACAATAAGCCCCCACAAATAGCTAAAGCAATTCTTGGGAAAAAGAAAATGGGAGGAATCAACCTCCCGAACTTCAAACTGTACTACAAAGCAGTAATAATTAAAACAGCATGGTACTGGAACAAAGGCAGAACTGCAGACCAATGGAACAGGGTTGAATACACTGACATCTCCCATCAATCATATGATCATATAATCTTTGATAAAAGTGCCAGTAATATGAAGTGGAGTAAGGAAAGCCTCTTTAACAAATTGTGCTGGCATCATTGGACGGCTACATGCAAATAAATGGGCTCAGAACTCTGCCTAACACCATGTACAAAAGTAAGATCAAAATGGATTAAAGACCTCAACATCAGACCAGAAACCATAAGGTACATAGAAGACAAAGTTGGCAAAACCCTCAATGACACTGAAGCTAATGGTATCTTCAAAGATGCCACGCCACTGGCCGAGCAAGTGAAAACAGAGATAGATAAATGGGACTATCTTAAACTAAGAAGCTTCTGCACCTCCAAAGAAACAGTGACCAAAATAGAAAGACAGTCAACAGAATGGGAAAGGATATTCACCAAATACACATCTGACAAGGGTTTGATATCCAGGATATACAAAATACTGGTTAAACTCCACAAGAAGAAAACATCCAACCGCATCCAAAAATGGGGCAATGAAATGAACAGAAACTTTCTCAAAGAAGAAATCCGCATGGCAAAAAAGCACATGAAAAAATGCTCTACATCATTAATCATCAGGGAGATGCAGATCAAAAGCACAATGAGATACCATCTCACACCTCAGAGACTGGCCCACATTCAAAAGAACAAAAGCAACCGATGCTGGCACGGATGTGGTGAGAAAGGGACATTCCTTCACTGTTGGTGGGAATGTCCACTGGTTCAGCCCTTCTGGAAAACAGTATGGACGATTCTCAAAAAATTAGAAATTGAGCTCCCATTTGACCCAGTAATACCACTCCTGGGAATATATCCCAGAGAGGCAAAAATGTATAGTCGAAATGACATCTGCACTTGTTTGTTCATTGCAGCACTCTTTACAATAGCCAGAAACTGGAAGAAACCTGAATGCCCAAGAACAGATGACTGCTTAAAGAAACTTTGGTACATCTACACAATGGAGTACGATGTAGCTGTTAGAAAAGATGAAGTCATGAAATTTACATACAAGTGGTACAACATGGAAAGTATGCTAAGCGAAATGAGTCAGAAAGAGAGGGATAGGCATAGAAAGATTGCATTCATCTGGGGGATATAAAGTAACAAAATATGAGATTAATACCCAAGAATAGCTGAGATCAGCACCAGGAGGATTACTCCATAGCTTAGTGCCCAGCCGGCATTCTAGAGGAAAGGGCAGCTCAAATAGAGAAGGGAGCACCAAATAAAGGGTGTTTGGAGGATCCTCCCAGGAGGGGAGATGCATGTAGAAAGTAGACTATGGACCGAACCTGTTTGCCACTCAATGCCTCTTTTGCAGACCACAACACCCAAAAGGAGAGAGAGAACACAGGGGATTGCCCTGCCACAGAGGCTGGGGGGATGGGGGAATGGGGGTGGGGGGATACTATCCATGGTGGTGGAAAATGGGCACTGGTGGAGGGATGGGTATCTGATCATTGTATAATCGAAAGCCAAGCACAAAAAATTGTAAGTCTACAACTGTACCTCATGGTGTTTCACTAATAAAAAAGAATTAAAAAAAAAAAACTCTTGAGCTTGTTTGTCAGCGTGTGTTGGCGCATGGCTCAGGCAACAGCAAGCAAATGTCCAAGCTTGCAAAGTAGTGGAAAGAAGCGATAAAGAAAGTCCTCAAAGAGAGAAGAGCAGCAGTACTGGTAGATGCAGCAGAAGCTTGGAAAAGCATTCACAATGCCCACCTGTCCTTTGCCAACTACAATACCAAGATGACTGCCTTCTGTCATCCTTATAGATCTATCACATCTTTCAGAAGGGCAATGGAGAAGATTATCCATGACTTCTACTTGTATCTCTTAGATAGTCTTGTCCACCTGCCCACATACCAAATTCTGTGTGATGGATGTGTCGTTCCCAATGTTCTTCCTTAAGAAATCTGACACACCATTTTGTTGGTAAAGAAACAAACAGCACCTGGCCCAGACAAGGTCAGACCTGAGCATCTGAAGAACCTGCCATCAGTACTCATCAATACTCTGGCTTGGATCTTCACAGCAAGGTTCTGTCCCAATGATAAAACAGCAGGACTGTACTACTGTACAAGAAGGGAGACAAACATGACATCGATAACTATCACCCGATCTGCCTATTGTCTGTTATCTACAAGCTGTTCACTTGAGTTATCCTAAATAGGATTGGCAGAACACTAGATGAAGGACAACTTGAGTTATCCTGAATAGGATTGGCAGAACACTAGATGAAGGACAACCATGCGAGCAAGCCAGGTTCCGCAAAGGATTCAGCACAGTCGACCATATCCACACAATAACCAAGCTCATTGAGGTTTCTTGGGAGTTCCAGATGCCGATCTGTCAAACATTCATTGATTTAAAGAAGACCTTCGATTCTGTTGAGTTGGGAGCAGTCATCAAAGCCCTTGTCAATCAGGGCATTAAAACTCAATACATCAGGATCCTCTGTGAGCTGTATTATGGATTCACTACCAAGATCTCACCATTCTACAAGGAAGTGATCATCCATGTCAAGAGAGGTGTTTGTCAGGGTGATACCATTTCACCAGAACTCTTCAGTACCACCCTCAAGAATGTCATGAGAAGACTGGAATGAGAAGAAATGGAAGTGAAGATAGACGGTTGGCAACTACACCACCTCCACTTTGCTGATGACATTGTTCTAATAACACCAAACATTAGCCTAGAGGCACAAATGCTGGCTGACTTCGAATGTGAGTGTAGAAAGGTAAAGAAAGAAAGCTGAATCTCACGAAGACAATGTCTATGAGAATCAGTCTTGTTCCTGATGTTCCATTCGCTCTCAACGGAATGACCATCTTCAAATGCAAAAGTTATGTGTACCTAGGTTGAGAAGTCAATATGACGAATGACCTGCCCCCTGAGTTGGGCAGGAGGAAGATAGTTGCTTGGAACGCCTTCAAGAGCATTGAAGAAATAGCTAAGAGGACAAGGAACCTCTGACTCCAGGCACATCTCTTCGATTTCACTGTTCTTCCTACATTAACATACGCCCCAGAGACCTGGGCCCTACGAAAACAGGATGCGAACACTATTCGGGTCTCCCAAAGAGGAATCGAGTGAGCTATGCTTGGAGTATCACACTACACTCAAATGAGAGAAAGAATCCCGGAGTTCTGACCTCCATTGATGGTCAAGAATCAGGGGGTGCTGTCTTGTTTGCCATGTCATCGAGTATCAGATGGGCTGGACACGTAATGAGATTTGGAGACGACCACTGGACTAGAGCCGTTACTGACTGGCTTCCACGGGACATTAAAAGACCATGTGACTGACCACCTATGAGATGATCAGACTTCTTCATCAAGACCCTGAACGATTGGTTTGAGGCTCTTCGTGTTCCTAGAATGAGCAGACACCATTGGGCTACACTAGCAAGCGACAGGGATGAATGGAGATGTTACTGGCATCCGCTTGAGCAAATCAATGAGTAACGGGATGTCAAGTGATCAAGTGATCACTGTTCCTTGATTTAACTATCAGGCGCCAGTTATGTCTCCATTTGTCCCGTCTCTGAGAGTTTAGCACCCTCTCCTTATTCATCTTTCCCAATGATTGGAGGCTCTTTTAGGGTCAGAAGGATGAGACATATTAAAGTTACTGGCTTTGGCATATTGAATACACCACGGGGAACTTGCCAGACTCTGCCTGTGCAGATGGGATACTCTCGGTAGCTCGCTGGGCTGTCTGAGATATATATATATATATATATATATATATATATATATATATATATATACTGTTTCCTTTCTTCCTGTATATATATATAATTATATATATATATATATTTGTTGTTGTTGATGTTGCCTACTATCTGAACTCCATCAAAGATAGTCTGGTATTTATGGAAAATGTGTAGGAAGTGTCTTATGATGTGTTGCGTGGCCACAAAGCAGCCTGGAGTGTGGCGGCGAATGGGTAGTGGAGATCGTCTGCTGGGGCTGGGTCCCTTGGGGCTGGAAGGGCTCTCGCTTGCTCCCCTTTGGGTTACCCTGAGTGAAAACGACCTGGCGTGGAGTCCATATAAATATATATATTGCCTGAATAATATCTATTATATAAAGTGATGGCCTGGAGCGATAGCACAGAGGGTATGGCGTTTGCCTTGCAAACGGCCAACATGGCCGACCCAAATTAAATTCCTCCGCCTCTCTTGGAGAGCCCGGCAAGCTACTGAGAGTATCTTGCCCACATGGCAAAGCCTACCTGTGATGTATTCGATATGCCAAACACAGCAACAATTGTCACAATGGAGATGTTACTGGGCTCACTCAAGCAAATTGATGAAAAATGGGAGGACAGTGACAGTGATATAGAGTGATCATGCATATATTTTATATACATAATGTACTTTTATCATGTCAATATATAGTAATGAATATTTTTATCTGAAACTAATTTTATGTCCTTTGAAAATGGCAGAATTCATATAAATATATTCTTATCCAGACAACTGTTTCCTTTCTTCCTGTTGGACAATATAGGGTTGTCCTTGCTCCTCCCTCAGGGAACTTAGGTTTATTGAGTTACTCCCACAGCAGCGCCCCTGAGGCACACCCAATTCCATAAAACAATAATAATCTTATGTTGCTTTTCTCTTTCCTTTATGTCATTTGCATAAGAACACAGCAATGTTCTTTTTGTATAGACACAGGAAGACAATTCATGCTATGCTTTGTAACATGGGAGTTAATTGACTCCAAAATAACATTTACTCCTGAGCATCCATATTTACTTGACTAAACCTCAGTTTCCCTTAGTTCCTAGCAATCCAAAAACAGGATCTCGACGATGGGACTGGATGGGCCCAGGGCAAGCTGTAAGCTATGCTGCCATCAAAAAGAGACAAGCTAAGTGCCATAGATATATTAAATTAAGAGCATGGTCATGGAACCAACTCTGTCATGATCCAAAATGAAGTAACCGAATAAGACTCCTGTTGGGGTTAGGACAGACTAACTTGGCCTGAGGACTGTGGTCTGGAATATATAGTGAGATGTCCCCAGGAAGAGTCAATCTTTAAGCTTAATATATATCTTACTGTGTTCATGCTAAATGACTAGAAATATTATAAGAAGTAAATTGACTATGATTGTTTAAGTGGATTACTAGTTGAGGAAAGGAGAAAGCAATACACCCTGGATGGAATCCTACCCTTGAGCGGATTTCCTAGTAATCTGGAGTGCTGAACCCTCAGATGAGATGTTTGTCCTTGAGTTAATCTCCTAGAACTTCCCTTGAAGGAGTGGCTTTACTTCTGTTTGTTGTTATTATAATGTTCAACCCACCAATGTTTAACCCCACCTTTCACGATTTCTATGTAACTATGTTGTAAGGGGAGAGTGGAGACTATGAGAAAGAGAGGAACTTTGGGACTTTGAGGACTAGATGGAGGACTAGATGACAATGATGACTGGAAGTAGAGGACTATGCGACTACATTGAGACAAGGAAGAAAATGTAATAAGGTAGAGGACTTTGAGGTCTACAAGACTAGGATGATGGAACAATGATGACTGGGACTAGGACCAAAACTACGACTATGATTGTGCCTTAAGGGGAGAAATTGGACTACGCTGAGGAGGAGTGAGAAGTAAACTGTCTACCCACCAGCTTGGGGCCCAGGTCCTGTTTCTCAGTCGCCCCGTCCTTCAACCGTCCTTCACTGTGAGCCAGCTTGGGGAGGTGGCTCTCGGTCATCAAACACTGGAGTCCCACATGTCCACTCCTTTTCTCTTAGAAAATCACACTTCCCTTTCACACTTCTCTTTCTTTCTCCTCTCTTTCTTTCTCCTTTCTTTCTTTCTTTCTTTCTTTCTTTCTTTCTTTCTTTCTTCCTTTCTTTCTTCCTTTCTTTCTTTCTTTCTTGTTTGTACAATGAGCATTTTCTTTCTTTCCTCCTTCCTTCCTTCCTTCCTTCCTTCCTTCCTTCCTTCCTTCCTTCCTTCCTTCCTTCCTCCCTTTCTTTCTTTCTTCAACATGAGATGCAGAGTTACAGAACTGGGTTTCAGTCATATGATGTTCTAACTTCTATCCCTCTAGCAGTGCATATTTCCCACCACCAAGGTCCGCAATTTCCCTCCCTCCACCTCCACCACACCCCAGCCTGTCTCTATGGCAGACACTTTGCTCTCTCTCTCTCTCTCTCTCTCTCTCTCTCTCTCTCTCTCTCTCTCTCTCTCTGTCTCTCTCTGTCTCTCTCCTTTTCCTTTTGCAATGCAGATACTGAGAGGATATCTTTATTCCTTTTTTTATTCTTAGCACACAGTTCTTATCCAGGACAATCATTTCCAACTGTCTTTGTCAAAAACGGTCCTTTCTGTATCCCAACTGCCTTCTTCCACAGCACTTGAGGCAGGATTCCAACCATGAAGCAGTTCTCCTGGCCTTTGTTTCTACTGTCCTAAACAACTTGCTTAAAAAGTAAATATAAAGCAAATATAATGAAATTTTATTAAAACTCAAAGGTGGAAAATTAAGAAACAAATCAAAGGAACTATATTTTCCTATAACTGTGCCAGAGGCATAGTACAGGGGCTAGACTACTTATCTTACAAGTAGCTGACTGGGTTGGATTCTTGACACCCCATATGGTCCCTTTTAACTCCCCACCAGGAATGAGCCATGAGCAAAGACAGGAATAAGCCCTTAACACTGCCAGGTGTGGCCCAAAGACAAAAACAAAACAAAACAAAACCCTCAAATTAAAAAGTCAGGTCTAGGGGCCGGAGTGATAGCACAGTGGGTAGGGCATCTGCCTTGCATACAATCAACCAGGGTTTGATTCCCAGCATCTCATATAGTCCTTTGAGCACTGCCAGGATTAATTCCTGAGTGCCTGAACCAGGAGTAACCCCTGTGCATCTCGTGGTGTGACCCAAAATGAAAAATATATCAGTTCTACTAGGGGGCTGGAATGATAGCACAGCGGTAGGGCGTTTGCCTTGCACGCAGCCAACATGGCCAACCCGAGTTCGATACCTCCACCCCTCTCGGAGAGCCTGGCAAGCTACCGAGAGTATCTCGCCCTCACAGCAGAGCCTGGCAGGCTACCCGTGATGTATTCGATATGCCAAACACAGTAACAACAAACAAAGTCTCCAATGGAGACGTTACTGGGCCCGCTTGAGCAAATCGATGAACAACGGGATGACAGTGACAGGGATCAGGTCTAGTATGAAAAACCCTTTAGACTACCATAGAATTGAGTTTATAAACCATAGGCTGGGTGGAGAGGAACTGAAAACTTCTTTGGACTTGGGTAAATGAACATTGGCAATTTGAAGGTGGATGTAGAATTTTCACACTGCAGGCTTAAAACAGAAACTTTTACACTGTTGTAACTTTGGTAAACCAATAATACCTCAAATAATTTTTTAGAAAACAAAGTGATAGTAAAACAAAAGAAATATATCAGAAGTCACCTTTAAACCTAAAATTTAAATGATTTAATCTACTTATAAACTCATTTTCATTTTAACTATTAATAAAATAGTGTACCAACTATTAAAATTAGTAGCACTGTAGCACTATCCTCCCGTCATTCTTCAATTTGCTCAAGCGGGCCCAGTAACGTCTTCATTGTGAGACTTGTTGTTGCTGTGTTTGGCATATCAAATACGTCACAGGTAGCTTGCCAGGTTTTGCTGTGTGGGAGAGATGCTCTCGGTAGCTTGCCGTGCTCTCCGAGAGGGGCGGAGGAATCAAACCTGGGTCTTCTGGGTCGGCTGTATGCAAGGCAAACACTCTACCACTGTGTTATCACTCCAGTCTTGACATTTAGCATCTAATAGAAATTCTTTGTAACTATAATTAGCCAAAATGACTGTCTTCGTTATCTCAAAAATTTGAGCATCAAGTTTACAGATGTAATGAATTTCTGCAGTGCCATAATACTCACCTCCAATCTCACTTCACCAATAAAAAAATTCATGAATATGTTTGAGAATGATAAAGTTTTCTCAAGTACTGAATTTTCAGCTTTAAAGAACTTAGGGCCAAGAGGGATAATATAATGTCTTGGATACTTTTCTCTCAGGAAGCCCACCTTAGTTCCATCCTGCTGCCAGCACCACCTGATGTGGCTCCAAAACAAAACAGGAAATCTTTTTTTTTTTTTAATTTATTTATTGAATCACTGTGGGAAAGGTTACAAAGCTTTCAGGTTTATGTCTCAGTCATGCAAATATCAAACACATTTCCCTTTACCAATACTTATTTTTTACCATGAAGAACCCCAATAAAACCCCACCCCCCACCCCTCCCCACTCTATCTGCTTTGATTAGATTCATTGTTTCAATAAAAGATTCACCACTATTATTTAGAGTTTACCCCCCCCCCCCCCAAATCAGACATGCTGAAAAAGCATTGTGAAGTGATTTGCTTTCTACAGCTGGGTTCAAGAATTAAATGTTGGTTTTGGATTTCTGCTATTTTACCTATTGACCCTGGAAGTATTTCTACTGAAAGTCAGATAGTTAAGAAATTGGTTTCTGTGTTCTGGAGTCATGGCCGTGCTGGAGAGCCGCTCGCGGGGGGCAACCGGTGGCCTCGGTAGGGCGTGAAGGGCGGAGCGAAACGCCGCCCTTCCCATGAGGTTTTAGTCGCCCCCACACTCCCGGATCATACCTGCTGTCCACAAGGCTCCCATGTGGCCGCCATCTTTCTTTCCAGAGAGGAGAGGGCGAATGGGGCAACACCCTTTCCCCTCCGGCAGACTTGATGGGCTGGATCAACGCATAGTCCGTTCACTTTTCTGCTCCAAGCTGCTGGTTTCTGCATTAAGTCCTTGTGCTTCTGGGGCCATGGCCGTGCTGGAGAGCCGCTCGCGGGGGGCGACTTGTGACCTCGGTAGGGCGTGAAGGACGGACCGGAACGCCCCCCGACCCATGAGGTTTTAGTCGCCCCCACTCCCCTGGCTCATACCTGCTGTCCACAAGGCTCCCATGTGGCCGCCATCTTTCTTTCCAGAGAGGAGAGGGCAAATGGGGCAACACCCTTTCCCCTCCAGCAGACTTGATGGCCTGGATCAATGCATAGTCCGTTCACTTTTCTGCTCCAAGCTGCCGGGTTCTGCATTAAGTCCTTGTGCTTCTGGGGCCGTGGCCGTGCTGGAGAGACGCTCGTGGGGGGCAACTGGTGACCTCGGTAGGGCGTGAAGGACGGACCAGAACGCCCCCCTTCCCATGAGGTTTTAGTGGCCCCCACACCCCTGGCTCATACCTGCTGTCCACAAGGCTCCCATGTGGCCGCCATCTTTCTTTCCAGAGGGCGGAGGGCGGAAGGGAGCAACACCCTTTCCCCTCCGGCAGACTTGATGGCCTGGATTAACGCATAGTCCGTTCACTTTTCTGCTCCAAGCTGCTGGGTTCTGCATTAAGTCCTTGTGCTTCTGGGGCCGTGGCTGTTCTGGAGAGCCGCTCACGGGGGGCAACTGGTGACCTCGGTAGGGCGTGAAGGACGGACCGGAACGCCCCCCTTCCCATGAGGTTTTAGTCGCCCCCACACCCCTGGCTCATACCTGCTGTCCACAAGGCTCCCATGTGGCCGCCATCTTTCTTTCCAGAGGGCGGAGGGCGGAAGGGAGCAACACCCTTTCCCCTCCGGCAGACTTGATGGGCTGGATCAACGCATAGTCCGTTCACTTTTCTGCTCCAAGCTGCTGGTTTCTGCATTAAGTCCTTGTGCTTCTGGGGCCATGGCCGTGCTGGAGAGCCGCTCGCGGGGGGCGACTTGTGACCTCGGTAGGGCGTGAAGGACGGACCGGAACGCCCCCCGACCCATGAGGTTTTAGTCGCCCCCACACCCCCGGCTCATACCTGCTGTCCACAAGGCTCCCATGCGGCCGCCATCCTTCTTTCCAGAGAAGAGAGGGCGAATGGGGCAACACCCTTTCCCCTCCGGCAGACTTGATGGCCTGGATTAATGCATAGTCCTTTCACTTTTCTGCTCTAAGCTGCTGGGTTCTGCATTAAGTCCTTGTGTTTCTGGGGCTGTGGCCGTGCTCCAAACTTAACTCTGACTTTCAGGGAGAAAGATTGGGTGGTTTACTTCTCATTGATCACTTTGTATATAGAGAGATGTCGCGCGGCCACATAAGCGGCCGCGCGGTTTTGAGAAAAAGTCCTCGTTCCCGCATACTCGAGCTGTGTTTGTAGAGGCTTCTGGTCACCAGGGTTCCATCTGGGGGAGGCGGGATGTGGCACCTACTCCATCTGGAACTTGCGGGTGATCTCGGCTCTTTTTGGAACCTGATTTTTCTTTTTTTTTTTTTCCTCCGGGATCCCGCACCCTCCATGTGTTCTTTCTCTTATGCTGAACGCTTCAAAGATGGCGCTGGGGGGCGGGCTGTGGGCGTGACTTCCGGAATCAGAGGTTACCTGGGAGGTGTAGTCTGGCAGATTTGAGAAAAAGTCCTCATTCCCGCATACTCGAGCTGTGTTTGTAGAGGCTTCTGGTCACCAGGGTTCCATCTGGGGGAGGCGGGATGCGGCACCTACTCCATCTGGAACTTGCGGGTGATCTCGGCTCTTTTTGGAACCTGTTTTTTCTTTTTTTTTTTTTCCTCCGGGATCCCGCACCCTCCATGTGTTCTTTCTCTTATGCTGAACGCTTCAAAGATGGCGCTGGGGGGCGGGCTGTGGGCGTGACTTCCGGAATCAGAGGTTACCTGGGAGGTGTAGTCCGGCAGATTTGAGAAAAAGTCCTCGTTCCCGCATACTCGAGCTGTGTTTGTAGAGGCTTCTGGTCACCAGGGTTCCATCTGGGGGAGGCGGGATGCGGCACCTACTCCATCAGGAACTTGCGGGTGATCTCGACTCTTTTTGGAACCTAAAACAGGAAATCTTTTAAAAATTACTTCAAAAATTTTTAAATTGTAAGCATCTATTCAAACTAACTTGGGTTTACTCTCCTATCTCACATGTATTTTTATATACAAGTACACAAATATAAGCACACCTATGTTGCAAGCAGATAGACTGGGGGGCCTTGTAATGAGTTTTGGGAAAAGAATAAAACTGAAGGAGAAATTTCCCAGCCCTGAAGTAGCCCAAAGGCACTAGGAACTCATTTCTTTGAGATGCAAATCCTGAGTTCTTTGGAAATGGAGAAGAAACTGGAGCGATAACACAGCGGTAGGGCGTTTGCCTTGCACACAGCCAACATGGCTGACCCGAGTTCAATTCCTCCGCCCCTCTCTGAGGGCCCGGCAAACTACCGAGAGTATCTCGCCTGCATGGCAGAGCCTGGCAAGCTCCCCGTGACGTATTCGATATGCCAGACACAGTAACAACAAAGTCTCCAATGGAGACGTTACTGGGCCCGCTCGAGCATACAGATGCAGAGATCCAGGCACCACCCAGTGGATGGATGTAGCTTCTCTGAGCAGAAAAGCTATTAGAGAACCTAAAAGTCACCGTAAGAATATGAAAGGTACAGTTGTAGACTTACAAACTTTTGTGCTTGGGTTTTAGTTATACAATGATTCACTAATAAAAAATTTTTAAAAAGAGAAAAATTGCCACCATTCATAAATAATTCTATACTCAAAAACTAAATAATATTTAAAAAACCCTAGTATAAATAAATGATTCAAGAGGGTTTAGGACCCAGTGATCAATAAAACTAATATTTTTAAGTAAAAAAAATATGAAAGGTGCATCAGGAATCCAAGTTTTTCCCTTTGACAACTCTTCTTTTTATTAAATTGAGTCACACTGAGATACACAGTTATAAAGCTGTTCATTGATTGAGTTTCAGTCATACAATTATCCAACACACATCCCTCCACCTGTGTCCATTTCCCACCACCCCTGGCCCCAATTTTTCTCCTACCACCTCTCCCCAGCCTGCCTCTATGGGTCTATGTAGTCTCTGGCATTATGGTTTGCAATACAGATACTGAGAGATTAACATGTTTGTTCCTTTATACCTGCTTCCAGCACATAATACTTATGCAGAGTGATCATTTCTAAATATCTTTGTCATAAGATTCCCTTCTCTATCCAATTACGTTCTCCCCCAGAACTTGAGGCAGGTTTTCAACTTTGTGGGCTTATCCTCCTAGCCCTTGTTTCTACTGTCCTTGGTCTCATATACCCAACTCCAGTTCCCATGTCAAGTCTTGGATTAATTTTTGTATATTCATTTTCATGTAGAGAACTCCAGGCTAAGACAATTTGGGGAAATTTTGTGTAATTTACCTTTGCTTTTGGCAAACTGTCTCATGCTTGAGGAATATAGAGATTCCCCGATAGTTAACAGTGGCTTTTGCACAGATAGGGACCAGGTCTTCTTGTTGGTAACAACAAGAAAGGGCAGCATGGAACTGGCTTACTTTTCTCTCATACTTCCATTATAAATACTGTGATATGTCCTTGTTGTTGTTTTTTAATTTTTTTGTGTGTGTTTGTCAATTTCTTATTTATGATGACTTTCATGAGGAGTAGGGGAGGTTAACTGAATGACATCATATTAAAACATTGTCAGTTTCTGAGACTTTAAGTGGGTTATTTATTTATTTATTTTTATTTCAACAGTCTCTTTATGTTTTTTTTTAAATCTAATTACCTCAAAGGGGAATGCCCTGCCACAGAGACAGGGTGGGTTGGGGGGGATGGAGGGGGCTGTGGGAGGGATACTGGGATCAGTGGTAGTGGAGAATGGGCACTGGTGGAGGAATGGGTATTCGATCATTGTACAACTGAAACCCAAGCGCACGATCATCCTGTTGTTGGTCGATTTCCTCGAGCAAGCACCAGTAACACTTCCTTCTTCCTAGCCATGAGATTTTAAAAGAGTGATTTCAATGCTCTTTCAGGGTTAGGAGAATGAGACCCATCATTGTTACTGGTATTTGGCATATTGAGTACGACACGGGAAGTTTGCCAGACTCTGCCCTGCGGGCAGGATACTTTTGGTAGCCTGCCGGGTTCTCCAAAGGAAAAATAAGATAATAAGATGTCACGAGGCTGTGAATGTGGCTGCGCACTTCCAGGTTTTATAGTCTCTGCATCTTGGCTGTTGATGGGCAACCTGGTGCTGGTGGCAGCTGGTGGGTGTGACATCTACTTACTGGAATATGGTTGGAGAAGAGTCTCCTGCCCCCGTGCCTGGCTGTCCTCACTGGGGCCCCTTGGAGGGAGGAGGGTTGAGTTTATCTCCCCCCCTGCCCCGAGCAGAGCCCCAGCAGCCACAGCCATGCAGGAACCACTCTCCACATGTCCGGACGGGCCTCATGCATGAAAAAACTGGCAGAGGAACCCAGGCATGTGGTTCCCAGGGCTGAGGTCTCCAAGCCTACTCGGATTGGGACTGGGCCTTCTCCAACCAGCCCCCATTCATAATAAGCAATATAAAATAAGTTATTTATGCCTGCTATTGGGACAAACTTGGTGGTGGTTGGGAAAATTCAAAATAATGATGGTGGAAAGGTGTAACGTGGTGGGATGGGTGTTGAATATTGAATGTAATAAATTATTGTTAACAATTTTATAAAATTTTTTTAAAAATAAGCAAGTAAAAAAGAGACTGGATTTCTAGGTACATTTTACCCATAAAATCTATGGGAAAGGGGGCTGGAGTGATACCACAGTGGCTAGGGCATTTGACTTGCACGCTGTGAACCTGGGTTTAATCCCTGGCACCACCTATGGTTCCTGGAACACCACCAGGAGTAATTCCTGAGAGGGGCTGGAGCGATAGTACTGTGGGCAGAGTGTTTGCCATGTACATGGCTGACCTGGGTTCAATTCCCGGCATCCCATATAGTTCCCTGAGCACCACCAGGGTTGATTTCTGAGTACAGAGCCAGAAGTAACCTTTGAACATTTCAAGGTGTAGCTCAAAAAGAAAGAAAGGGAGGGAGAGAAAGAGAGAGAGAGAGATAAACGAAGGAAGGAAGGAAGGAAGGAAGGAAGGAAGGAAGGAAGGAAGGAAGGAAGGAAGGAAGGAGGGAGGGAGGGAGGGAGGGAAGGAAGGAAGGAAGGAAGGAAGGAAGGAAGGAAGGAAGGAAGGAAGGAAGAGTAATAGATACATTGTTTTTTCTGTAATAACTTGGTAGATCTGAACTAGTTTTGAGTACTTTAACTTGATCTCTGACTTCTTTTTCAGACATTGTGTTCCCCCAATTTGTGTGTTTATTTTTGGGAGTTTCCCAAATAGTGTGCAGGGGACGGGAAGGGTGGGCTACTCCCTGTGATCCAAGGGAACTCCAGGGCTGGTCAGAAGACCATGCAGTGCTGGAATCAAACTTGGTGCTTCTCCATGTCAGGTTCTGATTCTTTGAGATCTCCTGGCCTGAGTAACTGTGTGTGTGCAGAGGGGGCTCAGGGCCTGGCATACAAGGTAAACACTGGTAGACCACATCTAGGCCACATGATAGGTATGGCCTGAATTTCAATGTCAACCCCTTCCAGGCAGTGTTCTGACTCATGCCAGTCACCCCCACATCACATCCCCCCCCCCCAAACTCGGATTCAGTTTTCCTCTTAGAAGTCATCAAAAATTTGTAAATCTACATCTGTACCTAATGGTGTTTCACTAATAAAAAAAAAACATCTAATTACCTTGTCTTTATCTAACAATTTAGACAAAGAAGTATTCCATTCCTAAAGTTACAATGCCACCTTCAGAATCACACTGAATCTGTATAATGCTTTTGGAAGTATTGCCATTTTGACAATGTTAATTCTCCCAATGTGTGAGCAGGGGATGCATTTCCATTTCCATGTTTCCTCTTTTGTTTTTTGAAGTACTCTTTTGTAGTTCTCTTTGTACAGGTCCTTTACATCCTCAATTAAGCTGATTATCAGGTACTTGATTTTCTGAGGCATGATTGTGAACGGGATTGCCTTTTTCATATCACTCTCTTCTCTCTCGTTATTTGCATATAGGAAAGCCATGGACTTTTGGGTATTGATTTTATAACCTGCCACTTTACTATACAAGTCTATTATTTCTAGGATATTCTTGGTAGAGGCTTTAGGGTTCTCTAAATATAGTATCAAGTTATCTGCAAATAGAGTTTGATTTATTCATTTTCTATTTGAATGATGAGCATCTTTTTATGTGCCTATTGGCTATTCATTATTTTTTCTTTAGAGAAGTATCTGTTCATATCTTATTCCTATATTTTGATGGGGTTTCACCATCTTCCATCCTATCCATCCAAATCAGACAAAAAAGGAAGAATGAAACAGCTAAATCATGTAACACTGTAGCACTGTCCTCCTGTTGTTCATTGATTTCCTCTAGCAAAATCTACCAAAAGGCTATAGTTTGATAATCTCTTCTTCATTACTCTATAAACAATACTTAAAATTTAATATTTTTCATGTTGTGCCTTTTCTGATTTATTTTTGTAATGAACACTTAATGGAACTAATTAAATACTAAGGAATAATTTTTTCAGGGATGATTTTGAAAACTGGAATCACTGAATTCGGTAAATAGTTACTGAAAGATAAATGATATATTTTAACTAGGTAAGACAATAGTAAATAATTAACACTTAATCCCTTAAAAGCTTTGCTCTTTTAAAGAGATCTATTTTTACTATAATTTAATTTAATTTAGAAATCAGTATTTTCCTATTTGGACTTATAGTAGTGAGTAATTCTGTCAATGGACTGCTGGTGCCAAAAAACTCCCATCAGCTCTAGAAATACTCAGGTGATCTAAGTAAAATTCTTGTACTAATGAAAAGGGTGATTTTAAAACTGAGCTAGAAGGGAAAATAAATGTGTCAAGGGAGTTAGAATCATTTGTCAAATAGTTGTGCTTGAGAAATAATTATTTAAGGACATTACCATTGACATTTCTATAATTATGGCCTCATACTATCTCTTTGGTCTAGAACTACACATTGGTTGTGATAAATGCCAATAAAACTAATCTTTTTATTAGATAACTAAGGTCTCTAAATGTTTACACTTGAATTTTATCTGTAATAGGTATTAGATATAGTTGCTGCTAAGATACATATAATTAGACCAAAGCATTGACTATACAAAACTAACTGGATGAAGGAATAATTTGAGAAATTTTGAAATAGTTACTATGGCAGCTATGATGTTGGAAAAAGGAAGCCAGATGAGAGACACATGATTTGGAATAGTTTTAGATTCAACTGATGCTAGTTTGGGTCATTTAAAACATAAACTTTGGAAGGGGGGGGGGTCACAACCAGCAATGCACAGGGGTTACTCCTGGCTCATACATTTGGAAATTTCTCCTGGCAGTTCTCAAGGGACCATATGGGATGCTGGGGATCGAACCCAAGTTGGCCGCATGCAAGGCAAACTCCCTACCCGCTGTGCTATTGCTCCAGCCCTAAAACATTAGCTTTTAAGAATTTGAATTTATTAGGTAAATAGGTAAAGGTAAAGGCCCTCCCGTTGATCATCGATTTACTCGAGCGGGCCCAGTAACGTCTCCATTGGAGACTTTGTTGTTACTGTGTCTGGCATATCGAATACGTCACGGGGAGCTTGCCAGGCTCTGCCGTGCGGGCGAGATACTCTCGGTAGCTTGCCGGGCTCTCCGAGAGGGGCGGAGGAATTGAACTTGGGTCGGCCATGTTGGCTGCTTGTAAGGTGAACGCCCTACCGCTGTGCTATTGCTCCAGCCCTTGAATTTATTAAACTGGATAAAATGATAATATACCTGTGGCATTTTTATATATGTTATGTTATAAGGTTTGCTATATATTTCATATAATTTATTGTAAATGTTACACACTGATGTAGATGATTGATTATCTTTTGTGTGCATGATCTTTTTCTTCTTTTTTTTTTTTGAAGTAAAACAGATTTATTTGGAGGATTTTTGAAGGGAAGGAGGAAGAGAAAGTGAGAGAGAGTGGAGAGTAAAAGAGACAGAATATGCTCAAGAGAGAAGGAGGGTTTCTCCAAGGGTGGAGAGAGCCCCTACACGCATCCCAACAATAGAGAAGAAAGCATGAAAGTACACATTTCAAGAGGGGAGATGTGGGCGACAACGTGTGCTCAGGCACCACATGAGCTCGGCTATGCGGGCGCAAGAAGCACACAGGCTCGAAAGAATCTGCACTCTATGATCTGTTTCTTCTTATCTGTAGAATTAAAACGATTCTAAGGGGTGGCAGGATTTAGGGAAGCAAAAAGTTCCAAAGTTTATTAAGTTATGATGCTTTAAGACAATGACTAATAGTTCTGCATAAATATATAACCCCCTCCCTTTCTTTTATAATGCCACTTTTAATTGAGTTCACCCTGTAGTGGAATGATATTACAAATTCTTTCCCGGATCATAGGGGAAGTCTGATTTCCTCAGCACATTTTCTAAATTCTAGAATAGCTTGTTCTATATAATATTCACATCAAGCACTTCAAATAAATGAAAACAAATTTTTGATTGGTGGTATTCTCAGACTAATTTGAACACTTCTAATTAATGTGAGCATGCAGCTTTTATCTTAATAATGAGGCCTCGTCTCTATTCTGTTACTTGATATATGGTCTCTCATGAATCATCAGGAGTAATCCCTCAGTGCAGAATCAGAGTCTGCTGATTCAAAAATCACTCTTGGGGGCACTTGGGGTGCTGGAGACTGGCCCGAGGTCAACCTTTTTCAAGGCAACTGCCTTAACCATTTGTACCATCACTCTGGTCCCTAAAGTACTTATCTTGGATTATATTCGTAAACATGAATTTTAAAGCAATTGATAAATAATTCTGCAATACAAGTGCAAATAAATATTTAATTAAAGGATATTATTATTTTTTGGGGAGTCACACCCGGCGATGCACAGAGATTACTCCTGGCTCTGCACTCAGAAATTACCCCTGGCAGTGTTCAGGGGACCATATGGGATGCTAGGAATCCAAATCAGGTTGGCCGCATGCACGGCCATGACACTACCCACTGTACTATCTCTCCAGCCCCGAAAAGATATTATTAAAGAATATTTTAAAATAAAAATTGAATGAACTGTGTGACTAATGTACATGATATAAGTGTATTAAACTTATTTTCCAGATACATTTTGCATATCTCTGTAATAAAATTAACCTGAGGTAGTGAACTTATTAATGTCCAAAAGTATATCCATTTTTGGATATTTATATATATCCAGATGTCAATCTACATACATATTCAAATAATCAATGTTTGGAGGCTAGAATGATAGTACACTAGGTAGGGTGCTTGCCTTGCAAGCTGACCAGGTTCGATTTCTGAACCTTTTCTGGTCTTCTGAGCATCAAGAGGATTAATTTCAGGAATAACCCCTAAGCTTTGCTGGGTATAACCCCAAAACCAAAACCAAAACCAATGTTTGCATGTACACATGCATTTATGTATAATATTTATATGTATGTGTGTGGGGGGTGGTTGTTTATATACTTACACAGTTTAGGTCATCCTGGAATAGAAGAAAAAATCTTTTCCTTTCTCTCTCTCTCTCTCTCTCTCTCTCTCTCTCTCTCTCTCTCTCTCACACACACACACACACACACACACACATATAAAAATTCCTAACTCGCAGTTTTAGAACTTTCTCACTATCATGATGTTTTGTTGTTTTGTGCACATTTAGTTTGGTTTTCTTCATCTAATGTATTTCCTATTTTTGGTTTTGCATTTATGTTGTTGCAATGACATTGTTCACAGAAACTTTCAAGTTGGTGTTAACAGTGTGTAAACATGATCTGTAATTACTGCCCCAATCATTAATTTATGATTGTATATGTTCGATATGCCAGACACAGTAACAACAAAGTCTCCAATGGAGACGTTACTGGGCCCGCTCGAGCAAATCGACGATCAACGGGAGGGCCTTTACCTTTACCTTTACCTTATGTCTATATATTTGTTTATTATTATGTTCACTTTTATTTTAGACCACCAAATATCATTAATTCTGATGAAGCAAGAAACAGAAAGTAAATTGAAACAAATCATTAGATTTAATCTAAGAACCAAGGCTACCAAAGGAGGGTGTGGAGATTTAAGAGATGGACCTGGGGGAGATGACGATCAATGGATATGTTATGGGAAACTGGAACTTAGTTAACATAGATTATTAACAGTGATGAAATTTGCACCTTCAACATATTCAATCATGCAATATTCTATTTTTAATTTTAAAATAACATCAATTGTAGTATTCTATCACTATTTTCTGCAGAAATCCTCTAAAGTTTTAAATATAATTCAATTTGTCAGTATTTGGAGTATACTTTAAAGGCTTTTCTTTTGTTTCTCATAGTTTGACAAGTTTTATGTAAAAGTCAGAAATATATTTTTTACAGACATTTATGGCCCTCGATCAACTTTGAAATATTGCTATCCACTCCAGAAAAGATGACGTATCAGGCATACCATGGAAAAGGTCTCTAGTGTCTTATTTTATTTTTAATACCCAAACAAAGCAACTTTCGGAAGCCGGCCCTAAGTTCTTTAGTTCTAAGTGCATAAACCATTGGGTTGAAGGAAGGGGGAATCACATTGTGTAGCACGTTGAGTAGAACTGGAATCAAAGTAGCCTTAGATTCTGCCAGGTGAGTTATTGAAACCACCACAACAGCTGTGTAGAAGAAGAGAATAAGGATGAGATGGGAGCTGCAAGTGCTCAGAGCCTTGGATGCAGCTTCAGCAGAGTTAAGTTTAAGTACAGAGCGGAGGATCAAACTATAGGACAATAATATAAGGCTTAGATCACTCCCCATTCCAACCCAGGCCAGAACCAATTGACAGATGCTATTCGGTCTTTTGTCGTCACAAGCGAGGCTTGTAACCCCAAGATTAGAGCATAGGCAATGATCGATCTCATTTTTGGAACAATAATTACGCTGGGCTGCAAGCACGGGCACGGGAACGACACATAATCCATTTCTAAGCACCATGAACAGTGTAGCTTTGAAGATTAAGCCATTGGTGACAATTGATGGGTAACGAAGAGGGTGGCAAATGGCTACATATCTATCAAAGGCCATGCACAGGAATATCCCAGACTCCATGCCAACAAAACAGTGAATGGCATAAATCTGAGCAAAACATTCAGGAAGGCTGATGACGTTCGCCTTAAACCAGAAGATGGCCAGGATCTTGGGCATGATGGTGGTGGCCAGACCCATGTCCACCACAGACAGAATGCTGAGGAAGTAGTACATCGGCTGCTGCAGGGCAGGATCCTGGAAGATGGTAATGAGGATGAGGATGTTAGCACCAATAGCTATGAGGTAGAGTAGAGCTAATGGCAAGGAGAGCCAGTGCTGCCAGCTGTGAATACCTGGCAATCCCATCAGGATGAATTCAGAGACTTGGAATTTGGAGGTATTGGAGGCTTTCAGAGATTCAGACATATTTTTCTATGAGGAAAAGAAAACAGTTTTCAAAGTCACTCTCTAAAGATGATCATCATCTGACATTATTTTAAAACTGTGTATATACAGTATACTTTGTTATAACAAAATGATTCTGGTAGTCTATCGTTTATAGTAATCCATGACAAATTAACAAGTTTTTAGAGTTATCAAAAGAAAGAAAAAATTAAATTAATAAGTACTTAGTCAACAACTTAGGATAAATTCATCATATCGAAATCTTAATTCGTGTTGTCTTAGTTGTTTTAGTAGGAACAACTATAAAAATATACTTCTACCTTTTTGTTTTCCCCTTGGGAATGGGGAGATAGGAGTGTTTGTGCTGCAATTGACTGTACTCAGGTCTTTCTGCTGGCAACATTCAGAGACAGTTTTTAGAGAAAAGGGTCAAATCTGGTTCAGTACCATATCCTCTGCAGGGCAAGTATTGATACTCTGTACTCTTTCTAGCTCTTCTCATTGTTTTAAATTTTTTGTCTATTCAGGCACTTAATCAAAATAAGAGAACGTATTTGCTCTCCTCCAAATTGTCCCTAGTGTCTTTTGGATGTTTCATTTTTGGTGCTTTATTTATTCATTTATTTTGGCTTGTGGACCACACCCAGCAGTGCTCAGGTCTTAGTTCTGGTTCTGCACTCCTGTGGAGTGATCTCTGATTGCAGACGTATAATATTCTGGCAACAATCCCACCAATGGTGTGAAATTGCCTCCACCTATGTTCCCAGGTTCCTGCTCAGACCCCAAACCTCCCCGCCCGTCCTCTTGACAGGTACCTTTTTATGTTTATTTGTTAAAATTTGGGTCTCAAGATTTCAGTGTTGGTCACTCAGTGGTTTCGTCACATACCTGTATCTTTCACTTAATGCCACTGATGCACCTGAATACTCTTGATGTATGTCTCCCATTGCTTCACATCTTCTATCTCTTCTCCCCCTTTCCTTTGTATCCTCTTTCCTTATCCTCCCTAAACTTAATATTTATAGGTGATATAGGCAATCCCCCTAGAATTCATTGAATTCTCTCATCGGTTACTCTAACTCTCACATAGGTGATACTATCCCATGTCTATTCTTTTTCTCCTTGCTTAGTTCATTTATGATGCTATCTTCTAGTTCCATCCATGTTACAAAGAATTTCATGATTCATTCATTCCTTACAGCTAAATCGTATTCCATTGTGTACTTAAACACATCTTCATGTTGATCCAGATGTTTATTAACTAACACGGGATAGCCATACTTGTCAATGTATAATTATGAGATGCTCTGTAACCTAGCCTGGATGGGGTTAAGTGGCTGAGCCAGGTTTTGAGATTTTGATTTTAGCTGATAAACAAAAATGACCAACCCGTTATATTTAAGATACTGCCATTTCTTAAATATGTTTATTTAAGTTAACAGTTTCATAGCTGTTCAGATATTGACTCATCTCTCTGTGACTTTTTTCCCATAGATATTATTCTCCATGGAAATCTAACTAGACAAACCTTAAATGAAGAAATGCATACTTGTGTTTCCTGAACAGTTATTTATTTTTGTTGATTTATTTCTTTTGAGTCATACATATATAATGCTCCTCTTCAGTACTTGTTTTTCAATTATCTTACCTAGTAATACTGTCTCTTTTCCCATGTTTCTTTATACCATTAATAATATTTTTCTAAAATTTCTGTCCCCCTGAATAAAAATAACTTGCATCCTAACACATTATCAGGATATAGAACTTATTAATTTCTAAAATAATATTCAAATTCCTTTGTAGTACAAAAGCACTCTGAAAAGTTTTTAAAAGCACTGTTGGTGCTATAGAGATAAGACAAAGACTAAGGCACTTGCCTGGATTGCAACCCGCCATTACTCCATCCCAGGCACTACATGTGGTCTCCTAACACTTGCAGAAGCTCTCTCATTTGTGAACAAGGTCATTAACTGTCCTCTGGCTGTTTCCACTTGTATCCTACATTTCACATGCTCTTCATGTTTGCCATTTACTTCAATTATTAATGTTGTTAAGTACTTAAAATCTTTTGCAGGATAAGAAAGTGCTTGTGAAAACTGCTGCAGGTTATTGAGGACAGAGAGTTAGAAAATGTTCTAAAATATAGGATAGAATTTAAGCTTGTGCTTACTATTTAAAACAATGTCATTAATTATACTAGTTAGGGGGTTATTCTTTTTTTTATTAAAAAAATTTTTAATAGTGAGACATCATGAGGTACAGTTGCAAACTTACACATTTTTGTGCTTGGGTTTCAATTATACAATGATCAAAGACCCATCCCTCCACCAGTGCCCATTTCCCACCATCACGGATCCCAGGATCCCTCCCACCCCCCATCCCCCCCATCCCACGCTGTCTATGTGGCAGGGCATTCCCCTCTGTTCTCTCTCTCCTTTTGGGTGTTGTGGTTTTCAAAAGAAACATTGAGTGGCAATCATGTTTGGTCTATAGTCTAATTTCACCATGCTTCTCCCATCCTGGGAGGATCGTCCCAACACCTTTATTTGGTGTTCTAGGGGATTATTCTTGATATAATTATTTCTACATTCAGAAAATATATGAGAAGGTTATGTGGCAAATCAAACGTGGTAATATTAAGAGGAAAGTACTCATTCTACCAGCACATTCTTCAGATATTACTCATTCTACAGATATTATTTTCTGCTTCTGTATGAAAATGTGTATACTGACAAATAATGAGATAAATTATCTTTTCAATGACGTATATAGATGATAAATAGTAAAGTCTTATAAATATTTACAGAGAAAAGTACAATAGTAATAGACACAAAGAGGCATACTTAAGACGTTTATTTTACATTGAACTTTTAGGAAAAGTTTAAAACTTTTAAAATTGTAGAACAAATTTTCCCAAGAGCTCTATTACAATAGCTTCAGAGTATGCAACCCATTGGACTTCAAAAATCTGGTATAGATTTTTAGAAATCCTCATTTTATATATTTCCATATAAAATGGAAAGCTTTATATCTTTAATTTTTCCTTTACTTTCTTCTTCTTTTTTACCCTCTTCATATATAGGTGATACAGAAGGAGTAGGTTTAAGCACACAGAAATAAAATGACTGTTTTTCTTTTCTGTTGTTGTTTTTATTCCTAACTAGATTATCTAATTTCTAGTTCACCTTAACAGGCCCCCTTTAAACTGTTCTTCAAATAGGCATACTTTTCTTAGAGCAGAACAGGCTAGTCATTATGTAGCATGCTCCCAAAGCAACATAAGAAAGTTTTGGATGAGTTATAGGAAGCTCTTTAAGTAGTCAATGAAAGCTAACAAGGATTTTAGTAGAGACATATATAATGTGTTATCAAGGGAAGAAGTTTTTGTACTGAGCAAATAAAAATACAGACCTGTTTGGAGAAAGCGTCTTTCGCATGAATTGAAGATGTCTTTTCAGTTGAAAAAATAGTAACAAAGTTAAGTGCATTTGGAATTTATGGGAAATAATGAGCAGCTCAGTGGTCTAAAGTTAACAGAGCTCCTTTGGTCGTATAAGAGAATGGTCCATCGAGATAAGCTGAATTCCTAAGATACCAAATCCCAAAAGGATGGAAAAAAAATAATTCTGAAATAAGCTTCTATTAATGTAATTTTAGTACTTACATAAGTAAAATATTTCCATTTGTGAAGCTAAAATAGAGGTTATAAAAGCTGAGTAATTTCATTAATGGATGAGTGGCTTCGTGAGAGTAGAAATAAATAGGTTATTCTAAAATCTGTGATTAGAAATTTTACCTGAAAAAAAATCCCTTAAATGATAAAGCATTTTTTTGTTATAAAATAGTACATGTCTAGTTCCTTCTATAGCATACCTAAAAAGATCAATAAAATTATTGTAACCCTTTGTTCTTATGAAGGCTGTGGCCTAGTAGGGAGGGGAAGATAAAATTCTAAATAAAGAAAATGTATAATGACAGTCTGGTAAAAGTGATTTAAATCAGAAATTCACAGGGATATCAGAGCATTAATCAAGTAATTAAATCAGTCTTAGAGTCAGAGAATGGTTCCCTAGAGAAATAGTAATTAGTGCTGAGATCAAAATTTGAGTAGGAATTAACCAAGATATATGTTCAGTGGATGAAGCATCATGCAAACGTTAAGGTGCTGAAATATTTAACATAAAGGACTATTGTTGGGTAACATTGCTTTGTCCTTCAAGAAGCTTAGGTTTTATCTGGTTACACCCATTAATCTGGTTACACCCATCAATCTGGTTACACCCACCACAGTGCTCCAGAGGCACTTCCACTTCCATTGTGTTTACATGTAAACATGTAAACAGTCTTTCCTATGCTCTCCTTCCCACCCAGTTAATCAGCTTTCCCCTTAATCAGATTTTGTTAATTTGTAAGATCAGTTTCCCAGAAATCTATGATTTTATATGTATGAGTGAAATATTGCCCTTTTCCTCTCCTTATGCCTTATGAATAGTTTACCTTAAAGTAATATCCTTTTTGTATAGATACAGAAAGAACGTTAACATTATGCTTTGTAATTTAGGATTTGATTGGCCTTGAATATTATTCACTCCCAGGCATCTTTCTCGACTTAAGCCTCAGTTGCCCTTAGTTCCTAACACCCCAAAAGCAGAGTCCCGACGAGGGACTGAATGGACCCAGGGCAAGCAGTGAGCTACCCTGGCAGCGAAATGGGCCAGGCCAAAGTGCCACGATTCTTAACTATAAGTTAAGAGTTTGATCATAGACAAATGCTGTCATGATCCAAAGGTAACGACAAGACTAGGATCCTGCTAGGGGTGGGAAAGACTATCTGTCCTGAGCACCGTAGTCTGAGATCGAGATGGCCCTAGGAGAGCAATTCTATAAGTTTAAGATATTTCTTACTGTATCCATACAAAATGATTTATATTATATTTTTATATGCTTGTCGGACAAGGAGAGGAGAGGCACGCCCATGGGATTCTGCTCTAGGGTGGGTCCTCCTGCTAAGGAAGGATCTGTCCTAGGAGCGGTCTTCCCTGAGGCTAAGATTTCTACCCCTGTTGATCTCCACCCCTATTGATTGTGACCCCACCTATGTAATTGTTTTCCCCAATTTCTCTTGGAGGGAGATATAGGAGAGAGGAGATTGGGCAAAGGGGGGCAGAGATAGAGAGACAGAGGAGGAGAGGAGAGAATCAGAATAAACTACGACTAATACCAACCAGCCTGGCCCTCGTTCCTTCCTCCGCCTGACCATCGCCATCGACCTCTCCGGGGTGGTAGAAGGGTGAGACTACCGAACGCGGGTGGCGGGAGAGATAGAGCCGCTGCCGTGTGGGTGCCGTGCCCCCTCTTGTGTGAGCATACACAACTATAAACGTGGCTTGAGTCTTAAAGTTGGTGAAAATGAGAAATTCTAGAAAATAATAGATAAAATAAAATAAGACACTAGAGACCTTTTCCATGGCATGCCTAGTACTGTGGCTTTTCTGGAGTGGATAGCAATATTTCAAAGTTGATCGAGGGCCATAAATGTCTCTGAAAATATATTTCTGACTTTTTATACAAAACTTGTCAAACTATGAGAAACAAAATAAATAAAAACTATTAACGTATATTCAAAATATTGACAAAAGTGAATTCTATTTGGGCTGGAGCGATAGCACAGCTGTAGGGCATTTGCCTTGCACGCAGCCAACATGGCCAACCCGAGTTCTATTCCTCCACCCCACTCGGAGAGCCCGGCAAGCTACTGAGAGTATCTCGCCCGCATGGCAGAGCGTGGCAAGCTACCCGTGATGTATTCGATATGCCAAACACAGTAACAACAAAGTCTCCAATGGAGACATTACTGGGCCCGCTCAAGCAAATTGATGAACAATGGGAGGACAGTGATAACGACAGTGAATTATATTTATAACTCTGGAGGATTTTTACAAAAAAAAGTGATAGAATACTACAATTGATGTGATTTTAAAATTAAAAATAGAATATAGCATGATTGTACATGTTGAAGGTGCAAATTTCATCACTGTTCACAATGTATGTTAACTAAGTTCCAGTTACCCATAACACATTCATTGACCGTCATCTCCCCCAGGCACATCTCTTAAATCTCCACACCCTCCTTTGATAACCTTTATGTTTAGAGTAGAATCTAATGTTTTGTTTCAATTTACTTTTTGTTTCTTGCTTCATCAGAATTAATGATATTTGTGGGGCTGGAGTGATAGCACAGTGGTAGGGCATTTGCCTTGCATGCCGCCAGCCTGGCGAGCTGGGTTTGATTTGTCCACCCCTCTTAGAGAGTCCTTCAAGCTACCGAGAGTATCTCGCCAGCATGGCAAAGTCTGGCAAGCTACCCATGATGTATTGGATATGCCAAACACAGTAACAACAAGTCTCACATCGGAGACGTTACTGGGCCCACTGAAGCAAATCGATGAGCAATGGGAGGACAGTGACAGTACCGTGACAAGGGGTCTAAAATAAAAATGAATATAATAATTAACAAATATATAGACATATACAATCATAACGTCTCCATTGTGAAACTTGTTGCTACTTTTGGCATATCAAATACACCACAGGGAGCTTGCCAGGCTTTGCCATGTGGGCGGGATACTCTCGGTTGCTTGCTGGGCTCTCTGAGAGGGACAGAGGAATCGAGCCCGGGGCTGCCGCATGCAAGGCAAACTCTCTACCTGCTGTGTTATCGCTCCAGTCCAAGATATCATAATCTTAAAAAAATGCTTTTTTCTAAGGGGACTTTGGGCCACAGTGATCAGAAACTATTCCTAGCTCTGTGCTCAGGAGTGACTCTTGGAAGTGCTTGGGGAACCATATTCAGTACTGAGGACTAAATTGAAGTCAGTCAGTTGCATGCAAGACATGTGTCTTACCTGCTGTACTATCTCTCTAGCCTCATACTCTTGTTAATGGGATGACACAATACCATCTACAAGATCCACAAAAAAAAGTCATGCACAGTGCAGAGATTTTTATATTTAAGTGTAATATCTAAATTTAAAGAGATGAATAGATAATACAGTAGGTAGAGCATCTGCCTCACACACAGTCAACCTGGGTTCCATCCTTAGCACCACATGTGCTGAACCCTACCAGTAGTGAACTCTGAGCATACGACAAGACTAAGTCCAATGTATCTTCAGGTCTGTCCCCAAAACATATGAACAAAAAAGCAATCAGAAAAGTTTTATTAAAATTTTCAGTTTTGGGGAGGGAAATTTTTATGTTAACTTTGTTGTTTTGTTTTGGGTCCACACCCAGCAGTGCTCAGGGCTTGCTCCTGGCTCTGAGCTAAAGGTAGTACATGGGATCAAACCTGGGTAGACATTGTATCAAGTAAGTAGTTAACTCCAATTCTGCCTCTTTTGTTCCAAAATGTAATTTAAAAGTTTAAAGTAGCTATTTCAGTAAGCATTAGTGTCACTAAAAAGATAATAGTATAATCAGATCACAGATCACAGATCATCCTGTTATTCTTCAATTGCCTTGAGCAGGCCCCAGTAACGTCTCCTTCGTCCTAGTCCTGAGATTATATTCAAGGCTCTTTAGGAGAATGAGACCCATCATTGTTACTGGTATTTGGCATATTGGGTACGCCACAGGGAGTTTGCCAGACTCTGCCGTGTGGGCAGGCTACATTCGGTAGCCTGCCAGTTTGTCAAAGTAGGAATGAGATGTCATAATAAGATGCCGCGCGGCCGCGAATGCGGCCACGCGGTTCCGGGAGCTGGTTTTTATAGTCTCTGAGTCTTGGCTGCTGATGGGATTACACGGCGCCAGGGGGCCAGTTGGTGGGTGTGACCCCCACCTACTGGAATTTGGAGGATCTGGGTGGAGGATGCTCGACTCCAATCCGAGTAGGCTTGGAGATCTCGGCCCTGGAACCCACGTGGCTTTGTCCCTCTGCCGGTACCTTCAGGTCTGCGGAGAGTGGTCTCAGCATGGTGGTGGTGGGTCCTTTAGGTCTTCGGCTGCCGGGGCCCTGGTCAGGGCGGGGAGGAAAGCTCAACCCTCTCCCCTCCAAGGGGCCCTGGCGAGGAATAGCCAGGCGCGGGGGCAGGAGACTGAGATAGTATAATAACATACTAATAAATTGGTACATATCTATTTAATTAAAAATAAGTAGTTCCAAATGTGTAATAGAAATTAATTTTAGGAAATTGTATTGGTGCTTGCTAGGCTTTGCCGTGTGGCAAAATACTCGAAATACTCGAAATACTCGAAATACTCTCGGTAGCTTGCCAGGCTCTCCGACAGGGGCGGAGGAATTGAACCTGGCTTGGCCGGGCTGGCTGTGTGCAAGGCAAATGCCCTACCACTGTGCTATCTCTCCAGCCCCAGTTTATAACATTAATTTCAAAATAACCAGTATACGTGAGTATTATATACTTATATATTTGCAGTAAACTTTTATTAAATAATAATAATTCTGTTTGGAATGGAGTTATCACAAGTAGATGAAAATACCAGTCTACATTGCAATCCATATTTTTAAAAATATATTTAATATATATCTCAATACATTTATACTTGTGGATATTTTTAAATAAGGAAAGAAGTCCCAAAAACATCAATTGTAAAATTGTGGATGTTTGTCCCAGTGTTGTGTTAAGTAATAAATTGACATGCATTAGGTCTAAGTTTAAGGCATACCACATGGTGGTTTGCTTTACATTTATTGTAATATTGCAATAAGTTCAAATAACATCCACATTTGCATATAGGTACAATAAGAAACAAAGAGGTATAAAGAGAAAAAATGTTTGGGAGGAAATGTCAGTATATTCAACTCTGTTCCATTGGTATGCAGCTCTGCCTTTGTTCCAGTACCATGCTGTTTTAATTATTACTGTTTGTGTATAGGAAAGCCATGGATTTTTGTGTATTGATTTTATAGCCTGCCACTTTACTATACAAGCCTATCGTTTCTAGGAGTTTCTTGGTAGAGGTTTTAGCATTCTCTAAGTATAGTATCATATCATCTGCGAATAATGAGAGCTTAATTTCTTCTTTCCCTATCTGAATGCCCTTAATATCTTTTTCTTGCCTAATCGCTATTGCAAGTTCTTCCAGTACAATATTGAACAGTAGTGGAGAGAGTGGGCATCCTTGTCTCGTCCCTGAACTTAGGGGGAAGGCTCTCAGTTTTTCCCAATTGAGGATGATGTTTTCTGTAGGTTTGTGGTAGATGGCTTTAACTATATTGAAGAAAGTCCCCTCTATCCCCAATTTGGCAAGGGTTTTCATCATGAATGGGTGCTGGATCTTGTCAAATGCTTTCTCTGCATCTATTGATATGATCATATGATTTTTATCTTTTCTTTTGTTGATATGATGGATTATGTTGATTGATTTTCGAATGTTGAACCATACTTACATCCCTGGGATGAATACCACTTGGTCATGATGTTATCTAATCTTTGATAAGGGGGCAATAAAAGTGAAATGGAGCAGGGAAAGCCTCTTTAATAAACTGTGCTGGCAAAACTGGATGGCTACATGCAAAAAAGTGGGCTCAGATCTCTGCCTAACGCCATGCACAAAAGTAAGATCGAAATGGATTTATGACCTCAACATCAGACTGGAAACCATAATGTTTATTGAAGACAAAGTTGGCAAAACTTTCCATGATATTGAAGCGAATGGTATCTTCAAAGATGTCAAGCCACTGGCCGAGCAAGTGAAAACAGAGATAGACAAATGGGACTATCTTAAACTAAGAAGCTTCTGAACCTCAAAAGAAACTCTGACCAAAATACAAAGACAGCCTACAGAATGGGAAAGGATATTCACCAAATACACATCCGACAAGGGGTTGATATCAAGGATATACAAAGTACTGGTTGAACTCCACAAGAAGAAATCACCCAACTCCATCAAAAAATGGGGCGAGGAAATGAACAGAAACTTCCACAAAGAAGAAATCCAAAGGGCAAAAAGGCACACGAGAAAATGCCCTACATGACTAATCATCAGAGAGATGCAGATCAAAACAACAATGAGATATCATTTCACACCACAGAGACTGGCACACATCCACAAGAACAAAAGCAACCGGTGCTGGCGCAGATGTGGTGAGAAAGGGACCCTCCTTCACTGCTGGTGGGAATGCCGGCTGGTCCAACCCTTTTGGAAAACAGTATGAACGATTCTCAAAAAATTAGAATTCGATCTCCCATTTGACCCAGCTATAGCACTCCTGGGAATATATCCCACAGAGGCAAAAAGGTATATTCGAAGTGACATGTGCAATTGTTTGTTCATTGCAGCACTCTTTACAAGAGCCAGAATCTGGAAAAAATCTGAGTGCCAGAGAACAGATGACTGGTTAAAGAAACTTTGGTGCATTTACACAATGGAGTACTATGTAGATGTTAGGGCTGGAGCGATAGCACAGCGGGTAGGGCGTTCGCCTTACAAGCGGCCAACATGGCCGACCCGAGTTCGATTCCTCCGCCCCTCTCAGAGAGCCCGGCAAGCTACCGAGAGTATTGGATATGCCAGACACAGTAACAACAAAGTCTCCAATGGAGACGTTACTGGGCCCGCTCGAGCAAATCGACAATCAACGGGAGGGCCTTTACCTTAGAAAAGATGAAGTTATGAAATTTTTATACAAGTGGTACTACATGGAAAGTATCATGTTAAGCGAAATGAGTCAGAAAGAGTGGGGTAGACACAGAAAGATTGCATTCATCTGGGGAACATAAAGCAACAAAAAGGGAGACTAACACCCAGGAATGGCTGAGATTAGTACCAGGAATTTTTGCTCCATGACTTGAAGGCCAGCCACACGTGCTAGGTGAAAAGGAAGCTCAGATAGAGAAGAGAGCACCAAATAAAGGGTGTGTTGAGGACCCTTCCAGGGTGGGAGAAGCATGCTAAAAGTAGTCTATAGACCAAACATGATTGCCATTCAATGCCTCTCTTGCAAATCACAGCACCCAAAAGAAGAGAGAGAACAAGGGGGAATGCCCTGCCACAGAGGCAGGGTGGGATGGGGGGGTGGGGGGTGGGGGGTATGCTGGGACCCGTGGTGGTGGTGAATGGGCACTGGTGGAGGGATGGGTACTTAATCATTGTATAACTGAAACCCAAGCGCAAAAATTTATAAGTCTTTAACTGTACCTCATGGTGTTTCACTAAAAAAAAAAAGAAAAAATGGTTTATAAATCTCTAGGATGTGTGTCATGCAGCTATGCTAACTATAGTTTTTATATTATAATCATTCTGTAGTACTTACTCATCTTAACATTTGAAAAGTTGTGCATTTTGACAGTCTTCCTCCAATTTTCCTTACCAAGTTTCCTTCCTTTTGTAATTACAAGATTGACCTCATTTTCTGAGGTTTTTATTCTTGTTTTAGATTCCTTATGTAAATGATGTTATGCAGTACTTGTCTTTCTCTGACCTCTTTCATTTAGCATATCTTCAAAGTCCATGTGTATTGTCACAAACTGTAAGATTGTCTCATTTTTTTAAGGCTTAATAACATTACATTGCTTCCAACTGTGGATCGACCCTTCTGGACCTTGTTTCTACTGTCCTTGGGTATTAGTCTCACACTATATATATTTTTATATGCCAGACACAGTAACAACAAAGTCTCCAATGGAGACGTTACTGGGCCCGCTCGAGCAAATCGACGATCAAATCCCACAAATAAGTGCCATCACTCTATGTCAGTTGTTCAAATTTCTTTTTTAAATCCTTATTTCTCCATAAGTATCTTCTTTGATATTATTGACAAACACTATTTTTTTTTTTTGGCTTTTTGGGTCACACCCAGAGATATTCAGAGATTATTCCTGGCTCTACACTCAGGAATTACTCCTGGCAGTGCTTGCGGGATCATATGGCACGCCGAGGATCGAACCCAGTTCAGCTACGTGCAAGGCAACCAACCTGTACTATCGCCCGGGCTAAACGCTATCTTTTAAGACACCACTCTGTTTTACAAAATCAGTAAATATATGTTGCTATTTATTTTAATATATTTTAAATAGGTAAAATAATGTAATTTATGGTTTCTAATTATCATGATCTTTTTTTCCTGAGCATTATCATCATTTACATTGTCCTAATTTGAATGGTAAATGTAACAAGCCTATTATTTTTATTGCCTTTCTTTTCTATAGAACCATAATATTAAACTTTCTTTTTCACTTAAACGTTAGTTTTTTAAACTGAAGTTCATGTTCTAATATCTCTAGCCTAGCTTACAGAGTAGAAAATTCTTAGTAAACTTGACTAAATAAAAAGAGAAAACTACATGAGTAAAAGAAGAAATTGAAAAAAATTAGTGTGTGAGTAAAAGAAAAACTTATTTCAATCTATTTTCTAAAGGGTATTGTGTAACAGGAAAGTATAAATTTGTGATAGTATTTATTCTTATTTTTTTAATATAGTATCATATTTTTATTCTTGGAAACATCTTATCTCCTGGTTAATGTATGCATACACAAAATAAGTTTATTAACTTACTAATTATTTTTGGGTACTAACAATGAAGAGCTTTTTCTCTTTTTTCCTCTTCCTGTAAAGGATAACTTGATTCCCAAAACAACACTGGTATCTCTAATACTATGAACTATTACCTTGGGGCACATTACATATATTTTTCCACTAATGACCCAGTTCAATAGTACAAATATCAAGGATGTGAGAGGTTGGTAACTGGTTACACATTTATTCTATTAATATTTTAAAACTAAGAACCTGAACACCTGGACCAGATTACATTTATCTACGTTTATAGACAGAAATAGAGGTATATAAAATATGCAAAAGAGGAAATAGTGCCAATATTTTTCTTGTAGGCAGAATTATCAATGGAGGGGGGTTGAATAGTTATTAATTATTTATTATTTTTTCAGAATAAATCTTAAGTTTCATTCACAAAGCTTAAAATCAAAACTTTTGCATGAGATTAGGTATTTTATAAATGGTGTTTTCCCAAATATGACATTAAAATTCAAGGCAATATTTTTACTATTATTGCTTTCTTTTATATTTACATATAAAAATAGAAATTATGATTATCATTTCGTTAGTAGTCAAAGTCAGTTGAAGTACTTTTTGACTGGTGCAAATGGGTAAAAAACTGTGAAATATGTCTTAATGATTAGACTAATGGTCGGAATAATCTTGCTTCTTACATATCCCTCTTCATGATCACAACCATCCTGTTATTCGTCGATTGCCTCGAGCAGGCCCCACTAATGGCTCCTTCGTTCTAGCCCTGAGACTTTTTTTTTAAAAAAAGGCTCTTTCAGAGTTAGGGGAATGAGACCCTTCATTGTTACTGCTATTTGGCATATTGGGTATGCCATGGGGAGTTTTCCAGACTCTGCCATGTGGGCAGATTACATATCCCTCTTAAATCCTCAAAATCATAGTTCTAATAATCAATTGATTCCTGCAGTGACTAGTTTATAATTTTGTTTCATTTACTTGGATTTACAAAATATATCTAATATAATTTTTAAAAAGATTGTAGACCTAAAGGACTGCAGATGACTTAATGAAAAGGATATTTATACCTGTAAATCTTATAAGAAGACAGATGCAGAAGTTCGTCAATTGCCTCGAGTAGGCACCAGTAACGTCTCCTTCATCCTAGCCCTGAGATTTTTTTCTTTTTTTTAAAGTGCCATATTCAAGGCTCTTTCAGGGTTAGGAGAATGAGACCCATCATTGTTACTGGTGTTTTGCATATTGGGTATGCCACGGAGAGTTTGCCAGACTCTGCTGTGTGGGCAGGATACATTCGGTAGCCTGCCAGTTTGTCCAAAGTAGGAATGAGATAATAAGATGTCGGCCTCATTCAACCAGTTACAGCCCCCTCCAGGGCTTGGGACTCTCTCTGGGCATGCGCAGCTAGCTTGATCCCCTAGAACAGCCGGTTTTTCCCCTTGATCTGCGTGGGACGAGAACTGAGGCCCACCTCTCCGCAACAAAACCGAACGTCTCCGGGTACTCGCTCCTCATTCAACCAGGTACAGCCCACCGCCCAGCGCCAGGGACTCTTTCCGGTGCTGCAGCTGCGTTAGCAGCCGCGAAATATTCTCCAACTACATATGCCATAGGAACCATAAGCTACCCTCTTAGATGTAACCTTCTCTAGGTTACCTCAGCCACTAGAAACACAATAGCCAATAACTCATAAGCCTATTTAAACTCACACTGCATATCAAGCAGAATAGTAACAGTGAATGTGAAGGACTAAACCACACTTGTCACAATGGTAAAGCAACGCAAAAGTCCACCGAACTTTCTTATTGAAGAGTCTAGCCCAGAAGACACCAACAGTACTGTAGTGTTAGACAACTTCTCTGACAAGGAATTCAGAAGGGAGCTAGTTAGGATGCTTAGGGAACTAAAAGAAACAATGGAAAGCAATGCCAATAAAAGACAAGATTATTTGAAGACAGAAATTAGGAAAATGCAAACGGAAATGTCAGACCTGAAAAACCTGGCAGGTGAATTGAAAAACTCAGTGGAAGGCCTCGGCAGAAGAGTAACAGCTGCTGAGAACAGAATCAGTGAGCTCGAAGATGAAGTTCAGAGACTCTCCAGAAAAGAGCAGAAAATGGAAAAGAGACTCACAATTCAGGAACAGGTGGCAAGAGAAGATCGTGATGAAGCCAAGAGGGGTAACATAAGAATTATTGGAGTCCCAGAGGGACAAGAAGAAAACCTTGATGAAGAAGAAACTGTCAAAGACATCATTGCTACAACGTTTCCAGAGCTGAAGAAAACTTGTGACCACATTCAGGAGGCCCGAAGGGTACCAGATAGAAGAAATCCGAATAAAAATACCCCAGGACACATCCTGATCAAAATGACCAAAACCTTAGACAGAGACAAAATTCTGAAAGCAGCAAGATCAAGAAAGAAATCTCTTACAAAGAAGCATCCTTAAAATTCACAGCTGATTTTTCTGATGAAACCCTCATGGCCCAAAAACAGTGGTGGGACATAGTGAAAAAACTCAGTGAAATAAATGCCTCTCCAAAAATACTTTACCCAGCGAGACTCTCATTCATAATAGAAGGAACAACACACAGTATCACAAACAACAGCTCATGAACTTCATAGACTCAAAACCATGGTTACAAGAACAAATAAATGGACTACTTTAAGGCAAGACAGGCCCCTCAAATATACGAAATTTCAACAGAACAATGGGACAAAATCCCATAAAAATATTCTCTCTCAATGTCAAAGGGCTAAACGCACCAATTAAAAGACACAGAGAGGCAGGATGGATTAGAAAATTGAACCCAACATTCTGCTGCCTGCAAGAAACACATCTCAATAGTCAAAGGAAACACAGACTCAGAGTCAAAGGCTGGAAAACAATCCTACTGGTAAACAGCTCCCATAAAAAAAGCTTAGGTAGCCATCCTAATATCAGACCACATCGATTTCAGAGTAAGAAGGTCATAAGAGGGAGTGAAGGCCATTTCTTATTGATCAAAGGATCTGTACAACAGGAAGAACTTACAATAATAAATGTATATGCACCTAATGAGGGACCAGCAAAGTATTTAAAACAACTACTCATAGATTTGGAAAAAGACATCAATAGCAACACAATACTAGTGGGAGACTTCAACACCACTTTGTCACCTCTTGATAAATCAACCAGACTCAAACTTAGCAAGGACATACTTCATCTGAGGGAAACAATGGAAGAAAGGGACTTAGTAGATATATACAGGACACTTCATCCTCAAAAAGCTGAATACACATTCTTCTCAAGCTTACATGGAACATTCTCCAAGATAGACCACATGCTGAGCCACAAAACATGCTTCCATAAAATTAAGAAGATAGAGATTGTATCAACAAACTTCTCAGACCATAATGTGCTGAAATTAGAAGTAAATCACACACAAAAACAGAAAACTAAATCAAACACCTGGAAATTAAACAGTGCGCTATTGAACAACGAGTGGCTTAGAAAGGAAATCAAAGAAGAAATTAAAAGATTCCTAGAAACGAATGAAAATGAGGACATGAGTTACCAAAACTTATGGGACACAGCAAAAGCTGTGTTAAGACGAATGTTTATAGCTCTAGAAGCATTCTTCAGGAAGGAGGAGTGAGCACACATAAATAACCTAACCTCACAGCTTAAGAGCTTGGAGAAGGACCAACAAAAGGAGCACAAACCGAACAGGAGAAAGGAAATAATAAAACTAAGAACAGAGATTAAGGAGATGGAAACCCAAAAAAACAATCCGAAAGATCAATGAAACCAAGAGCTGGTTCTTCGAGAAAATTAATAAGATCGATAAGCCTCTAGCAAAACTCACAAAGAAAGGGAGAGAGAAAACCTTAATAAACTGAATCAGAAATGAAAAGGGGTCATTACAACAGAAACTACAGAAATTCAAAGGATCCTCAGGGAGTACTTTGAGAAACTTTATTCCACGGAACATCAAAACGTTGAGGAAATGGATAAATTCCTAGATTGCTACGGACTCCTAAGGCTGAACCAAGAAGAAGTGGAATACCTGAACAGACCTATCACCATCAAGGAAATTGAAATGGTAATAAAAAGTCTCCACAAGCACAAAAGTCCTGGCCCGGATGGATTCACTAGTGAATTCTTCCAAATCTTTAAAGAGGACTTATACCCAATCCTCTTTAAGCTTTTCCACGACATTGAAGTATCAAAAACTCTTCCGAACAGTTTCTATGAAGTAAATATTACCCTGATTCCAAGAGCAGACAGAGATACCACAAAGAAAGAGAATTCCAGGCAGATATCCCTGATGAACACAGATGCAAAGATCCTCAACAAACTACTAGCAAATAAAATCCAACTACTCATCAAAAAGATCATACACCATTACCAAGTAGGATTCATCCCAGGGATGCAAGGATGGTTTAACGTTCGGAAATCAATCAACATAATCCATCATATCAACAAAAGAAAAGATAAAAAGCATATGATCATATCAATAGATGCAGAGAAAGCATTTGACAAGATCCAGCACCCCTTTATGATGAAAACCCTAGCCAAAATGGGTATAGAGGGGACTTTCCTCAACATAGTTAAAGTCATCTACCACAAACCTACAGCAAGCATCATCCTCAATGGGGAAAAACTGAGAGCCTTTCCTCTAAGATCAGGGACGAGACAAGGATGCCCACTCTCTCCACTGCTGTTCAATATAGTACTGGAATTATTTGCATTAGCTATTAGGCAAGAAAAAGATATTAAGGGCATTCAGGTAGGAATGGAAGAAATCAAGCTCTCTCTATTCACAGATGATATGACACTAACTTAGAGAACCCAATAACCTCCACCAAAAAACTCCCAGAAACAAAAGACTTGCATAGTAAAGTTGCAGGCTATAAAATCAATACCCAAAAGTCCATGGCTTTCCTATACACAAACAGTGAAAGAGAAGAAAGCTACATGATAAAAACAATCCTGTTCACAATTGTGCCCCAGAAAATCAAGTTCCTAGGAATCAGCTTAACTAAGGAAGTAAAGGACCTATACAAAGAAAACTACAAAACGCTACTTCAGGAAATAAAAGAGGACATGAGGAAATGGAAAGATATCCCCTGTTCATGGGTCGGGAGACTTAACATTGTCAAAATGGCAATACTCCCCAAACCATTGTACAAATTCAGTACAATCCCTATAAGGACACCCATGACATTCTTCAAAGAAATGGACACTCCTGAAATTTTTATGTAACAATAAGCCCCCACGAATAGCTAAAGCAATTCTTGGGAAAAAGAAAATGCGAGGATCAACCTCCCAAACTTCAAATTGTACTACAACGCACTAATAATTAAAACACCATGTACTGGAACAAAGGCAGAACTGCAGACCAATGGAACAGGGTTGAATACACTGACATATCCCCTCAATCATATGATCATCTAATCTTTGATAAAGGTGTAAGAAATGTGAAGTGGAGTAAGGAAAGCCTCTTTAACAAATTGTGCTGGCATCACTGGACGGATACATGCAAAAAAATTATGGGCTCAGAACTCTGCCTAACACCATGTACAAAAGTAAGATCAAAATGGATTAAAGACCTCAACATCAGACCAGAAACCATAAGGTACATTGAAGACAAAGTTGGCAAAACCCTCCATGACATTGAAGCTAATGGTATATTCAAAGATGCCACGCCACTGGCCGAGCAAGTGAAAACAGAGATAGATAAATGGGACTATCTTAAACTAAGAAGCTTCTGAACCTCAAAAGAAACACTGACCAAAATACAAAGACAGTCTACAGAATAGGAAAGGATATTCGCCAAATTCACATCTGACAAGGGGTTGATATCAAGATATACAAAATACTGGTTGAACTCCACAAGAAGAAAACATCCAACCCCATCAAAAAACGGGGCAATGAAATGAACAGAAACTTTCTCAAAGAAGAAATCTGAGTGGCAAAAATGCACATGAGAAAATGCTCTACATCATTAATCATCAGGGAGATGCAGATCAAAACCACAATGAGATACCATATCACACTTCAGAGACTGGCCCATATTCAAAAGAACAAAAGTAACCGATGCTGGCACGGATGTGGCGAGAAAGGGACACTCCTTCACTGTTGGTGGGAATGTCGACTGGTTCAGCCCTTCTGGAAAACAGTATGGACAATTCTCAAAACATTAGAAATCGAGCTCCCATTTGACCCAGCAATACCACTCCTGGGAATATATCCCAGAGAAGCAAAAATGTATAGTCGAAATGACATCTGCACTTGTTTGTTCATTGCAGCACTCTTTACAATAGCCAGAAACTGGAAGAAACCTGAATGCCCAAGAACAGATGTCTGGTTAAAGAAACTTTGGTACATCTACACAATGGAGTACTATGTAGCTGTTAGAAAAGATGAAGTCATGAAATTTACATACAAGTGGTACAACATGGAAAGTATCATGCTAAGCGAAATGAGTCAGAAAGAGAGGGATAGACAAAGAAAGATTGCATTCATCTGGGGGATATAAAGTAACAAAACAGGAGATTAATACCCAAGAATAGCTGAGATCAGCACCAGGAGGATTACTCCATAGCTTAGAGGCCGGCCAGGCATTCTAGGGGAAAGGGCAGCTCAGATAGAGAAGAGAGCACCAAGTAAACGGTGTTTGGAGAATCCTCCCAGGAGGGGAGATGCATGTTGAAAGTAGACTATGAACTGAACATGTTTGCAACTCAATGCCTCTTTTGCAGACCACAACACTCAAAAGGAGAGAGAGAACAAAAGGGAATGCCATGCCACAGAGGCAGGGTGGGATGGGGGGATGGGTGTGAGAGGGATACTGGGATCCATGGTGGTGGAAAATGGGCACTGGTGGAGGGATGGGTATTTGATCGTTGTATAATCGAAACCCAAGCAGAAAAATTTGTAAATCTACAACTGTACCTCATGGTGTTTCACTAATAAAACAGAAAAACAAAACAAAAAATAAGATGTAGAGCGGCCGCAAATATGGCCGAACGCTTTCGGGAGCTGGGTTTTATAGTCTCTGGGTCTTGGCCATTGATGGGATTACATGGCACCAGGGGGTAAATTGGTGGGTGTGACCCCTACCTACTGGAATTTGGAGGATCTGGGTGGAGGATGCTCAGCCCCAATCCGAGCAGGCTTGGAGATATCAGCCCCGGCATCCGCATGCCTGTGTCTCTCTGCCGGAACCTTCATGCGTGTGAAGAGTGGTGCAAGCATGGTGATGGCTGATTCTGGAGAACTTCGGCTGCTGGAGCCCTGGTCGGGGCGGGGAGGGAAATTCAACCTGCTCCCCTCCAAGGGGCCCTGGCAAGAACAGCCAGGCGTGGGGGCAGTAGACTCTGCATGCAGAAGTTATATACAAAAATAACAATAACATCTTAGTATTACTATTCCAGTAACTCTGTCCACAGCCACAATATAGTCCATATGAAACTTACCTGTAGATGTAAATTATGATGTATCAAGTTCATTTTAAATTTGGTTTGAGATTGCAGTAGAATTAAAGAATATATTTGAATGAAAAACATTCTATATTTTTCTTCAGTGCAGGTAGCTGTACATTCTGTGCATAAAGTATGAAGTCACTGAATAAATATTTCTCATTCTTTCCCTGAGACCTTTAACTGAAAGAGAAATTGTGATATTCTATTGCATGCTGTTATTTACTGCAATAGATAGATTATAGCAGGTATCATAATAAGTTAAGGCAGTATATAATGTATTTATTGGCTGGAACGATAGCACAGCGGTAAGGTGGTTTGCCTTGCACGTGGTTGACCTGGCCAAGCCAGGTTTGATGCCTCCCCCCCTCTCAGAGAGCCCAGCAAGCTACCAAGAGTATCTCTCCCACAGGGCAAAGGCTGGCAAGCTCCCAGTGGCATATTCAATATGCCAAACACAGTAACAACAAATCTCACAATGGAGACATTACTGGGCCCACTCCAGCAGACCAATGAACAATGGGAGGACAGTGCTACAGCTATATAATTAAAATATATATTAATAGTTTATCCATAAATAATAGATGATTAATATTATTTATTCTTATTAATAGCATGAATATGTTCTGCTTTTATCATCTTATTTTTGTTGCATATTTTGATGTGTGTTCTTTGTTTGCCTTCATTTTGGCACTGCCTTGTTTTATTTATTTTTCCTAGTTGTCTTGAGAAAAACATGCTTTGTTTTTCCAGTACTGTAAAAATTGCACTGTAACACTATCCTCCCATTGTTAATCGATTTGTTCAAGCAGGCACCAGTAATGTATCACAACAAATGGTGAGACTTGATGTTACTGTTTTTGGCATATCGAATACGTAACGGGGAGCATGCCAGGCTTTGTCTAGTGAGTGAGAGAAAATTATAGGCAAATTGGTGGATCTGACTGTATAGGTAATAATTCTTATATAATAATTTAGTGATTCTCAAAATACAATTAAAAAGTACTATTATATCACTGTCCTCCCATTGTTCATCAATTTTCTCGAGCGGGCCAAGTAACATCTCCAGAGTGAGACTTTGTTGTTACTGTATCCATACAGTAATTTATCTTAAAACATTAGCATCTAATATGTATCAGATACAGAGAATATACAAACCAGGCTCAACATTAATAATTTCATTAATGAGATTTCCACATATGAATAAAATTTTATAGTACTGAGAGGTAATAAAAGTAAAATATCAATAATTATGATGAAATATTCAAAAAGAAAAGACTTCCCTGAACAAATCATTTATTACATTTATCATGGATGTTTATGTCTCTGAACCCATATTCTAACAAGACTAAAAGAATATTTCCAGCACCTTTCGGCACTTCCCAATACATGCTTCTTCTTTACCACTTAAGGACAAAACTCGGCTGTATATAACAGCACAGAGGCATTTTGGTATTCTATACAAATGTAATAAAATCTTTTATGTACTATTTTGTGTAGTTTTCTAGTTTTCCATAGAATAATTTGTTGCTTGTTATTCAGCCGTTCAAATATATTTACAATATGTCTTGGGTATGAACCCTTTGTCAGATAAGTGGTGAACAAGCATTTTTCTCCCAGACTGTGTGGTGTCAAATTATTCTGGTCCTTGTCTCTTTCAGGGCAAAAAATCTTATTTGATATATTACCATTTGTCATTTTTAATTTAATTTTCATAGCCAATGGCATTGAGTTAGTGATGATGCTTCTAGATTTAATTTCATGAAGGGTTATGCCTATATTTTTCTTAATATATTTTATGAACTAAGCCTAATATCAAGAGCTTTAATACATTTTAATTTGATTAATTTGTATGATGGAATATTTGAGTTTGAGTTTATTCCTTTTTGTGTTGCTGGCTCCTTTTTGCATTACTGTTTTTCAAAGACACTTTCCTTGTTCCACTTCATGCACATAGATTTTCGTTGAAGTCTATTTATTCATATATATGAATATATATAGTAAATCATATTTATTTTTAAAAATCGTTCATAATTGCAATATTTTTGTTGCAAATTAAATGGATTGTGTGTCAGAATTAGATTTTGGGGGACTGAAGAGATAATAGAGCAGGTAAGGTGTTTGCATGCATATGACTGATCTGGCTTCAATTCCTGACATTCTTGCTTTTGCAAAGTATGGCACTTGAACACAGACAGGAAGTAAGTCCCGAGAACCTCCAGATGTGGGCTAAAAATAAAACAAAACAAAAATCAGAATGTGATTTCTGGATTTGTTTTATTTTTGATCATGCTTAAATAATATATAATTTTTCAGAGGAAATTGAATACATTTGTTACCTGAATATATTTAAAATGAAATGATAGCCTTAAAAGGTAAAAAGGTAAAGGCCCTCCCGTTGATCATCGATTTGCTCGAGCGGGCCCAGTAACGTCTCCATTGGAGACTTTGTTGTTACTGTGTTTGGCATATCGAATACTCTCGGTAGCTTGCCGGGCCCTTAAAATTAGAATATTTCACTGAGATACAACACTTGACACGTTAATATGGTTTATGAGAAATTGAGAAGTCAGAAGTCACAAAGAGATTTGAAATTTTAAAATAATTAGAATGAATACCTTATTTTCTAAAAGAGTCATATAAATTAATAACAAAAATCAAAGATTCTGCATATTCTTGGTAAGCAAGCAATATGCTCCTAAATAATTCATGAATCAAAAAGGATATCTTGGTGAAATAAAAAAAATTGACTAAATAAAAATGAAGATATCAAAAATTTGTAGTGCATTAAAAACTTTGAAGGCACAATTTCAAGCACTAAATACATAAGTGAAAACTTCAGAAGATATAACCTAAGCTCCCGCATCAAGATTCTAGGAAAAGTATAAGAATACAAATACAAAATAAGTAATGGAAGGAAAAATCAAATCTATAAAACTGAACACAGAAATGTTAATGAGAAAACTAAATAAAGCAGATCTGGCATTTGAAAAAATAATTGTTAAAATTGGCAAATTTAATAAGTTGATCCCCTGGGCCTCTACTTGCTCTTCCAACACTGCAGTCGAAATTAACCTCTCAGTTGACTTTCCAGGGATTTTTCCAGTGTGGAAGATGATTCTCTTCCTTTCCAGCTGGATCCAGACAATCTCCACAAGTGGAATCCTCTGCCATCTTCTTTGTCAGCTACCTCCACATTTCCTGAATCTCTCCTAGTTTTTCCAAACCCCAGCAGAGCCTAACCTTCCTGCTGATTTCCCAGGGCCTTTTCTGATCCAGAAGAGGATCCCATTCCCTTTTAACTGGGTCTTGGCCATCTCCACGCTAGGCCCTCTTTGCCATCTTCTCAATCAGACATTTCTACATATCCTGAATATGTGATTTCTTCCCAATTTTACCCATCACACCAAACACAGCTCACACTTAATACCTCTTGTTACCTGGTAAAGACAGGTGGAAAAGCAAAAAGCACAAACTAGTTCCTCAGAGACTCTCAGCGGGGCTAACCCCAAAGATTTGCCCTCAGCACAGCATGAAGACAGTGAACACAAAGAATACACATAGAAACCCACCAAGCTCATTGAGTAAAAACAGTAACTTGGAAGGTTCTATCAGTCCCTGTCAATTCTATAATTTCTCAGAGTGACAAGTGAACACTATGTTGAAGGTGTTTAATTAGCTCAAAGAAACAACTGGCAAGGCAGTCAACAAAGCACAAGAGAGTATAAGAACAGAAATGAGAACACTACATTCAGAAGTTATAGAAATGAAGATTTTAGTAGATATATTAAAAATAGAACAAAGGGTCTGAACGGCAGAAAAATAGCAGCTAGGAAAAATATCAAATATCACTCAGATTAAATGTAGAAGACTGCTAAAAAAAAAAAGAAAAAAGAAAAAAAAACAGTGGGAAAAGGTTAAAATCTTTCAGTTCTGGAAAGGAAGACCAAGCATAGTTTCTATGCCCCACCATCTTCCCCACCCAACATATTTGAAGGAAAAAGAATTAGAGAATAAGTATATATAAACGCAGAAGTTTTATTAAAGAGATAGAACATATCTAAGTGGGTGCAGAAACTCAAGGGAGAATCATAAAATGTGTTTTAGGATACAAGTTTTGAAGAAATAAGGTAAGTAAAGGGGGGAAACACATACATACAAACTTGCATATATATATATACATCTATGGCATTGGAAATCACTGTCACTGTCATCCTCTTGTTCATTGATTTGCACAAGCGGGCACCAGTAACACCTCTATTCATCCAAACCCTGAGATTTTAGCAGTTTATCCCTACTCATCCTTCCCAATGCTGCTGTATTGGAGGCTCTTTCAGGGTCAGGGTAATGAGACTCGTTATTGTTACTGTTTTTGGCATATCAAATAAGCCACAGGTTTATTTGCCAGGCTCTGCCGTGCAGACTGGATACCCTCAATACTTTGCTGGGCTCTCCAAAGTATGAGCTCCAGCATATACTGTGTTGCTCTCCTCCCGGAGCTTTGTTTTATAGTCTCTGGATCTTGGCCGTTGATGAGATTACATGGCACTGGGGGCAGTTTGTGGGTGTGACTGCCAAGCTACTGGAAAACTGGGAGTCTAGGTGGAGGAAGCCCAGCCCTGATCTGAGCAGGCTTGGAGATCTCAGCCATGGGTCCCGCATACCTGGGTTACTCTATGGGTTCATTCATGTGTGAGGCTCCTCTGAGCATGTGGAGAGTGACCTTCAGCATGGCTGTGTCTGGGTTCTGGAAGTTTTTGGCTGCCAGGTTTCTGCTGAGGGCGGGGAGGGAAACTCAACCCGCCCCCCTCTGAGGGGCCCTGGTGAAGACAGCCTGGCACTGGGGCAGTGGTTCTGCCATGGCATTGGAAATAGGTAGCAAAATTGAGGAAGTGTTAAAATGGCACATGCCTATAAGGCTAGTTTGCTCATACATATCACGTATCATTAGCATCTAAATACACAGGTAAGGGACATGTTAGTTAATGTATATTTGAGTCTTAATGAGAAGGACAGTAAAATAGCATGGGTATTCTGTTGTCTGGGCTGGAGCGATAGCAAAGCAGGTAGGGCTTTTGCCTTGCACGCAGCCAACATGGCTGACCCGAGTTCAATTCCTCCGCCCCTCTCGGAGAGCCAGGCAAGCTACCGAGAGTATACCTGCACGGCAAACCCTGGCAATACCCATGATGTATTTGATATGCCAAACACAGTAACAAAAACGTCTCACAATGAAGACATTACTGTGCCCGCTCGAGAAAATCAATGAACAATGGGAGGACAGTGATAGTGATTCTGTTCTCTAAGTCGGCTCCATTACAGACTGGAAGTGATTTTCAAAGTCTCTTTTGATCAGAAAGTTGGTTGTCTGGCTTGTCGTCTCAAGGATCCTTAATTTTTCTTGAAATATATGAAATAAAAAAGTATATGAAATTTTTTACCTTGTCAAAAATTTTCTATACCTCTTCTATATCACAATCTCTGGGTCTTTTGAGCATATTCAAGGAGTAGAGAACTTTCCTACCATTGACCAGGCCCTGACCTTGTTCCCTGGTCCCGTGGCTCCGCAAGCACCACAGGATATGTCCCCAAAGCACACTTATATCATAATACTTGATTCCCAAAATGGAGAATTTAACACAGATTCTTTATTATCATGATAAAAAAGATAACATTAAAATTACCAATTATACATCATAAGTGTAGAATAGCATTAATTATATGGTGGTTAAATAACATATCTTTAGACAATTTCATCTTGCAAAACTGACACCCCCTATTTGCTATATAACACCTCTTATATTATGTTCCTTCTATTCATTCCTTAGCCATCTCTTCTAATTGAATTCAATTTTTTTTACTTTCTTACCTGAAAGGCTAGTTTCTGATATGTTAAGTTCAGTTTCATGTCAGAAAAAATTAGTTTTATTGCAGAGGTTTAGAGTTTAGGCTATTGTTAGGTATCAAGAGCACTGGAGCTGAGAAAAATGATTACTGTCAAATTCTTACTGTAGGAAAATCACTTCAGTGATTTCTTGAATTTCTGTGGCTAAATGCTTCATAGGACATAACAATTACTTCAAAATTGAGTATCCATTATTTGAACAGTGTCCTTATACATTGAGTTTTGAAAATAAATCAAATCTTATGAGAAAAAATTTATTATAATGAATGAAATGTATAGTCTAAATAATAAAACATACCCAAACTTGGCATGAGTGGAGTTAAAGAAGTCAGAGAATTAGCATGCTTATTTGGGCACTGGAATTAAGCACAGATTTTATAAAAGTCTGACTTCACTATGCCAGGAGTGCCCAAGTGCTAAAAAAGATTTTATAATATAGCAAAGCTCATCTTGTTAAACTAAGACATAATCAAGAACAATTACACTGTCTAAGACAATTCATTCAAAGAACTCTAATAGTGTCTCTTGGGTAACTATGATTTTGAGAAATATTTTATAATATTATTTATGGTTTTAGGGAAATTATTTATTATGCATTAATTACATGAAGTTACTCAGAAAGTATTAAATTTTGTTGCTTTTTTGGATTTATACTGTGAGTTAATGAAAACCTTTCACAATGGTCTTAATCACTTTATGCCTTATTTTAGAAAACAGATTTAAATATATTTCAAATTTTTTGTCTTTTTGTGAGATTGTAAATTAAATTAATAGTTAAATTAAACTATATGAGTATTGATGCCTCAAATAACAAATATAATTTAATATGGAATTTATGTTTGAATGAACAGAATTTTCAAAATATTTTCAAAACATTCAATAAGAGTATACTAAGTAATCTGTCCTTTTCAATTTAAGGTTTTAATTATTTAAGGTTCGTCCTCAAAGTTTATTTTTCTTCTTAAATTATTATAAAAAATAATCTAGTATAAATAAATGATTCAAGAAGGTTTAGGACCCAACGATCAATAAAATTAATATTTTAAGTAAAAAAAATATGAAAGGTACATCAGGAATCCAAGTTTTTCTCTTTGGCAACTCTTCTTTTTATTAAATTGAGTCACACTGAGTTACACAGTTACAAAGCTGTTCATGATCTGGCTTCAGTCATACAATTATCCAACACCCATCCCTCCACCTGTGTCCATTTCCCACCACCCCTGGCCCCAACTTTTCTCCTACCACCTCTCCTCAGCCTACCTCTATGGCTCTATGTAGGCTCTGGCATTATGGTTTGCAATACCTTTATACCTACTTCCAGCATTTAGTACTTATGCAGAGTGATCATTTCCAAATGTCTTTGTCATTAGGGTCCCTTCTCTATCCAATTACCTTCACCCCCAGCACTTGAGTCAGGTTTTCAACTTTGTGGGCTTATCCTCCTAGCCCTTGTTTCTACTGTCCTTGGAGACAGTCTCATATACCCAACTCCAGTTCCCATGGCCTATCTTAGATTAATTTTTGTATGTTCATTTTCATGTAGAGAACTCCAGGCTAAGACAATCTGGGGAATTTTGTGTAACTTATCTTTGCTTTTGGCAAACTGTCTCATGCTTGGGGAATATAGAGATTGGATATTGCAAAATGCCAGTATATTTACTTGGGGAAAAAGTACAAAATATGAACACTGGGACAAAAAATTGAGTCCTGATGTTCTAGAGGAAAGTTGTTCACACTCACTTTTTAGGGAACTAGATATGTCAGAAAGTTGTTTGAACACAAGAAAGTCAACAGTGGCTTTTGCACAGATAGGGACCAGGTCTTCTTGTTGGTCACAACAAGAAAGGACAGCATGGAACTGGCCACTGGCTTAGTTTTCTCTCACCCTTCCATTAGAAATACTGTGATATATCATTGTTGTTGTTGTTGTTGTTGTTTATTTGTGTGTGTGTGTTTGTCAATTACTTATTAACGATGACTTCCATGAGGGGTAGAGGAGGTGAACTGAATGACATCATGTTAAAATGTTGTCAGTTTCTGAGAATTTAAGTTTGATTATTTATTTATTTTTTAATTTCAACAGTCTCTTTATGTTGTTGTTTTTTAAATCTAATTACCTCAAAGTGGAATACCTTGCCACAGAAGCAGGGTGGAATGGGGGGAGGGGGGGGAAATGGGACGGATACTGGAATCAGTGGTAGTGGAGAATGGGCACTGGCGGAGGGATGGGTATTCAGTCATTGTATAACTGAAACCCAAGCACAAAAATTTGTAAATCTATAACTGTACCTCATGGTGTTTCACTAATTAAAAAAAAAAATCTAATTACCTTTTCTCTGTCTAACAGTCTAATACAAAGGAGTATTCCATTCCTAAAGTTACAGTGCCACCTACAGGCTACATAAGAAATAAATTCAAATGTATAAGCAGGAAATTTTAGAAGGTAAGATTATACAAATATCATGATTAAAAAAGATGAGAAATTTATTTATGTGAATATAATTAAATATAATTAAATAAATTTCTTCCTAGATCACAAATGAGTGACACATTTTCATTACAAAAATAAGATTTACATACACATTTAGGTGCAAATGAATATTGAAAATTGTGCAGAAAGAGTATTATTGGTAGAGATTCACAGAAAGACGCTATGCAATTTTTCTTAGGGCCCTCAAAAGAAAATTTTTAATACAGTAACAAACACAGTAACAACAAGTCTCATGATGGAGACCGTTACTGGGCCCGCTCCAGCAAATCGATGAACAACAGGAGGACCGTGACCGTGACCGTGTTTGGCATATCGAATACATCACGGGTAGCTTGCCAGGTTCTGCCTTGCAGCCGAGATACTCTCGGTAGCTTGCCGGGCTCTCCGTGAGAGGCGGAGAAATCGAACTCGGGTCGGCCATGTTGGCCGCGTGCAAGGCAAACGCCTTACCGCTGTGCTATCCCTCCAGCCCATAAACATTCATAATGTTAATTATTTTGTATGGACACAATGAGAGATGCATTAAGCTTATAAAATTGCTCTCTTGGGGTCATCCTGATCTCAAAGTACAGTGATCAGGGCCAATTAGTTTTTCCTATCCCTATCAGGGTCCTAATCTCATCATTTCTTTTGGATCAGGACAGCATTTGTTACTTACAGTTAAGAACTGTGGCAATTTGACCAGGCCCATCTTGATGCCAGGGTAGCACATAGCTTACTGCTTGCCCTGGTTCCATCCAGTCCCTTGTTGGGACCCTGCTTTGGGGGTCGCTAGGAAAAGAGAGCAACTGAGGCTTAAGTTGAGAAAGCAGATGCCTGGGAATAAATAATATTCAAAGCCAATTAAATCCCAAGTTATAAAAGCATAATATTAATTATCTTCTTATGAGTATACAAAAGGACATTGCTTTCAAGTAAACTATCCAAAAGACATAAGGAGAGGAGAAAGGCAATATTAACTTACAATATAAGTTCAGTGTCCTAGAAATAACTGACCTTACAAATTAACAGAAACTGAGTAGGGGGATAAACTGATTAACTGTTTGGGGAAGAGAGCATGGAGAAGTGGTTACACATAAACAAAAGAACAGGAGTGACTTGGGAGCACTTTGAATGGGTGTGACCCAATAAATCTAAGCTCCTTGTGGCAAGGGAGAAAGGACAAAACAATGTTATCCTACAATAGTGGAATTTTAGGTTACAATTTTCCAACATCCTGTCACCAGTGTCAAATTCCTGCCAGGGATGCCCTCAGTTTCCCTCCTACCCTCCACTTCCAACTCAGCTGTCTCTGACAGGAACATTTTTAAGTTTAGTTGTTGTAGTTTGGATCTCACACTTTTTAGAGTAGGTGGCTCTGTGGTTCAGGAGAATAGTTATATGATATTTCTATACTGCTCAATGTGTCTGGTCCTTTTCCATTACCTTCTGTCTGCCTCTTCTTACTTCCTTTGGTTTGTTTTCTTCCCTATCCTCAATTCTATAATCTCAGGACCAGAGCAATCTAGGTATCCCCCTTTGATACGTTGCATATCATTATCAGGTTATTCTGTATATACCACAGAGAGATCTTTGGGCAAATGTCTTTCTTTTCCTGACATATTTAGAAGAATATGATATCCTCCAACTCTATCCAAGTTGCAGAAAATTGCATGATTTTATCCTTACCTGTAGTTGCATAATTATTATTGCATATACCACACCTTCACTAATCAGTTGTTGGACAGCTAGGTTGATATCATATCTTAGCTATAGTGCTAAGGGCTGCAATGAATAATGGTTTGCAGGTGTACTTTTGAATGAATGTTTTTGTGTCTTGAGAGTAAATATCAAGAAAGGGGTCATATGGACTCTCTAATCTTACTTTTTCTAAGAAATTTTCATACTGTTTCCTACAACACTTGAACCAAATAACATTCCCACCAGCAGTGAATTAGAGTTCTTTTTTTTTTTGCCACATCCCTCTAGAACAAATGGTTCCCAGTATTTTACGTATGTGCCATTCTCCCTGGTATGATGTAATATCTCATTATTGTATTGATTTGAATTTTCCTCCCAATAAGTGATGAGCACTTTTCTTTTTATTTATATAGTTTAATGAATCACCAGGATATACAGTTATAGACTTACAAACTTTTATGATTGTGTTTCAGTCAAACAATGTTCAAATACCCATCACTCCAACGTGCTCATTTTCCAATACCATTGTTCCCAGTATCCCTACTCCCACCCCTACATTCCCTCTTACTCTTTCCTTTTTTGTGTCACGGATTACAATAAAGGTAATAAGCGACCATCATGTTTGGTTTGTAGTCTACTTTCAGCATGCACCTATCATCCCAAGCTATCCCTCCGACTACCATGTACTTAATGGTCCCTTCTCCATCACAGCTGCCTTTTCCCCCAGCACATGAGATCGACTTCCATGTCATGGAGCAATCTGCCTGACCTTTTTCTCTACTACCCTTAGGCATTAGTGTCATATTATGTTACTTTATGTTCCACAAATGAGTGCAGTCATTCTATGTCTGTCTCTTTCTTTCTGACTCATTTCACTTAGCATGATACTCTCCATGTTGATATATTTACATGAAAATTTCATGATTTCATCTTTTCTAACAGCTGCATAGTATTCCATTGTGTAGATATACCAAAGTTTCTTTAACCACTCATTTGTTCTTGGGCACTTGTTTTTTTTCCAGTTTCTGGTTATTCTAAATAGTGCTGCCATGAACATACAAGTGCAAATGTCATTTCTTCTGTACTAGGATATATCAGAGAAGCGTTATAGTTGGGTCAAATGGGAGGTCAATTTCTAGTTTTTTGAGGAATGTCCATATTGTTTTCCAAAAAGGCTGGACCAGTTGATATTCCCACCAGCAGTCAAGGAGAGTCCCTTTATCCCCATATCCACGCCAACATCAGTTGCTTTTGTTCTTTTGGATGTGTGTCAGTCTCTGTGTTGTGAGATGATATCTCATTGTTGTTTTGATCTGCATTTCTCTGATGATTAGTGATGAAGAGCATTTTTCCATGTGCCTTTGGGCCATTCAGATTTCTTCTTTGAGGAAGTTTTTGTTTATTTCATCACCCCATTTTCTGACAGGATTGTACGTTTTCTTCTTGTAGAGTTCAACCAGTGCCTTGTATAACATTGATATTAACCCCTTTTTGGCGGGGTATTGGGTAAATATCATTTTACATTCTGTCTTTCTACTCTGATCACTGTTTCTTTTGAGGTGCAGAAGCTTCTTAGTTTAAGATAGTCCCATTTGTTTATCTCTGTTTTCACTTGCTTGGTTAATGGCGTTTCGTCGTAGAAGATGCTTTTAGCTTCAATGTCATAGAGGGTTTTGCCAACCTTCTCTTCAATGTACCTTATGGATTCTGGTCTGATGTTGAGGTCTTAAATCCATTTTGACCTGACTTTTGCACATGGTCTTAGGTAGAGGTATGAGGCCATTTTTTTTGCATGTGTAGCTGTACAGTTTTGCCAGCACCATTCGTTAAAGAGGCTTTCCTTGTTCCACTTCACATTTCTTGCCCCCTTTATCAAAGATTATATGCTCATATATTTGAGGGTGTATGTATGGAAATTCAATTCTATTTCACTGGTCTGTGGATATGCTTTTGTTACAACACCATGTTGTTTTAATTACTACCTCTTTGTTGTACAGTTTGAAGTTGGGGAAGGTGATGACCCCATCTGTTTCCCCCCAAGAATTGCTTTAGCTCTTCATGGGGGCTTATTGTTCTGTATGAATTTCAGAAGTGTTCTATCAATTTCTTTGAAGAATATCATGAGAACCACTATAGGATCACACTGAATCTCTATAATGCTTTTGGAAGTATTGCCATTTTGACAATGTTAATTCTCCCAATCTGTGAGCGGGGGATGCATTTCCATTTCCTTGTTTCCTCTTTTGTTTTTTGAAGTACTCTTTTGTAGTTCTATTTGTACAGGTCCTTTACCTCCTCAATTAAGCTGATTATCAGGTACTTGATTTTCTGAGGCATGATGGTGAACGGGATTGCCTTTTTCATATCACTCTTTTCTCTCTCGTTATTTGCATATAGGAAAGCCATGGACTTTTGGGTATTGATTTTATAACCTGCCACTTTACTATAAAAGTCTATTATTTCTAGGATATTCTTGGTAGAGGTTTTAGGGTTCTCTAAATATAGTATCAAGTTATCTGCAAATAGAGTTTGATTTATTCATTTTCTATTTGAATGATGAGCATCTTTTCATGTGCCTATTGGCTATTCATTATTTTTTCTTTAGAGAAGTATCTGTTCATATCTTTTTCCCATATTTTGATGGGGTTTCACCATCTTCCATCCTATCCATCCAAATCAGACAAAAAAGGAAGAATGAAACAGCTATATCCTGTAACACTGTAGAACTGACCTCCTGTTGTTCATTAATTTCCTCTAGCAAAATCTACCAAAAGGCTATAGTTTGATAATCTCTTCTTCATTACTCTATAAACAATGCTTAAAATTTAATATTTTTCACATTGCGCCTTTTCTGATTTATTTTTCTAATGAACACTTAATGGATCTAATTAAATACTAAAGAATAATTTTTTCAGGGATGATTTTGAAAACTGGAATCACTGAATTCGGTAAATAGTTACTGAAAGATAAATGACATATTTTTAACTAGGCAAGACAATAGTAAATAATTAACACTTAATCCCTTAAAAGCTTTGCTTTTTTTAAGAGATCTATTTTTACTATAATTTAATTTAATTTAGAAATCAGTATTTTCCTATTTGGACCTATAGTAGTGAGTAATTCTGTAAATGGACTGTTGGTGCCAAAAAACTCCCATCAGCTCTAGAAATACTCAGATGATCTAAGTAAAATTCTTGTACTAATGAAAAGGGTGATTTTAAAACTGAGCTAGAAGGGCAGACAAATGTGTCAAGGGAGTTAGAATCATTCATCAAATAGTTTTGCTTGAGAAATAATTATTTAAGGACATTACCATTGACATTTCTATAATTATGGCCTCATACTATCTCTTTGGTCCAGAACTACACATTGGCTATGATAAATGCCAATAAAACTAATCTTTTTTTATTAGATAACTAAGGTCTCTAAATGTTTACACTTGAATTTTATCTGTAATAGGTATTAGATATAGTTGCTGCTAAGATACATATAATTAGAACAAAGCATTGACTATACAAAACTAACTGGATGAAGGATATATTTTGAGAAATTTTAAAATGGTTACTATAGCAGCTGTGATGTTGGGAAAAGTAAGCCAGATGAGAGACACACGATTTGGAATAGTTTTAGATTCAACTACTGCTAGTTTGGGTCATTTAAAACATTAATTTTGGGAGGCAGTCATACCTAGCAATGCACAGAGGTTACTCCTGGCTCATACACTTGGGAATTTCTTCTGGCAGTTCTCAAGGGACCATATGGGATGCTGGGGATTGAACCCAAGTTGGCCGCATGCAAGGCAAACTCCCTACCCACTGTGCTATTGCTCCAGCCCTAAAACATTAGCTTTTAAAAATTTGAATTTATTAAACTGGATAAAATAATAATATACCTGTGGGATTTTTAATATGAGGAATTAATGGAAATAAAAGTTGAGTGGTCACCGTGCATAAAGGTATGTTATATATTTCATAAAATTTATTGTAAATGTTACACACTGATGTAGATGATTGATTATCTTTTGTGTGCATGATCTTTTTCTTCTTTTTTTTTTGAAGTAAAACAGATTTATTTGGAGGATTTTTGAAGGGAAGGAGGAAGAGAAAGTGAGAGAGATTGGAGAGTAAAAGAGACAGAATAAAGTGCTCAAGAGAGAAGGAGGGTTTCTCCAAGGTTGGAGAGAGCCCCTACACGCATCCCAGCATTAGATTGGAAGGCATGAAGGTACACATCTCAAGAGGGGAGATGCGGGCGACACGTGTGCTCAGGCACCACACATGCTCGGCCATGTGGGCGCAAGCAGCACACAGGCTCGGGCAGAATCTGCACGCCATGATCTCTTCTTATCTGATGATAGAATGAAAACGATTCTAAGGGGTGGCAGGATTTAGGGAAGCATTCTCTGCAAAAGTTCCAAGAGTTTATTAATTTACGAAGCTTTCAATATGTCAAATAAACCTCCCCGATTTTTCACTTGTGGAAATATGACTCAATTACAACAAATTTATTTGGGTAACATAATATTAATTGTATATGAAACTACAAGTGACATCTTGCAGGCTAATTTCTGATTAATTTGGTAGTAATGAGCTAACTGGTAAAAGCAAACCAACTGAATTTTAAGATGTGTGTGTCTTGGAAGAGAAAAATAATTATTAAGACAATGAATAATAGTTCTGCATAAATACATAACCCCCTCTCTTTCTTTTATAATGCCACTTTTAATTGAGTTCACCCTGTAGTGGAATGATATTACAAATTCTTTCCCAGATCATAGGGGAAGTCTGATTTCCTCAGCACATTTTCTAAATTCTAGAATAGCTAGTTCTAGATAATATTCTCATCAAGCACTTCAAATAAATGAAAACAAACTTTTGATTGGTCATGTTCTCAGACTAATTTGAACACTTCTAGTTAAGGTGAGCGTGCAGCTTTTATCTTAATAATGAGACCTCGTCTCTATTTCATTACTTGATATATGGTCTCTTATGATTCATCAGGAATGATCCCTGAGTGCAGGATCAGAGTCTGCTGATTCAAAAATCACTCTTGGGGTCACTTGGGGTGCTGGAGAATATTTAATGAATATTTAATAAAAGGATATTATTTTTTTTTTGCTGGGGTACACCTGACGATGCAGAGAGATTACTCCTGGCTCTGCACTCAGGAATTGCCCCTAGCAGTGTTCAGGGAACCATATGGGATGCTAGGAATCAAACCCGGGTTGGCCACATGATAGGCCATGACCCTACTCACTGTACTATCTCTCCAGTCCCGAAAGGATATTATTAAAGGATATTTTAAGATAAAGATTGAATGAACTGTGTGACTAATGTACATGATATAAGTGTATTATACATATTTCCCAGATAGATTTTGCATATCTCTGTAATAAAATTAACCTGAAGTAGTGTACTTATTAATGTCCAAAAGTATATCCATTTATTCATGGTTACTGTCCTCCCGTTGTTCATCGATTTGCTTGAGTGGGCCCAGTAACGTCTTCATCTTGAGACTTGTTATTACTGTGTTTTGGCATGTCGAATACGTCATGGGTAGCTTACCAGGCTCTGCCGTATGGGCGAGACACTCTAAGTAGCTTGCCGGGTTCTCCGAGAGGAGCAGATGAATCGAACTCTGGTCAGCCATGTTGGCCACTTGTAAGGCAAGTGCCCTACCGCTGTGCTATCACTCCAGCCCTTGGATATATATATATATATATATATATATATATATATATATATATATATATATCCAGATGTCAATCTACATACATATTCAAATAATCAATGTTTGGGGGCTAGAATGATAGTACACTAGGTAGGGTGCTTGCCTTGCAAGCTGACCAGGTTCAATCCCTGATACCTTATCTGGTCTCCTGGGCATAAAGAGGATTAATTTCAGGAATAACCCCTAAGCTTTGATGGGTGTGACCCCAAAACCAAAACCCAAAACCAATGTTTGCATGTACACATGAATTTACACATAATACTTATATGTATGTGTGTGTGTGGGGTGGATGTTTATATACTTACACAGTTTAGGTCATCCTAGAATAGAAGAGAAAAATATCTCTCCCTTTTTCTCTCTTTCTTTCTCTTTCTCTGTCTCTATCTCTTTCTGTTTGTCTCTCTGTCTCTGTCTCTGTCTGTCTCTGTCTCTGTCTCTGTCTCTGTCTCTGTCTCTCTCTCTCTCTCTCTCTCACACACACACACACACACACACACATATATAAAAATTCCTAACTCTCAGTTTTAGAACTTTCTCACTGTCATGATGTTTTGTTGTTTTGTGCACATTTAGTTTGGTTTTCTTCATCTAATGTATTTCCTATTTTTGGTTTTGCATTCATGTTATTGCAATGATATTGTTCACAGAAACTTTCCAGTTGGTGTTAACAGTGTGTAAACATGATCTGTAATTACTGCCCCAATCATTAATTTATGATTGTACATGTCTATATATTTGTTTATTATTATGTTCACTTTAATTTAGACCACCAAATATCATTAATTCTCATGAAGCAAGAAACAAAAAGTAAATTGAAACAAAACATTAGATTCTAATCACAAAACTAAGGTTACCCAAGGAGGGTGTGGAGATTTAAGACATGGGCCTGGGAGACATGACGGTCAATGGATGTGTTATGGGAAACTGGAACTTAGTTAACATAGATTGTTAACAGTGATGAAATTTGCACCATCAACATGTACAATCATGCAATATTCTATTTTTAATTTTAAAATAACATCAATTGTAGTATTCTATCACTTTTTTGTAGAAATCCTCTAGAGTTTTAAATATAATTCTCTTTTGTCAATATTTAGAATATACTTTAAAGATTTCTATTTTGTTTCTCATAGTTTGACGAGTTTTATATAAAAGTCAGAAATATATTTTTCAGAGACATTTATGGCCCTCGATCAACTTTGAAATATTGCTAATCACTCCAGAAAAGATGGAGTATCAGGCATACCATGGAAAAGGTCTCTAGTGTCTTATTTTATTTTCAATACTCAAACAAAGCACCTTTCGGAAGCCGGCCCTAAGTTCTTTAGTTCTAAGTGCATAAACCATTGGGTTGAGGGAAGGGGGAATCACGTTGTGTAGCACGTTGAGTAGAACTGGAATCAAAGTAGCCTTAGATTCTGCCAGGTGAGTTATTGAAATCACCACAACAACTGTGTAGAAGAAGAGAATAAGGATGAGATGGGAGCTGCAAGTGCTCAGAGCCTTGGATGCAGCTTCAGCAGAGTTAAGTTTAAGTACAGAGCGGAGGATCAAACTATAGGACAATAATATAAGGCTTAGATCACTCCCCATTCCAACCCAGGCCAGAACCAATTGACAGATGCTATTCGGTCTTTTGTCGTCACAAGCGAGGCTTGTAACCCCAAGATTAGAGCATAGGCAATGATCGATCTCATTTTTGGAACAATAATTACGCTGGGCTGCAAGCACGGGCACGGGAACGACACATAATCCATTTCTAAGCACCATGAACAGTGTAGCTTTGAAGATTAAGCCATTGGTGACAATTGATGGGTAACGAAGAGGGTGGCAAATGGCTACATATCTATCAAAGGCCATGCACAGGAATATCCCAGACTCCATGCCAACAAAACAGTGAATGGCATAAATCTGAGCAAAACATTCAGGAAGGCTGATGACGTTCGCCTTAAACCAGAAGATGGCCAGGATCTTGGGCATGATGGTGGTGGCCAGACCCATGTCCACCACAGACAGAATGCTGAGGAAGTAGTACATCGGCTGCTGCAGGGCAGGATCCTGGAAGATGGTAATGAGGATGAGGATGTTAGCACCAATAGCTATGAGGTAGAGTAGAGCTAATGGCAAGGAGAGCCAGTGCTGCCAGCTGTGAATACCTGGCAATCCCATCAGGATGAATTCAGAGACTTGGAATTTGGAGGTATTGGAGGCTTTCAGAGATTCAGACATATTTTTCTATGAGGAAAAGAAAACAGTTTTCAAAGTCACTCTCTAAAGATGATCATCATCTGACATTATTTTAAAACTGTGTATATACAGTATACTTTGTTATAACAAAATGATTCTGGTAGTCTATCGTTTATAGTAATCCATGACAAATTAACAAGTTTTTAGAGTCATCAAAAGAAAGAAAAATTAAATTGATAAGTACTTAGGCTGGTTCAGCACCATATCCTCTGCAGGGCAAGTATTGATACTCTGTACTCTTTCTAGCTCTTCTCATTGTTTTAAATTTTTTGTCTATTCAGGCACTTAATCAAAATAAGAGAACGTATTTGCTCTCCTCCAAATTGTGCCTAGTGTCTTTTGGATGTTTCATTTTTGGTGCTTTATTTATTCATTTATTTTGGCTTGTGGACCACACCCAGCAGTGCTCAGGTCTTAGTCCTGGTTCTGCACTCCTGTGGAGTGATCTCTGATTGCAGACGTATAATATTCTGGCAACAATCCCACCAATGGTGTGAAATTGCCTCCACTTATGTTCCCAGGTTCCTGCTCAGACCCCAAACCTCCCCGCCTGTCCTCTTGACAGGTACCTTTTTATGTTTATTTGTTAAAATTTGGGTCTCAAGATTTCAGTGTTGGTCACTCAGTGGTTTCGTCACATACCTGTATCTTTCACTGAATGTCACTGATGCACCTGAATACTCTTGATGTATGTCTCCCATTGCTTCACATCTTCTATCTCTTCTCCCCCTTTCCTTTGTATCCTCTTTCCTTATCCTCCCTAAACTTAATATTTATAGGTGATATAGGCAATCCCCCTAGAATTCATTGAATTCTCTCATCGGTTACTCTAACTCTCACATAGGTGATACTATCCCATGTCTATTCTTTTTCTCCTTGCTTAGTTCATTTATGATGCTATCTTCTAGTTCCATCCATGTTACCAAGAATTGCATGATTCCTTCGTTCTTTACAGCTGAATTGTATTCCATTGTGTATTTAAACACATCTTCTTGTTGATCCAGATGTTTATTAACTAACACAGGATAGCCATACTTGTCAATGTATAATTATGAGATGCTGTGTAAACTAGCCTGGATGGGGTTAAGTGGCTGAGCCAGGTTTTAAGATTTTGATTTTAGCTGATAAACAAAAATGACCAACCCGTCATATTTAAGAAACTGCCATTTCTTAAATATGTCTAGTTAAGTTAACAGTTTCATAGCTGTTCAGATATTGACTCATCTCTCTGTGACTTTTTTTCCATAGATTTTATTCTCCATGGAAATCTAACTAGACAAACCTTAAATGAAGAAATTCATACTTCTGTTTCCTGAACAGTTATTTATTTTTGTTGATTTACTTCATTCGAGTCATATATAATGCTCCTCTTCAGTACTTGTTTTTCAATGATCTTACCTAGTAATACTACCTCTTTCCCCACGTTTATTTATACCATTAATAATATTTTTCTAAAATTTCTGTCCCCTGAATAAAAATAACTTGCACCCTAACACATTATCAGGATATAGAACTTATTATTTTCTAAAATAATATTCAAATTCCTTTGTAGTACAAAAGCACTCTGAAAAGTTTTAAAAGCACTGTTGGTGCTGTAGAGATAAGACAAAGACTAAGGCACTTGCCTGGATTGCAACCCGCCATTACTGCATCCCAGGCACCACATGTGGTCTCCTAACACTTGCAGAAGCTCTCTCATTTGTGAACAAGGTCATTAACTGTCCTCTGGCTGTTTCCACTTGTTGTATCCTACATTTCACATGCTCTTCATGTTTGCCATTTACTTCAATTATTAATGTTGTTAAGTACTTAAAATCTTTTGCAGGATAAGAAAGTGCTTGTGAAAACTGCTGCAGGTTATTGAGGACAGAGAGTTAGAAAATAATGTTCTAAAATATAGGATAGAGTTTAAGCTTGTGCTTACTATTTAAAACAATGTAATTAATTATACTATTTAGGGGGTATTCTTTTTTTTATTAAAAACTTTTTTAATAGTGAGACATCATGAGGTACAGTTGCAGACTTACACATTTTTGTGCTTGGGTTTCAATTATACAATGATCAAATACCCATCCATCCACCAGTGCCCATTTCCCACCACCACGGATCCCAGTATTCCTCCCACCCCCCATCCCCCCATCCCACCCTGTCTCTGTGGCAGGGCATTCCCCTCTGTTCTCTCTTTTCTTTTGTGTGTTGTGGTTTTCAAAAGAAACATTGAGTGGCAATCATGTTTGGTCTATAATCTACTTTCAGTATGCTTCTCCCATCCTGGGAGGATCGTCCCAACACCTGTATTTGGTGTTCTAGGGGGTTATTCTTGATATAATTATTTCTACATTCAGAAAATATGATGAGAAGGTTATGTGGCAAATCAAATGTGGTAATATTAAAAGGAAAGTACTCATTCTACCAGCTCATTGTTCAGATATTACTCATTTTACACATATTATTTTCTGCTTCTGTATGAAAAAGTGTATACTGCCAAATAATGAGATAAATTATCTTTATTCAACGGAGGATATAGTTGATAAACAGTAAAGTCTTATAAATATTTTCAGAGAAAAGTACAATAGTAATAGTCACAAAGAGGCATACTTAAGAGGTTTATATTACATTGAACTTTTAGAAAAAGTTTAAAACTTTTAAGATTCTAGAACAAATTTTCCCAAGAGCTCTATTACAATAGCTTCAGAGTATGCAACCCATTGGACTTCAAAAATCTGGTATAGATTTTTAGAAATCTTCATTTTATATATTTCCATATAAAATGGAAAGCCTTGTATCTTTAATTTTCCCCCTACGTCTTCTACTTGTTTACCCTTCTTCATGTATAGGTGATACAGAAGGAGAAGTTTTAATTGCACAGAAATAAAATGACTGTTTTTCTTTTCTATTGCTTTTTTTTGTTCCTAACTAGATTATCTAATTTCTAGTTCACCTTAACAAGCCCCCTTTAAAGGGTTCTTCAAATAGTCATACTTTTGTTAAAGCAGAACAGGCTAGTCATTATGCAGCATGCTTCCAAAGCAACATAAGGAAAGATTTGGATGAGTTATAGGAAGCTCTTTAAGTAGGCAATGAAAGCTAACAAGGATTTTAGCAGAGACATATATAGTGTGTTAGCAAAGGAAGAAGTTTTCTACTGAGTAAATAAAAATACACACCTGTTTGGAGAAAGGGTCTTTCGCATGGATTGAAGATGTGTTTTCAGTTGGAAAAATAGTAACAAAGTTAAGTGCATTTGGAATTTATGGGAAATAATGAGCAGCTCAGTGGTCTGAAGTTAACAGAGCTCCTTTGGTCGTATAAGAGAATGGTCCATCGAGATAAGCTGAATTCCTAAGATACCAAATCCCAAAAGAATGGAATAGAAAATAATTCTGAAATAAGCTTCTATTAATGTAATTTTAGTACTTACATAAGTAAAATATTTTCATTTGTGAAGTTAAAATAGAGGCTATAAAAGCTGAGTAATTTCATTAGTGAATGAGTGGCTTTGTGAGAGTAGAAATATCTAGGTTATTCTAAAGTCTGTGATTAGAAATTTTACCTGAAAAAAATCCCTTAAATGATAAAGCATTTTTGTAATAAAATAGTACATGTCTAGTTCCTTCTATAGCATACCTAAAAAGATCAATAAAATTATTGTAACCCTTTGTTCTTATGAAGGCTGTGGCCTAGTAGGGATGGGAAGATAAAATTCTAAATAAAAAAATGTATAATGACAGTCTGGTAAAAGTGATTTAAATCAGAAATTCACAGGGATATCAGAGCGTTAAGCAAGTTATTAAATCAGTCTTAGAGTCAGAGAATGGTTTCCTAAAGAAATAGTAATTAGTGCTGAGATAAAATTTTGAGTAGGCGTTAATCAAGATATGTGTTCAGTGGGCAAAGCATCCTGTAAACTTTAAGGTGCTGAAATATTTAACATAATAAAGGACTATAAATGTGGCTTGAGTCTTAAAGTTGGTGAAAATGAGAAATTCTAGAAAATATCAGATAAATAAAATAAAATAAGACACTAGAGACCTTTTCCATGGTATTCCTAATACTCTGGCTTTTCTGGAATGGATAGCAGTATTTCAAAGTTGATCAAGGGCCATAAATGTCTCTGAAAAATATATTTCTGACTTTTATACAAAACTTGTCAAACTATAAGAAACAAAATAAACGAAAACTTTTAAAGTATATTCTAAATATTGACAAAAGTGAATTATATTTATAATTCTGGAGGATTTCTACAAAAAGTGATAGAATACTACAATTAATGTTATTTTAAAATTAAAAATAGAATACTGCTTGTTTGTACATGTTGAAGGTGCAAATTTCATCACTGTTAACAATCTATGTTAACTAAGTTCCAGTTTGCCATAACACATCCATTGACCGTCATCTCCCCCAGGCCCATCTCTTAAATCTCCACACCCTACTTTGTTAGCCTAAGTTCTTAGGTTAGAATCTAATATTTTGTTTCAATTTACTTTTTGATTCTTGCTTCATCAGAATTAATTATATTTGTGGGGCTGGAGCTATAGCACAGTGGTAGGGCGTTTGCCTTGCATGCAGCCAGCCTGGTGAGCTGGGTTCCACTCGTCCAGCCCTCTCGGAGAGTCCATCAAGCTACCGAGAGTATCTCGCCCGCATGGCAAAGTCTGGCAAGCTACCCATGATGTATTGGATATGCCAAACACAGTAACTACAAGTCTCACAACAGAGACGTTACTGGGCCTGCTGAAACAAATCGATGAGCAATGGGAGGACAGTGACAGTACCGTGACAGGGGGTCTAAAATAAAAATGAATATAATAATAAACAAATACATAGACATATACAATCATAAATTAATGATTGGGGCAGTAACTACAGATCATGTTTACACACTGATAACACCATCTTGAAAGTTTCTGTAAACAATGTTATTGCAGTAACATGAATGCAAAACCAGAAGTAGGAAGTACATTAGATGAAAAAAACAAACTAAATGTGCACAAAGCAACAAAAAATCATGACAGTGAGAAAGTTCTAAAACTGAGACTTAGGAATTTTTGTGTATGTGTGAGAGAGAGAGAAAAAAGAGAGAGAGATTTTTCTTCTCTTCTTTGCTGCTCTATATCTCTCTATTGACTACCCTTTTTTAAATTATAATGTGTCTTGGAGGTGTGAAGTTCACATATGTGTAATATATACTCCATCTTCTAGTATATATTTGGACCAAGCTACGGAAGACAATGGCAGTAGTTTTGAGTTCAAGAAGAGACTGAGTTGAGATCTGAGCTATTTATTGTATTTCCATACTCTTTTGAGATCAGGCATCTATCAGATGTTTTTCCCAGGGCATTGGCCTGCAACTTATCTGCTGTCCTTGAAATTAAGTTCTTCTTCTTTTCTCAGCAACACTTATTCTTATGTTTTCTATTTTTAAAGTTTTATTTATTTTTTAATTGAAAACAATGAGATACACAGTCACAAAGTTGTTCATCCTTTCCTTCAGTATGAGGGGATAATAAAGCAGTTAGCGTACGTAGATTACAAATATATATATATAATTTTTTTAGTCTCACCTGTAAATCTGTAAGTTAAACAACTTTATTAAATTATCTTCATTCTCACATTAGTGTTTGCTGTGTTTATTTTGTTTTCCTTCCTCACCTGGACCCTGATTGGCTCATTTGACTTATACCACTACTCACAGTATCTTGACTTAACACCCCTGCCCACCTTGACTCCAACTACTTCTCTATATCATGACTACTCACAAGGATTTAGGCAGCTTGACTCAGTAAAAGGGGTCCTTCAGAAGAATAGAAGGAAAGAAATCTGAAGGAAGGAGGCAGAAAAAGACTTATTATTGCCATAAAATACCTCCTCTCCAACATTCTCTTCAATTTCATACAATCCTAAAACCAATTATAGCTTAGTGTCTTTTACTTCATTATGCTCTGAGCTATTTTACAATGATTTCATGCTTAGCATTGCATTGTTTTGGGTGTCTAGGTCATTATTTTTAAAAAATTATTATTGATATTATTGGATTATTTTTTTTGTTTTGGTGACATATCCAGTGATATTCAAAGGCTACTCTTAGGTCAGTGCTTGGGAGTCACTCCTGGTTATCCTTGCAGAACTGTGCAGTGCTAGGGATCTAACCCATTTCTCTTTCATGCCTGGCATGCTCTCAAGTCTGTTGATCCTTCTGGCTTAATATGGTTATATTTTAGTGTAACACACTTCATTTGTTTTCTTTTTATATCATGCTATTTATATTGACTTTTTTTTCTTTAATTTGTCTTCTTGTGAATTGTTACAATTTTTTTTTATGTTCCAGCTAAGCACAGATGCGACAGGAAAAAAAAAAACAACAAAAACAGTGGGAGACTTAAATACACTGTTTTAGTTCAAGAGGACACAAACTAAGTATAATAAATGAATATGTCTCAATATGCATTAAAGTATGCTCCAATAATATGCAATATTGATTCTTCTTAAACACATGTAAAACAATGATAAAAATATCATTGCACTGTAGCATTGTCCTCTTGCTGTTCATAGATTGGCTCGAAGGGGCACCAGTAACGTCTCCATCGTGAAACTTGTTGCTACTTTTTGGCATATCGAATACGCCACAGGGAGCTTGCCAGGCTTTGCCGTGCAGGCGGGATACTCTCGATAGTTTGCTGGGCTCTCCCAGAGGGACAGAGGAATTGAGCCCGGGCTTGCTGCATGCAAGACAAACTCTACCTGCTGTGTTATCGCTCCAGTCCAAAATATCATAATCTTAAAAAAAATGCTTTCTTTCTAAGGGGACTTTGGGCCACAGTGATCAGAAACTATTCCTAGCTCTGTGCTCAGGAGTGACTCTTGGAAGTGCTTGGGAAACCATATTCAGTACCAAGGACTAAACTGAGGTCAGTCAGTTGCATGCTAGACATGTGTCTTACCTGCTGTACTATCTCTCTAGCCTCATACTCTTGTTAATGGGATGACACAATACCATCTACAAGATCCACAAAAAAAAGTCATGCACAGTGCAGAGATTTTTATATTTAAGTGTAATATCTAAATTTAAAGAGATGAATAGATAATACAGTAGGTAGAGCATCTGCCTCACACACAGTCAACCTGGGTTCCAACCCTAGCACTACATGTGCTGGACCCTGCCAGTAGTGAACGCTGAGCATACAATCAGACTAAATCCAATGTATCTTCAGGTCTGTCCCCAAAACAAATGAACAAAGAAAAAATCAGAAGTTTTATTAAAATTTTCAGTTTGGATGGGGGGAAATTTTTATATTAACTTTGTTGTTTTGTTTTGGGTCCACACCCAGAAGTGCTCAGGGCTTGCTCCTGGCTCTGTGCTAAAGGTAGTACTTGGGGTCAAACCTGGGTAGACATTGTACAAAGTAAGTAGTTAACTCCAATTCTGTCTCTTTTGTTCTAAAATGTAATTTAATTGTAAATGTAAAAGTAAAAGTTTAAAGTAGCCATTTCAGTAAGCATTAAAAGGCCCTCCCGTTGATCATCGATTTGCTCGAGCGGGCCCAGTAACGTCTCCATTGGAGACTTTGTTGTTACTGTGTCTGGCATATCGAATACTCTCAGTAGCTTGCCGGGCTCTCCGAGAGGGGCGGAGGAATCGAACTCGGGTTGGCCATGTTGTCTGCGTGCAAGGCAAACGCCCTACCCGCTGTGCTATCGCTCCAGCCCAGTAAGCATTAGTTTCACTAAAAAGATAATAGTATAATAATATATTAATAAATTGGTACATCACGGTCACGGTCATGGTCCTCCCGTTGTTCATCAATTTGCTCTAGCGGGCCCAGTAACGTCTCCTTCGTGAGACTTGTTGTTACTGTGTTTTGGCATATCGAATATGTCATGGGTAGCTTGCCAAGCTCTGCCGTGCGGGCGAGATAATCTTGGTAGCTTGCCGGGCTCTCCAAGAGGGGCGAAGGTATCTACTTAATTAAAAATAAGGAGATCCAAATAGGTAATAGAAATTAATTTTAGGAAATTGTAAGGTAAGGTAAGGTAAAGGCCCTCCCGTTGATCGTCGATTTGCTCGAGCGGGCCCAGTAACGTCTCCATTGGAGACTTTTGTTGTTACTGTGTCTGGCATATCGAATACTCTCGGTAGCTTGCTGGGCTCTCCGAGAGGGAGGAAATTGTAGTAGAAAAATTATTCATTTTGGTTTCTGCTAATTTATAACAACAACAAACACTGTCCTCCCATTGTTCATCGATTTGCTCCAGTGGGCCCAGTAACGTCTCCATTTTGAGAATTGTTGTTACTGTGTTTGGCACATTGAATGCATCACGGGTAGCTTGCCAGGCTTTGCCACGTGGGCAAGATACTCTCGGTAGCTTGCCGGGTTCTCCGAAAGGGGCAGAGGAATCAAATACGGCTCGGCCGGGCTGGCTGCACACAAGGCAAATAACCTACCACTGTGCTATCGCTCCAGCCCCAATTTATAACATTAATTTCAAAATGACCAGTGTATGTGAGTATTATATGTTTATATATTTGCAGTTAACTTTTATTAAATAATAATAATTCTGTTTGGAATGGAGTTATCAAAAGCAGATGAAAATACCAGTCTATAGTCTACATTGCAATCATTATTTTTAAAATATATTTAATATATCTCAAAACAATTGTGAATTTTTTACTTATTTATTTATTTTTTATTAGTGAAACACCGTGAGGTACAGTTATAAACTTACAAATTTTTGTGCTTGGGTTTCAGTTATACAACGATCAAGTACCCATCCCTCCACCAGCACCCATCCTTCACCACCATGGGTCCCAGCACAAAAGAAGTCACAGAAACAGCAATTGTAGAATTGCAGATGTTTGCCCCAGTGTTGTGTTAAGTAATAAACTGACATGCATTAGTGTATAAGTTTAAGGCATACCACATGGTGGTTTACTTTACATGTATTGTAATATTGCAATAAGTTCAAATAACATCCACATTTTCATATAGGTACAATAAGAAACAAAGAAGTATAAAAAGAAAAAATGGTTTATAAATCTCTAGGATATGTGTCATGCAGCTATGCTAACTATAGTTTTCATATTATAATCATTCTGTAGTACTTACTCATCTTAACATTTGAAAGTTGTGCATTTTGACAATCTTCTTCCAATTTTCCTTACCAAGTTCCCTTCCTTTTGTAATGACAAGATTGGTCTCATTTTCTGAGTTTTTTATTCTTGTTTTAGATTCCATATATAAATGATGTTAGGCAGTACTTGTCTTTCTCTGACTTCTTTGATTTAGCATATCTTCAAGTCCATGTCTATTGTCACAAACTGTAGGATTTTCTCATTTTTTAAGGCTTAATAACATTACATTGCATGCATATATGCATTATACATAGACATTTTTTGACATATTGAGTTTTAATTGATTACAGCTATCTATAATACTTTTATGATGTTACAATTCCTTTATATATCCATCAATTTATGAACATCGGTTATCTTTATGCATGTTACTATACATAATGATGACATCAGCATGAGGGTGCATATAATTAATCAAATTATTGTTTCTTTTTCCTCTATACATTTCAAGAAGTTAAATTGCTGAATCATATGGTAGTTGTGTTTTTAACGTTGGAGATATCCAACGTTATACAATGTTCCGTTACCCATCCCTCTTCCAGTGTATATTTCCTACCATCAATGTCCCCAGAATCTCTCCCACCACCACCACCCCAACCTCCAACTCTATTGTAGGCACTTTTCTTTTCCTCTTCCTCTTCCTCTTCCTCTTCCTCTTCCTCTTCCTCTTCCTCTTTTCTTCTTCTTCTTCTTCTTCTTCTTCTTCTTCTTCTTCTTCTTCTTCTTCTTCTTCTTCTTCTTCTTCTTCTTCTTCTTCTTCTTCGTCGTCTTCTTCGTCTTCTTCGTCTTCTTCTTCGTCTTCTTCTTCTTCTTCTTCTTCTTCTTCTTCTTCTTCTTCTTCTTCTTCTTCTTCTTCTTCTTCTTCTTCTGCTTCTGCTTCTTCTTCTGCTTCTTCTGCTTCTTCTGCTTCTGCTTCTGTTTCTACTTCTGCTTCTACTTCTGCTTTCTTCTTCCTTCTCTCTCTCTCTCTATCTTCGTCTCTCTCTGTCTCTGCCTCTGTCTCTCTCTCCCTCCCTCTTTTTGGACATTATGGTTCACAATACAAGTACTGAGAGGTTATCACTTTTGGTTCTTTACCTACTTTCAGAATGTATTCTTAATATAGTGATCATTTCCAGCATCACTGTTATAGTAGTCCCTTCTCTATACCAACTCCCCAGCACTTGAGAGAGGCTTCCAACTGTGGATCGACCCTCCTGGACCTTGTTTCTACTGTCCTTGGGTATAAGTCTCACACACTATATATATTTTTTATATCCCACAAATAAGTGCCATAATTCTATGTCAGTTGTTCAAATTTCTTTTTTAAATCCTTATTTCTCCATAAGTATCTTTTCTGATATTATTGACAAACACTATTTTTTTTTTGGCTTTTTGGGTCACACCCAGAGATATTCAGAGGTTATTCCTGGCTCTGCACTCAGGAATTACTCCTGGCAGTGCTTGCGGGATCATATGGCACGCCGAGGATCGAACCCAGATCAGTTACGTGCAAGGCAACCAACCTGTACTATCGCTCAGGCTAAACGCTATCTTTTAAGACACCACTATGTTTTACAAAATCAGTAAATATATGTTGCTATTTACTTTAATATATTTTAAATAATATATAATAAGTAGGTAATAAATAGGTAAAAATAATTAAAATAATAACAAAATAATAAATATATAATAAACAGGTAAAATAATGTAATTTATGGTTTCCAATTATCATGATCTTTCTTTTCTGAGCATTATCATCATTTAAATTGTCCTAATTTGAGTGGTAAATGTAACAATCCTATAACTTTTATTGGCTTTCTTTTCTATAAAACCATAATATTTAACTTTTTTTGCATTTAAAAGTTAGCTTTTTAAACTGAAGTTCATGTTCTAATATCTCTAGCCTAGCTTACAGAGTAGAATATTCTCAGTAAGCTAAACTAAATAGAAAGAGAAAAATACATGAATAAAAGAAGAAATCGAGAAAAATTAGTGTGTGAGTAAAAGAAAATCTTATTTCAATCTATTTTCTGAAGGGTATTGTGTAACAGGGAAATATAAATTTATGATAGTATTTTTTTCTAGTTTTTGAAAATAGTGTTATATTTTTATTCTTGCAAACATCTTTCCTCCTGGTTAATGTATGCATACACAAAATCAGTTTATTAATTTACTTATCTATTCCTTTTGGGTACTAACAATGAAGAGCTTTTTCTCTTTTTCCTCTTCCTGTAGAGGATAACTTGATTCCCAAGACAATACTGGTATCTCTAATACTATGAACTATTACCTTGGGGCACATTACATATATTTTTCCACTAATGACCCAATTCAATAGTACAAATATCAAGGATGTGAGAGGTTGGTAACTGGTTACACATTTATTCTATTAATATTTTAAAACTAAGAACCTGAACACCTGGACCAGATTACATTCATCTACGTTTATAGACAGAAATAGAGGTATTTAAAATATGCAAAAGAGGAAATAGTGCCAATATTTTTCTTACAGGCAGAATTATCAATGGAGGGGGGTTGAATAGTTATAACTATTTATTAATTTTTTCAGAATAAATCTTAATTTTCATTCACATAGCTTAAAATCAAAACTTTTGCATGAGATTAAGTATTTTATAAATGGTGTTTTCCCAAATATGGCATTAAAATTCAAGGCAATATTTTTACTATTATTGTTTTCTTTTATATTTACATATAAAAATAGAAATTATGATTATCATTTCGTTAGTAGTGAAAGTCAGTTGAATTACTTTTTGACTGGTGCAAATGGGTAAATAACTGTGAAATATGTCTTAATGATTAGACTAATGGTCAGACGAATCTTGCTTCTTACACATCCCTCTTAAATCCTCAAAATCATAGTTCTAACTATCAATGACATCCTGCAGAGACTAGTTTATAATTTTGTTTCATTTACTTGGATTTGCAAAAAATATCTAACATTATTTTAAAAAAGATTGTAGACCTAAAGGACTGCAGATGACTTAATGAAAAGGACAGCTATATCTGTAATGCTTAAAGGATGAAGACAGATGCAGAAGTTATATATAAAAAATAGCAATAACATATTAGTATTACTATTTCAGTAACTCTGTCCACACCCACAACATAGTCCATATGAAATTTACCTCCAGATGTAAACTATGATGTATCAAGATCATTTCAAATTTTGTTTGAGATTGCAATAGAATTAAAGAATATACTTGAAAGAAAAACATTGAATATTTTTCTTCAGTGCAGCTAGCTGTATATTTGTACATAAAATATGAAGTCACTGAATAAATATTTCTCACTCTTTCCCTGAGACCTTTAACTGAAAGAGAAATTGTGATATTCTATTGTGTGCTGCTACTTACTGCGGTAATAGACTATAGCAGGTATCATAATAAATAAGGCAGTATATAATGTATTAATTGGCTGGAGCGATAGCACAGCGGCAGGGTCTTTGCCTTGCACGTGGTTGACCTGGCCAAACCAGGTTCGATGCCTCCACCCCTCTCAGAGAGCCTGGCAAGCTACTGAGAGTATCTCGCTTACACAGCAAAGCCTGGCAAGCTCCCAGTGGCGTATTCAATATGCCAGACACAGTAACAACAAATCTCACAATGGAGACATTACTGGGCCCCCTCCAGCAAACCGATGAACAACCGGAGGACAGTGTGACAGATATATAATTAAAGTATATTAATAGTTTATCCAGAAAAATAGATGATTTATATTATTTATTCTTATTAATAGCATGAATATGTTCTGCTTTTATCAACTTATTTTTGTTATATATTTTGATGTGTTTTTTTTGTTTGCCTTCATTTTGGTAGTGTCTTGTTTTATTTATTTTTCCTAATTGTCTTGAGAAAAACATGCTTTATTTTTCCAGTACTGTACAAATTGCACTGTCCTCTCATTGTTAGTTGATTTGCTCGAGCAGGCACCAGTAATGTCTCACAACAAGTGGTGAGACTTGCTGTTACTGTTTTTGGAATATTGAATACGTAATGGGGAGCTTGCCAGGCTTTGTCGAGTGGGTGAGATACAATTATAGCTAATAATTCTTAGATAATAATTTAGTGATTCTCAAATACAGTTAAAAAGTACTACTATTTATCCATACATTAATTTATCTTAAAACATTAGCATCTGATATGTATCAGATACAGAGAATATACAGACCAGGCTCAACATTAATAATTTCATTAAGTTATGAGATTTCCACAAATTTTATAGTACTGTGAGGTAATAAAAGTAAAATATCACCAATTATGAGGAAATATTCAAAAAGAAAAGAATTCCCTGAACAAATCATTTATTACTTTTATCATGGATGTTTATATCTCTGAACCCATATTCTAACAAGACTAAAAGAATATTTCCAGTACCTTTCAGCACTTCCCAATACATGCTTCTTCTGGTTTTCATTCTTTACCACTTAAGGACAAAAGTCGGCTGTGTATAACAGCACAGAGGCATTTTGGTATTCTATACAAATGTAATAAAATCTTTTATGTACTATTTTGTGTAGTTTTCTAGTTTTCCATCGAATAATTTGTTGCTTGTTATTCAGCCGTTCAAATATATTTACAATATGTCTTGGGTATGAACCCTTTGTCAGATAAGTGGTGAACAAGCATTTTTCTCCCAGACTGTGTGGTGTCAAATTATTCTGGTCCTTGTCTCTTTCAGGGCAAAAAATCTTATTTGATATATTACCATTTGTCATTTTTAATTTAATTTTCTTAGCCAATGGCAGTGAGTCAGTGACAATGCCTCTAGCTTCAATTTTATGAAGGGTTATGCCTATATTTTTCTTAATATATTTTATGAACTAAGCCTGATATCAAGAGCTTTAATATATTTTAATTTGATTATTTTGTATGATGGAATATTTGAGTTTGAGTTTATTCCTTTATGTGTTGCCGACCACTTTTTGCATTACTATTTTTCAAAGACACTTTCCTTGTTCCACTTCATGCACATAGATTTTCGTTGAAGTCTATTTATTCATATATATATGAATATATATACAGTAAATCATATTTATTTTAAATATTTCATAATTGCAATATTTTTTGTTGTAAATTAAATGGATTGTGTGTCAGAATTAGATTTTTGGGGACTGGAGAGATAATAGAGCAGGTAAGGTGTTTGCATGCATATGACTGACCTAGCTTCAATTCCTGACATTCTTGCTCTTGCAAGGTATGGCACTTGAACACAGACAGGAAGTAAGTCCCGAGAACCTCCAGATGTGGGCTAAAAATAAAAAAAACAAAAAGCAGAATGTGATTTCTGGATTTGTTTTATTTTTGATCATGCTTAATTTCAGAGGAAATTGAATATCTTTGTCACCTGAATATATTTAAAATGAAATTATAGCCTTAAAATTAGTATATTTCACTGAGATACAACACTTGACCCGTTACTATGGTTTATGAGAAACTGAGAAGTCAAAAGTCACAAAGAGATTAAGGAAATTACAAAAATTATTTTTGAAATGCAAGGGTTCTTGAATTTCCTCAACTTATGTAATACACACCATAGTAGTTGACAAAGCCTCTTTGAGAAATTAGATAAATTATTTTCTATTTTGTTAATTATAGGAAAGATGAATAAAAGCCAAGTAAGTTGTTTAGAAAACCTAAAAAAATGACTGCAGTTTAGTTAATAGGGCTACAATGGTGTTAATATTTATGAATACCATAATGTATACGGTTCCTGCACACCACCACCACCATAGAGTCCAGGGATCTCCAATCTGATCACTATTTCATCTCCCTTGTCTTTGAGTAGTATTCAATTCTGTATATAAGTCATGACTTTTTTATTCACTTTCTGTTGGTGGATATTTGGGAGTTATTTCTAGATCCTTGTTATTGTATTAAGGGTGGCAGTGAACACAGTTTCGCATATATCTTTCCAAATTAAAGTTTTGGTGCTGTGGTGTGGAAATATAGAATAGAGATAATTGGTCATATGGGAGCTCAGAGTCATTTTTTACTTTTAACACATCTTCATATTATTTTTCATGAAATTGAACCAGGTAACATTGCCACCAACAATGAATGAAGGTTTGTTTTCACCGTACTTCCCATCAACGCTTGTTATTACCAGGCTTCTTTAAAAGAGTGATATACTTTAATGTTTATTTCTGCTTACCTGATAGTAATACATACGTTTTTATATAAGCTTGTTGATCTCCCATATGTCTTTATGGAAGAGTCTATTCAGATCTTCCATACATATGCTCAGGGATCACTTTTAGAGGGGCTCAGGGGATCATATTGAACCTGGGTTGATTGCACGCTAGTTATCCGCTTTACTTTCTCTGCTATCTCTCCAGCCTCAGATGTTATCAATTTATCTGTAGTATTATGTGTGAATATCTACTCCTAGTCAGTTACATATTTTTGTTAGCCGAGATTCTTTTGCCATGCAGAAATTTTTCGCTTCATATAGTCCCACTTGCTTTTTTGATTTTGTTATTGACAAGTGGAATCAGGTTATTGAAGATCCTTTTGACAGGTAGCTTCTTAAGAGTATTGTGTATAATTATAATTAAGCTACCGAGAGTATTCGATATGCCAGACACAGTAACAACAAAGTCTCCAATGGAGACGTTACTGGGCCTGCTCGAGCAAATCGACGATCAACGGGAGGGCCTTTATACTGTGTATAATTTCTTCAGTGTATTTTATGGTTTGTGGCATAATCTCTATGTCGTGATTTGCTTTAAATAAATTTTGTGTATAATGTAAGGTAAGAACCCATTATCTTTTTTTTAAACAAAATATTATGCAGTTTTCCCATCACCATTTGTTGAACAGGCATTTCTTGCATCAATTCATGCAGCCAATATATTAACTGTTCTTGTAGCTGAGGATTTATCATTAGGAAAGCAGTTCTGACCTCTTGGTCTATCCTTATTGCACTCTATTTTGTTTTGATTACTATAGCTTTAAAAAATAGTTTAAAATCAGGTAATGTGATATCTCCCAACTTCATTTTGTTTGGGATGACTTTGGTTATTTATAAGCTCTATTTGTAGAGCTTTCATGGAAATTTCACAAACATTCATTCTAAATGCATAAAGAATATCAGTTACAGTTTTATGGGAATTAAATTAAATCTTTATAGAATGTTGGATACCATAGACAACATTATTTCTTATAATCGCTTAACTTGAACTATTTTTTCATTATTTTGTCTCATCTTTTATGTCTTCCATAAGAGACATAACTTTTGTGGTATATATCTTTTACAAAGTTGTGATGTTTAAGGACCTATATTAAATGAAATAGATTTTTTGAGTTCTGTATTTTCTGGTTCAATGTTTGTGTGTATGTAGAAATACTGTGTGTGTGTGTGCATGTGTGTACATACTTTGCTGTGCTGATTTACTGTTTCTCTCCTTTTTTGGCCGTATCTTGGCTTTGTTTTTAGGGATTACTCCTTGGTTGACCCTGTACAAAGCAAGCATGTTATTCACTGGACTATCTCCTGTCCCTTGGATAATTGTTTCCAAGAGGGTTTTTTTGGTGGACTTTTAAATATATACTTTCTCTCTTGCAAGAGTTTATGGTACGGTGAAAGTGTTCATCCTTGCCTTTTACCTGATCTCATGAGGAAGTTCTCACTTTTTAGACAATAAATGTGATGTTGGCTTTGTGTTTATTGTAAATGGCTCTTACTCTGTTGAGGAACTCTGTATTCCCGAGCTAGAAAACCTAGATGAAAAACATGAGATCTTAGAAACATTTAATCTTCAAGAATAAACCAGGGTGAAGCAGAAAATCTAAATAGATTAATTTCTAGCAAGCATATAGGGAGAGTAATGAAAAGTATTCCAGAACTAAAGACAAGGTCCAAACATATTATTTAAGGAGTTGTACTAAACAAACCTTCAAAGCTGTATACTTTCCAAGCGCTTCCAAATTATCAAAGAAATAGGATTACTTCTTAACAGCGTCTATAAAGCAAAAATCACCTTAACACAAAAACAGCAATGTGACTAAAAAAAAACAAACTACAGAATGATATCTTTGATGAACTCTGATGTAAAAATCCTCAACAAAATTTTAGTTATACATGGGATTCATCAAAGGTTTGCAAGGATGGTTCAATAAATTCAAATCAATTAATGTAATACACATATCAACAAAAGGATATATAAAAAGTGATGTGAACCTATCAATTGATGCTTTTTACAAAATACAGCATGTAATTTTGGGGAAAAATCATCAAAATTGAAAAAGAATTCACAGAATCATCTTTATGCTACATAGTAGAAAGTTTAATTATTTTGTTTTTGTTTTGGAGTTTGATTATTAAATGGTCATATTTTATTTTATCAATATTAATCTTACAATTTTACTTAATATGTGAAAAACTACATTATAACATCTCAAATTTAAATCTTTTCCTTCTTCTTACCTAATTTTGGGGTAAGATTATTTCCATGGAAAAGGGGTAGGAATAGAATTTGAATTTCTTTTTTGCCTAAGTTTTCCAAGTTAACTCATGCTACTCATATTAGTTTTCTAGAATTGCTTTAGCTATTCGTGGGGGCTTATTGTTCCATATAAATTTCAGGAGTGTTTGCTCCATTTCTTTGAAGAATGTCATGGGTATCCTTATAGGGATTGAATTGAATTTATACAATGCTTTCGGTATTATTGCCATTTTGACAATGTTAATTCTCTCGACCCATGAGCAGGAGATATATTTCCATTTCCTCATGTCCTCTTTTATTTCCTGAAATAGCGTTTTGTAGTTTTCTTTGTACAGGTCCTTTACTTCCTTAGTTAAGCTGATTCCGAGGTACTTGATTTTCTGGGGCACAATTATGAATGGGATTTTTTTTTTCATGTTGCTTTCTTCTCTCTCTCTATTTGCGTATAGGAAAGCCATGGACTTTTGGGTATTGATTTTATAGCCTGCAACTTTATACAAGTCTATTGTTTCTAGGAGTTTCTTGGTGGAGGTTATAGGGTTCTCTAAGTATATAGTATTATATCATCTGCTAATAGTGAGAGCTTGATTTCTTCCTTTCCTACCTGAATGCCCTTAATATCTTTTTCTTGCCTAATTGCTATTGCAAGTACTTCCAGTACTATATTGAACAGCAGTGGAGAGAGTGGGCATCCTTGTCTCGTCCCTGATCTTAGAGGAAAGGGTCTCAGCTTTTCCCCATTGAAGATGATGCTTTCTGTAGGCTTGTGGTAGATGGCTTAACTGTATTGAGGAAAGTCCCCTCTATACCCATTTTGGCAAAGGTTTTCATCATAAAGTGGTTCTGGATCTTGTCAAATGCTTTCTCTGCATCTATTTATATGATCATATGCTTTTTATCTTTTCTTTTGTTGATATGATGGATTATGTTGTTTGATTTCCAAACGTTAAACCATCCTTGCATCCCTGGGATGAATCCTACTTGGTCATGGTGTATGATCTTTTTGATGAGTCGATGGATTCTATTTGCTAGTAGTTTGTTGAGGATCTTTGCATCTGTGTTCATCAGGGATATCGGCCTGTAATTCTCTTTCTTTGTGGTATCTCTGTCTGCTTTTGGTATCAGGGTAATATTTGCTTCAAAGAAACTGTTCGAAAGTGTTTTTGATATTTCCTTTTCATGGAAAAGCTAAAAGAGGATTGGGAGTAAGTCCTCTTTAAAGATTTGGAAGAATTCAGTAGTGAATCCATCCAGGCTGGGCCTTTTGTGCTTAGGGAGACTTTTCATTACCATTTCAATTTCCTTGATGGTGGTAGGTCTGTTCAGGTATTCCAGTTCTTCTTGTTTCAGCCTTGGGAGTCTGCAGGAGTCTAGGAATTTATCCATTTCCTTGAGGTTTTGATGTTCTATGGCATAAAGCTTCTCAAAGTACTACCTGAGGATCCTTTGAATTTCTGTAGTTTCTGTTGTAATGACCCCCTTTTCATTTCTGATTCGGTTTATTAGGGTTTTCTCTCTCCCCTTCTTTGTGAGTTTTGCTAGAGGCTTATAGATCTCGTTAATTTTTTTTGAAGAACCAGCTCTTGGTTTCAGTGATCTTTAGGATTGTTTTTTGGGTTTCCATCTCGTTAATCTCTGCTCTGAGTTTAATTATTTCCTTCCTCCTGTTCAGGTTGTGCTATTTTTTTGGTCCTTCTCCAAGCTCTTAAACTGTCAGGTTAGGCTATTTATGTGGGCTCTCTCCTCCTTCCTGTGGAATGCTTGTAGAGCTATAAACTTTCCTCTTAACACAGCTTTTGCTGTGTCCCATAAGTTTTGGTAACTTGTGTCCTCATTTTCATTCATTTCTAGGAATCTTTTTATTTCCTCTTTGATTTCCTTTCTAAGCCACTCGTTGTTCAATAGCTCACTGTTTAATTTCCAGGTGCTTGATTTAGTTTTCTGTTTTTGTGTGTGATTTACTTCTAATTTCAGAGCATTATGGTTTAAGAAGATTGTTGACAATCTCTATCTTCTTAATTTTATGGAGGTATGTTTTGTGGCTCAGCATGTGGTCTATCTTGCAGAATGTTCCATGTATGCTTGAGAAGAATGTGTATTCAGCTTTTTGAGGATGAAGTGTATATATGTACAAAGTCCCTTTCTTCCATTGTTTCCCTCAGATGAAGTATGTCCTTGCTAAGCTTGAGTCTGGTTGATCTATAAAGAGGTGACAAAAAGGTGTTGAAGTCTCCCACTAGTATTGTGTTGCTATTGATGTCTTTCTCCAAATCTATGAGTAGTTGTTTTAAGTACTTTGCTGGTCCCTCATTAGGTGCATATACATTTAGTATTGTAAGTTCTTCCTGTTGTACAGATCCTTTGATCAATAAGAAATGGCCTTCACTGTCTCTTGTGACCTTCTTCACTCTGAAATCGATGTGGTCTGCTATTTGGATGGCTACCCCAGCTTTTTTGTGGGAGTTGTTTCCCTGGAGGATTCTTTTCCAGCCTTTGACTCTGAGCCTGGGTTTGCTTTGACTATTGAGATGTGTTTCTTGCAGGCAGCAGAATGTTGGGTTCCCTTTTCTAATCCATCCTGCCACTCTGTGTCTTTTAAGTGGTGCGTTTAGCCCATTGACATTGAGAGAGATTATTGTTTTAGGGTTTTGTCCCATTTTTCTGTTGAAATTTGGTGTATTTGAAGGGCCTCTCTTGTCTTAAAGTAGCCCATTTAGTTGTTCTTGTAACCATGGTTTTGAGTCTATGAAATTCCTGAGCTGTTGTTTGTCTGTGAAACTGTGTGTTGTTCCTTCTGTTATGAATGAGAGTCTCGCTGGGTAAAGTATTTTTGGTGAGGCATTTATTTCATTGAGTTTTTTCACTATATTCCACCACTGTTTTCGGGCCATGAAGGTTTCATTAGACAAATCAGCTGTGAATTTTTGAGATGCTCCTTTGTAGGAAATTTCTTTCTTTGATCTTGCTGCATTCAGAATTTTGCCTCTATCTAAGGTTTTGGTCATTTTGATCAGGATGTGTCTTGGGGTATTTTTATTCTGATTTCTTCTAGCTGGTACCTTTCGGGCCTCCTGAATGTGGTCACAAGTTTTCTTCAACTCTGAAAACGTTGTAGTAATGATGTCTTTGACAGTTTCTTCTTCATCAGGGTTTTCTTCCTGTCCCTCTGGGACTCTAATAATTCTTATGTTCCCCCTCTTGGCTTCATCATGATCTTCTCTTGCCATTTGTTCCCGAATTGTGAGTCTCTTTTCCATTTTCTGCTCTTTTCTGGAGAGTCTCTGAACTTATTCTTTGAGCTCACTGATTCTGTTCTCAGCAGCTATTACTCTGCTGCCGAGGCCTTCCACTGAGTTTTTCAGTTTGCTTACCAGGTTTTTCAGGTCTGACATTTTTTCGTTTGCATTTTCCTCATTTCTGCCTTCAAATTCTTTTGTCTTTTATTGTCATTGCTTTCCATTGTTTCTTTTAGCTCCCTAAGCTTCCTAAGTAGCACCCTTCTGAATTCCTTGTCAAAGAGGTTGTCTAACACTACAGTACTGTTGGTGTCTTCTGCTAAGCTCTTCAATAAGAAAGTTTGATGGGCTTTTGCGTTGCTTTGCCATTGTGACCAGTGTGGTTTAGACCTTCACGTTCACTGTTACTATTCTGCTTGATATGCAGAATGAATTGAGATAGGCTTAACGAATTACTGGCTAATGTGTTTCTAGTGGTTGAGCTAACCTAGAGAAGATTCCATCTAAGAGGGTAACTAATGGTTCCTATGGGATATGTAGTGGGAGAATATTTCGGCTCTGGAAAGGGTCCCTGGCGCTGGGCACTGGACGGTACCTGTTTTAATGAGGAGAGAATGCCCGGAGTCATTCAGCTTTGTTTCTGCGAGATGTGCCTCACTTCCTGTCCCGCACAGATCAAGAAATTTTTGTTTTAAAAAGGAAGTAAACCAAGTTGACAGAGAAAATAAACTAAAAACAATAAAATTACAGATGTCAGAATATATGATAAATACCTTGGGAAAAAATAGCATAGATGAGTCAAAGTAGATCAATATCCTTAGTAAGATATTACAAAATAACACTAGTTTATTTTTAGGAGTTTGTTCCATTAATGCTTTATTCTTTTGTTAGGTCACAGACATCAGATAATCCCAGAAGTTAAGAGAACAGGGATATGGGTAGAAAGACAGATTAAAACTAGTGATGATTTACTTTGATAAATTTACCATTCCAAGCAATTGACAATCAAATGACTTTTAAAGGATATATAGCTGCAAACAAAGTATTCTGAACATTCCTTTAGAACTTAATGAAACTATACTTTATTACAAATGTGCAAAAATGTGATTTCCATTTAAAAATGCACATCGTGATGAAAACTTGAATTTTTTTCAAAAACTTTATTAAAAATAGACAAAATAACTGAAAAATAATTAAGATTTACACCATAATACTCAGAAAAAATCCATGGTTTTGTCTTTAAAATGCATTAGTGACACTTAGAAAGTGAAGAGGCAGATTATAATTATATATTTTTCTTTTTGTTTTTCACTCTAGGAAAATCTACACATTGGAAAAACTGATTGATCATGTTAATGCTGAATAAAACAGATCTTACCCCAGCCTCCTTTATTTTGAATGGAGTGCCAGGTTTGGAAGATTTACATGCTTGGATTTCTTTCCCTTTCTGCTCTATGTACACTGTGGCTATGGTAGGTAATTGTGGACTCCTGTACCTCATTCGTTATGAAGACTCCCTGCATAGACCCATGTACTACTTCTTAGCTCTGCTTTCCCTAACTGATCTTGTTATGTGCTCTAGTTCAATCCCTAAAGCTCTTTGCATCTTCTGGTTTCATCTCAAAGAAATCAGCTTTGATGAATGTCTGGTTCAGATGTTCTTCATTCACACCTTCACAGGGATGGAATCTGGGGTGCTCATGCTCATGGCCCTGGACCGCTATGTGGCCATCTGCTACCCTCTGCGCTACTCAACTATTCTCACCAATCCTGTTATTGCAAAAGTTGGGTTTGCCACTTTCCTGAGAGGGGTATTGCTTATCATTCCCTTCACTCTCCTTACCAAAAGGCTGCCTTTCTGCCGAGGGAATATAATACAGCATACTTATTGTGATCACATGTCTGTAGCCAAGTTATCCTGTGGAAATATCAAGGCCAATGCTATCTATGGTCTAATGGTGGCCCTGCTCATTGGAGGCTTTGACATTCTGTGCATCACAGTCTCCTACACCATGATCCTCCGAGCCGTGGTCAGTCTTTCCTCAGCAGATGCAAGGCAGAAGGCCTTCAGTACCTGCACTGCCCACATATGTGCCATTGTGTTTTCTTACAGTCCAGCTTTCTTCTCCTTCTTTTCACATCGGTTTGGAAAGCACACAATTCCTCAATCTTGCCACATAATTGTGGCCAATATTTATCTGCTCTTGCCCCCCACCATGAACCCTATTGTCTATGGGGTGAAAACCAAGCAGATAAGAGATTGTGTCATAAGGATCCTTTCCGGCTCCAAGGAAACCAAATCCCATAGCATTTAAAATAATGTACTTAGAGCATATTGAGGCAGAACTGATAAAATATTTTCTAGGAAATACTATGTTGGTCTTTTGGTCTTAGAGATTAATGATACATTCTAAAATGTATGTCTTAAGATTTTGACATTGTTGAAATTCTCAATAAACATTTTATAGTTCTTTTCTATCCATTTCAAATTATTTTAATAACCTATTTACGTAAACAACAATTTATTTTTCATAAAATGTAAATAAATGATGCAGTACCTCCTGTTTATAGCTAGTGATTAAATGTAAGTTAGTTTTAAGAAATATGTACTGAGTATTCTTTATCACTAATAAAATTTTGGTTTCTTCTCAATTCTTTGTTTTGAAGGAAAATCTAGATGCTATTGTGTATATCTCTGGGTACTTTGTAAGAATCATAGTTTGAATGAAGAATTATCTTCTAGCCAAATGACCACACTAGGAAATAATTTGATTTTCAGTTCCATAAAGACAACTCTTGAAAGCATTCAGTTTATAAAGAAAGATAGAAAAATCTTCAAATAAAATAAAAAACAGGTTTAATGCCTTTGTTATATAAATAACAGAATTGACTGGTATTGGAGACAGAGCAATAGTACATCAGGTACGATGCTTTCCTTGCACAAGGTGAACCCAGATGCAATCCCTAACCCCCACACGAAGAGTGAATCTTGAGAACAGAGATGGGAGTAAGCTCTGACCTCCTCTGGGTGTGACCCAAGAAACAAACAAAAAGTAATGATTTGTGTCATCTTATATTTAACTATAGATCGGAAGAAATCAAATCTGTCTCCAAACTTTAATACTCATAAATAATATGCATATTAGACACTGAAAGAAATAGTTTTTGTTGTTTCTTGAACTAAACAAATGATATAAGAAGTAGAGTATATTGAAAATTTATTCTTATTTCTCTGTACAAAATAAAACATATAATATCATCTTAATTAAGATAATTATAAACATCAAATTGAGTTTATTTAATTAGGTCTGACTATCTTACATTTAAAAAAGAAACTTAAAAAACCCCAACCGGTAAAATACTAGTACTACCCATAATTTACTCTAATTCTATAGCCCTTGTTAGCCTCAAACTTTCACAAATTAATAAATTTACATAATTAAATAAAATTATTTTTATAAGTCTATCTTGCTATTATCCCATCTATCACCTGAAATTGCTTTTGTCAATCCAGAAACTGTATCCATGTTAACAATTTAAATAAACACTTTTGGTGGCTTGAAAAACACTATCTTTCAGAAATAAGTAAAGCAATTCTGTACCTTCAGCATTATGAAAATTTGTCATCTTTCTACTTCAGATTCACAAAAGTATCTTATGATTGTTTTACTAATGTTTAATAAATAATATAAAATATATATGTATATATATATATAGCAGCAAAAAATAGTCATCATGGGATCCTCGTACACTGGCAATGTCAAGGAGTGATGTAGTTAAGTGTCCAAACTCAGAGTCAACAACACTGAAAGCAAAAGAACCAAAATTTAGCAACCAAACTTAAAAATATACCTGTCAAGGTGGCAGACTATTGATGAGATATGGGTGGGAGGGATCCTGGGAAAACAAGTGGAGGTAATGTTGGTGGACCCACAGATGGCTCTTGTGAAGTGGGGCAGAGAAAGACAGTCACTTTCTCCCTACCTGCCTCTGCCACCCAGGACCCACGGTGACTGGGTTCTTATCTTGCCTTACAGAAACAAATTTCAGAAATAGACAGTGAAATTACATGTTTTTATTTGGAGCTTTTGAGGGGAAGGAGGGAGAGAAAGTGGGAGAGAGTGGAGAGTAACACGCTCAAGAGAGAACACCGGCTTCTCCAAGTGAGGAGAGATTCTACAAGGGTGGAGAGAGCCCCTACGCACATCCCAGCATTAGACACAAAAGCATGAAAGTGCACATCTCAAGAGGGGAGATGTGGGCGATACATGTGCTCAGGTACAGCATGTGCTTGACCACATGGGTGTAAGCAGCTCATGGACTCAGGCAGCATATGCTTGCCCCTTTCTTTGTTCAAGGTGACCTTTGTAGGGTTTCTCCAACTTGCCCTTTGTGGGACCTCTATCTAGGTCAAAGTCTGTTGCTAAGGAGGTTGTCAAGAGGGTAGAGTTGACAGTGGTGATGGTCTTCTTTGAAATTCCTTTGCTGGCCTTTTGTTTCTGATGGAGCTTCACTCTGGATCTGTTGCTGTAGGTAAGTGAGGGTCTTATCAGGCCTTAGTTCCTGCTTTTTCTGCAAGGTGGGCCTTACCAATTTACTGCCATCCCCTGCGGGAGAGGCCTTACTATCGGCCTGCCTGCCTACATCAGAGGGAAGAAGACACTGGTGGTGCAATTGGTGCTGGAACATAATACATCTAAAACCCAACTGTGAATAACCTTGTGAATCATGGTGCTCAAATAAAGGGCCTTGGGTGGATCCTCCCAAGATGGGGGATGCATGCTGAAAGTAGAATATAGGGTGAACATGATTGCCATTCAATGCCTTTTTTGCAAACCAGAGCACCGAAAATGAGAGGGAGAACATAAGGGAATGCTTTGCCACAGAGGCCAGGTGGGATGGGAGTGATGGGGGGTGGGAGGGATACTGGGATCAGTGGTGGTGAGGAATGGGCACTGGTGGAGTAATGGGTACTCAATCATTGTATAACTGAAACCCAAGCACAAAAATTTGTAAGTCTACAACTGAACCTCATTCTGTTTCACTAATAAAAATTTATTTTAAAAAAATCATGGTGCTTTAATAAAGTTTTTCAAAATTATGTTGAAGAGGATACTTAATATTAGACATTCTCATGAAAGCCAACTTAAGACCACAATGAGGGATAGCCTCACATTCTATTAGTACTGCAATAATAAAAGCAAATTTACTGTTGAAGATGTGGAAAAATTGGAAACCTTGGGAGTAGAAATCTAAAATTGTACAGTCACTATAGAAAGCTGACTAGATTTTCTGCAACACAGTAGAAATAATTATGATGCAATACAATAACTTCAGTTCTGGTTACACAAACCTATAGAATTAACAATAGGATCTTAATCATGTAAGTTGCAGCATTATTTGCATTATCAAAAATGTGGAAAAACAAATGTACTTAAATAAATAAAGGAGCAAAGAAATGTGACATGTACGTGAATAGAGCATTATCCATCCATTAAAAATAAGAAGATTATGTCATGAGCAAATATATGTTAAAATAAATTTTCCTTGATTTTTATATAAGAGAAATAAGCTAACATTATAAGTGATTCTATTTATATGAGAAACCAAATGAAATCAGTTTTAAAGGAGAAAGCAGATTAGAAGTTAGGATAAAATAGCTTAATATATAATACGTGTCACTGTCACTGTCACTGTCCTCCCATTTTTCATTGATTTGCTCTAACAGGCCCAATAACATTGTGAAACTTGTTGTTACTATGTTTGGCATATCGAATACGTCACAGGTAGCTTGCCAGGTCTTGCCTTTCGAGCTATATTTTCTTGGTAGCTTGCTGGGCTTTCCGAGAGGGACGGAGGAATCGAATTCAGGTTGGCCAGGTAGGCTGCATGCAAGGCATATGACCTACCTGCTGTGCTATCGCTCCAGCCCATAGCATGTGCATTTTATATATATAGTAAAACAATAAAATGCTGATGGTACACATTTAAAAAATTTAAATAGAGATACAAACATTGAAGATAATAATTGTAACAGCAACTGATACACAGTTGTAAAGCTACTGCTAGAAAATTTCAGATTTTCTTCTTCTTTTTTTTCTTTGTTAACATAGACAGTGTTGGGTTAACATAGACAGCCCAGAGATGGAGATTTGAATTCTGCATATACAGTTCCACTGTCTCCCAGGAATTTCTCATTTCCAGAATCCCTGGAACCTACAACAGAAGACTCCCTGCTTGACCTTGGTGCTGGCTACCAAACCCTGGCACAGGCCTTCTTTAATTCAATAAAAACCCAACCCAAGCTCAAACACAGGTAGGTGTGGTCCTCATTAGCATCTTTAGTGGCTTGTGAGGTCCCCTCAGAGCACTCTTTTCAATAAACCCCATTTCAGCTTAGCTCTTCTCTTGGAGAACATAAAAAAGATAAAGAAAAAGACCCACAGAATGATTCCTAAATGATATCTGACAAGAATATAAAGTTGTTTCAATAAAGAAAAGTCTTTTTTAAACAAATTGCTCTAACCACTAGACTCTCATAGACTAAAAACCAACTAATGACCTAAATATCTTGGTTGAATAAAAGGCCCTCCCGTTGATCATCGATTTGCTCAAGCGGGCCTAGTAACGTCTCCATTGGAGACTTTGTTGTTACTGTGTCTGGCATATCGAATACGTCACAGGGAGCTTGCCAGGCTCTGCCGTGCGGGCGAGATACTCTCGGTAGCTTGCCGGGCTCTCCGAGAGGGGCGGTGAAATCGAACTCGGGTCGGCCATGTTGGCTGCATGCAAGGCAAACGCCCTACCGCTGAGTAGCACTGCACTGTAGCACTGTTCTCCCTTTGTTCATAGATTTTCTCGAGTGGGCACCAGTAATGTCTCCATTGTGATACTTGTTACTGTTTTTAGCATATAAAATATGCCATAGGTAGCTTGCCAGATTCTGCCATGTGGGTGGGATACTCTTGGTAGCTTGCCGGGCTCTCTGAGAGGGATGGAGGAATCAAACCCGGGTCGACTGCGTGCAAGGCAAATGCCCTACCGGCTGTACTATCGCTCCAGCCGAACCAGAAGTAGTGATTCATAAATATAAATGTCAAATGCAAACATTTAGAAAATCAGTGGGACAATTATTTAGGTTTCAGGACTAGATAGAGTTCTTTAGAGAGGAAAATAGTTTTTAGACCACAAATTAAGAAAAGGAAGTAAAATTTGAGAGCATTAAAATAAAAAAGTAAATTGCACTTCAAACTTTTATATTAAAAAGATGAATGACAACTATGGACTATGAGAAAATATCTGCATAATATAGTTCCTTTACCTTTCTTTGTATAGGTGGTCAAAATCTATAAAAAGGGATTTCAATAATGACATTGAATAGTAAATATACAGAGAAAAATGTGTCTTATCAGTCATAAAAGCAAGCAAAGAAAAAATTAACCACATAATAATCTTATCTCCTTCAAAACTCATTTGTATTTTTATAAATTAATTCAAATTTTAAGGTGTTATACTTATTATCTAATTAAATACTGTAAAATTGAATGATTTTCAATGGTTTTTTTTCTGTGTTTGTTTTGGGGGCATACCCTGCAGTGTTCAGGGCTACTCTTGTCTCTACACTCAAAGATCGTTCCTGTCATGCTCAGGAAAACATAAGTGGTGCAGGGGATTGAAGGCAGGCCGTCAACAAGGCAAGTGCCCTACCCATTTTATAATCACTCCTCATAGTTGTTTCTATTATTAAAGCTATCATAATATTTACTGCTATATCACAGTTTAATATATTTGCAACCAATTCTAAATTTTTAAAAAAAATTTTAGAACATCATCTACTTCAGTTGAAAGCATTTGCACTTGTTTGTTCATTGCAGCACTCTTTACAATAGCCAGAAACTGGAAGAAACCTGAATGCCCAAGAACAGATGACTGCTTAAAGAAACTTTGGTACATCTACACAATGGAGTACTATGTAGCTGTTAGAAAAGATGAAGTCATGAAATTTACATACAAGTGGTACAATATGGAAAGTATCATGCTAAGCGAAATGAGTCAGAAAGAGAGGGATAGACATAGAAAGATTGCATTCATCTGGGGGATATAAAGTAACAAAGTATGAGATTAATACCCAAGAATAGCTGAGATCAGCACCAGGAGGATTACTCCATAACTTAGAGGCCAGCCGGGTATCCTAGAGGAAAAGGCAGTTCAGGTAGAGAAGGGACCACCAAATAAAGGATGTTTGGAGGATCCTCCCAGGAGGGGAGATGCATGTCGAAAGTAGACTATGGACTGAACATGTTTGCCACTCAATGCCTCTTTTGCAGACCACAACACCCAAAAGGAGAGAGAGAACACAGGGCATTGCCCTGCCACAGAGACAGGGGGGATGGGGGGATGGGGGTGGGAGGGATATTATCCATGGTGGTGGAAAATGGGCACTGGTGGAGGGATGGGTATCTGATCATTGTATAATTGAAACCAAAGCACAAAAAAATTGTAAATCTACAACTGTAAAAAAAATAAAATAAAATAAAGGGAAAGAAAAGTAAAAAAAAATAAATAAAATGTTACCAAAAAAAATGTGTCTTTCTTAAGGAAATAAAAAAGAATATTAGTACTTAAGCCATCAGCATAGAGTTGTACGACTAAAAGATAAAAATTATCCTGTACCCCTAAATGGTATGAACAATTAGACTCTTGTAATATGAAAATACTTCAATAAAAATAAAATATATTCCATAATTATAAAAATATAAAAATAGTTTGTTTTACTTTATGAACAACTGGAAGTTACTGATAATATACTTTAATGTAATCACTGTAATGGAATTTTGATTATGGCATAAGCCTGATTTACTTTATTAAAGCTTTTATCCCTATAATTAATTTGGCTCTGGTATCACATTGATAATAAGTTAATATTTATTGAACAACTGATATTTACTTGGTATAAGTTACTCATGTAAATTCATGAAGATATTTAATAGTAGAGTTGAGTACAGAACAATATGAAGAAAGATGAAGTCTTATTATCAAATTCTTGGAAAGTTCAATATAATATAAAAGAATGTTGAAAATAAGGTAATACCCTTCCACAGAGGCAGGTAGGATGGGGGGGTGTTGGGGTTGTGTGAGGAATACTGGGATGATTAGTGGTGGAGAATGGGCACTGGTGGAGGGATGGGTACTCGATCACTGTATAACTGAAACCCAAGCACAAAAATTTGTAAGTCTACAACTGCACCTCATGGTGTTTCACTAATAAAAATTAAGAAAAGAAAAGGTGTTGAAAGAGCACGTTTAACTTAGAACTTGAAGGGTAGACATAACCTGCCATAAAGTTTTCATATCACTAAAAATATCTTTAATAGAAAACTTTTGACTTGCTTATGAGTGGAAGAAATGAAGCAACATTAGAAATTTTATTATTTTAAAAAATATCTACTTTTTTGGTGAAGCAAGATAATTTTTTATTTAAACCTATATAGAAAGAAGCAAGGGGAGAGAGAGGAAGTACATGTTCAAGAGATGAGAAGGTCTTCTCCATAATGGAAAGAACAAGCAAAGGGACATAGAAACAAATAAGTGAGACATAAGCTCAAGGGAAGAATATGGATGAAAAGCAAACCAGTAACATAAATTTTAATTTTTCAGAACAATATTTAAAATTTAATTGAAAAGTTCATGATAAATGAGTTTTAGGTATAAAATATTTCAGCCTCAATCCCACCACCAATGTCAACTTCCCTCCAGCAGTGTTCCCTTATCCCCTTCCCAACCCTGTCCCGCTCCCCTTCCCCCCATAGGCACATTACAAAGTTCCAGTGGTTGCAGCATGGATATATGTTTTCAGTGTTGTTGAGTCTGTATTTTGGATATATGGCTACACCACTCTCCCACATCACGAATATAGCTGAAGCCCTGATGCCTGTTCACCCATTATTTCTCATTCCCTTCTGTCTTTGATTTCTTCCCTTCTGTCCTTTCTAAATACTGGGACAAGAGTGATGTAGTCATCTCCCCTTTACTAAAATACATTTCTTCATCCAGTATTTTATTTAAAACAGATAAGTGAGATTATCCTGTGTTTGTCTTTATTCTTCTGGCTTATTTCACTCAACATGGCATCTTCCAGTTCCAAACAAGTTGCAGCAAAGTTCATGATTTCATCGCTTTTTGAAGTTGCATAGTACTGTGTATATATAAAACATCTTTATAATCCACTTATCTGTTGTTGGGTACCTAAGTTGAGAGAGAGAGAGAGAGAGAGAGAGTAACATGCTCTAGAGAGACGCAGGCTTCTCCAAAGGCAGAAGAGCCTACACATGCTACAGCATTAGATAGGAAAGTCCACATCTCAAGAGGAGAAATGCAGGCGACACATGCACCATACGTACTTGGCCATGTGGGCATTAGCAGCACTTGGGCTTGGGAAACATATGCAATGAAAGAGTGTTTTTATGTCCTTGGGGATAGATGATCAAAAGTGGAATTGTGGGATCATATAGCAGTTCAAGTCTAAGTTTACTGAGAACTCTCCATGCTGTTTCCACAGGGGTTGTACCAGACAACATTCCTACCAGCAGTGGATGAGAGTTCCTTTTCACTACATCCCCACCAACACAGATTGTTCCTACTATTTTTGATATGTGCCATTCTGACTTGTGTGAGATTGTATCTCATTGTTGTCTCAATCTGGATTTCTCTGATAAGTGATTCTTTGCCTGCTGGCCATTCTTCTGTCTTCCTCTGAGAAGTGTCTAGTTATTTTCTCCCTATTTATTGATAGGACCTTTGTATTTTTATTGTTGATCTTTGTAAGTACTTTATACATCCTGAATATCAAACCTTTATCTGATATGTTGAAAGCAAATGGATTTTCCTATTTAGTAAGCTGTCTTTAGTTTTAGCCCATTTCTTTTGCTATGCAGAAGCTCTTTAATTTTATGAAGTCCCATTTCTTTATTTTTTATTTTGTTGACTTAATGTTGCAAATTTTTAACTGGAAGGATATCAAAGGCACAAACTTTCAGTTATAAGATACTGGGGATATAGTATGCAAAATGATAACTATAATTTGCTTGCTATATGGTGTACTTGAAAGTTGCTAATATCCTGTAAGTCCTTATTGCAAGGTAAAGGCATTAAGAAAATCTCTGTTGCTTGGATATTTCCTATACTTAATGTGGTAATAATACATATGTGTGTTTGTGTGTGTATGTGTGTGTATTATACTGTACAGCTTGAACTTATGCAGTGCTGTATGAAAGTTATATCTAAATAAAACTTAGGAATAATATGAATATAAGTCTAGTGGGGTACATATATTTGCTCAGTTTAATTGAAAAAAATCTGAGAAATCACTTTGCAAACATAAAAATATGGTCTAACTTCTACCAGCAATGGACTAAGAACACGAATTAAGAAAATGTAGAGGTTTATCAAAAGTCACTCATCTCACTCTCTTATTTGCAGGAGAGTGTGAAGGATGAGAGGTTCAGTGTGGAACATCAGGGTTTTGCAGCCAGGTATAACAACATGGCATTGTAACTAGTAGTAAGTGCTTCACTGTTGACAAGTCAACACTGCTATCTTGTGGTCATAAGTATGAATCACGATTCTGGATGACTTATTTCCCAAGTTGTTTATTACCAAAATGGAGACTTAAATACAGCTCTAATTTCTGAAAACAGCCTAAAATCCCCAAGATCTGGTAAAAGGCAGTGGGTAACTTCAAGAGATAGATTTTCTATCTATAAATCACATAGAGATTTGAATGACTAATGCAAAGAATGAAAAAGAATATGATGATATATACCTCAAGAAGTTGATTCCTACGCACTTGCATTTTTAAATTTAAATTTATTTATTTTTAAATGTAGAAAGTAGCAACAACTGTTGATACAATTATAGACTTGAAATTGATTAGATAACAAAGCTTCAATATTAGCATCAATAAGTTAAAAACCAAGTTTTTTTAAAAAATTATTTTATGTTTATAAGTTGTTCACAACAGTTCATTATAGATAATATTCAAACATCAATCTTACAACTGTGCACCTTCCCACCACCATAAGAGGAAAGTGTGTGAAGATTGTTATGTTTTATCCTGGAGCCATTTAAGCCCTTGTATAAAAGGTTACAAACATGTATGTTAGACCTAAACAAATGTGTGCTACTTTTGGCACATCAGTGGGCCAAGAGTATAAAGGTTGCGCAGCTGTGTTTTTGGCCCTGTGCCTATGTGGCTGGCTCTCTTCCAGGAGCTTTATTTCACAATCTCTGGATCTTGGCTGTTGATGAGATTATGGTGCTGGAAGTAATTTGTGGGTGTGACTGCCAAGCTACTGGAAAACTTGGGAGCTGGATGGAGGAGGCCCAGTCCCAGTCCCAGTCGAAGTGAGCTTGGAGATTTCAGTCATGAGTCTCGCATACCTGGGTTTTTCTGCAGGTTCCTCCATAAGTGAGGTCCATGTGAGCCTGTGGAGAGCAGCCTTGAGCATGACTGTGCAGTTGGGTTCTGGAGGGTTTTTTATTTTTTTGGTTTGCTTTTTTTAAAATTAAAAAAAAATTTTTTATTAGTGAAACACCATGATGTACAGTTGTAGACTTGCAAACTTTCGTGCTTGGGTTTCAGTTATACAATGATCGAGTCCCCATCTCTCCACCAGTGCTCATTCTCTACCACCAATGATCCTAGTAACCCTCCAACCCCCACATCCCAGCCCCCCACCCCATCCTGCCTCTGTAGCAGGGCATCCCCTTTTGCTCACTCTTTCCTTCAGGGTGTTGTAGTTTGCAATAGAGGTTTTGAGTGGCCATCGTTCTCGGTCTATAGTCTACTTTCAGCATGCATCTCGCATCCCGAGAGAGTCCTCCAAACATCTTTTACTTGGTCTTCCCTTCTCTAACTGAGCTGCCTTTTCCCCCAGCATGTGAGGCCAGATTCCAAGCCCTGGACTAGACCTCCTGGTACTTATCTCAATTATTCTTGGGTGTTCAACTCCCATTCTATTACTTTATATTCCCCAGATGAGTGCAGTCTTTCTATGTCTGTCCCTCTCTTTAGGGCTCATTTCATTTAGCGTGATACTTTCCATACTTACATACAAGTGGGGGTAAATTCAACCTGCCCCTCCCCACCCGAATTGCCCTGGTGAAGACAGCCAGGCATGGGGTCAGGATGTTCTGTGTCGCTCTCTTCTGGGAGCTTTAAAAGAACAATTTTGTGTGTGTGTGTGTGTGTGTGTGTGTGTGTGTGTGTGTGTGTGTGTGAAAATTGTTAAATCTCATTATAGGGCTGGTAAGTCCTTGTCTAAGAATTTACTAAGTTATTTATTGCTAGTTGAGCCTTTATGTTTGTTGAGTTTAGTTGGCTTCTATATTACTTCCCCATATAATTTGGTGTGCTCTTACATGGAACTTCAATATTAAAGAGTTTGGAGGCATTGGTCACACTGTTCAGAGACTTTAGGCCAATGAGTTGATCTAGTGGTGGTTGTGGGAGGTGGGTCGGGCTGTAGAGACTTCAGAAGTACTTGGGGTTTGGGGCAAGGCTGCCCACACCCACTCTGAGAAGACCCCAGAGTTCTCAAATCAGGCACTTGATTTTCTGAGGCACAATTGTGAATGGGATTGTTTTTAAAATTTATCTCTTTTCTATTTTACTATTTACTGATAGACCTTATTAGTGTGTTGTCTAACTCATATCATTTGCTTAATACCTGTAGGTTGATTTAGAAAATGTTCACTTGTGTTATTAGCATTATTGAGATCTAGTGATCCAGCTATATTTCATGAACAAATAGAGTCATATGAGCAAGCTAATGAAATTTTAAAAAGTATTTGTGTTTTTTCTATTTAAACTCAATATAATAAAACCTACTTATGATAAATAATAAATATAACATTTTTTCTTTTTTTTTTGCTTTTTGGGTCACACCCAGCTATGCTCAGGGGTTATTCCTGGCTCATGCACTCAGGAATTACTTCTGGCAGTGCTCGGGGAACCATATAAGATGCTGGGAATCGAACCCTGCTTGGCTGTGTGCAAGGCAAATGCCCTACCCGCTGTGCTATCACTCCAGCCCCAAATATAACATTATTTCAAACATATATTAGATCTATTGTTGAGTATTAGTATTCTAATCAAATGCATTCTTCTACTTTAAGTATTCTGAGCATAATTATGTGAAATGTACTTTGCTATTTGTAATCACATGGTGAAATTATAGGGAGGGAACATGAGGCTTAGAGAGATTAAGTAATACATCTAAAATCTCTCAGTGAGTTGCAGAAAAGTAATTTACAAATAAATTGTCAAATTTCAAAATGTCAACTTCTGAGATAATGCTGTAAAAGAATTATATAACAGCATTTTAGCACTGTAGCACTGTTCTCCCATTGTTCATCGATTTGCTCGAGCAGGGCTCATTTATCATTTTATCTTAAGTAAACAGCTGCTAAGCACTTTCATATTATTTAAATATAACAGTCCTACAACTCAATGTATATACTTAAAATTTTCTTTTAGGAAAGTCAAAACTTAGGTAAATTAAATCTATTATTGACAAAAAGGCATGTAGATGGACAAAGTGTTCTTTTAAAATATGTTTATTATTTGTATTGCAAATCCTAATGCAGAGAGCAGAGAGAAAGAGAGAGAGACAGAAAGAGAGAGAGAGAGAGAGAGAGAGAGAGAGAGAGAGAGAGAGAGAGAAAGAGAAACTACCTGCCATAAAGGTGTGGTGAAGCAGGAGGGAAGCAGGAGGGAAACTGGGGACATTGGTACACTGGTGAAGGGACGGGTGTTGGAATGTTATATGACTGAAACCCAATCATGAACAATCTTGTAACTGTGAATCTCACTGTGGTTCAATGAAAAAAAATTAAAAACAGTAAATAAATTTTTATTGATTGATTTATAATTATAGCTTACTGTAAATATTATGGGATTTCATATTCACATCTTTATTTGTATATAATTCTCATCACCCATAGAGCTTAGATATTGGAGTCATATCATCACAGAAAAAGTCATCATCTTAATATGCAAAAAGCTAAACTACTTTTTGTTTAATTTTCAAGATACACTACCTTTATCATAAGTATCTATTTTTCTTTGTTTACACAAATATACACACATATAGGTACCATGGAATCTTACAAAATCTTTTTTTTTTTTTTTGCTTTTTTTGGGTGACACCTGGTGATGCACAGGGGTTACTCCTGGCTCATGCACTCAGGAGTCACTCCTGGCGTTGTTTGGGGGAACCATATGGGATGCTGGTAATCAAATGGGTTTGGCCACATGCAAGGCAAATGCCCTACCCGCTGTGCTATCGCTCCAGCCCCACAAAATCATTTCTAGGTAATTTTCAAAACAGGTTTTGAAACTTAGAATGAAATTCTGGCTCACCATTTACTAACTTTTCTGTGCTGACTGAGAAAATACTGGAAGGTTTCTTCTTTTCTTCTTGGTTTTTTCCCCTATCTTCTGAACTTTACTTAAAAAGTAACAATTCACCTGATACCACAGTGAGTTTTGAAAGGTTTGTGGGATGCCAGCAAGTTTCTGACAGACTAGAATCCTTGGATCTGTGCAAGTAATGTTCTTGGTGGAAGACACAAACTGCAAATTATCGAAACTGTAAGTATCTGACCAGAAAGAATAGAACTTTATCCTTAGGGATATGGAGATTTTCTGCCATATACTTAAGGTCCAAGGATACATCCCACTGTGGGAAGCTCTTCCCGAGGGATTGGAGCTCAGGTATAACTCTTCAGTCCTGTTTATTGGGAACTCAGTCACATTCAGGTTGCAGTCTGTGGCATCCAGTTCTTTGCAAACAATTTCTCAGATGCTTGGCAGAGGTAGGTGAGTCAGCTCTTGGTTATTTTAGAAGAGGATTCACCATAAAAATAACTAAAATTGTATGTGGGATGGTGTAACTCTGACAACTCAGTCTCTATAAATAGGAACAACTCCAGGAAATGGAGGAAGAAAAAGGCTAGAAGTGTTATTGAGAACAACCTGGATTCATACTCACATATTCGTCACACATAAGAACATGTAGTAAAATATACACAATGATGAATAAAAGTGATATGAATAAACTTATGAACGTATATGCAGATGCAAACATAAATAAAGTATATTGTATTGAAACGTGAGAGAAAATGCTAAACATAAGTCCCATTTGCTGGCACAAGTGAAGTAATTCTTCCCTACATCCTTCTATATTGTCATCTGAGTACAGATTCCCTCTTACAGAGAGCAAGTCATCCACGTGGGAGAAGGCATATCTAGAATTGGGCAGAGAGAGATGGTGAGAGGTGGGAAATCTGGGAACCTTGGGGATTATTTCAGTTCTACTTCAAAGGATGTAGACCAATTTCTGGGAAAAGTACACATAGATTAGCCAAGGATTTATGTTCTTGGGGAAGTAGTTGGAAGATAATAAGAATTCTATAAATGCTTGGATGTTTAAAATGTTATAACTGGAAACATTTATAATATAACCTCTGTGGAAAAACGGCAGTGGTAGCAGGTTTTTCAGATGACCCTAAACACAGAAGGAGACAAAGTAAATCATTGGGAGAAGTCATAAGAACATTTACCAATTAATAAGATTTTATTGCCTTAATTCATAAGCACAATCTTTTATTAAAAGAATAATGTATAAAATCCAACCAGCTGAAGTGATCTCCCTTCTCTTACCTATTCTGTATTATAATGAGGAGTAAAAATAAGTCTTCTCAAACAATAAATAAGTTTTTGATTCCTCTTCCTAGTATTTCACTTTTTAGGGAAAACTTCTTTTCTCTCAGTTGGATCAGTACTTCTCAATATTTTTAATTTTGAAAAATGAGGCTGATCAATTTATCCCATAATAAAATGTCATTGAGAAGCACTGATTCAACTGAGAGAAAAGAGTTAAGATGTCTGAATTAAAGAAAGAGCTATGAAAAGGATTAGGGAATTCTTAACTCAGTAATTAGGTAATAGATTAGTAATTAGTGAAGGAGGTAATAGACTTTTGTCTAATGGAAAACTATAATTTTTCTTAACTCTTTGGATACATTATATTTTTATTGGAAATTTTAAAGAAAGAATTTACCTGTCAGGTTTTATGTTCAAGCAGGGAATAGAGGTGAAAGAATGATGAATATATATCTGAAACATACACTGTCTGATGAAATGCTATTTCATTTATAAAGAAAGGTAAATAAGATCAAGTGATATTGGTTGGTACAAAGTATTGATACTGAGTGTTTGCAGTCATCACTAAAAGGAAGAGTATGGACTAAAACAACTCAGTGAGTGAACATGTCCTAACATAGTCTCCCTCTCCAAACAGCAGCATGTGCATTTCTGGGAAGTGAACTTAATGGCATATTTTTTAAAACATTGAAAAAAAATGAGTATATGCTAAGTCAGTGACACATCCCAGTATATCCAAAACAAATCTTGAGATCTTGATTGAAATTATGTCCTGTGATTTTAAAATTTAAAATGAGAAACAACATGTTAGAACTCATTGCAATTCAAGGAGAATCAAGGCAAAACACTGCCCTACATGTGGCACCGCCTGGATCAAGCAGGCTGGTTGCTATCAGGATTCTACCAATGGTTCAGAGCTCTAAAGTGTTCCTTATAACAACAAAATTTCTAATGCTGGCTAGTCTCTGTTTGCAACCCACTGCCTCATAATGCAACAAGTAACATCCATGTCATAGGACCCTTAAAATACAGATTTGATCAGAAAGAAGGTCTATGAGGCAGTATCCTTTTTCACAGTATATGTACTGGAGGCTAATTTAATCATATTATTACCACTAAGTCAGAGAAACTAGCTGCGTTACTTTTGCAAGCTAACCTGTTCCGAAATTGAGGCAAGCATCTCTCTGTAGTATTGCTCTAACTTCAAATAAGATAGAAACATTGCCATGGCTCCTATCCATGTAGTGTATGAAGGGTGTATCCACTAGTAAGATGAAGCCTAATTGCAGACAAAGATGTCACACTTACAAGCTGAGATATGGAAACAACTCATTTATTCTATGACAGAGTGAACAAAGAAGCTGCTCTATATATATACACGATGGAATGCTATCTAGTTACAAGAAAAGATTGTCTTTTATTCCTGAAACATAGATAAAATTGTAAGGCATTATAAGAAGTAAAATAACTCAGAAGGAGAAAAAATATTGAATGGTTTCACTCAGAGATAACATATACACAAAGTGTGAGAATATGAGTTTGTTTTTCAATGAACACGGTCATCAAAGTGGGAGAAGGCAAGGTGCGGACATTATCAGAATTTCAGCTTTTTAAAATGTGGGACCTATACTCAGTTTCTGCTACATGTCTGCAATTGGGGTCATAGTTAGAAAATAATAAAAATTCTATAAAATAAAGAATAAAATAAAATATAAAAGTTTGATATAAAAATAGTATTTTTGAAAACTTCTAAATTTTGAAAACTTTTTAAATCTCTAACACTTTGTAAAAGGCAGTGGGTAGCTTCAAGATATAGAGATTGTCCTTTGTGTCTATAAGTCACATGGATAATATTTTAACGATTAATGTAAAGAATGAAAAAGAATATGATTATTCTCATATTTGAGAATTTTATGGGATGTGATGGAGAGTTATTGGCACTTTGGTAGTTGAAACGATATAGTAATACTGTACTCCTAAAACATATATTTAAAATATTGTAAAATACTTTTTTTCCTTGCCTTTTGGGTCACACCCGGCAATGCTCAGGGGTTACTCCTGGCTTTGCACTCAGGAATCACTCCTGGCGGTGCTTGGGGGACCATATGGGATGCTGGAAATTGAACCTGGGTTGGCCGCATGCAAGGCAAACGCCCTACCGGCTGTGCTATTGCTCCAGCACCAAATACTTTAACCTTAACACATTAATAGAGAGGTCACGGTCCTTCTGTTGTTCATCGATTTGCTCGAGTGGGCCCCATCGAGTAACGTCTCCATCATGAGACTTGTTGTTACTGTGTTTGGCATATCGAATACGTCACTGGTAGCTTGCCACGCTCTGCCTTCTGGGCGAGATACTCTGGGCAGCTTGCCGGGCTCTCCAAGAGAGGCAGAAGAAACGAACTCGGGTCGGTCATGTTGGCTGCTTGTAAGGAAAACGCCCTACTGCTGTGCTATCGCTCCAGCCCAACACATTAATAATAAAAATAAATATTTTTGATATTAAAAGCACTGTCCTCCAACTGTTCATAGATTTACTGGAGCGGGCACCAGTAACGTCTCCATTGTGAGACTTGTTGTTACTGTGTTGGGCATATTGAATATGTCATGGGGCACTTGCCAGGCTTTGCTGTAGGATGAGATACTCTCGGTAGCATGCTGGGCTGTCTGAGAGGGACAGAGGAATTGAACCTGGGTTGGCCATGTGCAAGGTAAATGCCCTACCTGCTGTGCTATCACTCCAGTCTTAAAAGAGGATCATGAATCACAAAAGGTCTTGAAAACATTTTAGTTAAGGAACAATAACAGTTTCATAGTGAGCAAAAATAGTTTAGTCCTATGAGAAAGTATTGTTTTTCTGGAATATATTATGTTCTTTCAATATGTTCAAGTTTCTGAATTTCATTCATTAGCTTACACCTAAAAAATCAGTTGTCTATTTCTCCAGACATACATAGTGTGTTGGGGCCAGAGCAATAGCACAGCGGGTAGGGAGTTTCCCTTGCATGTGGCCGACCCAGGTTCCCTGAGCACCTCCAGGAGTAATTCCTGAGTGCAGAGTCAGGAGTAACCCCTGTGCATTGCCAGGTGTAACCCAAAAAGAAAAAAATAGACATATATATAGTGTGCTATTTTTATCTAATTAAGACATAATATCTAAATTAAGACATAATTAACACCTTTTAGGCAAATTGATGTAAAATTCTTGTTACATAAAAATTGAAAAAGAGGAAAGGCATGAGAAATGCAGGACTGTTGTATCTGGAAAATTTCTGCATTGTTTTCTGTCAGTAAGCAACTACTTGGAGGTAAATGTTTCCTTAACTGTGACTCACATTCCTTCTTTAGATCTTCTCTGCTGTATTATGGAATTAAAGAATGGATTTTCTGTTTCTCCAGAAAATAGGCAACATAGTATAAAAAAGGTTAAGATCTTTCATTGGAAGCAAGAAACCCTCTACAAGAAATGTGTCTATAACCAGTTCTCATCACTATGCTTCATCACAACAGTACACAGTTCCACCCTTCTTCCTTCCTTCTGATGGGGATTCCAGGACTGGAAGAAGCACATATCTGGATCGGCTTCCCCTTTTTTGCAGTGTATCTAATCGCTCTCTTGGGGAACATCATTATCCTACTTGTGATCAAAACTGAACGCAGCCTACACCAGCCCATGTTCTACTTCCTCGCCATGCTGGCCTTCACAGACCTTGGCCTTTCTACAGCTACCATCCCCAAGATGCTGGGGATTTTCTGGTTCAATCTCAAGGAGATTGTGTTTGGTGCTTGTATCACACAGATGTACATCATTCATACATGCACGAGTTTGGAGTCTGTGGTGCTGACTGTCATGGCCATAGATCGGTATGTTGCTATCTGTAACCCCCTGAGATACAGCATGATCCTCACTAATAAGGTGGTAGCCATGCTGGGCATACTCAGTATAGTCAGGACGTTGATGTTTATGACTCCATTCATATTTCTTATCTTGAGATTGCCCTTCTGTGGTGTCCGCCTAATTCCCCACACGTACTGTGAACACATGGGTTTGGCAAAGTTGGCTTGTGCAAGTATTAGAATCAATGTCATCTATGGCATGATTGCCTTCTCAGTGGGTTACATTGACCTCTCTGTGATTGGGTTTTCCTATGTCCAAATCCTTCGTGCAGTCTTCCGTCTCCCGTCCTGGGATGCCCGGTTCAAGGCACTCAGCACATGTGGCTCCCATGTCTGTGTCATGTTAGCTTTTTATTTGCCAGCCTTCTTTTCCTTTATGACACACCGTTTTGGCCACAATATCCCTCATTACATTCACATACTTGTAGCCAATCTGTATGTGGTAGTTCCACCTGCCCTTAACCCTGTAATCTATGGGGTAAGGACAAAACAGATAAGAGAACGGGTGTTAAGAATGTTTAACCCTAAGAACTACTAACCTATATACTAAATAAGATCTTCATTATATTTAGTTACATAATTATGGTCACTGTCCTCCCGTTGTTCATCGATTTGCTCGAGCAGGTCCAGTAATGTCTCCATCGTGAGACTTGTTGTTACTGTGTTTGGCATATTGAATACATCACGGGGAACTTGCTAGGCTTTGCTGTGCGGGTGATATACTCTCGGTAGCTTGCTGGGCTCTCTGAGAGGGGCAGAGGAATCGAACCTGGCTCGCCAGGCCAGCTGCGAGCAAGGCGAATGCCCTACCACTGTACTATCAATAAGAATATTAAAATGAAAACAGACACTGGAAAGAGTTTTATTATTTTACCTTAACATTCCTACATAAGCCAATAAATATATTATCCATTTTTCATAATTTGTACACCACATTGGAATGCATAACTCAAATATTTTTAAAAAATCTTTACTACCAGTAAAGCACAAATTAAAATTTTTGTCTTTAAGTGCCACAAAATTCTGAATAGAAAACAGTTTGCAAATATGCCATGACACCAGTAACTGCCTTTATAATTTCCTTCTATGTTTAGATTCTTTTGATTCATAGACAGAATCAGTTTATGCCCGTAAAAATGATTTTGCTTATCAGAAAATTCAAGCAGGATTCAGTGGTAAAAGAAATTAATTGGGAATCTACTTGTGATAAGAAGATTTACATGAGAATTTCACTTGGGGATATATAAGATTAGCTGTTTCACCCATAAAATGGTATAAATAAACAAAATTTGCACTGTGAAGTCAAAACATCATTGTGAAAATGTAAGGTTGGTAAAAAATAAAATTATTTGGAAATAAATTAAAAATGTATTTCTAGAATGGTGGTTACTTATGTAGGTTTGTAGGTTTAGGTTACTAAATCCCCATTCAGTTCCAGACCATCATCGTACTTGTGACTCATTAGGGTCTATTAGTATTTTCCTTGGTTAGAGATCTTTAGTCAAGATACAATAAATGAGAAAGACTGAAGAATTAGTCTTTAGATTTGTGGATTTGAATCTCCATCTCTCACAATTCTAGTCAGGGTTGGCATTTGGGAAAAGTACGGTAATGTTGTTGCTAACACCTATGAAGTTAAATAAAATTCTATATAAAATAAAAATTAAATTACTTTTGGGGTGTAGGAACTGCAAGAACAAATTTAACATCCAGTTGGAAATAGGATTGTGCCGAAACTCAGTGGCCAAAGAGTATGCAGAAAGTAGGAGAAGGTGAATATAATGTAAACCAACAGAGGAAGAAAATAGAATAAACAACACTTTGTAGGAAATGTAAAGAAAAAGTGACCAGGTGATTATTTTCTTTTCTAAAAAATTTTTTTATCGAATCACTGTGAGATAGACCCTTACAAAGCTGTTCATGATTAGATTTCAGTCATCTAGGTGATTATTTTCTAAATAAGATGTATGAAATTTACACAAACAATACTTATAAAGGTCAAATAAAACAGAGGCATTTAAAAAAAGTGATTATAGATTTCTTCTAAGTAAAAAGCCAGGCCATAAAATACTTTGGTGTTCATGAAAAACATTTACAAACCAATAAAAAAAATTCCTGTTAAAGCTGTTTAAATGACTTTAAAAAACTAACAATGTCTTTATGGAAAAATCAGAAAATTGAGGAGAAAAAATAGAAGAAAATTTTCAAAAGAAAGAAAAATAAAAATCAAATACATATACAAATGCAAAAAGGATAATTAAATTTGATAAAACTGTATGAAATTTTATGAGTGCTTACTGAGTGTTAAATTATCTAATTGTGTTACCTCATTTAATTTTCAAATTAACCCTACATGATAGATACTAGCAGTTATATTGGTTTGCGTAAGTGAAAACTAAGACAAATCATTTTGTCCTTAATATCATGAAGATTAAGCGAGTCTTCAATTTTTTCACTTGAAACCTATGTAATTCACTGCTTATCTAAAATAATTACAGGCATAATTTGAGATTTTGTCAATAAAATTTTGGAAATTATTTACAAAGCATTTTTCACATATCAACTTGATACAATGAAGCTCAAGCAATAATGAAAATGTGATCCTTTCCTGTTCATCGATTTGCTCGAGAGGGCCCAGGAACGTTTCCACTGGAGATTTTGTTGTTACTGTGTTTGGCATATCGAATACATCACGGGTAGCTTGCCAGGCTCTGCCGTGCGGGCGAGATACTCTCGGTAGCTTGCCGGGCTCTTGGAGAGGGGTGGAGGAATCAAACTTGGGTCAACCATGTTGACTATGTGCAAGGCAAACGCCCTACAGCTATGCTATTGCTCCAACCCTGCTATCACTCCAGCCCGATGATGAAAACATGCTCAAGAAAATTAAAATTTATCATTTCCTTCCTAAAATCTCAACAGAATGGTGTGAAAATTACCTAGAATAATTATTATTAAAATTAATAATGAAAATTATTAATAATAAAATATCTTTGAAATTCTAGAAGCATACATCCGAATGATGATAAAAATCAGCTAAAGAATTAATACCCAAATTACAGAATAACTATAAGTAAACATAGATCTTGGATGTTACTAAAGTATTTCTGTGTATTAAAAAATTTCTTGAAAGTGTGGGGGAACTGAACTGGCTGCCTCAAAAATGCCTTGCTTTGGGGAAAGCAGTATCTCAATAGAAGTGTGCTATTAAAAAATAAACCAGAAGACAAAATATAGTTTCTAAAAATACAAGAAAAATGAAAATACTTGGCAACCTCTCCCTGCTCTTCCAACAGTCATTTTTGTTTTTTTTTCTTGGTAAATTTTTTCTTTATTGGCTTTAGTGGCAGGTTATAAGAAACAACATTTAGCACATACCACCCAGGGAACAATTCTGGGATAGATCTTTTTTTTTTTTTTTTTTGTGAATTTTTGTTTTTTTTTGTAGCTGCCTTTGCTCTTGCTGTTGCACCAGCATCCTCTGGGAGCAATTCTACCTCTTTTTTTAAAACTATTTTTTCAGCAAGACACTGTGATTTACAAAGTTATCTATAGTCAAGTTTTAGACAATATCACAGCACTGATCCACCGCTGTGTCAACTTCATTCCAGATTCCCTGCCATATCTCCCCTACTGTATCTCCACTCTTCACCCATCATGCCCAGGCTATTCTCTTAACAGGCCCCGTTCTAAGTTTGGTTGTTAAAGTTTGGATCTCTTGCTTTCGGTGATGCTGATATTTGTCTCTGTCATTCCTTAGAACTACCTTTGTACGTGAATCCCTTCACCTGACCCCTACTGCTTCTTATCTGTCTCTCCTCCCACATCCCTCCAGTCTTTCTTTTTTTCTTTCTTCTCCCTATACTCTGGGGTTAAAGTTAATCTGGGAATTCCTCCTTTAAAACATTAGGGAGCAGTCATTCTTTAAACTGTTTTCACCAACACTTAGTGAATGGGGTTTTCATTTTGTTACATAACTGACAACACAGGTTGGTTCCAGTTTTTTTGTTTTTGTTATTTTATTTATTTGCTTTTTTGCAGGGGGCGGGGGTCAAACTCAGCAATGCTCAGGGGTTGGTTACTCCTGGCTCTGCATTCAGGAATTACTCCTGGCAGTGCTTGATGGGATGGGATGCCAGGGATTGAACCCAGGTCAGCTATGTGCAAGGCAAAAGCCCTATACGATGTACTATCACTGCGGCCCTGTTTTTGTTATTTTTTAAAAATATTCCAGTCTCATCTTAATACGGGAATACTATTAAATTTTTATTTAAACATACTTTTTCAAGAGTAAATTTAATTTTTGTGTGCTTTTCTCTCTGTCATGAGTCTAGGAAAATTTGTTTTTTATTTTGGTCTTATTCACCACTACTCCATACTGAATTTTGTCTTCTTTTCTGCTCTGTCTCCCTTCTTTTCCTCAGACTCTCCCTTTCCATTGTCTTTTTTCCAGGATACCTTAACTCTTATGGGCTTTGGGGAAGAAAGGACAGAGTGGAGCACAGAGACATGAAAATAGCCTAACTATTAGCAGATGATATGATATTATACTTAGAGAACCCTAAAACATCTACCAAGAAACTCCTAGAAACAATAGACTCATATAGTAAAGTGGCAGGCTATAAAATCAATACCCAAAAATCCATGGCTTTCCTATACACAAATAATGAAAGAGAAGAAAGTGACATGACAAAAACAAAACCATTCACAATTGTGCCCCAGAAAAATCAAGTACCTGGGAATCAGCTTAACTAATGAAGTAAAGGACCTGTATAAAAAAAACTACAAAATGCTACTACAGGAAATAAAAGAGGACATGAGTAAATGGAAAAATATCCCCTATTCATGGATCAGGAGAATTAACATTGTCAAAATGGCAATACTTCCCAAAGCACTGTACAAATTCGAAGTAATCTCTATAAGGATACCCATGACATTCTTCAAAGAAATGGAGCAAACACTCCTGAAATTTATATGGAACAATAAGCTCCCACGAATAGCTAAAGCAATTCTTGGGAAAAAGAAAATGGGAGGAATAAACCTCCCTAACTTCAAGCTCTACTACAAAGTAGTAATAATTAAAACAGCATGGTACTGGAACAAATGCAGAACTGTAGAACAATGGAACAGAGTTGAATATACTGACATCTCCTCCCAAGCATATGATCATCTAATCTTCGATAAGGGGACAAGAAAAGTGAAATGGAGCAGGGAAAGCCTCTTTAATAAATTGTGCTGGCAAAACTGGATGGCCACATGCAAAAAAGTGGGCTCAGATCTCTGCCTAACGCCATGTACAAAAGTAAGATCAAAAATGAATTAAGGACCTCAACATCAGACCAGAATCCATAAAGATCATTGAAGACAAAGTTGGAAAAACCCTACATGATATTGAAGCTAATGGTATCTTCAAAGATGTCACGCCACTGGCCAAGTAAGTGAAAACAGACAAATGGGACTATCTTAAACTAAGAAGCTTCTGCACCTCAAAAGAAACAGTGACCAAAATACAAAGACAGTCTACAGAATGGGAAAGAATATTCGCCAAATACACATCTGACAAGGGGTTGATATCAAGGATATACAAGGTACTGGTTGAACTCCACAAGACGAAGACACCCAATCCCATCAAAAAATGGGGTGAGGAAATGAACAGAAACTTTCTCAAAGAAGAAATTCGAATGGCTAAAAGGCATATGAGAAAATGCTCTACATCACTAATCATCAGGGAGACGCAGATTAAAACAACAATGAGATATCATTTCACACCACAGAGACTGGCCCACATCCCAAAGATCAAAAGCAACTGGTGCTGGCGCGAATGTGGCGAGAAAGGGATCATCCTTCACTGCTGGTGGGAATGCCGACTGGTCCAACGCTTTGGAAAACAGTATGGACGATTCTCAAAACTTCGATCTCCCATTAGATCTCCCATTTGACCCAGCAATACCACTCCTGGGAATATATCCCAGAGAGGCAAAAAAAGTATAATGGAAGTGACATCTGCACTTGTTTGTTCATTGCAACACTCTTTACAATAGCCAGAATCTGGAAAAAACCTGAGTGCCCGAGAACAGATGACTGGCTAAAGAAATTTGGTACATTTACACAGTGGAGTACTATGTAGCTGTTAGAAAAGATGAAGTCATGAAATTTACATACAAGTGGTACTACATGCAAAGTATCATATTAAGTGAAATGAGTCAGAAAGAGTGGGATAGACACAGAAAGATTGCATTCATCTGGGGAACATAAAGTAACAAAATCGGAGACTAACACCCAAGAGTGACTGAGATTAGTACCAGGAATTTTGCTCCATGACTTGGAGGCCAGCCACACGTGCTAGGGGAAAAGGGAGCTCAGATAGAGAAGAGAGCACTAAATAAAGGGTGTTGGGAGAGTGCTCCCAGGATGGGAGAAGCATGTTGAAAGTAGACTATAGACCAAACATGATTGTCACTCAATGCCTCTCTTGCAAGTCACCAGACCCAAAAGGAGAGAGAGAGAGAGAGAGAACAAAAGGGAATGCCCTGCCACAGAGGCAGGGTGGGATGTGGGGACGAGGGGTGGGAGGGATGCTGGAGCCCATGGTGGTGGAGAATGGACACTGGTGGAGGGATGGTTACTTGATCATTGTTTAACTGAAACCCAAGCACAAAAATTTGTAAGTCTATAACTGTACCTCATGGTGTTTCACTAATAAAAAATAAATAAATTTAAAACAATTAACTCATAGAAGAGTATTAAAGCTTAGTAAAGGAATCAATTAACAACGTTTAGACTTTTATTATCCTTGTAAGAAGGATATGTGTATATTTCCATGAATAAAGTGGTGGTGGAGGGGCGTGACATGGGCGTGGCTGCTGGGTCTTTTGGAAGTACCAGGATGTGGAGGTCCAAAATACAGGGAAGTTCAGGGATTTCCATCCATTTTATGGATAACCGTCTTCTTTTCCGTAATAACTACAAAGGAAATAAGAACTTTTGCAAATTCTTTGATCTCAAAACGGTAACAGAATCTTTACAATGTGCTATTTTCAGATGTTCACAGTACCTCAAAGTTAATAAAACTACCCTTAAATTTTTTTTACTCTGATAAATTCTGAGGTCGAGATTATTTCTTATTTCTCTGTTAAAGTTTAAGCTGGAGTTATAGCACAGCAGGGAGGGCATTTGCCTTGCACACAGCTACCCGGGGTTCAATTCCCAGCATCCCATATGGTCCCCTAGCACCGCCAGGAGTAATTCCTGAGTGCATGAGCCAGGAGTGACTCCTATGCAACAACGGGTGTGACCCAAAAAGCAAAATAATAATAATAATAACAAAGTTAATGGGCTAGAGCGATAGCACAGTGGGTGTGGCGTTTGCCTTGCATGCAGCCAACATGGCTGACCCGAGTTGGATTCCTCTGCCTCTCTCAGAGGGCCCGGCAAGCTACCGAGAGTATCTTGCCTACACAGCAAAGCCTGGCAAGCTACTCTTGATGTATTCAGTATGCCAAACACAATAACAAGTCTCACAATGGAGATGTTACTGGTCCTGCTCAAAAAAATCGATGAACAACGGGAGGACACTGACAGTGACAGACATATATATTAAACTAAAGAAGTCAAAATGTGAAACCAAAATGTACTTAACTGGAAATAAATAAATAAATCTCCCAGAAAAAAAATGGAAATTTCAAAATATCTTTCAAGACAGATCACCAATAGGAAGTCTGTAAGAACCTACAAAAACTCAACAACCAAACTCAATCCATCAACCAATTAGAAACTAAATAAGTATTGTAAATTATTCTATACAAAAGTATTAGAAAATATGTTCTTTTCCAAGTACCTATGAACATATGCAGAAAAGCCTGTAGCTTTAAAATAAAACAAATATTTAAAAATAATTGGAAAAATTGGCTGCTTTCCACAGGCATGGATAAGCCTCACCCATGAGTGAATCTGCAGAATTGAATCTGCAGGGTGACTGAAATCTCCAAGCTCACATAGGTTGGGAATGGGTGACCTTCCCCCATTTCCCTAGCTTATCTGTGGCTTGGCAATCATGCCCACAAACTGCCCCCTGACAACATATAATCTCATTAACAGCCTTGATCCACAGACTCAAATAAAGCTCTCAGAAGAGAGCAATATAGAACAACATGCCACGGACATGCCTCCAGACCCCATGCCAGGCTGTCTCATCCAAGGCAACTCGGGGGCAGGGGGGTGGGGAGGGTGAGTTCCCAAGTTCTCCTCCCCACCCCAACAGAGCCCTAGCAGCTGGAAAACTCTGGAATTCCATTTCCATCTTGCTCACAGCTGCTCTCCACAGGCTAGGAGGAGCGTCACCCATGAGTGAATCTGCTGTAGAATTCCTGGAGTAAGATCTCATACTCTATACCACTGATGTACTGATAGTAGCACACCACATTTGATGGGGTTGAAAGTGGAAAGAAATACAACATCTTTCATACAACAATCTTTATACACTTTCCTCTATACAAAGTTAATTATATTATCTCTGTTTGGGAACATGATTTAGGATTCAGGGTACGAACATTTGAAAAACGTGGTGGGAAGGTACAGTGGTTGTGGGATTGGTGTTTGAATATTAAATGTAATGAACTATTGTGAATAACCTTATAAAATAAAATAAATAAATGGCAATTAAATTAAATTGAAATTTAAAAATAATTGGAAGAATGAATATCTTATATTCGAATAGGGTCATATAAATTAATAACAAAAATCAAAGTTTCTGCATATTCTTGGTAAGCAAGCAAGATGCTCCTAAATAATTCATGAATCAAAAAGGATATCTTGGTGAAATAAAAAAAAACACTGACTAAATAAAAATCAAGATATCAAAAATTTGCAATGCATTAAATAACTTTGAAGACACAATTTCAAGCACTAAATACACAAGTGAAAACTTCAGAAGACATAACCTAAGTTCCCGTATCAAGATTCTAGGAAAAGTATAAGAATGCAAATACAAAATAAGTAATGAAAGGAAAAATCAAATCAATAAAATTGAACACAGAAATGCAATAAGAAAACTAATAGAGCAGATCTGGCATTTGAAAAAATAATTGTTAAAATTGGAAAATTTAATAAGTTGATCCACTGGGCCTCTGCTGGCTCTTCCAACACCGCAGGTGAGATCAACCTCTCAGTTGAATTTACACAAATTTTTCCAGTGTGGAAGCTGATTCTCTTCCTTTCCAGCTGGGTCCTGGCAATCTCCACAAGTGGCATCCTCTGCCATCTTCTTTGTCAGCTACCTCCACATTTCCTGAATCTCTGCTAGTTTTTTCAAACCCCAGCAGAGCCTAACCTTCCTGCTGACTTCCCAGGGCCTTTTCTGGTCCAGAAAAGGATCCCATTCCCTTTTAACTGGGTCCTGGCTGTCTCCATGCTAGGCCTTCTTTGCTATCTTCTCAATAAGACATCTCTACATATCCTGAATATGTGATTTCTTCCCAATTTAACCCATCACACGAAATACAGCTCTCAACACCTCTTGTTACCTGGTAAAGACAGGTGGAAAAGCAAAAAGCACAACCTAGTTCCTCAGCGACTCTCAGCAGGGCTAACCCCAAAGATTTGCCCTCAGCACAGCATGGAGACAGTGAACACAAAGGAGAATACACATAGAAACCCACCAAGGTCATTGAGTAAAAATAGTAACTCGGAAGGTTCTACCAGTCCTTGTCAATTCTATAATTTCTCAGAGTGACAGTTGAACACTATGTTGAAGATGTTTAATTAGTTCAAAGAAACAGCTGGCAAGGCGGTCAACAAAGCACAAGAGAGTATAAGAACAGAAATGAGAACACTACATTCAGAAGTTCTAGAAATAAAGATTATGGTAGATATATTAAAAAATAGAACAAAGGGTCTGAACAGCAAAAAATTGGCAGCTAGGAAAAATATCAAATACCACTCAGATTAAATGTAGAAGCACCCTACAAAAAAAAAAACAGTTGGAAAAGGTTAAAATCTTTCAGTTCTGGAAAGGAAGAGCAAGCATAGTTTCTATGCCCCACCATCTTCCCCACCCAACACATTTGAATAAAAAAGAATTAGAGAAAAAGTATATATAAACATAGAAGATTTATTAAAGAGATAGTACATATCTAAGTGGGTGCAGAAACTCAAGGGAGAATCATAAAATGTGTTTTAGGATACAAGTTTTGAAGAAATAAGGTAAGTAAAGGGGGGAAACACATACATACAAACTTGTATACATACATACATATATGGCTTTGGAAATCACTGTCGCTCTCATCCTCTTGTTCATTGATTTGCACGAGCGGGCACCAGTAACAACTCTACTCATCCAAGCCCTGAGATTCAGGCAGCTTCTCCTTACTCGTCCTTCCCAATGCTGCTGTATTGGAGGCTCTTTCAGGGTCAGGGTAGTGAGACTCGTTATTGTTACTGTTTTTGGCATATCTTATAAGCCACAGGTAGCTTGCCAGGCTCTGCCATGCAGACTGGATACCCTCGATAGTTTGCCGGGCTCTCCGAAATATGCGCTCCAGGATATACTGTGTTGCTCTCTTCCAGGAGCTTTGTTTTATAGTCTCTGGATCTTGGCCATTCATGAGATTACATGGTACTGGGGGCACTTTGTGGGTGTGACTGCCAAGCTACTGGAAAACTGGGGGTCTGGGTGGGGGAGGCCCAGCCCTGATCTGAGCAGGCTTGGAGATCTCAGCTGGGTCCTGCATACCTGGGTTACTCTATGGGTTACTTCACGTGAGACGCTCCTCTGAGCGTGTGAGAGTGTCCTTCAGCATGGCTGTGTCTGGGTTCTGGAGGTTTTTGGCTGCCAGTGTTCTGCTTGGGGCAGGTAGGTAAACTCAACCCGCCCCACTCTGAGGGGCCTGGTGAAGACAGTCTGCCACCGGGGCAGGGGTTCTGCCATGGCATTGGAAATAGGTAGCAAAATTGAGGAGGTGTAAAATGTTACATGCCTATAAGACTAGTTTGCTCATACATATCATGCATCATTAGCTTCTAACTACACAGGTAAGGGACATGTTAATTAACACATATTTGAATCTTAATGAGAAAGATAGTAAAATAGCATAGGTATTCTGTTCTCCGTGCTGGAGCGATAGCACAGCAGGTAGGGCATTTGCCTTGTACACAGTCAACATGTGTTCAATTCCTCCGCCCCTATCGGAGAGCCCGGCAAGCTACCGAGAGTATCTCGCCTGCACGGCAAAGCCTGACAATACCCGTGACTTATTCGATATGCCAAACACAGTAACAACAAAGTCTCACAATGAAGACATTACTGGGCCCTCTCGAGAAAATCAGTGAACAACGGGAGGACAGTGATAGTGATTCTGTTCTCTTAGTCGGCTCCATTACAGACTGGAAGTGATTTTCAAAGTCTCTTTTGATCAGAAAGTTGGTTGTCTGGCTTGTCATCTCAGGGCTCCTTAATTTTTCTTGAAATATATGAAATAAAAAAGTATATGAAATTTTTTACCTTGTTAAAAATTTTCTATACCTCTTCTATATCACAATCTCTGGGTCTTTTGAGCATATTCAAGGAGTAGAGAACTTTCCTACCATTGGCCAGGCCCTGACCTTGTTCCCTGATCCCATGGCTCCGCAAGCACCACAGGATATGTCCCCAAAGCACACTTATATCATAATACTTGATTCCCAAAATGGAGAATTTAACACAGATTCTTTATTATCATGATAAAAAAGATAACATTAAAATTACCAATTATACATCATAAGTGTAGAATAGCATTAATTATATGGTGGTTAAATAACATATCTTTAGACAATTTCATCTTGCAAAACTGACACCCCCTATTTGCTATATAACACCTCTTATATTATGTCCCTTCTATTCATTCCTTACCCATCTCTTCTAATTGCATTCAATTTTTTTTTTTACTTTCTTGCCTGAAAGGCTAGTTTCTGATATGTTAAGTTCAGTTTCATGTCAGAAAAAATTAGTTTTATTGCAGAGGTTTAGAGTTTAGGCTATTGTTAGGTATCAAGAGCACTGGAGCTGAGAAAAATGATTACTGTCAAATTCTTACTGTAGGAAAATCACTTCAGTGATTTCTTGAATTTCTGTGGCTAAATGCTTCATAGAACATAACAATTATTCAAAATTGAGTATCCATTATTTGAACAGTGTCCTTATACATTGAGTTTTGAAAAATAAATCAAATCTTATAAGAAAAAATTATTATAATGAATGAAATGTATAGTCTAAATAATAAAACATACCCAAACTTGGCATCAGTTGAGTTAAAGAATTAACATGCTTATTTGGGCACTGGAATTAAGCACAGATTTTATAAAAGTCTGACTTCACTATGCCAGGAGTATTTACCCAAGTGCTAAAAAAGATTTTATAATATAGTAAAGCTCATCTTGTTAAACTAATACATAATCAAGAACAATTACACTGTCTAAGACAATTCATTCAAAGAACTCTAATAGTGTCTCTTGGGTGGCTATGCTTTTAAAAAATATTTAAAAATATTATTTATGGTTTTAGAGAAATTATTCATTATGCATTAATTACATGTAGTTACTCAGAAAAGTATTAAATTTTGTTGCTTCTTTGGATTTATACTGTGAGTCAGTGAAAACCCTTCACAATGATATTAATCACTTTATGTCTTATTTTGTAAAACAGATATAAACATGTTTCAATTTTTTGTCTTTTTGTGAGATTGAAAATTTAATTAATAATTAAATGAAACTGAGTATGAATGCCTCAAATAACAAATACAATTTAATATGGAATTTATGTTTTAATGAACGGAATTTTCAAAATATTTTCAAAAGCAGCAGTAGAGCGTTTGCCTTGCATGCAGCCAACATGGCCGACCCGAGTTCGATTCCTCCGCCCCTCTCAGAGAGCCCGGCAAGCTACCGAGAGTATCTCGCCGGCACGGCAAAACCTGGCAAACTACCCGTGATGTATTCGATATGTCAAACACAGTAACAACAAAGTCTCCAATGGAGATGTTACTGGGCCCGCTCGAGCAAATCCATGAACAACGGAAGGACAGTGACAGTGACAGCAATAAGAGTATACTAAATAATCTGTCCTTTTCAATTTAAGGTTTCAAATATTTAAGGTTCTTCCTCAAAGTTTATTTTTCTTCTTAAATTATTATATTCATGTTTTATATTTATCACATAAATAAAATAATATAAAACAGAACTAAAAGAGTATAAAATTAAGCTCATGGTCACAGTCAAGGCCCTCCCGTTATTCATCGATTTGCTCGAGCGGTCCCATTAACATCTCCATCGTGAGACTTGTTGTTACTGTGTTTGGCATATTGAATATGTCATGGGTAGCTTGCCAGGCTTTGCTGTGCAGGTGAGATACTCTCGGTAGCTTGCCGGGCTTTCCGAGAGAGGTGGAAGAATCGAACCCAGCTCCCCTGGGCTGGCTGAGCACAAGGCAAACGCCCTACTGCGGTGCTATGGCTCCAGCCTAAACTAAGCTCAGTTTTATTAAATTTTATTTTATTATATATTATATCATTAACACTACCATCTCAAATTTTGGGTGCTTAAATATTCCTCAATTAGTATATATGCACGAAAACTTGAAGTTCTATAATAATTCTATAAAGTAATAATAATTCTATAAAGTATTCAAACATCATCCTCACATGAAATAAAAATTTAAAAATAAAGGAGAATATAATGAATATGTGAAATTGAGTGAATCACTTGAAGTTCCTTAACATCCGTTCTTAAAAGCTTAAAGAGGAACAAGAACTAATAAATAGTATGATTGCTATTATTTATTTAAATTTTTGTTTTTATTCTTATACTGCAGATATTCCTTAATTCAAATGTATATAAATACATGAATGTGAAATAATTCTTTTATTTATGTATCTTGCAAGTAGTAATAATTAACTTCTTGTTTTGCTTTACAATGGAGATGTATTCCCATACCATTCCAGAGTTTCTGATGTACAATATCCTCATGGGTACTTAACACCCTTATTTAAAGATCAGAGGATTTACGGGTTAGAGTTTGTGCAGCCACATAGAAGGTAGGTTCATGATTTTTTTTAACCAATATCCTCAACATTTGAGGCTAATTATTTGCATATCAGTTTTGTATCAGGAAACTAAGGTATTAGAGAACTTTCAAAAGTAGAACAGTGGTCAGGTACCTGTTGCTGTGTTAGTATGAAATTGCCATGAGGTTTTGTACATATAAATTATTACATTTTCAGAAGTTCAGAATTAATTCGATCCACTGATTTTTAGCATAAGATTGTAAAATGCTGTTTGCAAAAAATGTTTTTCCCTATTATTATATAACTCAATGCAACTTTCTATCATAATTACAGTACCTATAAATGTATAACCACTGTCACTGTCACTGTCCTCCCGTTGTTCATTGATTTGATCGAGTGGGCCCAGTAACACTGTGAGACTTGTTGTAACTGTGTTTGGCATATCGAATACGCCAGCCACGGGGAGCTTTCCAGGCTCTGCCGTGTGGGTAAGATACTCTCAGTAGCTTGCTGGGCTCTCTGAGAGGGACCGAGGAATAGTGGAGGAATAGAACTCAGGTTGGCCAAGTTGGCCACATGCAAGGCAAACACTTTACCCGCTGTGCTCTCACTCCAGCCTATAAATAACCTACAAATGTATATATTAGCACATCAATATTAAAACAATTAGTTGTTATGTTGTAGTAAGACATAATCCCACTTAGACAAGAAGTGCAGGAATAAACAGTACATAATGATAACACAAATATCTTGCTTTTAGCCTGCTTTTATATTGTTCGCATGATGAAGAAATAGACATAATCAACTTTCTTTATTTAGGGAGGTTATTTTTTAATCTTTCAGCAATTTTGCATAACAGAACAAGCTTGTGGAAAAATATTATTCTATTTATTAAAAAAATTATTGTAAAAATAAGGACAAGCATTTTATTACTGTAAAAAATTCACTGTCCTCCCATTGTTCATCGATTTGCTTGAGCGGGCCCAGTAACGTCTCCACCGTGAGACTTGTTGTTACTATGTTTGGCATATCAAAAACATCACGGATAGCTTGCCAGGCTTTGCCGTATGGGCAAGATACTCTCGGTAGCTTGCCAGGTTCTCCGAGAGGGGCAGAGCAATTGAACTCGGGTCCGAGAGGGGCAGAGCAATTGAACATGTTGGCCGCGTGCAAGGCAAAGACTCTACCGCTGTGCTATCACTAAGGACAAAATTTATTATTAATATTATTATTATTGCAAAAAATTAAGTCTAGTAAGGAATAAAATTTACTTTTCAAAAAGGGGTTTGGGAATGAGAATAACTAATAATATATAATATACTATGAATGTGCTAATATTATTTATGTTAATGTTATGACTTCTATGTCTGCCTACCATCAGTAGGGGTTCATTCCATCAGTAGGAGTTCACTTTCTTATAGAAAATTTTCTATAATGTATCTAAATATTTTTGAATAGTATTGAATTTATTTTACAAATCATACAATTTGTGGTTAATAAAATGTCAGTATAAAATTGCATTTCAAGGAACACAATAGGGTATTAGATATGAGAAATATAATTTGAATATGTATCTTAGAAACAGGAAATGCATTTGTAAGAATAGTACAGAAATTAACTCAAAAATTTATTTTCTGTTCTTAACTCTTCAGTGCCTATTATTTCTATAATTCTTCAATTAATTCATTGTCATTGAGATAGAATTAAGAAGTTTACTATTCAAATCAGTATTGATCCTATGTGTGTTTTGTTTGTATTTGGTTTGGGCACCACAAGCCAGTGGTATTCAGGACTTACTCCACACTTCACACTCAGGGATTGCTTCTCACAGTGCCCAGGGGAATTTACAGGTTTTGAGGGATCAAACCCAGATTGTACCCATGGAAGGCAAGTGCTCTACACACTGTTATTTAGGTCTGGTTTCATTAATACTTGTTTTAACAAGTTTCACAATTTGTACACACTTGTGAAATATTAATAATGTGTTTTGAAATTTATCTTATATGCTAACCAAATGTATATTTGTGTACAAATAGCTGTGGATATACTAATTATTTCATCTATTTTTTTGGTGTTTGGACCAGATTTAACAGTGCTCAGAGTTTACTCTTAGATCTGCACTCAGGAATCACTTCTGGTGGAACTCCAAGACCATATGGGATGCCAGAGATCAAACTCCAGTCTACCAAGTGCAAGGCAACCACCCTGCCCACTGTACTGTCTCTCCAGCCCTGATAAATTTACTCTTCTGTGAATTTATGTTGGTCTAGAGCTATAGCACAGCGGGTATCATTTGCCTTGCACACAGTCAACCTGGCTGACTGCTCCGCCCCTCTCGGAAGCCCAGCAAGCTACCGAGAGTATCTTGCCCCCACGGCAAAAACCTGGCAAGCTACCTGTGATGTATTCGATATACCAAACACAGTAACAAATGTCACAGTGGAAATGTTACTGGACCCGCTCGAGCAAAATTGATGAGCAATGGGAGGACAGTGACAGTGAATTTATGTTTATGATGATATTTTAATGTAAAATACAGTGTATGAAAACTAAGTATAAATTGAAAAGTTGATTATAAGAATTTATTAATAATTTGGTACATAGGAATATTATATTCTCTTGAAAACTCATGTTATTCTTTACCTATAGTGCAAATTATAGATTTTTGCTAGCCTCACGATCATTTCCTTAATTAGACACCAACCATGCTATATAGGAAACTGAGAATCAGCTTGTAAGTATGATTTAATTAGAAACTGAAAACAACACAGGAAAATAGGTAGAGGGTCTATCTGGAACATCTGGATGATGGCTAAGGTAGGTAAGAGTTTGCACCCAAACCATTACTCAATATAAATGTCACTGTCACTGTCACTGTCCTGCCGTTGTTCATCAATTTGCTGGAGCGGGCCCAGTAACGTCTCCATCATGAGACTTGTTACTGTGTTTGGCATATCGAATACGTCACGGGGAGCTTGCCAGGCTTTGCCGTGTGGGCAGGATACTCTCGGTAGCTTGCCAGGCTCTCCGAGAGGGGCAGAGGAATCGAACTCGGGTCGGTCATGTTGGCTGCGTGCAAGGCAAATGCCCTACCTGCTGTGCTATCGCTCCAGCCCTAATATAAATGAATGAAAGGAATAAAAGAATATTTGACCAAAGATGACATAAGGACAATTGGTCGAGGGTCATGGGAACTTATTGGAGGTGCTATGGATCAACTTTATGCACCAATATCATAGACTTGAACAGTATTGTAATCATATAATTGTAAGTTATGATAAATTTTTGAAATTAAAAAAAATGAAAAAGCTTACTGTGTACTAATAAAGTACAAGTGTTAATTTCAGAGATTTCTATTGTTTTCCTTGAAGAAAAGCTTATCAAATATGGAGATGAAATAATTTAATCAATTAATTGAGGTTTCAAGCATACTTGTGTCTCAAACATAATATTTAGTTAATATTTTCTTATTTTGACTATTTTTTTCTTTCTGATATTAATCATTCATCTTTGAAGTGTAAGGTTAGTATATTAATGATTCTGTATTCTAAAAATATGGTTGCATTTACTCTGATATTGCTTTTATCCTTATTTATATGTATCTACGTTAACAAACTAATCGCTCTATAGTCAACTCAGCTTTGTTTTCAAGCCAGAATATTTGTCTTTAAGTTATGTCATATTTTTCTTGCTTTTTAACTTTATATAATTAATGATGAATATTTTATAGAAATGTATGTTTTCTCTTGATTATTAACTAGACATTACAATTTTCTTTTGATGATTCACTTTATGATTGTAAAAGTAATATTTAGCTTATTTGTAATAATTCTTAAAGTGTATTATATAATTTTATTTCTTTCTTCATAACCAATTGTTTTTTTCAGAAACATTTATTAACAACTACTATGTTCATGGTATGTTGGTAGAAACTTTAAATACATATATAAATACGATATGTCCAATCATTAGGATTTGTATTAAAATGTCCTTGATTCAAAATATAATTTGGTTTTAATAAAAATCAAATTATTAACAACAAAAGAATGCTTTTGCTATTAATATTTTACACTATTATTAAATTATGATTATTATTAAAATTTATTTTGATTTGCAGCTGCTTTTAGTAATACAAAGACTGCCAATTTTCTAATTTATCAAACTAAGAGGATTAAAGATAGTCTCTTTTAGGTGGGTGTTGGAACACCCCCAACAGTGCTCAGGACTTACTTCTGAGTCTATGCTCTGGAACCATTTTTGGTGGTGATCAGAGGACTACATGCAGTATCGTAGATTGAACCTATGTAGGGTGCCTGCAAGACCTGCATCTTAACTTTTCTATTGTCTCACCAGTTCCAGAAGTTTTTTTTATTGAAGAGTTAAATATTATTCGTGGATGAGGAGATTAAACTTATCTTTGATGTTAAGATGGTATAAATTAGAATAGAGGATGTCAAAATGACAAATGTGAAATAATTCATGTGATGTGAATATAAAATAACAAGGAAGAACAGATTAGAAGTAATAGAACAATGCTGCAATCATATTTTAGGTGCAAAAACATATTTTCCTCTCACATTTTCTGAATAAACTCTAATGGGTTTTGCTCCTGCATAAATCTAAGAGCCTGTGATAATATCAAATGAATCCTTTAAAGTGCTTTCTATTAACTAGTATCCTTTATGTGAACCTGTTATTTCCAAACAAAGTTGCATATTCTATGCTTAATCTTTCATATATTTTTATTATTATTATTAAAAGTAAAATAGAGATCAGTGTCATCCCGTTGTTCATTGATTTACTTAAGCAGGGGCCAGTAGCGTCTCCATTTGTCCAAGCCCTGAGTTTTTAGCAGTCTCTCCTTACTCATCTTTTCCAATGATGTCATTAGAGGCTCTTTCAGTGTCAGAGGAATGAGACCTGTTATTGTTACTGTATTTTACACTATTATTAAAATTTACTTTGATCTGCAGCTGCTTTTAGTAATACAAAGACTGTCAACTTTCTAATTTATCAAACTAAGAGGATTAAAGATTTGGCATATCGAACACACCACAGGGAGCTTGTCAGGCTCTGCTCTGTGGGTGCGATATCGTGGGTGGCTTGCCAGGCTCTGAATGGTCACAAGGTCAACCCAAAGTCAACCTGCAGCAAAAAATAGACCTATAGGTAAAAAATTGGGTGTTTATGATTTGACATGGCACTAATTCAATGTTTTAAACGATGCTGTTTCCTTATGATATGTATGGTAAGTCTTGAAAGAACATTAATATGTGTTATTGATAAAGAAAAAAGTGGTTATGAAGGCCTACACATGAAATCTAAATATGAGAGGTTTGAATCTAATATTCATATTTACAAGTGAGATTTACAATTTCCTTCTACTTCTAGGGTAGATGTCAACCCATTTAATATTCCTTTAATAGGTGGATTGGTAAATTATTTTGTGTAAAAACTAAAGTCCCTAGTTAAACTTATAACTAAAATTTCAAAAATAAAAGAAAGATATCACTAAAAAGACATTTAAGAAATTATACAAATTGGTCAAATTAAACTCAGAATCTCAAATCAGTTTCCTAAGAACTTTTCATAAATATGAATTAATAATCAAGATGCAAGATCTTTGATAAACAGTTTTTTATCAATGTTAAAAGAAACAAAGTTATCTATAAAAGTAAGTAAATCAAAATTATTTATTAAGAAAATAGTAAATGTTAGCATAATAAATATAATTATTTAACTATCATTTTCTTTAACTTATCTTTGTTCGTTTGTTAAACGTAATGAAATGTTACTTTTTGAATTAGTTTAAATGGATTAAGCATTTGAACATTATACTCACATAACTGCCTTGTAGCATATAATTTTGATAAGACACAAACATTGTGTCTTATTAGACTCAATGTTTCAAAATTAGTGAAGGAAAACAAATATTAAAGAAAACACGATTGGTTAAAAAAAGCATATTTTTATAAAAAAATAAGTAAATGTTTATTATATGAAGGGTTTTTTTTGTTTTTTTGGGTCACACCCGACGATGGTCAGGGGTTAATCCTGTATCTGTACTCAGGAATTACTCCTGGCAGTGCTCAGGGGACCATATAGGATGCTGGGAATTGAACCCACGTCGGCCATGTGCGAGGCAAACGCTCTACCTGCTGTGCTATTGCTCCAGCTCCGCATAATTATACAGCCTTTGTTTTTAAGAAACTGATCTCTAGAGCATATAAAACTTTATAAAACATCTTTATTAATTATAATTATGACCATATGCATAATTATGCTAATTTAAATTATCTCCAAGTGGGAAAAAATATTTCTGATATATTCTGTTCACAGTTACTTGTTGTTTGTAGGTTATTAGAAAACTTGATCATTTTTGTGTCTCCCAAAAGGACAATAGAGTTAATAGTACAGACGGTAAGGCACTTATTTGCCTCTCAAGGAGCTTAAACAGGTCAAATTCAAGGCAATTTATATGGTATCTCGACATCTCTAGGAGTAATTTCTGAAAGCAGAGCCAGGAGTAATCCCTGAGCATTGTGGGTGTGGTCCAACCAAAACAAAAAACAACAAAAAAAGGTATTAGTAACTTAATTTAACACTAAAATTAAATAATATCTATAAGTATTTCACTAATTCTCATGTAGCACTGTAGCACTGTCCTCCCATTGTTCATCAATTTACTCGAGTGGTTGACAGTAATGTCTCCATTGTGAGAGTTGTTACTGTTTTTGGCATATAGAATACACCACGAGAGCTTGCCAGGCTCTGCCATGCAGGCAGGATACTCTCGGTAGCTTGCTGGGCTCTCCGAGAGGGATGGAGGAATTGAACACGATTGGTCATGTGCAAGGCAAACACCCTACCAGCTGTGCTATTGCTCCAGCCCAATTCTCATGTACTAGATTTTTTTTTTAGATTTTTTTCTTATGTACTATCTTTTAACTGCTACTTAAATGTTTCTTTGTGTTAGATAGTTCCCTAATTAGATAGTTCCAAGGGCTCAAACACAAAAATTTTATACAAGAGACTAAACTCAATCCCTGAACTCCACAAATCCCTGAGAATTTCCAGCAGTAACACTGAAGACCTCTAGAACTGCTGGGTCTATGACACACACGTTGTCTATCCAAGTACCAAACCATGAGGACTAGACCACTGGGAGAGGTTACTGGACCTCTAGAGCATCACTAGGTTCGGTCCAGATACTTTTAAATGGGGATCCAGAGAGATAGTATAAGGGTTAAGTCATGTGCATTGCATGGTGACCCTGGTTAGATCGCTGGCACTGCATGATTCCTAGAAATCTGCAGAGATTGATCCCCTAGCACAGAGCTGGGAATAGCCACCAAACACACTGCCTGGTGTGGATAAACTCTTGTCCATTCAAAAAAGTTCTTTAATTAGACTATATAACAAGAAGTCTGTTAGCCAGTCCTTTAGCAAAACCACCAGACTATAATGACTGATATCTGACAGATTTCCTCTTAATAATATGACTTAAAGTATTCATAATAATGGTCAATGCCCATATTTTTGCCTCTGACATATATATATATAGTACTTTTCAATGAGAAAGGCAGAAAAAGTATCACTTGACCTACCTTAAGAAGCTTTTGTAATTTACATGAAGAGAAGGCTACCATAGTTAGCCTTCACTAGAAATGCCAAGTGACTGTTCATGAAGGGATGAGACAAAATATAAAGGTTTCCACTCTCTTAAATCATAGTCCTATTTAATTTTTTTAAAAAAGTACTGTCATAGAGATTATTAAGAATTCTAACTTTGAATATTTTTCTTAGTGAAGGATGTTCCAATACTTCCGTGATTCCAACAACTCTAAGAACCAGGTTTCTGAGTTCATTTTGATGGGATTCCCAGGCATTCACAGCTGGCAACACTGGCTTTCTCTGCCCCTGGCTTTATTCTACCTCTTAGCAATAAGTGCCAACATCCTTATCCTGATCATCATCAAACAGGAGGCAACGTTGCATCAGCCTATGTACTATTTCCTGGGCATCTTGGCTGTGGTAGACATGGGCCTGACCACCACCATCATACCCAAGATTTTATCTGTCTTGTGGTTCAGAGCTAAGACTATCAGTCTTCCTGAGTGCTTTGCTCAAATGTATGCTATACATTGTTTTCTAACCATGGAATCAGGGATCTTTGTCTGTATGGGTATAGACAGATATGTAGCTGTTTGTCATCCTCTTCGCTACTCATCTATCATAACAGAATCATTTGTGATCAAAGCTACTGTCTTCATGACTCTCAGAAATAGTCTTTCTACCATGGCCGTGCCTGTGTTGGCTGCTCAAAGACACTACTGCTCCCAGAACCAAGTTCAGCACTTTCTATGCTCTAATCCTGCAGTTACTCGTCTATCCTGTGATGACAGAAAAATCAACAACATCTATGAGCTAGTTCTGGCCTGGACAATCACGGGAGGCGATCTAGGGTTGATTATTTTATCATATGCTTTGATACTTCACTCTGTGCTGAAGCTAAATTCAGCAGAAGCAGCATCAAAAGCCTTAAGTACCTGCTCTTCCCACCTCATCCTAATCCTTTTCTTCTACTCTGTTGTTGTTGTCCTTTCTATCACCCATAGTGCATCAAAGACAATTCCTCTTATCCCAGTTCTAGTCAATGTACTCCACAGTGTCATTCCTCCTGCCCTTAATCCAATAGTGTATGCCCTCAAGAACAAAGAACTCAGGCAGAGTTTATATAAGGTTCTCAAGATGAATATAAAAAAAACTTAATTTGCCTAAAGTGCTTGCTTTTGTGATTTTCTTTCATGTCTATTTGTTATATTATACACTTCTTTCAAAAGGAAGTAGAATGAAAAGTATGTGGTGGCTTTTTAAACTAGTACCAGGATTCTTGTTGCATGAATGAATCAATAATTTAATAATAAAACTTCCCCCAAATGTAATGAAACTAATGTATGGAATCTTAACCATCACTGCATCACTGTCATGCTGTTGATTGTCGATTTACTTGAGTGGGTACAAGTAACATCTCTATTTGTCCCAGCCCTAAGATTTTAGCAGCCTCTCCTTACTCATTTTTTCCAATGATTGAAGGCTCTTTCAGGGTCAGGAGAATGAGATCTGCTAAAGTTACTGGTTTAAGCATATCAAATACTGCACGGGAGCTTGCCAGGCTCTGCCCATGCTGGCAGGATATATGCCTCCGATATATATATATATATATATATATATATATATATATTCTGTCTATGATTTATTGCTCCCTATCTGAACCCCATCAAACATGGTATGGTAAGTACAGAAAACAGGTAGGAAGGGTCTTAAGATATGTCAAGTGGCCGCAAAGCACATTATCTGGGTTTCTCTGGTTCTTTGTTCATGCGTGAGACTTGGCCTGAGAGTCTGGAAAGCGGCCTGGAGCATTGCGGCGGTTGGGTAGTGGAGGTCGGCTGCCGGGGCAGGGTCCCTTGAGGTGGGAAAGACTCTCACCTGCCTCCCTCTGGGGTGCCCCAAGTGAAAAGAGCTTGGAGCAGAGTACTGGAATCTTAACTATCAAAAAATATCTTCATGAAAAAGAAAACATACAGGCCCAGGGAGGTAGCTCAGTTTGGGGCAATGCATTCTTCGCATGTGCAAGGACCAAGGTTTTATTCCCTATACTGCATACCTGCAAAACACTGCTGTGTGTGGTTCTGGTGGTCCCTGGGCAACTCTAGGATTGTCCTGGTTTAGTTTAACATTTTTGAGTCTGAGTCTCACCTCATCACTGCTTCGTAGCTTTGAACCAATTACTAGTTGACTAAACATCACCAGGGGATACCCTGGGGTTCCCTGAGCTATAGTTGGAAAACCAACCCCATAAAAAAAATAATTTAGAATTACAAAAATAGACTCATAAAGGAAACCAAGGGAAGGACAAGTGAAGTCCCTAGTAGCTTAGCAACCTCAAATATTAATACTGAATTGCCTTTCCTGTTTGATTGTCACTGGGAATGGCTCTGAGATCACTTGAGGACTGCTTGGAGCTTCTCTTCTCAAGAGAAAAATATATGTGTATGAATATTAAAAGGTTAAAGTAATCATGTATATATATTATAAATAAACAAATATATATGAAGTAAACAGATTTTATTTGGAAGGTATTTTATTTGGAATGTTTTTTGAAAGTGGGAGAGATTGAGAGAGAAAGAGAGGAGAGAGAGTGAGTGAGAGATAAAGAGAAAGAGAGAGAGAGAGAGAGAGAGAGAGAGAGATGCGCTCAGGAGAAAAAGCAGGCTTCTCCAAGAGTGGAGAAAGAGCACCTACACACATCCGAGCATTAGATAGATAGGAAAGCTTGAAAGTACACATCTCAAAAGGGGAGATGCGGGCAAGACATGTGCTCAAGTACTGCATGCAGGCACAAGCAGCACATGGACTCGGGCAGTATATGTGCCTAAACTAATATATTTTTTCATTAAAATTATATATAAATATATATTACATGAATAGTATCTATTACCTAAATTTATCATGCATATATTTATATATAATATAATTTTAAGTAAAGTAAAAGTAAGTAAAGGCCCTCCCATTGATCATCGATTTGCTCAAGCGGACCCAGTAATGTCTCCATTGGAGACTTTGTTGTTACTGTGTTTGGCATATCGAATACGTCACGGGGAGCTTGCCAGGCTCTGCCGTGCAGGCAAGATACTCTCGGTAGCTTGCCGGGGCTCTCTGAGAGGGGCGGAGGAATCGAACTCGGGTCAGTCATGTTGGCTGCGTGCAAGGCAAAGGCCCTACTGCTGTGCTATCACTCCAGCCCGAATGTAATTTCATTATGTCAATATGTAGTAATGAATAGTTTTATCTGAAACTACATTTAATGTCCTTTGAAAATGGCAGAATTCATATAAATATCTTCTTTTTTAAATTATTTTATTTTATTTTAATTTTTTATTAGTGAATCACCATGAGGTACAGTTACAGACTTACGAACTTTCATACTTGCATTTCAGTCATATAATGGCTGAGTATCCACAAATGAGTGCAATCTTTCTATGTCTGTCTTTCTTTTCTGACTCATTTCACTTAACATGATACTTTCCATGTTGATCCACCTATATGCAAATTCCATGAGGATTGCACTCATTTGTGGAATATAAAGTAACAGAATGGGAGACTAACACCCAAGAATAACAGAGATATGTACAGCTTAAACACATGCTGGGGGAAAAGGCAGCTCATATAGAGAAGAGACCACCAAGTAAAGGCTTCTAGGAGGGCCCACTCAGGATGGGAGATGTGGACTGAAATTAGACTATAGACCAAACATGATGGTCATTTAATAACTCTATTGAAAACCACAACACCCAAAAGGAGATAGAGAGCAAAAGGAAATGCCCTGCCACAGATACAGGGTGGGGTGGAGAGGATGGAGTGGGGTTGGTGGAAGGGATGCTGGGACCATTGGTGGTGGAAAAAGGGCACTGGTGGAGGATGGGTACTCGAACATTGTATGACTGAAATGCAAGCATGAAAGTTTATAAGTCTGTAACTGTACCTCATGGTGATTCACTAATAAAAAATAAATAAAATAAAAAATAAAAATTTAAAAATATATTACTTGAAAATATCACTTGATCACTTGATACCCCGTTATTCATCAATTTACTCAAGCAGGTACCAGTAATGTCTCCATTCATCCCTGTTGTGTGCTAGTGTAGCCCAATGGCATCTGCTAGTTCTAGGAACATGCAGAGCCTCAAACCGATCATTCAGGGTCTTGACAAAGAAGTCTTACCATCTTGTAGGTGGGCGTCCACGCAATCTTTTGATGTCCCATGGAATCCAGTCAGTAATGGCTCTAGTCCAGCGGTTGTCCGAAACCTCATTACGTGTCCAGCCCATCTGATTTTTGATGCCTTGAAAAATGAGACAGTGTCCCTGATTTTTGAGCATTGACGGAGATTGGAACTCTGGATTCTATCTCTCATTTGAGTGAAGCGTGATACTCCAAGCATACATAGCTCTTTCGATTCCTCTTTGAGAGACCTGAATAGCGTTCTCATCCTGTTTTCGTAGGGCCCAGGTCTCTGAGGCATATGTTAATGTAGGAAGAACAGTGGAATCGAAGAGATGTGCTTGTAGCTAGAGGTTCTTTGTCCTCTTAGTTATTTCTTCAATGCTCTTGAAGTCATTCCAAGCCGCTCTCTTCCTCCTGCGTAACTCAGGTGCCAGGTCATTCATCATGTTGATTTCTCGACCTAGGTATTTATAACTGTTGCATTCGGAGATTGTGGTTCCATTGAGAGTGAATGGAGCATCAGGAAAAAGACTGTTTATCATGAACATTGTCTTTTTGAGATTCAGTTGTAATCCAACCTTTCCAAACTCACAGTCAAAGTCGGTCAGCATTTGTGCTGCTTGGCTGATGTTTGGTGTTATTAGAATGATGTCATCAGCAAAGTGGAGGTGGTACAGTTGCTGACCATCTATCTTCACTCCCATTCCTTCCCATTCCAGTCGTCGTATGATGTTCTCGAGGGTGGCACTGAAGAGTTTTGGTGAAATGGTATCACCTGCCGAACTCCTCTCTTGACATGGATGATTACTTCTTTGTAGAATGATGAGATCCTGGTAGTGAATCCATAATAGAGCTCACAGAGGATCCTGATGTATTGAGTTTGTATGCCCTGATTGGCTAGGGCTTTTATGACCGCTTCTGTCTAAACAGAATCAAAGGCCTTCATTAAATCAATGAACATTAGACAGAGCGGCATCTTGAACTCCTGAGAAACCTCAATGAGCTTAGTTATCGTGTGGATATGGTCGATGGTACTGAATCCTTTTTGGAACCCGGCTTGTTCACATGGTTGTCCTTAATCTAGTGTTCTGCCAATCCTATTCAGGATGACTCTAGTGAACAGTTTGTAGATGACAGACAATAGGCAGATTGGGCGATAGTTGCCAATGTCGTGGATGTCTCCCTTCTTATATAGTAGTACAGTCTTGCTGGTTTTCCATTGGGATGGAACCTTGCATTCAGATAGGTAACATGTGAAGAGCCGAGCCAGTGTTTTGATGAGTACTGATGGTAAGTTCTTCAGGTATTCAGGTCTGACCTTGTCTGGGCCAGGTGCTCTTTGTTTCTTTACCGATGAGATGGCGTGTTGAATTTCAGAAGGGAGAACATTGGGAACAACATATCCATCGTGCAGAATGTGGTATGTGGGCAAGTGGACATGGCTATTAAAGAGATCTGAGTAGAAGTCATAAATAATCTTCTCCATTGCCCTTCTGGAAGATGTGATAGATCCATCAGAATATCGGAGGGCAGTCATCTTGTTCTTGTAGTTGGTGAAGGACAGGCAGACATTACGAATGCTTTTCCCGGCTTCTGCGGCAACTACCAGCACCGCTGTTCTCCTGTCTTTGAGGTCATCCTTGATTGCTGCTCTGCATTGTTTTGCCAGCTTGGACATTCACTTGCAGTTGCCTAAGGCATGTGCCAAGCCACGTTGGCGAATAAGTTCAAGAGTATTCGAAGAAAGGCGATTTTTGTGGTTATCTCTCTCTTGGCATTCTTTGCACAATCAGGGAGGTGCTGAATCATTCGATTATATTCCTCATCAATGTTATCAATGACGGCATCTTCCCATGTTGCCGCAACAGAGCCAAAGAGCTTCCAGTTGGTGGTCGTTCTGTGATTTCTCTTCTTAAACTGCATTATTTTCTCCCCGTTCTGTGAGGTAGAATTTTGCACGAAGGAGACAGTGGTCTGATCCCGTTTGGAATTTTGGGACAACAGCAACATCGGTTAGGCAAAATCACTGATTAAATATGATCTGGCATATTTCATTGTGGAACCGTCCACCAGGAGACTCCCATGTCCAAGATTTAGATTCAGCCTTTTGGAACTGCGAGTTACCATGGAAGGTCTTGGTTGACATGATGAACTCAGACAGTCTGTCACCCTGTTTGTTCCATTCTAGGCCATGGGTTCTGATGTGGAGTTCATCGGCTGATCTTCTTGGTCCTATCTTGGCATTAAAATCACCCACAATGATCTTGTAGAAGGTGTGATCTTCTTTACAGAACTTCTCCAGATCTATGTAGAACTTCTCAGTTTCTCCTTCACCATAATTGGATGTTGGTGCATAGACAACAAAGATAGAAACTGCAGGCAGTGAGCCACATCTATTCAAGTGTAATCGTCCAATTTGGGTTGTTAGGAATTCGAATGAATCCATGTTCATGGCTAAGTTCATGTTGACAAGGATACTGACACCACCGACTCCTCTTTTGTCACATGTTCCAAAGAACAGTTCTTCTCCAGTGTCGAAAACGGCGTGATGTGATTGATGTCTTCTTATTTTGGTCAGACCAATGATGTTGTACTTGATCTTACGCACTTGTACCATCAGGTCCTTGATGGATGCATCAGATGCCAGCGTATGTGCATTGGAAGTACAGACAATCATTTTAGTCTTTCTTTGTTTTGGCAGCCTAGTCCTGCCTTGGGATTTTATCAGCCTCTCCTTCCACATCCTTCTCAACTCTGCCATATTCAGGGTCAGGGGAATGAGATCCATTTTTTATACTGGATTTGGCATATCAAATGTACCACGGATATATTACTTGAAAATATAGTAAGATATAAACCAACGTTTAGTGTATGCTTTGTGCTAATTTGATGAGATTTATGATTTGTATTTGTGAACCCTGCATTTCTATGCTTGAGCAACTTATTTTATTTTTTTGTGCAACTACAACAAGCAAGACAGTAAGCTTCTTGCCTAATCTGCTGTAATGAAGTCATAAGTTAGATGCATGTGTAGAAAATGAATATAAATATAGATACAAAGTGGAATAAAGCAGAGAGCTCCTTCAACTCTGGAAAAAACTATCTGTGTTCTTTCACCTACTCCACCAGCCTACCTTCAGGGATCCTGAACATTTGCCACAGCTGGACTTTGGCAAGATCAGGAAACAGTCATCAAGAGATTCTCCTACACTGTTGATGCAAAGGAGCAGTATAACTAATATACAAACTCAGCTTCAACAACACTGAAAATAAGAAAACAAAAATTCAACACCGAACTTAAAAGTATACCTGTCAAGGTAGCAGACTAGTGATAGAGTATGGGTGGGAGGGAACCTGGGAACCCAGGTGAAGGGAAGAAGACACTGGTGGTGCAATTGGTGCTGAAACATAGTACATAAAAAATCCAACTCTGAATAACTTTGTAAATCATGGTGCTTTAATAAAAATTTTTCAAAATTAAATTGACAATGATACTTAACAGTACTCATATGGTCTTAAGCCCCACTTAAGACCACAATGAGGGAGAGCCTTACATTCTATTAGTACTGCAATGATAAAAACAAATTTATTGTTGAAGATGTGGAAAAATTGGGAACACTGAGAGTGGGAATGTAAAATTGTACAGTAACTATGGAAAGTTGACTGTATTTTCCTCAACACGTTAGACATAATTATGATGCAACACAATAACTTCAGTTCTGGTTACACAACATTATAGAATTGACAATAGAATCTCAATCAGATATAGTCCCTACCATGCACAGTGCAGGATTATTTATGTTATCTAAATTGTGGAAAAACAAATGTGCTTAAGTAGATAAGGGAGCAAAGATATGTGACATGTACATAAAATGGAGCATTATTCATGGATTAAAAATAAGAAAATTATGTCATGAGCAAATACATGCTAAAATAAAAGAAGCTTGATTTTGTATTAAGAGAAATAAGGTAACTTTATAAATGATTCAATATAATTTTCAATATAAACCCAACCCACCCTCAATATAAACCCATTCCACCCTCAAACACAGGTGAGGGCAGCCATCATTAAGCGTGTTTTGAGGCTTGTGAGATCCCATCAGACCACTCCTTCCAATAAACCCCGTTTCAGGCTAGTTTTCTTCTTGAACTTCATTTCTTCCTTTACAAGACACCCTCCCAAACCTTTCAGACATATTATTTAAAAGTTTTCAAATGCCAAAACAACTATTATTACTGAGAAAAGTAAAAAATATAATGAATTGAGGACACGTTTAGAAATTTGAAGATTTGCTATAGTTGTGACCCAAGTTTGATTCCTCTGCCCCTCTCGAAGAGCCCAGCAAGCTACCGAGAGTATCTTGCCCACACGGCAAAGCCTGGCAAGCTACCTGTGTGTATTTGATATGCCAAACACAGTAACAACAAGACTCATGATGGAGACATTACTGTCCCGCTCAAGCAAATCGATGAACCAATAGGAGGACAGTGCAGTGCCACAGTGCTACAATAGTTGTATTAATCAAGGACTGGCAGAGGATAGTCCTTGAACCAAAGGAACAGAAAAAAGATAAGGAAAAAGACCTACAGAATGATTCCCAAATGATACCTGACAGAAATATAAAGTTGTTTCCATAAGAAAAGAGCATGGGGAAAATTGTCTGCCATGGAGGCAGAGGGGATATGGTCAATGGTGCTGAGTCCTTTGTGGAATTCGGCTTACTCGTACAGTTGTCCTTCATCTAGTGTTCTGCCAATCCTATTCAGGATGACTCGAGTGAACAGCTGGTAGATGACAGACAATAGGCAGATTGTGTGACAGTTGCCAATGTTGTGGATATCTCCCTTCTTGTACAGTAGCACAGTCCTGCTTGTTATCCATTGGGATGGAACCTTCCATTAAGACAGGTAGCATGTGAAGAGCTGAGCCAGCATATTGATGAGTACTGACAGCAGGTTCTTCAGGTGTCCAGTTCTGACCTTGTCTGGGTCAGGTGCTGTTCGTTTCTTTACTTACGAAATGGTGTGTCGAATTTCTGAAGGGACACATTGGGAACGACATATCCATCCTGTGGTATGTGGACAGGTGGACATGGCTATCGAAGAGATCTGAGTAGAAGTCATGAACAATCTTCTCCATTGCTCTTCTGGAAAATGTGATAGATCCATCAGGACGTCGGAGTGCAGACATCTTGGTCTTGTAGTTGGCGAAGGACAGGCAGGTGTTACGAATGCTCTTCCCAGCTTCTGCCGCATCTACCATCACTTCTGCTCTTCTCTTTTTGAGGTCTTCCTTGATCGCATCTCTGCACTGCTTTGCAAGCTCGGACGTTCGGTTGTGGTTGCCTGAGACATGTGCCAAACCACGTTGGTGAATAAGCTCAAGGGTTTTCGAAGACAGGAGTTTTTTTGTGGCTATCTCTCTCTTGGCATTCCTCGCATAATCATGGAGGTGCTGAACCAGTTGATCATATTCCTCATCAATGATGTCAACAATGGAATCTTTCATGTTGCATCAATAGTGCCAATGAGCTCCCCGTTGGTGGTCGTTCTCTTCTTAAACTTTGCAGCCCAAGCTCATTGAGGTTACTCGGCAGTTCAAGATGCTGCTCTGTCTAATGTTCATTGATTTAAAAAGGCCTTTGATTCTGTTGAGACAGAAGCAGTCATTGAAGCCCTAGACAGTCAGGGCATTCAAACTCAATACATCAGGATCCTCCGTGAGCTCTATTATGGATTCACTACCAGGATCTCACCATTCTACAAAGAAGTAATCATGCATGTCAAGAGAGGGGTGTGGCAGGGTGATTCCATTTCACCAAAACTCTTCAATGCCACTCTCGAGAACAAACATGCGGCAACTGGAGTGGGAAGGAATGGGAGTGAAGATAGACAGTCGGCAACTACACCATCTCTGCTTTGCTGATGACATTGTTCTAATAACACCAAACACCAAGTGGCGCAAATGCTGGCCGACTTTGACTGTGAGTGTGGAAACGTCAGACTACAGCTGAATCTTACGAAGACAATGTTTATAAGAAACAGCCTCATTCCTGACGCTACATTTGCTCTCAACTGAACGACCATCTCTGAATGCAACAGTTATGTGTACCTAGATCGAGAAGTCAACATGATGAATGACCTCGCACCTGAGTTCCATAGGAGGAAGAGAACGGCTTGGGACACTTTCAAGAGCATCGAAAAAATAGCTAAAAGGATGAAGAACCTTCAGCTCTGGGCACATCTCTTTGATTCCACTGATCTTCCTGCATTCTCATACGCCTAAGAGACCTGGGTCTTAGGCAAACAGGATGAGAATGCTATTCAGGTCTTCCAAAGAGGAATGAGCTATGCTTGGAGTATCACGTTTCACTCAAATGAGAGAAAGAATCTGGAGTTCCAACCTCTGTTGACGATCGAGAATCAGGGATGCTGTCTTGTTTGCCAAGGCCAGGAAAGGAATTTCAAAGAAGACCATCATCACTCTCAACTCCCTTGGCAATCTCCTTAACAAAGGACTTTTACCTAAGTAGAAGTCCTACCTGGGGTCTGGTTGGAGAAACCCTATAAAAGGCACCTGGAACAAAGGAAGGGCAGGCATATGCTGCTGAAGTCCATGTGCTACTTGAGTCCAGTGGCCAAACCCATGTGGATGCCCACATTTCCCCTCTTGAGATGTGTACTTTCATGCCTAATGCTGGAATGTGTGTAAGGGCTTCTCTGTCATGGATGAATTATTCTACTCTCTCTCCCACTTACTTTCCATCCTCCCCTTCAAAAACCTCCAAATAAAATCTGTTTTACTTTACTGCTTGTCTACTCCTGAAATTCTTTTCTGCAAGGCGAAACAAGAACCTAGTAACCCTGGGCCCTGGGAGGCAAAGCGGATAGGGGAAAAAGTGATGGTCTTTCTCCTCCCGACCTCACATAAGCCACCTGTGAGGCTCAAGGACATCAGCTAGACTCTTAGACTAAAAGTCAACTAATGACCTAAATATCTGGGTTAATAATTTCAAAAATTAACTAGAAGTATAAAATCATAAATATAAATGTAAAATGCAAATATTTAGAAAATCAACTGGATAATTATTTAGGTTTCAGGACTAGATAGAGTTCTTTAGAGAGAAAATAGTTTTGATTTTTTATTTTTTAATTTTTATTAGTGAAACACCGAAAATAGTTTTTAGATGACAAATAATTTGTTAAGAAAAAGGAAATAAAATTTGAGAGCATTACAATTTAAAAAAAAATTGCCCTTCAAACTTTCATATTAAAAAACTGAAAGACAATAATGGACTATGAGAAAAATAGCTGCATGATATAGTCTCTTTATCTCTGTATACAACAGTAAAAATAATAATCCTCAGAGGTGGTCAAAATCTATAAACAGAAATTTAAATAATGACATTTGAGTAATAAATATATATAGAAAATTTGCATGTCAGTCATAAAAGCAATCAAAGATAAAAAACTATTGAATATTTTTAACTCCTTCAAAACTCATTTCTATTTTTATAAATTAATCAAAATTTAAGGTGTTACTCATATTATCTAAAGAATATAAAATTGAATAGTTTTCATTTTTTTTCTGTGTTTTTTGGGGTGCCACACCCTTCAGTGTTCAGGGCTACTCTATGCTCAAAGATCACTCCTGTCATGCTCAGAGGACCATACAGGATGCAGAGGATTGAAGGTAGGCTGCCTACAAGGCAAGCACCCTGCCCATTTTACTATCACTAGTCATAGTTGTTTCTATTATTAAGGCTATCATTATCTTTACTGTTACATCACAGTTCAGGCATTTAATTATTCTTACCTTAATATATTTGTGACTAATTCTGAAATTTTTCTAGTTTTTCAGCATATCATAATAATCATCATCCACTTCAATTGAAAGCAGATTCTTTTGAAAATCCAGGCATATATCTGATTTTTTTTCATTTTTATAATTTTATTTATTGAATCACCGTGAGAGCAGTTAAAAAGCGTTCGGGTTTAAGTCTTGGTCATACAATGAAACACTCATAGCTTCATCAATGTCCATTCTCCACCCCTCAAAACCCCAGTATACACCCATCCCATACCCTCCTCCTACCTGTGGGGCAGACGATTTCCACATTACTCTCTCTCTACTTTGATTACATTCAATATTTTGACACCAGACCCACCATTAACATTTGGTATTTTACCCCAACACTCAGATCTGCTGAAAAGCCAACAGTAGACAATTTGTTTTCTATTGCTGGTTATGAATAACATATGATGTCACGTGGCTGCAGCAGTGGCCGCACAATTTTGAAATTCCAAAATTTTAACAATTAAATCTGGAGGGATTTCTGCCAAAACCTGCTGCGTTTCAAGATTTGTTCCCGAATCTTTTGGATTATGGCTGTTAAGCAGTTTGATCAGGAGCCAGAAAGGCCATTTGTTGGCTGCGACTCGGGTCTCCTTGGGATGAGGAGGAAAGGGCCGACTCCACTCCCATCCCGTGAGGCCCCACGTGTCTTATCACTGAGGGCCCAAACCTGACTGTCCCATGGCCTCTGGAGGATGATGGCCACCGAGCTGCCTAGGGGGAGCAGGCGGAGGAATAGCACCCTATCCCCCCAGGAATGGCCCGGTGACAGTAACTTACTGCGAGGTCTGAACGCATTTCTGCCAAAAGCCGCTGGGTTTCAAGATTTGTTTCTGAATCTCTGGAATCATGGCCATTAAGTAGCTTGATCAGGAGCCAGAGAGGCTGTTAGTGGGCGGCGACTCAGGGTCTTGTTTGGATGGGGAGGAAAGGGTCGGCTCCACCCCAATCCCGCGAGGCCCGCGCATCTCGTCACTTCGGGCCCAGACCTGACTGTCCAGTGGCCTCTGGAGGATGGCGGCCACCTAACCGCCAAGGGAAAGCAGGTGGAGGGACAGCACCCTTTTCCCTCTGGGGTGGCCCAGAAACAGTAATTTACTGCGCAGTCCAGATGCATTTCTCAAAAGCCACTAGGTTTCGAGATTTATTTCTGAGTCTCTGGGATCATGGCCGTTAAGCAGGCTTGATCAGGAACCAGAGAGGCCATGCCTCCAATTATATAGCTGAGCTGGAGGTGGTTAGTGGGTGTGTCTCCCACATACCTAACTTTTGGTTGTTTACTTTCTTGGTAAATTTTGTCCCAAGTTTTTGGGTTCTTGGCCAAAGGCACATCAGCAATTTTGGGGTATCTGGAAGTCTGAAGGCGCCATCAGGCTGCTGATGCACTCGCCTCACAAGTACAGTTTGACCTGCTGGTGGCAACATACCCCCTTATCAGATCTTTTTTTATGTTGTAGTTTCTAGCATAATTATGAGAGAATTAGATATTTGGTGCTTTTTCAAAAATTTAAAAAATTAGCAAGTAAAAGAAAAATGTTGATGGATCCGTAACTGAGCAAATCATCCTCTATTAGTTTATCTCTCACAAAGTATTATACATGAAGAGATTATAATAAGTGCAAAAATAATTCATTTCAATTAAAATCATTTGTTTTAATTCCTCCCCATGAAATACATTTTCACAGACAAGCACTCTTATACGGATGCATGCATCTGAAATAATTCATATAGTGTATAACAGAGCAAATAAGAGTGAAAAGTTTGCATTCTTTCTCTCCCATAAAGGATAACTTTATTCCTAAGCTAGTCCCTGTATCTCTAATAGTTTGAACATTCCCCTTGAGATATGAAGCACATATTTTTCATAAATACCCAGTTAAGTGTTGCAGATATCAAGGGATTTAGATGTTAAAAAACTTTGCATGTACTTATATTACAGAATTGTGGAGATTTTTTGGCAAAGACTCTGAACTGCTAAATCAGATTAATTCAACTGACTCTTTTAATCTCCAGAAAATAAGGTATTGGAAGGATATATAAATGGGACTAGTGGCATGAGTTCTTTCCAGACAGTAAGATAAAATAGAGCTTTGCATACATACTAATTATTATACTCTCAAAAAGTACAGATTCAAATTTATTGTCGATATTTAAAGATAATAAATTGCAGAACTGGGGATGTTGGAAAAATCTTATTTTCCCAAGTCACATAGTAGAATTTAGTTTAATTTTCCATGGCAATAGATAATATCTATGCTATTTTCATAACCAAATTTTTAACCAAAAAAGAATATTAGTGAATGTCAGCTTTTAATCACAATCATTGTTATTTATATGAACCCTAATTTTTTTTATCTACCTGCTACTTGTTCCTCAGAATAGGAATACAACTAGTTGTTCAAATCTATTTTATTCCAAATATTTAAAATGACATTTGCCTAGAGGAAGCTATCGTCATATGGAGAGAGGGCTATGAGTTTTAAAGATTGAGGACAGTCTAGTCATAAAACAGACATATTGTCTATGGGGTTTGGAAATGGGAAACATTAGATGATAATAAGTTTGAGCTTTCTAAATAATATTTTCATGCTAAGATTATTAACGCAACATACCTGTTCACATTTAACAGATATTATTAGTTATTTTTCCTAACAAAGACTAATTTAAAATGTAATAGACTGCAATTTTTTTTAATTTGGTTTGGCAAATGTTTTATTTTGTGGTTAGTATCATATTTCTTTGGACCTTTAACAGTTCTACAAATATATGAAAGAGGACATCTGGGGCTAGAGCAATAGCACAGTGGGTAGGGCATTTGCCGTGCAGGCGGCCGACCTGGGTTCGATTCCCAGCATCCCATATGGTCCCCCGAGCACCGCTAGGAGTGATTCCTGAGTGCAAAGCCAGGAGTAACCCCTGAGCATCGCCGGGTGTGACCCAAAAAGATAAATAAATAAATAAATAAATAAGGATATCTAAGTTTATTATGTAGCAAATATTACTCTTGGAAAAAATACAGCAATCAAATAAGACATAAGTTATGTATAGGATATTTTATCTAATATTAATATTAAAGTCATTTATATATTTCTTATTCAAATAAAAAATAGTCTTCATAACATAGCACCAGTAATTTCAGAAAGAATATTGCTTCTAGTTGAATGTTTAAATACTTTTTAAAATCTCTCTACTTGTCTCTGTTTCATTGTTTAAAAATTGTTAAAATATTTTTAAAAAGTGAAGTAAGTGGTCGTAGCACTTTTCAACAACTCATGACAATTTGGTATGTGAATAGAACATTTTTCAAGTGTAATTTCCAACATTTATTTTACTGGTAATAATATATGCTCAATCATAAGCATATATAATTATTATTTAAATGTATTTCAATAATGTTTGTGCTAGCAATATGAAAAATGTTTATCACACTTTTATAATCCTGTTTTTAAGAAACTTACTGACAATTTTGTTTATTCATAAAAAAGACATTTTATATTTTAGAGCTATAGTATTACTTATTAAATGAAAATTGTGAAGATTTTATTAGTTTCGCAAGAACTTTGGATTAGCTAATAAACTGTCATTTGATATAAGTGAATGTTGCACGTTAAAAACCACTGTGAATAAAGTGAAAAGACTCATATATTCCAGTATATTTTAGTCCTTGGATTATAGACAAACATTTCCAAAACTAAAGACAAAAAAAATTGAAACACATAAACTTTTTTAATTAATTAATTTGATCTTTGAGGCCACCACACCTGGTTGTGCCTAAGGCTAATTTCTTTTTTTTTCTTTTTTCAAGGCTAATTTCTGACTCTGATCTCAGAAATTTCCTCTGGTGGGGCTTGGAGGACTGTACATGCTGCCAAAAATTAAAACAGAGTCAGGCAAGTACCCTATCTCCTGTACAGACTCTTCAGCCTCATATACCTCTTTTTCCAATGTACATATTTTCAAATAATTATTTCGAATTTATTTATTTATTTATTTATTGTGTTTGTTTTTTGTGTGACACACGGCGATGCACAGTGGTTACTCCTGGCTCTGCATTCAGGAATTACTCCTGGCGGTGCTCAGGGGACCATATGGGATGCTGGGAATTGAACCCAGGTCAGCTGCGAGCAAGGCAAATGCCCTACCCTCTGTGCTATTGCTCCAGTCCCTTATTTTGAGTTTAGATAAATTCAAATCAATGCTCATAAATGCAATTTGTTCACTCAAAAATACTGACATTGAATATTCTCTGAATTACTTGCATACTGCAGATATGAAATATATTCTGATATATTAAGAATTTTGTTACTTTTTTATGATTCAAGAACATAGAGTATTTTATATATCAACATATTAAAATAAGAAAAATTAATCGCATATGCAATCTTTTCCTTAACTAAAGTCTAGTGTTTTATTATTTATATTAAAACTTTAGAATTTGGCACTCGGGTCTATCCCAGAATTTAATCTTCCTAAAAATATTATATTAGAGTCTATTAGTGAAGATGTCAAAGAAGATAACTCTATACCATCACCAGACTAAAATATTACTAGGATAGGAGTAGAAATCAACAAGAGAATTCTGCTTAGTTAATTTTGTCAGACTACAACCATTCTTCAGATTGAAGAACAATTGTCTTTTCCTCCTATAAATGTTTTCTTAATTTCTAAATTTCTTTTTTTTCTTTTTTTTTAACCTTTTTTGGGTCACACCCGGTGATGCACAGTGGTTATTCCTGCCTCTGCACTCAGGAATTACTTCTGGCGGTGCTCAGGGGATCATATGGAATGCTGGGAATCAAACCCAGCATTTGGCCCCAAGTCAGCTGTGTGCAAGGCAAACACTTTATCCACTGCACTATCGATCCAGTCCCTTAATTTCTAAATTTCTTTAAAATTTACTTAGTTATCTCTAATTGCCCCTATTATAAACATAAGACTATTATAGTGCCATAACAAGAGATCTTTGAAGAGAACTTTAGGAGCATATTTATTCTATTTTGCTCACATATACCTGTTATCAAAACGTTACTGGTAAATTTAGATTTTTTTGATTACTTAAAGTTAAAAATCAACCAAATGTGTAAAGAGTAAAGTGTAAAGAGAATCAAAATCAACATGGTCCCAAATGAAGCAGGGAAACTGAGAATGCTTTTGAAATTGAGGCATAAAGAAACTTCGTCTATAAAGAAGTTCTGTTTACTTCCATGATAAGGTACAGATTAAAATAAGATACTTCTTGAACTTAAAGTGAGAATTTAATGATTTGACATTTACAGAATTATTGGGACATTTGCCTGATATATAGTAAAGATAACTATAAACTTGTCATAAAGAATACAAATAATACTACTAATAGTATATATACGTAATCATACCTATGTGTCACTGACTAATAAATCAATAAACTTTATTAAAAAGAAGACTCAAAAGGTATAGCTATAAAGTGAATAAAACAATTAATATTGAAATGAGATACTTTACAAAACTCTGTTGGAAAGCTCACAGTAAAATTATATTTGGTTATAAATTAATAAAATATAATCTGTATCCAATTGATTCAAAATAATGCTGACACAATATTTGTGATAGAACCTGGAACACTGTAGTGCTAATATGTAATTTTAAATAAATTTTAAAATTATGAATTACAAGTATTTTCTTGAATTAAAATTTGGGTTTAAGTAAAAATTTCTTGCATTTATATTTTATATTATTCTAAAATATTTTAATAAAATAAAAAAGAGAATGTGTGTGCTCATAACTAATGTTTTTTTTAAACTTTTCCAAATATAGGAGGGTCAAAACCAAAATCAAAACCAAATCAAAATAAAAAATCACCCCAAATTCTGCAAACTTACTAATGAGTGTGCAATCCTCGTCATAATAATGCTGAACCAAACAGATATGACACCACTCTCATTCATCCTTAATGGGATACCAGGACTGGAGGATATGCACCTCTGGATTTCTTTCCCATTCTGCACAATGTATGTTGTGGCCATGGTAGGAAATTGTGGACTGCTTTACCTCATTGGTTTTGAGGACTCCTTACACAGATCCATGTATTACTTTTTGGGTATGCTTTCATTTACTGATCTTGTCATGTGCTCTAGTTCAATCCCTAAAGCTCTTTGCATCTTCTGGTTTCACCTCAAAGAAATCAGCTTTAATGACTGTCTGGTTCAGATGTTCTTCATTCACACTTTCACAGGGATGGAGTCTGGGGTGCTCATGCTCATGGCCCTGGACCGCTATGTGGCCATCTGCTACCCCTTGCGCTACTCGACTATCCTCACGAATTCTGTCATTGCCAAGGTTGGTCTTGTAACTTTTATGAGAGCAGTGCTGCTCATCACTCCCTTGATTTTCATCACCAAACGACTTCCCTATTGCAGAGGGAATATAATACATCATACCTATTGTGACCAGCTGTCCATAGCCAAATTATCCTGCGGAAATATCAAAGTTAATGTGATCTATGGTCTGACCATCGCCCTTCTGATTGGAGGATTTGATATCCTGTGCATTACAATCTCCTACACTATGATCCTTCGGGCAGTAGTCAGCCTTTCCTCAGCAGATGCTAGACAGAAGGCCTTCAGCACCTGCACTGCCCACATATGTGCCATAGTGTTCTCCTACAGTCCAGCTTTCTTCTGTTTCTTTTTCAACCGTTTTGGGGGCCACACAATTCCTCCATCTTGCCACATAATTGTGGCCAACATTTATCTGCTCTTACCCCCTACCATGAACCCTATTGTCTATGGGGTGAAAACCAAGCAGATAAGGGATTGTGTCATAAGAATCCTTTCAGGTTCTAAGGACACCAAATCACAGAGCACCTGAGACAACTTTTTTTTTTTCAAGTTGGAACAGGAAGAGAGGAAGAAAAAATAATTAAAGCTCTGTTTGTTATGCAGCAACAATCTGAAGATGCCTTTTTCAGAAAGGCAAAGAGAGGCTTTTAGTGGAGAATTTAGTGCCTCCGTCTATTAAATTTAGTGGCATTATCGCCTACCTCATTGTGAGGATTTCTTTTACTTTTTTTTACTTCACCCCTGTGAAAAATTAATCTCATCACTAACACAAGATCCCTTGAAAATAAAGCAATGAATCAGAAAAAGATTATTTTCTCCTAGTTGTCTTTATTTCTCTTTTTTTTTTCAAATAGGGACTGGGATTTTCAGGCTGAAGGACAGCTGCTAATTTTTTATAAGAAGATATCTACAGGGGCTGGAGTCATAGTACAGCGGGTAGGGCATTTGTCTTGCACATGGTCAACCCTGGTTCAATTCCCATCATCCCATATGGTTCCCTGAGCATGGCTAGGAGTAATTCCTGAGTGCAAAGCCAGAAATAACCCCTGTGCATCACTGAGTGTGACACAAAAAGAAAAAAAAATCTGCTTATTTCTTCATCATTCTAAATTTTCTCTATTTTCTCAGTATTATCTTCCTTAAAGAGAAAATAGTAAATATACTATAAAGTCATTCATGGAATGAAATTTCAGCTTTTGGAATATAAGTTAGAAATAAATTCACCATATTTTCTCTAGAATTCTGAAATATAATAAAATCATCAAACATAAAATCTAAATAATTATTCTGTAGAAGAAATCTTGGGGTCTGAGAAAAAGAATTAATATAGTAAGCAAAATAAGTGTAAAAGTGCAACTATTTTTCAACTAAGTATTAATTTTCTAAATTAGCTTTGATAATTGAAGAGACTTTTACATGTATGTAAATCAATTATTTGGCTCTAAATTTATGAATTAAAATATATCAAACAAACAGGAGAGCAGGTAGAAATATAAAGAGATGAATAATTTTTATTGTGTTGGTTACATAACATCAGTAGACTGATATATTTATGTATATAAAAGTAAAATTTTATTTATATACAGTCACGATTACAATCATCCTGTTGTTCGTCGATTGCCTCGAGCAGGCACCAGTAAGGTCTCCTTCGTCCTACCCTGAAATTTTAAAAAGTGCCATATTCAAGGCTCTTTCAGGGTTAGGAGAATAAGATCCATCATTGTTACTGGTATTTGGCATATTGGATACGCCACGGGGAGTTTGCCAGACTCTGCCATGTGGGCAGGTTACATTCGGTAGCCTGCCAGGTTGTCCAAAGTAAGAATGAGATAATAAGATGTCCTGCGGCTGCAAATGCCGGGGCCCCTTGAAGGGAGGCAGGTTGAGTTTCCCTCTCTGCCCCGAGCAGAGCCCCGGCAGCTGAAGACCTCCAGAACCAGCCACAATCATGCTGATACCACTCTACACATGCATGAAGGAACCAGCAGAGGAACACAGGCATGCGGGTCCGGGGGCTGAGATCTCCAAGCCTGCTCAGATCGGATCAGGGCTAAGTATCCTCCACCCAGATCCTCCATCTTCCAGTAGGGAGGGGTCACACCCACCAACTGACCCCAGCGCCAGGTAATCCCATCAACAGCCAAGACCCAGAGACTATAAACTCAGCTCCCAGAAGCATGCAGCCGCATTTGCGGTTGCGCAACATCTTATATACAGTCATTATTAGCAAAATGACCAAAATATCATGAAAATATTTACCAAAGTAAGTTAGGTTTAACTAAGCTGATTATAGATAAAATACAGTTCAAAGAAAATTAACTCACGGGAGAGTATTAAAACTCAATAAAGTTGTTAATTAATAAATTTTATTCATATGTATATTAAACTAAAAGAGCTTAAAATGTGAAACCAAAAAGTACTTAACTGGGGAAAGAAAACTCATGGAAATACCAAGGCAGGAAAGCCTGTAAGCCTTAAAATAAAATAAATATCTAAAAAATTGGAAGAATGAATATCTTATTTTCCAACTAGAGTAGGCTCATATTATAAATTAATAACCAAAATCAGAGGTTCTGCATATTCTTGGTAACTAAGCAAAAGCCTTCTAAATAATTCATGAGTCAAAGGAAAATCTTGGTGAAATTAAAAGAAACACTGACTAAATAAAAATAAGTACCAAAATTTTTCCAATACATTAAATATCTTTGAAAATGTAATTTAAAGCACTAAATGCATATATAAGAGAAAGTTTCCCACGACATAACCTAGGCTCACACATCAAGATTCTAGGAAAACCTTCACAGTCACTGTCACTGTCATCCTGTTGTTTGTCAATTTACTCGAGCAGGCACCAGTAATGTCTCTATTCCTCCCAGCCCTGAGATTTTAGCAGCCTCTCCTTACTTGTCTTTTCCAACGATTGGAGGGTCTTTTAGGGTCAGGGAACTGAGACCTATTATTGTTATCACGTTAGCATATTGAATAAGTCATGGGGAGCTTGCCAGGCTCTGCCCTTGAGGCCAGGATCCTCTCGGTAGCCTGGGGGGTCTCCGAGAGGGACTAGAAAAATTATTAAGAAGTAAATCTAAGATAGATTGTTAATGGAGATTATAATTAAGATAGATTGTTAAAGGAGAGATTGTTAAAGGAGATTGTTAAAGATGAAAGGAATTTCATCTTTAGATGAAATTCCGCCCTCGAGTGGATCTCCTAGCAAGATGAGGTCTTTGTCTTAAAAGGGCTTCCCCAAAAGGAACTGAAAGGCTTTACATTTGTTGATTTTGCTACCTGACCTAGGTGTTGTAGCTACCCCCAACCTGGAAAGTTGGGCTCTTGACTAAGGTTTCCAGACTGGGTGCAGGAAGAGTAGCATGAGGGACAGGAAGAGATGGGAATGAGGGGCATTGTGAGACTGGAATCGGGTGTTCAGTGAGATTGGAATAGGTGCACAGGGAGAATGGAACAAATGGAGGGACAAAGATTGGAATAGATGGCAGCTGATTACCAACAAGCTTCAAGGCCCTTTTCCCTCCATCATGCATCTGTTGGTGGCGGCTGCAGGTCAGGTGCGGAAGCAGCTCATGGCCACCTAATACATGCGGTGCAAGAGCACCCACACTCACTCATTGAATAAACTTTATATTATTTCTCCAGCCCACAAATTCCTTTTTTGCTGAAAAATTCAAAGAATTGTTGTGCACATTGTGACATTCCATCTTTAAATATTTCAACATGTGTAACTGTGACAATGAAGTGTATTTCCCCACATACACAATTATCTGTGACAAGATGGTCCTTGTGTGAATGAGATTCAACACAGAATGCTATTATCTAATATTTGATCTATACACCATTTTCCCAATTGGCAATAATGTTTATTAGAGCTGCTTTATGTCAGTCAAGGATCACACCTGCCATTCGACTGTCATCACTCCTTAGTCACCTTTGGAGGAGGAATAGTATCTTTAAAGACACTGCCTGATTAAAGTGGGGACTAGCAGTTTTACAGTATGTCCCCAATTTGTGCTTCTCTGATTATCTTCTTAAAACTGTATTTAGGCTAAATAATTTGGTCGATAGCATATGATCAAGGTGATTTTGTGGCTTTTTAAGTATAGCACTTAAAGATATTACACTGGTTAGACCCATTACAGGAATTGGCACATTTGTTTTAGGGTTGGTTTTCTTTTTTCTTTTGAAACAGTATTAGGTACATATGTTGTGCCAGGGATTAAACCAAGCTCAATTAAACATGCAAGGCAAGCACCTTCCTCCCTTTTTATCTCTGGCTCCACATAGGGCGTTCGCCTTACAAGCGGCCAACATGGCCGACCCGAGTTCGATTCCTCCGCCCCTCTCGGAGAGCCCGGCAAGCTAACAAGAGTATTCGATATGCCAGACACAGTAACAACAAAGTCTCCAATGGAGACGTTACTGGGCCGGCTCGAGCAAATCGACGATCAACCGGAAGGCCTTTATAACCAATTAATTGCTTAAAGTGACTGTGTTCGGGGTGGAGCAATAGCACAGCGGGGAGGGTATTTGCCTTGCACATGGTCCAGCTGGGTTCAATCCCCGGCATCCCATATGATCCCCTGAGAATCTTCAGGAGTAATTCCTGAGTGCAGAGCCAGGAGTAACCCCTGAGCATTGCTGGGTGGTACCCAAAAACCAAACAGACAAACAAAAAAAAAGTGACTGTGTTTTCACAATTATTCAAGATCTTAATTCCCAATGCATATTTTATCACAACATATTTCTTTTATCTCTTAAATACATGAACTCATTTTCTCCTATGCAGGAGATATTACAGTGTTCTGTAATAAAAGACCCTGTATCACTGTCACTGTATCACTGCCATCCTGTTGTTCATTGATTTGCTCAATTAGGCACCATTAACTTCTCCATTTGTCCTATCTCTGAGATTGTAGCAATTGCCACATTGGGGCTCCTTCAGGGTCAGGGGAAAGAGACCCATCATTGTTACTAGGTTTTTGCATATCGAATACACCACTGGGAGTTTGCCAGACTCTGCCATGCTGGCAGGATACTCTCAGCAGCAAGAACTAGACAATAAGAGGTCGAGTGGCTGCTATTTGCTTCTGGGAGCTTGGTTTTATACTCTCTGGATCTTGGGTCAGATGAGCTTCATGCATGAAGGAACCGGCAGAGGAACCCAGGTGTGTAGGACCGGGACTGAAATCTCCAAGCCTGCTCTGATCGGGACTAGGCCTCCTCCACACAGATCCCCCACCTTCCAGTAGCTAGGCAGTTACACCTACCAACTGCCACCCTTCCAGGTCGCCATGTAATACCATCAATAAAAGACCTTATGGACCATACATTTTCAAGGCTTCACAAAGGAGGTAGTTTTGCATGGAACCGCACTGTCATTGTCACTGTCCTCCGTTGTTCATCTATTTGCTCGAGCAGGCATCAGTAATGTCTCCATTTTGAGACTTGTTGTTACTGTTTTTGGCATATCAAATGCACCACAGGTAGCTTGCCAGGCTTTGCCATGGGGGCATAATACTCTTAAATATCTTGCCAGGCTCTCCAAAGGGGCGGAGGAATCGAACCCGGGTTGACTGTGTGTAAGGCAAACACCCTACCCGCTATGCTATCACTCTGGCCCAATGGAACATCAATAAATTGATGTATTTTTTTCTCTAGAAGATCAAGGAAACAATGTTATGTTCATTAAAAAAATATTATGGAAAAGGGCAAAGTTTGAGGAACTGAGGGCCAACTAATTATTCAGGCAGTAGAGGAGAATGGCCTGCTCTGGAGTAGTGGCCCAGGAAATTCAGGCAAGTAAAAAAATTGGAGAAACTTCCAAAGTCTTATGTTGAACAAGGGCAACTGCCTGTCTTTGATACTTTTTTTCTGGCATTGGGAAAGTCAGTAGGCAAAGGAAAGGGCTGGTCATTTCATCTCGATTTGAATATGCTAAGTCTGAAGTTCTGGTGCTTTCCAGTAACTGAAACAAGAAGGCTGGAGTTCAGGAGAAAAAACTTATACTTTTATCCTAGGAAAAGCATAAGAATATAAATACAAAATAAGCAAAGGAAGGAAAAAATCAAATCAATAAAATTGAACACAGAAATATAATAGTACTGCTCTGTAGCACTGTTCTCCCATTGTTCATCGATTTGCCCGAGTGGGCCCAGTAATGTCTCCATTGTGAGACTTGTTATTACTGTTTTTGGCATATCAAATACATCATGGGTAGCTTGCCAGGCATTGCCGTGGGGGCGAGATACTCTTGGTAGCTTGCCGGGCTCTCTGAGAGTGGTGGAGAAATCGAACTCAGATTGGCTGAGTCGACCTCGTGCAAGGCAAATGCCCTACCAGCTGTGCTATGGCTCCAGCCCCAGAAACATAATGAGAAAACTAATAAAGCAGATCTGGCATTTGAAAATATTCTTAAAATTTGCAAATCTGATCCCCTGGCCCTCTGCTTGCTTTTACAACCCCCCAGGTGAGGTTAACCTTTCTGTTGACTTTCCAGGCCTTTTTCCAGTATGGTAGCTAATTCTCTTCTTTTCCAGCTGGATTTGGGAGCTGACCTCCACAACTGACCTCCTCTGCCATCTTCTTTGTCAGCTGCCTCATTTTCTGAATCTCTGCTTGCTTTTCCAAACCCCAGCAGAGCCTAACCTCCCTACTGACCTCCCAGGGCCTTTTCTGATCCAGAAGTGGATTCCATTCCCTTTTAACTGGGTCCTGGCTATCTCCACGCTAGGCACTCTTTGCCATCTTCTCAATCAGACATCTCTACATATCCTGAATATGCGAATTCTTCACAATTTTACTCATCACACCAAACACAGATCACGTTTAATACCTCTTGTCACCCATTAAAGACAGGTAGAAAAGCAAAAAGCACAACCTAGTTTCTCAGAGACTCTCAAGGGGACTAACCCCAAAGATTTGCCCTCAGTACAGCACGGAGACAGTGAACACAAAAAGATTCGAAGAACTCCACCAAGCTCTTTGAGCAAAAATAGTAACTGGAAAGGTTCTACTCATCCAAACCAATTCTGTAAATTCTCAGAGTGACATTTGTGATGCCATATTGAAAGTGTTCGATGAGCTTAAAAAACAATTGGCACAAAGAAACAACAAATCACAAGAGAGTATAAGAACATAAATGAGAACACTACATTCAGAAGTTACAGAAATGAAGACTACAGTAGATCACATTAAAAAGTAGAACAAAGGGTCAACACTAGAACAGCAGAAAAACAGCAGCTAAGGAAAATATCAACTTTCTGTCCCTGCAGATGAAATGCAGATCTCTAGAAAACATAGATGATGGGAAAAGGTTAAAATCTTTTTGTTCCGGAAAGAAAGATGCAAGTATGATTCCTGTGACCCACCCCCTACTAGCCAAAAATGTTCTTTGAAGGAAAAAAAAATAGAGAATAAGACTAAGTGTAGCTAAATGTAGATTTATTAAAGAGATAGTACATAACCAATTAGATGCAGAAACCCAAGGGAGAATCACACACTGTGTTCTAGGATTAAAATTTTGAAGAAAGCGAGATAACTAAAGGGGGAAATACACACACACACACACACATACACACACATAATTGGAAATAGAAAATTGAGGTGTTAAAGTGGTATATGCCTGTAAGACTAGTTTGCTCATACATGTCACATATCATTAGCATCTAAGTATACAGCTAAGGGACATGTTAGTTAATGTATATTTGAGTCTTAATGAGAAGAATAGTAAAGTAGGATTGGTATTCTGTTCTCTAAGTCGGCTCCATTACAGACTGGAAGTGATTTTCAAAGTCCTCTTTTGATCAGAAAGTTGGTTGAAAGCTTGTAGTCTCAGGGTTCTTTAATTTTTCTTGAAATACATGAAATAGCCTATTTTTCCTTATCAAAGATTTTCTACAATCTTCTAAATCACAATCACTGGGTCTTTTGAGCATATTCAAAGAGTAGAGAACTTTCCTACCATTGCCAAGACCCTGACAAGGCTCCACAAGCACCACAGGTTATGTCCCCAAAGCACAATTATATCATAATAATTGATGCTCAAAATGGTGAATTTAGCACATATTTTTAATTATTGTGATAAAGAAGATAAGCTCAAAATTACCAATGTAAACATCATAAGCATAGAATAGTATTAATTATATAGTTTTTATATTTCACGGTCCTTCCCGTTCTTCATCAATTTGCTCAAGTGGGTCCAGTAATGTCTCCATCATGAGACTTGTTGTTACTGTGTTTGGCATATCGAATACATCACGGGTAGCTTGCCAGGCTCTGTCGTGTGGGCGAAATACTCTCGGTAGCTTGCCGGGCTCTCCAAGAGGGGAGGAGGAATCAAACTTGGGTCGGCCATGTTGGCCACTTGCAAGGCAAACGTCCTACCACTGTGCTATGACTCCAGCCCGTGGTTTTTATGTAACTTATCTTTAGATCTTTACATCTTACAAAACTGACACCCCCTAAATGCTATATAATTCCTCTTATGGTTCTCGTACTCATTCCTAACCCGTCTATGTAAATTGAGTTCTCTTGCATTCTAATTTTTTTTCACTTCTTATCAGAAAGGTTTGGAATTTTGGGACAACAGCAATATCAGTCAGGCAAAACCGTCGATTGAATATGATGTGATCTATTTTGTTATGGAACCGTCTACCAGGAGACTCCCATGTCCAACGTTTAGATTTGGCTTTCTGGAACTGTGAGTTACCATGGATGGTCTTGGTTGACATGATGAACTCAGACGGTCTCTCACCCTGTTCGTTCCATTCTAGACCATGGATCCTGATGTGGAGTTCTTTGGCTGATCTTCTCGGTCCTATCTTGGCATTAAAATCACCCACAACGATCTTGTGGAAGGTGTGGTTTTCTTTATAGAACTTCTCCAGCTCCATGTAGAACTCAATTTCTCCTTCATCATAATTGGATGTTGGTGCATAGACAATGAAGATAGAAACTGCTGGCAGTGAACCACATCTATTCAAATGTAAACGTCCGATTCAGGATGTTAGGCATTCGAATGAATCAATACTTGTGGCCAAATTTGTGTTGACAAGGACACCGATGCCTCCAACACCTCTTTTATCGCATGTTCTGAGGAACAATTCTTCTCCAGTGTCGAAAACGGCATGATGAGATTGGTGCCTTCTTGTCCCTGTCAGACCAATGATGTCGTACTTGATCTTTCACGCTTGTATCATCAGGTCCTCGATGGATGCATTTGATGCTAGCATACATGCATTGAAAGTGCAGATGATCATTTTTGTCTTCCTTCGTTTCGGCAGCCTAGTTCGGCCTTGAGATTTTATCAGCCTCTCCTTCCTCATCCTTCATAACGCTGCCGTATTGGTGATGCCTTCAGGGTCAGGGAAATGAGACCCAATGTAATTACTGGTTTTGGCATATTAAATACACAATGGATAGCTTGCAAGGCGCTACAGTGCGGGCGAAATACTCTCGGTAGCTTGCCAGGCTCTCTGATAGGGGCTTTTGTGGTGGCCTCTAATCACCCTTGTAGGTGTTCCCATGGTTCAAACCATATTTGAGCCCTGTCAAATATGGTACGGCAATTCTGGAAGATAGGTATTAAGTGTCTTATAATGTATCCAGGAAAGCGTCCTGGAGCATGGCGGCAGCTGGGTAGTGGAGGTAGTGGAGGATCGGACCACCGTCTCCTTCGTGCAAAATTCTACTTCACAGAGTGGGGAGAAAGGGCTGCAAAGTTTAAGAAGAGAACTCTCAGAACAGCCACCAACTGGGAGCTCTTTGGCACTATTGCTGCAACATGAGAATATACCTTTGTCAAAAACATTGATGAAGAATACGATTGACAGGTACAGACACCCAAGAGAGAGATAGCCACAAAAAAAAGCCTGTCTTCGAAAACTCTTGAACTTATTCACCAATGTGGTTTGGCGCATAACTCAGGCAACCACAACCGAACGTCCGAGCTTGCAAAGCAGTGCAGAGATGTGATCAAGGAAGACCTCAAAAAGAGAAGAGCAGAAGTGATGGTAGATGCGGCAGAAGCTGGGAAGAGCATTCGTAACACCTGCCTGTCCTTCGCCAACTATAAGACCAAGATGAGTGCACTCCAGCATCCTGATGAATCTATCACATCTTCCAGAAGGGCAATGGGGAAGATTGTTTATGACTTCTACTCAGATCTCTTCGATACCCATGTCCACCTGCCCACATACCACAGGATGGATATGTCTTTCCCAACGTTCTCCCTTCCAAAATCTGACACGCTATTTCGTTGGTAAAGAAACGAACAGCACCCGGCCCAGACAAGGTCAGACCTGAACACCTGAAGAACCTGTCATCAGTACTCATCAATATGCTGGCTCGGCACTTCACACGCTACCTGTCTGAATGCAAGTTTCCATTCCAATGGAAAACCAGCAGGACTGTACTACTGTACAAGATGGGAGACATCCACGACATCACCAATGATCGCTTGATCTGCCTATTGTTGTCATCTACAAGCTGTTCACTCAAGTCGTCCTGAATAAGATTGGCAGAACATTAGATGAAGGACAACCATGCGAACAAGCTGGGTTCCGCAAAGGATTCAGCACCATCGACCATATCCACACGATAACCAAGCTCATCGAGGTTTTTCGGGAGTTCAAGATGCCATTCTGTCTAACGTTCATTGATTTAAAGAAGGCCTTTGCTTCTGTTGAGACAAAAGTGGTCACTGAAGCCCTAGCCAATCAGGGCATTCAAACTCAATACATCAGGATCCTCCATGAGCTGTATTATGGATTCACAACCAGGATCTCATCATTCTACAAAGAAGTAATCATTGATGTCAAGGGAGGGGTACAGCAGGGTGATACCATTTCACTGAAACTCTTCAGTACCACCCTCGAGAACATCATGTGATGACTGGAATGGGAAGGAATGGGAGTGAAGGAATGGCCAGCAACTACACCACCTCGACTTTGCTGATAACATTGTTCTAATAACACCAAACATTAGCCTAGAGGCACAAATGCTGGCCGACTTCAGCTGTGAGTGTGGAAAGGTCGGACTACAGCTGAATCTTACAAAGACAATGCTTATGAGAACCAGCCTCTTTCCTGATGCTCCATTCATAATCAACGGAATGATCATCTCTGAATGCAACAGTTATGTGTACCTAGGTCGAGAAGTCAACATGACAAATGACCTCGCACCTGACTTGCACAGGAGGAAGAGAGCAGCTTGGAACACCTTCAAGAGCGTTGAAGAAATAGCTAAGAGGACGAAGAACCGCTGGCTCCAGGCACATCTTTTTGATTCCACTGTTCTTCCTGCATTAACATACATCTCAGAGACCTGGGCCCTAGGCAAACAGGATGAGAACTCTATTCAGGTCTCCCAAAGAGGAATTGAAAGTGCTATGCTTGGAGTATCACGTTTCACTCAAATGAGAAAAAGAATCCGGAGTTCAGACCTTCGTCAACAATCAAGCATCAGGGACGCTGTCTCATTTTCCAAGGTGTCGAAAATCAGATGGGCTGGTCACGTAATGAGATTTAGAGACTACCGCTGGGCTAGAGCTGTTACTGACTGGATTCCACGGAATGTCAAAAAAACGTGTGGCTGCCCACCTACCAGATGGTCAGACTTCTTCATCAAGGTTTGAGGCTCTTCGTGTTCCTAGAATGAACAGACGCCATTGGGCTACACTAGCACGTGACAGGGACAAATGGAGACGTTACTAGTGCCTGCTTGAGCAAATCGACGATTAACAGGAAGTCAAGTGATCAAGAGATCAGAAGGGTTAATTTCTGGTAAGTTAAGTTCAGATCCATGTCAGAAAAAAAAATTGTTTATTGCAGAAGGCAATAACGCTTAGGCTAGCATTAGGTATCAAGAGCACCAGAGGTGAGAAAAATTATTATTGTCAAATTCTTATTGTACAAAACTCACTTTAGTGTTTTCTTGAAATTCTGTAGCTCAATTTTTAATAAGATATAACAATTATTTCAAAATTTAGTGACCATTATTTGAACAGTATCCTTATACACTGAGTCATGAAAAATAGATAAGATCTCATGCGAATAAAATTATTATAATGAATGAAATATATAGTTCAAAAAATCACCTGATCACTTGACATCCTACTACTCATTGATTTGCTCGAGCTGGTGCCAGCAATGTCTCCATTTTTTCATGTTGCGTGCTAGTGTAGCCCAATGGTGTCTGCTTGTTCTAGAAACACGAAGAGCCTCAAACCAATATTTCAGGGTCTTGACAAAGAAGTCTGACCATCTCGGGGGTGGGCGGCCATGCAATCTTTTGACATCCTGTGTAATCCAGTCAGTAACGGCTCTAGTCCAGCGGTTGTCTCCAAATTGCATTATGTGTCCAGTCCATCTGATTTTTGACGCCTTGGAAAACAAGACAGCATCTCTGATTCTTGACCGTCGACGGAGGTCGAAACTCCAGATTGTTTCTCTCATTTGAGTGAAGTGTGATACTCCAAGCATAGCTCTTTCGATTCCTCTTTGGGAGACCCAAATAGTGTTCTCATCCTGATTTTGTAGGGCCCTTTGAGTATATTTCATAGTTCAAAGAATAAAATATACTTGGCATGAGGTGGAGTTAAAGAAATCAGAGAATTAGCATACATACTTGGGTACGTGGGCACTGGAATTAAGCATTTGATCTATGAACAGGCTTTATAAAAATCTGACTTCACTATGCCAGGAGTATTTACCCAAGTTCTACAAAAGATTTTATAATATAGCAAAATTCATCTTGTTAAACTAAGACATAATTAAGAACCATTACACTGCCTAAGGCAATTCATTCAAAGGACTCCAATGATGACTCTTGGGTGACTATATTTGGAAAAATATTTTAAAGTATTATTTATGGTTTTAGAGAAATTACTCATTATGAATTAATTGCATGTAATTACACAGAAAAATATTAAATTTTGTTGTTTCTTTGGATTTATACTGTCAGTCAACAGTCTCCTTCACTGTTGGTGGGAATGTCGACTGGTTCAGCCCTTCTGGAAAACAGTATGGACGATTCTCAAAAAATTAGAAATTGAGCTCCCATTTGACCCAGCAGTACCACTCCTGGGAACATATCCCAGAGAGGCAAAAATGTATAGTTGAAGTGGCATCTGCACTTGTTTGTTCATTGCAGCACTCTTTACAATAGCCAGAAACTGGAAGAAACCTGAATGCCCAAGAACAGATGACTGGTTAAAGAAACTTTGGTACATCTCCACAATGGAGTACTATGTAGCTGTTAGAAAAGATGAAGTCATGAAATTTACATACAAGTGGTACAACATGGAAAGTATCATGCTAAGCGAAATGAGTCAGAAAGAGAGGGATAGACATAGAAAGATTGCATTCATCTGGGGGATATAAAGTAACAAAATATGAGATTAATACCCAAGAATAGCTGAGATCAGCACCAGGAGTATTACTCCATAGCTTAGAGGCCAGCCAGGCATTCTAGGGGAAAGAGCAGCTCAGATAGAGAAGGGAGCACCAAATAAAGGGTGTTTGGAGGATCCTCCCAGGAGGGGAGATGCATGTTGAAAGTAGACTATGAACTGAACATGTTTGCCACTCAGAGCCTCTTTTGCAGACCACTACACCCAAAAAGAGAGAGAGAACACAAGGCATTGCCCTGCCACAGAGGCAGGGCGAGATGGGAGGGATGGGGGTGGGAGGGATATTATCCATGGTGGTGGAAAATGGGCACTGGTGGAAGGATGGGTATTTGATCATTGTATAACTGAAACCCAAGCACAAAAATTTGTAAATCTACAACTGTACCTCATGGTGTTTCACTAATAAAAATTAAAAAAAAAACTCTATAAAGTATAATATTATATTATTATTGACCCCTAGAATTTGTGAGCAGCTTGTGTAGCTGATATAAATATGACAAACAATAAATATCAAAAAAAACCTTCGCTATGGTCATAATCATTTTTATGCTTTACTTTGTTTTGTCTTTTTGTGAGATTGCAATGAGTATTACTGCCTCGGATATGCTAATATAACTTAACATATAATATATGTTTCAGTGAGTGAAATTTTCAAAATGTTTTTTAAAAATATGCAACAAGTGCATGTTTAGTCTGTACTTTTCAATTTAAAGATTCAAATATCTAAGTTTTTTCTCAAAGTTCATTTTTCTTCTTAAATTATTATATTCATGTTTTTATTTATCAGATAACTAAAATAATATAAAATATAACCAAAAGAATTAAAACTAAGCTGAATTTTATGAAATTGTATTTTATTGTAAATTATATTATCAGCACTACCTACCATTATCTCAAATTTTGGGTGCGTAAATATTTCTAAATTAGTATGTATGCACAAAAATTTGAACTTGGTAAAGTTCTACATTGCTATAGTATTCATCATAATCCTTACATAAAATAGAAATTTTAAAATAAAGGAGACCATAAAGAATAGAGTGATTGAATCACTTGAAGTACTTTAGCACACATTCTAAAAATCTTGAAAGAGAACAAAACTAATATATAGTATCATTAGTATTGTTGATTAACATTTTTGTTTTTATTCTCATTCTGCAGATATTCCTTAATTCAAGTATCTATAAATACATGAATATGAAATGTTTCTCTTATTTATGTATCTTGCATGTGCTAATAACTGATTTCTTATTTTCCTTTACAATTAGGGATTTACTTTATTCCCATACCATTCCAATGCTCCTGGTGTGCAATATCCTCATGGGTACATAACGCTTTTATTTAAAGGTCATTTCAATAGTATATCTATCAGAGGATTTACCGGTTAGAGTTTGTGCAGCCACATATAAGGTAGGATCATAAATTTTTTTGCCAATGTCCTAAACTTTTGGGGCTAACTATTTCTTTCTCACTGCTTTGAGGCAAGAAACTAAGGCATTAGAGAACTATTTAAAGTAGGACTGTTGGCAGGTATCTGTTGCTGTGTTAGTATTAAATTGCCGTGAGGTTTTATACTTATGAAGTATTACATTTTTAGAATTTCAGATTTAATTCAATCCACTGATTTTTAGTATGACGTAAAATGTTGTTTGCAAAAAAGATATATTTATTTCCCCTATTATCATATATTACAGTTCAATGAAACTTTCTATCATAATTACAATCAATTCATAAGCTATGAATGTATATATTATCTTATTAATATTGAAATAATCAGTTGTTATAGTGGAAGTCAGATATAATCATCACTAAGACAAGAAGTGCAGAAATAAGCAGTACATATTGGTAATATCAATATATTGCCTTTTGACTGGTTGTCCATTGTTCCCAAAATGAGGTATGATGAACTTGCTTTATTTAGGGAGGTTTTTATTGAAGAATTCAGTCAGTTTTAGATAGCAAAAACAAGCTTGGGGAAAAACATTATCCATTTATTTAAAAAGGTATTTTGTAAAAGATTAAGGACAAAAATTTTATTATTGTAAAATTAAGTCTAGTGAGGAATAAAACTTACTCTTCATGGGGTTTGGAATGAGAGCAGCTAACAATATACGATATGCTACAAAAGTGCTAATACTTTTTATATTAATGTTATGACTTCTGTATGTCTGCCCACCATCAGTAGGAATTCATTCCGTCAGTAGAAGTTCACTTTCCTTATAGAAAATTTGCTGTAATATATTTAAATATATTAAATAGTATGAACTTATTTTAGATCATACAATTTGTGATTTATAAATTGCCACTTAGTATAAAATTGCATTTCAAGGAACACAATAAAATGTTATATATGAGATACATAAATAGGATGCATATCTTATAAATAGGCAATATTTTTGTAAGAATAGTAATTACTTCAGAAATTTATTTTTTTCTTAATTCTTCAGTGCCTATAATTTCTATAATTCTTATAATTCTTCAAGTCCTTCATTGTCATTGAGATAAAATTAAGAAGTTTACTATTCAAATAAGTATTGACCCTATGCATTTTGGGGGGAGGATTTGGGAGCCATACCCAGTGGTGTTCAGGACTTGCTCCTGGCTCCACACTCAGGGATTGTTCCTCAAGGTGCTCAGGGGACCATACAGGATGTTGAAGATGAAATTCAGGTTGAACCCATCAAGGCAAGTGCCCTACCCATTGTAATATAGCTCTGGCCTCATTAATCCTTGTTTTTAACAAGTTTAACAATTTGTACACACTTGTGAAATATGAATTATGTATCTCAAAACTTATCTTACTTACTAATCAAACATATATGTGTGTACAAATATCTGTGGATATTTTCATTATTATTTTCTCATTTTCTTTTGGTGTTTGGATCAGATCTTATAGTGCTTCAGGGCTTACTCTTGGATCGGCACTTCAGGAATCACTTCTTGTGGAGCTCCAGGACCATATGGGATTCCAGCGATCAAGCCCCAATCTACCAAATACAAGGCAAGCACACTGCCCACTGTACTATCTCTCCAGCCCTAATAAATTTATTCTTATGTAAATTTATTGCTTATAATGATAATTTTGATGTAAAAATACAGTATATGAAGAAAACTCTAAGCAAAAATTGAAAAGCTGTTTAGAAATATTTTATTTAGCAATTTGAGTATATAGAGATATTACATTCTATTGAAAACTCATGTTATTCGTGACCTATAGTGCAAATTACAGATTTTTGCTAGCATCACAATCATTTCCTTGATTAGATACCACTCATGCTTAAAAGGAAACTGAGTATCAGTCTGTAAGTGTAATTTGTTTAGAAACTGAAAAAATAATGGAAATAACTCAGAAAAATAGGTAGAGTCTGGAACACTCTTACCTATGGGAGGTAAGAGTATGAACCCAAACTATTACTCTTCATAGACAAATAAATGAGGGATGGTGGGAATAAAAGAAGGTTTAATTAGAGGACAAACATATCCTTAACCATATCCTTATTCCCACAGGACAGTGGTAGGGAGTCATGGAAAATTTGTGGAGGTGGTATGTGGTAACTTTTTGCAAAAATACTATGAACTTAACCAGTATTGTAAACCTATAATTGTGTAAGTTAAAATAAGCTTTTGACATTGAAAAAATGAAAAAAAGTTTACTGTGTACTAATAAAGTAAAAATTAATTTCAGAGTTTTCTACCGTTGTCTTTGAAGAAACCATACAAAATATGAAGATGAAATAATTTAGTTAATCATTAATTGAGGTTTCAAACATAATTTTCAAAGGTAATGTTTAATTAATACTTATTTGTTTTAACTATTTTTTTCTGACATTAATCATTCTAGTTTTGGAGTATAAGTTTAGTATTTTAATATGATTCTGCTTCTAAAACCATAGTTGCATATACTCTGAGATTGCTTTCTTTGCTTTTTCATATGTAGCTATGTTTACAAACTAACTGCTCTATAGTCAACTCAGCTTTGTTTTCAAGCCAGAATATTTGTTATATATAATGAATTTTTTATAGAAATCTATGTTTTCTCTTGATTATTAATTAAACATTATTAATGTTTTTGATGATTCATTTTCTGACTGTAAAAATAATATTTAGCTCATTTATAATAATTCTTAAATTATATTATAAAAATTTATTTTTTTATCCATTACCAGTTGTTTATTCAGAAACATTTGTTAACTAATATGCTCATGCTATGTTGGTAGGAACTAAATACAAATATAAATACAATATGTCCACTCATTAAGATTTGGAATAAAATGTCATTGATTCAAAATATAATTTGGTTTTAATAAAAATCAAACTGTTTTTGTTTTTAATATTTTTGCACCATTATTAAATTATGAATATTATTAACATTTATTTTATCTACAGCTGCTTTTACTAATACAAAGACTGCCAATTCTCTAATTTATCAAACTAGAAGGATTTAAGGTAGACTCTTTAAGTGGGCTGTTGGAACACACCCAGCAGTGCTCTGGACTTACTTCTGGGTTTATGTCTGGGACCATTTTTGGTGGTGATCAGAGGACTATGTGCAGTATCGTGGATTGAACCTATGCAGGGTGCCTGCAAAACCTGCACCTTAACTTTTCTGTGACTTTTCTATGGTCTCTCCAATTCTGGAAGGTTTTCTTTTTTTTATTTCAGAGTTAAATATTTTTCATGGATGAGAAGATTAAAGATAGCTTTGATGTTGAGATGATATAAAATAGAATAGAAGATTTCAAAATCACAAATGTAAAATAATTCATGTGATGTGAATATAAAATAACAAGGAAGAACAGAATAGAATACTAATGTAACAATCCTGTAATCATATTTTGGTTTAAAAACATATACTTTCCTCTTTGATGTTTTCTGAATAAACTCTAAATGGGTTTTTATCTTTTGGCTTCTGCATAACTCTAAGAGCTTATGATAATATCGGAGATATCTTTAAAAGCACTTCTTATTAATTAGTATGCTTTATGTGTACCAGTTATTTAAAAGAAAGTTGCATATTCAGTACCTAATATTTTACTGATTATTATTATTATTATTATTATAAGAGGTTAAATAGAGATATTGGTAAAGAATTGAGTGTTTATGCTTTGACATGGTATGAATTCAATGCTTTAGATAATGTTGTTTTCTTATGTCATGTAAGCTAAGTCTTAAAAAAGACATTAGCATGTACTACTCATAAAGATAAAAATGGGAATGAAGGCCTACACATGAAATATAAATAATGAAAGGTTTGAATTCAATATTCATATTTATAAGTGAGATTTATAATTTCCTTCTACTTTTTCTAGGGTAGAATATCAGCCCTTCTTTAACAGGTAGATTAGTAGATTATTTTCTGTGCAAATTAAAGTCGTTGGCCAAACTGATAACTATCACTGTCACTGTCCTCTCATTGTTCATCAATTTGCTCAAGTCTCCATTGTGACACTTGTTACTGTGTTTGGCATATCAAATATGACACGGGTAACTTGCCAGGCTTTGCCGTGTGGGTGAAGATACCCCAGTAGCTTGCCAAGCTCTCCGAGAGGGGAGGAGGAATCGAACCTAGGTCGGCTGGGTCGGTCTCATGCAAGTCAAATGCCCTACCCACTGTACTATCACTCCAGCCCATAACTAAAATTTCAAAAATAAAACAGAAGATATCACTAAAGGAATATTTTAAAAACTCATACAAATTGGTCGGATAAGACATATACATATATAATATATAAAACTTTTTATTAATATTAATAATCAAGATGCAAGATCTTTGAGAAACAGTTCTAAATCAATGTTAAGAGAAACAAAGTGAGTTATACAAGTAAATAATTCAAAATTATTTTGTATTAATAAAAGTGTTAGCAAAAAAATAGTTTAACTATAATTTTCTTTCATTTATCTTTCTTCATTATGTTAAAAGTAATGAAATGTAACTTTTTGAATTAGTTTCAATGGATCTTGCAAATAAACTTTATACTCACATTTATACTCTTGTAGATTATAATTTTGATTGACACATTTCTATATTGTGTCTTATTATATTTACTGGTTCAATATATTGAAAGAAAACAAATAAAGAGCACACACCTGGAAAAAGAGTTTTTTAAATTTTTATATAAAAATAGATAAATGTTTAATTCAAGAAGATTTATTATACAGCCTTTGATTTTAAGAAACTGATCTTCAAAGCATATCAAATTCCCTTGGTAAAACATCTTTATTAATTATAATATGACTAGATACACAACAATGCTAATCAAAATTATTTCCAAATAGAGAAAATATTTCTCTCTTTTATATTCTGTTTCAGTTACTTGACAATATACAGTTTATTAGAAAACTTTCACAGCATTTTTGTGCCCCAAAAAGGACAATACTGGGCTAATAATAAAGCAGGAAGGCACTTTCAAGCAGCTGAACCACCTTAAATCCCAGGCAATTTGCATGGTGTCCCAGCACCACCAGGAGTAATTTCTGAACATAGAGCCAGGAACATTGCTGGGTGTGGCCATCTCGAACAAAAAAAAAAAACAACAAAAGGACATTAGTAACTTAATTGTGATATTAAAACGAAGGAATATTCATGAGTATTTTACTAATTCTCATGTACTAGATTTTAGCTTTTTAGGTTTGTTTCTTATATACTATAAAGTATAGTATATAAGAAACAAACAACCTAAATGTTTCCTTGTGTTGAAACCTTTAATTCTTCCCTAGTTAGATAGTTCCAAGGGCAGAAACAACATTTGTACATGCAAGGTGCTAAATTCAGCCCCTGAAAACCCCCAAATTACTGAGAAGCTCCAGGAGTAACACTGAAGACCTCTAGCACTGCTGGGCCTGAGCCACACACATTATCTATCCAAGTACCCAACAACTAGGCCTATACCACTGGGAGTGGATACTGGGCCTCTAGAGAACCACTGGGTTTGACTCCTATTCTCTGTTTTTTTTTAATGGGAAGCCGGAGAGACAGTACAGGGGCTAAGCCATGTGCATTGCATGCTGTGACCCTGGTTAGACCCCTGGCACTGCATGACTTCTTCTCTGCAGAGATTGATCCACTAGCACAGAGCTGGGAGTAGCCACCAAGCACACTACCAGGTGTGGATAAATCCTTCTCCATCCAAATAAGTTCTTTAATTAACTGTATAATAAGAAGTCTACTAGCCATCCCTTTAGCAAAACCACAGGACTATGATGACTGATATCTGACAGCTTTCCTCTTATAAGATGACTTATAGTATTCATAATAATGGTCAATGCCCTTATTTTTGCTTCTGATATATATACACATATGTATATGTATATAGAAATGAGAAAGGCAGAAAAAGTATCACTTGACCTACCTTAAGAAGCTTTTGTAATTTACATGAAGAGAAGACTACCACATTAGTGCTTCACTAAAAATGTCAAGTGACTGTTCATGAAGGGATGAGACAAAAGATAAAGGTTTCCTCTCTCTTAAGTCATGGACCTATTTAATTAAAAAGTATTGTCATAGGGATTATTAAGAATACTAACCTTGACTATTTTTCTTCTTAGTGAAGGATGTTCCAATACCTCCGTGATTCCAACAACTCTAAGAACCAGGTCTCTGAGTTCATTTTGATGGGATTCCCAGGCATTCACAGCTGGCAACACTGGCTTTCCCTGCCCCTGGCTTTTTTCTACCTCTTAGCAATAAGTGCCAACATCCTTATCCTGATCATCATCAAACAAGAGGCAACGTTGCATCAGCCTATGTACTATTTCCTGGTTGTCCTGGCTGTGGTAGACATGGGCCTGACCACCACCATTATACCCAAGATTTTATCTATTTTGTGGTTCAGAGCTATGGCTATCAGTCTCCCTGAGTGCTTTGCTCAGATGTATGCTATACATTGTTTTTTGGCCATGGAATCAGGGATCTTTGTCTGCATGGGTATAGACAGATATGTGGCCATTTGTCATCCTCTTCGCTACTCATCTATCATAACAGAATCATTTGTTATCAAAGCTACTGTCTTCATGACACTCAGAAATAGTCTTTCTACCATGGCCGTGCCTGTGTTGGCTGCTCAAAGACACTACTGCTCCCAGAACCAAGTTCAGCACTTTCTATGCTCTAATCCTGCAGTTACTCGTCTATCCTGTGATGACAGAAAAATCAACAACATCTATGAGCTAGCTCTGGCCTGGACAATCACGGGAGGCGATCTAGGGTTGATTATTTTATCATATGCTTTGATACTTCACTCTGTGCTGAAGCTAAATTCAGCAGAAGCAGCATCAAAGGCCTTAAGTACCTGCTCTTCCCACCTCATCCTAATCCTTTTCTTCTACTCTGTTGTTGTTGTCCTTTCTATCACCCATAGTGCATCAAAGACAGTTCCTCTTATCCCAGTTCTAGTCAATGTACTCCACAGTGTCATTCCTCCTGCCCTTAATCCAATAGTGTATGCTCTCAAGAACAAAGAACTTAGGCAGAGTTTATATAAGGTTCTCAAGGTGAATATAAAAAAAACTTAATTTGCCTAAAGTGCTTGCTTTTGTGATTTTCTTTCATGTCTATTTGTTATATTATATACTTCTTTTAAAAGGAAGTAGAATGAAAAGTATGTGGTGGCTTTTTAAACTAGTACCAGGATTCTTGTTTCATGAATGAATAAATAATTTAATAATTAAACTCCCCCCCAAAGATAATGAAACTGATGAATGGAATCTTAACTATCAGAAAAATCTTCATGAAAAAGAAACCTATAGGTCCAGCATGGTAGCTCAGTTTGGGGCAGTGCATTCTTTGCATGTGCAAGGACCAAGGCTTGATTCCCCATACTGCATACCCCCAAAACATTTCTGGGTGTGGTTCTGGTGGCCCCTGGGCTACTCTCTGATTGTTTATATTTAGCTTACTATATTTTAGCCTGAGTCTCACCTCATTACTGCACCACCAGGAGTAATTTCTGAGTGCAGAGCCAGGTGTAAGCCCTGAGCATCGCTGGGTGTGGCCCAAAAAGCAATAAATATATAAATAAAATAATAATAAAAAACAATGGAGTGGAAGTAAAACAAAAGAAATGTATCACAATTTACCTTTAAACCTAAAAATTAAATGATATTTCATCTCCTTACAAGCTCATTTTTTTATTTTATTTTTTTTTAATTTTTATTAGTGAGACACCATGAGGTACAGTTGTAGACTTACAAATTTTGTGCTTGGGTTTCAATTATACAATGATCACATACCCACCCCTCCACCAGTGCCCATTTCCCACTACAAGTTCATTTTTATTTGCACTATTAATAAGTATACCAACTATTGAAATTAGTAGACTATTAAAAAGTCTTGATACTTAGCAACTAATAAAAGTTCTTTGTACTTATAATTAGTCAGAATCACTGTCCTCATTATCTCAAAAATTTGAGCATCAAATTTTCGGTTGTAATGAATTTTTACAGTGCCATAATATTCACCACCAATCTCACTTGACCAGTTCAAAGAACTGATGAATGTGTATGAAAATGATAAAGCTTTCTAAAGTTCTGAGTTTCCAGACTTACAGGACTTTGGGGTTGGAGAGATAAAATGGGTAGGATACTTTTCTTTCAGGAAGCCCACCCACCTCCATCATACTGCCAGAACTACCTGGTGTGGCCCCAAAACAAAACAGGAAATCTTTTAATAGTTACTTCAAAAAATGTTAAATTGTAAGCATTTATTAAAACTAACTAGCACAGTGGTAGGGCATTTGCCTTGCGCACAGCTGGCCCGGCTGAGCAGGGTTCTGTTGGAGTACAAGAAGCTTGTTTATCAGGTTGCACCCATCACAGTGCTCCCGAGTCACTCCCATTACTTTGTCTGTAACTACTTCTTTGTGCTCTCTTCCCCAACCAATTTGTAAGGTCTCATCCTTCTTAGACACTGAAGCTGTACTGTAAGTTAATATTGCCTTTCTCCTCTCCTTATGTCTTTTGAATAGTTTGCCTTAATGCAATGTCTTTTTGTATAGATACAGGAAGACAATTAATTAATATTATGCTTTGTAACTTAGGAGTTGACTGGCTTTGAATATTGTTCACTCCTGGGCATCTGCTTTCTCAACTTAAGCCTCAGTTGCCCTCACTTCCTACCACCCCAAGGGCAGGGTCCCGACGTGGGACTGGATGGAACCAGGGCAAGCCGGTAAGTTATGTGCTACCCTCGCATCACGATGGGCCAGGCCAAGGTGCCACGATCTTAACTATACGTTAAGAGTTTGATCATAGGCAAATGCTGTCATGATCCAAAAGTAATGACGAGACTAGGACCCTGCTGCTAAGAATAGGAAAGCTATCTGGCCTGAGCACTGCAGTCTGAGATCAAGATGGCCCTATGAGATCAATTCTATAAGCTTAAAGTATTTCTTATTGTGTCCATACAAAATGATTTATATTATGTATGCTTATATGTTGGTCGGACAAGGAGAGGAGAAACACACCCAGGGAATTCTGTTCTAGGGTGAGTTGATCTGCTAAATGAGAATCTGCCCTAGAAACTGCTTTCCCGTGTGTCCTGACTAGCTTGGATGAGACTGAACTTTCTCCCCTTCAAACTGCCTTCAGTAAATAATTTCAGTATATTGAGGCAGTTTCCCTTAACTCACAGGAACCTAGCTAGTCTTAGGTATGCAGATCCCAGGTGCTAAACCAGGCCTGATCTTTGGGATGTAGATGTCTGGCTCCAGGCAGGCTGATCTTGGAGATATAGATTCCAAACTCTAGCTGACTGGTCTTTGTTGTGCTAATCCAAGTTTGTAAAAGGTGAGGCCAGGATTACTGGCCTGCTGATGTAAAGAAACAATGTATGGTTTGCCCCTCAATGTTCTTTCTGTAACTCCTTTTGATGACTTCACTATATTGCGCCCTTTAGAGGTACTGAGATCAATATAAAGGATATTTCAGGGCTCTCTGGGGGACATGTGCATCAGAGAACCTGGAAGATGGGGTTGAGGACAAAAGCTGAGAGAACAAAGGTGCACGTGCTTGAGAGATCCTGGGACCTCCATGACATACATCTCTTCCATGTAATAAACTGCTGCTAAGACCAACCAGCTTGGCCTCGTTTCCTTCCTTCACCTGACCATCACCATCGACCTCTCTGGAGTGGGGAAACGGCCTGACTGCCGGCCTTTTTGTTTTTTGTGTGTTTACACAGGTTCGATTCCTCTCCCCCTCTCAGAGAGCCTGGCAAGCTACCGAGAGTATCTCACCCACATGACAAAGCCTGGCAAGGTACCCGTGACGTATTCAATATGCCAAACACAGTAACAACAAATGGAGACATCACTGGGCCCGCTTGAGCAAATGTATGAACAACGGGAGGACAGTGACAGTGACAACTTGGGTTTATTTCCCTACCTCACATATATTTTTTATACACAAGTACACTAATATAAGCACACCTATGTTGCAAGCAGATAGACTGGGGGGTCTTGTAATGAGTTTTTGAGACTGGGAGGTCTTGTAATGAGTTTTTGAGAAAGTGTAAAAGTGATGGAGAAACTGTCCAGCCCTGGAGTAGCCCAAAGGCAGAAGGAACTCATTCCTTTGAAATGCAAATCCTGAGTCCTTTGGAGATGGAGAAGAAGCTGAGGAATTACCCAAATGCAGAATCCCAAGCAACACCCAAAGAAGGGGTGGGGCTCCTCTGTGCGGTAAAGCTACTGGAGAACCTAAATATCACCATAAGAATATGAAAGGTGCACCAAGAATCCAAGTGTCTTTTTTTTCTTTTTGGGTCACACCCGGCAATGCACAGGGGTTACTCCTGGATTTGCACTCAGGAATTATCCCTGGGAGTGCTTGGGGTACCATATGGAATGCTGGGAATTGAACCTGGGTTGGCCGCATGCAAGGCAAACTCCTTACCTGCTGTGCTATCACTCCAGCCCCCAAGAATCCAAGTTTTTTCATGAAAACTTTTTTTTTAATTGAGTCAACCTGAGATACACAGTTACAAAGCTGTTCAAGATCGGATTTCAATCATACAATTATCCAACACCCATCCCTACAACTGTGTCCATTTCCCACCACCATTGACCCCTGTTTCCCTCCTACCACCTTGCCTCTCCCAGTCTGCCTATTGGGTTCTATGGCAGGCATTTTTCTTTGCCCCTCTCCACCCCCTCTCTTTCTCTCTTCACTCTCTCTTTTTTCCTTTGGGCATACAGATACTGTTTGCAATACAGATACTGAGAGGTTATCGTATTTGTTTCTTTATACCTACTTTCAGCACACAGTTCTTTTTTTTTTAATAGCACACAGTTCTTAAGCAGTGTTCATTTCCAACTATCTTTGTCATAATGGTCAGGATTTGCAAATGGTCTGTATCCCAATTGTTTTCTTCCCCAGTACTTGAGGCAGGCTTCCAACTATGGACTAATCCTCCTTGCCTTTATTTCTACTGTCCTTGGTATATATATCCAACTCCAGTTCCCATGACAACTCTTAGATTAATTTTCGTATATTAATTTTCATGTGGAGAACTCCAGGCCAAGACATTTTGGGGAAATGTTGTATAACGTACCTTTGCTTTTGGCAAACTCTCCCATTCTTGGGGAAAATAGAGTGGATATTGTAATGCAAAATGCCAGTATATTTACTCTTGGGGGAAAAGCACAAAATATGAACACTGGGACAAAAAAAGGTGAGTCCTGATGTTCTAAAGGAAGTCTGCTCACACTCACTTTTTAGAGAACTAGATATGACAGACAATGGTTTAAATACAAAAAAGTTAACAGTGACTTTTGCACAGATAGGGACCTGGTCTCGTGTTGCTCACAACAAGAAAGAGCAGCATAGAACTGGCCACTGGCTTGCTTTTCTCTCATCTTTCCATTAGAATTATTGTGATATGGGTTTTTTGTTTGTTTTGTTTTGTTTTAATCTAATGATTTTTTCTTTCTTTTTTCTTTTTTCTTTTTTTTAAAATTTTATTGAATCGCCTTGAGATAGCAATGACCTTTTCTCTAACAATTTAGACAAAAGAGTGTTCCATCCCTAAAGTTACAATGCCACCTACAGGACTATTTAAAAACAAATTCAAATGCATAAGCAGGAAATTTTAGAAGGTAACATTGTACAACTGGCCACGTGGGTTCCGGGGCTGAGATCTCCAAGCCTACTCGGATTGGGGCCAAGCATCCTCCACCCAGATACTCCAAATTCCAGTAGGCGGGGGTCACACCCACCAACTGGCACCCTGGCGCCGTGTAATCCCATCAGTGGCCAAGACTCAGAGACTATAAAAACCAGCTCCCGGACATCTTATTATAACATCTTATTCCTACTTTGGACAAACTGGCAGGCTACCAAATGTAGCCTGCCCACACGGCAGAGTCTGGCAAACTCCCTGTGGTGTACCCAATATGCCAAGTGCCAGTAACAATGATGGGTCTCATTCTTCTAAAGAGCCTTGAATATAATCTCAGGGCTAGGATGAAGGAGATGTTACTGGGGCTTGCTCTAGGCAATCGATGAATAACAAGACCATAACTACAAGACCAAGATGACTGCCCTCCAACATCCTGATGGAGCTATCTCATCTTTCAGAAGGGCAATGCAGTAGATGGATAATCTACTCAGATCTCTTTGATAGCCACATCCACCTGCCCACATACCAAATTCTGCAGGATGGATATGTCATTCCCAACATTCTCCCTTCCAAAATCCACAAGTCATTTAGTCAGTAAAGAAACGAACAGCACCCGGCCCAGACAAGGTCAGACCTGAACACCTGAAGAATATGCCATCAGTACTCATCAATACGCTGGCTTGGCTCTACACACACTACCTGTCTGAATGCAAGTTTCCATCCCAACGGAAAACCAGCAGGACTGTACTACTATACAAGAAGGGAGACATCCACGACATTGGCAACTATCGCCCAATCTGCCTATTATCTGTCATCTACAAGCTGTTCACTCGAGTCATCCTGAATAGGATTGGCAGAACACAAGATGAAAGACAATCATGTGAGCAAGCCAGTTTCCAAAAAGGAATCAGCACAATTGACCATATTGACACGGTAACTAAGCTCATTGATGTTTCTCGGGAGTTCAAGATGCTGCTCTGTCTAATGTTCATTGATTTAAAGAAGGCCTTTGATTCTGTTGAGATGGACGTGGTCATTGAAGCCCTAGCCAACCAAGGCATTCAAACTCAATATATCTGGATCCTCTGTGAGCTGTATTATAGATTAACTACCAGGATCTCACCATTCTACAAAGAAGTAATCAATGTCAAGAGAGGGTTCGGCAGGGTGATACCATTTCACCGAAACTCTTCAGTGCCACCCTAGAGAAAGTCATGTGACGACTGGAATGGGAAGGAATGGGAGTGAAGATAGATGGTCAACAACTACACCACCTCTGCTTTGCTGATAACATTGTTCTAATATCACCAAACATTAGCCAAACAGCACAAATGCTGGCCGACTTTGACCATGAGTGGGGAAAGGTCGGACTACAGCTGAATCTCATGAAGACAATGTTTATGAGAAACAGTCTCATTCCTGATGTTCCATTCGCTCTCAACAGAATGACCATCTCTGAATGCAACAGTTATGTGTACTTAGGTCTAGAAGTGAACATGATGAGTGACCTGGCACCTGAGTTGCTCAGGAGGAAGAGAGCAGCTTGGAACACCTTCAAGAGCATTGAAGAAATAGCTAAGAGGACAAAGAACCTCCGGCTCTGGGCGCATTCTCTTTGATTCCACTGTACTTCCTGCATTAACATACGCCTCAGAGACCTGGGCCCTAGGCAAACAGGATGAGAACGCTATTCAGATCTCTCAAAGAGGAATCAAAAGAGCTATGCTTGGAGTATCACATTTTACTCAAATGAGAGAAAGAATCCAGAGTTCTGACCTCCATCGATTGTCAAGAATCAGGGACGCTGTCTCATTTGCAAGGTGTCGAAAATCAGCTGGGCTAGACATGTAATGAGATTTGGAGATGACCACTGGACTAGAGCCGTTACCAACTGGATTCCATGGGACGTCAAAAGACCGTGTGGCTGCCCACCTACAAGATGGTCAGACTTCTTCATCAAGACCCTGAATGATTGGTTTGACACTCTTCACATTCCTAGAAAGAACAGACACCATTGGGCTACAATAGCACACGACAGAGACAAATGGAGACGTCACTGGCTCCTGCTCGAGTAAATCGATGATTAATGCGAAGTCAAGTGATCAAGTGAACATTGTACAAATATCATGATTAAAAAATAATAGGCTTCTATCAAGCAAACATAAATACACTGAACTGCAAGGAAGGTATCAGAGATTTAAGGTAAGATTATAATGTCTTGAGGGAGAGGAACAAAATGCAATAAAAAGTCTTTTAGATAGATAGATAGATAGATAGATAGATGATAGATAGATAGATAGATTTAAGGCCAGAGCAATAGCATAGTGGGTAGGGCTTGCCTTGCATGTGGTTGACCCGGGTTTGATTCCTCCATCCCTCTTAGAGAGCCCCGCAAGCTACCGAGTGTATTCCACCCACATGACAAAGCCTGGAAAGCTATCTGTGAGGTATTCAATATGCCAAAAAATAGTAACAACAAGTCTCACAATAGAGATGTTACTAGTGCCTACTAAAGCAAATCAATGAACAATGGGAACAATGAGCAGTTATTTTAAGATAATTTTTGTTTATTGCACACTCACAATATTGCTGTTACCAAATATTATGTGAACCCCAGATTCAATTCCACAACTCCAACAGCTTAATAAGCTTGGTTTTATAAAAGATAATTGATAAATAAAAATTCAAACATAAAACTATGAAGTAAAGACAAAAATGAACAAAATATACACATATTTTCAAAAGACCATTTCTGTGAAGGAACTAAATGGAAAAATTTTTTTTAAAAACTTTTTATTTTCTTCCTTGCTTTTATTAAAATATTAATGATATTTTATTATGTTTTGTTTGTTTATAATTTACACAAATACACGTATTTTATAATATTTTTATACATCTTAAAGAAAAATATTGTACATTTGCAACACATAGGTATAGGAGTCAAGGAAGAAACATAAAGAGGTCAGAGTATGCTTATGACATATTATTTTAAAGATATTTTACTAAAATATAACAAAGATGCAAAAGTAGGTACATATCACTTGTATTCATCATGATCAGCATTCAGATAAAAAAATAAATTATTCCCAGCACCTTAGAAGGATCCTTCTGTCATTGTACTGATTTCAACCATTAACCTGGACTCTTGTTCTCAAGTTTCAACATCATCCATCTTTCCTTCCTTCCTTCCTTCCTTCCTTCCTTCCTTCCTTCCTTCCTTCTTTCTCTCCCTTCTTCCTTCCTTCTCTCCCTCCCTTTCTTCTCTCTCTCTTTCTCTGTCACTCTCCCTCTCCCTCACTTTTTCGCTTTCTCTTTCTGTCTCCCTATTCTTTCTTCCTCTCTTTCTCTTCCTTCCTTCCTTCCTTCCTTCCTTCCTTTCTTTCTCTTTCTTTCTTTCCTTATTTCTTTCTTTCTCTTCCTTTTCTTTCTGCTGCATCCAACTGTATTCAGGGATTACTCCTGACTCTGTTCAGGGATCACTCTTAGTGACGTGGCTTAAAGGGCAGTATAGAGTGCTGGGAATCCAGGTGGGGTTAATAGCATGCAGAGTGAGCACCTTAATCCCTGTACCAAATCTCTGGCCTAATTATACAAATTTCTAGCACAATGAATTAGCTTTGTGTGTTTGGGAATGTAATATAAACTAAATATATGATAATATGCATGATTTTCTTTATTTGACAGACCACAATTATTAATTTATTCAATTTTATTTTGGGAAATAATTTCTGATTATCATTTTTATATTTTCACTTTTATGTTGAGCATACATATACACTGGTGTATATATATATCTAAAAGTGCTTGAGAAAGAAGTAGGAGGTAAGACTTTGGGAAGTAAAGTCAACTCAATGTTTTAGGCTGGAGAATATTGAATTAAATAAATTCTCACAGCCATGAATGATTATAGCTCATGTTTATCCAGAGACTTAAAACTTCTAAAACATAATCCCCCAAAACAAAAATCTCTAATCATGATGGTTTAACCACTGTACCACAAAGTCAGTGTACCATAAAGCAACTTGAAATCTTGAATTAAAAAATAAATTGAAATCCTCTAAAATTATAGAAGCTTTGAAGAACATAGTATTTTATAAAAGCATGTTTTGCCTATGTGAGCATAGCAACACTCTCTCTAGAGGTGGAAAAATCTAAGTCATACATATTTTTTCCCTGTGACTAGATTCTGTTCTCATTAGGAGAATTTCTTAATGCCTTTGTAATCTTAACCTAGCTAAGAGAACTGTAGCTTCTCAAAAACACTTTATTTAAATATTATGAGCAGATTTATGCTTCCCCTTTAACAAGAACCTAATGACACTTTCTCGTATCTGCTTGGTTTTAACTCCATACACAATAGGATTCATTGTGGGAGGCATAAGAAGATAGAGATTAGCCATAATAATGTGTATGTGTGGAGGAATGGTGTGACCCCCAAAACGGTGTGTAAAGAAGGTAAAGAAGGCTGGGACATAGGTGATGACAATAGCACAGATATGGGCAGTGCAGGTACTAAAAGCTTTTTGTCGAGCATCTGCTGATGACAGACTCACAACTGCTCGAAGAATCATAGTGTATGAGATAGTGATGCACAAGATATCAAAGCCACCAATCAGGATGGCAACCATCAAACCATAGACGGCATTGATCTTAACATTGCCACAGGATATTTTGGCCACGGACATGTGGTCACAGTAGGTGTGTGGTATGACATTGCTCCTACAATACGGCAGGCGCTTTGTGAGGAAAGTAAAAGGGATAACAAGAATTACACCTCTAGTGAAAGTAAGGAGCCCAGCTTTGGCAATAACTGAATTAGTGAGTATAGTAGCATACCGTAGTGGGTAACATATAGCTACGTAGCGGTCTAAGGCCATTAGCATTAGCACCCCAGACTCCATTCCTGTGAAGGTGTGAACAAAGAACATCTGGGCCAAACAGGCATTGAAGTCAATTTCCTTGAGGTTGAACCACAATATGAAGAGTGTGTTAGGAAGAGTGCTGGTACACATGAGCAAATCAGTGAAGGAAAGAAGGGCAAGGAAGATATACATAGGTCTGTGTAAGGTCTCTTCAGAGTAAATAAGGTATATGATGCCAAAGTTTCCTATAAGTGCAATACTGTACATTGTACACAGAGGAAAAGAGATCCATAAATGTACTTCTTCCAGTCCAGGAATACCATTTAAAATGAATGTAGTTGGATTTAAGCTCGTAGTGTTTCGAAATAGCATAATGACTAATAAAGGCTTATGATATAGCAGTTACAGAATTATTCTTTCTGTAAGCATAAGATAAAAATAAGTTTAGAAATTAACTGGCAGGCAAGATTCTCTTCCTCATAAGGGCTTTGGGGAAGTACATGACATAAACAAGTCCAAGTCCCATTGATGTGGTAGATCTGATGTCTTTTTTTTCATGTGGCATAGCTCATTCTCTAGATGGCAGTTGAAAGTACACAACCAACTGAACAAAAACAGAGTGAAAATTTGCTGTTTTCTAGGTGCTTGCCATCTTGATAGGAGATATTTATTCCATTCTGAAATGTGAGCAATCTTCAATGGTTCTTATAGGGTCACTTTCCAGAGTTAATCTGCTGTACACATAGCACAAGCTGATAATTTGAACCTAAGTTTTGCTTGATTTCTGCTCTTTCAGTTTTCAGGAATCTAAATTGAGAAAACTGAAAATTATACCCGGTGTCAATAGCTTTCTTTTGTGATACAATAATCTTAAATGTAAAAAATATATCCTTCCCAATACCATCAAAATGTCACCTATTAGCATCTTTGATAAGTATCACTATATAGCATAGACTAAGAATCATTGAAAATGATAACATGAAAGTTTAATGATTTCCTAAATAATAAAGGTCTTGTCTTAATGGTCTCTAGAAATTAACTGAAGAATAAATATTCTAATCACAAACAGAATAGGCAATGCATTTAGAATATAACACTTTATTTTCTGTTCAGATCACAGCTTTGGAAAGTCACAAGTCAAAGATTTCTTGTTCTATATGAGCAGCACATAAAACTAATTTTTATTATATAGGAGATATTCACCTTTTTTATTCGCCTGGCAGTGCTCAGGGCTTATGGTTATCTCTGCACTTGGGTATCACTCTTGGTGGGGCTCAGATGACCCCACCAAGGGATTTAACCCGGCTTGGTCCATTTAAGGCAAATGACCTAACCCTAACTGCTATATTATCACTTCAGTTCTCAAAATATTTGAGATAAAAAGAACCTTTGAGAGAACAATAATTGATAAAAATGCTTGAGTAGTAAAAAGGAAATTATTTAGTGTATTAGTGAATTGTGAGGCAATAAGAACAAAGTCCTTTAGGATGGATATATAAATCAAATATGAACTGGAATATACTGATTTAAAAAATATGCAAGTAGTTTGATTCAACTTATGTTTATACAAAAAAGCATTTAAAATAGAAAGCAACAGTGTCTTTGAAAATTTTATACCTGTGTTGAAATTTAAAGTGCTTTCTGGATGTTTAATAGGCAATCCATTTGACAAATTCAGAGGTGTTTTCACTGGAAGTTTATGGTTATGTAAAATTTGTTCTTTCTTCAATTTTGCCGATAACTCAAATTTTTAAACATAAAAATTGAACAGATAAGCCTAATATAATTTGAATTTATGACATGAAATGTCATAAATGTGATGTTGGACAGATGCAATTCCTTGAAAGGAGAAGTGAGCAAAACAATCCAATATAGAATATGCCTACCATCACCCCTTTCTTTATTACAATTTAAAAATGGTTCTATTTAAATTCTCTTAGAAATGCTGTTTTCAGTTTTCACAGTTGGCAGGATTGATTACCTTTTCTTTTAACTGCTCTCCAGAAGGATTATCTCAATAGATCAAATATAACTGTATGTTTCAAAGCAAAAATACAAGCTAGCAAGTATAAATAGTCTTATGGTTGGTACATTCTACCATTTTAAGCATTAGAAGAATAACCCTAAATGACAACTCTCTTACTCTTCTTCACCTTGAGCTACTATAATCGGAACCTACCCCTTTAATAAGAACACACACACACACACACACACACACACACACACACACACACACACACACGCCCAATTTAGAAATCTTCTCACCCTGAAAGTCAGTGGAGCTCTTCAAGGAACTAAAGACATATTCATGGATTAAGTCATATTCATGTCTTTGTGTGCCCTTGGTCCCACTTGAAAGAGAGAAGAATATATGGAGATCAATAATAGGCACAGGGGTGGAGTAGGGGAATATTTTGTTTGTGTGTGTGTGTGTTTGTGTGTGTGTGTAGTTAATTAAGGTAATCTCAGAAGAGAACTGATTTCCTATGTGTATGTGGTATCTATAATTTGATAAAAGGACACTTAGGAATTAGATCTTTAAGAATTAGATCTTGGACCCAAAGATCCCATCTCAATCCCTGATTGATATCTTAGGAATTATTTTATCTCTCACTATAGTTAAGACTTGTAGGTTTGAAATTATATGGGGAAAAAGTTTATTTGAAATAATTTGGACTTTGGGAATTATATCTTTTTGAAAAAACACATATTCTCTATTTCAAAACCCAGAAGAATGTCATGAACAAAATTTGTACTTAATATATTATTGGAGAAAAGCGTTTATGTTTGCATGAAATTATATGTGACATTTCTAGTGTCATTGATAAATATCAATTTAAACAATGGTTCTAAAGACTATTTCAAATTATTTAAATATACTCCTTGTCATTGTGAATACAAAATATTTTGTCTCTCCCGCTTGTATTTTTTGACATTTTAAAAATTGATTTGGTTATATGTGATATTTATTTATTTATTTATTTATTTATTTATTTATTTTCATTTGGGGGCCATATCCAGTGGTGTTCAGGACTTACTCATGCTTCAGTGCTAAGGTTATACTCATTGCAGGACTAAGGGACCATATGGGGTGAAGGGGTTAAATATGGCTATGTGTCATATTTTATAGGGTGATTATGGAAATCTTTGAATCATTAATGGTAATTAGATGTATTGAAATCTGCTATAATATATATGTTTCTAATGTCTTCTTTTGTTTGTTGTTGGGCCACATTTGTTGGTACTCAGGTCTTATCCCCTAACAGTGCTTAGGGATCACTTCTGGTCTTGCTCTTGGCATCGTATAGGGTGCCAAGAATTGAATTGGGTCAGCTGCTTGCAAAATAAATTACCTACTGCATAATTTCTCTGACCCTTATATGCTCCTACTTTCAAACAATTATTTGAAGATGAACTTATGCTACAGTGGGGAAAAGCAGCTATGCAATGATAAAATCATTATTAATAAATAAATCACATTTGGCCAACTGCTTCTACAGTAATTTCTAAGTGTCCCTGTTTTCCCAAGTTGATAAACTTCACATGGATTTTAAATATATCCCATATATACCCACATATCCTGAAATAACATTTTAAGTTTTTAATAAAGTTTAATTTCATAGCTAAGAAAAGATAATTCTGAATTACTATAAAATCATTACCATAATCTTTGCATATAATATTTACATAGATTTTATGGATACTTCTTTTCAAGATTTATTGAGACAAATTGTCATATAACTTTTGCATTTAAGGCTTGCTATATGATATTTTATACACATATGTCTTGCAATGCTTATCATTCAGATTAATTGACACACATCTTATCACATATAATTATCACTTTATTATTGTTATGGTGAGGACCTAATCTCGGATCCTATATCAACTTAGATACAATGCAGCATTAACTATAATGATCTTGCAATAAATTAAATGCTCAACATATTCATCTTACAACTGTGTATTTTACACCTTGATCAGCATCTCGTCATGTGGATCTCTGCCCCTAGAAATTTACTCTTACTCATACTCTAGGTTACACAAGTAAGGCCATATAGTATCTTTCTTACCTGCTTATTATTGTGTTACATCCATCCATGTTGTAAAGTTTTCTTCTTTTACATGCATGAATATGATTTCATTGTGTATATATGTTATTGTGTGTTACATTCAGAGCCTTGTCCAGTCTAGGCATGTGTGTTATCACTTGAGTTATCTCTCCAGACCCTATTTTTCCTTATTTTTAAATATTAGTTTGAACCTTAAAAAGTGATTTGCATTTCTGTAGTTGCATTCTGTGGTGACATTTGAGACATTGAGCAAGCACAAATATTCATCACCTCTTGTCTGTCTTTTACTATGTTTAATGATTTATAGAGAGACATGACTGCTGCATTGCTCTACTTACAAATATAATGCAAACTCTCTTTGTCCAACTCTAGGCTACCAATAAATGAGAAAAACAATTATAAGAAATCCAATTCTATCTAAACCAAATTGATACTGTGGAAATCACCAGTTTCTCCTTTATCAAAACAATAGTGTTAAAGTGACAATTTTCTATTGAAGTCAATTTCCATGACAGTTTTCAACTCGAGTTTTTCCACTTGAGAAAGGGTGAAGATCTCCCAAGCAATTTTCAGAGGATCTGGGACTAGCTATAGCACCCTAAAATAATTCAATGCTCAGACCCATAATGCAGTGCACTAGGAAAAATCATATTCTTCCAGCTTTAACTTCTCATTTAAACATTAGTCTATAATTATATTAATATTATAACAGCATATTTAGACAAAGCTTAACTCTGCACTTTTAATTTATTATAACTATACTTGTATTTAAAGTGAAGCCATGTCTTATTTCATAATAATTGAGACTCCATTATGGGCTCTGTTATTTGTTATGTGAAACATATTTATGAACTTTAGTAAGTGGGCTAGTTTACCATCAGAGAAAAAAATCTACTTGTTATTATTATTATTATTATTATTATTATTTTTGCTTTTTGGGACACACCTTGAGCCCCCTGCGTGTCCCCATATGGGATGCTGGGAATCGAACCCAGGTGGCAGTGCATAGGGGTTAGTCCTGGCTCTGCACTCAGGAATTACTCCTGGCGGTGCTCAGGGAACCATATGGGATTCTGGGAATCGAACTCGGGTTGGCAGCATGTAAGGCAAATGTCCTACCTGCTGTGCTATCTCTCCAGCCTCTCAATTTGTTCTTTATGTCCATTGTATCTGCCTGTTCTAAAATAAAGATGAATTATTACACCTTTTTTTTTGTTTTGTCTTTAATTTCTAATATCCTGCACTCATATTACAAATTAAAATATGTTATCATATCATGGTTATAATATCCTATATGCTTCATTTTCAGAATTTCCACAATAGTATGAAAATTTCAATTCCTTCTACACTTCCTTGGAACTGATCAAATTCTACTAACGGAACTAACACTTTAGAGTACTGTATTTCTATTGAGATTTGATAAGGTCATGTTTAATAATTGCAGATGAACCTGGTCTGACTGAATAGAATATGTTTTATTGAATCTCTGTAATATTTTTCTTTGCTGACTTTTTAACAGAGAGTTCAGTAAAAGTTTACACATGATGAAGACAAATAAATGACAAAATTTATGAAGCTACAATTGAAGCATTATAATTTCAAGTTTATAATTCAATGTATATAAGAAGACACTGTTCCTATATCCCATGAGAGAAAATATTACACAAACATGAAGATAATTATTGAGGCTTTCCCAAGCATTAATATATTCTAAATATAAATTTAATTTCAGTGAAGTTAAAGTTACTCCTCTCTCCTTTGAGACATGTGATATCTTTCTGTGAAAGCCCAAAGTTTAGCTCTTTACTTGGAAAATCCCCTGTGAATCCACCTAGTGTTGTTATATAAGGTTCCATACCAAAGTGTTGCAATTTTTATGAGCAGTATCAAGCATGAATAGGTATCTAAAAACATCTGATGTCAAGGTGAGTCTAAGTGATTTTGAATTAGAAATATATATAAGATAAAAACTCTCAACAGGGAACATTCATAACATGGTGGTTCAATAAGAAAGATAGAATTATCTCACTGTATTTTTAGACTTTAAAAATTCTTTTGATTATTGTTGTTAATTTACTAGTATTCTCTAATACCAGCTTACGAAAGTGTAAATATCTGTGTTTTTGTGTTAGAATATTACAGAACAGACCCAGACCCTAGGATTTGTTTGCATCAAACATTGTCTATCCCCATGCTTTGTTTTTTTTATATTCTATATATGAATGAAATCACTCAGTATTTGTCTTTATCCTTATGACTTATTTTGCTTAGCATGACAACATTCAGTTAAATATGTGATGTAGAAAATGTCAAGACTTCATCTGATAGCTGATAATATTCTATTATATACACAAACCACAAATTATTTATCTACTAATTTAGTACATGAATTATTTCCAGATCTTGACTATTGTAAATAATATTAGAATAAACATTGTTAGACATATATATTTAAAAATTGATTTTCTGGTGGTAAAATAAACACATAAGAGTAAAAAGTGACTAAATGTTCACTTTTTAATTTTTGTGAACGCTCCATACTGTATTTTTAGATTTTAACAATTATAGTTGACTTCATAGTTGACTATGAAAGGTAACCAGTTCTATACATGATGAATGAGGATTCCTTATCCTCAACTATTCTGAAAGCAGTAGTTGTTTCTCATTTTTTAAATATGTCATCCTCTTTGCTGGTTTGGTTTGCATTTCATTGATAATCAGTAACAAAAACAATTGTTTATATGCCACAAGTTATCTAAATGTCTTCCCAGAATATGCCTGTCAGATCTTCTCCTAATTTTTAATGTATTTTTCTTTGTTGACTTTTTAAACTTATGTAGTCAATGATATTTTCAAATGTCCTTGAAGAGGAGAAATAAATATAATTTAGACACCAGAGACATAAAACTCTGTATGCTGTTGTGATAAAGACCAAAGAAATATTTCAAACAATCAACTTTTTGTGCACTAATAGAAAAAGTACCCTGCTCTCTCTGGTGAGAGAAATATCCCTTAGGAAGTGGCAAGACCTCTACCAATGAAAATGTATTGGTGCAAGAATTGGAATATTGGTGGCTATGTAGCCCAACCTTCTCAAAGTAGCATTAATTACACATGCCATTGCCTCTTTGCTTAAATAGATATGATGGTCATAACCTTGCAATATTACTAGAGACTAATGACTGCATGAACAAATAGTATTACTAAAATCCAAATCTACTTTAATGTAACATTTTCTGTTCTTCATATGGATAGCATAAAAAAAACACAGAATAATACAAAATTTAGATGCCAGCATCTATTACTGTACTCATCCCAATTCTAATTATCTCTACTTTCATTGATTTTAAATATTTAGGAATCTGTATATTTTAAAAATAAGCTGCCATTGCTCAAATACATATTTATTTTCTAATTGCACAGTAATATGTTAAGGTATTTATGCAGAACAGGATGTACCAAAAGGAATATTTGAAAGTCATTGATACATTATGTGATTTTTTCTTGTCAGTCTCTATTTTAAGTATGAGCTAAATATATAAATATATACACACACATATATATAAATGTCTGTGTATATTTTTGTAATGGGCTGCATATAATACTAATACTTGCAGCCAGAAACGGGTATACCATGCCAAGAATGGCAGGAATCAGGGAGCTATAATTTTACATTAAAAGATTAAAAAATAGTCCTACTTTAGGGCCAAAGTGATGGTACAGCAGGTACAACACTTGCCTTGAATGTAGCTGACCCCGGTTCAGGTTTGATTCCTGGCACAACATATAGTCCCTGAGCCCCGCCAGTGATCCTTGAACAACGAGCCAGGAGTTAAACCTAAGCACTGCCTGGTATAGCCCCCAAAACAATAAAACAAAAAACAAAAGTCCTGCTTTATAATTTATACTGCCAAGAGACCTATATCTGTTGAAGATGTGTGCTTGGTGGAAGAACTTTAGTGACAGTGAAAATAGCTATCATGAATGCCCTGAACTGTGAACATGGACATATATGGGAATTTGAGAAACTTCCAGACTTCCAGACTGAGAAATAGATGGAAATAGATTCAATGGGTGACTTATTTAAATATTTAAAAGTATTCAAATTGTATCAGATATTATTTTAAAAAGTGTGTGACTTTTGCTGAATTAGATGTAAGTATATGGTGGATAAAGAAAAGGATACACATGTTTCTACCTACAATTATTCTATAAAACAAAATAATGGTAATACTTGCAATTACAATATGCTATGATGACCTCTAGTGAAGTATTTATGGTCTATTGTACTGAAGGTTTGGCTGGAGTGATAGCACAGCGGGTAGGGTGTTTGCCTTGCACGCGGCCAACCAGGGTTCAATTCCGCCATCTCTCTTGGAGAGCCTGGCAAGCTACTGAGAGTATCCCACCTGTATGGCAAAGTCCGGCAAGCTCCCCATGGCATATTCAATGTGCCAAAAAAGTAACAATAAGTCTCACAATGGAGATGTTACTGGTGCCCACTCCAGCAAATCGATGAACAACAGGACAGTGAAAGTGACTAAAAGTTAAAAGTATTTTGTAGATAATGTATTTTTGATAGAGTTTTTATTTTATTTTTTAAAAAATTTTACTAGTGAAACACCATGGAGTACAGTTGTAGACTTACAAATTTTATTTTTCTCTTAAATTTTTATTAGTGAGACATCATGAGGTACAGATGTAGACTTACAAGTTTTTGTGCTTGGGTTTCAATTGTACAATGGTCAAACACCCATCCCTCCACCAGTGCCCATTTTCCACCACCACGGGTCCCAGTATCCCTCCCACCCCCCAGTCCCCCCCCCATCCCACACTGCCTCTGTGGCAGGGCATTCCCTTTTGTTCTCTCTCCCTTATTGGGTGTTGTGGTTTGCAAAAGAGGCAATGGGTGACAATCATGTTTGGCCTATAGTCTACTTTCAACATGCTTCTCCCATCCTGCGAGGATCCTCCCAACACCCTTTATTTGGTGTTCCCTTCTCTATCTGAGCTCCCTTTTCCCCTAGCATGAATTACAAATTTTAGAAAATGTATTTTAAAAGTCACGAGGTTTAAGTTTTTCTTGTTTCCTAGAAAATGATTTCATGTTTTTGTATTAATATTGTCTTTTTTTTGGCTTTTTGGGTCACACCCAGCTATGCAGAGGGGTTACTCCTGATTCATGCACACAGGAATTAACTCCTGGTGGTGCTTGGGGGACCATATGGGATGCTGAGAATTGAACCCAAGTCAGCGGCATGCAAAGCAAACGCTCTACCTGCTGTGCTATCGCTCCAGCCCCCAATACTGTCTTATATTGCGTTACTTGGAATGTTTTTCACAAGTGAAAAATAGTACAAGTGTTAAAGTGCTTGCTTTATGACCTACCAGGGTGAATTCCCAGCATCACACATGGTTCCCTGAGCACTGCCATGAGGCAGCCCTAGGCAAAGAGACAGGTTGCAGCCCTAAGTACCATTAGGCATGACCCAAAACAAAAGAAACCAAAATATTTTTTTTAATTGTATTTTTTAAAAGACATATGAAAAGTGGGAGAGATAACACATATGAGTAGTTCGAGGTTTATGTTTTGCATATGCAGGACCCTATCAACATCACAACTAATAGCCCTAGAGGCCACAAACACCACAGGGAATGCTCTGGTGTTTCTCAGTTCTTCAGGGTCTGAGAAACACCCATTGTCTGGCCCAGTTGACAGAGTATCGTTCTGAGTACCTTCTGGGCACCCTGAGCACTGATTAGAAGAACCCCCTAGCAAAATCTAAAAACTACTAAGATTATAAATGAAAAATTAAAATAGAATAGAAAGAATATATAAAGTAACGATTGAAAATGCAATGAAATAAACAATATAATTCTGTTGAAAAATAACTGAAGTTGATAATCTAAAACAAAAAATTGAGAACGGACTTCTAAAAACACAAGAAAATAATTTTTACCAAAAACTCAGTCTTAGTATTCTAATAAAATGGCTTTTATGCTAGATCTAAACCCCAGAATTAAAAAACTGGAATTCTAGTTGTTCTCAAGAATCTAAAGAGACAAAAGATAATGCACCCCCCAAATAAAGACCTAAAATTGTTATTTATTAACCATTTTATACACCTGTAAATCTGAGGGACTCAATCAATCTATGACAATTATTTTAACTGTCATCAAAGTACTAAAATATTTCAGCTGTAAAGCAAGAACTATTTAAAGATATAATGCAACATGTACATACCCCCCCCCTTTCTTTTTTTTGCTTTTTGGGTCACACCCAGCGATCTACAGGGGTTTCTCCTGGCTCTGCACTCAGGAACCACTCCTGGCGGTGCTCAGGGGATTATATAGGATTCTGGGAATCGAACCCGGGTTGGCTGTGAGCAAGGCAAACGCCCCACCCACTGTGCTATTACTCCAGCCCCGCTCCTACTTTTTATGTTGCAACTTACATAATTTTTTGACCAGTCAAATTTATTCATTTAGGAAATCTAGTTTTCTGTATTTATAGCTGTGAAAAAATTTGCTCTATCCTATAAAACACGTGGTCATAAGTAAGCCTTCATATAATCTAAGTGAACCAGTAGACACATTTGACATAATGTTGAAAAATAAAGATGATATAAGTAAGGAGAATCAATGTTTCAAAGAAGACTCCTGATAGAGAAATTAGTAAAAGTTACAAAAACAAGCATTTATACTGTGCAAATTATTTGTGCATCTTTTATCTTCGGCTGAAAATAATGTCATTACTCTCTTTCTATGCAGGATAACTTTATTGGTAGAAAAAGTAGCATGGCTTGCAATTGACCATAATGAATGGAGCCAACAGCTCCCACCTGACACCAAGATATTTCATCCTTAATGGGGTCCCTGGCCTGGAAGCTGCACATGTTTGGATTTCCCTGCCATTCTGCGTCATGTACAGCATTGCGGTGGTGGGGAACTGTGGACTTATCTACCTCATCATCCATGAGGAGGCACTGCATCGGCCCATGTATTACTTCCTAGCCTTATTATCCCTTACAGATATTAGTGGATGCACTTCATTTGTTCCAAACATGCTATGCATTTTTTGGTTCCATCTCACAGAGATTACCTTTAATGCCTGCCTTGCGCAGATGTTTTTCATCCATATGCTGACGGCCATGGAGTCTGGAGTGCTTATGCTTATGGCGCTGGATCGCTACGTGGCCATTTGCTATCCTTTACGCTATTCTACAATCCTCACCAACACTGTAATTATCAAAATAGGGCTTATTACTCTCACTCGAAGTGCGTTACTCATGATTCCATTCATGTTCCTAATCAAACGCCTCCCCTTCTGCAGAGGCAACCTTATCGACCACACCTACTGTGACCACATGGCTGTGGCCAAATTATCTTGTGGTAATATAAAGATGAATGCTATCTATGGTCTCATAATTGCCATATTAATTGGAGGAATTGATATGGTCTGTATCTCCTTGTCTTACATCATGATTATTCGTGCTGTAGTAAGCCTATCGTCTGCAGATGCTCGCCACAAAGCCTTCAGTACCTGTACAGCACACATATGTGCTATTGTTATCACTTATGTCCCAGCCTTTTTTAACTTCTTCACCCACCGGTTTGGGGCTCAAACCATACCACATCATGTCCACATTATTATAGCCAACCTCTACCTGGTGCTGCCTCCCACCTTGAATCCAATTGTCTATGGAGTGAAGACCAAGCAGATTCGTGAAGGAGTGATTAAACTGTTTTCTAGAGAGAAAGATATTTTGAATACAAAATAATATAGGTATATTACTATGTTACAAAAGTATGCAGTTAGCTTAGATAAAATGAAAAAGCATGAATGAAGAAAAAGAAAATTCCATAGCCATAAAGCAGAAGAGACTACATGTAAATATTCTTCTATGAAATGAAACAGTTACATAATCTTTATACTGAGACCTCATATGTATAGAAATTATTTTATTTACCACATGTTTTGGCTATTTAGAGTGGCTGTGCAGAATGGAATAGTTAGGTTATCACACATCAAATAAAATTTTAATTATTAAAGCACTTTGATCTACAAACTGTGAAAGAGTAGACAGAATGAATGAAGTTTGGATAGACAAGAAAAGTCACAGATTATGGATGAATACACATAAGCAAACTGTCCTGTATATTATATGGAAGCACATATCACTTCCTCAGAACCTCTGTTCTTACTTTGTTTTCCTTTTTTATTCCGCATTTATGTAAAACCTGAACATCTTTGTTTTGTTAAGGATGTTATTCTGTCCTCAATTCTAGAATTTGCTGTTTAGATAGTTTTGATTCCAATGAATAGTCTACTAAACAGGGGACGGAGCAATAGCACAGCAGGTGGGGCATTTGCCTTGTATGCAGCCAACCTGGGTCCCATCCCTGGCATCCCACATGTCCCCCAAGCACCGCCAGGAGTAATTCCTGAGTAAAGAGTCAGGAATAAGCCCTGAGCATCACTGGATGTGACCCAAAAAGAAAAAAAATAAAAAAGAATAGTCTATGAAACATCCAAATGAAGTTGGAATGACTGAGTTACTGGTTCAACCAAACTTGGAAAGTTATCCTTGGGAACGTGGGGGTAAAAGGGAAGGGGGCGGAGAAACAATGACACACTGATACTAAAAAAGACAGTTGATAAGATTTTGTTTTGTAAGTAGTAAAAGAAAAAGGTTTTAAAGGAAGTTCACAATTTTGCCAATCAAGAAATTCTGGTATTAACTTTAGAGGGAAAAACTGATGAGAAGTTAGGAACACCAAAAAAAATGGAATGCTGTATTAAATAAGGCATTCAGAGGGTAAGAGGAAACTGGAGAAGTACATTGTGATCATAAAGTAGATAGTAATTGATTAGAATAAAGAAATATTAATAATATTAAAGCAATGTATTATAATCTATAAAAATTAATAATTTGAATAGCACATTGTTTTCAATCAAATAATTATGAAATAGGTACCTTTTATAATAGGTACTTTTATAATAAAATTTTCACATATTTGGATAAGAGCATACTAATTTTAAAAATACTTACATTTTAAAAGTGTGATATTTAGGGGTTGGAGCGATAGCACAGTGGGTAGGGTATTTGCCTTGCACGTGGCCAACCCGGGTTCGATCCCCAGATCCCCTATGGTCACCTGAGCACTGCCAGGAGAAATTCCTGAGTGCATGAGCCAGGAGTAACCCCTGAGCATCACCGGGTGTGACCCAAAAAAGCAAAAAAAAAAAAATGATGGAGGGGGATGGAGTGATTTTGCATGTACCAAGCCAGATTTGATCAATAATATCCCATGTACTACCCTGAGCACGACACCCCCCTCCTGCAACCAGGAGTGCTGAGCACAACCAGATGTGACCCCTCTCCCCAAAAAGATAGATTAGATAGATTATAGAAACCTTTTTTTGTCTTTTTCTTTAAAGAGTTTACTAGAATTAAGCATATCTACTCTGGGAACTAGGAGCTTCAAATTAATAATCCCATCTCTATATTTAAATAATGTATCATACCAATTCTTATTATCTTAAAAATAAAAATAAATTATTCATGCATAGAGTCCTTGTGTAAGATAATTCAACTGATTTAAATTTAATAAAATAATTGCATTAAATCTCTTTGTTTGCTATGTGCTTTTAGTTTTGGACCACATACATCTGGCTGTGCTAGAGTGAACTCCTGGCTTTGTGTTGAGAGATAACTCCTTTCAGGACACATAGAGGGTACTGGGGATTGAACCTGGGGTCAGCCACTTGCATGGAAAGCACCAACCCTCTGTACTATCTCTCCAGCTCCTCTACTGTCTTTTCAATACAGGCAAACAAACATTTTTCTAAAGTTTTATTAGTGAGACACCATGAAGTACAGTTGTAGACTTACAAATTTTTGTGCTTGGGTTTCAATTATACAATGATCAAATACCCATCCCTCCACCTGTAGCTGGTCTCTTTCTAAGTAGGTCTGGGATTCTTTTATCATTAATACTGGTAATGAAATTTATAAATACAGTAAAAACTTAAGTGGATCCATTGCATTTTCTGAAATCATATATTAATATAATTAATATAACCTACTCGGATTTGGGCCGAGCATCCTCCACCCAGATCCTCCAAATTCCAGTAGGTGGGGGTCACACACACCAACTGCCCTCCTGGCGCCGCGTAATCCCATCAGCGGCCAAGACTCAGAGACTATAAAAACCAGATCCCGGAAGAGAAGAGTGCAGTCTTCTGCCCCCGCTCCTAACTGTCCTCGCTCGCCGGGACCCCTTGGAGGGGAGCGGGTTGAGCTTTCCTCCCTGCCCCGACCAGGGCTCCGGCAGCCAAAGACCTCCAGGACCAGCCACCACCATGCTGAGACCACTCTCCGCACATATGAAGGTACTGGCAGAGGGACAAAATCACGCAGGTTCCGGGGCCGAGATCTCCAAGCCTACTCAGATTTGGGCCGAGCATCCTCCACCCAGATCCTCCAAATTCCAGTAGGCGGGGGTCACACCCACCAACTGCCCCCCTGGTGCCATGTAATCCCATCAGCGGCCAAGACTCAGAGACTATAAAAACCAGATCCTGGAACCGCATGGCCGCAAATGCACATCTTATTATGACATTTTATTATCTCATTCCTACTTTGGACAAACTGGCAGGTTACCGAATGTAGCCTGCCCGCAGGGCAGAGTCTGGCAAACTCCCCTTGGCGTGCCCAATCTGCCAAATACCAGTAACAATGATGGGTCTCATTCTCCTAAAGAGCCTTGAATATAATCTCAGGGCTAGGATGAAGGAGACATTACTGGGGCCTGCTCGAGGCAATCGATGAATAACAGGATGATTTGTGATTTGTTGTGATATATTAATACACTGAGGTAACATTGACTGGCAAGAGTGTAAATGCTTATGTTTTAGGGTTACAATGTTGCTGCAAATCATCACTACAGAAATACCTATTACCATTACCCATCAGACCCTTTTTGTTCACTCCCTGATTTATAACCTTGGGTCTGTCAACAAAATTGACTTGTTTTCATTGACCAGTATCTATTCCCTTTATAAATTTCTTATCTACCAATAAGAATGAGACAATATGGGACTGTAAAGATAGTACATGGATAGGCCACTTGCCTTGCACGTGGCAGATCCAGGTTTTATCCCCAGCACCACATATGGCCCCCCAAACCAGCCAGAAGTGACTGAAGCACAGAACCAGAAGTAAGCTCTGATTAATGCTGGGTGTGGCTGCCAAACGAAAACAAAAGATTGAAATCATGTGACTATTTTTTGCCTTCTGATTTACTTTATTTAATATGAACCTGTAGTTCATCATTCCATCCATATGGTAGCACTGTATATATTTCCTATTCTGCCCTGACATTAATAACCTCTGAGCACATAGTCAGGACAAAGCCCTGGACACAGCTGGATGTAGTCTAAATGGCCACTCACCTGTAAAAAATGTAGATCTTAGTAGTCTCATGATTATTTTGTATTTAGTTGGTATCTGTTATAACTTAGATGATTTCATGTCTGATTCTGTTTATTAGCGTTTTCTTTCTTTGTGACCTTAGCTAAGGGTTTATTAATATTGCTAATTCTATTAAAGGATGGGCTGGAGCGACAGCACAGCGGTAGGGCGTTCGCCTTACAAGCGGTCAACATGGCCAACCCGAGTTCGATTCCTCCGCCCCTCTCGGAGAGCCCGGCAAGCTACCCAGAGTATTTGATATGCCAGACACAGTAACAACAAAGTCTCCAATGGAGATGTTACTGGGCCCGCTCGAGCAAAATCGACGATCAACGGGAGGACCTTTACCTTTACCTTATTAAAGGATGAGTTCCCTGTTTCACTGATCTTTTAATTGTCTTTCTTGTTCTTTTGTTATAGTTTCGTAGTATAGTCATAATAGTGTTAAAGCTTATGGTGCTGATGTAAAAACTACTGCACTCCATTGCCACATACAACCAAAGTGCCCATGGTCCTCGACCACTACCCCTGTATCACCTCTAGTTCAATCTTAGTGTCCCTAATACTACATCTATTTTTTTTTAATTGAATCACTGTTACAAAGCTTTCCTTTTGAGTTTCAGTGATACAATGATCAAACACCCATCCCTCTGGAGGTGGAGGAATGGTTGTTGGAACACTGTGTGACTGAAAAAAATAGATGAATAAGGAAATATTAAATATACAAATATGTTTTTAGACAATAGAAAATTATTTAAAATTATAGTAATATTGGCAGGGTGATACCATTTCACCGAAACTCTTCAGTGCCACCATCAAGAACATCATGCAACGACTGGAACGGGAAGGAATGGGAGTGAAGATAGATGGTCGGCAACTACACCACCTCCTCTTTGCTGATGACATTGTTTTAATAACACCAAACATCAGCCAAGCGGCACAAATGCTGGCCGACTTTGACCTTTGACCGTGAGTGTGGAAAGGTCATCTACAGCTGAATCTTACGAAGACTATGTTTATGAGAAACAGCCTCGTTCCTGATGCCCCATTCGCTCTCAACGAAACTACCATCTCTGATTGCAACAGCTATGTGTACCTAGGTCGAGAAGTCAACATGACAAATGACCTGGCACCCGAGCTGAGCAGGAGGAAGAGAGTGGCTTGGAACGCCTTCAAGAGTGTGGAAGAAATAGCTAAGAGGACGAAGAACCTCCAGCTCTGGCACATCTCTTTGATTCCACTGTTTTTCCTGCATTAACATATGCCTCTGAGACCTGGGCCCTAGGCAAACAGGATGAGAATGCTATTCAGGTCTCCCAAAGAGAAATTGAAAGAGCTATGCTTGGAGTGTCATGTTTCACTCAAATGAGAGAAAGAATCCGGAGTTCTGACCTCCATAGAAGATAAGGAATCAGGGACACTGTCTCATTTGCCAAGGCATCAAAAATCAGATGGGCTGGTCACATAATTAGATTTAGAGATGACCGCTGGACTAGAACCATTACTGACTGGATTCCACAGGATGTCAAAAGATCACGTGACCGCCCACCTACCAGATGTTCAAACTTCTTCATCAAGATCATGAACAATCGGTTTGAGGCTCTTCGTGTTCCTACAATGAACAGACGCCATTGGGCTACACTAGCACGCGACAGGGACAAATGGAGACATTACTGGCGCCCGCTCGAGCAAATTGACGATTAACGGAAATTCAAGTGATCAAGTGATAGTAATATTGGAGCCAGAGAGATAGTACAGTGGATCAGTTGCTTGCCTTGCATATACCACTGGAGGTTGTTTCTGGGCACTCTATATGTTTCCACAAGTCTTCCCAGGAGTGATCTTTGAGCACTTCTTCACATGTCTCATAAAGCAAAGAAAAATTGTAGTATTACTAAAATCAAAGTATTAAATCAGTTGAAAAATGAGAGTCATGAAGAAAATAAAAACACAACCTATAGAAAGGCTTCAATCAAATGACTTAAATGTTTGAAAGAATAATCTATATGTAAAAAGTTGAACAAAGTATAAAGTCAAGATTCTTTTCGCTGTCTCAGAGGATGGAGAGAGAATCCAGAAGATGACATGCTTGCCTTACATGTGGTTCAATACGTGGCACACCGTATCATGCCCCCACGCATCTAGAGTGAACCCTGTAGAAACAAGCATAAGCCCTCAGCTAAAACATGTGTGACTCAAAAGCAAATAAAAATTTATACAGTCTAAGTGAGAACTAAACACAGAAAATACACTATTATAAAAATAATTTTTGAAACACCAAAGAAGCATGCTTCACTGTTGCTGGATCAAAGGAGATATAAACATACAATTAATATCTTTTTTTTTTTTTTTTTTAGTGAAACACCATGAGGTACAGTTGTAGATTTACAAATTTTTGTGCTTGGATCTCGGTCATACCACGATCAAATACCCATCCCTCCACCAGTGCCCATTTTCCACCACCAGGATAATATCCCCCCCCCCATCTTTCCATCCCCCCATCCCCCCCTGCCACTGTGGCAGGGCATTCCCTTTTGTTTTCTCTCTCCTCCTGGGTGTTGTGATCAGCCAAAGAGGCATTGAGTGGCGAACATGTTCAGTCCAGTCTACTTTCAACCTGCATCTCCCCTCCTGGGAGGATCCTCCAAACACCCTCCACTTGGTGTTTCCCTTTCTATCTGAATTGTCCTTTTTCCTAGAATACCCAGCTGGCCTCTAAGTTATGGAGTAATTCTCCTGGTGTTGCTCTCAGCTATTCTTGGGTATTAATCTCATATTTTATTATTTTATATCCCCCAGATGAATGCTATCTTTCTATGTCTATCCCTCTCTTTCTGACTCATTTCGCTTAGCATGATACTTTCCATATTGTACCACTTGTATGTAAAGTTCATGACTTCATCTTTTCTAAGAGCCACATAGTACTCCATTGTGTAGATGTACCAAAGTTTCTTTAACCAGTCATCTGTTCTTGGGCACTCAGGTCTCTTCCAGTTTCTGGCTACTGTAAAGAGTGCTGCAATGAACAAACAAGTGCAGATGTCACTTCGGCTACACATTTTTGCCTCTCTGGGATATATTCCCAGGAGTGGTATCGCTGGGTCAAATGGGAGCTCAATTTCTAATTTTTTGAGGAACGTCCATACTGTTTTCCAAAAGGGCTGAACCAGTCGGCATTCCCACCAACAGTGAAGGAGTGTCCCTTTCTCGCCACATCCGCGCCAGCAATGGTTGCTTTTGTTATTTTGAATGTGGGCCAGTCTCTGAGGTGTGAGATGGTATCTCATTGTGGTTTTCATCTGCATCTCCCTGATGATTAATGATGTAGAGCATTTTCTCATGTGCTTTTTTGCCATTCGGATTTCTTCTTTGAGAAAGTTTCTGTTCATTTCATTGCCCCATTTTTTGATGGGGTTGGATGTTTTCTTCTTGTGGAGTTCAACCAGTATTTTGTATATCCTTGATATCAACCCCTTGTCAGATGTGTATTCGGCGAATATTCTTTCCCATTTTGTAGACTGTCTTTGTATTTTAGTCACTGTTTCTTTGGAGGTACAGAAGCTTCTTAGTTTAAGATAGTCCCATTTATCTATCTGTTTTCACTTGCTCAGCCAGTGGCGTGTCATCTTTGAACATACCATTAGCCTCAATGTCATGGAGGGTTTTGCCAACTTTGTCTTCAGTGTATCTTATGGTTTCTGGTCTGATGTTGAGGTCTTTAATCCATTTTGATCTTACCTTTGTACATGGTGTTAGGCAGAGTTCTGAGCCCATTTTTTTGCATGTAGCCGTCCAGTGATGCCAGCACAATTTGTTAAAGAGGCTTTCCTTACTCCACTTCACATTTCTTGCACCTTTATCAAAGATTAGATGATCATATGATTGAGGGGAGATGTCAGTGTATTCAACTCTGTTCCATTGGTCTGCAGTTCTGCCTTTGTTCCAGTACCATGCTGTTTTGATTATTACCGCTTTTTAGTAAAGTTTGAAGTTAGGGAGGTTGATTCCTCCCATTTTCTTTTTCCCCAGAATTGCTTTAGCTATTCGTGGGGGTTTATTGTTCCATATAAATTTCAGGAGTGTTTGCTCCATTTCTTTGAAGAATGTCATGGGTATCCTTATAGGGATTGCATTGAATTTATACAATGCTTTCGGTAGTATTGCCATTTTGACAATGTTAACTCTTCCGACCCATGAGCAGGGGATGTCTTTCCATTTCCTCATGTCCTCTTTTATTTCCTGAAGTAGCGTTTTGTAGTTTTCTTTGTACAGGTCCTTTACTTCCTTAGTTAAGCTGATTCCTAGGTACTTGATTTTCTGGGGCACAATTGTGAACGGGATTGATTTTTTCATATAGCTTTCCTCTCTCTCACTGTTTGCGTATAGGAAAGCCATGGACTTTTGGGTATTGATTTTATAACCTGCAACTTTACTATACAAGTCTATTGTTTCTAGGAGTTTTTTGGTGGAAGTTATTGGGTTCTCTAAGTAGAGTATCATATCATCTGCGAATAGTGAGAGCTTTATTTCTTCCTTTCCTACCTGAATGCCCTTAATATCTTTTTCTTGCCTAATTGCTATTGCAAGTACTTCCAGTACTATATTGAACAGCAGTGGAGAGAGTGGGCATCCCTGTCTTGTCCCTGATCTTAGAGGGAAGGCTCTCAGTTTTTCCCCATTGAGGATGATGCTTGCTGTAGGCTTGTGGTAGATGGCTTTAACGATGTTGAGGAAAGTCCCCTCTATACCCATTTTGGCTAGGGTTTTCATCATAAAGGGGTGCTGGATCTTGTCAAATGCTTTCTCTGCATCTATTGATATGATCATATGCTTTTTATCTTTTCTTTTGTTGATATGATGGATTATGTTGATTGATTTCCGAATCTTGAACCATCCTTGCATCCCTGGGATGAATCCTACTTGGTCATGGTGTATGATCTTTTTGATGAGTAGTTGGATTCTATTTGCTAGTAGTTTGCTGCGGGTCTTTGCATCTGTGTTCATCAGGGATATCGGCCTGTAGTTCTCTTTCTTTGTGTTATCTCTCTCTGCTTTTGGTATCAGTGTGATATTTGCTTCAGAGAAACTGTTCGGAAGTGCATTTGATATTTCAATTTCATGGAAAAGCTTAAAGAGGATTGGGAGTAAGTCTTCTTTAAAGATTTGGAAGAATTCACTGGTGAATCCATCCGGGCCAGGGCTTTTGTGCTTGGGGAGACTTTTTATTACCATTTCAATTTCCTTGATGGTGATAGGTCTGTTCAGGTATTCCAGGTCTTCTTGGTTCAGCCTTGGGAGTCTGTAGGAGTCTATCCATTTCTTCGAGGTTTTGATGTTCTGTGGCATAAAGCTTTTCAAAGTACTCCCTGAGGATCCTTTGAATTTCTGTGATTTCTGTTGTAATGACCCCCTTTTCATTTCTGATTCGGTTTATTAGGGTTTTCTCTCTCCCTTTCTTTGTGAGTTTTGCTAGGGGCTTATCGATTTTGTTAATTTTCTCAAAGACAAGCTCTTGGTTTCATTGATCTTTCGGATTGTTTTCTGGGTTTCCATCTCATTAATCTCTGCTCTGAGTTTTATTATTTCCTTCCTCCTGTTAGGGTTGTGCTCCTTTTGTTGGTCCTTCTCCAAGTTCTTAAGCTGCGAGGTTAGTTTATTTATGTGGGCTCGCGCCTCCTTTCTGAGGAATGCTTGTAGAGCTATAAACTTTCCTCTTAAGACCGCTTTTGCTGTGTCCCATAAGTTTTGGTAACTCGTGTCCTCATTTTCATTCGTTTCTAGGAATCTTTTGATTTCCTCTTTAATTTCCTGTCTAAGCCACTCGTTGTTTAATAGCGCACTGTTTAATTTCCATGTGTTTAATTTAGTTTTCTGTTTTTGTGTGTGATTTACTTCTAATTTCAGCGCATTGTGGTCTGAGAAGATTGTTGATACAATCTCTATCTTCTTAATTTTATGGAGGCATGTTTTGTGGCTCAGCATGTGGTCTATCTTGGAGAACGTTCCATGTACACTTGAGAAGAATGTGTATTGAGCTTTTTGTGGATGAAGTGTCCTGTATATATCTACTAAGCCCCTTTCTTCCATTGTTTCCCTAAGACGAAGTATGTCCTTGCTAAGCTTGAGTCTGGTTGATCTATCAAGAGGTGACAAAGCGGTGTTGAGGTCTCCCACTAGTATTGTGTTGCTATCGATGTCTTTTTCCAAATCTATGAGTAATTGTTTTAAGTACTTTGCTGGTCTCTCATTAGGTGTATATACATTTATTATTGTAAGTTCTTCCTGTTGTACAGATCCTTTGGTCAATAGGAAATGGCCTTCACTGTCTCTTATGACCTTCTTCACTCTGAAATCGATGTGGTCTGATATTAGGATAGCTACCCCAGCTTTTTTATGGGAGCTGTTTGCCTGTAGGATTGTTTTCCAGCCTTTGACTCTGAGTCTGTGTTTGCTTTGACTATTGAGATGTGTTTCTTCCAGGCAGCAGAATGTTGGGTTCAATTTTCTAATCCATCCTGCCACTCTATGTCTTTTAATTGGTGCGTTTAGCCCATTGACATTGAGAGAGATTATTGTTATGGGATTTTGTCCCATTGTTCTGTTGAAATTTGGTGTATTTGAGAGGCCTGTCTTGCCTTAAAGTAGCCCATTTAGTTGTACTTGTAACCATGGTTTTGAGTCTATGAAGTTCCTGAGCTGTTGTTTGTCCGTGAAACTGTGTGTTGTTCCTTCTATTATGAATGAGAGTCTCGCTGGGTAAAGTATTTTTGGAGGAGCATTTATTTCATTGAGTTTTTTCACTATGTCCCACCACTGTTTTCGGGCCCTGAGGGTTTCATCAGAAAAATCAGCTGTGAATTTTAAGGATGCTCCTTTGTAAGAGATTTCTTTCTTCGATCTTGCTGCTTTCAGAATTTTGTCTCTGTCTAAAGTTTTGGTCATTTTGATCAGGATGTGTCTTGGGGTATTTTTATTCGGATTTCTTCTAGCCGGTACCCTTCGGGCCTCCTGGATGTGGTCACAAGTTTTCTTCAGCTCTGGAAACGTTGTAGCAATGATTTCTTTGACAGTTTCTTCTTCATCAAGGTTTTCTTCCCGTCCCTCTGGGACTCCAATAATTCTTATGTTACCCCTCTTGGCTTCGTCACGATCTTCTCTTGCCATCTGTTCTCGAACTGTGAGTGTCTTTTCCATTTTCTGCTGTTTTCTGACAAGACTCTGAACTTGATCTTCGAGCTCACTGATTCTGTTCTCAGCCGCTGTTACTCTGCTGCTGAGGCCTTTCACTGTGGTTTTCAATTCGGCTACCAGATTTTTCAGGTCTGACATTTCCGATTGCATTTTCCTCATTTCTGCCTTCAAATCCTCTTGTCTTTTATTGGCATTGGTTTCCATTGTTTCTTTTAGTTCCCTAAGCATCCTGAGTAGCTCCATTCTGAATTCCTTGTCAGAGAGGTTGTCTAACGCTATATTACTGTTGGTGTCGTCTGGGCTAGCCTCGTGAATAAGAAAGTTTGGTGGGCTTTTGCGTTGCTTTACCATTGTGACCAGTGTGGTTTGGTCCTTCACACTCACTGCTACTGTTCTAGTTGAGTGAGGAGAGGCTGCCAGGAGCCGTTCAGCTTTGTTGCTGCTAAATGCGCCTCTTCTACCTTTCTGAGTCTGACCTTCTTCTCAATCAGGCGTTATTCTTTGTTTTATAACTGACATTGAGTGAAACTTTTGGAGGCGTTACTATTTACTACTGAGCTTGTATAGCTATTTTCCAACTGAACTTTTGTTGGAAATGGAGTAGGCAAGTGGGATTTTGTTGAATTGTAGTAGAAGAGGTGAGAAATTTTGGTTGGTATTAGGTAACAAGTTGATGAAAAGAATGAAAGGATGAAGGTCCAAGTTGCTTGAAGTGAGTGATATACCTGCGGCCGTGTAAGCGTCCGCCCGCTCAGAAGCAGGCCACGCCCACTTTTAGGAGGCCACGGCCCCTTCTTAGAGGCCACGCCCCTAGACAATCCCAGTCCACTCCCTCCCAGGATCCTGGGATCCACGCTGTTCTCCGGCGGGGCTCTCTGGGCTGGCCGCGCGTCTGGATTCAGGGGCGGGGCTCCGCTGGGGTCCTCCAACCCACCTGGATGGGAGGGGCCGGTGGGCTGCCGGGCGCGCCGCTCCGGATCTGGACGCGGGCTGGGGCTTGGGGTCCGCGCTCTCCTCCGGCGGGGCTCGCTCGGCGGGCCTCGCGTCTGGGTCCATACAATTAATTTCTGGGCACAGTTTCTCTATGCGCTCATTCTTATTATTTTTGTATGTGGGAAATATATTTCTTGCAGTGATAGCACAGCGGTAGGGCATTTGCCTTGCACGCAGCCAACCCGACCAACCCGGGTTCAATTGCTCTGCCCCTCTCGAAGAGCCTGGCAAGCTATCAAGAGTATCTCACTCGCCCACACGGCAAAGCCTGGCAAGCTACCCATGATGTATTCGATATGCCAAACACAGTAACAACAAGTCTCACAATGGAGACGTTACTGGGCCCGCTCGAGCAAATCAATGAACAAGGGGAGAACAGTGATAGTGACAGCACATTATAAAATATCATATTTCTCTCTTAATCTTCTACTTTTTAATAGATAACTATACATACCGACCTTGAACAAACTCAAAGGAAAATTGAAATTGTTTATATCATTGCAATAATACAAATAGTAGGTATTAAAAAGAAATGATTAATATGTAGGGTATATAGTATACATTTAGCCCACATTTCTTTAATAATAATTACTATGATTGATGATATAGGCAACTTTCTATTTCTGAGAATTGTGTGGTATATATTAGCAATCATAGGAGAACTCTTCTTCAGGAGAAGTGAGAAGTGGTTCAAATTTTTTCAGAAAATGACAATTGGTCTCAATCACTTAATCACTTAGTCCCCGTTATTCATCGATTTATTCGAGCGGGTGCCAATAACGTCTCCATTCATCCCGGTTGCGTGCTAGCGTAGCCCAATGGTATCTGTTAGTTTTAGGAACATGTAGAGCCTCAAACCGATCATTTAGGGTCTTGACAAAGAAGTCTGACCATCTTATAGGTGGGCGTCCACGTGATCTTTTGATGTCTCGTGGAATCCAATCAGTAATGGCTCTAGTCCAGTGGTTGTCTGTAAACCTCATTACGTGTCCAGCCCATCTGATTTTTGATGTCTTGGCAAATGAGACAGCGTCCCTGATTCTTGAGCATTGACGAAGATCAGAACTCCGGATTCTATCTCTCATTTGAGTGAATCGTGATATTCCAAGCATAGTTCTTTTGATTCCTCTTTGAGAGACCCGAATAGTGTTCTCATCCTGTTTTCGTAGGGTCCAGGTCTCTGAGGCATATGTTAATGCAGGAAGAATAGCGGAATCAAAGAGATGTGCTCGTAGCTGGAGGTTCTTTGTCCTTTTAGTTATTTCTTCAATGCTCTTGAAGGCATTCCAAGCCGCTCTCTTCCTCCTGCGCAACTCAGGTGCCAGGTCATTCATCATGTTGATTTCTCGACCTAGGTATATATAACTGTTGCATTCGGAGATGGTGGTTCCGTTGAGAGCGAATGGAGCGTCAGGAACAAGGCTGTTTCTCATAAACATTGTCTTCGCAAGATTCAGCTGCAGTCCGACCTTTCCACATTCACGGTCAAAGTCGTTCAGCATTTGTGCCGCTTGGTTGATGTTTGGTGTTATTAGAACGATGTCATCAGCAAAGCGGAGGTGGTGTAGTTGCCGACCATCTATCTTCACTCCCATGTTTTCCCATTCCAGCCGTCGCATGATGTTCTCGAGGGTGGCACTGAAGAGTTTTGGTGAAATGGTATCACCCTGCCGAACCCCTCTCTTGATATGGATGATTACTTCTTTGTAGAATGGTGAGATCTTGGTAGTGAATCCGCAATAGAGCTCACAAAGGATCCTGATGTAATGAGTTTGTACGCCCTGATTGGCTAGGGCTTCTATGACCGCTTCCGTCTCAACAGAATCAAAGGCCTTCTTTAAATCAATGAACGTTAGACTGAGTGGCATCTTGAACTCCCGAGATACCTCAATGAGCTTGGTTACTGTGTGGATATGGTCGATGGTACTGAATCCTTTTCGGAATCCAGCTTGTTCACATGGTTGTCCTTCATCTAGTGTTCTGCTAATCCTATGCAGGATGACTCGAGTGAATAATTTGTAGATGACAGACAATAGGCAGATTGGGCGATAGTTGCCAATGTCGTGGATGTCTCCTTTCTTGTATAGTAGTACAGTCTTGCTGGTTTTCCATTGGGATGGAACCTTGCATTCAGACAGGTAGCGTGTGAAGAGTCGAGCCAATGTATTGATGAGTACTGATGGTAAGTTCTTCAGGTGTTCAGGTCTGATCTTGTCTGGGCCAGGTGCTCTTTGTTTCTTTACCGACGAGATGGCATGTTGGATTTCGGAAGGGAGAACATTGGGAACGACATATCCATCATGTGGTATGTGGTATGTGGGCAAGTGGATGTGGCTATTAAAGAGATCTGAGTAGAAGTCATGAATAATCTTCTCCATTGCCCTTCTGGAAGATGTGATAGATCCATCATGATGTCGGAGGGCAGTCATCTTGGTTTTGTAGTTGGTGAAGGACAGGCGGGCATTACGAATGTTTTTCCCAGCTTCTGCTACATCTACCAGTACTGCTGCTCTCCTGTTTTTGAGGTCATCCTTGATGGCTTCTCTGCACTGTTTTGCCAGTTCGGACGTTTGCTTGTGGTTGCCTGAGGCACGTGCCAAGCCACGTTGGTGAATAAGTTCAAGAATGTTCGAAGAAAGACGGTTTTTTGTAGTTATCTCTCTCTTGGCATTCCTTGCACAATCATGGAGGTGTTGAATCATTCGATCGTATTCCTCATCAATGTTGTCAATGATGGCATCTTCCCATGTTGCCGCAACAGAGCCAAAGAGTTCCCAGTTGGTGGTTGCTCTGGGAGTCCTCTTCTTAAACCTTGCATTCTTTTCTCCTCGTTCTGTGAGGTAGAATTTTGCACGAAGAAGACGGTGGTCTGATCCCGTTTGGAATTTTGGGACAACAGCAACATCGGTTAGGCAAAACCGCCGATTGAATATGATGTGGTCTATTTCATTGTGGAACCGTCCATCGGGAGACTCCCATGTCCAACGTTTAGATTCAGCCTTTTGGAATTGTGAGTTACCATGGAAGGTTTTGGTTGACATGATGAACTCAGACAGTCTGTCACCCTGTTCGTTCCATTCCAGGCCATAGGTTCCGATGTGGAGTTCATAGACTGATCTTCTTGGTCCTATCTTGGCATTAAAATCACCGACAATGATCTTGTAGAAGGTGTGATCTTCTTTATAGAATTTCTCCAGCTCCATGTAGAATTTCTCAGTTTCTCTTTCACCATAACTGGATGTTGGTGCATAGACAACAAAGATAGAAACTGCCGGTAGTGAGCCACATTTATTCAAGTGTAATCGTCCGATTCGGGTTGTTAGGCATTCAAATGAATCAATGCTCGTGACTAAGTTTGTGTTGACAAGGATACCGACACCACAGACGCCTCTTTTATCACATGTTCCAAGGAACAGTTCTTCTCCAGTGTCGAAAACAGCATGATGGAATTGATGTCTTCTCGTTTCGGTCAGACCAATGATGTCGTACTTGATCTTTCGTGCTTGTACCATAAGGTCTTCAATGGATGCAGCAGATGCCACTGTATGAGCATTAAAAGTACAGACAATCATTTTTGTTTTTCTGCGTTTTGGTAGCCTATGTCTGCCTTGGTGTTTTATCAGCCTCTCCTTCCATATCCTTCTCGACTCTGCATATTCAGGGTTAGGGAAATGAGATCCATTTATTACTGGATTTGGCATATCAATTTGGTCTATTTGGCAAAGACCACGGATAGCTTGCCAGGCTCTGCCATGCGGGTTGGATATTTAAGGATATTTAAGGTACCCTGAAAATTTAGAGAAAAGTAAATAAATAGTCGCGTGGCCTGTGGCCACGCACTCCCGGGAGCTTGTTGTGATAATCTCTGGATCCTGGCCTTTTTTGGGGTTACACGGCAGTTGGAGGGTGTAACTGTCTAGCTACTGACAGGTCCAGTCCCAAACCGTGCAGGCTTGGAGATATCAGCCCCGGGTCCCACACACCTGGGTTCCTCTGCCAGTTCTGTTATGTTTGAGGCTTATCCAAGTGTGTGGAGAGTGGCCCCAGTAAGGCCTTGGTCTAGGAGCCAGTATTTTACTCTTTCCTTCCTATTTAAGTATTTGAATGATGAGAGATAAAATAAACAATGGCATATTTACAACACATTCATTTAAAAAACATAATAGACAAATTAAGCTCTAGTTGAAAATGAAGAAAGGGAAAGTAGTATGAAGAAAAAGTGATAGTTTATCTCAGATACTAACAAAAAGCTTAATGAAAATGACTTCCAAAAACAAATGTTCCAAAATAAAACATAATGCATAACTTTATATTATTAAAAAACAAATTTAAATAGACATTTATCTGATATATTGTGTAGCAAATGTTTTGTTCCATTCAGTAGTTTAAAAATGTTTTTGTTTGAGGTTTTAATTTTTCTTCTGAAAAACATTTTTTTAAATTTGACATAGTAACATTTGGTTTTGTGTATTTTTGCTACCTTACCTCTGGAATCAAATAATTGAAAACACCTCTGAGGTGAGTTTCTGGAGAGTTTGACCTAAATTTTCCTCTATGTGTTTATAAAACAATTGCAAAGCTGAACAGCAGCAACAGCAGCAACAAAACAATAGTAAAGTAAAGTAAAGGCCCTCCCGTTGATCATCGATTTGCTCGAGCAGGCCCAGTAACGTCTCCATTGGAGACTTTGTTGTTACTGTGTTTGGCATATCGAATACGTCACGTGGGAGCTTGCCAGGCTCTGCCATGCAGGCGAGATACTCTCAGTAGCTTGCCGGACTCTCTGAGAGGGGTGGAGGAATCGAACTTCGGTTGGCCATGTTGGCTGCGTGCAAGGCAAATGCCCTACCACTGTGCTATTGCTCCAGCCCTCCGGGAGCGGAGGACCACCAGGTTGCCTAAGGAGGGGTGAACCGGGCCAGGTCGGAAACGGAGCAGGTCAAAACAAAACAATAATCCCACTAAATTATGTGAAGAGGATATAAACGACACTTCCCCTAAGAAGACATACAGATGGCCAGTAGATATATAAAAAAGTGCTTATCTTCACTTACTATGCCAGAAGTACAAAACAAATAAACAATGAGCTATTATCAAACAATATTGAGAATGATAATTTTCAAAAAAGAACTGAAGCAATCAGTGATGGCCTGGATGTGGTGAAAAAGGTGAATATAATCCAGGTTAACCACTGTATGGAGAGTTCTCAAAGGTGAGATAGATCTCCCATAATACCCAGTGAGTCCAATTCTTAGTGTTTCCCTGCAAACCAATATATATTAAAAAATATCTGCAGGTTGGATATGTCATCCCCAAAATTCTCCCTTCTGAAATCTGACACGCCATTTCATCGGTAAAGAAGCGAACAGCACTCAGCCCAGATAAGGCCAGACCCAAACACTGAAGAACCTGTCATCAGTACTCATCAATACACTGGCTCAGCTCTACACACACTACCTGTCTGAATTCAAGGTTCTGTCCCAATGAAAAACCAGCAGGACTGTTCTACTGTACAAGAAGGGAGACATCCACAACATTGGCAACTATCGCCTGATCTGCCTGTTGTCTGTCGCTACAAGCTGTTCACTCGAGTCATCCTGAATAGGATTGGCAGAACACTAAATTAAGGACAGCCATGTGAGCAAGCCGGGTTCCAAAAAAGAATTCAGCATGATAGACCATATCCACTTGGTAACCAAAGATCATTGAAGTTTCTCAGAAGTTTAAGATGTTGCTCTGTCTAACGTTCATTGATTTAAAGAATGCCTTTGGTTCTGTTGAGACTGAAGCGGTCATCGAAGCCCTAGCCAAACAGGGTGTTCAAACTCAATACATCAGGATCCTCTGTGAGCTGTATTATGATTCACTACCAGGATTTCACCATTCCACAAGGTCCATGTCAAGAGAGAGATGATACCGTTTCACTGAAACTCTTTAGTGCCACCCTCAAGAACATCATGCAATAACTGGAATGGAAAAGAATGGGAGTGAATATAGATGGTCGGCAACTACATGACCTCTGCTTCACTGATGACATCGTTCTAATAACACCAAACATTAGCCAAACAGCACAAATGCTGGCCAACTTTGGTGGAAGGATCGGACTACAGCTGAATCTCACAATGACAATGTTTATAAGAAATGGACTCATTCCTGACGTTCCATTCGCTCTAATGAACGAACATCTTTGAAAGCAACAGTTATGTGTACCTATGTCGAGAACTCAACATAACAAAGACCTGGCACCTGAATTGCAGAGGAGGGAGAGAACAGCTTGGAATGCCTTCAGAAGCGTGGAAGAAATAGCTAAGAGGACGAAGAACCTCCAGCTCCAGGCACATCTCTTTGATTCCACCATTCTTTCTGCATTAACATACGCCTCAGAGACCTGAGCCCTACAAAAATAGGATGCGAACACTATTCGGGTCTCCCAAAGAGAAATCCAAACAACCATTAGTGGTGAGAAACATACATTGATGAAGGGACTGGAAAGGTGTTGAAATATTGACTGAAACTGAAACATAAATAACTTTTTAACTGCATACATTGTCACGGTCACGGTCCTCCCGTTGTTCATCGATTTGCTCGAGTGGGCCCAGTAACATCTCCATCATGAGACTTGTTGTTACTGTGTTTGGCATATCGAATATGTCACGGGTAGCTTGCCAGGCTCTGCCATGCGGGGAGATACTCTCAGTAGCTTGCCTGGTGCTCCGAGAGGGGCGGAGGAATCGAACTCGGGTCAGCCATGTTGGCCCCTTGTAAGGCAAAGGGGCCCTACAGCTGTGCTATCGCTCCAGCCCTTCAGTGCATACATTACTATGATTTAATATTTTTTCTTTTTTTTTAAGACACCAATTTTAATCACTTTTGATCAAAATAATACATTATGCTGTATGCAAGCACATGATTACATTTCTTTTTTTTATTTACAATTTTTTAAAAAATTTTATTAGTAAGACACCATGAGGTACAGTTGTAGACATACAAATTTTGTGCTTAGGTTTCAATTATACAATGATCAAATACCCATCCCTCCACCAATGCCCATTTCCCACCACCACGAATCCCAGTATTCCTCCCACCCCCCATCCCCCCCATCCCACCCTACCTCTGTGACAGGACATTCCCCTCTGTTCTCTCTCTCCTTTTGGGTGTTGTGGTTTGCAAAAGAGGCATTGAGTGGCAATCATGTTTTATCTTTAGTCTACTTTTAGCATGCTTCTCCGATCCTGGGAGGATCCTCCCAACACCCTTTATTTGGTGCTCCCTTCTATCTCTGAGCTGCCTTCTCCCCTAGCATGTGTGGCTGGCCTCCAAGTCATGGAGCAAGAATGACCAAGATTAGTACTGTGATTTAATTTAAAAAATAATAAATTTATAAAAGAAAAAATTACTCTTTAATAACTAATTTTAATTTATTATGTTTCAAGTTTTCAAGTTTAGTTATTCCTTTTGTTCAAATATCTTTTAAAGCAAAGATGCAATTGTTGTTCTAAAGTCTTTAGGAAGATTAAAAAGATTAGTTGTTGGGGCTGGAACAACAGTGCCAAGTATAGGGCATTTGCCTTGCATGCAGCTGACCTGGATTCGATTCCCAGCTTCCCATATGGTTCCTGGAGCACCGCCAGGAGTGATTCCTGAGTGCATGAGCCAAGAGTAACCCCGGTGCATTGCCGGGTGTGACCCAAAAAGCAAAAAAAAAAAAAAATGATTAAGGGTTGATGGGCTCTTCCTTGACTATTGACACTCTGTTGATACGGCTTAAGTTCTTTCTTTTTTTAGTGTTTTCCAGTGCTCTTTAATTGAGAAGTAGGACACAGACTGCTTGCTCTTCTGGGTCTACTCTCACACTGGGATGATTCCCTTGGCTTCCCTTAGGGCTCCTAATGATGTGGCTGCTGGCCCCATTGGTCTGGAACTTAGGAACTTATTCAGTCTGTTGTTACTCCAACAAGGAACCATGGAGTACAAAGCATTTGCTACACAATATATCAGATAAATGTGTATTGTAATTAACCACTGCTTGATAACATACTGTTGCTTCATACTCATGTTCTTTCATTTTGTTATCTAATACATTTATGTTCTTAATTTTTTGTGTTTTTTCACTAATATAAAGTTCTACCAGCAGTGCATCCAGAATTCTGGGTCCAGCTCTGAGAATTCTGCCTTTATCTTGAAACACCAAGATTCAACTTTTACTATCAGTATTCTAATGCAGTGTGTCACTATCCAACCAAAGTTTATTTATGTTAAGCACTATAAGATTAACACTCTCAAATCTTCTCAGATAGGATCAACTCATTCAACAATAATGAGAGCTGTTTATATTGAGCACTACATTATAAATACCATAAGTAATGATCTATCTCCACTCTTCTTTTCCATAAAACATAGTTCCCAATTCTCAGATACACAGATGCATGGGTCTTTCAGGTCAACTAGACTGTGAGCTAATGAGTTTTTATGGTAATTTATAGTTGACTTCAGTACAATTTAGAGGCAGCATGCATTCTAAATTCTATCCTACCATGTTTCTAGGAAAACAAATGACGAGGTAATTTTTGTTATTGAAGTTTTTTTCTATTTTTTTCACATGAATATTCAACTTTCCCATAGCCATCTACTAAAGTCTATCATTTTCCAATTGTTCTTGGTACTCCTGTCAATGATTATTTTGTTTTGTGTACCTAGGAATTTATTTCTTTGTTTCCCATCCTCTTTGCCTATACATCTTCAGTCATATAAATATTCTACTTTTTTGATTACTAAAGCTTTGCAGTACTGTTTGAGTAGGATGCTCTGATTCCACCTGGTTCTGGTTTTTCTTGAGAAACTTTTTTTTTAGATGTAGCTGCTTTTACATTGTCCAATCACAAAAAATTACTTGGAAGTTTAAAATTTTGGAAAATAGTTAGGCTGTCCAAAACAATAGCATCCTAGAAACCTGGGTTTACTCATGGTTTTAAAAGGTTGCAATGTTCGGTGAATGGTTTTTGTTTTTTGTTTTTTGTTTTTTAATTTTATTGGATCACCATGAGATAGTTACAAGCTTTCATGTTTTGGTTATAATCACTCAATGATCCAACAACCCATCCTTCCACCAGTGCACATTCCCCACCACCAATATCCCCAGAATACCCCCTCTTTCCCACCCTCCCCCTGCCTCCATGGCAGACGTGATTCCCCATACATCTACTTTGGGGCATTATGGTTAGCAATACAGACCCTGAGAGGTTACCATGTTTGATCCTTTATCCACTTTCTAAACATGCAGTTATTGGTATGAGTAGAACTTCCATTTTTTGTTCATGACAATACCAGTAGTCGTATAGCTCTAGGAATTTTTAATTTTCTTCAATGCAATTCAATTTTTTTCATATACAGTGTACAAAATGTCTTTTCCAGTAGTAATATCTTTTCTGCCATATACTATTACATTTATTTCAATCTTTTCTAACATCCTTAATTTTTTGGTAATCTGTTAATTTTATCCTTTTAAAAGTTGCTCTTGGGGCTGGAGCAATGTACAGTGGAGAGGGCGTTTGTTTTTCATGTGGCTGACCTGGATTGGTCTTCCCAGAACCGCCTGGAGTAATCCTGAGCATTGCTGGGTGTGATCGAAAGAGGAAAAAAAATTGCTCTTAGTTTCACCAAACTTTTTTTTTTATTTTTATTAGTGAATTACTGGTTTTGGCATATTGAATGCACAACGATAGCTTGTGAGGCTCTGCCATGTGGGTGGAATACTCTTGATAGTTTGCCAGGCTCTCTGAGAGGAATAGAGGCTTTTAGGGTGGCCTCTAATCACCCTTGTAGGTGTTTCTATGGTTCAAACCATATTTGAACCCTATCAAATGTGGTATGGCAATTTTGGAAGATGGATATTAAGTGTTTTATAATGTGTCAGCACAAAGTGGCCACGTGGTCTGGAAAGCATCCTGGAGCGTGGCAGCAGCTGGGTAGTGGAGGTAGTGGAGTTAGTAGAGGTCTTTCAGTGAGGTATTTATCTGATTGCGGTAGGGGTAGGATGGGTCTTCTGTGCACAATCCAGTCCCTGGGTCTCTGGCAGTTGGTGGAAGCAGACAGGGCAGGGTAGTGTAGGGCTCCTGATTTTAATCCCTTCATCACCTATGGTTTGTGGGAGCAAGCAGAGAATTTCTGTCCCTGGGTCCGTTGAGCCTGGATACTAAGGTCTCAGAAATCCGCTTATCTTGTTCTGTAGGGCTTCAGTCATGCTTGAGTCTCGGCCCTACCATTCGGAAAGCGTTCTGGATCGTGGCGGCAGCTGGGTTGTGGAAGTAGTGGAGGTAGTGGAAGTAGTGCAGTAATTACAATGGTTCTCATTCCCCTGACCCTGAAGGCATCACCAATATGGCAGCGTTGAGAAGGAAGAGGAAGGAGAGGCTGATAAAATCTCAAGGCCAAACTAGGCTGCCAAAATGAAGGAAGACAAAAATGATTGTCTGTACTTTCAATGCACGTATACTAGCATTGGATGCACCCATAGAGGACCTGATGGTACAAGTGCGAAAGATCAAGTACGGCATCATTGGTCTAACTGAGACAAGAAGGCATCAATCACATCACGCTGTTCTTGACACTGGAGAAGAAGTGTTCCTCAGAACATACGAGAAAAGAGGCATCGGAGGCGTTGGTGTCCTTGTCAACATGAACTTGGCCATGAGCATTGATTCATTTGAATGCCTAACAACCCGAATCGGATGTTTACACTTGAATAGATGTGGCTCACTGCTGGCAGTTTCTATCTTCATTGACTACACACCAACATCCAATTATGATGAAGGAGAAATTGAGAAGTTCTACATGGAGCTGGAGAAGTTCTATAAAGAAGACCACATCTTCTACAAGATCATTGTGGGTGATTTTAATGCCAGAAGAACTCCACATCAGGACCCATGGCATAGAATGGAACGAACAGGGTGAGAGACTGTCTGAGTTCATTATGTTGACCAAGACCATCCATGGTAACTCACAGTTCCAGAAGGCTAATTCTAAACGTTGGACATGGGAGTCTCCCGGTGGATGGTTCCACAATGAAATAGACCACATCATATTCAATTGATGGTTTTGCCTGACTGATGTCACTGTTGTCCCAAAATTCCAAACGGGATCAGACCACCATCTCCTTCGTGCAAAATTCTACTTCACAGAGTGGGAAGAAAGAGCTGCAAAGTTTAAGAAGAGAACTCCCAGAATGACCACCAACTTGGAGCTCTTTGGCACTATTGCTGCAACATGGGAAGATGCCATTGTTGACAACATTGGTGAGGAATACAATCGACTGGTACAGCACCTCCATTATTCTGCGAGGAATGCCAAGAGAGATAGCCACAAAAAAAAGCCTGTCTTTGAAAACTCTTGAGCTTATTTGCTAACGTGGTTTGGCACATGCCTCAGGCAAACACAAGTGAATGTCTGAGCTTGCAAAGCAGTGCAGAGATGTGATCAAGGAAGACCTCAAAGAGAGAAGAGCAGAAGTGATGGTAGATGTGGCAGAAGCCGGGAAAAATATTCTTAACACCCACTTCTCCTTTGCCAACTACAAGACCAAGATGACTGCCCTCTGACATCCTGATGGATCTGTCACATCTTCCAGAAGGGCAATGCAGAAGATTATCCATAACTTCTATTCAGATCTCTTTGATAGCCATGTCCATCTGCCGACATACCAAATTCCACAGGATGAATATGTCATTCCCAATGTTCTCTCTTCCGAAATCCGACACACCATTTTGTTGGTAAAGAAACAAACAGTACCCGGCCCAGACAAGGTCAGACCTGAACACCTGAAGAAACTGCCATCAATACTCATCAATACGCTGGCTTGGCTCTTCACATGCTACCTGCCTGAATGCAAGGTTCCATCCCAATGGACAACAAGCAGGACTGTACTACTGTACAAGAAGAGATACACCCACGACATTGGCAACTATCGCCCAATCTGCATATTGTCTGTCATCTACGAGCTGTTCACTCGAGTCATCCTGAATAGGATTGGCAGAATACTAGATGAAGGACAAACATGCGAGCAAGCCAGGTTCCGACCATATCTGCATGATAATCAAGCTCATTGAGGTTTCTTGGGAGTTCCAGATGCCACTCTGTCTAACGTTCATTGATTTAAAGAAGGCCTTTGATTCTGTTGAGATGGAAGCAGTCATTGAAGCCCTAGCCAATCAGAGCATTCAAACTAAATACATCAGGATCCTCCGTGAGCTGTATTATCGATTCACTACCAGGATCTCACCATTCTATAAAGAAGTAATCATTGATGTCAAGAGAGGGGTTCGGCAGGGTGATACCATTTCACCGAAACTCTTCAGTGCCACCCTCGAGAACATCATGCGACGACTGGAATGGGAAAGCATGGGAGTGAAGATAGATGGTCGGCAACTACACCACCTCTGCTTTGCTGATGACATTGTTCTAATAACATCAAACATTAACTAAGCAGCACAAATGCTGGCCGACTTCAACCGTGAGTGTGGAAAGGTTGGACTACAGCTGAATCTTATGAAGATAATGTTTATGAGAAACAGCCTCGTTCTTGACGCTCCATTATCTCTCAATGGATTGATCATCTCCGAATGCAATAGTTATGTGTACCTAGGTTGAGAAGTCAACATGACAAATGACCTCGCACATGACTTGCGCAGGAGGAAGAGAGCAGCTTGGACCGCCTTCAAGAGCGTGGAAGAAATAACTAAGAGGACGAAGAACCTCTGCCTCTGGGCACATCTCTTTGATTACATGTCCTTCCTGCATTAACATACGCCTCTGAGACCTGGGCCCTAGGCAAACAGGATGAGAACGCTATTCAGGTCTCCCAAAGAGGAGTCAAAAGAGCTATGGTTGGAGTATCACGTTTCACTCAAATGAAAGAAAGAATCCGGACTTCTGACCTCAGTTGACAATCAAGAATCAGGGACTCTGTCTCATTTTCCAAGGCGTCAGAAATCAGATGGGCTGGACATGTAATGAGATTTGGAGACGACTGCTGAACTAGAGCCGTTACCGACTAGATTCCACGGGATGTCAAAAGACTGCGTGGCCACCCACCTACCAGATAGTTAGACTTCTTCATCAAGATCGTGAATGATCAGTTTGAGGCTCTTCATGTTCCTAGAACGAATAGATGCCATTTGGCTACACTAGCACATGACAGGGACAAATGAAGATGTTACTGGCGCCTGCTCGAGCAAATTGCCGATTAACGGGAAATCAAGTGATCAAGTGATTTATTAGTGAAACACCATGAGGTACAGTTGTAGACTTACAAATTTTTGTGCTTGGGTTTCAGTTACAATGATTGAGTACCCATCCCTCCACCAGTGCCAACCACCACTGATACCATTATCCCTCCAAACTTTTTCATTTTATTTTTTAAATTAAGTTTGAAAAGCCCCAATCTTTTATATAATTCTAGAGTTAAAATTGATAAGATAATAGGGCTCTAATATTAAAATTGATAAATACAAAAAATCAAAAATTTTATGTGAAATTTGTTATATCTCATCACAGTGTTGTTGTCCAAGTGTCTTTGTCTAAGAATTTACTAAACTATTGCTAGCTGAGCCTACTCTGTTATTATTTTTGTTTGTTGAGTTTAGTTGACTTCTATGTTACTTTCTCATCTAATTTGGTGTGTTCTTACTGGAATTTCAATATTGAGGATTTAGGAGGAGTCACATAGTTGTGTATCCGGCCACATGGTCCAGAGCCTCAATATCTATGACCTGGGACAATGAGTTGACATGGGGGTGGCTGTGGGTGGTGGGCTTTGTAAGTAAAGGAGTTTCAGGGATGATGGGAGGGAGGCTGCCCACCTCCACTCCAAGAAGACACCAAAGCTCTCAGCCTGGGCACCAGCTACCTGAAATTATTCATAGCTTGACATCTCTGCAGAGAACATTAGTGAACCAGAAGAGTTGAGTTGTTGATGTGTCTGTTTGTCAACCTTTTGTGATATTTCCTAGTGTCTAATTAATTTTATTTCATTATTAGTTCGTCGATTTTACCCTTATCTTTGATATTTCTTCTGCAAATATTGGTTTTAATTTTTACAGTATCTTGAGATGAAAAGTTATTTATTTAAGGTGTTTCTTTTACTTAATGTAGCATTCATCTCTACAACTTTAATTTTAGAACTATTTTTTTCCTCTGTCCATATATTCAGTATATTTTATTTCCATTTCTTTTCAGCTATGCTTTCATTTATTTTTGACACACTAGTTGTCTTGAGGTAGAGGTGTTGTTTAATTTTCATATAGTTGTGAAGTTCCAGAATTATTTCCATTAACTATATTTATTTTCATACCATTATGGTCAGAAAGATATTTAATACAATAACAATCTTTAAAATTTGTTAATATTTCTTTGTGAAGTAACACAAGATCAATCTTACATAATGGTTTGTGTTGGCTTGATAAACTTGGTTTTAAATGTTGGGTAGAATGCTATTTATTTGTATAAATTCATTGGTTTAAAGTATAATGAAAACCTGTCTATATTTTTTCTATTTGTAGGACGAATTGATCTACTGCAGAAAGTTGAGTTTTGAAGTTTACTACTATTATAGTATTTCTTTTTCTTTGTTCAGATTTATTAACCATTGTTTAATATATCTAAGTGCTCTAATCTTGGGAACATATCTATTCATAATTGCTTTATCTTTTTAATTTATTGCCTGTTTCTCATCATGCAATGATCTTACTTGTTTCTTGGTATAGATCTTGGCTTAGAGTGTAGCTATCCCTGCTCTATTAAATTTGTTTTTCTGGAGCAGCTTTTTCCAGCCATTCCTGCCTACATGCTTTCTTAAAAATAAGTGTATCAGGGAACTGGAGTGATAGTACAGTGGGCTGTGGCAGGACACTTGCCTTGCATTAAACCAACAGGGTTCTATTCCTAGCATCCCATAGGCCCCCTGAATCACTCCAGGAGTGATCTCTGAGCACAGAACCAGGAGTAACTAAAGCATTGCTAGGTGTCCCCCCAAGATAGATAGATAGATAGATAGATAGATAGATAGATAGATACTGGGATGCGTGGTGGTGGGAAGTGGGCACTGGTGGAGGGATGGTATTTGATCATTATATAATTGAAACCCAAGCACAAAAATGTGTAAGTCTGCAACTGTACCTCATGATGTCTCACTATTAAAAAAATTTTAATAAAAAAATTAAATGTGTCACTGCAAGACAGCATAACATTTAGATCTAACTTGTGCTTTTGTGTATCTATTAGCTGCTATACAACTTTTGATTTGAGAGTGTAATTCATTTATTCCTGAGGCAATTTTCTGTTCCTTTAAGGACTTGTTTTTTTATTTCACAATAAAAAATCAAAGAAGAAAAGTAAATTAAACAAAATTTTTGTAATACAAAAGAATCTTGCCTCTGTATCATAAAGACACTTGAGTATTGCTAGGATGAATCGCAGGACGTGAGCAATATTGCTTCCTCAGGCCCAGCGTACCAATGCCAGTAGTAACCTCAGGACACCGTGGGCACTACTTGTGAGACTTTCCTTCAAAATTAAATAAAACATGTATAAAAGTATGTGAAATCCTGTGAGTTTATGTATTTATTAACTTTTCAAATAAACTGAACAAACTAAGTTAGAAATATGTCATATAATATTATTATTACTTCTTATATGACATTCTATTCTCTTTTTTGTATATTTTTTATCATTTTCTCTTTCTGTAACTCTTTATTATATACATATACTTGTTCTTTGTCATATGTTCCCATATACATAATTCCATGAAATACACATTTCAAAAATATGTTCAGAGTGGTGAAATGGTAAGTTTAATTTTGCAAGTGTTTTCTAAAAGATTGGAATTTTACACTTACGTATTTTTACTGTTATTTTGTAATGCAAGATAATTGAAACACAAGTACTATAGCTATTAAAATTTTAAGTCAAAGTCATACCCTAGGGAAAGTAATTTTAAAACTTTTTGTGTTGTGATTTTATTCATGTTTCATAAACTAATTAAAATAGTTTTCTCAAAAGATCAAAAGAGTCTTTACTCTGACTCAAGTCCTCCGAGACATCAGAATCAGGACCTAGTCACATGTGTGGTGCATCCTCAAAGGGGTTAGAGATGCTATTTATTGGTGGAATCTGGTTGTTGTAAAACTCTTTGATGCTCGGAAGTCTCAGTTATGCTTATGAATCGTTTTTTTCCTGAGATTGAGGTAAGTTCGTTATTCTCATGTACTTGCATTTTTTCCCATAAGAATCATGGGTGCTTAAGGTGTGATTGATTTGGAAATTTAGTATTTCATCTTGACAGTAATAAGAGATGACCAATTTTTTAGGGACTAAACTTTATGACAAGAAATGTTTCTCCAGCTGTAAAATAAATTCAAAACTACCTCCTAATTTGTCAAAGATATGGAATTCAAGACAATTGAGGGTTCTTATGGGAGGAAAACAGAATTTTGGGGATACTCAGTAATGAATAGTTAGAACTTTCATAATGAATGGCCTTTGTGAGCAAATGAAATGTACTAAAGTCTAGGTGTTGTCTAAGTCTAAGATATTGAGAGAAATCCTTAGAAGGGCTTCCTTGGATTGATCTGCCTGTGCAACTCCTTTACCAGGTGCTATGTTTTATGAATGAGTTCAAGAATGAAAATTCATCTCTCACAAAGAGGTTCCCCCTCACAGATAAGGTACTTCTGTCCAGACAGATCTCTTAATTAAAGACTAACTTTCTGAAATAGTATTTGTTCTATCTCTTCCATAAGATACTATTAAGAAAGCATTTTTTATGTCATCACAACTTGTTTCATCTAATAAAGCCCAGTTTTGTATTACTCAAGATTAGAGTTAGAAAATTATATCAGATAAAATTTATTAAAAATGGACTCAAAGTCAAGCTTGGATTTGAATTTTGATTCCAACTTTAAATTTTTATCAACTCACAGTTTATTGAGTCCTACTTAACTTGCAGTTCTTGTATATAAAATAAATATAATAACATCTATGCTAGTAGATTTGTTACTATACATTTAAATAAAAATTAACACCTATTAAAATTTAGTTCTATAAATGAGAAGATGTTTCTGTTAGTCAATGTATTCCTATAAATTAGAGTGATACCATAGCACTATCCTCCCGTTCATCGATTTGCTTGAGCGGGCCCAGTAACATTGTAAGACTTGTAGCTACTGTGTTTGGAATATTGAATACCCCATAGGTAGCTTTGCCGTGTAGCTCTGATACTCTCGGTAGCTTGCCAGGCTCTCTCAGAGGGGCAGAGGAATCAAACTCAGGTTGGCCAGGTCAGCCGTGTGCAAGGCAAACGCCCTATCCGCTGTACTATCCCTCCTGCAAAATAATTATAAGCATAGTAAAAAGAGTATTATTTACTGAAACTGGAAAAAAATAATACTGATTGTATATGATTTAATAAATGTGGATTCATTTTTTTAGTTTTATAATGGTTCTAGAGGCCCGAGAGTTTTGCACAGTGATTAGCTTTAGTTTTAAGTCTTGTTCTTTTTCCATTGATATAATATCGAAGTATTAATTTTATGATCCTGTCACTTTTAGAACCTTTTGCCTACCTTTGAAGGAAGTAACACTGAAGATTGTGTCCCTTGCATACCAAGTCTCTTTGTAAATGTTCCAATGGCAGATATCAATTAACAACAGCTAGTAGGATACTTGCAGCGATTTAATTGGTTGATATACACTTGGACCCCATCACTGGACTTAGAGCTTTATTTTCTCTAAAATATGAAAATGTTTTTTTAATCTATTTAAGGTATAAACTGCTAAGAGTCTTCTAAAGTTGACTTATTAGTCACACAATGTAAGCCAGGTTTTTAAAATCTTGTAATTCTTTCACTAAATTTTTAAAATTTAATCATAACATGCTTGAAGTTCACATTAGCACCTGAATTACATAAGGCATGAAGATACATTAGATTTCTCATGTTAATGAAAATAAATTTGATCTCCTGAGATGCTTAATAGTGGGAAATGATCAATGATAATAAAGCAATAACAATAATAACATTGCTTCCGTTTAATGTGTGTTCACTAGTTTCAATGTGTCATAGAAAGCATTTTATTGAATACTGACAATTTTCTGAGTTTGACATCGTATTTTGCATAGCATTTGAGAATGAGAAAATTGAGGCATAATAAGTCAAACAGCCTTCTGTAAAAAGAATCAAAGTAAACAAAAAAATGAAAGAAGCAAAAATTAAATATGAAATGAAACAATGTGATTTAAAGAAAACATAATCAATACTACCAATTAAAAGAATCATGGGTGATTTTTTTCACTTACTTTCCAAGTTTTCACTCAACTTGTTTTCTTGTCCAGGAAACAACCATATCTAAAGAATGTAAAATGCTCACCTCCTCTCAGTCATTATGTCAAAAGTCAACAGATCCAGCCTGACACCTGAATATTTCATTTTAAATGGGATCCCTGGTTTGGAAGAAGCACATGTCTGGATCTCCCTGCCCTTCTGCTTCATGTACATCATTGCTGTTGTGGGGAACTGTGGACTCATCTACCTCATTCGTCATGAGGAGGCCCTGCACAGACCCATGTACTACTTCCTGGCACTGCTTGCCTTCACAGATGTCACCCTGTGCACCTCCACTGTACCCAATATGCTGTGCATATTCTGGTTTGACCTTAAGGAGATTGACTTTCATGCTTGCCTGGCCCAGATGTTTTTTGTTCACATGTTGACTGGGATGGAGTCTGGGGTGCTCATGCTCATGGCCCTGGACCGTTATGTGGCCATCTGCTACCCCTTACGCTATGCCACCATCCTGACCAACTCTGTCATTGCCAAGGCTGGCCTTGTCACCTTCTTGAGGAGTGTAATGCTCATTATTCCCTTCACGTTCCTCACAAAACGTCTGCCTTATTGCAGGGGTAATTTCATTCCCCACACTTATTGTGACCACATGTCAGTGGCCAAGGTGTCCTGTGGCAATTTCAGGGTCAATGCTATCTATGGTCTCATGGTTGCCCTTCTAATCGGTGTGTTTGATATCTGTTGTATATCTGTATCATACACCATGATTTTGCGGGCAGTGGTGAGTTTATCATCTGCAGATGCTCGTCACAAAGCCTTTAGTACTTGTACATCTCATATATGTGCCATTGTGATCACCTATGTCCCAGCTTTTTTCACTTTTTTCACTCATCGTTTTGGAGGACACAGTATCCCTCACCATATCCACATTATTATAGCCAATCTCTATCTGCTAATGCCCCCTACAATGAACCCCATTGTTTATGGAGTAAAGACCAAACAGATTCGAGAAGGCGTGATAAAATTTTTATTTGGAGACAAGGCTATCATTACTCAAGAAAAATCATGAAATAGGGATATTTCTGATAGAGGATATAAAAGCAACAGTCAGAAATGCATTTATGAAAGATGTGATAAAATGGTATAAATGTCTGATGCTCTTCAATATGTAGGTTTTATAAAGACATTGTAAAATATACTGTGAAATATTTTATCTGTGTAAATATCTGCCAAATATGAGAAAGTAGAATAAAGAAAATCAGATAGGCTGGACACATAATGCGATTTGGACATGACCACTGGACTAGAGCCAATACTAACTGGATTCCATGGGACATCAAAAGATTGTGTAGCTGTCCACCTATGAGATGGTCAGACTTCTTCATCAAGACCCTAAATGAACAGTTTGAGGCTCTTTGTATTCCTGAAGTGAGCAGACGTCATTGGGCTACACTAGCACGCGATAGGGACGAATGAAGACATTACTGGTGCCTGCTTGAGCAAATCAATGAATAATGGGATGTCAAGTGATCAAGTGATTCTTAAATAAATTTATTATTTCTTAAATGAATATTTATATATTTTTCTTAAATAAATATTGATATATTCACATGTCTAGTAAGAACAGAGAGTTAATATAGTGAGGGATGTAGGCCAGCTGTCCATGGCTGATGCACTGTGTGTCAGAAGAGGAAGCAGTAGTGACATGAGGCCAGTACATTCTCCACAGAAAGTACATACTTAAATCAAGTATGGGCAAATGTCAGCCTAGTGCTGAAATGTTTTCCAATATTTTTCAAGACAAATTAGGTTTGGCTATTTTGTGAACCACCTTCAGTTTTAATTATAGACTAGGATATTTTGATATGCTACATTTTATTTAACACATGCCTAGTCTAGGAGTTTTATTTTTCATATATATTAAGTTTGGAACATATAAAAACTATAAAACTTACTTATAGTTTAAAAAGTATAATTGTTATGTTATCAGTCAAATAGCTCCCAAATGATTAAATTACTAGTATATGTTGTAATTCATTAAATCTTTCATTCAATTTGGGAGATGATTACTTCAGTCATATTATTGACCATGCTTAGATTTAATGATAGAGGCTGATGATTCAATCCCTGAGTCAGTGTACTCAATCTAGATTCTGACCACCAAATACAGATGAGACAAAAACAGCAAAGAAAATCAATGATAAGTTAAAATTCTGCATGCAATTTGAAGAAAGCAAAGTATAAGTAGTAAGGAGTTGGGGAAAACTGAGTTATGGATTCAGAAACTATAAAACTTTAAATCTTTTTTCCCCATGAATTTGTTTGAGGGATAGGGAGACACACCCAGCATTATTAAGGGCTATTCCTGGATCTGTGCTCAGAAGTGACCCTTGCCAGTGCAGAGATGACCATATGTGATGCTGGGGAATTTGAAACAGGGTCAGCAGGATGCAGATGCTTGCCTCACCTTAGCCCCTGTATCTCTGGCCATGCCTTTTTATTTTAAGACCTTGAGGGAATAACCAATAAAAGGGACTAACTAATAAAAATAGATTACTTATATTTATCAAGAATTTTTTAAAATGAAACTTGCACTGATATTAATCTGGCTAAAAATGGTTGAGTGCAAAGTTAAAAACAGCATAATTTTAATATTTAGCCAGTTAACAAATTGTAGTTGGTATTATTATTATGTCTTATGAGTTTACATATGACTAATTCCAAACATTAAACTGTGACTAAAAGTTATTTTAATTGTCAGACAATAGAAAGTCAGTTTTATATGAGAAAAATTTCATTGAGTTCCCATAGACATGACATTAATGTAGGTAAACAGAATTTCTGGATATCATCTGTGTCATTGTCTACATATCATGACATATTATGCATCAAAAATGATTAATACCAAGAGACTGATTCTAGCCTAGCTGAGGACATAAAGAGCAATAACATAATTATAATGAAATAATAATCAGGTGATCATACAAAATATGATCACAATATTAATGCAAACTTAATAATTATGAACAATCCTTAAAGAACATGAAAATAAATATTTTATAGAGTCAGTAGTACACGAGATAAATCTTGAATAATGTTTGTATTTTAAGAGAAAATATGGGAATTATTCTGAGGAAAAAGAAAAAGAAAATTCTGCAAAATATTGGACTAAACAAAGGTTCCAAGTTTGGTACTACAAATGTTTTCTCATGATTGCGGTCAAAAGAAAAAGAAGAGCAAAATTAAAGCATAGAAAGATAGAGACTCTGTTTACAAGTTCCTTGTGAGATTCTACCTGACCTCTATACATATCCAGAAATGCTCATCAACATTGAGAAATACAAAGTGATTCAGAATTTTCTTGACCTTAAAAGTTATAGCTGGAGCAAAATCAAAGCGGTAGGGCATTTGCCTTGCACGCAGCCAACATGGCCGACCCGAGTTCGATTCCTCCGCCCCTCTCGGAGAGCCTGGCAAGCTACGGAGAGTATCTTGCCCGCACAACAGAGCCTGGCAAACTCCCCATGACGTATTCAATATGCCAAACACAGTAACAGCAAAGTCTCCAATGGAGACGTTACTGGGCCCACTCAAGCAAATCGAGCAAAAGTTATATAACTATCTTGAAGCAAATTGTCAAAATAACCTCTGTTGCTTAAAACCTTTCTATTACCTCAAAATATCTTCTTTTTTCCCCAAAGAATTTTTTTCCATTCTATATTTTTCAGACAATTTACCATTTCTTGCCACTATCATTCTTGTAGAATATGTTTTTCTTCCTTCATACTTATTTTAAAAGGCTTAAATATTTCTTTTTCAAGAAAAAGATTGTTTTCAAAGACCCAAGGGGTTAATGAAGGTATCGGGGGTGCATGTCTTGAACAAGCAAGACTGAGTGCGGTATGTGGCTTCACAACCATCTCTTGGTGTTTCCTTGGTGGCAAGCAACAAAGGAAACACTTGATACTCTTCATGTCTATCGATTTTTAAGTAAATTTCATGACGTCATCTCTCCTGACAGCTGCATAGTATTCCATTGTGTAGATGTACCAAAGTTTCTTTAAGCAGTCATCTGTTTAGGGCACTAGGGTTGTTTCCAGATTTTGGCTATTGTGAACAGTGCTGCAATGAGCATATAGGTACAGATGTCATTTCTACTCTGCTTTATTGCATCCTCCAGATATATTCCCGAGGTAGTATTGTGGGGTCATATGGAAGCTCAATTTCTGGTTATTGAAGGACTGTCCATATTATTTTCCAGAAAGGCTGAACTAGTGGGCATTCCTACCAACAGTGAAAGAGTGTCCCTTTCCCCCCCCCACATCCACTCCAGCACTGGTTGCTTTTGTTCTTTTGAATGTGTGCCAGTCTCTGTGGTGTGAGATGTTATCTCACTGTTGTTTTGATTTGCATCTCCCTGATGACCAGTGATGTGGAGCATTTTTTCATGTGTCTTTTGGTCAATTGTATTTCTTTTTTGAGGAAACTTCTGTTCATTTCGTCTCCCCATATTTTGATAGGGTTGGAGGTTTTTATCTTGTACAATTCTACTAGTGTCTTGTATATCCTGGATATGAAACAGCACTGACCATGCAAGTGGAAGCAAACATAAACAAATGGGACTACATCAAACTAAGAAGTTTCTTCATTTCAAAAGAAACAGTGACCAAAGTACAGAAAAAGACCACGTAATGGGAAAGAATATTTACCCAATACCCAGCTACAGTAGTTCTTAAGCCTACCCACAATCACACAATGTACAGTCATCCATTTCCTACTTCTTGATGTATAGGTCTGAAACTGTCCTCTTCTGGGATGTATTTTGCTTAATGTTCACACCCATCAGTGCTCAGGTGCTTCTCCAGGCAGGGTGCTCAGGGATTGCTCCTGGCATGCTCAGGGTACCGGGTGGTCTAGGGATCAAATACAGGCTTTCAGGAGGCAAATCTTGTACTCCTGTCCCTGGAGCTGTGGTGGCCTCATGTTTGTGTTAGGGTCCACCTAAGCCCACCTACCTGGAATGACTACCAACTTCAGCAGTTGGGGGACCAATAGTGGAGAGAAGGAAATCACTGAATTCCAGATCCAGAAAAGGCAGTCAATCCTGATACATAGTCCCTAATTGCCCTAGGGCCCACCAAACAGGGAATAGGTCAATTGACAGTTGGGGTTAGGAATAAAAAGGGGCTTGGAGGTGTAGGGTCTCACTTGATCTCTGGGGAAAAGACCCTGGTCAGTTGATTGATCAGTATCTGGACTCTGTGCTTGGCACGAAATAAAGCTCTGTTGAACTTTCACATTTGTGCTGTACTCGTTCCTTAGATCACAGACCCTAACAGTTTGAATGTCCACATGCTGCTTCTCTTGAAAACCATCATGCAAAGAGAACCCTGAGCTAGCACTCTTTCCAGATAGCCAACTCTTGGCTGCCCACAGAGGGAGAGACAGGGCTGATATTTCAGATTCAGAAGGCTTCAAAGCTCCTATCAGTACGTTCTTTATAATGGTTTTACACTTCAGCAGATGTTAGAATGAAAATGTTAAAAACACATATTGAGAAGGCAGGAATGTAGTGCAGGGGTTAAGGTTAGGGATCTCTGATGATGAATTTTGGGATTGATAAAGTAATAAACTGAACTATGGCAAGGTGGGAAGGGACAGGGCATAGAACAGTGCACTTTCTCTCTGAGGACGCTCCTTGCCTACTGTTGAGCTGGACATTCAGAGTCATGTTGGGGAAGGGGGAGTTGGGGAAAGGGGAGTGCTGGGGCTCCTGGGGTGGGGGTGGGGGAGCTTCCCTCAGACCCAACTGCTGCATGAGCACAAGTGGGTGCAGCCTCCATTTTGATGTCACTATTGTCTGGGCTGTAGGACGTGGAAACCAGTGGTCCCAGGGGAGTTTGGAATTCTCACTGGCCAATGGGGTTGCAGAACGTGGACTACATCCATGAGCCCCCCTCTATAAATGCGTGGCCTCAGCCTTTTGTGGCACCCTCTCTTAGCACCACTGTCCATGAGGAGAAATCCTCATGGACAACCGGAATGGTGAGATAAGGCCCGACCCCCATTCCTGATGGAGATCTATGAGAAGAAAAAGTTATAGCTGGCTAGAGTGAGGAAAATCGTAAGAAAATAGTGCTGAAACCTGGTTCCCGGGTCTAGCCCCAGGCCCTATGATGACCCATCAGTGGCCAGTGTGTGTGTGGCCACTGGCTGATAAGTCCCTGGGCCCTTTCCAAATCCACCCAAGTCTTAAGCAAGTCTCACCCAGCAGCTTCTGCCCTCCTAGGACTCCTGGGGACTCTGGCCCAGTAACCCCTAGGGCTTCCCTCCTCAGGACAAACACCATCCTCCTGCCCACAGGGTTCCTCTCATGGAGACGAGTACAAGAGGGCTTTCATCAATGGGATGTGAATAAGCAGGTTCAAGTAGGTGTTGCCGCCCGCTCCTCTCTGGAAAGAAAGATGGCGGCCGCACGGGAGCCTTGTGGAAAGCGGGTTTGAGCCGGGCTCGGGGGAGCGGCGGGGACCTCATGGGAAGGGGGGCTTTGTGGGCCGTCCCCCACGCCCCACCGAGGTCGCCAGCTGCCCCCCACGAGCGGCTCTCCGGCACGGCCACGGCCCCGGAGGCACAAGGACTTAGCACAGAGAACCAGCCGCTTGGAGCAGAAAAGCAAATGGACTTGTGTTGATCCGCGCCACCAAGCCTGCCCGGAGGGGGGAGGGCGTTGCCAGCCCGCCCGCTCCTCTCTGGAAAGAAAGATGGCGGCCGCACGGGAGCCTTGTGGAAAGCGGGTTTGAGCCGGGCTCGGGGGAGCGGCGGGGACCTCATGGGAAGGGGGGCTTTGTGGGCCGTCCCCCACGCCCCACCGAGGTCGCCAGCTGCCCCCCACGAGCGGCTCTCCGGCACGGCCACGACTCCAGGGCACAGAAATCAATCTCTTAACTAGCTAACTTTTAATAGAAATTCTTACAGGGTCAATAAGAAAAATAGCAGAAATTCAAAACCGCGCGGCCGCTATTGCGGCCGCGCGACATCATTTTATTCTTAAACCAAGTTGTAGAAAGCAAATCATCTCACAACACTGTTTCAGCATGTCTGATTGGGGGGGGGGTCGTAAACTCTAAACAATAATTGTGCATCTTCTATCGAAATAATCTATCTAGTCAAAGTAGATAGAGTATTAACTAGAACTCATCTGTCTCACAAGAATTGGGAGGGGTGGGAGGTGGGGTCTATTGGGGTTCGGGATTAAAAATGAGTATTGGTAAAGGGAAATGTGTTCGGTATCTACATGACTGAGACCTAAACCCGAAAGCTCTGTAACTTTTCCCACAGTGATTCAATTAATAAATAAATTAAAAAAAAAAAAAAAAAAAAGAAAAAAAAAAAAAAAAAAAGAAAAAAAAAAAAAAAAAAAAAAAAAAAAAAAAAAAGTAGGTGTTGCTTTGCTTTTCTGCAGCTCAACCAATTTGAGGTCAAACAAAATTTGGTCCCAAGACAGAGGCAGGAGGAGAATAACAACTGTGGAGAGTGGCCAGGACACCACCACCTCCCAGGCCTGCCTACTGCCTACTGGGGTAAGTCCTGCCCTGCACAACATCCCAAGGATATCAAGCATCAAGGGGTGCTGCTTGCATGTTTAGGAACGTGGAAGGAGGGGGGCACCCACCAAAACTCTGGTCCTGGTTTTCCACATGCTTGGGCTCTGCTTGGCCTAACATGGGGCATACTGCCTCAGCCCTGGGCATGAGTGTTTCACTTGAATGAGCAAGTTTGGCCTTTGAGGTTGAGTTAGGACACAGTGGGAAGGAGCATCCCTCAGATACCAGCATGCTAGGTGGCTTTGTGTCTCTTCTCTGTGACATGGTTTTGTGTCTCCTCTCGCTGACAGTGGCTGCCAGGGCCTTGAATACCTCTCCAGAATGACCTCCCATCCCAAATAAATGAATAAGTCAATTAGAAGTCAGTGAGTCTGTTTTTTAAAAAATATATATATATAAAAAGAGATGTTGATAACTTTTATAGAGGAGAAAGACATTAAACAGTAATATAGAAATATAGGAGACTGACAAGTAAAGAAAGCAACATTGTTCTAAGGTTATCACATTTGTGAAGTGGAAAATACCAGGTGGAAAGTGAGACATTTAGAATGAAAAGTAGAAAGTATAAAATATCTAGCATGATGCAAAATGGTACAATTTGATTCTAGGATTTCTTTTAAAACTGAGGATGTGTCTTAAATTACCTTGAGCAATTATTTAAAATATAATGAATTGGCTGGAGCAATAGCACAATGGTAGGGCGTTCGCTTTACAAGCGGCCAACATGGCCGACCCAAGTTCGATTCCTCCGCCCCTCTTGGAGAGCCCAGCAAGCTACCGAGAGTATCTCGCCCGCGCGGCAGAGCCTGGCAAGCTACCCGTGATGTATTCGATATGCCAAACACAGTAACAACAAGTCTCATGATGGAGACGTTACTGGGCCCGCTCGAGCAAATCGATGAACAACGGGAGGACCGTGACCGAATTGATAAGAGGTGTAATACTATAGAAACCACTTACAAATAAATCATTTATATGAGCTGGAGAGATTGTAAAGCAGGTAAGGTGCTTGCCTTGCGCATGGCTGACCCGAGTTCAATCCCAGGCACCACATTTGGTCCCCTGAATACTGCAGGAGTGATCTCTGAGTGCAGAGCCAGAAGGAAGACTGGGGCAATATCGAGTGTGGTCAAAAACAAACAAACAAACAAAAACCTTAGCTATTGGGCTAGAGCAATAGTACAGTGCTAGGGCGCTTGCCTTGCACAAAGCCAAGTTGGATTTAATTCCAGGCAGCTCCCATGATCCCACAAGCCTACCAGATAATTCCTGGGCTTAGACCCAGGAGTAAGTCTTGAGCACCACCAGGTGACCGCCCCAAACCCCAAAATAAATAAAAATTAAAAAGAAAGAAATATATAGCTAAGAAATCAGTGCAAGTGGAGTTCATGCCCAATTCAAGCAGCTAATCAGTGGCTGAATAAATAGCAGTACTCCTACATTAAAAAATATAAATCAGTGCAAGAAATAAATATAACTGCACAGGGACATCACACCTACTCAGTGCTATTTCCTGTGTGAAATATGGGGAATCATATGATTCTAGGATTCCTATATATAAAGATGTACTTGAGAACTTTGAGCTATTACCTCATCCCAATAATGTAATAGTTCAATATGTTCATTAATTCACAAAATCCTATGAAGCAGCAAAGGAACAGGAAAAATGAAGGTGGAATATAGATAGTAGGATGATAACTTAATCAGACCAATGAATATATTGAAAGAAAATAATAATAATACTCAAAATTATTAAAAGACCAAGACCCAACTATAAAGTTGTCCACAAAAAAATGTAAAATTCTATTTTGCACACAAATATGAGAATAGAATGAAAGTAAAAGAATGAATAAAGAAAAACAGTATAAATAATGAAGTAATGGGGTTATTACACAAATACTTACAAATAATTATTATGCAACTGTAATAATTCCATAAATTACATCCAACATAGATGTAAAGAAGGATATTACTTAATGATAAAAAGGACAATGCAATTCATTAATAAGGCATGGAAACCATAAATATTATATATAACAAGGTCACACTTGATAAAGCAAAGCCAATGCAACTGAAGAATACTATTAAGGTAAAATTTAATACCTCTTTACAAGTAATTAATAGAACAAGTGGAATATAAACTATCTCATTAATACTATTGACCATCTTTACATAACATCTATTGTTATAGCAATACACCAGTAAAATATTATGTTTTCTGATTATGCTACAGTTTATTTACCATTCATCAACTGATGGATTGTCTTAGTTGCTGCTAAGTTTTGACAATTGTGAATGAAGTGCTATAAACACTAGCACTGAGGTTTTTTTTTTTTTTTGCATGGACATAATTTTAAGTTCCCTTGGTTAAATATCATGAATCCAATTGTTGGATCATATGCTAAGAGTATAATCATTTTGAACAAAACCACCAACTTTCTTTCAATGTAGTTATATAGTTATGGTATTTTGTATTTCTAAAAGCCAGTAATGAGAGTTCATCAGCATCCTTGTCCACTATTGATGTTGTCATTGTCCTTAACTATTTTTATTCCTATGGGTTTGTAACTTGCATGTTTCTTGGTTTGGTTTTGGGTCACATCTGGTGATACTCAGAGGTCACTCCTTTTCTGTACTCAGGAATCACTCCTGGAGGTGCTCGGGAAACCATATGGCATGTCAGAGATCAAACCAGTGGTGGACACATGTAAAGCAAGCAGTGCCTCACCCACTGTATTATTTCTCCAGTCTTGGTCACTGAGATGTTTAACTTACATTAACCCAATTCCCCTAAGCATCTTCTAATATGCTTTTTTCCACCTATATCTTCTTTGAGAAGATACTTATTAAGACCTTTGACCAAATTTTTAATTTTAATTTTAATCTGGTTATGTGTTTTTATTGAGTATTAAGAATCTTTGAAATATTTTTATAGGAATACCATAGAAGTATCTTTTGCAAGTATTCTCTCCCCCTTCCCTCATTCCATGGCTTATCTTCTTGCTTTCTTGACAATCTTTTTCTCAGAGCATAAATTTTTGATTTTTATGAAACCTAGTGTTTAATTATATCTTTCATGGATCATATTTTTATGATGTAACTAAAAAGACATCAACATAAGGTGTCTAGGTTTTCCCTATGATACATATCATCAGTGGTTCATTTTGAGTTTACTTCAATGAAAGGCAAAGATTTAATAAAACATTTAATTGAAAAGATCAATAAAATCAGTAAAAATCCTATTAATGAAAATAAAGTAAAAGAAAACACTGGGTATTTATATTTTAAAAAATGGTTATCCGCCCAGTCTTCTTCCTCCCCCAGGTCAGTCATTACGATATCCCTGGGATTTGGCTTTCTCCGCGTACCCGCCCCAGGTGTCCTCTAGGACCCTGGGATGCACACCATCACTGAGCTTCTTCCTGTCCGTCCCCAACGCTGTGTCCAGTGTTTCTTCCTCCCCCAGGATGAACCCCCACACACACAACAAGTAGCTGTAGGGGGTGTGGTTTCTTCAGAAGTGGGCGTGGTTCTTCAGAAGTGGGTGTGGCCTAATTTGGGGCCTGCTGCTGCTAAAACGGCTGCAGGTAATTTACTCATACCCAGCAATCTCCTGTAACATCTCATCTCCATACCTCCAAACCAAGATGTAGAAACAACGCAAATCCCCAACACAAGAGAAGGATGATGAAAAGAGAAGCCTCAGTAGGTGCTACTCACCTAAGGGACCTCTCTGAGAAAGAATTCAGATATGAGGTAATGAGCCATTCAATGAGCTCAATGAAACAGTGAGACAGATATCCAGTAAATTAAAGGAGGACATAAGAGAAACCTTTGAGAAAATACAGGAAGAAATGTGAGCAGAAATTGAAAAGCTATGCACAGAAATGTCACGAATAAAAGATTCTGTAGATGAAATAAAAAAACTCAGTCTGTGCCCTCAACAGTAGAATGGCCACAGCTTAAGACAGAATCAGTGAGTTGGAAGATCAGCTCCACAAAGCCTACAGGCAACAACAAACAATGGCAAGAGACCTCAAAATAGCTCTAGAGCGAATCAGAGTCCCAGGAGATGATTCCAAGAGAAACAGCATTAGAATCATTGGAGTACCAGAAGATCAGGGAAACAACCCCAGTAAAAAAGCCAAGGTTAAACAAATCATTGCTGAAAAGTTCCCAGAGCTGGAAATGCAGTCATTCAGATTCAAGGAGCCTGAAGGGTGCCAGGAAAAAGAGACCCTAACAGAAACAATCCAAGACATATCATAGTTAGATTGACAGATGCTGTGATAGAGACACAATACTGCAAGCAGCAAGGTCAAAGAAGGAAATCACATACAAAGGAGTGCCCTATAGATTCACAGCAGATGAATCAGAGGAAACCCTCCAATCCCGAAGGCAATGGTGGGGTATAGTGAAAAAACTCACTGAAATGAATGCTTCACCAAGAATACTCTATCCGGCTAAACTCTCACACAAACTTGAAGGAACGGTACACTTTTCTGGATAAACAGCAGCTCAGGAACTTCACAGACTCAAAACCAAACCTAAAAGAAGGGCTAAGGGGGCTACTATAAGACAAGATAAACCCTACAAGCACAACAAACCCTTACAAAAAGATGACAAAAAACCCTATAACAATAATCTCTCAACATTGATAGTCTAAATTTACCAATTAAGAGTCATGGAGTCACAAAATGGATTGAGAGACAGAACCCAACATTCTGCTGCCTACAAGAAACTCATCCGAACAGTCAGAAAAAAAAACACAGACTCAAAGTTAAAGGATGGAAAACAATCCTGCAAGCAAATAGCTCCTCAAAAAAGCTGGGGTGACAATACAAGTATCTAACAACATAAATTTCAGGTTGAAAAAGATTAGAAGAGACAGCGAAGGCCATTTTCAATTCATCAAGAGATACGTACAACAGGAAGAAATCACACTCTTAAATGTATACACACCTAATGAGGGAACAGCTAAATATTTAAAACAACTGCTAACAGATTTTCAGGAGGACATTGCTAGCAACACAATAGTAGCAGGAGACTTTAATATCGCCTTCACCTCTGGATAGATCAACAAGAACAAAACTCAACAAGGAAACATTGGCTCTGAAAGAAGAAATAGAAGAAAGAGGGCTTATAGACCTATACAGGGCTTTGCACACCAAAAAAAAATACACATTCTTTTCAGTGCACATGGAACATATTCCAAAAGAGACCATGTACTAGGCAACAAAACAGACCTCATTAGAATCAGGAAGATAGAAGTAGTATCAACAATCTTTTCAGATCACGATGCACTGAAGATAGAAGTGAATCACAACAGACATGGAGAACCAAATAAAACACCTGGAAATTAAACAACTCAATGTTGAACAACGAGTGGGTCAGGAAGGAGGTCAAGGAAAAAATTAAAAGATACCTGGAAACAAATGAGAATGAAGACACGAGTTACCAGACTCTATGGGAGGCAGCTAAAGCCATGTTAAGGGGAAAATTTATAGCTCGGCAAGCATTTCTCAGGAAGGAAGAAAGGGCCCACATAAACAACTTGACCACACAGCTCAAGATCTTAGAAAAGGACCAACAAAAGGAGCCCAAATCAGGCAAAAGGTAAGAGATCATAAAATTTAGAGCAGAAATCAATGACATGGAAACCAAAAAAACAATCCAAAAGATCAATGAAACCAAGAACTGATTCTTTGAGAAAATAAACAAGATATATAAACCACTAGCAAGACTCACAAAGAAAGAGCGAGAACCCTAATAAATTGAATCAGAAATGAGAAAAGGAATATTGCAACAGAAACCAAAGAAATCCAAAAGATCATCAGCGACAATTTTGAAAGTATGCCATGAAACAAGAGAACCTAGAAGAAATGGATAAATTCCTGGATTCCTATAATCTGTTAAGCCTGAATGAAGAAGATCTAGAGCACCTGAATAGTCCTATTAACATCAAGAAAATTGAAACTGTAATCAAAAGTCTTCCCAAAAACAAAAGCACAGGTCCAGACGGATTCACTAGCAAATTTTTCCAAACATTTAAAAAGGACCTATTGCCCGTTCTTCTCAAGCTTTTCCAGGAAATTGAAGAAAAGAAACTCTCCCAAACAGTTTCTATTAAGAACTTATCTCTCTAATACCAAAGGGAAACAAAGACACCATAAAAAAAGAAAACTACAGGCCGATATCTCCGATGAACATGGATGTGAAGATTCTCAACAAAATACTAGCAAATAGAATTCAGCAACTCATCAAAAAGACCATACACCATGACTAAGTGGGATTCATTCCTGGGATACAAGGATGTTTTAACATTCAGAAATCAATCAACATAATCCATCATATCAACAAATAAAAGATAAAAACCATATGATTATATCAATAGATGCAGAGAAAGCATTTGACAAATCCAGCACCCGTTTATGATGAAAACCCTCGCCAAAATGGGTACAGAAGGGACTTTCCTCAATGTAGTTAAAGCCATCTACCACAAGCCTACAGAAAGCATCATCCTCAATGGGGAAAAACTGAGAGCCTTCCCTCTAAGATCAGGGACAATACAAGAATGCCCACTCTCTCCACTGCTGTTCAATATAGTACTGGAAGTACTTGCAATAGCAGTTAGGCAAGAAAAAGATATTAATGACATTCAGGTAAGAAAGGAAGAAATCAAGCTCTCACTATTTGCAGATGAAATGATACTATACTTAGAGAACCCTAAAACCTCTACCAAGAAACTCCTAGAAACAATAGACTTATATAGTAAAGTTGCAGGCTATAAAATCAATACCCAAAAGTCCATGGCTTTCCTATACACAAATAGTGACAGAGAAGAAAGTGACATGAAAAACAATCCCGTTAGAAATTGAGCTCCCATTTGACCCAGCAATACCACTCCTGGGAATATATCATGGAGAGACAAAAAAGTACAGTTGAAATGACATCTGCACTTCTATTTTCATTGCTGCACTGTTCACAATAGCCACAATGTGAAAAAAAACCCAAGTGCCCAAGAACAGATGACTGATTAAAGAAACTTTGGTACATCTACACAATGGAGTACTATGCAGCTATTAGAAAAGATGAAGTCATGAAATTTACATACAAGTGGTACTACATGGAAAGTATCATGCTAAGCAAAATGAGTCAGAAAGAGAGGGACAGACGTAGAAACATTGCATTCATCTGGGGAAAATATAGTAACAAAATGGGAGACTAACACCCAAGAATAGCCGAGATAAGTACCAGGAGGTTCACTCCATGGCTTGGAGACCAGCCACACATACTAGGGGAAAAGGCAGCTCAGATAGAGAAGGGAGCACCAAGTAAAGGGTGTTGGTAGGGTCCTCCCATGATGGGAGATGCATGCTGAAAGTAGACTATAGATTGAACATGATTGCCACTCAATGCCTCTTTTGCAAACCACAGCACCCAAAAGGAGAGAGAGAGAGAACAAAAGGGAATGCCCTGCCACAGAGGCAGGGTGGGATGGGGGGATGCGGGTGGGAGGGATACTGGGATCCATGGCGGTGGAGAATGGGCACTGGTGGAAGGATAAGTACTCAATCATCATTTTTCTTAAACCCAAGCACCAAAATTTGTAAGTCTACAACTGTACGTCATGTTGTTTCACTAAGAGAAATTTTAAAAATAAATAAATAAATAAATAAATAAAAATTCCTGGTTTTTAAGAAGATGAGAATACTTTATGTTACTGCAATTGAATCTGTTGAAATTTTTATCATTTATGAGAAATTTTAGGTGTACTTATATATGTTTTATTTGTTTGATTACTCCTGTTTAAGAGAAAGAAAATAAAATCAGAATTTCCATAAAAATGGTTGTCATGTTAAAACTAACAGGATTAATGAATACCAAGAGATTGTAAATACCTTTAAAGTGATTCATTCAATAATTTTTAAGTATAGCAATTTTTGAAAAAAAATAACCAAATTCAAGTAAATTAGTACATGAATCATTTATATCTCATTATAGTTTTACGTTTTAGTATTCAATATATTTACATTGATTAATTTTATCAGTAATGCAAAATAAGTGTTTGACAAAGAAAATTTTAAGTTCATGTAGTTTTATGTGATATCAATCTTAAACAAGGGTTTTTTTCCCCTCTGAAGTCATATCATTGAGAATACTTTTGAAATCCAATCTCTGGAGCATTTTGCTTATGTTTACTTCAATGTATTTTGTGGATTCTGGCCTAATTTTCAGATCTTTAACCCACTGAGAGTTAATTTTTATGAATGCCCTGAAATGTGGGTTGTTTCGAATTTTCACCTTGGCTATCTATCTAGTTTTTCTAAGAACATTAGTTGAAGGAATATTCCTTACTCCACTTCATATGCTTTGCTCTTTTGCCATAGATTAGTGTCATAGATTTGCTGATGGATATTATGGATAGTTATCCATAAATTTGTGGGCTTAACTCAGGGATCTTAATACTTTTCTACTGTTCTATCTTTATTCCAGTACTACAGTTTTGATTAGTGTTGCTTTACAGTACAATCAAAGTCAGAAAAGGTAACACCTTCCATCTTCTTTTTCTTCTTCTTAGAACTACTTGGCTGTTTGGGGAGATTATAGTTTCATACAAATTTATGAGTTAATTTTAAGTCCTTGGAGTATGTCATTGGTATTTTATTGGGGATTCTCTTGAACCTGTATAAAGCAAAAAAAAAGAAAGATAAAAAAGCAAAAATAAACAAAGTGGGGCTTTATCAAGTTTAAAAAAAAGGTTTTTTTTTATAGCAAAAGAAACTCAAGCTAAAAAAAAAGAAAGACACCCTACTGAATGTTAGAAATATCTGCACACATTTTATTAGGTTGCAGACTGATATTAAAGATTTATAAAGCACTTGAAAAGCTCAGCAATGACAAAAATATAATAATTCCCACCAAGAACTAGCAGAGAACACGACCAGACACTATCCCAAAGAATATATACAGATCTAGTAGATATATGAAAAAGTGCCTGTAGTCAGTTTTGATTTAGGAAATGCAAATAAAATAAACAATGAGATATAATATCAAACTAGTGAGAATAGCTTTTATCAGAAAGAGTAGAAACAACCAATGCTGATGAGGATATAGTGAAAAATGAACCTTCATTCACTGTTGGTGGAAATGTTGTCTCTTTCACTCTTTATAGAAAACAATACAGTAAGAATAGAATCCCTATATGATCCAGAGATATCACTTCTTGGCATCTACCCCTATAATATGACAACATTAATTAGGAAAGTTATATGTGTATCTATGTTCATTGAAGTGCTTACAATATGCAGGATATGAAACTAACCCAATTATTCAAGTACAGATAAATGGATCAAGAGGTCATTGTTTATGTGCACATTGGAATACATTGGAATACCTAAGGAACAGTAAAAAAAGATGAAATCAAGAAACTTTCAACATATGGATGGAACTTTCATGCTCAGTAAAATCAGTCATATGGAGAGGAACAGATAAAGAGTGATCTCTCTTATATGAGGGATAAAAAATGTATATAGTAGCAGAGCAACGAGTAGTCAAAGGCAACAGAACTAGAGAATAGGTCTCCAAAAGTGAGTGGACCTGATTGAGGGAGTGGGTGTTGAGGATAGAAGTTCTTGGGACATTGATAAAAGCAAGTGAGTGCTCTGGTTGTGGGTGTGGAATTTTAAGAGGTATGTGTGAAACTATTTTAACGGTACTATCAATTACACAGGAAAAGACAAGCTCTTTTGAAAATAGGAAGAAATACTTTCCACCTAACTTTTTGGTGCTGTCCTAATCCTGATAACCTAACAAGAACATTATAATATAGATAATTAAAGACAAATATTAAAGATGAGAATCCACAAAAATCCCTAACAAATTATAAGTAAATTTGAATTAGTACTATAAATAAAAGAGCGATTATAATCAAGTTAATATTATCTCAGGAATGAAAACTTGATTCCCCTTCCCATGCCTCAATCACGGTATTTCAATGTACTTCCTAATAAGTGAAGAAAGTTTATATAATTTAGCACCCATTTATCATAAACAATATCAAAAATGAGGAAGAGAAGAAACTCTTAATGTGAACATAGAGTTCACATAATACTTTAATGGTACAACTAAGAAGAGTCTTCCTTATGGTAAACTCATTAGAGATCAAAGGCAAGAAATGTTGTCATTTCATCATTCTAATTCAATTGTTATTGCATTGCTGCAGATCAAACCGTGTTGTGGTGCCAGGGGGTCCAATCCAAGGCTTCTCAGACACAAAACACATGCTTTACCACTGAGTCATGCTTTTTCCCTGGCCTCTATATTCAATTTTTAACATTGCAATAAAGAAAGAAAAAGAAATAAAATATATGAACATTGCAAAGAAAGAAGTAACATTGTCTCTATTTGTGGATAGCAAGATATTCTACATAGAAAATCTTAGTAAGAAACTGGAGAAGATACTAGAACAAATGAGTAAATTTCTAAGATACAAGTACAAAAGAAACTGTAATCGTGTGTATTGGCAACCTACAACTGAATATGAAATTAAAATTGCAATGCAAAATGGCATGAAAATATGGATACAGGACATAAAAAATACTAACAATAGAAGAAAATATTACAGTAGCCCTTACATAATAGGAACAATATTGGTTATGTCTAGGCATATTAGAGAATATATTTTTAAAACCCACTTGTTCCTCTATAATATAAATGTTTGAGGAAAGGGCAAAATAAAGGATTTCCTCCAAGTGCTGAAGGGTCAAATAAGACTGACTTGAGAATAAAATGCAAGTCCCTGTTCTAATGCAAGTCCTCATTCCTGAATCAGGGAGAGCCAGACCCTTCTCCCTTAAATCTGGAGCAATGCTACATCAGTATTAAGGATTTCAAGTGTCATCTTTTGTTTTAGGGATATTGCGTGAAATAAGAAATAGCCCCTTCCTTCAGTTTGGGCATCTGGTGATAAAGAAGGCAACCACAACCTATAATTATTGTAGAGGAATGAGTAGAACATGGAGAATTATGAACAATGACGGTGAATAGGGAAAGAAAATGTCAGTGAAGTTCTATATAGAGTTTTCTTCAGCATGCATTGATTATATTAATGTAATGTATTTTAATAATACATTAGCTACAGGTTACTTCGGAAAGGGTCTTTGCTCATTCTAATATCTTACATTAAGAGCTTTAAAAAATTCTTTACCAGTCGTTATTTATAAAAGCAAAATCATTTATATATTCCCTACCCCATGACTTCTTTTAAGAAAATCTGATATGCAATAATGTCATAATAATGCTTCATCTTTGTTTATCCCTTTCTTTTGTTTCCATGACCTCCTGTCTTATAAAATATGCATCATTTTGGTGTCTCATGAATTGTTTGCTCAATATTAGATGGTAAAGGCAATCCACAAATACACAGCATATCATAATTGCCCTATTGACCAATATCCTAGCATTTCTTAAAGAAAATAGTTATCCTGTCCTTTTTCATAAATGGAACTTCTTTCAAACGCAGTCACTAAGAATTTAGGAAATATATTTCAATTACTTATTCTAATTAATTATTCTAATTAATTCTAATTCTATTGCTAGAGCAATAGCACAGCGGGTAGGGCGTTCGCCTTACAAGTGGCCAACATGGCCGACCCGAGTTCGATTCCTCCGCCCCTCTCGGAGAGCCCGGCAAGCTACCGAGAGTATTCGATATGCCAGACACAGTAACAACAAAGTCTCCAATGGAGGCGTTACTGGGCCCGCTTGAGCAAATCGACGATCAACGGGAGGGCCTTTACCTTTACCTTACTTATTCTAAATTCTAAATCATTCTAAATCATTCCAACGATTCCACATCAAATCATATTTAGCCATATTCAGAAAACTATCATAATACTGAACACTATAAGCAGAATCCCTACCTGAAGATGATGTAACAAAACGAAATGTAGGAAAGAGTACACAGTTAGGAACATACCTACCCATTGAGCACTCATTGACTTTAGGTAGGATTGTGTTGGAAATATGGGGTAGAAAAAGGAAGAAGCAATTGCTGCTTACTCATGTGACACACATTCTAGCCAAAATGAGCATATTGAATACATAACTATAGAATTACTGCACATGCATTCATATTTGCATGTATGAATTTGTTTGTGTTGGGATACATCTGGTGGCGCTCAGGGCTTACTGTTGGTAGTGCTTAGGGAACCAGATGGTGCTTAGAGATCCAACAAGGGTCAGAGCTTACAATGTAAATGCTATAACCACTGTAATTGCTCTCAAGTCCTAATTTCATCCATTTTTAATCTGAATTTTTTTCTCTCACCTGCGTATCTTTCCAAAAGTATATAATATACTTATTTATACTTATTGTTTTCTGGTCACCATTTACTGCTGAGAGAATGTGATCGGTGTGGTTCTCAAGCAAAAAGCCTGGAGAGTGTGGACAAATCAAAGGGCCTCTGGATTTTATCTTGTAAAATGTGCCCATTCTCCACCACCAATGTTCCCAGTATCCCTCCCACCACCCTCAACCCACCCCACCCCCACTTCTGTGGCAGGTACATTCCCTTTTACTTTATCTCTCCTTTTGGGTATTATGGTTTGCAATAGAGGTAGTAAGTGGCCATCATAGTGGTAGAGAATGGACACTGGTGGAAAGATCATTGAATGACTGAAATGTAATCACAAAAGTTTGTAAGTCTGTAAAATAAATAAATAAATACTTTGTCTGGGCTACAAATGTACAAACCAGCCTAATGAAACAGCATATAGGGAACTTGCACATGGTGGACCCAGGTTCAATGCCCTGAGCACCATCATTTGGTCCGCAGTTTATTTTCAGTATACATCTTCCATCCCAAGCAAGCCCTCCAAGCATCATTTATCTAGTGGCCCCTTCTCTAACCCAGCTGCCTTTCCCCCCAGCATGTGAGGACGGCTTCCAAGTCACAGACGCAAGATTTGTTCAACAAACACAAGTTATTGACTCCTATTTGTTTGCTTGTATTTTTGGTTTTATATTTTATTTTGTTTGGTTTGGTTTGGTTTTGGGCCTATACCCAGCTATGCTCACAGGGTTACTCCTGATTCTGCACCTAGGGATTACCCCTTGTAGGGCTCTGAGGATAATATGTCTTCACTTGAGACACTTCCCCAGACTTCTTCCTAAATATAAACTTAGTTCTTTTTGATTTCTCTTATATAGTACATGTTCTTATCATCACTATCATGTACTGTAATTTGTAATTATTTAGGTACATAACTATTTGAATATCTCTCTCCTCAAATAACTATAGGCTCTACGAGTGTAAAGAACATTTTAAGGGGCTGGAGCAATAGCACAACAGATGGGGCATTTGTCTTGCATGCGGCCGACCCGGGTTTGATTCCCAGCATCCCATATGGTCTCCGTTGCACCATCAGGAGTGATTCCTGAGTGCAAAGCCAGGAGTAACCCCTGAGCATCGCCGGGTGTGACCCAAAAAGCAAAAAAAATTTTTTTTAATTTGTGAAAGACACTTTTACTTATTGATTAGATGAATAAATGCATTAAAGAGAAATTAGAGCTATAGCATTGGTATATTGTACTTTCTAAATTATTGTATAAAATCACTTTTTGTTATCTCAAGACAGTATTATTATTATAGCTATGTAGTTATAAGATAACTATATATATAACTAGAATATCCTTTACTCCTTGAGGGACCATATGGGGTGCTGGGAATTGAACCTGGGTTGGCCGCGTGCAAGGCAAATGCCCTACCCACTGTGCTTTTTTTTCGTACTTAGAACACTTAAAATCACACTTTTATTAACAGGTTAAAATCAGCATATAATAATAAAACAATTTTAAGAAAATGGGAGTGTAAAATGGCAACAAATTTCTCTGCCCCCCCGTTCCTTCTTACCCTGTTCCTTCTTACTGTAATTTCTTTTTTTAAAAAAATATCTTTATTGAATTACCATGAGATAGAGCAAAACAAAATTGTTCATAATTGCATTTCAGTCCTACAATGTTCCAACACCCATACCTCCACCAGTGTAATTTCCCAGTACTAGTGTCCCTAGTTTCCCTCCCTCCCCTTCAAGCTATTCCCCACCCCAGCCTGCCTTTATGGCAGGCACTTTTCTTCTCTCTTCCGCTCTCTTTTTCTTTCTCTCTCTCATTTTAGGCATTATGGTTTGCAATGCAGATGCTGAAAGGTTATTATGTATATCCCTTTACCTGTTTTCAACACTTAGTTCTTGTTCAGAGTAATTATTTCCAACTAGTATTGTCATAATGGATCCACCTCTGTTTTAACTATCATCCATCTCACACATTGTTGATCAACTATTGACCAGTCCTCCTGACCCATTTCCCCTGGCTTTGGATATTAGTGTAATACTGTGTTTTTTATATCCCACAAATAAATGCAGTCATTCTATATCTGTCCCTCTCTTTCTGACTCATTTCACTCAGCATCATACGCTCCACTTATAGGCAAATCTCATAATCTCATCTTTCCTAACAGCTGCGTAGAATTCCATAGTATAGATATATAATAGTTTCTTTATCCATATGTCTATTCTCGTGCACTGAGGTTGTTTCCAGATTCTGGCTATTGCAATTCCTTCTTACTCCCTGTAATTTAGGGTACCATTGTAATTTAGGGTACTATTTCTTCTTGCTGCCTATGAAAGTTTCTGTGAGAAACTATTCTTAAAGAGAAACTGTTCTGAAACTATTCTTTCAGAATAGTTTCCATGAGAGCTAGGATCACATTTGCACAATGTGATTTGGGACAGCCAAGACACTCGAGAGTCTGTAAGTTCACTGTAAGATTCCCACACGTGTTCTCTATGAGATAGCAAAGAGGGAAGCATTATCTGGGCATCTGAAAGACTATCCTGTCATTCTGAGAGTGGGGCAAGAGGCTCTTGGAGGCATATTCCTTCACTGAGCCCTGCTCCACACTCTCACTCTGCTAGGAAAGGGCCCTATGCATGGGCTTTGTGGGCCTATGAGGGGGTTTTTGTGAGCTGGGAATGTGGCAAAAGGATCTTGAGATCATTTTCTGGGGGATTTTCTTTAAGAAAAAAAAAGTTTCACTGTAAAATCAATAAATATTCTTTTGGAGTTTCAGCAAGAAAATGCAGAATCCCTATCTGATTAACTTCAAAAATTGTTAGAATTTAAAAGTGCCGATTCACTTTCTGCACACACAGTGTCAGTTCACTCTCTATGTACATTATTAGTCAGGAGAGAAATTCAAGCACTGTTATTTCTGCTCTTTGCATGCCATTGTGAAATTCTTCAGAACATACTTCAGAGATGGTGATATTACTCCAGATACCACCTTTATAACTTCAAATACATTGCAAATAGCTAAAGCATACTCTTTCTAAAGCTTAGTTCTTTTTAAAAAGTTCATCTCTGGGGTTTGAACGATAGTACAGCTGGGAAACTGTTTACCTTGCATGTGGCTGATCTGGGTTCAATCCCCTGCATCCCAAATAGTCTCCTAAGCACCGTCAGAAGTAATTCCTGAGTGCAGAGCCAGGAGTAATCCCTGAGCATCCCCAGGTGTGACCCCAAAAAGCCCCAAAATATTCATTTCTGACAGTATTTTTGGTTATTTCAAACCTTTTTTTTTGCTTTTTAGGTCATACCCACTGATGCTTAGGGGTTACTCCTAGCTATGTGCTCAGGGGGACTTCTTTGGTGGTGCTTGAGAGACCTTTTTGGATGCCAGGTATTGACCCCAGGTGTGCAACTCAAATGCCCAACCCTCTGTACTATCACTTCGACCCCTGTTACTTCAAACTTTTTAAAACTATGTGCAGTTTTGCAAGATTTTTTTCTAAATTGCTCTAAGTGATCATAAAGTGACATTTTGATAATGACTTTTTCAATGACTTTTTCAACTTTTTTTTTTGAGCTGACAGATAAGAAAATATAATGGTTCTACTTGAAGCTGCATAGTTTATCTTCTTCTGGGAAACTCCAGGTGTCTGAACCAAAGGAAATGATACTGGTTCCACCCATGTCTCCTATTCTTTCCACTGCCTCCCTTATAATTTTCCAATGTCCTTTCCCCACAATGTGTTCTGCAATGTAGCACTGTAGCACTGTCATCCCCATTGTTCATCGATTTGCTCGAGCAGGCACCGGGCTCTTTGAGAGGGATGGAGGAATCGAACCTGGGTCAGCCACATACAAGCCAAAAACACTACCCACTGTGCTATTGCTCCAGCCCACAATATGTTCTAAGGAACCATATTTCTGAAAGAGTTTCGTTATTTAGATATGAGGAAAAAGTGAAAAAATGCGACATATTTAATCCACCCTCTATGAGACTCCTCATGCACCGCAATTTATTAGACTCAAAAGAAGTGTCAAAGCAACTTCTTTGTATTGAGATACCTGATGTTTCCAAAACATATTAAGATATAGAAAGTCATTCTCTTTCAGAGAGAATTCATAATTGGATCTCAGAGCTCCAGGAGCAAACAGCAGTCTTTCTGGATTGTTATATAGATGTTTATTAATGAAGCTTTTCTCAGAGACATAGTACCAAGAGAATTAGGTGATAAACGGATATATGGATATTTATTCTGAGAAAGCTGGCTATACTATTGTGAAGGCTGAGAAGTCTTTCCCTCTGCTATTTGCAAGCAGAAGACCCAGGAAGCCAATGATTCACTCAAAGTGCAGTGTCCTGAAAGGCAGGGGAGCTAGTTATCTAAATCCCCATCTGCGTGCAGGGAGCAGGGGAGGAGAGAGAGACCAGTTCTAGCACTCAAGCAGTTAGTCATATAAATGGGAGTTGAATCCTTTTCTTCTCCACATTTTGTTCTATGAGACTTCAGTGAATTGGGTGATTCAGTCACACTGGGAAGTAGAATCTACTGAGACCAGGTCTCCAAATGAGAGTCTCACTTCTTAGATATTCCCAGAACAATGCTAAATAAACAGCCCATGCTCATTCTCTCAAATTGATAGATTCACCTTCACATTCACAATTCATCTTCATGGAGCATCATTTGAGTACTATAGCACAAAAAACTAAAACATTAAAAAAAACTGTTGCAACTGACTCGGAAGGGGGCCTCTGTTTGCCAAAACTTGGATTTCACACTTATCATCAAAATAAATACTGCAACAGTGAAGAACAATGCTTAGGTCAACAAGTTCTGCTTTATATCAGAATATGAAGTGGAATATGTCAGACAGACATAAGTCCAATTAGAATAACTGCTGCATTCTTTTTACAATTTCAGAACTTGTTTTCTTTCCAAAAACTCTAAACGTTTTTTTGTACATGAAATCATGCAAATATTTGAACCACACATGGGTTTTTATTTGTTTGGGGGTCATATCCAGCTTGCTCAGGGCTGACTCCTAGTGCTGAGCTTGGAATTACTCCTGGAGGAAGTTGGGTGACCAAACAGGGTGCCAAGGATCAAGGTTAGGTTGTCTGTAAGCAAGGCAAGTGTTCTACCCGCAGGTCTATCACCAGGTCTCCACAAATGGGGTTTAAATGGTTTGTCCTATTGTTTAAATTCTTATGAAAATTTTTTGGGGGGATTTTGTCTAATTTCTAAAGGCTGTCCTGTCAGCATAAACTGCTGTGGCTTTCACAGGCAATCCATGTACACATTCACATAGATACAAAAGAGTTTTATGTTGTGTGATTTGTATAGAGAAAAGACAAACTTGTAGTTAAGAGGAATCTTTTTCTTTCCAGGTGTCAGTTTTGCTAGATTCCATTTTAACCCAGCATGATTTTCAATGAATTCTCACAGAAGTGTGAAAACGCATATCACATCCAGTTTCTAAGATGAATGAGCAAACAAGTGCTTCAACTGTCTTAACTCTTCATTATTGTAGGCAAGATAAATTTTCACCTGACCTTTCACACTATTTCTCTCTCTTCTTCCATGGTGTCAGGCTCTGAACAGTCAAATGGATAGAGGTATTTGCATTTGGCTATGTCCCTTTCTTTCTGATTCATTTTACTTAGCATGATACTCTCCATGTCTATCCATTTATAAGCAAATTTCATGACTTCATCTCTCCAAACAGCTGCATAGTATTCCATTGTGTAGATGTACCAAAGTTTCTTTAACCAGTCATCTGTTGTAGGGCACTAGGGTTGTTTCCAGATTTTAAATATTGTGAACAGTGCTGCAATGAACATATAGATGTCATTTCTACTGTGCTTTTTTGCATCTTCTAGATATATTCCCAGAAGTGGTATTGCAGGGTCATATGGAAGCTCAATTTCTAGTTTTTGAAGGACTGTTCATATTGTTTTCAAGAAAGGCTGAACTAGTGGGCATTCTCACCAACAGTGAAAGAGTGTCCCTTTTCCCCCACATCCATGCCAGCACTGGTTGCTTTTAAGAACAAAAATTTTTTTTTATAATCTTTTTTTTTCCCCTTTATTTTATTTTATTTTTTTTTAAAGTTGTAGATTTACAATTTTTTGTGCTTTGGTTTCAATTATACAATGATCAGATACCCATCCCTCCACCAGTGCCCATTTTCCACCACCATGGATAATATCCCTCCCACCCCCATCCCCCCATCCCCCCTGTCTCTGTGGCAGGGCAATCCCCTGTGTTCTCTCTCTCCTTTTGGGTGTTGTGGTCTGCAAAAGAGGCATTGAGTGGCAAACATGTTCAGTCCATAGTCTACTTTCGACATGCATCTCCCCTCCTGGGAGGATCCTCCAAACATCCTTTATTTGGTGCTCCCTTCTCTATCTGAACAGCCCTTTCCTCTAGGATACCCGGCTGGCCTCTAAGTTATGGAGTAATCCTCCTGGTGCTGATCTCAGCTATTCTTGGGTATTAATCTCATACTTTGTTACTTTATATCCCCCAGATGAATGCAATCTTTCTATGTCTATCCCTCTCTTTCTGACTCATTTCGCTTAGCATGATACTTTCCATATTGTACCACTTGTATGTAAATTTCATGACTTCATCTTTTCTAACAGCTACATAGTACTCCATTGTGTAGATGTACCAAAGTTTCTTTAACCAGTCATCTGTTCTTGGGCATTCAGGTTTCTTCCAGTTTCTGGCTATTGTAAAGAGTGCTGCAATGAACAAACAAGTGCAGATGTCACTTCGACTATACATTTTTGCCTCTCTGGGATATATTCCCAGGAGTGGTATTGCTGGGTCAAATGGGAGCTCAATTTCTAATTTTTTGAGAATCGTCCATACTGTTTTCCAGAAGGGCTGAACCAGTGGACATTCCCACCAACAGTGAAGGAGTGTCCCTTTCTCGCCACATCCACGCCAGCATCGGTTGCTTTTGTTCTTTTGAATGTGGGCCAGTCTCTGAGGTGTGAGATGGTATCTCATTGTGGTTTTGATCTGCATCTCCCTGATGATTAATGATGTAGAGCATTTTCTCATGTGCTTTTTTGCCATTCGGATTTCTTCTTTGAGAAAGTTTGTTCATTTCATTGCCCCATTTTTGGATGGGGTTGGATGTTTTCTTCTTGTGGAGTTTAACCAGTATTTTGTATATCCTGGATATCAACCCCTTGTCAGATGTGTATTCGGTGAATATCCTTTCCCATTCTGTAGACTGTCTTTTTATTTTGGTCACTGTTTCTTTGGAGGTGCAGAAGCTTCTTAGTTTAAGATAGTCCCATTTATCTATCTCTGTTTTCACTTTCTCGGCCAGTGACGTGGCATCTTTGAAGATACCATTAGCTTCAATGTCATGGAGGGTTTTGCCAACTTTATCTTCAATGTACCTTATGGTTTCTGGTCTGATGTTGAGGTCTTTAATCCATTTTGATCTTACTTTTGTACATGGTGTTAGGCAGAGTTCTGAGCCTATTTTTTTGCATGTAGCCGTCCAGTGATGCCAACACAATTTATTAAAGAGGCTTTCCTTACTCCACTTCACATTACTTGCACCTTTATCAAAGATTAGATGAGCATATGATTGAGGAGAGATGTCAGTGTATTCAACCCTGTTCCATTGGTCTGAAGTTCTGCCTTTGTTCCAGTACCATGCTGTTTTAATTATTACTGCTTTGTAGTACAGTTTGAAGTTCGGGAGGTTGATTCCTCCCATTTTCTTTTTCCCAAGAATTGCTTTAGCTATTCGTGGGGGCTTATTGTTCCATATAAATTTCAAGAGTGTTTGCTCCATTTCTTTGAAGAATGTCATGGGTATCCTTATAGGGATTGCATTGAATTTATACAATGCTTTCGGTAGTATTGCCATTTTGACAATGTTAAGTCTCCCGACCCATGAGCAGGGGATATCTTTCCATTTCCTCATGTCCTCTTTTATTTCCTGAAGTAGCATTTTGTAGTTTTCTTTGTACAGGTCCTTTACTTCCTTAGTTAAGCTGATTCCTAGGTACTTGATTTTCTGGGGCACAATTGTGAATGGGATTGTTTTTTTCATGTTGCTTTCTTCTCTCTCACTGTTTGCGTATAGGAAAGCCATGGACTTTTGGGTATTGATTTTATAACCTGCAACTTTACTATACGAGTCTATTGTTTCTAGGAGTTTTTTGGTGGAAGTTATTGGGTTCTCTAAGTAGAGTATCATATCATCTGCGAATAGTGAGAGCTTGATTTCTTCCTTTCCTACCTGAATGCCCTTAATATCTTTTTCCTGCCTAATCGCTATTGCAAGTACTTCCAGTACTATATTGAACAGCAGTGGAGAGAGTGGGCATCCCTGTCTCGTCCCTGATCTTAGAGGGAAGGCTCTCAGTTTTTCCCCATTGAGGATGATGCTTGCTGTAGGTTTGTGGTAGATGGCTTTAATTATGTTAAGGAAGGTCCCCTCTATACCCATTTTGGCTAGGGTTTTCATCATAAAGGGGTGCTGGATCTTATCAAATGCTTTCTCTGCATCTATTGATATGATCATATGCTTTTTATCTTTTCTTTTGTTGATATGGTGGATTATGTTGATTGATTTCCTAATGTTAAACCATCCTTGCATCCCTGGGATGAATCCTACTTGGTCATGGTGTATGATCTTTTTAATGAGTAGTTGGATTCTATTTGCTAGTAGTTTGTTGAGGATCTTTGCATCTGTGTTCATCAGGGATATCGGCCTGTAATTCTCTTTCTTTGTGGTATCTCTGTCTGCTTTTGGTATCAGTGTGATATTTGCTTCGTAGAAACTGTTTGGAAGTGTTTTTGATATTTCAATTTCGTGGAAAAGCTTAAAGAGCATTGGGAGTAAGTCCTCTTTAAAGATTTGGAAGAATTCACTAGTGAATCCATCCGGGCCAGGACTTTTGTGCTTGGGGAGACTTTTTATTACCATTTCAATTTCCTTGATGGTGATAGGTCTGTTCAGGTATTCCAGGTCTTCTTGGTTCAGCCTTGGGAGTCTGTAGGAGTCTAGGAATTTATCCATTTCCTCGAGGTTTTGATGTTCCGTGGCATAAAGCTTCTCAAAGTACTCCCTGAGGATCCTCTGAATTTCTGTGGTTTCTGTTGTAATGACCCCCTTTTCATTTCTGATTCGGTTTATTAGGGTTTTCTCTCTCCCTTTCTTTGTGAGTTTTGCTAGAGGCTTATCGATCTTGTTAATTTTCTCGAAGAACCAGCTCTTGGTTTCATTGATCTTTCGGATTGTTTTTTGGGTTTCCATCTCGTTAATCTCTGCTCTGAGTTTTATTATTTCCTTTCTCCTGTTTGGGTTGTGCTCCTTTTTTTGGTCCTTCTCCAAGCTCTTAAGCTGTGAGGTTAGGTTACTTATGTGTGCTCGCTCCTCCTTCCTGAGGAATGCTTGTAGAGCTATAAACTTTCCTCTTAACACAGCCTTTGCTGTGTCCCATAAGTTTTGGTAACTCGTGTTCTCATTTTCATTCGTTTCTAGGAATCTTTTGATTTCCTCTTTGATTTCCTGTCTAATCCACTCGTTGAAGAACAAAAATTTTTATCAGATTTTTTTATCCTACTTGTATACTAATAAGTTTTCCCTTCAATTATCTATTTTATTTCTGCTTCTTAAAACATAAAACAAAATATAAGATTCTGTTATCAGCTACACAGTATTTCAAAAGCACACATAATCACATGACCTAATAAATAACTCCCGTGCCCCTAATTCCATTTCACACCAATAGAAGAACCTAAGAACAAATTTCAGTAACTTAATCTTTTACATTTTACTTCAGGATTTGATACCATTATGAATGGAATATTGTTTCTTTGTGAAAATGCGACCACATCAACAATGTCTACTCCAAGCACCATATTTTAAAGTACATCTAGTACCCCAATTTTATTATCCTCCTATTATTTTATAATCAACATTTTCTTATATTTTATGATAAATTTTATATGTGTATTAGAATTGCTATTTGTTGAATGCCCTTCTCAACCTTTATTTTTAGGATTTTAGCACAGAACACAGGACAAATATCTACCTAAATTTTCTTTCTTCGTTTTTTGGAGGGGACCCAAGGTCTTGAGCCACACCCAATGGTGCTCAGGGCTTACTCCTGCTTTGCACTTAAAGATCATTCCTGGCAAGGTTCAGGAAACCATATGAGGTTTGAACTTGGGTTGGCCACATGCAAGGTAATAGCCCTATATGCTATGCTAGTTTTTCATCTCTGTTACCTAAATCATCTTATATTCTAGAACTTCAAGATGAAAGTCTATCACATATTTGGTACAACAAAAGTATCTCGCCTACTATAGATAAAATGAAAATAGTATTCTCTGATGAAAGATGCACTTTAATTCACTAGCTAAATTTGTAAAACATCAATGATGGGAAGAAAAAAAAGTGTACAATTGACTTGATTTGAATGTGTTCTGTTAACTTTAGAGCTCTGATTTCATAATAGACTGTGTATTCTCCAGGCGACTAGGGAAAGCCCTAAAGACTCTCCCTCTCAATGCCCAGGTTCAGTGGCCTGGACTGCTCCCCCATCAGGGTCGGTCCTTACCATGGGCAGATGAAGGAGGAAACGAGGTCCCTGCATTTGGAGTGCTAGGAAGTAAGAGCAACTGAGGCTTAGGTTAAGAGAACAGATGCCCAGGAGGTAATATTATCTGGAGTCAATTAACTTCTAAGTTACCAAAGCATAGCATTAACTGTCTTCCTGTTTCTATACAAAAAGGACACTGCTTTAACTCTACAAAGTACTTAAGGAGAAGAGAAAAGCACTATTTACAAGTTAACAGAGCACAAAGAAAGAAGTTACAAATGAACACAAAGGAATGGGAGCACTGTGATGGGAGTAACCCAATAAACCTAAGCTCCCTGTGGAAAGGCAGAAAGGACAAACCAATCTTATCCTACAATAGACTATGAATCTTCTTATGCCAATAAGTATACACTAAACTTACAATGTTTTAGGTAGTACTTATACATTTTTGTAAAAAGGTACAAGTATTTTTAGCCTTTTTTGCTAGTTGCCTTCAATTGAAAATTATTTTAATTTAAATCATTATATATTTTAACATTATTTTTGATTAAGGTAGCATAGCTTAAATGACATTAAGGTCATTATTTTATGGTTTCAGAGACTAAATTAGTTTTTCCACCAGTGATTCCAGGTCCCCTCTTCATCATCCCACAGTCCTTTTCCCCTTCTCTCATACTTGCTAAGTTCTATGTATCATGTCTCAGAATTTATTGCCATTGAGTATTATCTAATTCACATCTTAGTTTCTTTGCATAAGAGCAAGATCATATGGTATTTATCTGTTACCTTCAGACACACTTCACTCATCATAACTCCTTTCAATTTCTTCCAAGTTGAAATAAGCATGGGTTCTAGAAAAGTTCTATTTGCAATGTTTTGAAGAATCTCCAAATCATTTTCAGAGAAGCTACACCATGAAACACTCCCTGCAACAGTCTGACCAACAGTGAATGAGAGCTCCTTTTTTCATTATATCCCTGCCAGTAGTTACTGTTTCCAGTCTCCTGAGTGTGTTTCTCTCCCTTTGACTGAATTTGTTCAACATGATACTCACAGATCCATCTATTATGAAGCAAACTGCATGACTTTATCTTTTCTTAGAACTGCTTAGTATTCCAAGCTGTAGCGATAGCACAGCAGTAGAGTGTTTGCCTTGCGCGCAGCCAGCCTGGCCAAGCCAGGTTCAATTCCTCCCCCCCCTCGGAGAGCTCGGCAAGCTACTGAGAGTATTTCGCCCACAAGACAAAGCCTGGCAAGCTATCTATGACATATTCAATATGCCAAACACAGTAACAGCAAGTCTCAAAATGGAGACATTACTGGGCCCGTTTGAGCAAATCGATGAATAACTGGACGATAGTGACAGTGACAGCTTATTATTTCATTGTGTATGTGCACCATTGTTTCTTTATCTAGTCATCTGTTCCTAGGCATTTGGGTTGTTTCCATATTTAGCCTATTGTATATAGTACTACAGTGATATAATGGTAGAGTAGATGTCTTTTCTGGTTTGTACTTTTGGGGCTGGAGCGATAGCACAGAAGTAGGGCATTTGCCTTGTGCGCAGCTGGCCCGGCCAAGCTGGGTTCAATTCCTCCACCCCTCTCGGAGAGCCTGGCAAGCTACCGAGAGTATTTCACTCACATGGCAAAGCCTGACAAGCTACCCGTGATGTATTCAATATGCCAAACACAGTAACAAGTCTCACAAAGGAGATGTTACTGGGCCCACTCGAGCATGGGAGGACAGTGCTAGCTATAGTGCTACTTTTGGGCCATTAGGGTATATTTCCAGGAATGAAATTTTGTATATAAAAATTCAATTACAAATTTTTTATACCATTATGACTATACCAGCCTTTGTGTGTGGGATTTTTCTTGAATATTGTCTTTAACCATTTGACTTTGATTCTGTGTTTTCCCTTACTGTTCAAATGTGTTTCTTTTAAGGAACAGAATGTTGGCTTTCAATTTTCTAATTCATCTTACCTCTTACGTGGTCTATGTAGACCATTTATTTTGAGTAAGATTACTGTTATGGTGTTTTATGCCATCTTTCTGTAGAATTTTGGTATGTTTGAGAAATTTGTCTAGTATTAGAGTGACCCTTTTAGCTCTTCTTTAGAGATGGTTTCAAGTCTATGAAGATCCTGAGATGCTTTTTTGTGTGTGTGAAGTTGTGCATTCCTCCTTCAAATCTGAATGAGATTGTGGTAGGTAAAGTATTCTTGTTGAGGCATTCATTTCATTGAAATTTTTAACTATATCCGACCATTGTCTTTGGACCTGATAAATCTGTTGTAAATCTTATCACTTATTTTTTGTATGTAACATTTTTTCTTTAACTGCTTTAGGTATTCTAAGGTATGAATCATTCTGATTAAACTGTGTCTTTGAGTACTTTTATTTGGGTTTCTTTTAACTGGTATACATCAGGCCTTTTGAATCTCCATTCCTGCACTCACCAACTGTGGAAACTGCTCAGCAGTGAAGTTTATGACTGTTCCTGTCCCTCTAGGACATCAATGATCCTCCTCTTGAATTTATTCCAGAGTTCTCTTGTCTGCTGTTTAGTTTGAGTTTTTTTCCATCTTCTGCTGTTCTTTGTATGTTTCCTACATTTTATCTTGGAGTTCGCCGATTTTGTCTTCTGCAGCTAGGACCTTTCAGTGAGTTTTTCATATCACCTATCAAATTCTTTAGTTCTGCCATTTCTGTTTATTCCATCATTTCTTCTCATTTTTGCTTTCATATTCTCTTGTGTTTTACTGATTGTTCCACTTTTTCTTTCAGCTCCTTAAACATCTTTTACATTTCCAATCTGAAGTCCTTATTCAAGTAGGTCATCACGATCACAATCACGATCACGATCATCCTGTTGTTCGTCGATTGCCTCAAGCAGGCACCAGTAACGTTTCCTTCTTCCTATCCCTGAGATTTTAAAAGAGCCCTATTCAATGCTCTTTCAGGGCTAGGAGAATGATACCTATCATTGTTACTGGTATTTGGCATATTGAGTATGACACGGGAAGTTTACCAGACTCTGCCGTGAGGGCAGGATACTTTCGGTAGCCTGCCAGGTTCTCCCAAGTAAAAATGAGATAATAAGATGTCACGCAGCCACAAATGCAGCCGTGTGCTTCCAGGAGCTGGGTTTTATAGTCTCTGGGTCTTGGCTGTTGATGGGAACCACCTGGCGCCGGCAGCAGCTGGTGGGTGTAATGCCTACCTACTAGAAGATGGGGGATCTGAGTGGAGAAGGCCCAGTTCCAATCTGAGCAGGCTTGGAGATCTCAGCCCCGGGACCCACATGCCTGAGTTCCTCTGCCAGTTCCTTCATGCATGAGGCTTGTCCGGACGTGTGGAGAGTGGTCTCGGCATGGCTGTGGCTGGTTCTTGAGGTCTTTGGATGCTGGGGCTCTGCTTAGGGCAGGGAGGGAAACTCAACCCGCCCCCCCCCCCTCCAAGGGACCCCAGTGAGGACAGCTAGGCGCGGGGGCAGGAGACTCATATAACTAGGTCATATAACTAGTTATTACTGATTGACTCTTCAGGGTTACCATCTTCTGTCATTAGTGGAGTTCTGCATTGCTTTCCCATCATGCCTTTTGCATCCCAGAAATGACTCTTGTGTTTTGTTGTGTGAATGGGCATCTAGAGTTAGAGTATTAGAGTATCCTCTCTGTGAGATATGATGAAGTGAAGAAATGTACTGCTGTATTAGCGGCCATGTGCTTCAGGGGCTCCTGACTGATCTAGGGAAATGCCACAGTTCTGAGTGCAGTTTCTTAGCTCTAAATTCATGGAATTGGGACCCTGCACCACTCTTAACACCAAAGTACCATTGTTCTTCTGTTACAGTTACTAGGTCCCTTCTTTTCTCCTACCTCTTTCCATTTCCAACCTGCTTGGTTAAGTCAGTTCTGTTGTCAGTCTACAGTTTGTTCACATTAGTTCTGTTGTCAGTCTACAGTTTGTTCACATTTACCATTGTCTAGTCCTTTGTTTTGTTCCTTAAAATATCACATAAGAGTGGGTTCATCTGGTGTATGTCTTTCTCCCTCTGATGTTTTTAACATGACACCTTTCAATTCTAACCATATTGTAGCAAATGCAAGATTTCATCATTTTTGTTTGTAGATATGCTAATTGGCAAATCTTTCTATTGTGTATCAATCACTAATACTATTTTACCTTACCTTAAGTCAGAAAAATTTGAATAAATTGCCTAGCTTGGAAAAATCAGTTTTCCTGAGATGTGTCACTCAATTACTTAATTGTTCTAGTGTATTTTATTGGTTTAGTCAATATCCAACTTAAAAAATATTAATTACAGTCTATTGACATTTTTGAAGTTTGATTCAGCTGTGATGCTCTGTTTGTAATATTTTGTACATGCAAATCCATATTTAGAAGACAATATTTTCAACATTTTTCCTAGTACACTTTCTGATGATGTAATAAAATTTTTATGCTCATAATTGATGAAGAATCCGAAATTTTAACCAGATAGCTCATAACTTTGACAAACTCATCTGAAGTAGCATTAAATAATACTCTTTTTTAAAGTGGATCAGTGATTTTTTATAATCACTGACAGTAAAAAGAGAAAATATTTTCTCATTTTGTTTCTATCATCAATAATTTGGATCAATGTTTGGAATATATTTTAATATTATAAAATTTCTAAAACAGAAGGTAATATATAAACTTATAGTCTAATGTTCCTAAACTCTTCTGCCATGTATTTCTGAGTATATAGAATTCTACATTTCCATTTTTTTATTTTTAGTCATTTACAATTTACACGCAGAAGTTCAGAAAAATTCATTCAATGCATGCATCTTTTATTGCTAAGCACTGTTACTTTCTGTTTTCCTTATTATTTCTAAATGCATAGCTTCTTCTGTTTCCTAGAAACTGGATCTAAAATCTAAATCATAATTTGTGATGAAGATCCATGTCCACAATTAATTATACCAAAATGTAAATAGCAAGAGTAACTGCCTTATAGAATTAACATCAGAAATAAATATGTAAATATGGCATATAATTTATAACAGTTAATGCCAGTGAGTTAAATAATGATATTATTTCAAGAAGTACACTACCAAAATTATTTATAATATGTGAGCAAATTTTATGTTATTTGTTCCATATCTCCTCTTCTGATTCAGATACTAGAGGTTTATTAATTCTCAGTTTAATAATATACCACCCAATAGAAACTGAATTTTCATAAAATCATATAACCAATATATTTATCAACCTTTTATCAGAAATCTTGGGAATATAGCAACTACTTTGTAGAACTCCCTAGATGATCAAACAAGTCAAGCATATATTATGACTTAGTAGAATATTTAACAATTTTAAAAAATAAAATTCTGCCATCAAGAAGCTTGCTATTATACATAAATGAAAGGAGTATAGAGCAAGAATGTCATTGCTGTTTATATTCACATTTTCTCCCTCTGTTCTATCTTTTCAGACAATAAACTGCATCTAAAGAACATGTGGAAGAAATAAGAATTACAAGATATTGTTGCACCACTGAGAGTTAAACATCTTTTCTCAAAAATATCTTCAAAACTCTCTCCCTAATTTGTTTGGTCCTGACCCCATAAATTACAGGGTTGAGGGCTGGTGGAACAACCACATATAGATTAGCTAACAAGATGTGGATATACTGAGGTACATTGCGGCCAAAACGGTGTGTCAAGAAAGAGAAAAATGCTGGTGTAAAAAAGGCGAGGATAACACCAATGTGGGAGCCACAGGTGTTGAGAGCTTTAAGTCGAGCTTCCCAGGACGGTAGACGAAAGACAGCATAGAGGATCCGAACATAGGAAAGAGTAATAAGAAGTACATCTAGTAATAAAATAGACATGTCTCCAAGGCCAAATATTATGTTGATTTTGATGCTGGCACAGGCCAGTCTAGCAATGCCCATGTGCTCACAGTAGGTATGAGGGATGATACGATGTCCACAGTAGGGCAGCCTCAGGAGAAGAAACACAAGAGGAACCACCATGCACAGGCTCCGCAAAATGGCAGCACATGCAATGATGATGATGACTTTGTTGGTGAGAATCGTGGTGTAACGAAGGGGTTTACAAATGGCCACATAGCGGTCAAAAGCCATGGCCACGAGCACAATGCTCTCCATGGCAGTGAAGAAGTGGATGAGGAACATTTGGAAAAGGCAGCTTTCAAATGCAATATCCCTGAGATGGAACCAGAAGATGCCTAACATTTTAGGGATGGTGGCTGTGGATAAACCCAGGTCAATGAAGTCCAACATGGCTAAGAAGTAGTACATGGGCTCATGGAGACTGTGTTCAGTTTGGATCACAAAAAGAATAGCAGCATTCCCCAGAAGAGCAACAATATACACACAGAAGAAAGGAAATCCAATCCAGACATGCACATCTTCTAGCCCTGGGATACCCAAAAGAAGGAACGAAGAAGGGTGGAACTGGGTAATATTAGGAACGGACATTCTCTCTACCACTGCAGGTGATTCCATGTCAGTCTTAGATGCTGACTTCCCATCAGTTATTATTGCACCACTTCATTCTTTTCCCAGATTCCTGGCGAAATATAAAACAACTCTGCAGAATTCGTTATCTCCTATTGAACATTCGAATCTTTTCTGCCACCCTTATTTTAATGGTTCTAAGAATAGAGCTGATATCACTTCACCATATGATGCTTATTCACAAAGAATGAATTGATAGAGCTGAAGAATGTACAGCTATAAGGTGAATACTCAAAGTAAACCGTTATACATGTTTTTCTATTTATACATAATATTGTTGCTCACATAGTATTTTATATGTGTATATATATATACAAATGCTTTTGTATATGTAATACAAACCTTTCTTTCATTGGGTAATTAGTGAGAATATTTATCCGTATATAACTATGATATATATGAATTTGAAATCAGAAACCTTATTTTACTTTTCACTGCTCATCAATGTAAAACTACTTTATAAATGCAATTTAACAGATAAAATTATTAGATGAGTAAATGAGCTGAAATTTGTGACAATAATAGAATGTACCAGATTATTTGAAAAATAATTAAAGACTTAATGCTGTCATCTGAAAGTCACCTTTGTCCAAATTTTTTGGGTCATGAGTAAATACCATGAAAAGACAACATTTGTGGAAGTTTTTTAAGTTATGTACAACTTTTGTTTATATAAAATTTTAATTGAAATGTTCTCTTTATATTAATTTAACACATACCATTTTAAAGTAATTTAAGAAACAATAAATAGATGTTTGGAGATGTTAATCAAGAATGTCTAACAGGTTCAATCTTTTTAACTTTAATTTAAGTTCTATCTAATGCTTCTTAGACAATAAAATAATATTGCTTTGTACTCTTGATATTGGGGCTGGAGTGATAGCACAGTGGGTAGGGCGTTTGCCTTGCATGTGTCCAACCCGGATTTGATTCATCCCTTCACACAGCAAAGACTGGCCAAGCTACCCGTGTTGTATTCGATATGTCAAACACAGTAACAACAAGTCTCACAATGGAGATGTTACTGGGCACCCTTGAGCAAATCGATGAACAATGGGAGGACAGTGCTACAGTTGGCATCCAATGAAGCTGTCTTTTATCCAGTATTTTGCTTTTTGCTTTGATTTCCCTTTTTTAAGTATAAAATAAATGAAGTTATTAAGTAATTTGTTAATAGCAGCTAGCTGAGCAGTAAATTACTCTACACTTTTTCCCAGTAGTATTTTAAGATAATCAGTAAAAAAGTTGAGATTTATGGAGCAACTTTCAGACTAAAACACTTTTTAAAACACTATGAAAATTATAGACACTGATTATAGAAATACATAGAAATTAAGTGACTTTGTACCCATCAAGAATAGAGGCATAGATAAAATACCAGCACCTCTGTTAATACCAAATAGCACAGGACACTAACAAAGAATGGGGTTAATGTGGAGTCTTTTATAAATGGAAAGGAGATTAAATGGGAAATACATATACTATATACATACATATGTATATATGTGTATGTATATATAAATTTACATAGAAACTTTGAATAAAACAAACAAAATAAAAGTGAGGGATATATAAATGATAAAACTATAGCAAATATTTTTTATTATAGATAGAAATAGCAGAAAATATATGGTGAGAATAAAAAAAACTTCTGTAGCAAGTCAAAAGGATGTAAAAACATTAAATTTCTACAAAAAAAGATATGCATTGAAAGTTAATTTCAGGTGTAGAGAAATACATGTATGTGTTTTGAGAATCAGAATTAAAACAATCACTAGCCCTAATTTTAGATTAGAGTGAATTTATTTGTTTTCATCTCAGAATTAGGTGAACTTTACAAAAGTATTACTCAGTATTGGTTACCTCCTGAGCATATAAACAGATACATTTCCAAATCAATTAAAAGTGAGCAAATCAACCACTGACTTATTAATTTTCTAATTACATAGTTATCTGCTTATCATCATACATCGATTGATTTTCAAATCTTTGGACAACACTGGGTTCCCTCCTCACCATTTTTGGGACCTGCCATCTAATATTTTCAAGTGAACTTCCACCCACTTTCTCACCATACCCAGAAAAACTAAATGCCATTTCATGTCCTGTAATGAATAAAGATAATGACAAGTTGCTCTTTGTAATGTGGTTTCTCATCCAGGCTGACTTTTCCCCATAGTTCGGCAATGTCTGGAGACATTTTCCATTGTCAATATTTGTGGCAAGATCTCAATGACCATGTCAGTGTTTGGTGGGCAGATGGAAGAACTTTAAATGATGCACTTGCTAGTGCTCCAAGACACTTATATGTCTCAATGTGGATTTTCCCTTCCATGTTATCTTTGCTTTATTTTCAGTTCAATGGCATATACTTCCAGAAAACTATCTGAGCTAACTACATACTACTTATCTTTTTTAAAACATTGGTCTTGGGTCCTAGAAAATTGAACAAATTATATCAGTATTTGCTGGTAACATTATTTATGAAAATATACCTGTTTATTTCATTTGCTCCTACCACTAACATACTAAATAAGGACCAGGGAAACACAGATCTTATATTCTTAATATTACTTCTTGGGCCTTTTCACATTAAACGAGAACAAAAAGTGAGCTAAAACAGTTTTGGGGCTTTTTGTTTTCATCTTTCTAAGCTTTTGGGGTAATATGCTGTTTATATACATAAAACATATATGTGTGTGCCATATATATGTAGAAATGTAAGCAGCTTAGTTTATGTGCACAGAATTTACAATGTTCATGATTTTCTTTTATCCCTTTCCAACTTTATATGGTGTTCAGACTTTTCCCACTCTTTTTTTTAAGGTCTTTACATGTTTTTCTTTTTTCTTTTTAAATTTTTATTAGCAAAACACCATGAGTTACATTGTAGACTTACAAATTTTTGTGCTTGGGTTTCAGTTGTACAATGATCATGTACCCATCCCTCCACCAGTGCCCATTTTCCATCACCACTAATCCCAGTATCCCTCCCACCCCCTAACCCCCCATCCCACCCTGCCTCTGTGGCAGGGCATTCCCTTTTGTTCTCTCTCTCCTTTTGGGTGCTGTGGTTTGCAAAAGAGGCATTGAGTGGCAATCATGCTAAGCGAGATGAGTCAGAAAGAGAGGGACAGACATAGAAAGATTGCTTTCATCTGGAGAACATAAAGTGACAATATAGGAGACTAACACCCAAGAATAATAGATAAATACCAGGAGTTTTACTTCATGGCTTGGAGGCCAGCCATGCACTCTAGGGGTAAAGGCAGCTTAGATAGAGAAGGGAACACCAAATAAAGGGTGTTGGGAAGATCCGCCCAGGATGGGAGATGCAAGCTGAAAGTAGACTATAGACCAAACATGATTGCCACTCAATGCCTCTTTTGCAGACTTTTCCCACTCTTTATCCTTGCTTGCTTCCTTGCTTGCAGTAACTTGTACTTCACTTCACATATATTCTCCCACAGAATTAACAACTATATCATACTTTACCGTATTTTCCAAATGGCAGGAGAAAATTCACTTTGAGAACACCCTCTGGCATCTCTGACACCTACACTTTCTTCTCTAGGCATAGAGATTTATATAGTCACAGTCTTCCTGCTCCCGGTCAGTTGTGGACTATATTCTCTCTGGACTGTCAGCGTAGATGAAGTTTATATTCTCTAGAGAGTGCTCATAAATCACCTTCACACTGAAAGTAAGGAACTCTTATCTAATATTTCCTTTCCAATTAATTTCATCAAATTTTTGCTTTCAAATGAAAATTTTAGCCTCCTCCTTAATATCAATCAATGTCATGTACATAAGTATCTGACACATCTCTTTCATTAGCATGTTCCAGCGATCTTGTTCTTTTTGATCCATAGAAGGTCTGTTACAGTTCAAATCTTTATTTTTATAATTTATCCACCATTCTCCTTATGATATGGCAGAGCCTAACAAGCTCCCTGTGGCGTATTCGATATGCCAAAAACAGTAACAAGTCCAAAGTGAAGATGTTACTGGTACCCGCTCAAGCAAATCGATGAACAATGGCAGTGACAGTGACAGTGACTTCTTTTGAACTATATAGATGAAAGATAATGTACAATAACAGAGATATAAAGACCTAAGATCCTGGGAAAATAAATGAGACTTATTGCATTCATCATCTCATTAATTATTTCATTTATACATAAAATAATTTAGAAAATTTAGCTCAAGACAATAGTCTTAACAGAGCTGAAAACTGTTCACTGGGGTTGGAACCCCTGTGCATTGCCAGGTGTGACCCAAAAAAAAAAAAAAGTAAAAAAAAAAACTGTCCACCAGTCATGTAGAAATCCTAAGAACTGCTTACTCCAAGTTTTTCAGTCATTGGCTATTAAAATCAATCTCATGCATTTAAGCTAGCCCAAATAACACTATGATAATTGTAGAAAAATGGGAATTTTTCATGTAATTATTTCTGAGTTTCTCTGAATCTACAGATATGTGAACATAAATAAATACCTAACTTGTTTCATATATAACATCAGGTTTTAGGGATCTTTATATTGATTAGATAACCAAGAACAATAACATCTTCAGTTTTACTTCTCCTAATAAAAATTTTTAAAAGATGTGTCATTGATTTGGGAGTCATTCATATTTATGGAAATGGATGGACAATGATGAGACAAAGGGTAAAGACAGAAGAAAAATGAAGAAGACAAAATTAAAAGTTTGAGCTAAGGGGATTCATTTTACTCAAAGAGATAATATTGTCCAAACTGATCCCTTCAAAACCATAAACAATATAAAATAGTTATACTGAACTGGTATATTTGACTAAAGAGATTTCCACAAGGATGTCAAAAATATTGAATTTTTTCTATGTAGTAAAGAAATGTAGCTATCTATAATAACATTGTGTTAGATTAAATTACGTTGTGTATATTAAAAGAAAAATTATTACTTTGTTTTAAACTATCAAAAATATTAATTCAGGACTTGATGATTTATATATCCATGCAAAATTTCACACTAATCCTTTCTTCACCAAAACTTCTCAATAAAACCCAGCAGGTAAGATATATAATATGTCAAGCTTCTCCCTCAGAATTTATAATGTTAAAACAAATATTAGAAACTCTTGTGACCTTCCTTGAGATGAGACTTCCAAAAAGTCTAGCTTTTTAGATAAAAAGTGTATTAAAGTCAGTCTCAAAAGGTGGTAGGGAAAATAAAATCTCTTTAAGAACAAGCCTACAGACATGCTCACACATTGACTGACAAGAAGAAACCCAAAAAGGCCCTAAGTCATACCAAAAGGAGACTCACTAACTATTCCTAAGTATCTGTTGAACGGGGAAACCATGTACTGGAATGCTGTAAAGACATGGATACTGTCGCAAAAGCCATTTTTGTACTTAAATTGTACTACAGGAGAGCTTTAACTAAAGGATACCACATTAGCCCTTCTCCTCTATACCCATTAAGTGGACCAGGAAAAATACCTGGTGAAGATGCTGAACTTCTTAATTCAGCAATGTTGTGGTTCTTGCATTATGATCAGCTATGTACCAGAAAAATAAATGGATCTGTCAGATAACATAGACCTGAGGAAATTATCTTCAGCTTATCCATAGGCTTGCTAAACAACTTCTAGAAAGTTCTCCAAAGGTCACTACATACACTAGAGGAGAATCCCAATTCTTGCAATAATTCCCAGTGGGAAGTCTCCAAATTTCTTAGCCTGGAGTATTGCAGAGTTTACAAAGGAGTCTATATAGAAACATACATACCAAAGGCATCCTTTACAAGTTAATAGGGTGTGATCCCAAATGACCTTAAAGAAGGTAAAAGATGTCTTTTCCCATAAGCCACTGACATATTTTTGCATAACCTTAATAATGAGGGCCCATTCAAAATAGAGCAAGCAATCAAGATAATTGAAAGGCTTCCAGAGTAAATATCAAAAATGAGGTAAAAACTGAAAAAGAGATTAATTTTATAGTCTCAAATAGCTGCTGTTTATTGACTAGAGAGCCAGCTGTTTGTATGAATGTGAAAAATAGACTTGAGAGATGCAAGTGAAGTGAAGAAACAGAGAAATGTGTTCCTAAACACAGTAAAAGGACTTCCCAAGCAAAAGGACTTCCCAAATAAGAAATAAGCAATCTATCAGAAAATAAATTGTTTGAGTATAATAAATATGGCCATCAAATGCTAAGGAAAATATATGGATACATTAAAACTTCAGCAAATAGAATAATGTATTTCCTCTTAGGTTTTCACATTTTGTTTGCTTATTTATTTTGAGCTTCAAAATTTCTGAAAAAAATATTTTGCAAATGATGATAGTTTTAATAATCATTACATGTGAATAGTGAAGAACCTCAGCATAATTTATTCAAAGCATTCACTATAGCCCATTGCTAGGACATTTTCATGATAAATCATGAGATGGTTTATAAATGAAGCTTTGTATTTAATAGCTACTTAGGTTTATTGTATACATTTTTCTTTGTAGCAACACATACATCTAAATATTAAATAAATTTATTTCTACATTCTATGTAATATTAAAGTAATGTATATAATTCTAAAAATTTTCTATAGTCTTTATGTGTGATAGGAAAAGAGTAAGAACTGAAGGTGATATAAAAAAGACAGAAATAAAGTCATGTACTATATCTGAATCAAAAGACTTGAGAATTATTCTCTAGAGCCTATTAGCTACATTTAGGTTCTCCAGGATGTGATTAGTCCGAATCCCAGGGGAAGTTGGTCCCTAAGAAAATTATGAAGTCCTAAAATTCAGAATACTAAATGGTGTACCACAATGAGATATTTTCTGAAAATAGATAAAAATAAGCTTTATCAGTGTTAGATTGTGAAAAAGATCAATAAGAGTGGGCACAGAACATTCACTAAGATATTAAAGAGAGATGGAGGAAAAGTAGAAGTATAAAAACAAGATGGAATAAGAATTCACATTCATAGCCTACTGAGATACACTTTTACTTAAATGAATTTATAATGGAACCCCCCCATGACGTATTTGATATGCCAAACACACTAACAGGTCTCACAATGTTAATGGGTCCGCTCGAGCAAATCGATGAACAATGGGAGGACAGTAACAGTGATAATGGACAAATATTACATGCAAAGCAAAGGCAAGTGTTTGTGAGGAATGAAGAGTCTCTGTACCCTGTATCAGTTTAGCAAACGTTTTCCTCATGTACAGAGGTGTGAATTTAAATTGTAAGAGAGCAGGGAAAAGCTGAGTTTTCTCTTATTTTTTTCATCACAGTATCAAGTCTAGGAGAGATGAATATTTAATTTGTAAGTTTATTCTGTTTTGTTTGATTAGTTTTGGTTCACACCTGGCTGGGTTCAATATTTGTTCCTCACTCTGCACTCAGGGATTTTTTCTGGAGGGGCTTGGAGAAGCATACATGGTGCCAAAGCCAAGTTGACCACATGTAAGGCAAGCACCCTACCTGCTGCTCTAGTCTCTAGCCAATAAATTTGTGAGTTCTTCACTGTACAATCATGAGCAAGATTTTTAGAGTTAGAGCTGTGAAAATTGGATCTAAATATCAGCTTGTGGACATTGGAGAAAAAGAATAAAATGTTATTTCATGGAGTGGTCCAGACTGCAAGATTCAGCAAGGATGAAGTCGCAGCACTTTATATCTTTGTGCATTCATCAGTTTCAGGAAATGAAACATGATATTCCAGTTCATATGAGGTTGGCAAATGGATAGTGTAGGAGGATAATCCTGCTGAAAAAATGATTTGCTAATGCTTAGGAGCTTATAACATTATATCACCTTTTAGAGTTAATGGGTCAAGGTGGGTCACTAGCACTCATTTATTAACCCAGCAAAATAGGATGATGTATAAATATAGATTTAAAAGGGACCAGATACATCATAAATTGATTAAATGATTGGTTGCTTTTATGACAATTTATATATTTGGAAATAATGTATTAGATGGAACAGAAGCACAGGTTTTTTTCAAACCTTCCAAGAAAACCATCAACAGGGAAGTTCATTTTGTTAGGGTGGCACTATGGTTTGTGAAAGCTATATTTTATGGAAATTCAAAAATAACTAAATCAACATCTAAATCACTTATTAATTGTGAATTTACTTAAATTAATGGACAATTTTATTGAACATTTTTGTGTTCTAATTTTTTTTGTGTTCTGTTTGTTTTATTTTTCTTCGTCCTTGTTCTTTAGTCCATCAGAAATGTTTCACATTTGTAAGTTTTCTGTAAGTCATGCTGTCAACAAATGTCTTAAATAAATTTTTCCCATCACATTTCATTAACTTATATTTGGTTACAATATTCTTGGATTTAATTGGTCTGGAGACATAGTACAGTGGGTAAAGCACTTCCCCTACACATGGAAGACTATCAATCTCCAGCATCCTAGATAGTTACCCAGGCGCTGTCAGGAGAATGTCCTGAGTAAAAGTAGGTATGTCCCCCAAACACAACTAAACAAACAATAGTATTGAAGTCAGGAGTCTAGTTTTATACTTCAATATTTTTTATTCTACACAGCACCTAGCTCTTTATCTACACATCCTGGGCATATTTATAAGATAGACTATGCTGCATTTTTAAAATTTCATTGATACCTTAGAGAAGATGTGATTGTCTGCTTAAATTAATATTCAAAGTGCCTAATTAATGTTAGGAGGAAATAATTACTGGATTACTGTATGACCTCTGATCATGTTTTAAATTTCATACTAGTGGGGAAAAAAGAACTTATTTTTTTTTAAAGAACTTATTTTTGATAGTTTCCACTACAATACTGAGAATTTCCCTCTATATCCTTGGGAAAAACTAGAAACTGAGAAACATTTTAAAACTTCTATCCTTCCTTCCTTCCTTCCTTCCTTCCTTCCTTCCTTCCTTTCTTCCTTCCTTCCTTCCTTCTTCCCTTACTCCTTTCTTCCCTTCATCCCTGCTGTACTACCTCTCCAACCCCTATCATATATCATTTTATCTAAAGTATAATTGCTATAGAAACCCATATTTTTAGTATTTATGAAGAATATTCTCTAGAGCCTATTAGTTATATCTGTTCCCAGGAGGTGGTTAGTCCCCATCCAAGGAGAATTTGGCCCTTAAGAAAATTATAAATGCTTTACACTCAGTATAATAAATGATGCATTACAATGAGATTTAAGAGAATTTTCTGTATGCTTAGAAGTTGAAGTAAGCCATATAATTGTTAGATTAGATTATGAAAAATACAAGAGAGAAAGGCAAAGAATTTTTTGTTAAGATAGCATGGAGGGATGGAGAAAGAGTGGAAATGTGCAAGCAAGATGAAGTAAAAATTTACTCAATAACCTATTGAGGTAAAGTTTTATCTAAATGTGCTTATGGCTGCAAAAGCTCACAGCAAAACAAAGTAAAAAGGGTTATGTGGATGAGGTGCCTCAATAGTCCCTGTATCAGTTTAGCAAATGTTTCTCTCACAGAATACAGGTGTAGGATTGTAAATTACATGCCAACAGGGATCAAATCAACTTTCTCTATTTTTCATCACAGTATTAGTATAATATGTGGTTTTGAATGTGGAAATTCATGAGTAAATCAATCTTAAAACACGAGTGACTTTGTGGAAGTGGGATACAGAGTTTAAGATGCTTCTGAGAAAGGAAATAAAACTACATGGCATGGAGTGGTCATGGATGGTAAGATAAGACAAAGATGAGAAAATAGTTGTATTTTTATTTCTTTTTAGGTTTGTCATTTGGGAAATGGAACATGGTATTTCAGTACCAATGAGGTTCAGAGACAATAAGTGTACAAAGATGCCCCATTAAGGAAGCAAATGGCTGATGTATAAGATTATATAATCCTATATTGCTCTTTACATTTAGAAAGTCAAATGGGAGAATGTAACTAATTTTATTTACAAATTCAGCATATATTGATGATATATGAATACTTACGTAAATAATTGGCTGCTATACTTTATAGATTGACTAAGTGGTGGCTTTGATGAATATTTGTGGAACTAGAGGCAATATTCTTATCAGCAGAGAAAGAAGCACTTGTATCAGAGGGAATGGAAGCATAGTTTTCAAGGACTCCTAGAAAAATCTACAAAATGAAGAAATTAATTTGCTTGGAAGTAGTTATTTTTAATTTTAAATGTCTCCTGTTTATAATATTAAAAATAGTTAAAGATTCTTACATTATATAAAAGAGAAATTCCAGTAAAAATAAAAGGGCACTCTGCTGAATGGGAGAAATTATTCGTACAAGATATTGCAGATAAAGGAGCACTATTCAAAATATATAAGCACTCACAAAACTTAGCACACACACTAATACACAACTGATAACCACATCAAAATCTGGGAAGATAAGATGAATACTTTTATGAAGAGGACATTAGAACAGACAACAGACATATGAAAAAGTTGGTGTTTGAAGAGGCCAGTTGGTGTTTGGAATGTGATGCAAGGGATTACATTCAGGGTCTCATACATGCAAGGCATTTGTTATAGCACTTGAATCATATAATAGTATAAGAGCCCAATATGTAAATCTGTTGATTTGATATTTTTATATTGTAATATATTTTTATTATATTTATCTAACACTTCTATGGCATTAATATAATTATTGATCTAGTTAATGAATAAAATAATAGGGCTAAAGAGATAGTATAACACTTGCCTTACACAAAGGTTCTATCCCAAGCTTTGCATTCGATCTACTGAGCCCTGCCATGTGTGATCCTTAAGTCCAGAGCCAGGAGTTATCCCTGAGCACTTTCAGGTATGCCTCTCCCCGCCACCCTCCAAAAATAAAAACAGTAAATAGAATAGAAAGTTTAAAATGTGAAAACATTGGTAACAAGTCTCGAGGATTTTGAAGGACTTAATACAGCATTCTATAGTATCCTTTACCCAAATCATTATTTAATTCCATTCCACAACAAGATTTAAGCATTGGTTTGTTTTGTTTTGTTTTTCAGGAAATCTGGAAAAATGAAGTGAAATAATTGGCCCTTATAACAAGTCTATATTGTCTCTGGTGTTAACAGCAGTCAATTGCAAGAAAAAGAATGTCTCTTCCTAATGACACTGAGTTCCATCCTTCTTCATTCCTTTTACTGGGCATCCCAGGACTGGAACATGTGCATGTCTGGATTGGGTTTCCTTTTTTCTTTGTGTATGTTGTGGCACTCCTGGGAAATGTGGTTATTCTCATAGTGATTCAGAGTGAACAGAGCCTCCATGAGCCCATGTACTACTTCCTGGCCATGTTGGACTCCATTGATCTGGACTTATATCTATAGCCACCATCCCCAAAATGCTCGGCATATTCTGGTTTCACCTCGGGAATATTTCTTTTGGAGGTTGTCTTTCTCAGATGTTCTTCATACATTTCTTCACTGCCATGGAAAGCATTGTGCTCGTGGCCATGGCATTTGATCGTTATGTTGCCATTTGTAAACCCCTTCGATACACCATGATTCTCACCAACAAAGTCATCATCATCATTGCATGTGTCGCCATTCTGCGGAGTCTGTACATGGTGCTTCCACTGGTGTTACTACTCTTGAGACTGCCCTACTGTGGGAATCATGTAATTCCTCATACCTATTGTGAACACATGGGGATTGCTCGACTGGCTTGTGCCAGCATCAAAGCAAATATTCTGTTTGGACTTGGCAACATTTCTCTCTTATTATTGGATGTCCTCCTTATTATTCTCTCCTATGCCAGGATTCTTCATGCTGTCTTTTGCCTACCTTCCTGGGAAGCCAGATTTAAATCTCTAAATACCTGTGGCTCCCACATTGCTGTTATCTTAGCCTTTTTCACACCAGCATTTTTCTCTTTTTTGACACACCGTTTTGGCCACAATGTTCCCCAGTATATTCATATATTATTGGCTAATCTATATGTAGTTGTTCCACCAGCTCTCAATCCTGTAATCTATGGTGTCAGGACAAGGCAAATCAGAGAACGTGTCCTCAGTATTTTTCTTAGGATACATTGCTAGCTACTCTATTCTTAATAAATGTTTCAAAATTCTGTTTTTTTATTTTGATTTGTATAATCAATTTAATTCTAATATTATAGAAAACAAACAAAAATATTGAAGCAATAATATTATGGTGAACTATAGATTTCATAATTAAAATCCTTAACATGTTGTTGACAATATAAAGTAGAAAAAATGGTGTCCATATACAAAAGGAATGTAGATATTTATCTTATACTATAGACATATTTAACATTAAATGTATCAATGACCTAAAAAGAAGTGCTTAAATGTGTATAGTACAGAACAATAATCACTGGTTATATCAGTGTTTATTTATTGATAACAAGATTCTTTAACTATGACAAAAATAGAGTAGTCAATAATTATTGGGATTTCATTAAGCTTAAATTTTTTTTCAGTAGAGACTATACTACCAACAAATTGAAAAACCAAGCCATAATTTAAGGGGAAATAATTGTCACATAATTTGTGTAGTAAGGGCTTCACTTTCAAAACAAAAAACTTTCAAAATTCAATTATAAACATACAATTTACATAACTAAGAGTCAAAATATTTATTCTTATTTAAGAAATTTGACTATATAGTATGGGCTGGAGCGATAGCACAGCATGTAGGGTGTTTGCCTTGCACGCGGCTGACCTGGAAGACCCGGGTTCTATTCCTCCGCCCTTCTCGGAGAACACAGCAAGCAAGAGAGTTGGTGAGAGTTTCTCGCCCACACGGCAAAGCCTGGCAAGCTACCCATGCTGTATTCGATATGCCAAACTTAGTAACAAGTCTCACAATGGAGACATTACTGGGCCGGCTCAAGCAAATCAATGAACAACGAGAGGACAGTGCTACAGTGCTACAAGAAATTTGACTATTAGTATGTGAATATAAACATGTTCTTTGTAAATCATTTTAAAAACATAATAAAATATTTGCAATTAATAGGTATGATGAAGAGGGCAGCCAATAACAACTCCAGCAAATTTTACTTAACGTCTTTGTTATATTGCTAAGATATACAATTTAAAGAAATTTTATTAAGCTATACTGTGATTTATAATACTGTTAGAGATGGCTTTATGCATACATAATTTCAACACCACACACACCACTAAGCTACTTTTTTACCCCAAGAACTCAAAGGCTTATCCCATTCAGTTCTACGTTCTCCCCTCTGTAAACTCAGTTCTAAGGACAAACTCTAGAGTTTTGATGCCTTTGGCCATTTGTTACTCCTTATTGTGTATCTTTATTTATTTTTTTTGTGTGAGGCAAATAAATATCTCTTTTATTTTGTTTTTTTATTAAAAAAATGTTTAATAGTGAAACATCATGAGGTACAGTTGCAGACTTACACATTTTTGTGCTTGGGTTTCAATTATACAATGATCAAATACCCATCCCTCCACCAGTGCCCATTTCCCACCACCACGGATCCCGGTATCTCTCCCACCCCCCATCCCCTCCATCCCACCCTGTCTCTGTGGCAGGGCATTCCCCTCTGTTCTCTCTCTCCTTTTGGGTATTGTGGTTTGCAAAAGAGACATTGAGTGGCAATTGTGTTTGGTCTATAGTCTACTTTCAGCATGCTTCTCTCATCCTGGGAGGATCCTCCCAACACCTTTATTTGGTGTTCTCCTCTTTATCTGAGCTCCCTTTTCCCCTAGTATGTGTGGTTGGGCTCCAGGTCATGGAGTAAAATTCCTGGTACTAATCTCGGCCATTCTTGGGTGTTAGTTTCCTATTTTGTTACTTTATGTTCCCCAGATGAATGTTAAATTCCATATATGAGAGAAATCATTCCTCCATATCTCTTTCCTTCTTACTCAATTCACTAAGCATAATTCCATCCATGAGGTGATAATTAGCATAATTTTGTTCTGTCTTGTAGCTGCATGGTATTCCATTGTATATACACATCACAATTTCTTGATTCACTTATCCGTATTTGGGCATTTGAGTTATTCCCATATCTTGGCTACTGGTCTAAGCACTACAATGAACGTAGTTTAGCAATTCTTTTGACTTAATGTTTTTGTGTTTCAGAAATAGATGCTAGAAGTGGTATTGCTGGGTCATATGAAAATTTCATTCTTTCCTTTTTGAGAAATTTCCATCATGCTTTTCATAGAAGTTAAATCAGATAAAATTCCCACAAACAGTAAATGAGGATTCCTTTCTCTACACATCTCCACCAATACTGGCTTTTTCCAAATCTGTTGATGTATACCATTTTCACTGATGTAAGATCTCATTTATTGTTTTGATTTACATTTCCATAATCACAGGTCATAATGAGAGCTTTACATATCCCTATTTATAAGCCACCTGTGTCTTTTGGGGGGAAGTGTCTGCTCATCACTTCTCCCCATTTTTAAATGAGGTTGTTGGATTTTTCATTGTTGAATATTGAGATTGCTTTATAGTACCTCAAAATTTATCTTTTTTCTGTTGTATTGTGTGCAAATATTTTCTCCCATTCAGTAGAATGTCTCTTATTTTAGCTTGAGTTTACTTTATTTTGCAAAAGCCTTGTAATTTGCAGTCCTGTTTATTTTTGTTTTTGTTGTCTTTCCCTCTGTGGTAAGCTTTTGTAAGATAGCTCTGAGCTGCGTTTCATGGAGAGTCCTGCTTATGTATTTTTCAATGTATTGTACATACTCTTGTCTAATTTCAAATTTTTTATGCACTTTGAATTTATTTTTGTTAGTGATGTGAGATGTGGTTTCAATTTAATTTATTTACATGTGCTTATCCAGATTTCACAATGCTTTTTATTAATTTATTAAAAGGATTTCTTTGTTCTACTTCATGTACTTAGCTCCTTTGTCCATAAATCTGAGGGTTTGACTCAAGACTGTCAATTCTGTTTCATTGGTCCTAGAGACTATATTTGTTCCAGTACCAGTTTTATTATTGCTTTTTACTACAATTAAATGTTGGGAAACACATTATTCCTCATATTAATTTTATTTAAGAATTGCATTGAGTATTTGGAAAATTGTTATGGTCCTATATAAGTTTTAGTAGAATTTGTTTCTATTCCTTGACAAACTTCATTGAATTTTATGGTTATTGCATTAAATCTGTATAATGCTTCAGATAAGGCCCTTTTTATCATTTCATGAACAGAAAATACGCCTCTATTACCTGGTGTTTTCTGTTTATTTCAGCAGTGATGTATAGTTTCTACTGTATAGGTCTTCACAGTGATAAAAAATCAACTTAACTTCTTTTGCTGGAAGTTCAGCTTAACAAAGGAACTTAAAGGATTCCTAGATATTTGATGTTATTGTACACTATTTTTAAAGAGGTATGTTTTTAATTTATTTTTGCAGTTCATTATTTGCATGCATAAGTACCACAGATTTTTTATTTTATTTTTTATAAAATTGATCACAATATTTGATTACATTTAATATTCAAACACCAATCCCACCACCATTATGCCACCATATTTCAGATGTTTCCATCTTGAACCGCAAAACCCTGGCCCCAAAGCAGAACCAAAATAATTTATTTTATGTTCCTTGTTATGAATAATCCATTAAAAATGATTCAAAAAAGCCTTCTTAAAGGAAAGTTTGTGAAGATTGTATTTTACCCAGGGGCCATTAAGCCCTTCTATGAGATTAGTAACATGTTGTTAAAGGTTAAGCCTTGTGTGCATTTATATAATATATACATATACGCATATGCACATATATATGTATATATGTATAAATGTATTTCTCCATAAGATTGTTTGACTTCTACTTTAATTCCAATCAAATGTGGTGTGACACTCTTGATATATTAGTGGTGTAAAGCATGAGATATCCAGGAATAAATTCACTCATGGGTGAGGCTCATCCAAGTATGTGGAGAGTGACCTTGAGCATGGCAGTGGTTGAGTTCTGAAGGTTTTCAGCTGCTGAGGCTGGCTGCTTTGGGGCGGAGAGGGGACCTCACCCCCCAACTCCAGGTTGCCTGGGATAAAGCAGCCTGATGCAGAGTCTGGAGACATTTCTATGGTATATCACACTGACATGTTTATTTTTTAATGTTATGCTGCACTAGTCTATTGTTTCTAGGAGTTTTTAGGGGTTTCAATGAGTATTGTCATGTCATCTGCAAATAGTGATAGTGTGATAGTTTAACTTCTTATGATTTGAATTCATTTGGATATCAATCTTTTTCTTGTTTGATTTCTGTGACAAGAACTTCCAAAGCTATGTTGATTAAGAGTGGCAAAAGTGGCCATCCTTGCCTTGTGCCTGATATTTGAGAAAAGAATTTCAGTTTTTCATTACTAAGTATGATTTGGTATAGATGACTATTACTTCTTCAGTAATGTTCCTCCTATCATTATTTTTGGAGGGTTTTCTCATGAATGGGTGTTGCTTCTTGTCAAAAGATTTCTCTGCATCATTTGATATACCTATACAATCTTTACCTTTTCATTTTGTCCATAAGTGTATTATATTAATCGGTTTGAGTAAAGTGAACCCATATGTTTCCCTGAAATAAACCCACTTTGATCATGGTGCAAAGTTTTTATGATATATTTTTGGATTTAGTTCCAACTAAGTATGTTTTTTGTTAAGAATGTTTGCATCAATCTTCAACAGCGATATTGATATATAATTTTCCTTTTAAGTAACATCTCTGATTTTGGTGTTACAGTAATATAGACTTCATAAAAGCTAGTAGAGAAAATTTCTATTTACTCAGTGTTTTGGAATAGCTTGTGATCACTAAGTTTCTCTGAAGTTTTGATAGAGCTTAGTGGATTCAGCTGGACCAAGGCTTTTGTTATTGGGAGATTTTATTATTATTTCAATTTTCTTACTTGAGATTGATCTTGCATTGAGGTTTCTATTTCTTCTTGGTTCTATCCCCAAAATCAAAATTCTTGGTGCAAACAAATTTTCTGATGAATTTAATCAAATATTCGGAGAAGAATTAGTGCCATTGATCCTTAGGCTCTTCCAAGATACTGAAGAAACAAAAATACATCCTAACACCTTCTGTGAAGTTAATATTACATTGACACACAAAGCAGACAGAGACTTTACTAAAAAAGAAGACTTTAGACCAATCTCCTTGATGAAAATAGATGACAAAATCCTCAACAAAATCTTAGCAAACCAAATCTAACAGCCTATTTTTAAAGTATATACTATAATCTATGTGATTTATTTATTTTATTTATTGATGCAAGGATGGTTCAATATATGCAAATCAATCAATATAATACATTACATCAGCAAAGGGAAAAATAAAAATTGTATGAGCATATCAATCAATGCAGAGAAAGCTTTTGACAAGATCCAATATCTATGATTAAAAACCTTCAACAAAAGAGGGGTGGAAGGAATCTTTCTCAAGTTAGTAAAGACTATCTATAGCAAATAGCAAATATTATTCTTAATAGTTAAAAACTGGTAAGTGTTCCCATTGAAATCAGGTACAAGTAAAGGATGTCCACTGTCTTCTCTCTTATTCAACATTATATTATAAGTCCTAGCAAACAGCAATCAGACAAGAAAAGGACATCAAAGGGATCCAAACTGGAAAAGAATAAATCAAATTATCCCTATTTGCAGATGACATGAAGAAGCTACAGAAAAGACTCACAAGAGCTCACAAAAAAACTTCTAAAAACAATAAACTAATATGGAAAATAATAGCAATAATAATAATTTAACTGGAGAGATAGTAGAATAGGTAAGGTTCTTGTCTTCACATAAGACAACCTAGATTCAATGCCTGGTATAGCATATGACCCCTGAATACACAGGGAGTGAGATATGAGCGCAGAGCCTGGAGTTAACCCTGAGCATAGCCAGGTGTGACCAAACCCTTCCCCAAGAAATAAAAATAATACTCAATTATGCTTAACAAGAACATGTAACTTCTATTATTATTTTTAAAATAATTTGTGTAGATTTAAAATTGTAATCTTTGGGTCATGTTTTGGAAGCCCTATTTATTAACCTGTAAGTTTTTTTTTAAATATAGACATCAAGACAGAGTCTCCTACCCTATGCCTGACTGTCTCCACCAGGGCCCAACAGCTGAAGACCACCGAGGCCCAGCCAAGGCCATGCTGGGAGCACTCTCCACACACTTGGATGAGCCTCACGCATAAAAGAACTGACAGAGGAACCCAGGTGTGTGGGACCCGGGGCTGAGATCTCCAAGCCTGCACAGTTTGGGACTGGACCTGCCAGTAACTAGACAGTTACACCCACCAACTGCCGTGTAACTCCAACAACGGCCAGGATCCAGAGATCATCACACTCAGCTCCTGGGAGAGAACAAGACAGAGTCTCCTACCCTATGCCTGACTGTCTCTACCAGGGCCCAACAGCTGAAGACCAACGAGGCCCAGCCAAGGCCATGCTGGGAGCACTCTCCACACACTTGGATGAGCCTCACGCATAAAAGAACTGACAGAGGAACCCAGGTGTGTGGGACCCGGGGCTGAGATCTCCAAGCCTGTACAGTTTGGGACTGGATCTGCCAGTAACTAGACAGTTACACCCACCAACTGCCGTGTAACTCCAACAACGGCCAGGATCCAGAGATCATCACACTCAGCTCCTGGGAGAGAACAAGACAGAGTCTCCTACCCTATGCCTGACTGTCTCCACCAGGGCCCAACAGCTGAAGACCATCGAGGCCCAGCCAAGGCCATGCTGGGAGCACTCTCCAAACACTTGGATGAGCCTCAGGCATAAAAGAACTGACAGAGGAACCCAGGTGTGTGGGACCCGGGGCTGAGATCTCCAAGCCTGTACAGTTTGGGACTGGACCTGCCAGTAACTAGACAGTTACACCCACCAACTGCCGTGTAACTCCAACAACGGCCAGGATCCAGAGATCATCACACTCAGCTCCTGGGAGAGAACAAGACAGAGTCTCCTACCCTATGCCTGACTGTCTCCACCAGGGCCCAACAGCTGAAGACCATCGAGGCCCAGCCAAGGCCATGCTGGGAGCACTCTCCACACACTTGGATGAGCCTCACGCATAAAAGAACTGACAGAGGAACCCAGGTGTGTGGGACCCGGGGCTGAGATCTCCAAGCCTGTACAGTTTGGGACTGGACCTGCCAGTAACTAGACAGTTACACCCACCAACTGCCGTGTAACTCCAACAACGGCCAGGATCCAGAGATTATCACACTCAGCTCCCGGCCGCGCGACATCTTATCATCTCATTCCTAATTCGGTCAAACTGGCAGGCTACCAAATGTAACATGCCCACACGGCAGAGTCTGGCAAACTCCCCGTGGTATACCCAATATGCCAAATACCAGTAACAATAATGGGTCTCATTCTCCTAACCCTGAAAAAGCCTTGAATATGGCACTTAAAAAAAAAAATCTCAGGGCTAGGATGAAGAAGACGTTACTGGCACCTGCTCGAGGCAATCGACGAACAACAGGGTGGTCGTGATCGTGAAGTTTTTTTTTAATTTCATTATTAAGAGATGTTTGCAGACCCCGCCACAGTCTAAGTCTCATATCTGGGGTACCCCAGAGGGGGTAGGGTGAGTCCACCACCTACCCAAACAGCCCCAGCTCCGAAACTCAATCACCGCCATGCTCTCTGCTGGACTCCACAGGTTTGGGACAAGCCTCATCCAGAAATGACGCTATTGAAAAACTCGGGTATGCAGGTTTGTGGCCAAAGTAATCTCCAGGCTTTCATGGATTCAGGGATGGGCTACCTTTCCTATACCCCTTTTCTTCCAGGAACCTAGTGGTCATGCCCATGAACTATCTCTGGGATATGAGCTCATTAACAGGTCATGATCCAGAGACTCATAAATAAATCTCAAAAGAAATAAACAAGCTGCAGAGATCCTTCTGGACCCCAAAGTCAGCAGTCATAGTCACGGTCTTCCCGTTGTTCATCGATTTGCTTGAGTGGGCCCAGTAACATCTCTATCATGAGACTTGTTGTTACTGTGTTTGGCATATCAAATACATCACGGGTAGCTTGCCAGGCTCTGCTGTGAGGGCGAGATACTCTCGGTAGCTTGCCGGGCTCTCCGAGAGGGGCGGAGGAATCAAACTCCTGTCGGCCATGTTGGCTGCATGCAAGGCTAATGCCCTACCCGCTGTTCTATCGCTCCAGCCCCCAAAGTCAACATCCAGTTGAAAATTTAATTGCAGCTGTATAACCCCATTAAAAAGTTTAGAATTCCTGGAGCATGTGTCCGCACAACATCTTATACTCTATAACTCTGATACCAGGAATAGCACACCTCAATGGATGGGATGTAGAGTAGAAGGCAACCATCTTGATTAAGAAAATATTAATATATAAGGTTTGACCTGTAACAACATGTTAGTACTATCTTATACAACGGCCTAATGGCTCCAGGGTGAGAAACAACAATCTTCACACACTCTTTTCTAAGGAAATTTTTTGGATCATTTTTAGCAAATTATTCTTAACAAGCAATACAAAATAAATTATTTAGGGTCTGCTATTGGGGCAGGCTTGACTGGTGGTTGGGAAAATTGTAAATAATGGTGGTGGGAAGGCGTAATGGTGGTGGAATTGGTATTGGAGTATTGAAGGTAATAAATCATCGTAAACAACTATAAAAATAAAATATTTTTTAAAAATTTTTATAGTTGTTTTAGAAATCAGGTACACATGTCTTATATGCACAAGGCCTTTAGTTCCAATCTCAGCACAACATAGTCCTTCAAACACCTCCAGGCATAGGACTGGTAGAACCCAAACTCAGCCTTAATATAGTCCTCCTCAAGTTTTCCTTGAGTACAACCCAGGACTTCAAATGCACTGATATCAGGTTCTTTTTATGTGGATCAGTAGTAGAGCTCTTGTTTTGCATGTTAAAAAATATGGGTTAAATCATAGGAACCACAAAAGCAAAAATATACATTGGTTTTAGGAAATCTTCACATATAAATATAATATTGTAAAATATAATAAAGAAACATAAAACTTGGGAATTCACATTAAAAAAATAATTCCATCTTCAATTAGTGCCCTAGATATAAAATATGATGCAGAAAGTTTCATATTTAATAATTTCATTAAGTGCTTTCAGGAGATATAGTTATAACAAGATTTGAATTGGACAAAGATAGGAACTGAGATTGTGTAGTTGTAGGCAAGACTTTAATCTTATACATATTTTTGAAAATTTAGTTTTCTTTATTAAAGCAAGAGAAAAGTCATTCTCCCCACGCCAGCACTTATTTCCTATTTAATATCCATGGAACACTCCTTGGAAACTAGTGGCATGCTGATAATAATTTAAAAACTAGTACTTATGAAGATTAAAAATTAAAAACAGCTTATTTTGTAGACTTTGCTGATTTTCTTGTATTACCACATCAGCTACTTACATATTACAACCATAAAATTAATGGTTACAAAGCTGGAAATGGAGACTAAATAATATACCATAAAATACAATGGACATTGATAAATTAAGAAATAAAAATAATATTTAACAAAAATAATTAGCAAGTGGTTTCTCATTTCTTTTATTTTGTCCTAATTACTTGTAATTTTACTTATTTCAATTTTCAGTAATATCTCTTCATTTTTTCTACTATCACAAGGTTGACTCAAATGGTTTCAAAACCTGAGTACAAAGATCACTGTTGACTCTCAATATAAATGAAAGAAACAACTACAATCAGCATGTCAATTGAGCATACTAGCAATAGGTATAATGGTTATGAAAATAGGATCTGGATAATGCACTCTAGAATGTACTATAATCTAGCAATGCAGTGGTCAAATGTTCTTCTTTCTCACAGTATATTTACACAGTGGGAAAGAAAATTGTGACATATTGATAGCACAGCGGGTAGGGCGTTCGCCTTACAAGCGGCCAACATGGCCGACCCGAGTTCGATTCCTCCACCCCTCTCGGAGAGCCCGGCAAGCTACCGAGAGTATTCGATATGCCAGACACAGTAACAACAAAGTCTCCAATGGAGACGTTACTGGGCCCGCTCGAGCAAATCGACGATCAACGGGGGGGCCTTTACCTTATTGTCTATTAAAGCCATGTAATAAAGAGAATAATAAAATATTTGTACACTGTGCTTTTCTATAAAGACACAGAGAATTCCTTGCTCATTAGATCTTGAAGCTAAGATTTATTTATATAAATGAAAAAGAATCATTATTTTATTGAAAATTATGCCATGATCCTCTTTTCTTTCTTTTACTTCTGTTTACACATTTGACAGTTGTGCTAAGGTAAAATTTTAGTACATTGAAAAAAAATTTTTACATGTATGTGATTAGATAATTCTAGTAAAATTCCAACACTATATAGTAAACACAATACACATATAAGACAATTATGTTACTACCAGATCTTTCAAGTACCCATATTCACTTACCTTTTTTCCCCAACAGTTACTGATCTATATTTTGTTTATACATATTTGCCTTCATTGGATATGTAACATAAATGAGAAGACACAGCATATGATCTTCTATGTATAACTTTTCTCAAAAACATTTTCTCTGGAGTTCATTGATAATTAAATATGTAATAGCACTTTATTTAGATTTTACTCAAATCCATTCTAACCCAAGTTTATCTGTTCATAAAATGATGAAAATTTGAGTTATTTACAACTTCTATTTATAAATGTACTGCTTCAACTTTGACAAGAATCCTATGCATTCATTTTTATATTTCCTCTCTTTATATATATATGTCTTTTATTCAAGCAAATGATGAGTGAATACTTCCCCCAAAGTTATTACATTGTCATTTTGTTATTATTAAATATTAAGATAAAATTATTAAAGTAATTTCAAACTTTTAACTATTGATATTGTGTAATATCTAAAAATCTTAGTGAAAAAGATCTTAACTTTTTAGTTAAAAGATAGTTGATTTTTATAATTTTGATTACTTATCTTTAGGTTTTTAGAACATGTACTTAATTTTCTCCTTGGTATAAGTAAAAGTCTGAATTCACCAATAATCCCCCAAAATTTCATCATCACTGTCCACATTACTAGTTTTAAATAGGAAAACTCAAAGATTATTTGTCTGTTATTCTCAATAGCCTCATTTCTAGTCCAATTTCTATGAGGGTAGATAAATTCTACGTCTTAATATGGAAGAGAAGCATCTAACAAACCTTCCAAAACCTAAATATCACTCTTGAGAAAAATTCTCAGGAATCGCTCCCTAATCTGCTTGGTTCTAACCCCATAGATCACGGGATTGAGGGCAGGTGGAACAACTACATATAGATTGGCTAATAATATGTGGATATATTGGGGAACATTGTGGCCAAAGCGATGTGTTAAGAAGGAGAAAAATGCTGGTGTGAAAAAGGCTAGGATAACACCTATATGGGAGCCACAGGTGTTAAGAGCTTTCAGTCGGGCTTCCCAGGAGGGGAGGCAAAAAACAGCATAAAGAATCCTGACATAGGAGAGAGTAATAAGGAGGACGTCTAATAACAAGAGACAAATGTTGCTTAGTCCAAAAAGAATATTCACTTTGATGCTAGCACAGGCTAGTCGGGCAATCCCCATGTGCTCACAATAGGTATGAGGAATGACATGGTTCCCACAGTAGGGCAGCCGCAGGAGGAGAAACACCAAGGGTGCTACCATGTACAGGCTTCGCAGAATGGCAATGCACGCTATAATTGCAATGATTTTGTTGGTGAGAATCATAGTATAACGCAAGGGTTTACAAATGGCAACATAGCGGTCAAACGCCATAGCCACCAGCACGATGCTTTCCATGACAGTGAAAAAATGAATAAAGAACATCTGGGAGAGGCAACCTCCAAAAGAAATATCCCTGAGTTTGAACCAGAAGATTCCCAGCATTTTGGGGATGGTGGCTGTGGATAAGCCCAGATCAATGGAGTCCAACATAGCCAGGAAGTAGTACATGGGTTCATGGAGACTTTCTTCTGCCTGGATGACAAAGAGGACAACAGTATTACCCAGAAGTGCAATGACATATACAAAGAAAAAAGGGAATCCAATCCAGACATGCATATGTTCTAGCCCGGGGATGCCAAGTAAAAGGAACGAAGATGGATGGAACTCGGTGTCATTAGGTATGAACATTTCTTCTGTCACAATGGAATACAGTAGACTACAGTGGCTATTGAATTCTCATATAGTGTTTATCCACTTCTCTCTTCTTGCAAGAATTTTTAAATGAAGGGTAAAATGAAGTACAACTTTCTCCACACTTGCTCTTAGTTTTCTTTAGATTCAGTTGAATATCTCAATTTTGTAATGTGAAATTATCAGCAGTAGCTTTGTCTTTCACTAGAAGAAAATATATAATTATTAAGATTTTTTCCTTAGTTTTCCAATTTTTCCATAAAATATTTTTGAAGTCCTCTTCCATCTTGATTAAGTAATTTGAATCTAAGTTTTAAATAAAACTGATCATATAACGCCATTAAGACTGTGACATACCACAGTACAAGAAAAGAATTCCAGGGCCTGAGCCACAGCATTTGTTTTGCAAGTGGCTTCTTTGTCTGGGACCCTGGTTCAACTCCTGAATCCGAGAGAGCCCCCTAGAACTGCTAGAAGTAAACTCTGAGCACAGTAGTAGGAGCAATCCATGAGCACCACTCACTATATGTGGCACAATAACAAGCAAAAAAGGGAACAAATTCCAAAGATAAAATTTGAAAACTGCTTTCTAAGTACTATGTAGAAATATATACAGGATGCTATACATGTAGCAGTTGGTTAAAAAAAAATTTCATAGTGCATGTTAGATAAATACCAATAATTTTATAACAATTATTTTTAAATATATTGTAAATATAAAGAGCATAATGGAAAAAGTGGACATAAAAAGTAATCTGTCATATTTTCATTTTATCCAAGAATTCAGTTAGATTGATGGCCAGATTTTTAATTTTCTGTGTTTGGTTACTGTTGGACTACATAAAGATGAAACATTGAAATAAAAATAAATAAATAAATAAGTGGTCCCACTTCTGTGGGTTTTCTAGGAGGTCTAGAAAACTGATGCTTTCCTTATCTTTTATAAAATATAATTCCCAAGTCTGTAAATACTTTCAAAACAGCCAATCATGGGAATGGGAAGAAAGTACAGTGGCTAGGGCACTTGCCTTACATATAGCTTACTGAATTCAACTCCTGGCACATCATATGGTTCTCTCACACACCATACGGTCTCACAGTGCAGTAACCTCTGAGTACTGCTGGGCGTAGCCCCCAAACTAATGGAAACCCCAATCATTTAATCATTCTACAGTGCATTCTGAGCAATTATTTGAAAATATATTCTTATATTGTTTCATATATATTCTGAAATCGAACTCAATTCTATTCCCTATTGATCCCCTAATTCTAATGCACAATATTGTTATATCCACTTCCGCAGAAGTCATTTCCCATTTCTTTTATGAACTATCTTCTAACGCTAATTTTTTCCAACAACATCCACCAATTCCCAAATATCCTTATTTTATTTCCTAAAACTAATGATCAGAATGAGAAAAAAAATACGCAACTACTTTATTATCCTTGCTTAACCTTAGAGTTTATATCTTTTCTGCGATTACACATTTAATAGTGATATTTTACTGCTGATATAATTAAAATATTAGATTTACAATAGTGTTGATTTCTATTGTCTTGATGTCTGATTATAGCACCAAACCACCACTGATGTGCTCAATACCCTCTACAAATGTCTTTATGTTACTTCTAAGCAACCTCTTAAGTATACCACATCCTCCCCCACAGATCGGCGACTTTAATTTTGCAATGCAAAGTCAAGTTTTAGTCATTATTCATTCTATTCCCTTGCTTTTTGTTTCACTATGTCTGAGTGAGATCATTAGGTATTTGTCCCCAACCCTCTGATTTTTTTTCATTTAACATGATACTCTCCAGTTTTATACTTTGTTTCTTTCTCAAATGCTTCATTAACCGGCTCTGTATAATATTTTCTCGAAACCTAGCTCTGAGGAACATGCTTAGCAATCTACTTATTCATTAATTCTTTAAACCAAAAACATCAATGGTCTTTATATCATGTCTAACAAGCTTCCAGAAAGTAGCTAATGCTAGTTATTATTTGTCCTTGCAATTCACGTTTGCACACTTGAATACAAGAAAGAAACAACCACTAAATCAAAGAAGCATGCATTGGTGCATCTTCTTCCACATGTTTAGTATTGCACATAAAATTTTTTAGTTATAGTGTAATTACATGTAGTAAATGTCTTTACTTTAGAAAACATTTACATTGGTGGAGGGAATATCTTCACACTGGTGAAGAAATCGGTGTTGAAACACTGTAAGCTAAAACCCAATCATGAATAACGTTTTGTAATTTCATGGTGACCAAATTTTTTTTAAAAATTATGAACATGCATTTAATTATCTAATCATCTTGATTTTACATTTCCACTTTTCTCTCCATTTTTTTCTTACCACAGCTCTTTGTCCAATCGTCTTTCTATTTTGCACCATCTAATAATGCTATTACTTACCAGAGTCTTCATATATCTAGAAAACCCTGCTTGGCATCTCCTGGCTGTTAACCACCATTTATGCTGAATATAAGGTATTTATATATGTTTTTATAGGTATATTTTCCCTGGGGTGAAGACTAATGCTCATCTTTAAAACTTTGAGAAGTGAGACTCTAGAGAATTCTTACTGATACCTTTCTTCATATACTGAGATGAAAGAGAAAAACACCTTTTATAAATAATTACTTTCTTAACTAAAAATTTTGGAATGTATATAAATTATAATTTTCATACTAAGTTATAAACTATGAGGCAAAACAAGATGTTATCTTTATTTTGTCCCATCATTCAGTCTATAAGATTGCATATATTTCTCTACATATAGAAATATATGCAGATTGATATAAATTGTAAACTATTAGTAGATATAATTAGGCATAGAGATAAATATAATACAGATAGCCAAATAGATATGGGCACTGATATAGCTACAGATGATCTATAAATTATTTTTCTCATCAAAAAGACATTTAATTTTTTATGATTTTTTTTATGTAGGAGTACTACTATTTATTCAGCCACTGATTAGCTGATTGATTTGGGCATGAACTTGACCTTACTTTTTTTTGTATAGTTTTATTTATTTATTTATTTTTCTTCTTATATTTATTTATTGAATCACTGTGGGAAAAGTTACTAAGCTTTCAGGTTTAAGTCTTGGTCATACAATGATCAAACACCTCTCCCTTCACTGGTACTCATTTTTCACCACGAAGAACCCCAATATACCCCCCCTCCTACCCCTCCCAATGCCTGTGAGGCAGATTATTTCTACTTAACTCTTCTCTACATTGACTACATTCATTAATTCTCAACAAAAGATGCACTATTATTGTTTAGAACTTCCCCCCCCCCAACAATCAGAATTGCTGAAAAGGCATTATGAAATACTTTGTTTTCTATAGCTGGTTATGAGACTCATATAATGATTTTGGATTTCTGCAAAGAGCCAGATAATTACAAGATTAGTTTCTGTACGTCTGGTGTTATGGCTATGCCGAAGAGCCAGTCACGGGGGACAACTCGTGACCTCAATAGGGCTTGAGGGACGAGCCGGTACCACCCCCCTTCCTATGAAACTACAGTTGCCTTGTCACTGCCGGCTCATACCTGGCTTTCCTATAAGCTCTGAGGCGGCAGCCGCCTTGCTGCTGTGGGCGAAAAAGGTGGAAGGGAGCAACACCTTTTCCTTCCCGGGGAGGCATGGCGCTGGAGTTTAACACATGGTCCATTCACTCTTCTGCTGCAAGCTGCATGGCTCTGGACTAAGTCCTTTTGCCCCTGGAGCTATGGCCGTTCTGGAGAGCCACTTGTGGGGGGTAACTCGTGACCTCAGTAAGGTGTGAAGGACGAGCTGGTACCGCCCTCCTTCCCATGAGAGTGCAGTTGCCCCGTCACCGCTGGCTCATGCCTGGCTTTCCAATAAGCTCTGAGGCAGCTGTCACCTTTTATTCGGTCCAGATTCATTTCTGCAAAAAGCCGCTGGGTTTCGAGATTTGTTTCTGAGTCTCTGGGATCATGGACATTAATCAGCTTGATCAGGAGCCAGAGAGGCTGTCTGTAGGCGGCGACTAGGGGTCTCGCTTGGATGGGGAGGAAAGGAAAGGGCCGGTTCCACCCCCATCTGGTGAGGCCCTGCATGTCTCGTCAATGCGGTCCCTAACCTGACTGTCCAGTGGCCTCTGGAAGATGGCAGTCACCGGGCCACCAAGGGGAACAGGCCAAGGTATGAAACCTATTCCCATCTGGAGTGGCCCAGTGCCCGTAACCTACTGCAGGAACAGGACACATTTCTGCCAAAAGACTTTGGGTTCTGAGATTCGTTTCTGAGTCTCTGGGATCATGGACATTAAGCAGTTCGATTAGGAACCAGAGAGGCCATGCCTCCAATTACATAGCTGAGCCAAAGGTGGTTTGTGGGTGTGTTCCCACATACCTAACTTTTGGCCGTTAACTTTCTTGGTAAACTTTGCCCCAAGTTTTTGGGGTCTGGCCAAAGGCACAGCAGCAATTTTGGGGTATCTAGAAGTCTGAATGCACCATCAGGCTGCTGATGCACTCGCCTCACAGGTACAGATTGATCTACTGGAATTAAGGAACAATTGCTGAAGATTTCTTTTGTAGTGCTATCGATTAAACTTGGGTTCTTAGACATGTGTGGTGAGGCCTGCACTAACCACAGGTAATAGGGTTTCAGTTATATTGTGCGGAGGGCCCGCAAACCACTCTCCGACCCACGGAGGTGGCCCTAGGGTCCATAGGTGCAGGGAAGGACCGACTGAGTGAACACAAGACACAAGAGATAGAGTTTAGAAATAGAGAGAAAAAGGGACAGCACTTTATTGAGGGATACAGGCTGTTTATATAGGGTTGGGGCAGCTCAGTCAGGAGCAGAAGCAGTATAACCATATATGGTAAGGTCAGCAACAAGAGCTTTACCTAACATTCAAGGTAGACATTTGTACATCAAAGGGTCTTGTGGCAGAAGGTGCATCCTGAGCTTTACATTTGTATATCAAAGGACCTTATGGCGGTAGGTGTATCCTGAGCTTTACATTTGTATATCAAAGGGTCTTAGGGAGTAGATGCATCCTGGAGGTTACTATAGATAAGGCCAGCTAAGCTAACTGTCAGCCTGATGTTGCTTGCTATAGATCAGGCATCCACTGAGATCAGGAAGTCCTGGGAGACTGTCACCAATGTCTGTCCCAAGCAGTTCCTAGCATGGGAACCACGGTCAGGGTCTATGAGAGGGCTCTTGGCTTCCCACAATATTGTTGAATGGATGAGTGGTACAGCCATGTATCCAAAACACAGAATTAACAACACTGACAACATGATACCTAAGCTGTGACCACTGGAAATTTGTAATGTACCTGTCATTACAAGTTGACAGGTCGGGGATGGGTGAGGGGTTGAGGGTGGGGATGGAATATATGAACACTGGTGGAGGGAAGTTGATCCCACTTGTGGTGGAATTGGTGTGAAAATATTACATGCCTAAACTTAACTATCGATAACTTTTTAAATCACAATTCTTTAATTAAACTTGTTTTTTAATTTGGAGACTTAAAAAATGTCAAAATGGTTGGAACAAAGCAAAATTTAAAAGGGGCAAATAAAATAGAAAATAATAAAAATTGAGCAAATAGGGAAAATGTTCAAAGATTAACAGTTTATTGACTAAAAAATTTATCAGCCCACCTTCCCTCCATAATTCTGGAAGCCCCAGCAGCCATGTCCATCTCCACAGACACCAGTAACTCACCCACTGGCTCTGATTTTTAGATTTGCACACTGAATCTCCAGGAAAAGGAAGCCAATGAGCTTCCTTTCATGAACACACCCGTTTCCTGACTGAAAAATATTGAGAACCCTGGGGAAAGGGGGAGACAGAGTCCCCAACCTGCTGAAGCCCTGGCAGCCACAGCCACAGTCATATCCCATGCCAATGGTCCAACTTCAAAGCTGCACTAGGAAGCTCTTCAGACTTGTCCCAGTTCTATAGATCCTGAAGTTTCTGGACTTTATGCTGTATATGCTGTTAAATTCCCCAGTCCTGAGATTCCAGTAGGAGCACACCAAATTAGATAGGAAAGTAACATAGAAGCCAAGTAGACTCAAAAACAACAACAGAAAAAAAAAAACTCAATAATACCGAAGGCTTAACTAACAACTGCGCAGTAAATCCTCAAAGACTTAATGATCTCATGGTGAGATATAACAATTTTCACAAATTTTCTTTAGCTGAAATATCTTTGATAATTCCTTTAGTCATTTACTTGTAATAAGCAATATAAAACAAATAATTTTGTGCCTGACAGGGTGGCAGGCTTGTGGGTACTTGGGAAAATGGGTACGATGGTAGAGACCTCACTCAGATGGTAGGATTGGTATTAGAACATCAAAAGCCCATATGAACTATGAACAATTTTGTAAACCATAGTGTTTAACTAATGTATAAAAGTACATGCTTAGTTAAAAATAATACAAGAGCTGACCCCTACCCTAGATGCGCCGCCCACCCACCTATCCCCGCTGGAGGACAGCGCAGACCCCAGCGTGCGTCCAGCTCCAGGACCGGCTTGCCAAGCAGTCTATCGACCCACCCCAATCCAGGATCCTGGGAGGGAGTGGCCTGGGACTGGCTAGGGGCGTGGCCTCTAAGAGGGGGTGTGGCCTCCTAAAGTGGGCGTGGTCTGCTTCCTGGCTATTGAACAACGAGTGGCTTAGACAGGAAATTAAAGAGGAAATCAAAAGATTCCTAGAAACAAATGAAAATGAGGACACGAGTGACCAAAACTTATGGGACACAGCAAAAACTGTGTTAAGAGGAAAGTTTATAGCTCTACAAGCATTCCTCAGAAAGGAGGAGCGAGCCCACATAAATAAACTAACCTCACAGCTTAAGAACTTGGAGAAGGACCAACAAAAGGAGCACAACCCTAACAGGAGGAAGGAAATAATAAAACTCAGAGCAGAGATTAACGAGATGGAAACCCAAAAAACAATCCGAAAGATCAATGAAACCAAGAGCTGGTTCTTTGAGAAAATTAACAAGATCGATAAGTTCCTAGCAAAACTCACAAAGAAAGGGAGAGAGAAAACCCTAATAAACCGAATCAGAAATGAAAAGGGGGTCATTAGAACAGAAACTACAGAAATTCAAAGGATCCTCAGGGAATACTTTGAAAAGCTTTATGCCACAGAACATCAAAACCTCGAGGAAATGGATAAATTCCTAGACTCCTACAGACTCCCAAAGCTGAACCAAGAAGACCTGGAATACCTGAACAGACCTATCACCATCAAGGAAGTTGAAATGGTAATAAAAAGTCTCCCCAAGCACAAAAGCCCTGGCCCAGATGGATTCACCAGTGAATTCTTCCAAATCTTTAAAGAAGACTTACTCCCAATCCTCTTTAAGCTTTTCCACGAAATTGAAATATCAAATACACTTCCGAACAGTTTCTACGAAGCAAATATCACACTGATACCAAAAGCAGACAGAGATAACACAAAGAAAGAGAACTACAGGCCGATATCCCTGATGAACACAGATGCAAAGATCCTCAACAAACTACTAGCAAATAGAATCCAACTACTCATCAAAAAGATCATACACCATGACCAAGTAGGATTCATCCCAGGGATGCAAGGATGGTTTAACATTCGGAAATCAATCAACATAATCCATCATATCAACAAAAGAAAAGATAAAAAGCATATGATCATATCAATAGATGCAGAGAAAGCATTTGACAAGATCCAGCACCCCTTTATGATAAAAACCCTAGCCAAAATGGGTATAGAGGGGACTTTCCTCAACATCGTTAAAGCCATCTACCACAAGCCTACAGCAAGCATCATCCTCAATGGGGAAAAACTGAGAGCCTTCCTTCTAAGATCAGGGACGAGACAAGGATGCCCACTCTCTCCACTGCTGTTCAATATAGTACTGGAAGTATTTGCAATAGCAATTAGGCAAGAAAAAGATATTAAGGGCATTCAGGTAGGAAAGGAAGAAATCAAGCTCTCACTATTCGCAGATGATATGATACTATACTTAGAGAACCCAATAACCTCCACCAAAAAACTCCTAGAAACAATAGACTTATATAATAAAGTTGCAGGCTATAAAATCAATACCCAAAAGTCCATGGCTTTCCTATACGCAAACAGTGAGAGAGAGGAAAGCTATATGAAAAAATCAATCCCGTTCACAATTGTGCTCCAGAAAATCAAGTACCTAGGAATCAGCTTAACTAAGGAAGTAAAGGACCTGTACAAAGAAAACTACAAAACGCTACTTCAGGAAATAAAAGAGGACATGAGGAAATGGAAAGACATCCCCTGCTCATGGGTCGGGAGACTTAACATTTGCAAAATGGCAACACTACCGAAAGCACTGTATAAATTCAATGCAATTCCTATAAGGATACCCATGACATTCTTCAAAGAAATGGAGCAAACACTCCTGAAATTTATATGGAACAATAAGCCCCCACGAATAGCTAAAGCAATTCTTGGGAAAAAGAAAATGGGAGGAATCAACCTCCCTAACTTCAAACTTTACTACAAAGCGGTAATAATCAAAACAGCATGGTACTGGAACAAAGGCAGAACTGCAGACCAATGGAACAGAGTTGAATACACTTACATCTCCCCTCAATCATATGATTATCTAATCTTTGATAAAGGTGCAAGAAATGTGAAGTGGAGTAAGGAAAACCTCTTTAACAAATTGTGCTGGCATCACTGGACGGCTACATGCAAAAAAAAGGGCTCAGAACTCTGCCTAACACCATGTACAAAGGTAAGATCAAAATGGATTAAAGACCTCAACATCAGACCAGAAACCATAAGGTACGTTTGAAGACAAAGTTGGCAAAACCCTCCATGACATTGAGGCTAATGGTATTTTCAAAGATGACACGCCACTGGCTGAGCAAGTGAAAACAGAGATAGATAAATGGGACTATCTTAAACTAAGAAGCTTCTGCACCTCCAAAGAAACAGTGACCAAAATACAAAGACAGTCTACAGAATGGGAAAGAATATTCGCCGAATACACATCTGACAATGGGTTGATATCAAGGATATACAAAATACTGGTTGAACTCCACAAGAAGAAAACATCCAACCCCATCAAAAAATGGGGCAATGAAATGAACAGAAACTTTCTCAAAGAAGAAATCCGAATGGCAAAAAAGCACATGAGAAAATGCTCTACATCATTAATCATCAGGGAGATGCAGATCAAAACCACAATGAGATATCATCTCACACCTCAGAGACTGGCCCACATTCAAAAGAACAAAAGCAACCATTGCTGGCGCGGATATGGCGAGAAAGGGGCACTCCTTCACTGTTGATGGGAATGCCAACTGGTTCAGCCCTTTTGGAAAACAGTATGGACGTTCCTCAAAAAATTAGAAATTGAGCTCCCATTTGACCCAGCGATACCACTCCTGGGAATATATCCCAGAGAGGCAAAAATGTGTAGCCGAAGTGACATCTGCACTTGTTTGTTCATTGCAGCACTCTTTACAGTAGCCAGAAACTGGAAGAGACCTGAGTGCCCAAGAACAGATGACTGGTTAAAGAAACTTTGGTACATCTACACAATGGAGTACTATGTAGCTGTTAGAAAAGATGAAGTCATGAAATTTACATACAAGTGGTACAATATGGAAAGTATCATGCTAAGCGAAATGAGTCAGAAAGAGAAAGATAGACATAGAAAGATTGCATTCATCTGGGGGATATAAAATAACAAAATATGAGATTAATACCCAAGAATAGCTGAGATCAACACCAGGAGGATTACTCCATAGCTTAGAGGCCAGCCGGGTATTCTAGGGGAAAGGACAGTTCAGATAGAAAAGGGAGCACCAAATGGAGGGTGTTTGGAGGATCCTCCCAGGAGGGGAGATGCAGGTTGAAAGTAGACTGGACTGAACATGTTTGCCACTCAATGCCTCTTTTGCTGATCACAATACCCAAAAGGAGAGAGAGAACAAAAGGGAATGCCCTGCCACAGTGTCAGGGGGGGATGGGGGGGATGGGGGGGGAGGGATATTATCCTGGTGGTGGAAAATGGGCACTAGTGGAGGGATGGGTATTTGATCATGGTATGAACGAAATCCAAGCACAAAAATTTGTAAATCTACAACTGTACCTCATGGTGTTTCACTAATAAAAAATAAAAAATAAATAATACAAGAAAATCTTTCTTTGCTGCCAAAGATTGAGTTTGTAGATCTTGTTCCCTTTGTGTGCCAGTCGGAAGAAAAGGATTTTTTTAATTAGACATTTGTTTCACTGGACTTGAGATTAACATTTAAGAAGCTTTTCTTAACTTAGGAAATTTTGTTGGGCAACTTATTACTTGTTTGTATTAGGTCCTACCTTCTACTGAGACAATCAGGTGTCTAATTGATTGCCCTCAGGTAATAAAAGTCTGTGGCCCATTACTACCTGGATGCATGGGTTTACAGAGCTAAAAGGGAGAGAGAAAATTGATCTGAAACAATCTACCATAAACCTAACTTCTTGTAAATTGTTATATCTGTATATAAAAAGGCCAAAATTGTTATTTATATTTCTCTAAATAAAATTGTTGTTTCTAATTTTTAAAAAATTGTTATAAAAGTTTAGTGTTGACAAAAGTATGCCATCATGAGAACTGCCATACAAACAAAATACAATTAGTCATATTTGAAAAATAATTACATTCCTATGGTAAGTTGACATTTAACAAGGGTGTCCTTTATTGTTCAATGGGTAAAGAACAAAATCTTCAAAATGATCACAAACCACTAGTCACATAAAAATAATAAATTTAACCCTAGATTGACTTCATTTGAAAACAAAAAACTAACAATAGATCAAATGCTTAAATATAATAATTAAAAGAAAAATTTTAGAATAAATCACTGGCTTAAGAATTCATAACAAAATGTAATGATAATTTTATATTAAACAAAATTAAAGTAAAAATAAAATTTCTCTAAGGTGTAAACATTAACACTGCTATACTGTTATAAGTAATGATACCTTTATATTAATAATTCTTTCTATAAAACCCTAAAACATTATAATTCTTTCTATGAAAACCTAATATGTAGTAGTATAATATATATTAATATATACCATAATATTTATGAAACCTAACAATGTAAAGATAACTCAATAAAAAACAATCAAATGACAATTTATTGAAAGTAATGAATTTAAATGTAATTGAAATGACATATGCCAGTAAGCAGTAGTTTACTAGAGCATGAATTATTGCTTTAGTGGTAGGTACACTACACACACACTACTATCACACCCACAATCAATCTGTTAATTATCCTTCTACCAATGTCTTTAAGACCAGCAAATATCTACCTCCGTTGCTTCCCTGTTTAGTTAGTGCTGTGGTCACAGTCTAATGGTTTGTCTTTGTTAAACATTATCTGTATCCTTCCAATTTTTTCACTGTATATGAAATGTGAACATTATTATATGTTATTTGTCATTCTTTTGATTATTTGTTATTATGATATTTGACTTATAGAAAATATGCATATCATTGATCATATCAGATGACCAAATTAATATATTATTTTGCATATTTGATCTTCATCTACAATGTCTGGTTCACAGGTCCCAAAAAGTCTTAGTACTTCCTAAGAGTTGTGAGTGATTATGTATCTCATTTTCTTTCTTTTTTTTCCTTTCCTTTGGGGTCAAGCAATAGCACAGTGGGCAGGGCATTTACCTTGCATGTGGCTGACCTGGCTGACACTGGTTAGATTCCTCCGTCCCTCTCTGAATGCCCAGCAAGCTACCTGGAGTACCTCGCCCACACATCAAAGTCTGGCAAGCTACCTGTGATGTATTCAATATGTCAAACACAGTAACAACAAGTCTCAAAATGGAGACATTACTGGGCCCGCTCGAGCAAATTGATGAACAACGGGAGGACAGGACAGTGCTATTTGTCATTCTTGATTATTCACTTAAACATAATACTCTCTAGCTCTCTAGTTCTACCCATGCCATAGCAAAAGGCAAGATTTCTTTCTCTGTCTTTGTCTCTGTCTCTGTCTCTGTCTCTCTCTGTCTCTCTGTCTCTCTCTCTCTCTCTCTCTCTCTCTCTCTCTCTCTCTCTCTCTCTCTCTTTTGCAGCTAAGTAGCATTCCACTGTGTCTTTATTCACTCCTGGTGATGCTTAGGGGACCATATGGGATGCCAAAGATCAAACCCAGGCCAGTTGCAAGAAAGGCAAACATCCTACCTACTGTACTATCACTCTGGCCCCTGCGCATATATTTTTAATCAGTATTTTGTATCTTCAAATTGTAAAATATGGAATTTCTTCACAATATGGATGCTCTATTTTTAATTTTTTTAAATGCATTTTTCAGGAGTGTCTATCCTCTTCATCTCTTTCCCATTTTCATTTTTGGTTTATTTTTTAGGCAATGTCAGGTGTTGTTCACATCTTATTCTTGGCTCTATTCTTGACTCTATCACTGCTGTGAAGTTCAGGGGAGTTTATTGGTGCCAGGATTGATCAAATCCAAAGCAAATGTCCTGCAAGCTTCACTTCACTTCCCAGCCCCATTTTCTCCCCAATTTTTTTATGAGTGGTTTGTTTTATTGCTGAATTTTGAGGTGCTTTATATATCATCAACATTAGCTATTTGTCAGATATGTAGTGTTCAGATATTTTCTTCTATTCTATTAAGTTGTCATTTATTTTAGCTATAGTTTCTTCAATGATGAGAAACTTTTAAATTTTGTGTAGCCCCATTTGCTTATTTTTGATTTTCTTCTCTTTGCCATTGGGTCAAGTCACCGAGAACACCACTGATGCTAATATCATTGTTTTCTTTTTATATTTTTATGCTTTTTGGTCTAATATTAAGATCTTTATTGCAGTTTGATTTACTTCTGTGCATAGTATGAGATACTAGTCCAATCTAATTGTTCTCCATGTGTCTATTTTATTTTCCCAATACTATTTGTCAAAGACTTTCTTCTCTGCTTTATGTTCCTGGTTATTTTATTGTAAATTAACTACTTTCTATGTCATCCTAAATTAAATGTATCACAGCAAGGACAAAATACTGTTTTTTATATGTGTAACATTTAAAACATTGGAAGGGAATAAAAATGGTCAATAGTAACAGATCCGGATAATTGACCACCAGGTCTGAGTTTTCTAAGAAGGGGATAAAGGAACGGAGGGGACCTGGGGACGTTGCTGAATGTGAACTGTAGCACTGTTCTCCCGTTGTTCATCAATTTGCTTGAGTGGGCCCAGTAACGTCTCCATTTTGAGACTTGTTATTACTGTGTTTGGCATATTGAAAACGTCACAGGTAGCTTGCCAGGCTTTGCCGTGTGCGCGAGATACTCTCGGTAGCTTGCTAGGCTCTCCGAGAGGGGCGGAGGAATTGAACCTGGCTCAGCCGGGCTGGCTCTGTGCAAGGCAAATGCCCTACCACTGTGCTATGTGAACAGTGTTCAAATACTATATACCTAAAACATTACTCTTAATAGTATTGTAAATTACAGTGCCTAAATAAAAATTGAAATTAAATTTAAAATGAGAAATACATAAGATAAAATATTGTTTAACTATTAAAAGAAATTAACTGCTGCCATATGCTATAATATGGATGTAACTTAAAATCATATATGACTGAAAGAAGCTAAACACAAAAGATCACATGTATAGGATTCTACTTACATGGAATAGCTAGAAAGTCTTCATAAAGAAAATTTTCAGAGAAGAAACTAATAGTTTCAAGGGGATGAATGAAGAGAATAATTAGAAGTAACAGTTAATGGGTACAGTTTCCTTTTGGAGTGAGAATAATTTTATACAACTAGATAGAGGTGATAGTGACATAATATTTTTAATTAATTGTCACCAAATAACAAAATTTTAGAATGGTTAGAATGTTAGATTTTATGTTCTGTACATTTTATTAGAGCTGCAGGATATATAGCTGTCAAAAGATTAGTCCAAAAAAATTTAATAGACTGAAGAGAGATTATAAATAAATAAGAAAAAAATATCAAATATGATCTGACAGAAATAAAACAAGAACCTGCAACTGACCATGCAGTAGGCATGATCTATGAGGTTCACTGGAATTTCCCTTATGTTTCTCTTCAGGTGATTCAATGACCAAAGGGAAATGCTGTTTGTTTTCATTTTACTCCCTCAGATTCCGGCAGCTAGGGACTTCATTACAAATCACCTCTTAAATACTTGCACACACATGCACACACACCCATTCTGGTTAACACCTTGAGTGAGCTCTGCTCTCAATTATAAACTACCCTATATTATACGCTTCACATGGATGCAAAATATTTAAGTAACTGAATTTGCAGTTGTTACATGACTACAACAGAAGGTAGACAACTTGGTGAAAGCTTATGATTAGTGAGACTGCAGTGTGTGCTTAGAAGAAATTGAGGTAAAACATAAAGCATTATAATTGGGAATAAAGTGGCACAGGTAAGATTCGTTTGGGGAAATATATAAAGACTAAGGTGGGGAAAAATTTTTTAAATATTTTCTGGGAACCTAAAGTATTTTTCATGTATATCCCAACCAATATAATTGAGGTAGGTGGTATTATGCTTATTTCTGGGTGTTACAAACATAAAATGTGAAGTCATTTATCTGAGGTCATAGACCTGTAAGGACACATCAGGACTCAATTCCAAGTTAATTTACCACTAAGAACTATGTCTTTGCTTATTTGTACTACATACTCTACCTTGATGATGAGTTAACAGGAAAGCTCTAGGAAGTGATTAAGCTTGAACAATCTTATATTTATACTGACAGTTTATATTTGTTTTCTTCTAAAAACTCTAACTTCTTTTTATTTAAGAGATGCACATCTGGTATTACTCAGGAGCTACACCAGGCTCCATTCTGTGTCTATGGGTGGAGGTCGCTCCTGGTGATGTTCAATATAGGAGACAAACTGATCAGTGTATATACGGCAGCTGCCTTAACCCCTATACTATCTGGGGCAAGCCTATAGTATTTTGATCAGCGCTGTCTCTTCCCCTGCTCCATACTTCAAACAATGTCAATTAATTTCAGATTTTATTACTGAGATACCTAAATTTATGATTTCTGTCATAAGAAAAGGTGTGGAGTGAAAAGTTTAGCTAATAAAAAAAAAGAAAAATATATTTGTAAATAACTGACTAGCTGTGTTGTGTTGTACCTAATTTTGCCTCAGGCCAGAAAACCAGTATAGGGGAGGTTTGATCCCTAGTATTATCTGGATTTGATCTCAAGCACTGTGTAGCCTCTTGAACATTGCAAAGTATAGTCTTAGAGGCCAAGCATTACTGACTATAACCCAAGCAGTGAACCACATGTCCAGATGTTACTGGGAGTGTCCCTGGACATTCCTAGCTCCATATGGGAGGCATCATATCATCAATCATCATCATCATCATCATCATCATCATCATCATCATCATCATCAGCATCAACTTCCCTCACCAGAGAAAGGCCAAACGTTCACTCCTGGCCTCTAGAAATAAATCTAGACCATATTTCATAGAAGTACTTTTGTCTGGGGTAGGACCTGGTCATATCAGATAGTAGCATGGACTTATCTATCTTTACAGACGACAATATGGATAAGAATAGGGGTCCGGGACTGGAGCAATAGCACAGTGGGTACGGTGCCTTGCACTCAGCCGACCTGGGTTCGATTCCCAGCATCTCATATGGTCCCCAGAGCACCTTCAGGAGTAATTCCTGAGTGCATGATCCAGGAATAATCCCTGTGCATCACTGAGTGTGACCCAAAAAGCAAAAAAAAAAAAAAAAAGAATAGGGGTCCAAAGTCATCTGGAACTAGTGAACCAGAGACTAAGTTCAATCTGTATATAATTAATCACGTTTATATAATGAAAATCACTGAAAACTCTGGATATCTAAACTCAGATAAACTTGCTGGTTGGCAATATGACCCTAAGTAAATTGTCATGCAGTAATTCTAGAAGGAAGACACAATCTTACTCCATGGGAGAAATCAATGGATGCTTCTCAATTCAAAACCTCACATTTGCTCTAAATGTTTCTTCCATTATATGATTTTAATATTTTCTGATAATTGTATCTCTGAGTATAATAGTTTTCAGTAACTTTTGTGATCTTTACCAATGAATTATTGGACCTGGGTAGGCTGGGAACTGAATTACCTTGTTCATGCCCGAAAATGAGAACAAGATTTAGGAACATTATCCTCAAACTCTATTGTTTATCTAGTTCTGGGAAGTGGACATGATCTGTCAACGTTCTCTCAATATTTATAGTAGTCAACTAGTCTTTGAAAAACTATTCCATATAAGGAACACTATATATAAGGTAACATATAAAGAAATTATGAAAGTGTTACTAGAACTTATAAAACCTAAAATTGGAAAGAATAAAATGTCTTTAGAGGAACATATTTCTACTATCAATAGTTTAGGGGCCTTTTTATATTTTGTAGACCTTCACTGCCTTGGATGATTTGTCCTATGGGAACCAGAAACAACTTTTAAATGACGTACTACTCATCATTGGTCTGCTCAAAAATGTCCTCCTCCAATGTGACCGAGTTTCATCCTTCTTCATTTCTGTTGCTGGGGATCCCAGGATTGGAAGTTACACAAGTCTGGCTTGGCTTTCCTTTCTGTCTCGTGTATCTGGTTGCTGTAGTGGGAAATGCTATTATTCTATTTGTTATATGGACTGAGCATAGCCTTCACCAACCCATGTTCTACTTTCTGGCTATGCTATCATTAATTGACCTGAGTTTATCTACTGCTACCATTCCCAAGATGTTGGGGATCTTCTGGTTCAGCCTTCGGGAGTTGTGCTTTGGATGCTGTGTTGCTCAAGTCTTCTTCATCCACTTTTTTACAGTCATGGAGAGCATCGTGCTCCTTGCCATGGGCTTTGATCGTTATGTAGCTATTTGCAACCCCCTCAGGTATAGCATGATTCTTACAAATAGAGTTATTGGTATAATTGCTATGGTGGTTGTTCTAAGAAGCTTTTGCATGATCGCTCCTATTGTTTTTCTCCTCCTGAGGCTGCCATACTGTGGACATAGAATAATTCCTCATACCTACTGTGAGCATATGGGAGTGGCACGTTTGGCTTGTGCCAGCATTAGAGTCAATATTTACTTTGGTCTTGGAAATATTTCCATTTTGTTTCTGGATGTGTTTCTCATCATTATTTCCTATGCTAAAATTTTATATACTGTCTTCCATATCCCTTCCCAAGATGCTCGCATGAAGGCCCTAAATACATGCAGCTCCCATATCTGTGTCATCTTAGCCTTCTTTGGCCCTGCTCTCTTTTCTTTCCTCACTCATCGCTTTGGTCATAACATCCCCCAGTATATTCATATTCTTCTGGCTAATCTCTATGTAGTAATTCCTCCTGCCCTTAACCCTGTTATTTATGGAATCAGAACCAAGCAGATCCAGGAGCGAGTTCAAAGTATTTTTTCAAAAAAAGTATTGAGTGTGAGCTAGTTTATTAGATAATTAATTCTGTTATGAATAAAATTTAAAAGCACCACTGGGCACAACCTCTGGGTATCATATTGTGTCTGATGCAAAAAATAGAAATAAAAAATCAACAAAATTTGTGATGAAATTAATTTTAAAAATTTATCAAAATTAATTATTTAGGTTGGAAACATTCGTTGTGGAGGCATATGTGTTTATGGATGTCCAAATATTTTGCTTGCAGTCATAAATTTTATTTATTCATGTAATAGAAATTCCATACAAAAGTATATTTCAAGAGAGAAGCTTTGGTTTAATTAAGAAAAAATTTTCTCTTAAAATTATATAATGGTCTAGATGTTTTTCAGATGCACTTAGGATTTCTTCTATAGAAATGTTCAACTACATGTAATATGGCCAATGACAAATACTGAGCAAAGAGCAAAACTGTCATTAGTAATTAAAGATGGCTTTAAAATAAATGCTGTATTTTTAATAAACTTGATTCAATAAAATTATGATTTGGCTAGCTTTTTGTGTTTTCTGTACTCTCAAATTTCTGATTACATAATTATTTATAAATCTAATCTGATACTATTATTCTTTAACTGGTGCATTTAATATTACATCATTTATATGGTACTTTATTCTTGGAGTTTAAAAGTGCTTATGGAAGAACACAAAAACATAAATTTGATAAGTACTTTGTATGCCTATGTTTATTTAACCACTACTTATAATAGTCAATATCTGAAAACAACCCAAGTACCCCCAAATAGAATAGCAGATAAAGAAACTATGGTACAGTTTCATATGCTGCTGGAGACCGTGTGATGCTTGTGTACACATGGCCCAGCACATGTGGGGCCCGCATCTCCCCTCTTGGATGTCTACTTTCATGCTGCCATATATAATGCTAGAGTGTGTGTAGTGGCTTTCTCCACCTTTGGAGAAGCGTATGTTCTCTCTTGAGTGCATTATTATTCTCTCTTATTTTTCTTTTGCCCTTCCCATTCCTAAAAAAACTCCAAACAAAATCTGATTTACTTCAAAAAATAAAAAAGAAATTATGGTACATATATAAAATGGTATTTTACCCAGCCTACAACAAGATGAAATCTTTTATTTCACTACAACCTGCATAAACTAGAAGGTATCATATTGAGCAAAATAGAAAATTTGGAAAAGGACAAATGCCAGATGATCTTACTCAAATGTGAAGTATAAAGAAACAACAAGAGATAGAAAATAGCAAAAGAAAACAGACCCACTGAATCACCCCATAACAGAGTCTGCTAACTGATTGAGCAGGACAATGAGAAGGAATCTGGAGGTAATGGTAAAAGGATATTGACGCTCTGATCAGGGGAGGGGGTTCCAGTGATACTGTACACTTAAAACATTAATATGAACACTATTGTAAATCATGGTGCTCCAATTTAAAAATTCAGTTGCTTTTGGAATGAATGATAATTAGCATAAAGATTGTTATAAAATGGATTAATACTGTTGTCAAACAACAAATAAATATATTAGAGGGGTATGTTGCCACCAGCAGGTCAATCTGTACCTGTGAGGTGAGTGCATCAGCAGCCTTATGGTGCATTCAGACTTCTAGATACCCCAAAATTGTTGCTGTGCCTTTTGCCAGACCCCAACAACTTGGGGCCAAGTTTACCAAGAAAGAAAACAATAAAAAGTGAGGTATGTGGGAGACACACCCATAAACCAGATCCAGCTCAGCTATATAATTGGAGGCAAGGCCTCTCTGGTTCCTGATCAAACTTCTTGATGGCCAGATACTCAGAAACAAATTTTGGAACCCAACAGCTTTTGGCAGAAATGCGTCCAGACCCCACAATAGGTTACAGGGGCCGGGCCATCCCAGGGGGGAAAGGGTGCTTGTCCCTCCACCTGCTCCTTCTTGGCAGCTCAGTGGCTGCCATCCTCCAGAGGCCATTGGACAGTCAGGTTTGGGCCCGCAGTGATGAGACACATGGAGCAGCACAGGATGGGGGTGGAACAGGCCCTTTCCTCCCCGCCCCAACGAGACCCTGGGTCGCCGCTCATGAATGGCCTCTCTGGCTCCTGATCAAGCTGCTTAATGGCCATAATCCCAGAGACTCAGGAACAAATCTTGGAACTCAGCAGGTTTTGGCAGAAATCCCTCCAGATTTATTTGTTAAAATTTTGGAATTCCAATATCGTGCGGCCACTACTGCAGCCGCATGACATTATATGTTATTCATAATCAACAATAGAAAACAAATTGTCTATGGTTGCCTTTTCAGCAGATCTGAGTGTTGGGGTAAAATCCCAAATAATAATGGTGGGTCTAGTGTCAAAATATTGAATGTAATCAAAGTAGAGAGAGAGTAATGTGGAAATCATCTGCCCCACAGGTAGGGGGAGTGAATGGGGGTTTTGGTGGTGGAAAATGGGCATTGGTGAAGGGACGGGTGTTTCATCATTGTATGACCAAAACTTAAGTCCGAAAGCTTCGTAACTGCCCTCACAGTGATTCAATAAATACATTTATAAAAAGTAAAAAAAAAGTAAGGTGGAGTTCATGCCCAATTCAATCAGCCTAATAAATAGCAATACTCCTGCATTAATAAATAAATAGGATTTTTAAAATTTTTATCTTATACTGGCAGTTGGAAAACATAAGAAATAAACTATTACAAAACACAAAGTTAATTCAATTGTCTTATGACAATGATAATTAGAAAGGATCAATCTGGATAAGAACTGCAGGCAGAAAATAGGTAAAGGAACAAACATGACAATCTCTCAGTACCTGTATTGCGAACTATAATGCCCAAAATGAGTGAGTGGGGGAAAGAGAGAGAGAGAGAAAGAGAGAGAGAGAGAGAGAAAGAGAAGGGAGAAGGGGGAGGGGACTAAGGACATTGGGAAATGTACACTAGTGGAAGGATGGGTGTTGGAACATTGCATGACTGAAATCTAACCAAAAATAACTTTGTAATTGTGTATGTCATGATGATTCAATAAAAAAATAATTTAATTTAAAAAAAAGAAAAAAGTTATGAATCAAAGAACACTGGAAATTAAAAAATGATTATGGAAATAAAGATAAAATATCACATGTAAAGATAAAGGATCAAAGTATGGTTTGTCTACAGTATAAAGAACAAAATATTGATCATGTTTATTACTCTCTTATGGATGACATGGAACATTAACATATATGATAAAATAATTGTTAATTAATAAACTTCAAAAAAGAAAACATAGAAAATAGCCTAGGACTAGTAATTGATTGTAAAGAATCATATCGCCTACCTGGGTTTAATCCCAAATATCCAATAAGGTTCCCAGAATCTTTCAGGAGTTATCCCTGAATGCAGAGCCAGGAGTAAACCCTGAGCACCACCAGATGTGGCCCTAAAAGAAAAAAAGAAGGAAAAAAAACCTTGCAAATTAAAAAAAGCTGCTAGAAGAGACAAAGAAACACAAAGTACATTGATTAAAAAAAATTATTCCTCTAGAGTTGGAGAGATGGTATAACAGTGTTGTTTCCTTGATGCCCGCCACTCTATATGCTCCCAGAGTCTTAAAAAGAGTGATCCCTGAGCACAAAGCTCCTGTAAACCCTGAGCACTGCCAGGGTTGACACCTGTCCCTCCAGAAATTTATTCCACCAAGAAGACATAACAATTGTATTCACACTAAATATCAGAACTGTAAGATACGTGAAGATACTCCAATATAAAGCTATATTAGAAAATTATTGGGAAACTTGATGGGGAAAAAATTCTCTCTTACTGGGGCCAGAGAGATAGTACAATGACCAGGGCAATGACCTTACATCAGGTTAACCCAGGTTCAATCTTTGACATCCAACATGGTCTTCTAAGCCAAAAAACAGTGAGGACCCCAAAAATTTTTAAAACATACTCAAAAATCTCACTAATAAAAGTATAACAGAACAAAGGATATAAGAGCAATAAAGAAGCAAAATACTTGAACAATATTCCAGATCAATTTTATCCAATAAGTTGAAATCTACACAAAAATAGTAGAAAATATAAATTTTTTAAAAATTTTTATTAGTTAATCACTATGAGGTACAGTTGTAGACTTACAAATTTTTGTGCTTGGGTTTCAGTTATACATTGATCTAGTACCCATCCCTCCACCAGTGCCCATTCTCCACCACCAATGATACCAGTATCCCTCCCACCCCCAATCCACCCCACCAATCCCAACTCTGTGACAGGGCATTCTCTTTTGTTCTCTCTCTCCTTTTGGGTGCTGTGGTTTGCAAAAGAGGCATTGAGTGGCAATCATGTTCGGTCTATAGTCTACTTTCAGCATGCATCTCCCATTCTGGGAGGATTCTCTCAACACCCTTAACTTGGTGCTCCCTTCTCTATCTGAACTGCCTTTTCCCCTCCATGTGCGGCTGGCTTCCAAGCCATGGAGTAAATCTCCTGGTGCTTATCACGGCTATTCTTGGGTGTTAGTCTACTATTTTGTTACTTTATGTTCCCCAGATGAATGCAATCTTTCTAAGTCAATCTCTCTCTAACTCATTTCACTTAGCATGAGACTTTCCATGTAGTACCACTTGTGTGTAAATTTCAAGTGGTACTATGTGGAAAGTCTCATGCTAAGTGAATAACAGCTATATAGTACTCCACTGTGTAGATGTACCAAAGTTTCTTTAACCAGTCATCTGTTCTCGGGCACTCAGGTTTTTTCCAGATTCTGGCTATTGTAAAGAGTGCTGCAATGAACAAACATTTTGTTAATAATCCTCAAATCCGTGTTCATCGGGGATATCAGCCTGTAGTTTTCTTTTCTTGTGGTGTCTTTTTTTCTTTTTGGTATTAGAGAGATATGGGCTTCATAGAAACTGTTTGGGAGAGTTTCTGTTTCTTAATTTCCTGGAAAAGCTTGAGAACCACTGGCAATATGCCCTCTTTAAATATCTGGAAAAATTCCATCTGAACTGGGCTTTTGTTTTTGGGAAGACTTTTGATTACAGTTTCAATCTCTTTTATGTTAATAGGACTATTCAGGTACTCTAGATATTCTTGATTCAGCCTTGGGAGACTATAGGAATCCAGGAATTTATCTATTTCTTCTAGGTTCTCTTGTTTTGTGGCATACAAACTTTCAAAGTAGTCTCAATTTCAACTTATTCAATAAAATTCAAAATCTTTTTAATTTCTTTGGTTTCTGTTGTGATATCCACCTTCTCATTTCTTATTTGGTTTATTAGGGTTCTCTCTTTATCTTTCTTTGTGAGTCTTCCTAGTGGTTTATCTACCTTTATTATTTTCTCGAAGAACCAGATCTTGGTTTCATTATCTTTCGGATTGTTTTTTGGTTTCCATGTTGTTGGTTTCTGCTCTAAGTTTTATGATCTCTTTCCTTCTGCCTGATTTGGGCTCCTTTTGTTGGTTCTTTTCTAAGATCTTGAGCTGAGAAGTCAAGTTGTTTATGTGGGTCCTTTCTTCCTTCCTGAGAAATGCTTGCAGAGCTATAAAACACAGCTTTAGCTGCATCCCATAGGTTCTGGTAGCTCGTGTCTTCCTTCTCATTTCTTTCCAGGTATCTTTTGATTTTGTCCTTGACTTCCTTCCTGACCCACTCATTGTTCAACATTGAGTTGTTTAATTTTCAGGTGTTTGGTTTGGTTCTCCGTGTCTGTGTGTAAATTCACTTCTATTCTCAGTGCATCGGGGTCTGAAGAGATTTTTGATACTATTTCTATCTTCCTGATTCTATTGAGGTATGTTTTGTGGCCTAGCACAAGGTCTATTTTGGAAAATGTTCCATGTGCACTGGAGAAAAATGTGTATTCTTTATTTTGGGGGTTTAAAGCTCTGTATAGGTCTATAAGCCCTCTCTCTTCTATTTCTTCCTTCAGAGCCAATGTTTCCTTGCTGAGTTTTGTTCTTGTTGATCCTTCCAGAGGTGATAAAATGATGTTGAAGTATCTGGCTACTATTGTGTTGCTAGCAATGTCCTCCTGAAAATGTTGGCAGTTGTTTTAAATATTTAGTTGTTCCCTCATTAGGTGTCTATACATTTAAGAGTTTGATTTCTTCCTGTTGTGCGTATCCCTTGATGAATAGAAAATGTCCTTTACTGTCTCTTCTAATCTTTTTCAACCTGAAATTTATGTTTTTGGATACTTGTATGGCCACCCCAGCTTTTTTGAGGACGCTGTTTACTTGCAGGATTGTTTTCCATCCTTTAACTTTGAGTCTGTGTTTGCTCTGACTGTTCAGATGAGTTTCTTGTAGGCAGCAGGATGTTGGGTTCTGTCTCTGAATCCATTTTGCCACTCTGTATCTCTTAATTGGTGAATTTAGACCATAGACATTGAGAGATATTATTGTTATGGGATTTTGTGTCATCTTTCTGTAAGGGTCTGTTGTGCTTGTAGGGTTTGTCTTGTCTTATAGTAGGCTCTTTAGCCCTTCTTTTAGGTTTGGTTTTGAAACTATGAACTTTCTGAGCTGCTGTTTATCCATAAAATGGTGTACCGTTCCTTCGAGTTTGAGTGAGAATTTCGCCGGATAGAGTATTCTTGGTGAAGCGTTCATTTCAGTGAGTTTTTTTCACTATATCCCACCTTTGCTTTCGGGTTTGGAGGTTTTCCTCTGATAGGTCTGCTGTGAATCTGACGGGTGCTCCTTTGTATGTGATTTTCTTCTTTGACCTTGCCACTTGCAGTGTTGTGTCTCTATCCGTGGGGTCCATCATTCTAACTATAATATGTCTTGGAGTGTTTTTGTTAGGGTCATTTTTAGCTGGCACCTTTCGAGCTCTTTGAATCTGAATGGCTACATTGTCCAGCTCTTGGGAACTTTTCAGCAATGATTTGTTTAACTGTGGCTTTTTCATTGGAATTGTGTCCCTGACCTTCTGGTACTCCAATTATTCTAATTTGTTCCTCTTGGGATCATCTCCTAGGACTCTGATTCACTCTAGAGCTATTTTGAGGTTGTTTGCCATTGTTTGTTGTTGTCTGTAGGCTTGGTGTAGTTGACCTTCCAGCTCACTGATTCTGTCACTGATTCTGGTTTTCCTTTAATTTTCTGGATATCTGTCTTGCTGTTTCACTGAGTTCATTGAACATCTTAATTACTTCATATTTGAATTCTTTCTCAGAGAGGTCCCTTAAGTGTGTAACACCTACTGATTTTTCTGGACTCTTTTCATTGTCCTCCCCTCATGGTGGGGATTTGCATTGTTTCTTCATGTTGGTGTGGAGGTATGGAGATTGAGATGTAACTCGATATTGCTGGGTATGAGTAGATTACCTGTGGCTGCATGAGCTGCTGCTAGCCCAAAATTAGGCCACGCCCACTTCTACAGAAGCCACTACCACTTCTGAGGAGGCCACGCCCCCTAACGGTACCTATTGTGGGGGTATTACCTGAGGGAGGAAGAAGACCGGCACAGCGTTGGGGGCAAGCAGGAAGAGGCTCAGGAATGGTGAGGGTCCCAGTATCCTAGAGGATGGCTGGGGCACATACGCAGAGAAAGCCAAGTCCCAGGTTCTAATACTGACAGACTAACTGACCTGGTGGGGGAAGAAGACGGGCATAGCATTGGGGGCAACAGGAAGAGGGAATATATTATTGTTCTTTTTATTTTTAATTTAATGTACACAAAAACCACAATAGTTGATACAACTCTAGAGTTTAAAATGATTAAATAATAAAGCTCCAATATTAAAGTCATTAAGTATGAAACATCAATTTTGATGTGAAAAATTGTTGTATATTGCACCACAGGGTTAAGTCCTTGCTTAAAAATAATTAAGCTCTTTGTTGCTAGTTGAGCCTCTGTGTTAACTCTTTTGTTTAATTGGCTTCTACATTACTTTTCCATCTAATTTGGTCTGATTCTACTAAAATTTCAGTTTTGAGGAACTAGGAGGTGTCATCCAGTCACATATGTGGCAGTGACTGTCCAGAGACTTCATGATCTATTGTCTAGACCAATGAATGGACATGGCAGTGGCTCTGGAAGATGAATGTGGCTGCCAGAGCTTCTGGAAGTATGGGAACTGGGAGAAAGCTTCCTACTCCAACTCTGAGAAGAACCCAAAGTTCAATCCAGGACCCTGGGGTACCTAAAATTATTCACAATATCTCTGCAGAGAAAATTCATGAAGTGGTGGAGTTGAGCCCCTAGCATGGTTGCAGCAGTGTAGTATGGGTATGGTTCCCAGTGCTTTAGTATGGCAGTATTCAGCTGGTCCACCTCCTGAGGGTACCCCAGAATTTTTAGCCTGGAGATCAGTATTTCCATGAATTTTAAAATCATCTATTTTGAACAAAATGTCAAAGAAAACATTCCAACACAGTTCAAAAACATTTCTGATAGATGAAACTTAAAACATAACTCAGACTGATTTCATGTTTGAGTTTTAGATTTTGCAATTGTGGATATTGCAAAATCTAAGACAAAAAATCAATAAAATAGTGATACCTATATTTTTAAAAAGCCAAATTGACATAAAGTTAATTAAAGCAAAATTAAATAATATTAGCTCAATTATAAAAAGACTCACAATTAAAATACTAACTAATACACTAATTTTGTAGAAATTAAAATAACTATAATGAAGTTCTATAGAGAATCACATGCCAACTAATTGTTATATTAAATGTAAAATTACTTAGAAACACACAAAGTATGAAAATGTAATCATGAAGATATACAAAATATGAATAGAATTCTAAATAACAAAAATATTGGACCAGTAATCACATCTCTGAACAAAGAACAGACCACCTACGTGGCTTTAGTGATTAAATCCACCTAACATTTAAGAAAAAATTACATAAATGAATTTAAACTCTTCCCTAAAATGGGACTAAAAAGGTTGTATAGGGGTAAAGGTACTTGCCTTGCATCTGGCCAACCTCAGTTTGATTCTAGAATTTTGTATCGTCCCTCAAGTACAACCTGCAGAGATCCAAAAGTCATCCAAAAGAACCACCAGTTGTGGCTCCCAAAATTCTTCCCAAAATTGAAGAGGTTTGTGGAGTGATATAGCAGTGAATAGGACATTATTTTTCACATGGTCAACCCAGGTTCAATCCCTGGCACTTCTTGCCATCCCCTGAATACAACCAGGATTGATCTTAAATGCAGAGCAAGGAGTAACCCCTGAACACTGCTGGGTGTGATCTAACACACACAGAGAAAAAGAAGAAAAAACACTTGCAAATTCACATGTAAATAGCATTGTCCTGACATCAAAGCAACAATAGAAAATAATGCAAAAATAAAAGAGAAATAGAGATAAAAAGAAAAGAAAACATAAACTAATATTCTTTCTGAATATTGATGCAGCGATTCTTAACAAAATACTAGGATCCCAAATTTAATATCATACTGAAAAGAGTATGAATGGAATGAAATATGTGAAAATAACCACAGTAACAGAGTAGAAGAGGAGAGAAGGACATATAATCATCTCAGTTAATGTCAAATATGACTTTTGAAAAAACTAGAAACTCTTTATGACTACAAACAATTTTTTAAAAGTTACTTAAGACTAAAAGAAAACTACATAATCATATTAAGATATGCGATAAATTTATGTGATATTATATTGGGTCTTGAGAAAGTTATTGCTCCTATTATTGTTGGAAACTATCCCAAACACTAAGCAAAGGTAAATCCTGAGTACCACCAGATATAGCCACCAAAACAAAACAAACAAAAAAGACTAGAAATGTTTCCTCTAAGATTTGAACTATACAAAAATGTCCACTTTTACTACATTTATTCAGCATAGTATTAAAAGTCCTACTCAGAGAAATTAGGCAATAAAAAGGAAGTAAAGGGCATTCAAATTAATAAAATAATCTCTCCACAGATAATATGATTTAATATGTAGAAAATTTTAAGCATTCCACACAAAATCTATGATAAATTGGAAAAAAATTCAGTAAAGTTGCAGGAGATTAAGTAAACATCACAAATTCAGTTATGTATCTAGACAAAAATAATAAATTATCCAATAGTGAAAATGAACAGCAAATGTATCATTAATAAAAGACCAGGACATCACCAGTTGTGGCCTCCCAAAATGAAATAGAAAAACTTCATCAGTATATACCAGACCCTAATCTCTTTGATACTCCTGACTAACCCTTCTCAGCCAGAGCCATATAGCCCCCTGTGGACAACCAAGGATATTTAAAGGGGCCACAGGTAAAAATCGCCTAAGTGTGGGAGTCAGGGCATGGGACTAAGGGATCAACTGGTACAAGAAAGGAAACAAGTTTGGAAAGGAATCACAGTAGGGAAAAGTTGGAGAAACACTGTTCTAGACATTTTGTTATCTATCCGGACGTTATCTGAACGTAACTGTTAAAATATTATATATTCAATTATCCCTCATTATTTTTTCTAACTATAGTCAGAAAAATAATGACCAGGAAATGTCATAGTAGTGCTCTCAGATAAACTTAATTATCATTCAAGAAAAGGACTTGGAACAGACCTCTTTTGCTCTGAGTAGAGGTGCAATAGAATACTTTTTTGAGGAGAATGTGGAATTTTCTTCACCTTCCACCAAAAGATAAAATTTGTATTATTCATCTATAGAGACTTCATCTGTTTACAATTTATATTTGGAATTATAACCCTACTGAGTTGAAGAGGGCTATAGGTTTCCACACCACCAACAAACAAAGTTGTTGCCAGAATCTAATATTTTTATTTTGAGAATTCTCTCTCATCTTTTTAAACTGCAATTGTAGAAAATAGCCAAATACATCAAGATTCATGCATTTATATTAAAGTCAAAGAGTTGCCTACGACAATTTTCTAAATCACTCTTCTAAGACTGGATAGTATAAACATAATGATTTAGTGGCTCTTAAGGGAGGTGAGATAATATCATCTCCCTTATGGTTTCCTCTCCCTTCAGAATATTTCTGTTCTTAGAAGATCACGCCACATCCAATCCTTTGGACGTAGGAGTTATATCTAGAATGGTGATGTTTCTCTGTAAATAAATAGGAAGGAACATAGATTTAAATGGGCTTAATGACCCAGGCGCCAAATCTTATACCCAGAGAATTCTGAAGGCTAAGCTTGGGAATTCTGGGACATCTCTAGACTTAGAGACTACTGCATTCACTATAAATTTTTCCTCCAACTTACCAGAAGGACTTGGAACCCAAAGACTTGAAGGGGTTCTGATAGTCATCTTGAGAAACTTGGACACATAATGTAATTCTATTCAAAGAAGGGCCTGTGAAAAGAAATACTAGAGAGAAAAAGAAGTTTGGGAAACAAGAGAAAAGTTAAATGAAGACAAGGAAAAAGGATGTTACCCTTTGCTGTAAAGTGATTTCAAGCAACAATCTCCATGCAAAGGTAGACAAAAGAGTGGAACTAGAACTGTCAACTGAAGGTAAGTACAGTGATATATCAATGAATAATGTGCAGAATTCTCTCTTACACTGTCTCTCACATACATACATATACATAAACATACAGTTAACATAGTAAACTATAAGAGATCGCATCAGATATAGTTTATACCATCATGACCACATTTGCTGTCACCAAGTAATAAAGGCTATTCTAGCTATCAAATTAATTTGTTGCCAGATAATCAGGCCAGCAACCAAACTTGTCATGATTCATCATAGATAGAGGGTGCTATTTTAATCAACTTGAGTTAAGGTGGATGTGTGCATGTAGTCAATATCAAGAAATAATGATATTTGGATAGTCTGTACTGTCTTCTTGTTCTTAAACACTCATAATCCTAGTCTAGTAGAAGTCTTCGAATCTTCCTCCCCTTCTTGTCTCTACCACTTAAATAAAATATATTCAAAGATACCATTGCAAACTTCAACAAACAACCACACTAAATTAATTAAATTAAATCATGAAAAACCCTGAATGATGATTATTAAATCTCAGCAACTGATTTGATCTCATCAAGACCAGAGAAGCTATCAAATGGCAACGAAAATATTTCCTTTCAATCTGAACAGTGCTGGGTTATCCATGTATTATCCATGTAGTATCCATGAATTATCCATGTATTCATAGAAACCCAATGAGAAGTACAAACATTTGACTTGAAATACTCCTTTACTTTTGTCATCTTCTGTGACATACCTCTTCCATATTTTCTTAATCTCATTTTATAGCCAATAATGGCCTAATTGTAGATAGCCTTTTATAAAGTCAGTTATTTTTATTAACAAGTGAATTCTTTATTAGCAGCTTGGCCTAAATAAAAATAAATATTTGGAGGCATTAGTAGTTTCTTCAAAACTAGAAGTTTTAAAGATATTCTATTTGCTAGTTTATTTATGTATATTGACTTGCCTTTAAAATAAATTGCATCACTTAAATATTGAAAGTTCCAATTTTACAGTAGAAGACTCCGCAGGATAAGCAACTAAGTACATACAAATAAACTTAAAATATCAATAACTTCAGTGTGGATTACCACTAAGATGTAAAGTTCTCTATTATACCTGACCTTTTATAATTTACCCTGTTTATGAATTTATATATTCTCTCCACCTATCAAAATACATCATAGTTTACAAAATAAAAAAAAAAACCTTACATGATAGGGCATATTTCTTTTTTTTAATTTTTATTAGTGAAACAGCATGAGGTACAGTAGTAGATTTACAAATCTTTGTGCTTGGGTTTCAATTATACAATGATCGAGTACCCATCCTTCCACCAGTGCCCATTCTCCATCACCACTAATCGCAGTATCCCTCCCACCCCCCATCCCCACATCCCACCCTGCCTCTGAGGCAGGGCATTTGACAGGGCATATTTCTACCCCCTCAGCAGTTATTAAAAACTCAAGGAAAATAAAACTGACTTTTAATACTGTACAATTAAGTATTTTTGCTTGTAAATGCATAAATTACATGAAATTTTTATTTTGTAAACTATGATGTTTTTGATAGGTGGAGCAGAAAAGAAGCAGCACTCTGACCAAATTGTGAGAAGGCAGATCCCGTATGGCTTTGAATTCTAGTATCAGAAAAGAGTCTGTTCTGCCACTGTCCTGAAATTTGTCTCTCTACCGGAAAAGTATCAAGTTGAGAAACAGCTGCCCTGAAAAACACCAGAACATGTCATTCTAATATTTCCTCAGACTCTTCAGAGAAAAGTTATACAAACAATTGCCTTCTGATTTACTTACTTGACAGCCTCCTCAATACTGGTAAACTTATCCACTTACAACTACTCAAAGCCAATTTTATCTCCTGTTTCTGTAGGATAAATAGTTGTCCTGTGGGCCTGGGGAGATAGTAGAGTGGGTAGAGCGCTTGCCTTCTCTTAAAAACAGAGAATTATTGATTCATTTCTTTAGGAATTTTTCCTGGGAAATTCATACTTAGAAAAGTTAAATGCAACCATATTCATAATAAAATACCTCGTCCTTTATCCCTTCACCTTTTTTTCCCTCCCCTAACCACACACTTACACAGTATTGATTATACAAATGCTTATTTTATTCAACAGATAAATTATGAAAAAGTGGAGATAAAACCCTCATGATTATCAGTTTGTGGACATTAAAATAAATACCCACTAGCTCATTGCCTCCACCAGCAGTACTTGTGCTGCTAAATAATATACAAATATACTAATAAAATCAGTTTATGTTAGTTGTTACAAAGTTTTATGGTATCTAAAGACATTAAAAAGTTAAAATGAATTTTTTATTGTTTTAGGAGGAAACGAATATTTGCAAACAACTTAGATTTTGTTGTCACCCCAAGTTTATCAGATATTATATCTACTCATATCTGAGGATAGATACAATTTTCGACATGGGTGTAACTTTTACGTTAATCATTCATATTATAGGTTGTAAGGAAGATAAACATGACTAGCTGAGTACAAAATTAGAGGAATATCAAAAAAAGAATAACAAAATAAAATGAGGTTTTGTTTTTTAAAAAGTTGGAAATAAAGGTTATTATACATAATTAGAAAACATAAAAATAAAAATAGTGATAGTCTCAGAGTAAAAATAAAATTTGGAAAATTTTAAGTTTTGAAAAAGTTTTAAGTTTTGAAACTATTCTAAAGTTCTATTTTAAAAGTCTAAAATAGAACCCACTGATTATTTTCCCTTATATGATATGACTGTATCAGATCCATGAGACAAATTCCTGTAATTACATTGTATCAAGATACAAAGAAATATTACTTATCAGTTCTTGTTTGACATACTACTCTTTTTAACACTATTCCCAGTTAGAAAACTGGGTAAATTGTTTTTTTTTAAAAAAAAAAAAAAACTCTGAGAATTATCTTTAAAATAAAATAAAAGTAAATTCCAAAATGTAATTATACACTACTTTGTGAGAAAGTCTATTTAAGTATCTCAAATATTTTTTTAAAGACCATGGCTAATATTGCTTAAGACAGACCTCACAGAATTGGAACTTGTGCTGAAAGAGTTGCTCAATCACTCTTTTCAAAGAAGAGAACCTCATATTTATAGGTTTATGTTTTGCCTGGCATAATAATTTGAGGTTTAATGGGTTTTTTTTCAATCTTTACAGGACCTTGAGGAGAAAGTAGTTTAACAGGTGAGATCCTTCTCTTTAACAGAAATTCAGTGACACTTGTGAGAAGAATGTCTTCTATCAATGACACTCAGTTCCACCCTCCTTTCTTTCTCCTGCTTGGAATACCAGGACTAGAAAATGTTCACATCTGGATTGCTTTCCCATTCTGTGTTGTGTACCTGGTTGCCCTTATGGGGAACATTCTTATTATCTATGTGATCAAAACAGAACATAGTCTCCACCAGCCCATGTTCTACTTCCTAGCAATGTTGTCTATGATTGATCTGGGTCTCTCCACCTCTACCATCCCCAAAATGCTGGGGATTTTCTGGTTCAACCTCCGAGAGATCAGCTTTGGGGGGTGCCTTGTTCAGATGTTCTTTATCCATGTGTTTACAGGCATGGAAACAGTGCTGCTAGTGGCCATGGCTTATGATCGCTTTGTCGCTATATGCAAACCTCTCCAATACACCATGATCCTCACCAATAAAACCATCGGAATCCTAGCATCTATTGTTGTTGGAAGAAATTTAATTCTTGTGACTCCATTTGTATTTCTCGTTTTGAGGCTGCCATTCTGTGGGAATCACATCATTCCTCACACCTACTGTGAACATATGGGTATTGCCCGTTTGGCCTGTGCTTCCATTAAGATCAACATAATCTACGGGCTCATGGTGATTTCTAACATCGTTGTCGATGTGGTTCTGATTGCTGCTTCCTATGTACTTATCCTTCAAGCTGTTTTCCGTCTTCCGTCACGAGAGGCCCGACTGAAAGCTCTCAACACCTGTGGTTCTCATGTCTGTGTCATGCTGTGTTTCTACACACCAGCATTTTTTTCTTTCATGACACACCGCTTCGGTCGAAACATCCCTCGCTACATCCACATTCTCTTGGCAAATCTTTATGTGGTTGTCCCCCCTGCTCTAAATCCAGTCATCTATGGAGTCAGGACCAAACAGATCCGAGAGCGAGTTGTGAGGATATTTGTACAAAATGAATAGAAATAGAATCACATGCTATACCGATTATAATGGTTTTAGTTCTCTTAAAATTTTCTGGTAAATTACAGTAATTAGTTCTTTCATTTCTAACTGTAAGTGGTATAGAATACACAGATAAAACAAACCTTTCACTTCTGCCCACTCTGTACACCCACTTTCATAGAATGAGACCAAAAGAAAGGACTAACAAAAAAGAAAGGAACAAGTGTTTGGGGAAACGGAATGGCTCTTGGAAAAGTGTGAGAAATCTCTTTATCTGTTCTCTTCAAGAGAATTCAGGAATTTACAAGACATTGATCTAAAACTAATCTAACTTTATAAAGTTAAGCTATGAATTAATGGCAATGTATGAAGTAGACCATCTCCCTTCTTTATTATTTATAGTAATTCTCAAGTGTTCTCTTCTTTAAGCCATCGACTCATTTTTATCTGAATTTCCCCAACTCCCTCTCTCTTTCCATCTTTCCTTTAATAAAATTATAAACTTTTCCTTTGTGAGTTAAGAAATATAAAATTTTACAATGTGAGCATTAAAGACACCTTATTTTCTCACTTAAGGCAGTCATTTTAAGTGTAATTTTTGTGTCCTGCATCTAATTCAAATTGAGTTCTATTTATTATTTACTTGCTGCATCATTTGACTTTGGGTTTGAGCAATAGCACCGCGGGCAGAGCATTTGCCTTGCATGTGGCTGACCCAGGTTTGATTCCTCTGCCCCTCTCAGAGATCCCGGCAAGCTACTGAGAGTATCTTGCCCGCACGGCAAAACCTGGCAAGCTACCCATGACGTATCCAATATGCCAATAACAACAAGTCTCACAATTTGTTGTGAGACGTTACTGGTGCCCACTCGAGCAAATCGATGAACAACGAGAACACAAAACTATACAGTGCTATCATTTGACTTCAGATTTACAGAACTTAAGGAAATTTGTAAAATGAGCATTAGACTCTTTCTATGTTAAAAAAAAAACACAAAACCAGTCTCATATCAAGCTCAAAAAATCTTAGCATAGTTTTTTAATATGCCTGAAGATATATAGCCCTGTTTACAAACTCTTGAATCATCTGAAAAACATGATTTGCTTTCACTGAGCTAGAATATTTGGCCAGTCATGGCACTCTAATTTAAAAATAGGATGACTTGGAGCAGAAAAGCAAATGGACTTGTGTTGATCCGCGCCACCAAGCCTGCCCGGAGGGGGAAGGGCGTTGACCAGCCCGCCTGCTCCTCTCTGGAAAGAAAGATGGCGGCCGCACGGGAGCCTTGTGGAAAGCGGGTTTGAGCCGGGCTCGGGGGAGCGGCGGGGACCTCATGGGAAGGGGGGCTTTGTGGGCCGTCCCCCACGCCCCACCAAGGTCGCCAGCTGCCCCCCACGAGCGGCTCTCCGGCACGGCCACGACTCCAGGGCACAGAAACCAATCTCTTAACTAGCTAACTTTTAATAGAAATTCTTCCAGGGTCAATAAGTAAAATAGCAGAAATTCAAAACCGCGCGGCCGCTATCGCGGCCGCGCGACCTCATTTTATTCTTAAACCAAGTTGTAGAAAGCAAATCATTTCACAACGCTGTTTCAGCATGTGTGATTGGGGGGGGGGGTGGGTCGTAAGCTCTAAACAATAGTTGTGCATCTTCTATCGAAATAATCTATCTAGTCAAAGTAGATAGAGTATTAACTAGAACTCATCTGCCTCACAATAATTGGGAGGGGTGGGAGGTGGGGGTCTATTGGGGTTCGGGGTTAAAAATGAGTATTGGTAAAGGGAAATGTGTTCGGTATCTACATGACTGAGACCTAAACCCGAAAGCTCTGTAACTTTTCCCACAGTGATTCAATAAATAAATAAATTATATAAAAAAAAAAAAAATAAAAAAAAAAATAAAAAAAAAAAAAAATAAAAATAGGATGAGAGTTCCATGATAACCCATGTTTCAGAACTTTGTTTTCTAAAGGTCTGTATGACAACATGCAAGACATACAAAAGCACACTAGAAGCGTGATCAATAAATGGATCAAATAGAATTAATAAGGCAAAGAAAAATAGCAATAACTGTGCAATTTCTGTGAATCTGGGAAGTTTTAAATCTGAAATTTGACAGTGCTCAAATACAATACTCCTCTTCTTCTCCTCTTTCCCCTCCTCCTCCTCCTTCATCACCTCCTCATCAGCTTCACATCCTCTTTTTCTTCCCCTTCTTCCTCTTCCTTTTCTTTATATTTGAAATAAAATAGTTTTATTCAGTAAAGAATATATAGAAAGTGAATCCCATAAAATAAAGAAAGAGAAATTGCCCCACACTGGGATGCAAGGAATTTTAGAATATTTAGTGTGTCTTAAACAGATTCCTTACCTCCTACGGCATAAGGCAGAATTTCTTTAGTCCTATATTTATTAGCTACAAATTGTCTTTCTCAGATTCTACCTCATGTCCCTGAAATTTTATGAAACATGTCATTTTAAAGGTAGAAAAATATTATTTTACAAATTGAAAAAATAAAAATAGCCCAAAGAAGGGCAAGTGCATAAAAAATGAAATAAATATATATATATATATCATTTTTATGTGACAAGAGAAGGACAATCACTAAGAAAAGTGTTTTTGAATACAGTCCCAGCTTTTGTGACACAGATTTACTGGAAGATAAGAATAATAAACGCATTTCTACATGGGCTTTACAGCATATATGTGTACATAATATGAAAAGAAAAAGAATGCCTAATTGGAGAAATGGTAAGAGTTAATTATATTCTTTTAGATTAAATATGACAAGAAAATAGTTTTTCCATAATTTCCCTTACCTGTTCAGGTAGGTGCTCCTTCTCTTTGGAAAACTTTTATGTATCATAGTAAACTTTTCAGAATTTTTAAATTAGTCCATGTAATTGATTATCAGATTTGATTTACATATTTAGCTATTTATAACACTCTGACAGGATCATGGAAGAAAACATTACTCAGTCTCACTTAAAGAAGTAAATTTCTGGGGTTAAAACAATAGCACAGTGGGTAGGGCATTTGTCTTGCACAAAGCTGACCCGGATTCGATTCCCAGCATCCCATGAAGTTCCCTGAGCAATGCCAGGAGTAATTCCTGAGTGCAGAGTCAGGAGTAAGCCCTGTGCATCGCCGGGTATGACCCTCCCCCCCAAAAAAGAAGTAAACTTCCATGAGGCTTTGTCCAAATAGTTATTCTCTTCCTTGAATGGTGAGATCTTAAAGAAAATGAGTCAGAGGACATTTAAAATAAAGCAAACAAGGAGATTATTTGAAATGCAATCAGAAGTTAAGCTTCTTTCACATTTTGGAGATCGTACATAGAAAATGTTAAATAAGAATAAAAAAATAATTATTCCCAAAGATTCTCCTACATTGACCTATTTAAGAAATATATCAATGTATAACTGATAGTGTTTAGACAAAGCTTTGATATTATTCTGATCTAAACAAAATTCTGGTCCAAATAAAATTTCAGGGTCAGAAAAATGACTAAGTGTAAGCTCGCATGCTGAATTCCTGAGTTCAATCTCTGGCACCACATGTTCGAGCATCATAAGAAATGACCTCTGAGTACCAAGTCAGACGTAGTCTCTTATCTCTTCCAAATAAATACAATAAAAATACAGGCACTTGTAAATCCTTCCAACATTCCTGGCATGGACTCTATCACTGCGCCACATTCCTGGCCCTCTATTATTCATTTTACATATTTATTTATTTATTTACTTACTTATTTATGTATTTTGACTTTTTAGTTTTGTTTTGGGGGTCCACCCAACAGGTTCTCAGAGAACTGGGGGTGGCCCACAATTAAGTCTCAACCAACCAAGCTTGCAGTTCATTTTAAGGCCTGAGCATGTGGTGCTGTCCCAGTACTATGCCAGGGATTGCCAGGCCACCAGGGCAGTGCAGGTGTCTGGGCCTCCAGAGTCACACCAAGCAGTGCTTGGGGGATTAGGCAGTACCAGGAATTGAACCTGGGTCTGGCACATACTAGGCATATGTGTCCTAATAGCAATACTATATTTCGCCACTCTTAGTCATTTCAAAACTTTTTTTTTGGTAGTATATATTAGTCTTTTCCAGCAACTAAAGGATTAGACACTTGACCTCTATTTGGGTATAATTCAAAGCCTCTGAAAATTGAATTTCAATGATAAAATTGCCAATGAGAAAATTAAACAGTAGACTAGTAAAATTATATATATACACATATATATGTATATAAATATGTATTGTATAGCACAGCAGGAAGGGCGTTTGCCTTACACACGGCCTACTTGGGTTGGATTCCTCCATCCCTCTTGGAGAGCCCAGCAAGCTACAGAAAGTGTCCCTCCTGCACGGCAAAGTCTGGCAAGCTCCCCATGACGTATTCTATATGCTAAAAATAGTAACAACAAGTCTCACAATTTGTTATGAGACATTACTGGTGCCTGCTCGAGCAAATCAATGAACAATGGGAGGACAGTGCTACAGTGCAGTGCTACTATCATATAAAGTGAGATAAAGGTCTTTCCATGGTAGAGGAAATTCTCTCTACCATTCTGAGTTCTTCAAATCGGTCATGCAAACAAATAATAGACAAATCAGTAGAAACAAAGAACTTTCTTTAGTCACAAATATATGGAGAATCTACATTCTAGAAATTCAAGATTAAACACAACAACATGAACCTACTATAGTTAGCTAAGAGACTGAGATAGAGAGCTGAGGCCTCAAAGAGGGAGGATGTTTACATTTATAACAAAAATCAGATGCACTGCAACTAGATTATATAACATATATTTATGAATTTAAATATATAATTATATGTATATTTCTCTGATAGCAGCACTATCTCTGCAGTTACCATCAAAATCTTGGTGCCTTTTCTCCTATATTCATTATTCTAGGTAATTAGGGAGCTCTGTCAGTTTCTCTTGAAGCTCAGTGTCTTGATTAATCTTAGCTCAAAATAAACTACATACCCCAGTGACATTTGTTATAGAAAAAAATCCATCTGAATTTTACCACAAAGATGACTTTATTCCTGAGAGAGCCCTGGAGTATCCCTCTTATAGAAGATTCACATATAAAACTCTAGGTATTTATGAAGCTAGTTCATTGTACAGTCTAAATAATGGACTCTAGGTCTCTTTCAATGTGCAGGTTAGTCTCTGTGCCAATATATAACATCATTCATCCTGCTCCTCCTGCCAGGTTCAGGTTACAATGTCCTAGCACAGGGGTTGAAGTCATAGCACAGAAGGTAGGGCATTTGCCTTGCACGGGCAGACTGAGGTGCGATTGCTCCGCCCCTCTCAGAGAACCCAGCAAGCTGCCAAGAGTATCTTGCCTACATGGCAGAGCCTGGCAAGCTCCCCGTGGTGTCTTCGACATGCCAAACACAGGAACAAGTCTCAAAATTGAGACGTTACTGGTGCCCACTCGAGCAAATGGATGAACGGGAGGACAGTGCTACAGTATTGGTCTTGTGCTTTCTACACACATCCTGTGTACGTCAACTTGGTCCTGTGTCGCTGTTGGATATATACATTCCTTTTCTGAAGTCTGTAGCTGGAACGCTATAACCTGCATTCCCTTCCAAGGATCTGCTGTTCTAGAATCTGTCCCGGGTCTCTCAAGCCTATAGTTCACACAATCCCTGTCTCCTCACCTTCCCTTGAGTTTCCAGCGTTGCAGGTGACTTATATAAGAAGAAATGTAGCAGCCTTGAGTCTAAAACCTTTCTCTCTTTACTCACCTCTGTTAACAGGAGAGTGAATAGGGAAGTATGGACTGACAAAAGTCTTCTCTGAGAACCAGCATGGCACAGAAATTATATCTCACCAGTTCCATGAGGCAATCAACAAACCTCACCTGAATCCCACTTTTTTCTGATCAATGTGAGAAATTATTTGGACACCTGATTTCTCATGAATAGGGATTCAGGCAATATAGTGCCATATTAAAGAACAATGTACATCGGCAGAAGCATAGGGCACCAATCATCTTTTAGCGTATGTGTCTTGGGTATGACTAGTGTCACATGTCCATGGAATTGCAAGAGTTTTTTCTGTTTATGCTTCCCCCACCCCTCCTTTTCTTAGTCTTTTCACACTCAGTTATACTCAGGGTTTACTCCTGCTCTATTCTCAAGAATCATTCCTGGCAGTAAGCAGGGCCATATGTGGTGCTTTGGATCAAACCTCTTGAGTGTTTGTGTACAAAGAAAACTCCCTAAACACATGTACTATCTCTCTGACTCTAATTTATGCTCTTTATTTTCAGATAGCCCTCGTTTAATACTCTGCATCACATGGCCTTCTTAGCATCACTGGAAGTGATTTTCAAGAACCCACCAGCACAGGAAAATCCACTTTCACTCTAACATTCTCAATTTGGCCGAACAAGACATGCGTTCTAGGTCTTTGTCATCCAAATTCCACCTCAATATTCCCTTCCTGGTATAGATAAAAATTATTTTATGTACATTTTACTATCTTTTTTAATCGAACAGAACATTTTATAGTTAATTCAAATTACTATATGTATTTCTTATCCCTTTTATATAGTTTGCTTGGAATATTCTATGCAATTTACTTTCTCCCCAAAATTGGCTACATGTCACCTGCTGCCATCTCTCAGAACTAACTAATCCATACATACAAAGCAGAAGTTTCCCATTTGAAGCATCCTGGATAAAGTGTCCCCTAAGAATGTTAGATGGGTCTCTCTTTGAAGGTTGTGTCAGTCAGTCTGACCAGAGGATTCTCTTTCAATAAACTGACTTCTTGACTTCTTGCTTAAACTTTCTCATCCTGAGTTGTTTTTTTTTTTACTGCCCCACTGGTCTGATCCAGTGGGATCTGAGTTAAAACACCTCCTCCTAATCCTTTATGTAATGCACTTTTCCTAAAAATGTGTTTCCTGTTTTCTTTCTCAATAAAAAAAACCCATCTTATAACTAGGCAGAGAAGACATTTATTTTGAGGGCCAGAGTCCACCCTCTTCCAATTTACTGGCCTATTGTCACAAAACCTTTCTATAGACCCATCTCTGTGTCTCTTCTTCGATCCTCTAGCAGCAATGGAATCAACCTTTCCTTTACATTATTGCAAGCAAAATCAAGAATATAATTAAATGCTATTAGATCATTAAAAAAATGTGTAGCTGACATTTGCAACAACATTGCTGAACCTGTATTATGCTAAATGAAATTGGGTATGAGTAAAGATTTATTTCTGCAATTATATTTATATGCAGAATTAAAAATAAAATAAAAATAGGGCCCAAGGAAACAGCTCATAGAGCTAGTTACACTTGCTTTTGCATGTAGAAAGTAGTTTCCTGCACCATATGATTCCCCAAGCACTACTTGGAGTGATCACAATCCCTGAGGATAGAGTCAGGAGTAAGCCCTTGAGCACTGCTGGGTATGGCCCAATCCACGTCTTCAAATACTGTTTCAAATATTTGAAAATTGCTTAGAGAATAGATCTTTAAGGTCTTCATCATATGAAAAAAGCCTTTTGGGGCTGGAGCAATAGCACAGCGGGTAGGGCGTTTGCCTTGCACGCGGCCAACCCGGGTTCGATTCCCAGCATCCAATATGGTCTCCTGAGCACCGCCAGGGGTAATTACTGAGCACAGAGCCAGGAGGAACCCCTGTGCATTGCCGGGTGTGACCCAAAAAGCAAAAAAAGAGAAAAAAAAGAAAAAAGCCTTTTATAATTATGTTTGGGGATTGATGTCAGTTTACAAGATTTTTATAAAAAACTCAAATATTAATTCATTTTGGTCACTTAAAGTAAATACACTGTAAGTCAATTATGACTTTTTTAAAGGTGAAGCAAAATAGTATTTTAAAAGCTATTTGAAGAGATGTAAGAGGATAGAAAAAGGTACTTTGTGCATTCAAAAGCAAACACAGGCTTCTACAGAGTAGAAAAAGCTTAGGATGGCTTGTGGGAGAAGGTTATATATAATTACTTCTAATTGCCTTGACTTAAAATACTGTGCATACTTAAAAGTTAATCTGGGCACTGCCTTAAATTCTTCAGGGTACTTTCATAATCTTATCATGACCTGTAGAGTCTCTAGCAGTTTTTCCTTTTCTGAGAGGGCACTCTCCTTCTCTAGACAGTACCTGGATTTTTGCATCTGGGTGGGGCCTCAGTTTCTGCACCTCCAAAGAGATGAGATTTGCATCTCAAGGGAATGTGACTTTCATGCCTTTGAGGAACTTCAGGGCTAAGTAATTTCTTCTTTTAAAAATTCTTTTTATCTTGACTATTCTTGAGTGTTGGTCTCCTATTTTGTTACTTTATGTTCCCCAGATAAATGCAATCTTTCTATGTCTGTCCCTTTCTTTCTGACTCATTTCGCTTAGCATGATACTTTCCATGTAGTACCACTTGTATTTGAATTTCATGACCTCATCTTTTCTAACAGCTGCATAGTATTCCACCGTGTAGATGTACCAACGTTTCTTTAACCAGTCATCTGTTCTCGGGCAGACGCTAGGGAAAAAGGCAGCTCAGATAGAGAAGGGAGCACCAAATAAAGGGTATTGGGAGGTTCCTCTCAGGATGGGAGATGCATGATGAGAGTAGACTATAGATCGAACATGATTGCCACTCAATGTCTCTTTTGCAAACCACTGCACTCAAAAGGAGAGAGATAACAAAAGGAAATGCCCTGCCACAGAGGCAGGGTGGGGTGGGGGGTTGGGGGGTGGGACGGATACTCGGATCAGTGGTGGTAGCGAATGGGCACTGGTGGAGGGATGGGTATTCAATCATTGTATAACTGAAACCCAAACACAAAAATTTGTAAGTCTACAACTGTACCTCATGGTGTTTCACTAATAAAAATTTAAGGAAAAAAAATTATTCTTAATTGAATCACTGTGAGATACACAGTTACAAAGTCGTTCATGATCAGGTTTCAGTCATGCAACGTTGCAACTCCTGACCCTTCACCAGTGTACATTTCCCACCACCATTGTACCCAGTTCCACCCATCCAACCCCCTCCCCGCACCTATCTCTATGGAAGGCACTTTCTCTCTCTCTCTCTCTCTCTCTCTCTCTCTCTCTCTCTCTCTCTCTCTCTCTCTCCCTCTCTTTCTCATTTTACTCAATGTTTTTTACTAGGGCCCCCTATGTATGTCTGTAACATTTGCCCCTAGAGATTAAGTCTTTAAGAGGTACAAAGATGAGAGTCTGACTTCTGTAATTTCTTCATGCTGACAAGAAGACTCAGACTCTGTATGTCTTAATTTTCAAAAAATAGAATTAAAAAATAGAAAGACTCCCTGATGAGGAAATGGTTATTAATGGGCAACTATAGAAGTTTTAAAAAAGTGTAAAATATCCTGCAAAACAATTCAGGCAGCTACTAATTCCAATCACGTAAATAATATTTAGCCTAATAGTCTATATAATATTTTTGGTTTTGTTTTAGAAATGAAGTTAATAGGACAATTACAGAGAGAAAGATAAAGAGGTTCATGTAAAGATAGAGAAATAAATAGAAACAGAAATTATATATGGCTCATATGACAAGAAAACTTTTTCAGCAGTGCTGAGAAACGAACCAGAGTTCTCACATAGGCAATGCAAGTGCTCTGCTGTTGAACCAGGCCTGCAGTCAGGCAGAGAAACTTTATCGATTTAGCTTACATCTATTAAGAGTGAGCTTGTGTGTAATCTCACTCCTTTCAGGAGTTCATTAAAATGTAAATTGAACTTTTCAAATGCTGCCTGTCGTATGAGCGTTACTGACACCTAGTGGTCAAAGTGATACATTTCTTGAACAGATAGTTTACGTGAACAATCTAGCGCCTAGTCTCTTAAACACTTGATTTTATGAGAAGTGAATGTGCAAGTTCATTGAAAATTTTGCAACAGTAAAAGCAAACAACAGCCAAAAATTAAAGTAAAATGAATGCTCGGTGCTTCAGGCAGCACACTCATGCAAGATACATTTCTTGGGAGACAGGAGATTGCATATGAAACCTCGATCTGGTGAATTAAAAGTAGCAATGTAGCATCGTCCTCCCGTTGTTCATCGTTGTTCATTCCACTTGAGCGGGCACCAGTATCATCTCTATTGTGAGACTTGTTGTTACCTTTTTTTGGTATATCGAATAGGTCACAGGGAGCTTGCCAGGCTCTGCTGTGGGGGGGGGGGGGGGGATACTCTCCGGAGCCTGCTGGGCTCTCTAAGAGGGATGGAAGAATCGAACCCAAATCCGCCGTGTGTAAGGCAAATGCCCTACCCACTGTGCTCTCGCTCCATCTCCAGAATTAAAATTAATTGAATTTTTTTTCTTCATCTAAAAAAAGTGGGTCAACTGAAGGAAAGAGAGAAGGGTAGAGAGAGAGAGAGAGGGTTAGAGAGAGAAAAGGAGGGAGTGAAGGAGAGTTGAGAGAGGGAGAAAAGGAAGTACCTGCCATAGAGCCATAGATGCAGGTTGGGGGCGGGGGGTCGCAGGAGAGAGACTGGTGGTGGGAAATTGACACTGGTGGAGGAAGGGGTGTCAGATCATTGTATGACTGAAACCCGATCATAAACAGCTTTCTAACTTTTTTCTTTACAGTTCATACCTGTTTGCCTAAGAATTTGTATCTTCATATAAACGTATATATTATTAGAAATACCATGCTTTCAGGGATATCATCTAAATGTTATTCTTAAAACATACATATCTCAGAGTTTAGAAACTTATATTAGAATTCTGGTTTAGCCACATGCTAAATGTATGAAGTATTTCTGACCTGGCCTTGAGAAAAATGCTGGAAATTTCCCTAAGGCATTTTAAAAAATTCCCTTGAATTCTCTCCCTTCTTTCAAAACCTGTCTTAAAAACATTGTTGTTCATCTGCTATCAGACTTATATTTGAAAATTTGGTGAATATAAAAATGCTTCTGGCCTACTAGAATCTACTAGAATCTCTGTTCCAAGAGCACTGAGGAAGACACAAACTGAAAATTACCAGTAATCCTAACTATCTCTGACCAGAAAAATACAGACTTTTATCCTCAGGGATGTGGAAATATTCTTCCCTAACTTGATGACTAAAAATTCAGCCACCAGTGAATGACTTTTCCCAAAGGGCCAGAGCTCTTGTATAACTCTGTAACCCTGGCTATCGAGACCTCAGTTACATGTAGATTGCAGTCTGCATCATCCAGTTCTTTGCAAATAATTTCTCTGATGCTGTGCAGAGGTAGGTGAGTCAGCTCTTGGTTATATTGGAAAAGGGTTCACTAAAATGATTGATGGTATGGTACCTTCTGTCTATGGAAATGACGCTAAGGTATATAACATGGGATTGATATAAGTATTGTTGAGTACAACTTAGATTCATAAGTACTTGCCAGTCACTAACACACAAGCACACAGCCCAAAGTGCACAGAGATGAATGAAGTGATCTTAATTAACTTAGGAAGTTACAACAAACTGAAACATGAACAGATGTGTTATATCTAAGCATAAACAAAATACTAATGATAACTCTCATTAACTAACAAAAATAAAATATTCCCTACCCACTATACTATCTCTCCAGGTCCCCCTGCTATGGTTTTAAAATTACTTGGATGGGGGAAAAACTACCTGTATCTGTGAGATTTTTAAAATTATTTTTCATTTATTTATATTTTATTCAGGTTAGGGCGTTTGCCTTGCATGCGGCCGACCTGGGTTGGATTCCTCCATCCCTCTCAGAGAGCCTGACAAGCTACCGAGAGCATTGTGCCCGCACAGCAGAGCCTGGCAAGCTCCTTGTAGCATATTCAATATGCCAAAAACAGTAACAAGTCTCACAATGGAGACGTTACTGGTTCCTATTGAACAAATCAATGAACAATGGGAGGACAGTACAACAGTGCTACTATTATACTGAAAAGATAGAAATGGGCTCTATAAATATTTGTCAGTCTAATAAAATATTAATCACTTGCAAATTCTGTAAGATAATAAGTAGGAGCAATTGAAATAGTAGTGAGGATTTTGCAGATGTTCCTATGTATAAGTGAAAGATGTAAGTCATTGGGGATAAATAACGAACATAAACTAAGTTATAATAATTTTAGGATCTTAGTAAAATTAGCTTAATCTTTAATTGCAATGATAATACAACAAAATAAACCAGGAGATACTTCTTTTCTTCATTTTTCTACCCACATGATTCTAAGAAGAAGAAAAAGAGGATTTTAAACTGTTTATAAACCCTGATTCTTCTCCACCTAGTAAAGCACAGAACACCTTATTCCATTCTCTAAGGTGTAGGTCACTGATTACCAATAACGTTATTAATAATCACGTTATTAATAACATTATATTTACCAGTCATATGTTTTTCCAAAAGGAAATGCTTGTGGGACATTCTTGAAAATGGATGAATTATAGAAAAGTTAAGATAAAATATTATAGTATTATTAACTCAGTGATTGTAAAGAAGAAGAAAAATAGATTTGCTATTCTTTTTCTGGGCTGGAGCGATAGCACAGCAGGTAGGGCGTTTGCCTTACAAGCGGCCAACATGGCCGACCCGAGTTCGATTCCTCCGTCCCTCTCAGAGAGCCTGGCAAGCTACCGAGAGTATTCGATATGCCAAACACAGTAACAACAAAGTCTCCAATGGAGACGTTACTGGGCCCGCTCGAGCAAATCGATGATCAACGGGAGGGCCTTTACCTTTACCTTTACCTTTATTCTTTTTCTAAAACAACATGGCCCGTAACTCTTTTTTTAAAAAAAAGACAAGTAAAAATAATTTCCTGATGCTGAATTAGATTAGATGCTGGAAAATTAGATGCTGGAAAGAGAAATAGAAGCTATTAAAAATGTAAATTTGTGCCTGAATTTTATGTGATATACAATGAAATGTTATTTCAATTGAAAAATTAGAAAGAAAGGTGATTTTAATAAAGTGTCATATTGGTTAAAAGTAATGATACTGACTATGATTAAAAATCATTAAGAATAGTTTTCTTCCTCAAATAGGATCATACACATGTATAAAAGCAAACTCGATAGGACATTTTAATTAAACATTAAACACCTTTGAATACATGTGAATTCAATGATACATCACAATTTATTTTTTAAAAGTCCTGCAACTTCTGTTAAAGCCATGTCACAGATATTTTTTCCTTAAAACTTAGAACCACCATGTTAGAACTCATTGCATTTAACTAAGAATCAAGACAAAATAGCATGTAGCACAACCCTAGAAGAAATACTGACTAGATATCATAAGTTTAATCACAGCAGAAATTCCACCAATGGCTCAGAAACTACCACCTTATAATAGCAAATTTTCTGATGTTAAACTAGTCTTATGTGTAGACAGACAAGAATCCCACTTGTTCTATGTGTTCATAGATAACACCATTGCAGGATCAGATGCAACCAGAACACAAATTCAACCACAAGACACATCAGACAGATTCCACTGTTACAGTAAACAGATTAAGCATCAACTTAAATATAGACTCAACAATCACTATTCCAGAGAAACTAGCTACAGCTCGATTGAAAATTATAATATTCCTAAATTGTAGTGAGTATCTGATTTTGCAATTACTCTTGGATTTTCAAAGGATTTATCTGCTACTTTCCACATTACATGAAGGGATAGAAAGATGATATCAAAAAGTGCAAAAGACTCTGAAAAATATCTAAAATCATTCAGTATCAATATTTTCAAGAAAGAGAACATAATATTGAATGTAAAAAAATATTTTCTAGTTATAGGAGTAAATATTATTTTGCAGGATATACAATAATTTATCAAAGTGTCTAAATTTCTTAATTTCAAATTTTTGCCAGATAAGAATTCAAACATTACTTATCAATCCTCCAATTTTATTGGGCTTTCTTCCAGAAAAAAATTTCTTAACTCTTCAACCTCTCAAAAATATATCATTTGTTGAAATATAAAAAATGAAGAGTTATCACCTCTGAACTATAGAAAGGAGTTATTGTTGTATCATGGTACTCAATCCCAGTACCATGATGTTTCATACATCAAATTCATTATGATTTACATTCACTAATAGATAAAATTTACAATGCATATTTCATCATTTAATGTCAAATGCAAGTTCTTCTGTGTAAACTGAAAGGAAAGAAAGGCATGTGAAAAGTAGGATTGTCTATATGAAAATTTTATGTGTGTTTTTCTATGTGAGTTAGTAATTTGAGCTAAGATTGTCTATATTTCACTTTCCCTCTTTAGATCTTCTATGCTGTATTATGGAATTAAAGAATGGATTTTCTGTTTCTCCAGAAAACAGGAAACATGGTATAAAAAAGGTTAATATCTTTCACTGGAAACAAGAAACCCTCTACAAGAAATGTGTCTATAACCAGTTCTCATCACTATGCTTCATCACAACAGTACACAGTTCCACCCTTCTTCCTTCCTTCTGATGGGGATTCCAGGACTGGAAAAAGCACATATCTGGATAGGCTTCCCCTTTTTTGCAGTGTATCTCATAGCCCTCTTGGGGAACATCATTATCCTACTTGTGATCAAGACTGAACGCAGCCTACACCAGCCCATGTTCTACTTCCTCGCCATGCTGGCCTTCACAGACCTTGGCCTTTCTACAGCTACCATCCCCAAGATGCTGGGGATTTTCTGGTTCAATCTCAAGGAGATTGTGTTTGGTGCTTGTATCACACAGATGTACATCATTCATATATGCACTGGTCTAGAGTCTGTGGTGCTGACCGTCATGGCCATAGATCGGTATGTTGCTATCTGTAACCCCTTGCGATACAGCATGATCCTCACCAATAAGGTGGTAGCCATCTTGGGCATACTTATCATAGTTAGGACTTTGGTGTTTGTGACTCCATTCATATTTCTCATCTTGAGATTGCCCTTCTGTGGTGTCCGCGTCATTCCCCATACGTACTGTGAACACATGGGCTTGGCAAAGTTGGCTTGTGCAAGTATCAGGATCAATGTAATATATGGCTTAATTGCATTCTCAGTGGGTTACATTGACCTCTCTGTGATTGGGTTTTCCTATGTCCAGATCCTTCGTGCAGTTTTCCGTCTCCCATCCTGGGATGCCCGGTTCAAGGCACTCAGCACATGTGGCTCCCATGTCTGTGTCATGTTAGCCTTTTACCTACCAGCACTCTTCTCCTTCATGACACACCGTTTTGGTCACAATATCCCTCATTACATACACATTCTTCTAGCTAATTTGTATGTGGTAGTTCCACCTGCCCTTAATCCTGTCATTTATGGGGTACGGACTAAACAGATAAGAGATCAGGTTGTAAGGATGCTTAACCCTAAAAATTACTAACTCTTTTCCCTATGAGGATCATCTATTGTACTTTAGTGGCCTAATAAAATTAAAACAAAAGTAAATACTGAAAATCGTTTTATTTTATTTTATTTATTGAATCACTGTGGGAAAAGTTACAAAGCTTTCTTGTTTAAGTCTTGGTCATGCAATCATCAAAGACATTTCCCTTCACCGGTATTTATTTTTCACCACCAAGAACCCCAATATGCACCCCCCCCCAACCCTCCCAATGCCTGTGAGGCAGATGAATTCTAGTTAACACTCTATCTACTTTGATTAGATTCATTGTTTTGACAAAAGATGCACCATTATTATTGAGAGTTTACAGCCCAAAATCAGGCCTGCTGAAAAGACATTGTGAAATAATTTGTTTTCTACAGCTGGTTAGAAGAACCAAATGATGTCGTGCAGCTGCGATAGTGGCCACGCAATTTTGGATTTCTGATATTTTACTTATTAAGCCTGGAAGTATTTCTGCCAAGAGTCAGATAATTATAAGATTGGTTTCTGTGGCTCTGGAACCATGGCGGTGCCAGTGAGCTGCTCGTGGGGGGCAACTCGTGGCCTCGGTAGGGTGTGAAGGACGAACCAGGAACGCCCCTCTTCCCATGAGGTTTCAGTTGCCCCATCACGACAGGCTCATACCTGGCTTTTCAAAAAGCTCCGAGGAGGCTGCCATTTTGCTGTCCAGAGGAAAAAAGGCAAAAGGGAACAACACTCTTTACCTCCCGGGCAGGTATGGTGGCATGGATTAACACATAGTCCATTCACTTTTCTGCTACAAGCTGCCTGGCTCTGCATTAAGTCCTTGTGCTTCTGGAGCCATGGACGTGCCCTGCAAATCATTTTAAACATAATCTTTATTCCAAAATTATACAATATTACTATATATACTCCCCATTTCTTCAAAATTTTGGATCCAATTTGAAAGTATGACACAAAGATCATTTTTTGTTTCTTATTTTTTCAAAAGAAAGTGTCAAAATACTTTCAAACCCCACTGACACTACAAAATTCCTTAAAAAAATGTTTTCAAAAGACTGTTGTTACTACCTCGAACATATTCCTTCCAGTGGACATTCTGTCCATGCACATGTCAGAGGTTAAACTTCATGTCTATAAACATAATGTGTTTATATGTTTGGTTGGAGAGATAGTAGAGTGTGTAGGGCACTTGATTTTCATGTAGCTAGCCTGGGTATGAACCCCAGTACCACATATGGCCCCTTGAGCCTCCAAGAGCGATGCATTCATGCACAGCAAAGACTAAGCACAGCTCTAAGCACTGCCAGATTTGTATCAAAAACCCAAATTAATAAGTATAGTAATAATAAATTAAGCATGATATGATATTTTATGAAACTCACTTAATCACTTAATCACTTAACTTCCCGTTAGTCATCGATTTGCTCGAGCGGGCGCCAGTAACGTCTCCATTTGTCCCTGTCGCGTGCTAGTGTAGCCCAATGGCATCTCTTCGCTCCGGGAACATGGAGGGCCTCAAACCGATCGTTCATGATCTTGACAAAGAAGTCTGACCATCTGGTAGGTGGGCGGCCACGCGGTCTCTTGACATCCCGTGGAATCCAATCAGTAACAGCTCTAGTCCAACGGTCGTCTTTAAATCTCATTACGTGACCAGCCCATCTGATTTTCGACACCTTGGCATATGAGACAGCGTCCCTGATCCTTGATCGTCGACGGATGTCAGAACTCCGGATTCTTTCTCTCATTTGAGTGAAACGTGTTATTCCAAGCATAGCTCTTTCTATTCTTCTTTGGGAGACCTGAATGGCGTTCTCATCTTGTTTGCGTAGGGCCCAGGTCTCTGAGGCATATGTTAATGCAGGAAGAACAGTGGAATCAAAGAGATGTGCCCGGAGCCAGAGGTTCTTCGTCCTCTTAGCTATTTCTTCGACGTTCTTGAAGGCGTTCCAAGCCGCTCTCTTCCTCCTGCGCAGCTCGGGTGCCAGGTCATTTCTCATGTTGACCTCTCGACCTAGGTACACATAGCTGTTGCATTCGGAGATGGTCGTTCCATTGAGAGCGAATGGGGCGTCAGGAACAAGGCTGTTTCTCATAAACATTGTCTTCGTAAGATTCAGCTGTAGTCCTACCTTTCCACACTCACGGTCAAAGTCGGCCAGCATTTGTGCCGCTTGGCTGATGTTTGGTGTTATTAAAACAATGTCATCAGCAAAGCGGAGGTGGTGTAGTTGCCGACCATCTATCTTCACTCCCATTCCTTCCCATTCCAGTCATCGCATGATGTTCTCGAGGGTGGCACTGAAGAGTTTCGGTGAAATGGTATCACCCTGCCGCACCCCTCTCTTGACATCAACGATCACTTCTTTGTAGAATGGTGAGATCCTGGTAGTGAATCCGCAATACAGCTCACGGAGGATCCTGATGTATTGGGCTTGAATGCCCTGATTGGCTAGGGCTTCAATGACCGCTTCCGTCTCAACAGAATCAAAGGCCTTCTTTAAATCAATGAACGTTAAGCAGAGCGGCATCTTGAACTCCCGAGAAACCTCAATGAGCTTGGTTACCGTGTGGATATGGTCGATGGTGCTGAATCCTTTGCGGAACCCTGCTTGCTCGCATGGTTGTCCTTCATCTAGTGTTCTGCCAATCCTATTCAGGATGACTCGAGTGAACAGCTTGTAGATGACAGACAATAGGCAGATCGGGCGATAGTTGCCAATGTCATGGATGTCTCCCTTCTTGAACAGTAGTACGGTATGAAACTCAATGACAGAATACAATGGCAAGAGAAATTAAGATTCATTTTAAGATCTACACATATTCAGACAGTTGCTATAACTAGACTATTTACCTGAAAATTCACTTAGAACTATTTGAGTTTCAGTATTCCTGCCATTATAAGGATACCCATGACATTCTTCAAAGAAATGGAGCAAACAATCCTGAAATTTATATGGAACAATAAGCCCCCACGAATAGCTAAAGCAATTCTTGGGAAAATGAAAATAGGAGGAATCAACCTCCCTAATTTCAAAGTCTATTACAAAGCAGTAATAATTAAAATAGCATGATACTGGAACAAAGGCAAAGCTGCAGACCAATGGAACAGGGTTGAATACACTGACATATCCTCTCAATCATATGATCATCTAATCTTTGATAAAGTTGCAATAAATGTGAAGTGGAGTAAGGAAAGCCTCTTTAACAAATTGTGCTGGCATCACTGGACGGCTGCATGCAAAAAAATGGGCTCAGAACTCTGCCTAACACCATGTACAAAAGTAAGATCAAAATGGATTAAAGACCTCAACATCAGACCAGAAACCATAAAGTACATTGAAGACAAAGTTGGCAAAACTAGCCATGACATTGAAGCTAATGGTATCTTCAAAGATGTCACGCCACTGGCCAAGCAAGTGAAAACAGAGATAGATAAATAGGACTATCTTAAACTGAGAAGCTTCTGCACCTCCAAAGAAACAGTGACCAAAATACAAAGACAGTCTACAGAATGGGAAAGAATATTCACCGAATACACATCTGACAAGGGGTTGATATCAAGGATATATAAAGTTCTGGTTGAACTCAACAAGAAGAAAACATACAACCCCATCAAAAAATGGGGCAATGAAATGAACAGACACTTTCTCAAAGAAGAAATCCGAATGGCAATAAAGCTCATGAGAAAATGCTCTGTATCATTAATCATCAGGGAGATGCAGATCAAAACCACAATGAGATACCATCTCACACCTCAGAGACTGGCCCACATCCAAAAGAACAAAAAGCAACCGGTGCTGGCACAGATGTGGCGAGAAAGGGACACTCCTTCACTGTTGGTGGGAATGTCCACTGGTTCAGCCCTTCTGGACAACAGTATGGACGATTCTCAAAAAATTAGAAATTGAGCTCCCATTTGACCCAACGATACCACTCCTGGGAATATATCCCAGAGAGGCAAAAATGTATAGTCGAAGTGACATCTGCACTTGCTTGTTCATTGCAGCACTCTTTTCAATAGCCAGAATCTGGAAAAAACCTGAGTGCCCGAGAACAAATGACTGGTTAAAGAAACTTTGGTACATGTACACAACGGAGTACTATGTTGCTGTTAGAAAAGATGAAGTCATGAAATTTACGTACAATTGGTACTACATGGAACGTATCATGTTAAGCGAAATGAGTCAGAAAGAGAGGGATAGACATAGAAAGATTGCATTCATCTGGGGGATATAAAGTAACAAAATAGTAGATTAATACCCAAGAATATCCTATATCAGTACCAGGAGGATTACTCCATAGTTTAGAGGCCAGCTGGGCATTCTAGGGGAAAGGGCAGCTCAGATAGAGAAGGGAGTACCAAACACAGGGTGTTGGGAGGATCCTCCCAGGAGGGGGGATGCATGTTGAAAGTAGACAATGGACTAAACATGATTGCCACTCAATGCCTCTTCCTCAGACCACAACACCCAAAAGGTGAGATATAACAAAAGGGAATGCCCTGCCACAGAGGCAGGGTGGGATGGGGGGAATGGGTGTGGGAGGGATACTGGGATCCGTGGTGGTGGAAAATGGGTACTGATGGAGGGATGGGTACTTGATCATTGTATAATTGAAACCCAAGCACAAAAGTTTGTAAATCTACAACTGTACCTCATGGTGTTTCACTAAAAAAAATTAAAAAATCACAAATCACAAATCATCCTGTTAATCGTCGATTGCCTCGAGCAGGCCCCAGTAACGTTTCCTTCATCCTAGCCCTGAGATTATATTCAAGGCTCTTTAGGAGAATGAGACCCATCATTGTTACTGGTATTTGGCATATTGGGCATGCCACAGGGAGTTTGCCAGACTCTTCCGTGCGGGCAGGCTACGTTCGGTAGCCTGCCAGTTTGTCCAAAGTAGGAATGAGATAATAAGATGTCATAATAAGGTGTCGCGCGGCCGCGAATGCGACTGTGCGGTTCCCGGAGCCAGTTTTTATAGTCTCTGAGTCTTGTCCGTTGATGGGATTACACAGCGCCAGGGGGCCAGTTTGTGGGTGTGACCCCCGCCTACTGGAATTTGGAGGATCTGGGTGGAGGATGCTCAGCCCCGATTCGAGTAGACTTGGAGATCTCGGCCCCGGAACCCGCGTGACTTTGTCCCTCCGCCAGTACCTTCATGTGTGCGGAGAGTGGTCTCAGCATGGTGGTGGCTGGTCCTGGAGGTCTTTGGGCTGCCGGAGCCCTGGTCGGGGTGGGGAGGAAAGCTCAACCCGCTCCCCTCCAAGGGGCCCCGGTGGCGAGGACAGTCAGGCGCGGGGGCAGGACACTGCACTGTTCTTCTTCCAGGAGCTGGTTTTTATAGTCTCTGAGTCTTGGCCAAAATAATTTTAAAAAGGACCATTAATTAGTTGCTGTGAAGTATAAAGAAACAACTTTTGTGATAATGCTTGTATCTGGTCAAACAAAAAAGTTTTTAAATAAATAAAGTGTGTTTTTAGAATGTAGTTACTTTGAAGATTTATTTTACTGAGTCTCTATTTTAGTGTACAGTCATTGGTATAAAGTGAAATATCTAGCTCAAATGTACCTCAGACCTTTTACTCTTAGCCTTTTCTTTGGTCAGAGAGTCATTCAGCATTTTAGAGAGTAGTACAGAGGTTAAGGTCTTTATCTGCTTTTAGCTTCTTTAAACCTCAGCTCTGCATATGAGCAAAGAGCTAGAAGTGACTCTGAATACAAAGCCAGGAGTAATTTCTGAGAACTCCAGCATACCCCCTAAATGCTTTTCATAAGTAAATAAATTTACAGTTTGTTAGAAGAATTCTTCTTCCCTTTAAAATATATAATTCTCATTAAAATTAGAAGTTGAAGTTTGACCAACCCCTTATAAAGATGACTTTCAAAGACTTTTATTATGCATCTATTTGATACAATGAAACTAAAATTGATAAAGAATAAATGTTTATAAAAGTCTAAATTTATTGCTTCCTTTCTAAAGCAAAATTATCTGGAGAAATGTTTGACAATATACTTAAAAATCATTACCTAATCTAAGGTCATGATGATTTTCCCTTATATTTTTCTTAGTAATTTTGGCTCTTACATGTAGTTATTTAATATCTATTGAATTAATTTTTGTAGGTAATGTAAGTCTATTTACTTTTTACTGTCTTCATGTATATTTTATTGGTTATTTGCTTGAATAACTTGAACTGAGTTTCCAGATAGATTTCTCTGAACAAGGAGAATATCATCTTCTGGTGTCAAGATTAATTTATTTAAAAAATAAGTGAGACTCTTTACAATAGCCAGAAACTGGAAGAAACCTGAATGCCCAAGAACAGATGACTGGTTAAAGAAACTTTGGTACATCTACACAATGGAGTACTATGTAGCTGTTAGAAAAGATGAAGTCATGAAATTTACATACAAGTGGTACAATATGGAAAGTATCATGCTAAGCGAAATGAGTCAGAAAGAGAGGGATAGACATAGAAAGATTGCATTCATCTGGGGGATATAAAGTAACAAAGTATGAGATTAATACCCAAGAATAGCTGAGATCAGCACCAGGAGGATTACTCCACAACTTAGAGGCCAGCCGGGTATCCTAGAGGAAAGGGCAGTTCAGATAGAGAAGGGAGCACCAAATAAAGGATGTTTGGAGGATCCTCCCAGGAGGGGAGATGCATGTCGAAAGTAGACTATGGACTGAACATGTTTGCCACTCAATGCCTCTTTTGCAGACCACAACACCCAAACGGAGAGAGAGAACACAGGGGATTGCCCTGCCACAGAGGCAGGGGGGGATGGGGGGATGGGGGTGGGAGGGATATTATCCATGGTGGTGAAAAACGGGCACTGGTGGAGGGATGGGTATCTGATCATTGTATAATTGAAACCCAAGCACAAAAAAAATTGTAAATCTACAACTGTAAAAAAATAAATAAATAAAAAGGAAAAAAAAGTGAGACTGATGAGAGAGATGTTTTGTGGATTTTTTAAAAATATAGATAAATTAGCCTTCTTCAGTATTCCATGTTTTGCCTCAAAAGACAGTACCAAATGGAAAGATAACCCACAGATTTGGGGATATACTTACATATTTACCTGAGAAGATTTTAGAATCTAGACTATATAAAGAATTATAACTCAACAATAAAAATTAATGAATTAAAAGTGGAAAAAGGATCACAGCATACTGGTTTCCTAGGAAGACATCCCATGACAATGGAATGTAAGTAAAATCAGTGGCATTTTCCCCCACTAGGAGGAAGCCCATCTCTCATATCTCAAGGCCTATACTCCTACTGAATATGGCTCTGAAAGATCCCTAGTGACCTTTAGGCTACAGCACCACATTGTTCAACTGTCAGACGTCTATGACAGAATGTTGCATATATCTGGGTGAGGGCCCTATAAAAATAGTGTAATGAATGATATTTTTCCAGGAATAAATCTGATTATTGTTCATTATTGTGTATCTTTGGTGTATATTATGGTGCATCTTTGAGGCTGTCCACAGGAATAACAATACTGAGATGAAAACATTCAATTTTCTTCAGTGTTTGCAAAGGTGTTGACAAATCTGTATTCAAATATTTATTAGGAAAAAAGGTGGTAGCAGGGATTACTCCTGAGAACAAAGCCTGGAGTAGCCAATGAATACCACTGGGTATGACTCAGAACAACCACCCACCCCCATTTATTAATTTTTCGTCATTATCAATAATTAACTTTTTTAATTATTTTTAGCACAGTGGTAACTAACATAGTTATAACAAGGTGAACAAACCCCAAAGAAATTATGGTTCATGAATTATTATTCCCAATTTTTAAAATAACTTAGAAAAATATAAATTAGTAATTATCATTCAATTAATAGTAAACAGAGTCAAGATTGGAAAAAATATATAGTGGGAAACACAAAATCCCCATGTTTTCTACCTAAATCCATTTTTCCTCTTTTTATGGGCTAGGTACTTAGCTACATTTTTATCCCTTAATATCTTTGTATTCAAACCTAAAGCATAGAAATGGTAGTCTCCATTTGGCATGCTTTGTCATACAAAAATTTTACTTTTTGATGAGACCTAGTCAATTCCTGTGGAAGGGAGCAATCTCTTTTCTGGACAATTCTTCAAGAACCTAAGTTTTTGTGTTCGATGGTTCATCATTTTTCTTAACAGAATAATATGAGACATTATGAGCTAAGATTTATTATTACAGCATAAACCTTGTTGTCATTATATATTCAATTTTTGTCTCCCACTTTAGATAGCAAAAGCAATTCCTTGATATACTCTAAACATATAAAACAGAGCTTACACATATGAGGTCAAATATTTGTTTAATTAAAAAAACTAAAACCAATTATATTCTTGCAACAACGCAGTGTTGCAAAATTCATTATCCCCATATTTTAGACAAGAATATTTTGGTTCTGCGAGCTAATAAAACTTGTTCAAGGAGATACAAAAGCCTCCAATTGTCTTTTCCCAAGATCCCATGATCTAAGAGTAAAAGGGATGATTTATTTATAAGAATCTCAGAATCCAACCACTTTTCCTCATCTAAAAATATATGCCCAGCAGCATATTATCATTGAAATGTCATTTATGACATAGTTTTCTTTATTTAGCCTGACTTTCAGCTTCATTTAATGTTTCCATTGCTCTTGGAGCCTTATCAGGATCTCTAGGTAGCAATGGAAGACAGAGATAAAAAGTTTTTATTATAGCAAGGGCTTCATTCTATCTGTGATAAAAATTTCTGTGATAACACTTTCTTCATCAGTAATTGTTGTAGTTATGAAAACATGGGATATAGAAAAAGTTTCTATTTGCTTCTCTCTGTGCAAACATTCCTGTGCCTTTTATTTAAAGAAATTTTGGATTTTCTGTGAGTCAAGATACTTCACATGGAAACACCTAGCAATTATTCAACTCTTCCAGTCTTAGAATTCTTTATCTCCCTCTTAACTACCAGAGTTGGCAGCACTGGCTGTCATTGCCACTTAGCCATTGACAATTTTCCAGACTTGGAATCTCTTGATTTGATTTTAACAGATGCATGTGTTTGACTACTTTTCAATAACTTTCTTATTAATGTATCACATAAGTTCTGTATTTCCAAGAAAATCTCTTTATGGTACTTACCATCCTTCTCATCCTTCTCAGGATGAGAAAAAATAGCTAAGAGGACGAAGAACCTCTGGCTCCGGGCACATCTCTTTGATTCCACTGTTCTTCCTGCATTAACATACGCCTCAGAGACCTGGGCCCTACGCAAACAGGATGAGAACGCTATTTGGGTCTCTCAAAGAGGAATTGAAAGAGCTATGCTTGGAATATCACGTTTCACTCAAATGAGAGATAGAATCCAGAGTTCCGACATCCATCGACGATCAAGAATCAGGGATGCTGTCTCGTTTGCCAAGGTGTCAAAAATCAGATGGGCTGGTCACATAATGAGATTTAAAGATGACCACTGGATTAGACATGTTACCAACTGGATTCCACGGGATGTCAAAAGACCGCATGGAAGCCCACCTACCAGATGGCCAGACTTCTTCATCAAGATCATGAACGATGGGTTTGAGGCTCTTCATGTTCCTAGAGTGAACAGACGCCATTGAGCTACACTAGCACACGACAGGGACAAATGGAGACGTTACTGGTGCCCACTCGAGCAAATTGATGATTAATGGGAAGTCAAGTGATCAAGTGATCAAGTGATGGTACTTACCAATATAGTTTAAGGATGAAAATTGAGTTCAAATCCACCATTTCTCAAGCATTACTTGAATATCTTATGTAATTAAGCCATGTTTTATATTATAGCTTATATTTGAGAATGATGTGCTTTAAAATACAATATTTATACTTATAAACAAGTCTCAGTGAGTTAATAGGAGTCATGTTCTACCAAAACTTTATATTAAACTTAATAAGTTCAATCATTTTATTCTGTATTGATTTTATTTAATTTTTCCGTTTTTATTGAGATATTACTGATAATCACATTCTGCCTATTTGAAATATGTAACAAAATGGTTGGATATGTGTGGTAGTATGAAATTATTATTATTAAAAATTTAATTAACATTCTTTCCCAAATATTTTAACAATTTGACTACTGACTTGAACTAAATGTAGGAAAGATTCATTTTCCTTAATTTACACAATTCAGGAACTCTATTTTTCATATCCACCATGCTTTTGAGATACCCAGAGGACAAATTCAACTGGAAAATGTACAATATTCTATAAATTCTAACTCCTCACTATAAACTATCATTTCACAAACCCATAGATTATAGAATCCCAGCACATGACTATTTTTGGAAGATGAAAAAGCTTCTTAAAATTTGGTAAGTTGGTTCTCTGCTGGATATTTAAGACCTGGTAGAAAGAAAGGAAGAAATAATAAGATAGCTCAGAAGCATTCATATAAAGTCCTTGAATGTGGACATGAGATAAACTCAATTATTTTTAACTGGTTTTTAAAATGAGAAATAAGTAATGAAATGAAGCATCCCCACTTTTCACAAAATCTAGAGTGTATGCATCTGAGATTCTGTTGAATTTATACTCAATTACCAGTGAAAATACACTTTTTATTTTTCTCTCGTTCTTTATCTCTGCCTCTCTCTCTTTCTTTCTCTATCTCTCTCTCACACATACACACTTTAAAAATAGTTGAATTCCCACCTATATTATTTTATTGTATCTTACGATAGGCCATAAGCCCAGCAAGCTACCGAGAGTATCTTGCCAGCACGGAAAAGCCTGGAAAGCTACCCGTGACATGTTTGATACGCCAAACACAGTAACAATGTTACTTGGCCCGCTCGAGCAAATCGATGAACGACGGGAAAACCGTGATAGTGATAGTAACATTGACTTATTGCTACCTCTTATTTTACAATTTACCTATCTTTATTTAACCATTGTTACTGTTACTGTGTTTGGCATATCGAATATGTCACGGGGAGCTTGCCAGGCTCTGCCGTGCAGGAGAGATACTCTCGGTAGCTTGCCGGGCTCTCTGAGAGTTGCAGAGGAATCGAACTCGGGTCGGCCATGTTGGCTGCGTGCAAGGCAAATGCCCTACCGCTGTGCTATTGCTCCAGCCCTATATACATTGCAAATATCAAACATATTACTCACTGATGGTTTCCAAATATTACTACCCATATCCTTTTCCTGGTCATCAAGTGTTCATAGATAATTGCCTGATTGACATGTCCACTGAATATTAATTCTCTTTGGTGAAAGATCTTGAAGTTGCTGAATAATACTGGTTGTATTCTTGACATTATAAAAATGTGCCAAAATTTTTAAGTAGTTTTATAGCTCACGTCTACCAGAAATATGTGAGAATTTATTTACTTTGTATCTTCAATATATTATGTTTAACATTTTTCTCTTTAGACATTTAAGAAGTACAAAATGAAATCACTTGGAGCTATTTATTTTCATTTTTCTGATCACCAGTGATGATGAGTTCTATTTTGTTCATTCTTGACTACTTCTATACCCTTTGTTAACTGTGTCTATTCAGCTTTTTAAATGGTTTGTTTGCATTTAATTTGTTTATTTTAACTGTTTATTTTTATTCTATTTAATTGCATTTTGATAGGACATGTTTATAATAAAATTCAATTATTTTATATGATTCTTTTCTTTCTTTCTTAGATATAAGTTAAGAAAAATTCTGTTTATTAACATCATATAACTTAGTTTATGATAATTCTTATACATAGCAACACCAGTTACAAAGTAAATAATAAATATTAAATAAATACTTGGAATATTCATCTCAGAAAGACCTCAAGAATTCATAACATCTACTCTTTCCATCAAAATACCATTGCTGGAGCCAGAGAGATAATATGGTGGGTAAGGCACTTGCTTTGTGAGTGCTTGTACTAGGTTGGGTTCTCAACATCTCACATGGTTTCCTGAGCACAAAACCAGAAGTAAGCCCTAAGCACAAGCCAAAAGCAAACCAAATTTTGTTTCTGTGTATTTACTAAATATCACTTAACCCAGAAAGTGAATAATCCAAATGGAAATGAATTACAGAGAAGTTAATTAAGACTGCAATTTATAAGTGACAGAAGAAAATACTGCATAGAAAACTTGATTCATAGCAATACATAATACGAGTGTTTGGTAATATGAGGCTGCACTTACAGATGTCTCAAGAACAAAAAATGCTATAGTTTAATCAATATTTAAGGCTTTTTAGAAAGTGAATTTATACAAAGCCACCATTTATACAGAGCTCTGCCCTCTTGGTGTCAGTGACAATGCTAAGTATTGAATAAATGACCTGGCTGAGATTCATTCTATGAAGCATTAATAATCTTCAAGTCAGTCTAAAAAGATTCAATTTGACTATCATTCCAAAATTCTGGGACTACTAAAAGAACATCATTGCCATTTTTTTCACTGATATATTCTCTAGAGACAACATTAAAGCTCACCAATCATTTGTATGAGTTATTCTCAAGAACTGTATCTAAAACTATAGCTAAAAACAATCATTCTCCTTGAATACTAAGTGAAGTGCTTCGTTAGCACAAAGAAATCAAACCCAACATCTAAGTAAGGGCACATATAAGACCTACTGCTTACTTTCTATGGTATCTGCTATATTAATCATATAAGTATATTTACCCATCTGTGTGATTTTCTTTAGTTTTTTTTTCAGCTAATTTTAATAAAACTGTACCCAACACTTGTCTCCCTAAAGGTTGTTCTACCTCCCTCTAGGTTCCTTTGGTAGTTCTTCTAACCATAGCCCTCATTGCATTATTTCATTGTCAGATATATTATTTCCCTATTTCAAATATATTTTAAAGAGGGTAGCACTTATAAATGACACTTATTAAAGGTAAATTTGAGCTATTTTCATAGAAGAAGTAAGAAAACAAGGGAAAATATCATAAGTTATAGACAGCAAATAAACAATGAAGGAATTAAAACATTGTTCTTGTATGTTCATTCATAACATTGTATATGTTTTGAATATTTATAAAATGAAATCTGAATTTAATATACTAAATAAATAAATTCAACTTGTAAGAATTAAATTTACTAGAATTGCTATACTATCTCTCCAGGAAGATTTACTAGAATTGGAATTAATGAAGTAAAATATGGCATATACATTGATTCACACCAAAAACATGTTCTAACACAATGTTCTAACTCTCTAACACAATGTTACTCTAATGAATTGAATTAACTGACTCCTCCTTGAAATAAACTGATTCACGTGTGTGTGTCCCAGTACAAAGCAAACTTTGCTTATAAAACCTTGAGAAATATACACAAATAAGAAACAAATCTCCATCTACAAAGTCAGGAAAGCAATAAAGGAAGTTTGGTAGTGCTGTTGTGCTCCATCCTGAAAATTTAGATGATACTATGGGTCTTGGTTTAACTTCTCAAACTTTTCATTAAATGAAGTTCTGGGAAAGAAAAATAACATCCAGACATTATCTAAGAAGAAATAAAATCACTATTTTCATGATGTCTGAGGGAAAAATTTCACAGAGACATCAGTGAAAGATTTGTAGCGCATTATTGATATGGATGGTTGGCATCATTATACACTACTCTGCATCGTAAGGTCCAGAGAAATTGGTTCTTTAAAATTCCAAAGTTCAGTACAAATTGCATATTTCCTCCTATGTTGGTAGGTTAGTGTGTAAAGAAGTCTAGCAGATATGCTATACAGAAAAATATCCTACCCAAAAATGTTCATACTTTAGTCCCATAGAAGACAATAAAACTGATTATTTTGCTTCAGCTCCTAATAATTTATAGTACATTTTATTAACTTTAAAAGGGCAGTACATAAACACAGAAGGTCTATGATTTTCTGTATAAGAAGTTTCATTTGTGGAAGCGTTCAGCATAAGAGAAAGAACACATGGAGGGTGCGGGATCCCGGAGGAAAAAAAAAAGAAAAAACAGGTTCCAAAAAGAGCCGAGATCACCCGCAAGTTCCAGATGGAGTAGGTGCCGCATCCCGCCTCCCCCAGATGGAACCCCGGTGACCAGAAGCCTCTACAAACACAGCTCGAGTATGCGGGAACGAGGACTTTTTCTCAAAACCGCGCGGCCGCGTAAGTGGCCGCGCGACATCTCTCTATATACAAAGTGATCAATGAGAAGTAAACCACCCAATCTTTCTCCCTGAAAGTCAGAGTTAAGTTTGGAGCACGGCCACAGCCCCCAGAAACACAAGGACTTAATGCAGAACCCAGCAGCTTAGAGCAGAAAAGTGAAAGGACTAGGCGTTAATCCAGGCCTTCAAGTCTGCCGGAGGGGAAAGGGTGTTGCCCCATTCGCCCTCTCTTCTCTGGAAAGAAGGATGGCTGCCGCATGGGAGACTTGTGGACAGCAGGTATGAGCCGGGGGTGTGGGGGCGACTAAAACCTCATGGGAAGGGGGGCGTTCCAGTCCGTCCTTCACGCCCTACCGAGGTCACCAGTTGCCCCCCACGAGCGGCTCTCCAGCACGGCCACAGCCCCAGAAGCACAAGGGCTTAATGCAGAACCCAGCAGCTTGGAGCAGAAAAGTGAAAGGACTATGCGTTAATCCAGGCAATCATTTCTGCCCAGAGGGGAAAGGGTGTTGCTCCCTTCCGCCCTCCTCCCTCTGGAAAGAAAGACGGCGGCCACATGGGAGCCTTGTGGACAGCAGGTATGAGCCGGGGGTGTGGGGGCGACTAAAACCTCATGGGAAGTGGGGCGTTCCGGTCCGTCCTTCACGCCCTACCGAGGTCATCAGTCACCCCCCACGAGCGGCTCTCCAGCACAGCCACGGCCCCAGAAGCACAAGGACTTAATGCAGAACCCAGCAGCTTGGAGCAGAAAAGTGAACGGACTATGCGTTGATCCAGGCCATCAAGTCTGCCGGAGGGGAAAGGGTGTTGCCCCATTCGCCCTCTCCTCTCTGGAAAGAAAGATGGCGGCCACATGGGAGCCTTGTGGACAGCAGGTATGAGCCGGGGGAGTGGGGGTGACTAAAACCTCATGGGTCGGGGGGCGTTCCGGTCCGTCCTTCACGCCCTACCGAGGTCACAAGTCGCCCCCCGCAAGCGGCTCTCCAGCACGGCCACGGCCCCAGAAACACAAGGACTTAATGCAGAACCCAGCAGCTTGGAGCAGAAAAGTGAACGGACTATGCGTTGATCCAGCCCATCAAGTCTGCCGGAGGGGAAAGGGTGTTGCCCCATTCGCCCTCTCCTCTCTGGAAAGAAAGATGGCGGCCACATGGGAGCCTTGTGGACAGCAGGTATGAGCCGGGAGTGTGGGGGCAACTAAAACCTCATGGGAAGGGGGGCGTTTCGCTCCGCCCTTCATGCCCTACCGAGGCCACTGGTTGCCCCCCGCGAGTGGCTCTCCAGCACGGCCACGACTCCAGAACACAGAAACCAATTTCTTAACTATCTGACTTTCAGTAGAAATACTTCCAGGGTCAATAGGTAAAATAGCAGAAATCCAAAACCAACATTTAATTCTTGAACCCAGCTGTAGAAAGCAAATCACTTCACAATGCTTTTTCAGCATGTCTGATTTGGGGGGGGGGGGGTAAACTCTAAATAATAGTGGTGAATCTTTTATTGAAACAATGAATCTAATCAAAGCAGATAGAGTGTTAACTAGAATTCATCTGCCTCACAGGGACGGGGAGGGGTGGGGGGTGGGGTTTTATTGGGGTTCTTCATGGTAAAAAATAAGTATTGGTAAAGGGAAATGTGTTTGATATTTGCATGACTGAGACATAAACCTGAAAGCTTTGTAACCTTTCCCACAGTGATTCAATAAATAAATTTAAAAAAAAAAGAAGTTTCATTTGTGAGATATTTTTCTCTGAAGACATTTGATTTGTTATTACTGGAATAGATTATTTTCTCAATCTATTGTTTCTGTAGTTAACTGAGGAACATTTGGAAGCACAGAAATATTCATTCACTGTTGTGATATTTATCCCACTATAGTTTTTCAAGGTGTAAACTGATGTAAATATCTACACTAATCAACCAAACTTAACAGATATTATGTCACAATGAATAGCACCAGCATTTATTTATTTTTCTCATGACAGAATTCTGTAAATTGATATGAGCTATATTACTCTCATCTTTGAAATCACATCAAAGATTGTCCTACACAATTTATTTTGCAAACCATCATCTTTATATCTTCAGACCATTTATTTGGACCTGGCAAGTATCAGTTCTTATTCTATTTACTTTAAACCCTAACTTGATCCTTCAATCCACTCCAGTTTGTGACTTGATAGAATTCTTTACTAAGTGTGTTGTACACCATTCCTACCACTGTAACAACTCATCAAGATTGACATGTATTATAGAAATTTTTAAATGTTATAAATCTGATGACTTCTGTATTTGGGATATGTTTTACATTTTTTCACCTTCACTCCAAGGTCTTCTGCTGAGAATTGATCCCACATCTCAAAAAGATGTGAAATAATGATGTGAATGATCAGAACAAAGTCTTGACAGTGTGGAAAATTTTTTCCTGTAATTATGAAGATGTATTACCACAACACCACCCAATTCTATCCTTCCTCTTTTTTCCTGTTGGGGATTCCAGGGTTGGAAAAATACCATATTTGGATTGGTTTCCCCTTTTGTGCTGTATATTTGATTGCTCTCTTGGGGAATATTATAATCCTCTTCATAATTCAGACTGAATGTAGTCTCCATCAGTCTATGTTTTATTTCCTGGCTATGTTGGCCTTTACTGACCTAAGTTTATCCACTGCCACTATACCCAAGATGCTAGGTATCTTCTGGTTTAATTTCAGAGAAATACTTTTTGGTGCTTGCCTTGCACAGATGTTTATGATTCATCTGTGTACAGGCCTCGAGTCTGGAGTACTGACAGCCATGGCCATTGACCGCTATGTTGCTATTTGCAATCCCCTGAAATACACTATGATCCTCACAAATAAGATCATAGCCATTCTAGGTATACTAGAGGTAGTGAGATCATTAATATTTGTCATCACTTTTGTGTTCCTCATCTTGCTGTTGTCATTCTGTGGTTCCCGAATCATTCCTCACACCTACTGTGAGCACATGGGCATTGCCCGCCTTTCCTGCACAAGTACCAGAGCCAATAACTTATTTGGAATGGTTACCATTGCGGTGGGGTTTCTTGACCTTATAGTAATTGGTTTCTCCTATGTGAAGATACTCCACACAGTTTTTCATTTGCCATCATGGAACGCCCGATTGAAGGCTCTCAACACCTGTGTATCCCATGTCTGTGTTATGCTCATTTTCTACATCCTAGCATTATCATCTTTTCTGACCCACCGCTTTGGTCATAGCATTCCTGGATACATTCACATATTTCTGGCTAATATTTATATGGTTATTCCACCTGCACTCAACCCTGTTACCTATGGTGTCAGGACAAAGCAGATCAGGGAGCAAGTATTAAGAATTCTTAACCCTAAAGCTGTCTGAGCCACAGATGTCTTAGGAAAAAATAAATAGATATAGATATAGATATTCTTTACACATAATATATATACTTAGGAATTATACATGTTTTGAAAATTCTGTATACATACATATGCTAAATATATATAATAAGAAATCTATACATCTCTAGCCAGAAGGACAATTTTTAATCCAACAAAATCCCATTAGTATCCCATATTTCTCTCCGGTTTATATACATGGACTGTAAGTTTCATTAATAGTTTCTGGCACCGTTATGAAAGTGATAGTCACTGAGATAAATACAACAGAATTGTGGTAGTAAACAGACCAAAGTGCCAAAAAATATTAGCTAGTTTCTGTGTCTGAAATCTAAAGAAACCTCTTAATGAGTCAGAAAACAATATGGGCATTACTCAAAAAAACTAGAAACCGAGCTTCCATATGACCCAGAAACACCACTTCTGGGAATATACCCTGGAGAGTCCTAAACACGCAGCAGAAAAGCCATCTGAACCTCTATGTTCATTGCAGCACTATTCACATAGCCAGACTCAGGAAACAACCTGAGTGCCCAAAAACAGAGTGATGAATGAAGAAACTATGCTACATATACACAATGAAACACTATGCAGCCATCAGGATAAATAAAGTTATGAAATTTGCTTATGAGTGGATGGACGTGGATAGTATCATACTGAGTGAAGTAAATCTGAAGGAGAGGTATAGACATAGAACGATTGCCCTCATTTGTGGGATATGCAAACAATATGAAACTAATACCCAAGGGCAGTAGAAATGAGGGCCAGGAGTAATTGTCTATGGCTGGAAGTTTGCCATAGAGTTGGGGGTGTGGGAGAGGGTTAGAGAAAGTACCTGAAATGATTGTTGTAAATGATAACTCTGGACAAGCACTGAGTGCTGAAAATAGATAATGGGATATACATGATAACCTTTCATTACCTATATTGAAAACCATGATGCCCCTAAAGAAAGATATATATTGAGGGGGGGAGAAAGAAAGAGAGAGAGAGAGAAGAAAAGCATCTGCCATAGAGGCAGGGTGGGGTGGGGGCTGGCAGAAGGAAAACTGGACACATGAGTTGTGGGAAATGTACGGTGGTGAAGGGAAAGGTGTTAGAACATTATATGACTGAAATCCAATCATGAACGACTTTGTAACTGTATTATCTAACGGTTTTCTTATTTTTATTTTTTCAATAAAAATTTAAATAATAATTGTTATTAAGTTAAAAAATTATGGTTGAGATTCATATCTTTTCAAATATAAATGTAGATGTTTTGCAGCATTTATTGAAATAATTATAATTTACACATATTTAATTCTCAGAACCTTTGTCAATTAATTTTAACAAAGGAACTGGGTACATGAAGTAAAGATAGCCTCTTCAACAAATGGTATGATCTCAATAACTATGTGTAAAAAAATAAATGAATCTGAATCCATAACTCAAACCTTATACAACAGCCAATCAAAGTGCACCAAAGACCTTGATTTCAAATGAGAATTCATAAAATATATTGTGAAAAATAGAGACAGAATACACCAAGATTTGGATCTCAAGGATGTTTTCAGTGACATAATTCCATTGGTAAAGGCAATGAGAATAAAAATAAACAATTAGAACTATGTGAAATTAAAAGTATTATCATAGCAAAAGAAAAGGGCTAAAACTAAAAGTCACCAAATGGATGGTAAAATATTTGCGCTAAACACGTGGGATAATGGTTTAATATCCAAGATATGAACTCACAAAGATCAACACCTGATCAAAAAATTCAAACACCCTGTCAAAAATGAGGAAAGTAAATAAATACTTGTCTGAAGAAGACAAATTGTCAACAGACACATGAAAAAGCATTCATTATTGCTTATTATCAGAAAAATCTAAATCGAGACAACAGTGAGATATCATTCATATCACTCTAGTGAGAGAGACACATATCAAAAACCCTGGAGATTTTATATATATATATATATATATATATATATATATATATTGCAGGGATATAGTCAAAAGGAAATTTTAACTCATTGTTGCTGGGATCATTGTTTGCTTCAACTTATATGAAAAGAATATGATTAGTTTTCGGAAAAGTAAGAATAGACCTGCCATATGACCCAGCGATTTTATTTCTTAGTACATACCCCCAGGACACAAAAACATGTAAATAAACTTGGTTATAAATAAAATCAATAGATGATTTGATAAATATGTTTTATATATTTATTATAGTAATATTTAACTACAAAAAGACAAATTTTTGCCTTTTATAAGAGAGTAATATACAGATCAGAATAAAGAGATAATTTTTGAAAGTGTAAGAAAACAGATGAATGAACAAAACTATCACTGTATCACTGTCATCCTGTTGTTCATCGATTGCCTTGAGCAGGCACCAGTAACATCTCCTTTGTCCTAGCCCTGAGATTTTAGAAACTGCCACATTCGAGGCTCTTTCAGGATCAGGGGAATGATCATCACACATCATCACACTCTCCCAAGCACCTCCAGGAGAAAGTCCTGAACTCTTTGGTTGATCAAGCTAGTAGGTACTCCTGAGTACCTGTGTGGTCCAACAGCCCATCCTCAATGAGTAGTACCTCTATGTATGGATAGAACCAAGTAAAATAAAACTGTTTAAGATTTAATCTTTTAACTAAAAAAAGACTAGAATCATTAGCATATACATGCCTATATCTTGGAAGCATTAAAAAATTATTAAAAAAAAACAAACTGGCTTTACTTTAAAGGGCTTTTTAATTTTTGTATGAGTTTTAAATCCACTAGGGAAATTATATAAAAGATTTCTGGGATTGGGCTAGGTTTGTGGGAATACAACCAATTATAAAGCATATACCTGACATGTGTAGAGACTTGGGTTTAATACTTGGTACTGTCAAAAAAAACTACTTTGATATCAATTTCAGTATATTGAAAATCTAAAGAAACTTGAAAAATTAAATTTTCAAACCAATGTAGGTAGTACATATTTGCATTTCTTGGGGCCTTTAATATATATCATGAAGTGTTTTCCGCTCAAATAACTATAGTATTTTAAAATGTATCACTAAAATATATACTTTAATGCCATTTCAATTAGATTTAAAGTAAATTTTACCATTTTCTTTATAATACAAATGGATCTTTCTAGATAAACGTCTTCAATAAAACTTTGTAACTCCCAAGTCATATAGCTTTTATTGTTGATTTTGTAGAGTTTTCTAAATATTTGGTATTGTTTTCTTTAAAAGGAAAATTTTACTTCATTAATTTCACCAATCACTTGATCCCCCATTATTCATCGATTTACTCGAGCGGGTGCGAGTAACGTCTCCATTCATCCCTGTTGCGTGCTAGCATAGCCCAATGGCATCTATTTGATCTAGGAACTTGCAGAGCCTCAAAGCAATCATTCAGGGTCTTGACGAAGAAGTCTGACCATCTTGTAGGTGGGCATCCATGCGATCTTTTGACGTCCCGTGGAATCCAGTCAGTAATTTCACCAATATGATTTTTTAAACTTGGATAATAGTACCACTTAGGAAAAACACACTACATTGCTAATGCTTAGAAAAATAGAAATGGTGAGGGTAGATATGGGCTGGAGCGATAGCACAAAGGGTAGTGCATTTGCCTTGCACACAGCCAACATGGCCGACCCGAGTTCGATTCTTCCGCCCCCTCAGAGAGCCCAGCAAGCCACTGAGAGTATCTCGCCCTCACAGCAGAGCCTGGCAAGCTACCCGTGATGTATTTGATATGCCAAACACAGTAACAACAAGTCTCTCGATGGAGACGCTACTGGGCCCGCTCGAGCAAATCGATGAACAACGGGAGGACAGAGAGAGTAGATATATCTTTTCCTCAGTCTCACAGAAAACATCATACAGTATATTATCTATTATCCATTTGAAGTAGTTCCTATTTCCTGTTTATTGAGAACTATTATCATGCATAGGTATTGGATTTTGTTCACTATTTCTCAATATAATAAAGTAATTATGCTTTCATTTGTTGTTGACATACCTATGTTATAGGGTCAGAGGTGTATAGCAGCAGGTATTTAATGGTTTATTCTTTACTCACCTCTGTTAACAGGGGAGTGAATAGGGAAGTATGGACTGACAAAAGTCTTCTCTGAGCACCAGCATGGCACAGAAATTATATCTCACCAGTTCCATGAGGCAATCAACAAACCTCACTTGAATCCCACTTTTTTCTGATCAATGTGAGAAATTATTTGGACACGTGATTTCTCATGAACAGGGATTCAGGCAATATAGTGCCATATTAAAGAACAATGTACATCAGCAGAAGCATAGGGCACCAATCATCTTTTAGCATATGTGTCTTGGGTATGACTAGTGTCACATGTCCATGGAATTGCAAGAGTTTTTTTCTGTTTATGCTTCCCCACCCCTCCTTTTCTTAGTCTTTTCACACTCAGTTGTACTCAGGGTTTACTCTAGCTCTATTCTCAAGAATCATTCCTGGCAGTAAGCAGGGACACATGTGGTGCTTTGGATCAAACCTCTTGAGTTGTTATGTCCAAAGAAAACTCTCTAACACATGTACTATCTCTCTGACTCTAATTTATGCTCTTTATTTTCAGATAGCCCTCGTTTAATTCTCTGCATCACATGGCCTTCTTGAAAATCTTGAAGTGATTTTCAAGAACCCACCAGCACAGGAAAATCCACTTTTACTCTAACATTCTCAATTTGGCCGAACAAGACATGCATTCTAGGTCTTTGTCATCCAAATTCCACCTCAATATTCCCCCTCTGGTATAGATAAAAATTATTTTATGTACATTTTACTATCTTTTTTAATCGAACAGAACATTTTATAGTTAATTCAAATTACTATATGTATTTCTTATCCCTTTTATGTAGTTTGCTTGGAATATTCTATGCAATTTACTTTCTCCCCAAAATTGGCTACATGTCACCAGCTGCCATCTCTCAGAACTAACTAATCCATACATACAAAGCAGAAGTTTCCCATTTGAAGCATCCTGGATAAAGTGTCCCCTAAGAATGTTAGATAGGTCTCTCTTTGAAGGTTGTGTCAGTCAGTCTGACCAGAGGATTCTCTTTCAATAAACTGACTTCTTGACTTATTGCTTAAACTTTCTCATCCTGAGTTTTTTTTTTTTTTTACTGCCCCACTGGTCTGATCCAGTGGGATCTGAGTTAAAGCAACTCATCCTAATCCTTTATGTAATGCACCCTTCCTAAAAATGTGTTTTCTGTTTTCTTTCTCAATAAAAAAAAAAAAACTCATCTCGTAACTAGGCAGGGAAGACATTTATTTTGAGGGCCAGAGTCCACCCTCTTCCAATTTACTGGCATATTGTCACAAAACCTTTCTATAGACCCATCACTGTGTCTCTGCTTTGATCCTCTAGCAGCAATGGAATCAACCTTTCCTTTACATTATTGCAAGCAAAATCAAGAATATAATTAAATGCTATTAATCACTTAATCACTTAACTTCCGTTAGTCATCGATTTGCTCGAGCGGGCACCAGTAACATCTCCATTTGTCCCTGTCGCGTGCTAGTGTAGCCCAATGGTATCTGTTCGCTCCGGGAACATGAAGAGCCTCAAATCGATCGTTCATGACCTTGACGAAGAAGTCTGACCATCTGGTAGGTGGGCAGCCACGCAGTCTTTTGACATCCCGTGGAATCCAGTCGGTAACAGCTCTAGTCCAGCGGTCGTCTTTAAATCTCATTACGTGACCAGCCCATCTGATTTTCGACACCTTGACAAATGAGACAGCGTCCCTGATTCTTGATCGTCGACGGATGTCAGAACTCCGGATTCTTTCTCTCATTTGAGTGAAACGTGATATTCCAAGCATAGCTCTTTCTAGTCTTCTTTGGGAGACCTGAATAGCGTTCTCATCTTGTTTGTATAGGGCCCAGGTCTCTGAGGCATATGATAATGCAGAAAGAACAGTGGAATCAAAGAGATGTGCCCGGAGCCGGAGGTTCTTCGTCCTCTTAGCTATTTCTTCGACGTTCTTGAGGGTGTTCCAAGCCGCTCTCTTCCTCCTGTGCAGCTCGGGTGCCAGGTCATTTGTCATGTGGACCTCTCGACCTAGGTACACATAGCTGTTGCATTCGGAGATGGTCGTTCCATTGAGAGTGAATGGGGCGTCAGGAACGAGGCTGTTTCTCATAAACATTGTCTTCGTAAGATTCAGCTGTAGTCCTACCTTTCCACACTCACTGTCAAAGTCGGCCAGCATTTGTGCCGCTTGGCTATGTTTGGTGTTATTAAAACAATGTCATCAGCAAAGCGGAAGTGGTGTAGTTGCCGACCATCTATCTTCACTCCCATTCATTCCCATTCCAGTCGTCGCATGATGTTCTCGAGGGTGGCACTGAAGAGTTTCGGTGAAATGGTATCACCCTGCCGCACCCCTCTCTTGACATCAACGATCACGTCTTTGTAGAATGGTGAGATCCTGGTAATGAATCCGCAATACAGCTCACGGAGGATCCTGATGTATTGGGCTTGAATGCCCTGATTGGCTAGGGCTTCAATGACCGCTTCCGTCTCAACAGAATCAAAGGCCTTCTTTAAATCAATGAACGTTAAACAGAGCGGCATCTTGAACTCCCGAGAAACATCAATGAGCTTGGTTATCGTGTGGATATGGTCGATGGTGCTGAATCCTTTGAGGAACCCGGCTTGCTCGCATGGTTGTCCTTCATCTAGTGTTCTGCCAATCCTATTAAGGATGACTCGAGTGAACAACTTGTAGATGACAGACAATAGGCAGATCGGGCGATAGTTGCCAATGTCATGGATGTCTCCCTTCTTGAACAGTAGTACGGTCCTGCTGGTTTTCCATTGGGACGGAACCTTGCATTCAGACAGGTAGCGAGTGAAGAGCCGAGCCAGTGTATTGATGAGTACTGACAGCAGGTTCTTCAGGTGTTCAGGTCTGACCTTGTCTGGGCCGGGTGCTGTTTGTTTCTTTACCGACGAAATGGCGTGTCGGATTTCAGAAGGGAGAACATTGGGAACGACATAGCCATCCTGTGGAATTTGGTATGTCAGCAAGTGGACATGGCTATCGAAGAGATTTGAGTAGAAGTCATGGATAATCTTCTCCATTACCATTCTGGAGGATGTGATGGATCCATCAGGATGTCAGAGGGCAGTCATCTTGGTCTTGTAGTTGGCGAAGGACAGGCGGGCGTTACGAATACTTTTCCCGGCTTCTGCTGCATCTACCAGTACTTCTGCTCTTCTCTCTTTGAGGTCTTCCTTGATCACATCTCTGCACTGCTTTGTGAGCTCAGACATTAGCTTGCGGTTGCCTGAGGCATGCGCCAAACGACGCTGGCGAATTAGCTCAAGAGTTTTCGAAGATAGGCGATTTTTTGTGGCTATCTCTCTCTTGGCGTATGAAATGAAATTGGGTATGGGTAAAGATTTATTTCTGCAATTATATTTATATGCAGAATTAAAAATAAAATAAAAATAGGGCCCAAGGAAATGCTCATAGAGCTAGTTACACTTGTTTTTGCATGTAGAAAATTGTTTCCTGCACCATATGATTCCCCAAGCACTACGTGGAGTGATCACAATCCCTGAGGATAGAGTCAGGAGTAAGCCCTTGAGCACTGCTGGGTATGGCCCAATCCACGTCTTCAAATACTGTTTCAAATATTTGAAAATTTCTTATAGAATAGATCTTTAAGGTCTTCATCATATGAAAACAGCCTTTTGGGGCTGTAGCAATAGCACAGCGGGTAGGGCGTTTGCTGACCTGAGTTCGATTCCTCCGCCCCTCTCGGAGAGCCTGGCAAGCTACCGAGAGTATCTCGCCCGCAAGGCAGAGCCTGGCAAGCTCCCTGTGACGTATTCGATATGCCAAACACAGTAACAACAAAGTCTCCAATGGAGACGTTACTGGGCCCGCTCGAGCAAATCAATGATCAACGGGAGGGCCTTTACCTTTACCTTTTACCTTTATAATTATGTTTGGGGATTGATGTCAGTTTACAAGATTTTTATAAAAAATTCAAATATTAATTCATGTTGGTCACTTAAAGTAAATACACTGTAAGTCAATTATGACTTTTTAAAAGGTGAAGCAAAATAGTATTTTAAAAGCTATTTGAAGAGATGTAAGAGGATAGAAAAAGGTACTTTGTGCATTCAAAAGCAAACACAGGCTTCTACAGAGTAGAAAAAGCTTAGGATGGCTTGTGGGAGAAGGTTATATATAATTACTTTTAATTGCCTTGACCTAAAATACTGTGCATACTTAAAAGTTTATCTGGGAACTGCCTTAGATTCTTCAGGGTACTTTCATAATCTTATCATGACCTGTAGAGTCTCTAGCAGTTTTTCCTTTTCTGAGAGAGCACTCTCCTTCTCTAGACAGTACCTGGATTTTTGCATCTGGGTGGGGCCTCAGTTTCTGTACCTCCAAACAGATGAGATTTGCATCTCGAGGGATTGTGACTTTCATGCCTTTGAGCAACTTCAGGGCTAAGTAATTTCTTCTTTTAAAAATTCATTTTATCTCGGTACTCTTGGGTGTTAGTCTCCTATTTTGTTACTTTATGTTCCCCAGATGAATGCAATCTTTCTATCTGACTCCCTTTCTTTCTGACTCATTTTGCTTAGCATGATACTTTCCAGGTAGTACCACTTGTATTTGAATTTCATGACCTCATCTTTTCTAACAGCTGCATAGTATTCCACTGTGTAGATGTACCAAAGTTTCTTTAACCAGTCATCTCTTCTCGGGCACATGCTAGGGAAAAAGGCAGCTCAGATAGAGAAGGGAGCACCAAATAAACGGTGCTGGGAGGTTCCTCTCAGGATGGGAGATGCGTGATGAGAGTAGACTATAGATCGAACATGATTGCCACTCAATGTCTCTTTTGCAAACCACTGCACTCAAAAGGAGAGAGATAACAAAAGGGAATGCCCTTCCACAGAGGCAGGGTGGGGTGGGGAGATGGGGGGTGGGACGGATACTGAGATCAGTGGTGGTAGCTAATGGGCACTGGTGGAGGGATGGGTATTCGATCATTGTATAACTGAAACCCAAACACAAAAATTTGTAAGTCTACAACTGTACCTCATGGTGTTTCACTAATAAAAATTAAAGGAAAAAAATTCTTCTTAATTGAATCACTGTGAGATACACAGTTACAAAGTCGTTCATGATCAGGTTTCAGTCATGCAACATTGCAACTCCTGACCCTTCACCAGTGTACATTTCCCAACACCATTGTACCCAGTTCCACCCATCCAACCCCCTCCCCGCACCTATCTCTATGGAAGGCACTTTCTCTCTCTCTCTCCTCTCTCTCTCTCTCTCTCTCTCTCTCTCTCTCTCTCTCTCTCTCTCCTTTAACTCAATGTTTTTAACTAGGGCCGCTTTGTATGTATGTAACATTTGCCCCTAGAGATTAAATCGTTATGGGGTACAAAGATGGGATTTCTGTAATTTCTTCATGCTGACAAAAAGACTCAGACTCTGTAGCACAACGATAGGGCGTTTGCCTTGCACGCAGCCAACATGGCCGACCGGGGTTCGATTCCTCCGCCCCTCTCGGAGAGCCCGGCAAGCTACCGAGAGTATCTCGCATGCAGGGCAGAGCCTGGCAAGCCACCCGTGATGTATTCGATATGCCAAACACAGTAACAACAAACTCTCCAATGGAGACGTTAATGTATGTCTTAATTTTCAAAAAATAGAATTAAAAAATAGAAAGACTCCCTGATGAGGAAATGGTTATTAATGGGGAACTATAGAAGTTTAAAAAAAGTGTAAAATATCCTGCGAAACAATTCAGGCAGCTTCTTATTCTAATCACATAATTAATATTTAGCCTAATAGTGTATATAATATTTTTGGTTTTGTTTCAGAAATGAAGTTGATAGGACAATTACAGAGAGAAAGATAAAGAGATTCATGTAAAGATAGAGAAATAAATAGAAACAGAAATTATATATGGCTCATATGACAAGAAAACTTTTTCAGCAGTGCTGAGAAACGAACCAGAGTTCTCACATAGGCAATGCAAGTGCTCTGCTGTTGAACCAGGCCTGCAGTCAGGCAGAGAAACTTTATCGATTTAGCTTACATCTATTAAGAGTGAGCTTGTGTGTAATCCCACTCCTTTCAGGAGTTCATTAAATGTAAATTGAATTTTTCAAATGCTGCCTGTCGTATGAGCGTTACTGACACCTAGTGGTCAAAGTGATACATTTCTTGAACAGATAGTTTACGTGAACAATCTAGCGCCTAGTGTCTTAAACACTTGATTTTATGAAAAGTGAATGTGCAAGTTCATTGAAAATTTTGCAACAGTAAAAGCAAACAACAGCCAAAAAATTAAAGTAAAATGAATTCTCGGTGCTTCAGGCAGCACACTCATGCAAGATACATTTCTTGGGAGACAGGAGATTGCATATGAAACCTCGATCTCATGAATTAAAAGTAGCAATGTAGCGCTGTCCTCCCATTGTTCATCGTTGTTCATCCCACTTGAGTGGGCACCAGTATCATCTCTATTGTGAGACTTGTTGTTACCTTTTTTTGGTATATGGAATACGTCACAGGGAGCTTGCCAGGCTCTGCTGTGTGGGCGGGATACTCTCCATAGCCTGCTGGGCTCTCTAAGAGGGATGGAAGAATCGAACCCAAATCCGCCGTGTGTAAGGCAAATGCCCTACCCACTGTGCTCTTGCTCCAGCTCCAGAATTAAAATTAAATGAATTTTTTTCTTCATCTAAAAAAAGTGGGTCAACTGAAGGAAAGAGAGAAGGGTAGAGAGAGAGAGAGAGAGGGTTAGAGAGAAAAAAGGAGGGAGTGAAGGAGAGTGAGAGGGGGAGAAAAGGAAAGTGCCTGCCATAGAGCCATAGAGGCAGGTTGGGGGGGGCGGGTCGCAGGAGAGAGACTGGTGGTGGAAATGGACATTGGTGGAGGAAGGGGTGTCAAATCATTGTATGACTGAAAACCGATCATAAACAGCTTTCTAACTTTTTTCTTTACAGTTCATACCTGTTTGCCTAAGAATTTGTATCTTCATATAAACGTATATATTACTAGAAATACCATGCTTTCAGGGATATCATCTAAATGTTATTCTTAAAACATACATATCTCAAAGTTTAGAAACTTATATTAGAATTCTGGTTTAGCCACATGCTAAATGTATGAAGTATTTCTGACCTGGCCTTGAGAAAAATGCTGAAAATTTCCCTAAGGCATTTTAAAAAATTCCCTTGAATTCTCTCCCTTCTTTCAAAACCTGTCTTAAAAACGTTGTTGTTCATTTGCTATCAGACTTATATTTGAAAATTTGGTGAATATAAAAATGCTTCTGGCCTACTAGAATCTACTAGAATCTCTGTTCCAAGAGCACTGAGGAAGACACAAACTGAAAATTACCAGTAATCCTAGGTATCTCTGACCAGAAAAATACAGACTTTTATCCTCAGGGATATGGAAATATTCTTCCCTAACTTGATGACTAAAAATTCAGCCACCAGTGAATGACTTTTCCCAAAGGGCCAGAGCTCTTGTATAACTCTGTAACCCTGGCTATCGAGACCTCAGTTGCATGTAGATTGCAGTCTGCATCATCCAGTTCTTTGCAAATAATTTCTCTGATGCTGTGCAGAGGTAGGTGAGTCAGCTCTTGGTTATATTGGAAAAGGGTTCACTAAAATGATTGATGGTATGGTACCTTCTGTCTATGGAAATGACACTAAGGTATATAACATGGGATTGATATGAGTATTGTTGAGTACGACTTAGATTAATAAGTACTTGCCAGTCACTAACACACAAGCACACAGTCCAAAGTGCACAGAGATGAATGAAGTGATCTTAATTAACTTAGGAAGTTACAACAAACAGAAACATGAACAGATGTGTTATATCTAAGCATAAACAAAATACTAATGATAACTCATTAAATAACAAAAATAAAATATTCCCTACCCACTATACTATCTCTCCAGGTCCTCCTGCTATGGTTTTAAAATTACTTGGATGGGGGAAAAACTACCTGTATCTGTGAGATTTTTAAAATTATTTTTCATTTATTTATATTTTATTCAGGTTAGGGCATTTGCCTTGCACGCGGCCGACCCAGGTTGGATTCCTCCGTCCCTCTCAGAGAGCCTGACAAGCTACCGAGAGTATTGTGCCCGCACAGCAGAGCCTGGCAAGCTCCCTGTGGCATATTGAATATGCCAAAAACAGTAACAAAAAGTCTCACAATGGAGACGTTACTGGTTCCTGCTGAACAAATCAATGAACAACGGGGGGACAGTACAACAGTGCTACTATTATACTGAAAACATAGAATTGGGCCCTATAAGTATTTGTCAGTCTAATAAAAATATTAAGCACTTGCAACTTCTGTAAGATAATAAGTAGGAGCAATGAAATAGTAGTGAGGATTTTGCAGATGTTCCTATATATAAGTGAAAGATGTAAGTCATTGGGGATAAATAACGAACATAAACTAAGTTATAATATTTTTAGAGTCTTAGTAAAATTAGCTTAATCTTTAATTGCAATGATAATTCAACAAAATAAGCCAGGAGAAGTAACCTTCATTTCTCTACCCACATGATTCTAAGAAGACTAAAAAGAGAATTTTGCAAACTATTATAAACCCTGATTCTTCTCCACCTAGTAAAGCACAGAACACCTGATTCCCTTCTCTAAGGTGTAGGTCACTGAGTACCAATAACATTATTAATAATCACATTATTAATAACATTATATTTACCAGTCATATGTTTTTCCAAAGGAGATGTTTGTGGGACATTCATGAAGATGGATGAATTATAGAAAAAGTTAAGATAAAATATCATAGTATTATTAACTCAGTGATTGTAAAGAAGAAGAAAAATAGATTGGCTATTCTTTTTCAAAAATAACATGGCCTGTAACTCTTTTTTTAAAAATATAGACAAGTAAAAATATTTTCCTGATGCTGGATTAGATTAGATGCTGGAAGATTAGATGCTGGAAGGAGAAATAGAAGCTATTAAAAATGTAAATTTGTGTCTGAATCTTATGTGATATACAATGAAATGTTATTTCAATTGAAAAATTAGAAAGAAAGGTGATTTTAATAAAGTGTCATATTGGTTAAAAGTAATGATACTGACTATGATTAAAAATCATTAAGAATAGTTTTCTTCCTCAAATAGGATCATACACATGTATAAAAGCAAACTCGATAGAACATTTTAATTAAACATTAAACACCTTTGAATACATGTGAATTCAATGATACATCACAATTTATTTTTTAAAAGTCCTGCAACTTCTGTTAAAGCCATGCCACAGATATTTTTTCCTTAAAACTTAGAGCCACCATGTCAGAACTCATTGCATTCAACAAAGAATCAAGACAAAATAGCATGTAGCACAACCCTAGAAGTAATACTGACTAGATATTATAAGTTTAATCACAACAGAAATTCCACCTATGGCTCAGAAACTACCACCTTATAATAGCAAATTTTCTGACGTTAAACTAGTCTTATGTGTAGACAGACAAGAATCCCACTTGTTCTATGTGTTCATAGATAATACCATTGCAGGATCAGATGCAATCAGAACACAAATTCAACCACAAGACACATCAGACAGATTCCACTGTTACATTAAACAGATCAGGCATCAACTTAAATATACACTCAGCTATCACTATTTCAGAGAAACTAGCTAGAGCTCGATTAAAAACTATAATATTCCTAAATTGTAGTGAGTATCTGATTTTGCAATTACTCTTGTATTTTAAAAGGATTTAACTGCTACTCTCCACATTACATGGAAGGATACAAAGATGATATCATAAAGTGCAAAAGACTCTGAGAAATATCTAAAATCATTCAGTATCAATATTTTCAAGAAAGAAAACATAATATTGAATGCAAGAAAAATATTTTCTAGTTGTAGGAGTAAATATTATTTTGCAGGATATACAATAATTTATCAAAGTGTCTAAATTTCTTAATTTTATTTTTTTGCCAGATAATAATTCAAATGCTACTTATCAATCCTCCAATTTTATTGGGTTTTCTTCCAGAAAAAATTTCTTAACTCTTCAACTTTTCAAAAATATATCATTTGTTGAAATATAAAAAATGAGGAGATATCACCTCTGAACTATGAAAAGGAGTTATTATTGTATCATGGTATTCAATCCCAGTACGGAGCGATAGCACAGCGGTAGGGCGTTTGCCTTGCACGCAGCCAACATAGCCGACCCGAGTTCGATTCCTCCACCCCTCTCGGAGAGCCCGGCAAACTACCGAGAGTTATCTCGCCCGCACGGCAGAGCCTGGCAAGCTCCCCGTGACGTGTTCGATATGCCAGACACAGTAACAACAAAGTCTCCAATGGAGACATTACTGGGCCCGCTCGAGCAAATCGATGATCAACGGGAGGGCCTTTACTTTACTTTACTTTACCATGATGTTTCATACATCAAATTCATTATGATTTACATTCAGTAATAGATAAAATTTACAATGCATATTTCATCATTTAATGTCAAATGCAAGTTCTTCTGTGTAAACTGAAAGGAAAGAAAGGCATGTGAAAGGTAGGATTGTCTATATGAAAATTTTATGTGTGTTTTTCTATGTGAGTTAGTAATTTGAGCTAAGATTGTCTATGTCTCACTTTCCCTCTTTAGATCTTCTCTGCTGTATTATGGAATTAAAAAATGGATTTTCTGTTTCTCCAGAAAACAGGAAACATAGTATAAAAAAGGTTAAGATCTTTCACTGGAAACAAGAAACCCTCTACAAGAAATGTGTCTATAACCAGTTCTCATCACTATGCTTCATCACAACAGTACACAGTTCCACCCTTCTTCCTTCCTTCTGATGGGGATTCCAGGACTGGAAAAAGCACATATCTGGATAGGCTTCCCCTTTTTTGCAGTGTATCTCATAGCCCTCTTGGGGAATATCATTATCCTACTTGTGATCAAGACTGAACGCAGCCTACACCAGCCCATGTTCTACTTCCTCGCCATGCTGGCCTTCACAGACCTTGGCCTTTCTACAGCTACCATCCCCAAGATGCTGGGGATTTTCTGGTTCAATCTCAGGGAGATTGTGTTTGGTGCTTGTATCACACAGATGTACATCATTCATTTATGCACTGGTCTGGAGTCTGTGGTGCTGACTGTCATGGCCATAGATCGGTATGTTGCTATCTGTAACCCCCTGAGATACACCATGATCCTCACTAATAAGGTGGTAGCCATTTTGGGCATACTTATCATAGTTAGGACTTTGGTGCTTGCGACTCCATTCGTATTTCTCATCTTGAGATTGCCCTTCTGTGGTGTCCGCATCATTCCCCATACGTACTGTGAACACATGGGCTTGGCAAAGTTGGCTTGTGCAAGTATCAGGATCAATGCCATCTATGGCTTAATTGCATTCTCAGTGGGTTACATTGACCTCTCTGTGATTGGGTTTTCCTATGTCCAGATCCTTCGTGCAGTTTTCCGTCTCCCATCCTGGGATGCCCGGTTCAAGGCACTCAGCACATGTGGCTCCCATGTCTGTGTCATGTTAGCCTTTTACCTACCAGCACTCTTCTCCTTCATGACACACCGTTTTGGTCACAATATCCCTCATTACATACACATTCTTGTGGCTAATTTGTATGTGGTAGTTCCACCTGCCCTTAATCCTGTCATTTATGGGGTACGGACCAAACAGATAAGAGATCAGGTTGTAAGGATGCTTAACCCTAAAAATTACTAACTCTTTTCCCTGTGAGGATCATCTATTGTACATTAGTGGCCTAATAAAATTAAAACAAAAGTACTGCAAATCATTTTATTTTATTTATTGAATCACTGTGGGAAAAGTTACAAAGCTTTCAGGTTTAAGTCTTGGTCATGCAATCATCAAACACATTTCCCTCCACCAGTACTTATTTTTCACCACCGAGAACCCCAATATGCACCCCCTCCCAACCCTCCCAATGCCTGTGAGGCAGATGAATTCTAGTTAACACTCTATCTACTTTGATTAGATTCATTGTTTCGACCAAAGATGCACCATTATTGTTTAGAGTTTAAACACAACAATCAGAACTGCTGAAAAGGCATTGTGAAATAATTTGTTTTCTACAGCTGGTTAGAAGAACCAAATGATGTCGTGCAGCTGCGATAGCGGCCATGCAATTTTGGATTTCTGATATTTTACTTATTAAGCCTGGAGGTATTTCTGCCGAGAGTCAGATAATTATGAGATTGGTTTCTGTGGCTCTGGAGCCATGGCCATGCCGGAGAGCCGCTCATGGGGGGTAACTCGTGACCTCGGTAGAGCGTGAAGGACGAGCTGGGAACGCCCCTCTTCCCATGAGTTTTCAGTTGCCCCTTCACGACCAGCTCATACCTGGCTTTCCAAAAAGCTCCGATGAGGCTGCCATCTTGCTGTCCAGAGGGAAAAAGGCCGAATGGAGCAACACCCTTTCCCTCCCGGACAGGCACAGTGGCATGGATTAACGCATAGTCCATTCACTTTTCTGCCGCAAGCTGCCTGGCTCTGCATGAAGTCCTTGTGCTTCTGAAGCCATGGCCGTGCCCTGCAAATCATTGTAAACATAATCTTTATTCCAAAATTATACAATATTACTATATATACTCCCCATTTCTTCATAATTTTGGATCCAATTTGAAAGTATGACACAAAGATCATTTTTTGTTTCTTATTTTTTCATAAGAGTCAAAATACATTCAAACCCCACTGACACTACAAAATTCCTCTAAAAAATGTTTTCAAAAGACTTGTTACTGCCTCGAACATATTCCTTCGAGTGGACATTCTGTCCATGCACATGTCAGAGGTTAAACTTCATGTCTATAAACATAATGTGTTTATATGTTTGGAGAGATAGTAGAGTGTGTAGGGCACTTGATTTTCATGTAGCTAGCCTGGGTATGAACTCCAGTACCTCATATGGCCCCTTGAGCCTCCAAGAGTGATGCATTCATGCAGAGCAAAGAGTAAGTACAGCTCTAAGCACTGCCAGATTTGTATCAAAAACCCCAAATTAATAAGTATAGTAATAATAAATTAAGCATGATATGATATTTTATGAAACTCAATGACAGAATACAATGGCAAGAGAAATTAAGATTCATTTTAAGATCTACAAATATTCAGACTTGCTGTGACTAGACTATTTACCTGAAAATTCACTTAGCACCATTTGAGTTTCAGTATTCCTGCCATTATAAGGATACCCATGACATTCTTCAAAGAAATGGAGCAAATACTCCTGAAATTTATATGGAACAATAAGCCTCCACGAATAGCTAAAGCAATTCGTGAGGAAAAAAATGGGAGGAATCAACCTCCCTAACTTCAAACTCTACTACAAAGCAGTAATAATTAAAACAGCCTGGTACTGGAACAAAGGCAGAAATGCATACCAATGGAACAGGGTTGAATACACTGACATCTCCCCTCAATCATATGATCATCTAATCTTTGATAAAGGTGCAAGAAATGTGAAGTGAAGTAAAGAAGACTCTTTAACAAATTGTGTTGGCAAAACTGGACGGCTACATGCAAAAAAATGGGCTCAGAACTCTGCCTAACACCATGTACAAAAGTAAGATCAAAATGGATTAAAGACCTCAACATCAGACCAGACACCATAAGGTACATTGAAGACAAAGTTGGCAAAACCCTCCATAAAATTGAAGCTAATGGTATCTTCAAAGATGTCACGCCACTGGCCAAGCAGGTGAAAACAGAGATAGATAAATGGGACTGTTTTAAACTAAGAAGCTTCTGCACCTCAAAAGAAACAGTGACCAAAATACAAAGACAGTCTACAGAATGGGAAAGGATATTCGCCGAATACACATCTGACAAGGGGTTGATATCAAGGATATATAAAGTACTGGTTGAACTCCACAAGAAGAAAACATCCAACCCCATCAAAAATGGGGAGAGAAAATGAACAGAAACTTTCTCAAAGAATAAATCCGAATGGCAAAAAAGCACATGAAAAAATGTTCTACATCATTAATCATCAGGGAGATGCAGATCAAAACCACAATGAGATACCATCTCACACCTCAGAGACTGGCCCACATCCAAAAGAACAAAAGCAACCAGTGCTGGAGCAGATGTGGTGAGACAGGACACTCCTTCACTGTTGGTGGGAATGCCAACTGGTTCAGCCCTTTTAGAAAACAGTATGGACGATTCTCAAAAAATTAGAAATTGAGCTCCCATTTGACCCAGCAATACCACTCCTGGGAATATATCCCAGAGAGGCAAAAATGTATAGTCAAAGTGACATCTGCACTTGCTTGTTCATTGCAGCACTCTTTACAATAGCCAGAATCTGAAAAAAACCTGAGTGCCCGAGAACTGATGACTGGTTAAAGAAACTTTGGTACATTTACACAGTGGAGTACTATGTAGCTGTTAGAAAAGATGAAGTCATTAAATTTACATACAAGTGGTACTACATGGAAAGTATCATGTTAAGTGAAATGAGTCAGAACGAGCGGGATGACACAGAAAGATTGCATTCATCTGGGGAACATAAAGTAACAAAATCGGAGACTATTACCCAGGAGTGGCCGAGATTAGTACCAGGAATTTTGCTCCATGACTTGGAGGCCAGCCACACATGCCAGGGGAAAAGGAAGCTCCGATAGGGAAGAGAGCACCAAATAAAGGGTGTTGGGAAGGTGCTCCCAGGATAGGAGAAGCATGCTGAAAGTAGACTATAGACCAAACATGATTGCCACTCAATGCCTCTCTTGCAAGCCACAGGACCCAAAAGGAGAGACAGAGAGAACAAAAGGGAATTCCCTGCCCTAGAGGTAGGGTGAGATGGGGGGATGTGGGGTCGGAGGAATGCTGGGACCATGGTAGTGGAGTATGGGCACTGGTGGAGGGATGGGTACTTGATCATTGTATAACTGAAACCCAAGCACAAAAATTTGTAAGTCTATAACTGTACCTCATGGTGTTTCACTAAAACACAAAATCCCCATGCTTTCAACCTAAATCCATTTTTCCTCTTTTTATGGGCTAGGTACTTAGCTACATTTTTATCCCTTAATATCTTTGTATTCAAACCTAAAGCATAGAAATGGTAGTCTCCATTTGGCATGCTTTGTCATACAAAAATTTTACTTTTTGATGAGACCTAGCCAATTCCTGTGGAAGGGAGCAATCTCTTTTCTGGACAATTCTTCAAGAACCTAAGTTTTTGTGTTTGATGGTTCACCATTTTTCTTAACAGAATAATATGAGACATTATGAGCTAAGATTTATTATTACAGCATAAACCTTGTTGTCATTATATATTCAATTTTTGTCTCCCACTTTAGATAGCAAAAGCAATTTAAACATATAAAACAGAGCTTACACATATGAGGTCAAATATTTGTTTAATTAAAAAAACTAAAACTAATTATATTCTTGCAACAAAGCAGTGTTGCAAAATTCATTATCCCCATATTTTAGACAAGAATATTTTGGTTCTGAGAGCTAATAAAACTTGTTCAAGGAGATACAAAAGCCTCCTATTGTCTTTTCCCAAGATCCCATGATCTAAGAGTAAAAGGGATGATTTATTTATAAGAATCTCAGAATCTGAACACTTTTCCTCATCTAAAAATATATGCCCAGCAGCATGCTATCATTGAAATGTTTCGTATATGACATAGTTTTCTTTATTTAGTACAACTTTCAGCTTCATTTAATGTTTCCATTTCTCTTGGAGCCTTATCAGGATCTCTAGGTAGCAATGGAAGACAGAGATAAAAAGTTTTTACTATTGTAAGGGCTTCATTCTATCTGTGATAGAAATTTCTGTGATAACACTTTCTTCATCAGTAATTGTTGTAGTTATTAAAACATGGGATATAGAAAAAGTTTCTATTTGCTTCTCTCTGTGCAAAAATTCCTGTGCCTATTATTTAAAGAAATTTTGGATTTTCTGTGACTTCTCATGGAAGCACCTAGCAATTATTCAACTCCTCCAGTCTTAGAATTCTTTATCTCCCTCTTAACTACCAGAGTTGGCAGCACTGGCTGTCATTGCCACTTAGCTATTTACAATTTTCCAGACTTGGAATCTCTTGATTTGATTTTAACAGATGCATGTGTTTGGCTACTTTTCAATAACTTTCTTATTAATGCATCACATAAGTTCTGTGTTTCCAAGAAAATCTCTTTATGGTACTTACCAATATAGTTTAAGGATGAAAATTGAGTTCAAATCCACCATTTCTCAAGCATTACTTGAATATCTTATGTAATTAAGCTATGTTTTATATTATAGCTTATATTTGAGAATGATGTACTTTAAAATACAATATTTATACTTATAAACAAGTCTCAGTGAGTTAATAGGAGTCATGTTCTACCAAAACTTTATATTAAACTTAATAAGTTCAATCATTTTATTCTGTATTGATTATATTTAATTTTTTCGTTTTTTTCATTTTTATTGAGATATTACTGATAATCACATTCTGCCTATTTGAAATATGTAATGAAATGGTTGGATATGTGTGGTAGTATGAAATTATTATTATTAAAAATTTAATTAACATTCTTTCCCAAATATTTTTAACAATTTGACTACTGACTTGAACTAAATGTAGGAAAGATTTATTTTCCTTAATTTACACAATTCAGGAACTCTATTTTTCATAACCACCAGGCTTTTGAGATACCCAGAGGACAAGTGCAACTGTGAAATGTACAATATTCTATAAATTCTAACTCCTCACTATAAATTATCATTTCACAAACCCATAGATTATAGAATCCCAGCACATGACTATTTTTGGAAGATGAAAAAGCTTCTTAAAATTTGGTAAGTTGGTTCTCTGCTGGATATTTAAGACCTGGTAGAAAGAAAGGAAGAAATAATAAGATAGCTCAGAAGCATTCATATAAAGTCCTTGAATGTGGACATGAGATAAACTCAATTATTTTTAATTGGTTTTTAAAATCAGAAAGAAGTAATGAAATGAAGCATCCCCACTTTTTACAAAATCTAGAGTGTATGCATCTGAGATTCTGTTGAATTTATACTCAATTACCAGTGAAAATACACTTTTTATTTTTCTCTCATTCTTTTTCTCTGCCTCTCTCTCTTTCTTTCTCTCTCTCTCTCTCTGACACACACACACACTTTAAAAATACAGTTGAATTCACACCTATATTATTTTATTGTATCTTATGATAAGCCATACGCCCAGCAAGCTACCGAGAGTATCTCGTCCACACAGCAAAGCCTGGCAAGCTACCCAAGACATGTTTGATATGCCAAACACAGTTGTAGGATAACACTCTTTTGTCCTTCCTCAGGTAGCTTAGGTTTGTCAGGTCACACCCATCTAAGGACACTGAACTTGTATTGTAAGCAATGTCCTTTCTATATGGACACAGGAAGACAGTTAATATTATGCTTTGTATCTTGGGAGTTGATTGTCTCTGAATAATATTTACTACTGGGCATCTGCTTTCTTGACTCAGTTGCCCTTAGTTCCTAGCACCCCAAAAGCAGGGTCCCGACGAGGGACTGAATGGACCCAGGGCAAGCAGTGAGCTACCCTGGCATCGAAATGGGCCAGGCCAAAGAGCCACGATACTCAACTATAATTTGAGGGCATGGTCATGGACAAATGCTGTCATGATCCAAAAGTAAGTAACGACGAGACTAGGACCCTGCTGGAGCTAGGAAGATTAACCTAGCCCGAGGACTGTGGAATGTATAGTGAGATGTTCTCAGGAAGAACCAAACTAAATTTATATCTCTTACTGTGCTCATACAGAATGACATTGCTAGAAATATTAGAAGTACATTTATAACAACTATTTAAGCATATTACTAACTGAGGGAAGAACACACCCATGTTGGGATCCCACCCTTGAGCAGATCTCCTAGTAATCTGGAGTAATCTATGTAGATGAGATTTTATCCTTGAGTTAATCTCCTGGAAGAGTAGTCTTACCTCTCTTTATTGATTCATCAATATTCAACCCACCTTTATGTCACCACCTTATGTGACTGCTATATAAATTAAGATGGTAAACTTGGAGGAGGAGAGTCAGAAGCAAGAGAGCTCGGGCTCCAGAGATCCAGAGTCAGAGCCAGAGGAGAGAGGTTCCAAGATTGGGGCCCACGAGAGAAGGAGGCAGAGAAAGACAGGAGTGAAGAGGATTGGAATAAACTACTATTGATATAGACGGGACTGGCCCTCGTTTCTTCTTCAGTCTGCCCTTGGCCAACAGCCGTTTCGATCCAGGCCACACACAGCAGCTCAAGAGCACCGAACGCAGGCGGTGAGACAGTGCCATCCAGTGAACCCGTGAACACACAGCCTTTGACGTGATAAGATTTTACACACAGTAACAATGTTACTGGGCCCACTTGAGCAATGGGAGAACGGTGATAGTGATAGTGATAGTGATATTGATTTATTGCTACCTGTTATTTTACAATTTACCCATCTTTATTTAACCATATATACACTGCATATATCAAACATATTACACACTGATGGTTTCCAAATATTACTACCCATATCCTTTTCCTGGTCATCAAGCGTTCATAGATAATTGCCTGATTGACATGTCCACTGAATATTAATTCTCTTTGGTGAAAGATCTTGAAGTTGCTGAATAATACTGGTTGTATTCTCGACATTATAAAAATGTGCCAAAATTTTTAAGTAGTTTTATAGCTCACATCTACCAGAAATATGTGAGAATTTATTTACTTCGTATCTTCAATATATTATGTTTAACATTTTTCTCTTTAGACATTTAAGAAGTACAAAATGAAATCACTTGGAGCTATTTATTTTCATTTTTCTGATCACCAGTGATGATGAGTTCTATTTTGTTCATTCTTGACTACTTCTATACCCTTTGCTAACTGTGTCTATTCAGCTTTTTAAATGGCTTGTTTGCATTTAATTTGTTTATTTTAACTGTTTATTTTTATTCTATTTAATTGCATTTTGATAGGACATGGTTATAATAAAATTCAATTATTTTATATGATTCTTGTCTTTCTTTCTAACTGAGATATAAGTTAAGAAAAAGTCTATTTATTAACATCATATAACTTAGTTTATTATAATTCTTATACATAGCAACACCAGTTACAAAGCAAATAATAAATATTAAATAAATACTTGAAATATTCATCTCGGAAGGGACTCAAGAATTCATAACATCCAGTCTTTCCATCAAAATACCATTGCTGGAGCTAGAGAGATAATACGGTGGGTAAGGCACTTGCTTTGTGAGTGCTTGTACTAGGTTGGGTCCTCAACATCTCATATGGTTTCCTGAGCAAAGCCAGAAGTGATCCCTGAGCACAAAACCAGAAGTAAGCCCTAAGCACAAACCAGAAGCAAACCAAAAAATATTGTATTGCCAGGACTGTTTTAGTTTTCTTCTAATAAGAATATGCTGCAAATTTACTTTTTTTTATTATCTAAATAAATTTATATGTTATTAATGTTTAATTACCAAATGTTATTTCTGAGTCTAAATAATTATATTTCTATAGATAAAGGATACCATAGGCAGATCCACAAAAAATATTTTCAATTTTGCTCACTGTAGTCTTTTCAAATCTGCTTTATCTCCCAACACTCAATTTTAATAATAATAATAAATTAACAACACTCACCACTATTTGAGAGTTTTGCTAATGCACTATAGAATTTTGTTTCTGTGTATTTACTAAATATCACTTAACCCAGAAAGTGAATAATCCAAATGGAAATGGAATACAGAGAAGTGTCATTAAGACTGCAATTTCTAAGTGACAGGAGAAAATATTGCAGAGAAAACTTGATTCATAGCAATACATAATATGAGTGTTTGGTAATATGAGGCTGCACTTACAGATGTCTCAATCACAAAATCACAAATCATACTGTTAATCGTCGATTGCCTCGAGCAGGCCCCAGTAACGTCTCCTTCATCCTAGCCCTGAGATTATATTCAAGGCTCTTTAGGAGAATGAGACCCATCATTGTTACTGGTATTTGGCGTATTGGGTACGCCACAGGGAGTTTGTCAGACTCTGCCGTGTGGGCAGGCTATATTCTGTAGCCTGCCAGTTTGTCCAAAGTAGGAATGAGATAATAAGATGTCATAATAAGATGTCACGCGGCCGCGAATGCGGCTGCACGGTTCCGGGAGCTAATTTTTATAGTATCTGAGTCTTGATGTCTGAGACAGATGTCTCAAGAAGAAAAAATGCTATAGTTTAATCAATATTTAAGGCTTTTTAGAAAGTGAATTTATACAAAGCCACCATTTATACAAAGCTCTGCCCTCTTGGTGTCAGTGACAATGCTAAGTATTGAATAAATGACCTGGCTGAGATTCATTCTATGAAGCATTAATAATCTTCAAGTCAGGGTTCAATTTGACTGTCATTCCAAAATTCTGGGACTACTGAAAGAACATCATTGCCATTTTTTTCACTGACATATTCTCTAGAGACAACATTAAAGCTCACCAATCATTTGTATGAGTTATTCTCAAGAACTGTATCTAAAACTATAGCTAAAAACAATCATTCTCCTTGAATACTAAGTGAAGTGCTTCGTTAGCACAAAGAAATCAAACCCAACATCTAAGTAAGGGCACATATAAGACCTACTGCTTACTTCCTATGGTATCTGCTATATTAATCACATAAGTATATTTACCCATCTGTGTGATTTTCTTTAGTTTTGTTTTCAGCTAGTTTTAATAAAACTGTACCCAACACTTGTCTCCCTAAAGGTTGTTCTACCTCCCTCTAGGTTCTTTTGGTAGCTCTTCTAACCATAGCCCTCATTGCATTATTTCATTGTCAGATATATTATTTCCCTATTTCAAATATATTTTAAAGATGGTAGCACTTATAAATGACACTTATTAAAGGTAAATTTGAGCTATTTTCATAGAAGACGTAAGAAAACAAGGGAAAATATCATAAGTTATAGACAGCAAATAAACAATGAAGGAATTAAAACATTGTTCTTGTACGTTCATTCATAACATTGTATATGTTTTGAATATTTATAAAATGAAATCTGAATTTAATATACTAAATAAATAAATTCAACTCGTAAGAATCAAATTTACTAGAATTGCTATACTATCTCTCCAGGAAGATTTACTAGAATTGGAATTAATGAAGTAAAATATGGCATATACATTGATTCACACCAAAAACATGTTCTAACACAATGTTCTAACTCTCTAACACAATGTTACTCTAATGAAATAGGTTTGAATTAACTGACTCCTCTTTGAAATAAACTAATTCACGTGTGTGTGCCCCAGCACAAAGCAAACTTTACTTATAAAACCTTGAGAAATATACACAAATAAGAAACAAATCTCCATCTGCAAAGCCAGTAAAGCAATAAAGGAAGTTTGGTAGTGCTGTTGTGCTCCATCCTGAAAATTTAGATGATACTATGGGTCTTGGTTTAACTTCTCAAACTTTTCATTAAATGAAGTTCTGGGAAAGAAAAATAACATCCAGACATAATCTAAGAAGAAATTTCATGATGTCTGAGGGAGAAATTTCACATAGAGACATCAGTGAAATATTTGTAGCGCATTATTGATATGGATGGTTGACATCATTATACACTACTCTACATTGTACGGTCCAGAGAAATTGGTTCTTTAAAATTCCAAAGTTCAGTACAAATTGCATATTTCATCCTATGTTGGTAGGTTAGTGAGTAAAGAAATCTAACAGATATGCTATACAGAAAAATATCCATACCACACAGTTTTTCATTTGCCATCATGGATCGCCCGATTGAAGGCTCTCAATACCTGTGGATCCCATGTCTGTGTTATGCTCATTTTCTACATCCCAGCATTTTTTTCTTTTCTGACCCACCGCTTTGGTCATAGCATTCCTGGATACATTCACATATTTCTGGCTAATATTTATATGGTTATTCCATCTGCACTCAACCCTGTTACCTATGGTGTCAGGACAAAGCAGATCAGGGAGCAAGTACTAAGAATTCTTAACCCTAAAGCTGTCTGAGCCACAGATGTATTAGGAAAAATAAATAGATATAGATATAGATATTCTTTACACATAATATATATACTTAGGAATTATACATGTTTTGTAAATTCTGTATACATACATATGCTAAATATATATAATAAGAAATCTATACATCTCTAGCCAGAAGGACAATTTTTAATCCAACAAAATCCCATTAATATCCCATATTTCTCTCCGGTTTATATACATGGACTGTAAGTTTCATTAATAGTTTCTGGCACCGTTATGAAAGTGATAGTCACTGAGATAAATACAACAGAATTGTGGTAGTAAACAGACCAAAGTGCCAAAAAATATTAGCTAGTTTCTGTGTCTGAAATCTAAAGAAACCTCTTAATGAGTCAGAAAACAATATGGGCATTACTCAAAAAAACTAGAAACCGAGCTTCCATATGACCCAGAAACACCACTTCTGGGAATATACCCTGGAGAGTCCTAAACACGCAGCAGAAAAGCCATCTGAACCTCTATGTTCATTGCAGCACTATTCACATAGCCAGACTCACGAAACAACCTGAGTGCCCAAAAACAGAGTGACGAATGAAGAAACTATGCTACATATACACAATGGAACACTATGCAGCCATCAGGATAAATGAAGTTATGAAATTTGCTTATGAGTGGATGGATATGGAGAGCATCATGCTGAGTGAAGTAAATCTGAAGGAGAGGTATAGACATAGAACGATTCCCCCCATTTGCGGGATATACAAACAGTATGAAACTAATACCCAAGGGCAGTAGAAATGAGGGCCAGGAGTACTTATCTATGGTTGGAAGTTTTCCATAGAGTTGGGGGTGTGGGAGAGGGTTAGAGAAAGTATCTGAAATGATTGTTGTAAATGATAACTCTGGACAAGCACTGAGTGCTGAAAATAGATAATGGGATATACATGACAATCTTTCATTACCTATATTACAAACCATGATGCCCCAAAAGAAAGATATATATTGATGTGGGGAGAGAGAAAGAGAGAGAGAGAAGAAAAGCATCTGCCATAGAGGCAGGGTGGGGTGGGGGCTGGCAGAAGGAAAACCGGACTCATGAGTTGTGGGAAAAGGTGACTAAAATCCAATCATGAACCTCTTTGTAACTGTATTATCTGGCGGTTTTCTTATTTTTATTTTTCAATAAAAATTTAAATAATAATTGTTATTAAGTTAAAAAATTATGGTTGAGAGTCATATCTTTTCAAATACAAACGTAGATGTTTTGCAGCATTTATTGAAATAATTATAATTTACACACATTTAATTCTCAGAACCTTTGTCAATTAATTTTAACAAAGGAGCTAGGTACATGAAGTAAAGATAGGCTCTTCAGCAAATGGTATAAAATCAATAACTATGTGTAAAAAAATAAATGAATCTGAATCCATAACTCAAACCTTATACAACAGCCAATCAAAGTGCACCAAAGACCTTGATTTCAAATGAGAATTCATAAAATATATTGTGAAAAATAGAGACAGAATGCACCAAGATTTGGATCCAAAGGTGTTTTCAGTGACATAATTCCATTGGTAAAGGCAATGAGAATAAAAATAAACAATTAGAATTACGTGAAATTAAAAGTATTATCATAGCAAAAGAAAGGGGCTAAAACTAAAAGTCACTAAAAGGATGGTAAAATATTTGCACTAAACACATCGGATAATGGTTTAATATTCAAGATATGAACTCACAGAGATCAACACCTTATCAAAAAATTCAAACACCTTGTCAAAAAATGAGGAAAGTAAATAGACACTTGTCTGAAGAAGACAAATTGTCAACCGATACATGAAAAAGCACTCATTATTGTTTATTATCAGGAAAATCTAAATCGAGACAACAGTGAGATATCATTCATATCACTCTAGTGAGAAAGACACATATCAAAAACCCTGGAGATTATATATATATATATATATATATATATATATATATATAGCAGGGATATAGTCAAAAGGAAATTTTAACTCACTGTTGCTGGGATCATAGTTTGCTTCAACTTATATGAAAAAGGATATGATTAGTTTTCAGAAAAGTAAGAATAGACCTGCCATATGACCCAGCGATTTTATTTCTTAGTACATACCCCCAGGATACAAAAACTTGCAAATAAACTTGGTTATAAATAAAATCAATAGATGATTTGATAAATATGTTTTATATATTTCTTATAGTAATATTTAACTACAAAAAGACAATTTTTGCCTTTTATAGGAGGGTAATATACAGATCAGAATAAATAGATAATTTTTGAAAGTGTATTACAGGGTAAGAAAACAGATGAATGAACAAAACTATCACTGTATCACTGTCATCCTGTTGTTCATCGATTGCCTTGAGCAGGCACCAGTAACATCTCCTTTGCCTAGCCCTGAGATTTTAGAAACTGCCACATTCGAGGCTCTTTCAGGGTCAGGGGAATGAGACTCATCATTGTTACTGGTTTTGGGCATATTAAAGACGCCACGGGGAGTTTGCCAGACACTGCCGTGTGGGCAAGATACTTTTGGTAGCCTGCCAGGTTCTCCAGACTAAGAACTAGGTAATAAGATGCCGCATGGCCACAGCCAGGCTTTAGAACAAAACTAAGTAAAAATAAATCACTCGGCATTAACAACAAAACTAATATTACCAGAAGGAAAGAGGGTGGAAAAAAAGGGGATAGGAGTACTAAAAGATTATTGTGAGTTATTAAAAGACTGAAAGAGTAAATAGTAGAGAAATATCTCCAGAAGCTATTTTTTTTTACAGTGCCCAAGTTCAACCCCACCATCACACTCTCTCCCAAGCACCTCCAGGAGCAAGTCCTGAACTCTTTGGTTGATCAAGCTAGTAGGTACTCCTGAGTATCTGTGTGATCCAACAGCCCATCCTCAATGAGTAGTACCTCTATGTATGGATAGAACCAAGTAAAATAAAACTGTTTAAGATTTAATCTTTTAACTAAAAAAGACTAGAATCATTAGCATATACATGCCTATCTATATCTTGGAAGCATTAAAAAATTGTTTAAAGAAACAAACTGGCTTTACTTTAAAGGGCTTTTTAATTTTTGTATGAGTTTTGAATCCACTAGGGAAATAATATAAAAGATTTCTGGGATTGGGCCAGGGATGTGGGAATACAACCAGTTATAAAGCATATACCTGACATGTGTAGAGACTTGGGTTTAATACTTGGCACTGTCAAAAAAAACTACTTTGATATCAATTTCAGTATATTGAAAATCTAAAGAAACTTGAAAAATTAAATTTTCAAACCAATGTAGGTAGTACATAAATGCTATTTCAAGTAGATTTAAAGTAAATTTTACCATTTACTTTATAATACAGAGAATTTAAATGGATCTTTCTAGATAAACATCTTCAATAAAACTTTATTACGCCTAAGTCATATAGCTTTTATTATTGATTTTGTAGAGTTTTCTAAATATTTGGTCTTGTTTTCTTTAAAAAGAAAATTTTACTTCATTAATTTCACCAATCGCTTGATCACTTGATCCCCCGTTATTCATCGATTTATTAGAGCGGGTGTCAGTAACATCTCCATTCATCTCTGTTGCATGCTAGCGTAGCCCAATGGCATCTGTTCTTTCTAGGAACATGCAGAGCCTCAAACCGATCATTCAGGGTCTTGACGAAGAAGTCTGACCATCTTGTAGGTGGGCATCCACTCAATCTTTTGACATCCCATGGAATCCAGTCAGTAAAAGTAAAGTAAAGTAAAGGCCCTCCCGTTGATCATCGATTTGCTCGAGCGGGCCCAGTAACGTCTCCATTGGAGACTTTGTTGTTACTGTGTTTAGCATATCGAATACATCACGGGAGCTTGCCAGGCTTTGCCATGCGGGCGAGATACTCTCGGTAGCTTGCTGGGCTCTCCGCTGTGCTATCTATGATTTTTTAAACTTGGATAATTGTACTGCGTAGGAAAAACACACTATACTGTTACTGCTTAGAAAATTAGAAATGGTGAGGGTAAATATGGGCTGGAGCGATAGCACAGCGGGTTAGGGCGTTTGCCTTGCACACAACCAACATGGCTGACCTGAGTTCGATTCCATCGCCCCTCTCGGAGAGCCCGGCAAGCCACAGAGAGTATCTCCCCCACACAGCCCGTGACGTATTTGATATGCCAAACACAGAAACAACAAAGTCTCCAAATATTAAAAGGGAACATAAAAATGTATGAATGAAATTATCATTTACATTTGCAGTATGTTAAATCACAGTACATTCATAAAGATTAAAAGAGAAATGGAGATAATGAGAAAGACAAACAGACAAAGAATCCCCTAGTAGAAAGAAATAGGCAATTTTGGTTTGCATTGTGGTGTTGAAAAGTATTATTTAATAATATTGTAAATCACCATACCACAATAAAAATGGGGCAGAGGAAAAGAGAATTGTCCTAAACCAAGCAGTTAGAGATAGTCAATCATCTTGCATTTTTGTATTAAAAGTGTCATAATAAAAAAGGTAAGGTAAAGGTAAAGGCCCTCCCGTTGATCGTCGATTTGCTCGAGCGGGCCCAGTAACGTCTCCATTGGAGACTTTGTTGTTACTGTGTCTGGCATATCGAATACTCTCGGTAGCTTGCCGGGCTCTCCGAGAGGGGCGGAGGAAATCGAACTTGGGTCGGCCATGTTGGCTGCTTGTAAGGCGAACGCCCTACCGCTGTGCTATCACTCCAGCCCATCATAATATTAGACTTTATAAAAGTATTTCACTTGAAAAAAGAGTTTACCAAATGCATTAAAAACTGGGTACTAATGTGTTTCATAGAATATAGTTTATAGTTAGTACAAGTAAGCTGTTAGAATAGGAAGCCACAGGTTGACTGTACAGAATTCATATTTTTATCAATTTAGATAGAAATACTTTAAATCTCTAGATTTATTTGGGTACTGTGGACATTTTATTAATATTAGCCTTAATTTGTGAATAGTGATTATCTTTTCATTTATTTGTATTTCCAGTTTCTTTCATCACTATTTTACAGATTTTTATTTATAGATCAGTTCTCTCTGGTTATCCTTTTGGTGCTTTTATAATAGGATTTTTTCTTAATTTACCTTTCTGATAGATTGTTTTTACCATAGATATACACCTGTTTTTTTTAACATATTGATCTTTATATTTTGAATACAAAGATCTGAATTCCTTTATTAATTTTAATTAATTTAATTAAATTTAATTGATTTTATTTAATTTTAATTTTAATTCCTTTCATGAATTTCTTTATTAATTTTAACAGGGTTTCTGAGAATAGTCTTTAAGTTTTCTATGTACAAATCATGTACTCTGTAAACGGAGACAATCTTAGTTCTTCCCCTCTGTTCATTAGACAGTTTTTTGCTGGTTGTCCTGAGTTTCAGTAGCATTTGATAAAAGAAAAATTTAATCAGTCAAAAAAAAAAAGAATTTGAAAACAACAAACTGATACCTACTTCCATTTTCCCTAATGTTGTCTTTTCCTACAGTTTTGCTATTGTATAATAAATAATTTACTTCCTAGGTATCATTTTATACCAATTCAACTGGTACAGGGTCTTATGTTCTGAGACTCGCCTGATATCTTAAGGGAAAACTTAAAAAAAAAAGTTTAGGGACCACATAAAGGGATGAGAGGTCAATTTTCTCCCCTGAGGGTAAGAAAATGCTGATCTCTTGATTCTCTGGCCTTTTCAGAGCCAGCAAAACAGTCTTTCCCAGGGGAAGCAGAAGACGTTGAAAGTCAAGCACAAACCCTCCTTACTGAAAGTTGAAGTAAAGAAGATACAGGCAAACCTAGAAATATTTCTTCCTGCCAGAGATTACAGTAAGTTTTGCTTAGCCAGAAAATGAAGGCACCACCACAATATTGAATACCTTGAGGGAGCAGGAATTGTGGCCCTAAAACTGGTTTTGCAACTGCAAACTAAGACTAAATTTTGAGGAGAGAGACTTCCAGGAATTGAAATACAATATCATGTAGGGATATTTTGAGTATCCTTCATTCAGGGGAACACCGGGAGAATGAAAGTTTGGAAGGTCGATAGGGAGGAAGGCTGGGTCCCAGTCACATTCACTTGATGACCTTTGCTAGAAATCTGCTCCAGCCTGCTTTTTATTACCTTGCCTTTTTTATTTACTAAAAGTTCCTAATTCTCTTTATGCTCTTTCCTTTATTTTCTTTGATTCTGCTTTCTTCTCTAAATTCAGTCAGATCTCTTAGAATTCATTTCAGTTTTTTGTTTTCATTTTCTCTCCACATCAATATTCTGAACCTATAAGCTTCTGTTCTCCCCACTACACTCTCTGTCTCTCTCTGTCTCTGTCTCTGTCTCTCTGTCTGTCTCTGTCTATCTGTCTCTCTCTCTCTCTCTCTCTCTCTCTCTCTCTCTCTCTGTGGAGGGGGGGGGAGTGTCTCTCTTCTGCCCTTTCATGCTCCTTGCTTCTTTCAGAGCAGCAGAGTTTTCCAGGTAAAGCAAGATTTCAACATTTCCAATTAATCTTATTCTCTACTACCCTCATTATTTATTATTTCTTGCCCCTCTGTCTTTTCTCCAGAACATATTCAATAGGTTTCACAACAAAGGCAATAAAAATCAAGAATTAACAAGTCCTGCTACAAATGATCTCAGAGCACAGAGCCAGGAGTAAAACCTGAGCATTATGTGTGACACCAAAACAAATCAAATTTAAATATTAAGATGACTTCTATATAGCCCTTTTATAAATGTTGATTTATTCCTCAAATTATTGAGAAGCTTCTGCAGAAATGTGGCTCTTCTAGACATTAATCAATAGTCTATGGGTCAGAACACTGAGAATTCCTTGTACAAGTACCACTAGAGACCACAATTGCCACGAAAACGCTGTAGTAAGTATTCTGCGGGCAATAAAATGGTCAATAAGAGCTTAATAGAGGCTGGAGGGATAGCACAGCTGGTTGAGCATTTGCCTTGCATGCAGCCAACTCGGGTTTGATTCCCAGCATACCATATGGTCCCCAGCACCGCCAGAAGTTAATTCCTGAGCGCAGAGGGAGGAGTAACCCCTGTGCATCATTGGATGTGACCCAAAAAGCAAAAAAAAATTTAAAAAATAAAAAAATAAGAGCTTAATCACTTGATAAAATGAAAGTTAACAATTGGGGAAAAGAGAGTGGAATGATACAAATGGAATTTAAAGGAATAACATGGGATCACTGTGAAAGTAAAGACATTCTTGCCTTTAAATCCTTGATTTAAAATTATAGTTTTAAATTTAGGCCATGATTTCTGAACCTAATGTGCTGCTCTTGTCCTTGAATCAGTGTCTGGCACTGACTTAACTTTCTGGCTAAAGTAGTCATATTGATATTTAAATCAGAATTTCTTTGCCTTTGCTGTCTGAAATTAGACAATGAAATTATGGTATACATTCATATATGTATATGTATGTATAAGTACATATTAATTTTCTTTAACCACCTGAAATGCATTGAAATTCTTAGATCTGACTATGGATATATTTTATCTCATATGGCAAGTTTGAAAATTGCTTCTTTCACTGTCTCTTCTTTCCAAAACTGATTAGTTGCATGCCAATAGTCTCATGTCATACTCTCTTTCTCAGACATTTTTTGGTATTTTCCATGTTTTTAATTTATTCTTACTAAAGTGCTCTGACTTTCCTTCTAAAGCTTACTATATCTCTAGTCTATAGTTTACTATATTTTTAGCAGTCTCAAATCTATTATCAATTATGTTCAATTATTGGCACTATCACATTTTTAAATATATAGTTTTTTCTGATGTCTTCTTTGTTAAACTTGTATAGATTCAGTAATCTGTTTACATTATAAATGTGGAGTATTCTCTTTTCAATCCCAGTATGACGAAAGTGTTAGACTATGTCTAGCTAAAATTCCACACCCTTACTTTTAACTAATTTTTTAAAATTTTCTATATATTTATTGGAAAATAATCAAAACATACTTTCAATTCCGCTTTTTAGTTTGCAATTAATTTTAATTTGCATAATTTTAACAAAACATCTCTCCTAAAAACTGTGTCTATTATTATACTTCATTTCCTAGAGAAATTACTGATACTATCTCTCAGTATCATTACTATTGGCTTGTATTTTCAATCCAGTCTTTAATTTCTAAAAACCCAGTGAAAACAACTTTGCTTTTCCTCATCAAATAACTCTAACATCTAGAGATCTTTGTGGGTTCATTACTACTATAATTGGGGGGTACTCATGATTTTTTAAAATTACTTTTTTTCCTGTAAGCAGTCCAATTTCACCAAAAGTTTATGTTGAAATTTAAAACAGATAAAATTTTGTTTCTCATGAAATAATTTGGTGATGCTTTTGTTATCTTCTGGGATTAAAACCAATTTAGAATAACTTTTTGTTCTTTTTAATCTTGTTTCTATGAATTCAGTATAAAGAGTCACACAGAAGAAGCTGTAGATAGTACTTGCTGTGCATGCAGCCAACTAGGTTCAATCCCTGGATCCACATGGTCCTCTGAGCACCACCAGGAGTAACCCCTGAGTACTGCCAGGTGTGACCAAAGGGAAAAAAAAATAAAACAGAAAAAAAGTCACAAGAGGACCAGCCTGTGATACTTTACTGAAGGTCCTTTGTATACAGGGGAATTTCTCTCATTAAATATGCTTTGAGGCTCGTAAGTTTTCTTTGAAGTTATCATTTAGAAGTGAGGAAGAGATAAAGAGTCAGTTTGTTTCTGGTGTGCAAAATGCAGTGTTATAGAGTCTTTTAATAATAGAAATAACTTAATCAATTCCCCATCATCTCAAGCCTTAAATTTTTCTTCTATTCCTGAACATCTCTAGATAGGAAACATAGTGCTTAAACTTTTGTAATGTCAGATGCACAAAAAATTTAAGTTTTATTCCTCAGGTAAATAAATATATCAGTATTTCATTTTTTGATCTTTTCTTTCTTAAGCATTTTATCATTCTATTTTTTGTGGGTTTTTTTTTTTGATTTTTGGGTCACACCCGGAAATGCACAGGGATCACTCCTGGCTCTGCGCTCAGGAATTACCTCTAGCGGTGCTCAGGGGACCATATGGGATGCTGGGAATCGAATCCTGGTTGGCGGCGTGCAAGGCAAATGCCCTACCCGCTGTGCTATCGCTCCAGCCCCTTATCATTCTATTTTTAATTGAATTAATATTGGTATACAGAACTTTATATGCTATAGAATAACCATTTAACATTTCTGCAAAACTTTTTCACTCTATTCCTAAAATGGCAATATTATTCTTTCTCTTTACTCACTTTTAAAGGTACTCAAGGAATACGATTATTGATATAGCATTGATAGTATTGTATAAATATATATATTAGACTATATTACTAGAAATAGATAAAAATTAGGTGCAGAAATATCCATTCATGGGGTGTTTCCATTTTATTGAGGTGATTTGCTTAATTTATTGAATAATCTGGATATTCTTTTATAGTCTTCAAAACTTGATCATGAATGCCATTTATATTCATTTATATTTTAATACATGTTTAAATACATTTTAAAATTTAAACATTTTCTCAGTCTTCGATTTTATAATTTAATTAAATAACACTTGGTGCTTGAATATTGTACTAATTAATTTTAGTGAAGTAAAGTGAAAGGAATATTCTGAAAACAAAGTATAGAAAAACAGCGAAATAACAAAGTGAGAATATTACATACTTAAATATTTATTAGGATCTCTTGTGTGTCAAAAAATGTGCTTGCAGAGTGAAATAGGTGACTATATATTTAACATTTTGGTTCATAACAAGAGAAATACTTGATAATTAGAATGTTGTGCTAGAATTAACTCTCTCTCTTCTTCAGCTACTGAAAGTCAGTCTCCTCACTAAAGTAACTGCCAATGCTGTCGTATAGCAACAGTTCCCTCTCTGTTGAAGTCTCTGAGTTCCTTCTGAATTGTTTTGTCAGGGACCCCATCTGGCAGCGTTGGCTGTCCTGGCCCCTCACTCTGCTTTTCCTGCTGGCCATGGGGGCCAATGCCACCCTCTTAATTACCATCTGGTTGGAGGCCTCTCTGCATGAGCCACTGTATTATATGCTCAGCCTCCTCTCTCTGCTGGACATTGTGCTTTGTCTCACTGTCATTCCCAAGGTCCTGGCTATCTTTTGGTTTGACCTCAGGTCCATCAGCTTCTCGGCATGTTTCATTCAGATGTTCATCATGAATAACTTTCTGCCCATGGAATCATGCACCTTCCTGGTCATGGCCTATGACCGTTATGTGGCCATTTGCAAACCTCTCCATTATTCATCCATAATCACTGACCAATTTGTGGCAAAAGCTATTGTCTTCATCCTCCTCAGGAATACATTTATAAGTGCGCCTATTCCCATCCTCTCTGCCCGGCTCCATTATTGTGGAAAACATATCATTGAGAACTGTATCTGTGCCAACCTCTCTGTGTCCAAGCTCTCCTGTGACAATGTGACGCTTAACAAAATCTACCAGTTAATTGCAGCCTGGAGTCTTATAGGTTCTGACCTTGTCCTAATTTTCATTTCCTATACCTTCATTCTTAAAGCTGTCCTTAGACTCAAGGCAAAAGGGGCAGCTACCAAAGCACTGAGCACGTGTGGCTCCCACTTCATTCTCATTCTCTTCTTCAGCACTATCCTGCTTGTTTTTATATTTACACACATGATCAAGAAAAAGGTTGCTCCTGAGATCCCTGTGTTACTTAATGTTTTGCACCATGTAATTCCTGCAGCTCTCAATCCCATTGTCTATGGGGTACGGACCCAGGAAATTAAGCAGGGGATTTGGAAATTACTAAAGAGGAGTAGGTGATAGCACGGAAAAAGATGTTTTTCTTGCTTTGCTCCTTTTTTTTTTTTTGGCTTTTTTGGGGGGTGACACCTGGCAATTCACAGTGGTTACTTCTGACTCTGCACTCAGGAATTACTCCTGGCAGTGCTCAGGGGACCATATGGGATGCTGGGAATCAAACCCGGGTCAGCTGCATGCAAGGCAAATGCCCTACCTGCTGTTCTATCACTCCAGCCCCTGATTTGCTCCTCTTTTTAACAACACTCAAAATCATTATTTGAGAATGATTAAATGCGACAGGAAAAGAGTCCTAATCTCTCTGAACATGCTCAGTAAGAATTGTATGGTTTCCTTCATTACTTTGAGTCACATATTTTCTTTCATCGTTCAATTGTTTCCCAGAATATATTAAAAATACATACATATAATATCTCAACATACTACCATATCTGCATCTGTGACTTTTTGATGAGCCAAATGGCAAACATAATTGTCTGTTAAAATAATATTAACAGACTATTCCTGCTAAAAATCCCAGTTTGAGTCAGTGGAAAAATGCTGAGACACATTGAATTTAACTTTGAAAAACAAATTAAACATTTTAAGTTAAAATCATGTTAACATAATCATTATGCTTTAATATTTTTCCTATGTAACAATAGAAAAATTACTAGTCATTTTTTAAAAATTAGTCATTTTATTTTCAGCCTAGAACAAGAAAAAGGAAATCTGACATGAATATATTTTGGTACTGTTATACAAAAAATATATCCTAGAATAAAAAACAAAAATATCTCAGATCAACAATATTTCAATGTCATAACTATTTTTAAAACATATTTGGTACTATGTAATACAGGAGAGAAAGCAATTTATTTCTCCAGAGGAAGCAAACATAGTATACACAAATAGTATAAGAATAAATAGGCAGAATAAAAAGAAATATATATATAATATATATTTTCATGGATTAGATCCTAGAAGCATAAAAGACCTTTGTACAAGTTAGGGAATAGGATATAATTTTCTTTAACATTCACATTCCAATATATGTCAATCAGTCCTTCTATTATACATAAGCCAAAAATCCTTGGCACCTTTCTCTTATTCTTTTCCTTTAAAATTCCACACAAAATTCTGAACAAATATTCAACCTTGAAATTTCACCTTTTCTCGCTGTCTGTCACATCCGAGTCAAAGCCATCTTGTCATCATTCTGGATTATTAACAAATGAAGGGAACTGTTCCCAAACTATCATATGCTTTTTTCATAGGTTTGTCGAAATATAATAGCCAGAGTGATTAACTGAATATTTGATGGATCAGTCGTGTCAATACTAAACACAAGAGCTCTTCAAGACACTCATAGAATAAGAAATAATAAGAAATAAACTATAAAGGAATATAATACCCTAAATAACCTGACCTACATACAAATATTACTTCCTCCTTAAATCTGTTTAGTCTAAATTGTCCCTAGCAGTTTGTCAAAAACATGGACCCAAGAAATAGAATAGCAGGTAAGTCAGGGAGAAAAATACATGACCACAGTCTCGTCTCTCGAATCTTTGCTTGCTTCTCTGTACACATAGGTCTCAAAAACATTGACTATCCATACAATGAGCTAAAATAATATCCAGTACTATTTTTTTCAAAACAAATAATTTACTTGGTCTGTAATATTTGTATGTAATGCCCACTGCTCTGTGTCCGCTGTGCTCAAAACAATACCTAAATATGTGTTAGACAAATAATTTATTAAATATTCAATAAATGATTTTATGTATTCTAATTACTACAAACAACTCAGAAATGGTGCTTGTCCTCTATTTCTTATTTTTTCAACAAAGAGAAGGGAGAGGGCATATTTCATGCAAGATTACATGGGCTGAGCAACAGCACAGAAAATTACCATAGTATGGGGCTAGGGAGATGGAAGTTTGGGTAGATGTACAGTCACTGGTACCCCATATGGTTCTCTGTGTTCCACCAAAAGTGATCTCTGAGCACAGAGCAAGGAGTAATCTCTGAGTACCAATAGGTGTGTAGCAAAAAAATAAATAAACAGAATATTAGCATAATATGGTTGTGGTGTAGAGGTCGCTATGGCAACTACATTAGATCATATTGCTCATGCCTTCTTTCTGTCACGGGATTTCTTGGTTCTTCTCTGTGAGACCAATATCTAACATATCTGAAACGTCCAATCTATTACTCCTAACTTATTTGTCTATTGCATTAATATGAAGGTTCTCCATACAAGTAGATTGGGCTTTCTCACACAAAATGTTTTGAGTAAAAAAGACAATACCTATAGCACAGCGGTAGGGTGTTCGCCTTACAAGCGGCCAACATGGCCGACCCGAGTTCGATTCCTCCGCCCCTCTCGGATAGCCCGGCAAGCTACCAAGAATATTCGATATGCCAGACACAGTAACAACAAAGTCTCCAATGGAGACGTTACTGGGCCCGCTCGAGCAAATAATAACTAATGCAAGAGATTCAGGTAGAAGCTTCAAAGTTTTTAATAATATTATCTAAGAGTTCAAGCCCAAGTATCCAAGAATAGATGAATGGATAAAGAAACTATGGTATGTATATATAATGGAATACTATTTGACTTTAAGAAGATATGGAATCATGCAATTTTCTCATTCGTGGATGGAACTGTAGAGTATCATGCTGAGTGAAGTTATTCAGAAGGAGAGGGACAGCAGCAGAATTATCTCTCTGGAGTGCAGAATGTAAAAAAAAAAACATAGTAGGGGTATGACAAATGCCCAAAGGCAACATAAACCAAGAACTGGTAGAAAGCTGACCACAGGGAGGAGACATGGGGTACTGGGACAATGGAGGAGAGAAGCAGAGATTCTTGTAGGAGTTGTGTTCTTGAATTATTATGCATGAAACGCGATATTAATGGTTTTATAAACCACAGTGCAACCACAGTGCCTAAAATACCATTTTCCAAAAAGAATTCAAACGATCACACTTTAAAATAAAATAGTCACATCAGATTCAATATAAAAGTATTATACATAGTATTGAATCTTGACCGGCAGGCTCCACATAACTGGGATGATGAGTATTACTAGAGATGAACTACAAAGAATAAATTTTCACAAGTCGTAAAGCAATTGAGTTTTAAAATTTTCATAGTCTAGACCACCATGGCTCCAGAGGCAAAAGGACTTAATCCAGAACCCGGCAGTTTGTGGCAGAAAAGTGAATAGACTATGCGTTAAACTATGGCGCCATGCCTCCCCAGGAGGGAAAGGGTGTCTCTCACTTCCACCTCCCCCCTCCCACCCAGCAGTAAGGTGGCCATTGCCTCAGAGCTTATCGGAAAGCCAGGTATGAGTCGGTGGTGACAGTACAACTGCAGCCTCATGAGAAGCAGGGGCAGTAGGCTCATCCTTCACGCCCTATTGAAGTCACGAGTTGCCCCCCCACGAGTGGCTCTCCGACACGGCCATGGCACTAGATGAACAGAAACCAATCTTGTAATTATCTGGCTCTTGGAAGAAATCCCTCAAGACTTAATTAGTAAAATATCAGAAATCCAAAATCACGTGGCTGCGATAGCGGCTGCGACATCATGTGGTTCTCATAACCAGCTATAAAAAACAAATTATTTCACAATGCCTTTTCAGCAGTTCTGATTGTTGGGAAATTCTAAACAATAATGGTGCATCTTTTGTTGAAATAATGAATGTAATCAAAGTAGAGAGAGAGTTAAGTAGAAATCATCTGCCTCACAGGCATTGGGGGGGTGGGAGGGGAATATATTGGGGTTATTGGTGGTGAAAAATAAGTACTGATGAAGGGAAAGGTGTTTGATCAATGTATGACCAAAACTTAAAACTGAAAGCTTTGTAACTTTTCCTACAGTGATTCAATAAATAAATATAACAAAAAAAATTTCATAGTCTACGACTCAAACTCATATGGAGTTCCCAAACTGAAACATTAAAAATAAAATTTAATGAAATATACTAATCTGTTGGTATTCAAGATACTGGAAATTAAGTAAGAACAGACTCCTGAAACACAGTATGAACTGTGTGAGTCTGATAAGCCCTAGTTTTTTTTCTTTGAAATAGTTCCCAGGATGCAGTTCACAGACAAAGGTAGGACCTTGTAGAGCTAAGTGGAGTCCTTGAGCTGAGGGAATGTTGTTGGCACAGTAAAACCAAAGCAGTATAAACTTATAGAACAGAAAGGGCAGCACAGATTAACAATTAAAACAGAAAAACTGCAAAACATAGCCCTCAACTGGCATGCTATGGCCACGTGAAGAAACTACTCAAAGAATGGGGAGGAAGCAAGACAGAATAAAGACAAAATAACATTCATATCTGACAAAAGGGCATGAAATAAAATCTGTTCCTATTGACCAGAAAGGAAAATCTCACAGCCTCATCCTTTATAATGTATTGGGTAAAATATTTAAAACAATTCTGTTTGCGAGACTAACACCCAGGAAGGGCTCAGATTAGTACCAGGAATTTTGCTCCATGACTTGAAGGCCAGCCACATGTGCTAGGTGAGAAGGAAGCTCAGATAGAGAAGAGAGCACCAAATAAAGGGTGTTGTGAAGACCCTCCCAGGGTGGGAGAGACATGCTAAAAGTAGTCTATAGACCAAACATGATTGCCAATGCCTCTCTGGCAAAACACAGTACCCAAAAGAAGAGAGAGAGAACAGGGAGGAATGCCCTGCCACAGCGGCAGGGTGGGACGGGGGGGGGGGGGGGTGGTGGGAGTGATGCTAGGACCCGTGGTGGGGGAGGATGGGCACTGGTGGAGGGATGGGTACTTGATCATTGTATAACTGAAACCCAAGCACAAAAATTTATAAGTCTATAAGTGTACTTCATGGTGTTTCACTAATAATAAAAATGATAAAAAAAAATAAAATAAAATACCCAAAAAAAAGCAAAAATAAAAATAAATAAATAAATAAATAAAATAATGACACTTGAAAAAAAAAAACAATTCTGTTTGCATAGTAAAGCAAACTTTTGTTCTGATCCCTTCAAACAAATTTTAAGAGTAAAGCTCAAAATAATCAGTTTACTTTCTAGTATCTTATTGCATTTCAAATAAAATTTAATATAGTCATAAAAGGAAAACCATTTGATACTGTTCCCAACAAGTCAAACTTCAAAACACTTTATATTCAATTTAAAAAATCATTTGATATGGACATAAGTATAACAAAACAGAACTCAAAGCTATAGGATGAAGGAAATTTTTTAACTCAATTCAACTGAAGTGTAAGAATTAGAAGGAAAGAATATTAAAACAAATGTTTAAAGTTAATAAATTAGTCAGTATGTTAAAAATGTATATGATGTGGAAAAACATTTTAAAAGATTCAGGGTGAACTTTCAAGATATGTAAGCCCCAACTCCTGAAAGAATGCAATGATGAGAGAGCTAGAGAAGAGAAGAAATTACAGAAGTAAAAAGATTTTTTAAAGTAAAAAGAGTCAAGCCAAGATGGTGGCTGCCTCGGAGCTTTTTGGAAAGCCAGGTATGAGCCGGTCGTGTCGGGGCAACTGAAACCTCATGGGAAGGGGGGCATTCCTGGCTCGTCCTTCACGCCCTACCGAGGTCACGAGTAGCCCCCCACGAGAGGCTCTTCGGCACGGCCATGGCTCTAGAGCCACAGAAACCAATGTTATAATTATCTGACTCTCAGCAGAAATATCTCCAGGCTTAATAAGTGACATCCTTTTGTTCTTGTAACCAGCTGTAGAAAACAAATTATTTCACAATGCCTTTTTAGCAGGTCTAATTTTGGGGTGTAAACTCTAAATAATAATGGTGCATCTTTTGTCGAAACAATGAATCTAATCAAAGTAGATAGAGTGTTAACTAGAATTCTCTGCCTCACAGGCATTGGGAGGGTTGGGAGGGGGGATATATTGGGGTTCTTGGTGGTGAAAAATAAGTACTGGTGAAGGGAAATGTGTTTGATGATTGCATGACCAAGACTTAACCCTGAAAGCTTTGTAACTTTTCCCACAGTGATTCAATAAATAAATAAATAAATCTTTAAAAATTAAATAAAAAATAAAGTAAAAAAATAAAGGGGAAATATATTAATGTTGAAAAAGAAACAGAACCATGTACTATAGAACTTTGTATATAATAAAGCTGACATCCTTGATCCATGGAAAATAGATCCATAATTTATCTCTATACTGAGAAAATTTTTTTTATTAGTGAAACACCATGAAGTACAGTTGTAGATTTACAATTTTTGTGCTTGGGTTTGATTATACAATGATTAGATACCCATCCCTGCACCAGTGCCCATTTTCCACCACCATGGATAATATCCCCCCCACCCCTATCCCCCCATCCCCCCCTGCCTTTGTGGCAGGGCAATCCACTGTGTTCTCTCTCTCCTTTTGGGTGTTGTGGTCTGCAAAAGAGGCATTGAGTGGCAAACATGTTCAGTCCATAGTCCACTTTCGACATGCATCTCCCCTCCTGGGAGGATCCTCCAAACACCCTTTATTTGGTGTTCCCTTCTCTATCTGAGCTGCCCTTTCCTCTAGAACGCCCGACTGGCCACTAAGCTATGGAGTAATCCTCCTGGTGCTGATCTCAGCTATTCTTGGGTATTAATCTCATATTTTGTTACTTTATGTCCCCCAGATGAATGCAATCTTTCTATGTCTATCCCTCTCTTTCTGACTCATTTCGCTTAGCATGATACTTTCCATGTTGTACCACTTGTATGTAAATTTCATGACTTCATCTTTTCTAACAGCTACATAGTACTCCATTGTGTAGATGTACCAAAGTTTCTTTAACCAGTCATCTGTTCTTGGGCATTCAGGTTTCTGCCAGTTTCTGGCTATTGTAAAGAGTGCTGCAATGAACAAACAAGTGCAGATGTCACTTCGACTATACATTTTTGCCTCTCTGGGATATATTCCCAGGAGTGGTATTGCTGGGTCAAATGGGAGCTCAATTTCTAATTTTTTGAGAATCGTCCATACTGTTGTCCAGAAGGGCTGAACCAGTGGACATTCCCACCAACAGTGAAGGAGTGTCCCTTTCTCGCCACATCCGCACCAGCATCGGTTGCTTCTGATCTTTTGAATGTGGGCCAGTCTCTGAGGTGTGAGATGGTATCTCATTGTGGTTTTGATCTGCATCTCCCTGATGATTAATGATGTAGAGCATTTTCTCATGTGCTTTTTTGCCATTCGGATTTCTTCTTTGAGAAAGTTTCTGTTCATTTCATTGCCCCATTTTTGGATGGGGTTGGATGTTTTCTTCTCGTGGAGTTTAACCATATACTGAGAAATTTTAAGTTAGATTTATATATTTAACATTTGTAAGGTATGTTTGGGATAACTCTAGGTGGTACCTAGAAGGCCATTAGGGCTGCTAATTCAGTTAGTGGTCCCTGCCCCAGAAAGGTCTGAGGTCACCAAGTACTCCTTGTGGTTCTGGGACCAGGTAGTGCTATAGATGAGCCAGAGCTTTCTATATGTGCCCTGCCATTTTGAGCCTCAACAGCAATCCAAAATTGAGCATAAGCGTTATTCAGAAACACTTGGGACTAGTACAACAGGCCTCCCAGCAAAACAGGTTTGTATAGCATACACTGGAGTTGAACATTAATAGACTTTAACTACTACTTCATAGATTATGCAAAAATCTATGAAACAACTTAAAAGTAGTCTAGTTAATACTGAGTGCCCTTGGGGGTATTTGTAAAGATAAGATGATATTTTAATTTTCATAGCTCATATTGCTGTAGAAAATATAAAGCTTAAAATACCTCTTTTTACAATCTTAACCACAAAGATGTAAATAGATCATTATAAAGGAGATGGCTTGGAGGTTGGGGGAGGTGGACAGAAAGAATTCTGCATACAGTGGTGGAAAGATTTGACATTTTGGTGGTGAGTGTAGTGTAGAAACTGTGGAGTTAAAACATAAACACTCATACTCTTATGGAAAAATGTTACCTCAATAAAAAAAAAAAAACAAACAAAAAACAGAAAATCACCTTTGTGCTCTTGTGAAACAGTTCCTAAATAAAATCCCTAGAGAAAACTTAAAGAAGTTCCCAGAAGATGGAGTCCCTTAGGCTCCAGAGTTATAACTACCCCAGATATGACGGAACTAACCACATCTCCAGGATCAGAAGATTCAAATCCATGCTTCAAAGTCTCTGTACGTGAGTCTGGGGAGTGGGAACTAATCAGCTATACCAAGATTAGCCGGAGTGTGGAAGGCAATTTTTTTTGTATAGATCCGTATGCCTGCTCATTTCTAAAACAATCCTGCAATAATAGATTGAATGCCAGGTAATAATCGCATCCCATCTCAGGTCAGGAAGTACATGTGAGAGCCTGTGCTCCAAGACCTTTTGTCCTCCACTTTTCTGTCTTTTCTCATCTTTGACTTGATGAAACAGGAATGCAAAATAACTTGGATTTGTCCAGAAGAAATTACTGGATCAAGGGAATTGGGAAGTGTTTACTAGAGTCCTATAAAGAAAATTTAGGAATATGATCATTAAGGTACTGGAGAACAAAGAGTCTACCTACAAATGCTTGAATTTTAGGATTAAATGTAATCCATCTAATTTAAGATATTGAGGATGAGGGCCACAAGTGATGATCAGTAGGTTTCAGAAATTAAATAAATCTAACCAATTTATGAAAACTACCACTACCCAATACAGAAAATCATGCCCAGAACATCACCGAAGTATCTATCAAAGGATTTGTACAAATATATCTGAAGTTATTCTTCAGAAAGGTATCTTAGAGGTCTAAGTTTTATTGAATTAGGAAAATACCCAACAACCCTTCCTTTCTGAAAATAGTAGTTCCAGGTACTATGATGTAGGTATGTCTTGAAACTAGGACAAAAAAAGCTTGAGCTACAGGTTTTCTATGCTAGACTTTTTAACCCCAGTTTTTTGAGGCCACACCTGGAAATGCTCAAGGATCAATTATGGTGGTACTCAGAAGACCATATGTAATGCAGGGAATTAAACCAGAGTTGTCTACATGCAAGATCAACTCTCAGACCTTTCTTCATTTCTTTACATTAGTCTTTAACCTTCAACTTTCCTGGCATCTTCATCCTTTCCTTGGTTGAAGTCAGCAATTGTTAACTCCTGGGTTCTCATTCCTAGAGCTACTGCTAGAAACTGCAGTAGAGAAAGGAGGGGGAGGAAGAAAATGTTTCTTTACTTACAGGGATAATAGATTTTCAATGATTAGAAATTAAATATGAATTGAACAACAGGTAAAAACATTCTAGAGAAAAGGAGTCAGAGACTAGGAAAAGAAATAAATAATGTTTTCTTATTGAAAAATAATGATAATTATTGGAAACAATTATCCTAGGGACTGGAGAGATAGTACAACTAATAAAGTGCTTATCTTGCATGTAGTTGACCCAGGTTCAATCTCTATTATCCTATATGGTCCTTTGAGTATCTCCAGGAGTAATTCTTGAGTTCAGGGCCAGGAGTGACCCCTGAGCGTCATAGGGTGTGATCCAAAAACTACAAAAAAAAAGAACTATTATCTCAAAGTTCCTCAGGAGATAAAATCAGGTTTATTCATCTAGGCCTTCCTCTAAACACTCTTGCCTGCAATTGCCAGATGTACCAAGTCGGTGCTATCCACTAAAGTCACTGCAAGATGTTCTCTGCTTCCATATATTAAATCTTTCATTTTTCCAGGAAGTACTTTAAAATTCCTGGAGAATTTTCTTGGAGACGGTGAGTCTTGAGATTATGATTTGTAAGAATTAAGTGTAAAAATGTAATAGAGAATAGGATAAAAGGGTGTTTGAGAAAGATCAAATGAACAAATATGAGATGATGATTATGGTTTTTAAAGAGGGTACTTAGAATTTGTTCTTTTATTGCAGTGATATTGGTTTATAACATTATCTAGAATTCAGGTATGCTGATTTTAATATCAAGGTCTGCATATACTGCTTGTGTTCATTACCAGAATTTAGATTCCTTCTATCACAATACAGTTTATCTCTTTTTCCCAATTTACTTTCCATTCCTTCCCTTCTTCTCATCAGTAATCATTATTTTGTTTTTATAGCTTAGAACTTTGTTTTGTTTTTAATTATTACATTTTTTTCTTTATGTATACAGCATTGAAAACACACAGAATCAAGTAATTAGAAACTGTACATGCTGAAAATATAAACAAAATAAATAGGTTAGTGTAATAAGTTTGGGGCTTATTACACTACTTATTATTATGGTGCTCAAACTTACAAGTGAATATATGTCAAGAGAAAAAGAAAGAGAAAAGTGGAGTTGAGTGAACAGAGAGCCTAGGACATAGAGAGGGGGTTTAATTCAACAGCTCAAGACTGGAAATTACTTTTCTCTGGGGTTTTATTTTAATGACATTCTTTATTTACAGTATCCCTATTTGCTGGCCATGTCACCAAAACAAAGCACTTAACTAATAAACAAAAGAAAATTAATTGGTGCATGAAGAATATGGAGTGAAAAAAATTAATATATGAATATAGCTATAGAAGTGTTTTGTGATCTTTATTAAACTTTATGAAATTTTTATTTAGAAGGTAAACTGAGGAAAGCAATAAAATAGACAGGAACATTGTACCAGAAAGATGTACAGTGGGTAGGGCACTTATCTTGCATGGAGCAATTCTGGGATCTATCACTCACATCTCCTGTGATCCCCTGATTACTTCAAGGAATGATCCCTGAACACAGAACCAGGAGTAAGCTCTCAGCAACGCTAGGTGTGACCCCAAAACTAAACAAAATGACCCCAAAACTATGGTAAAATTGTGAGGAAAGATATATAACACCATGAATCTCAATTTGATCATCTGTAAAATCAAATAGTTAAAGTGGGTCATTTACTCTATTTCAATATATGGGGGTCACAAATTAAATATGTTCCTAAAATTGCTGAAGTCACTACTAAAGCATTTTGTACATTCTGTACAGTGTAAGGTATAGCAAGAGGAAAGGAATCAGGATTTTCTAAATCTTTTCTACGTTTTAGGAGGGAAGGCCATGCATAAAAGAACTGTTGCACTTCCTCTTTGCCTAAGGAAGCAGAAAATTAGGAGGAATGAAGAGAGCAGCTTTGTGAACAAATACCTGTCCCTCCTTTGAGAAAGAACCTCATTTCCTAATTGCATCTGTCTCTCTGATAAGAAAAGTCTTAGAAGAGTCAGATAAGTAGCACTGGAACTTCATTTGAGGAACAGAAAATCAACAGGAAACAAAACTATTTCTAACACTCCTAAGAATGTATGACTTTAAGTGTATGAAAATAATGTTCAGTACTGGGCTGGAGCCATAGCACAGTGAGTAGGGCATTTGCCTTGCACGAGGCTGACCCGGGTTTGATTCCTCTGTCCCTCTCTAGACCTGGGCAAACTACCAAGAGTATCCCGCCCCCATGGTAGAGCCTGGGAAGCTCCCTGTGGCGTATTGGATATGCCAAAAGCAGTAACAATAAGCCTCACAATGGAGATATTACTGGTGCCCGCTCTAGCAAATCGATGATCAATGGGAGGACAGTACTACAGTGCAGTGCTACTGGTTTCACAATTTTATGAAAATTTCCTTGTCACACTGCTTTCCCTCCAAAATTATTTTTGCTCTACCAAATTCCATTTCAAAACTACTAATTGTATCGCGGAAAGTTTATTTTTACACAGTTGATGGGAAATATATGGTATAATAGAATTATTTATTAGGTTCAGAGAATTCCTGAATTATTCCACTGTTGTCACTTAGGTTCAGGATTAAAACTTACATAATATAGCATGGCTGTTTGAGATTCCTAGATATTGGTTTCCTTGTTTGTAATGTGGTAAAAAAAAAATTATATTGATAATAAGATAAAAACTTAGAATGGTTTTTCATGTGGTAAGAGATCCAAAATTAACATATAATTTTATATTCTATTAATGAGCCTAATGAGTTGTAAACAGGGAAGTTCTAAAATTCCTGATGGAAAAAAAAGCCCAGTCGTTTTTAAATGTGCAAACTGCCATTTGCAAAGATCTCAGCCTGCATAAACAGATTTAGATCATGGACTATAAGAAGTGAAATGAACTTATTTATAGAGGATGAGTTGGTGATTGGATAAGGGGGCATTGACATAATGGTGGAGGGAAGAGTAAACTCTGCTGGAAGGGGCTGTGTTTGAACATTGTATGCATGATATACTATCATTAACATGGTGCCCAACAGAAAATGTTTTAGAAACTGAATGACTACAGAAAGGTCTGAGGATATAATAAAGTTATGCCCTTTTTAGGACTAATTTTTGCAATTCAGATAGGAAAGTATATCCTTTGTCTTTCATGTAAATTAAGGTCGTACAACATTTAAGTTGCTTTTAAAAAAATTCCCCACACACTATCAAAATAGTTTGTGTAAGAACTTGTTGTCAATCACTTCATTTGTTACTATTTTTTTATTGCCTTGGGGCCACACTTGGGAGCACTCAGGGCAATTCCTTATTCTGTGTTCAGGGTCACTCCTGGCTGTGTTTAAGGGACCATAAGCAGTGCTTATATACATACTCAGTGCTGAGGACTGAACCAAAGTTGACATCAAGCAAAGCATGCACTGTTCAATCTCTTTGTCCTTCATTTGTTATTATTATCTATTATACTTAGGGTAATGGGCAGTCTTAGCTTTACCTGTCTGAGAGTAAGGGCAGTTCGTCATTCTCTTTCTCACTCTTTCATTTTTTTAACCCAAATATCTAGTAGAATGCCATGGAGAAAGGTTAAATGATAAGAGAATAATGACAACATTGAACTAATGTCCAGAAGAAAGAAAATGTATATCAGTTTCCTAATATTGAAAATGAAAAACAGAAATATGAAGCAGATAAAAAGGACTAGATAGGCTTAATCACCTCACACTATTGCAATCATATATTAATGATAGGTAACAATGACACATGGTTATGTCTAATTACAATTTTTTTCTTGCAAGTTTAATTCCAGAAATTAGGAATCCCAAAAATATAAAGATTAATAAGAGGAAAATAGTAAGCATTTTTTTTTAGTTTCTGGAACATACCCAGATGTACTAAGGGCTTACACCTGGTTTTCTGATGTAAGAGATTACACCTGGAGGTAACTGGGTGACCATATGTAGTAAGGTGAATTGAACTAGTATCTGTTGATGTAAGGCTAGCACTTCAACCTACAAACTCTCACTGACCCTAGCAAGAAATTATTTAGCAAGGTTCATATCTACCAAATTTAAATGATCATATTTCTTTTACACCCATATGCATATATATGTAAATATAATGTAGCATATATGCATACATGTAAATATATGCATATGTTTGGGGACTACACCTAGCTATCCTTAAGGCTAACTCCTGACTCTGTGCTCAGGACTCTCGCTATCCTTAGGGCTAACTCCTGACTCTGTGCTCAGGAATCTCCCAACAGTGGTCAGGGGACTGTATTGTGATGCTGGGGATCAAATCTGGTCAAATGCCTTAAATCCTGGAGCAATAGCACAGCGATAGGGCATTTGCCTTGTGTGTGGCCAGCCCAGCAGAGTTGGGTTCGGTTCCTTCACCCCTCTCGGAGAGCCCGGTAACCTCCCGAGAGTATCTCACCCACACGGCAAAACCCTGGCAAGCTACCCGTGAGGTATCCAATATGCCAAACACAGTAACAACAAGTCTCACAATGGAGACACTACCGGGCCCGCTCGAGCAAATCCATGAACAACGGGAGGACAGTGCTACAGTGCTTCTAGCCCATTCAGTATTTTTAAACTCTCTAATTAAAGCATAATAAAAATAACTCGAAGGTCAAAATGGAATGACATGGAAGACAAGGAACATTAATATTCTCCTACTAGATCTCATATTCTGCTATTTATCTGAGTATTGTTATAATTAAATCATAGATATACAGTCTGTATAATCATTTTAAGTAGTATAAGAAAGTTATGTACAAATTAAGCAACTCATGTGCCACTGAAGTTCTCTCAATATTTTTCCTTTTTCATTAGCTTAGAAGCACAATGATTCTAATAAAAAGTAGCTCTGTAGCACTTCCCTCCTCTTGTTCATCGACTTGCTCGAGCAGGCACCAGTAACATCTCCATTGTGAGACTTGTTGTTACTGTTTTTGGCATATCGAATACGCCATGGGGAACTTGCCAGGCTCTGCCGTGCAGGCAGGATACTCTCAGTAGCTTGCTGGGCTCTCCGAGAGGGAATGAAAAGTAAGCCTTGAAAAAACATACATAAACAAATTTTGTTATCTCAGTTCTCTAAACTATTTGAAGTGAAAGGTATATCCTAGGCATAAAGGATAAACAGATAAACTCATTTGGTTCTATATAACCTGCTATAGTTTTACAGGTTTCACATCATTTTACAAAACAAATTGTTCCGTATATCTTGAATCAGAAGTTATTTTTATCATTATTTTACAGATTACCAAAAGAAAGTTGTAGAACTATATGGCGAACTATGACAGCACACCAAAATGGCACCATCTCCATTGAAGTTTCAGATTTCCTCCTGCATTGTTTTGTCAGGTCTCCCAGCTGGCAGTTTTGGCTGTCCCTGCCCCTCAGTGTTCTCCTCCTCGTGGCCATGGGGGCCAATGCCACCCTCCTGATCACCATCTGGCTGGAGGCCTCTCTGCATCAGCCCATGTACTACCTCCTCAGCCTCCTCTCCTTACTGGACATAGTGCTGTGTCTTACTGTCATCCCCAAGGTCCTGGCTATCTTCTGGTTTGATCTCAAGTCTATAAGCTTTGCTGCTTGTTTCCTACAGATGTTTATCATGAATTGTTTTCTTGCCATGGAATCCTGTACATTCATGGTCATGGCCTATGACCGTTATGTAGCTATCTGCCATCCCCTAAGGTACCCATCGATCATCACTGACCAATTTGTAGCTAAGTCCATGATTTTTATATTGGCCAGGAGCGCCCTTTTGACAATACCTATTCCTGTTCTATCTGCACGACTCTCGTACTGTGAGAGAAATGTTATTGAGAACTGTATCTGTGCCAATATGTCAGTTTCCAGGCTTTCCTGTGATAATGTAATCATTAATCGTCTTTACCAGTTTGCTGGAGGCTGGACTCTGCTAGGATCTGACCTCATCCTCATCTTCCTCTCCTACACCCTCATATTGCGAGCTGTGCTAAGACTCAAGGCAGAAGGTGCTGTGGCCAAGGCACTAAGTACGTGTGGCTCACACTTCATCCTTATTCTCTTCTTCAGCACTATTCTTCTGGTCTTTGTTCTCACTCATGCTGTGAAGAAGAAAGTGTCTCATGATGTGCCAGTCTTGCTCAATGTCCTCCACCATGTCATCCCTGCAGCTCTCAATCCCATTGTTTATGGAGTGCGCACACAAGAGATCAAGCAAGGAATCCAGAGATTATTAAAGAAAGGGTGGTAATAAGGATGATTGCCTCTCTATATTTCTAATATGTGACAAGTTTAAATCAGTTTATAGGAAATGGGTTGGTATCCAAATGGGTTGATATCCATTTCAGAGACATAAGATTAAGAGTAAAAGCAAATTTACTCTGAAACAATTCTTGATCCTACCCTTTTTCTTCAAACTCCATATCATCAGTGTACCCACCTTCCTCACTCAAGGATCCCAGCACCCTTCCCTATCACTCCCACCAACTCAGTTCTGTGGATCAGTTCTCCCATTGGACCTTTGTTGCTACCTTGCTATGCATATTTAGGTCCACATGTAGGTCAGATCATTCTGTATCTATCCTTTTCCTTCTGACTGACTGAACTCTATATGATATTCTCTAGTTTCATCCATGTTACAGAAAATTGATTGATTTAGTTATTTTTTTGAGCTACATAGTATTCCATTGCGTGTATATATACTGCAGCTTGATCCATTTATCTGTAGTTGAGTATTTGGGTTGTTTCTATATCTGGACTGTTATCTTAAGTTTGACGATGAACATAGGTGTGCATATATCCTTTCAAACTAATTTTATGTGTTTGGAAAAAGAATGCCTTTAAGTGATATTACTGGAACATATGGGAGTTCTGTTTCTTTTTTTTAATAGATCTTCATATTACTTTCCATAGAGACTGAACCAAGTGATATGCCACCAACACTGGATGATGGTTTTTTTTTTCACCACAATCCCCCAAAAGAGGCTTTTTAAAAAGATAAATGTCTTTTTTTATAAATGCCATTTTCATTGGCATGAGATGATATCTTAGTGTTATTTTGATTTGCATTTTCCTAATTATGAGTGGTGTTCTGCATATTTTATATGCCTATTGGCCAATCTGTACATACATCTGTTTGTCTTCTTTGGGTGTCTTTTCATCCCCTCTCCCTATTTTTGGCTGGAATCATTGGATATCTTGTTATTGAGTGTTATGAGTGCTTTATAGATGTATGAAATTTACTGTTTGATGTTATATAAAATATTGTCTTAAAATAAAATCATGATGACACCAAAGCTTTACCTTCAATATTTAAAAAACCTCAGTTGTGATCTATGCATATCTCTGCTTTGGGATGCTAAGATGTCACATTACCAGAACATGTCCCAGTAATTATGCTTAAATATCCTCTGCTTTGGTATTTAAGATGGTATATTATGGACACACATTCCAAGAAATTACACTTAAATATACTAAAAAATATATTTAAGTGTAATAAAATATATAATAAAATATCCAATAAATTACATTTAAATATACAAGAAATTATACTTAAATAGCCCTATTATTAATTTAAGAAAAACTTCTAAGCAACTGCTCTGATACTGAAACTGTGTAGTGTTTAAGGTTACAAGACACAAATTTGTTATTACTGAGAAAATCTTGTGCAGTTACATGGTGTATAAAACAACTAGACCTTATAGCACTAAATTAATGTTCTGGTTTGTTATACAAATGGAAGAATCTGAGAAATAGTAGAGGGGTTATGGTACTTGCCCTATTACCAACACTGGTTAAGTCTTTGATACCATATGTGGTCCACTAAAATCTTTCAGGATTGATCCCTTCTGGGAGTAAAGAGAAATCCCTGAGCTCTACTGCCTAAAGTACAGTGAACTATTATTTTCATTTATAGCTATATTTCTGACTATGCAAGACCTAAAATGCAGAACTTCTAATGTGTAATCTCAGACTTTTTATTTTTATGTGACTTGTATTTGTTACTCATTTTTTATCTTTTTTTTTGAAAAATTTTTAATTTCTTCATTCATTATTTTGTTCATTTGCATTTTGTTTTATTGAGCAGTAGAGTTCACTGAACTTTAGGCTCCTCTAATATGTGAAGGAAAAGGACTCAGTGTTTATTTTTGTTTATTTTGAATTTTATTTTATTTGTATAAGGTTGTTCATAATAAGTTGTTACATTCAGTGCCCCAGCACCAATTTCACCACCATTACAACTTACCCACCCCATTATTTTGAATTTTCCCAACCACCACCCAAGCCTGCCCCAATAGCAGACCCTAAATAATTTATTTTGTATTGCTTGTCATGAATAATTCTGTTAAAATGATCAAAAAAGTTTCCTTAGAAGAAAATGTGAAGATTGTTATCTTACTCTGGAGCTATTGATCCCTTGTGTAAGAGATTACTAACACGCTGTTTCAGGCTGAGCCTTGTGTGCTAATACTTTTTTAATTGAGATTGGTTGTCTTCTACTGTACATCCTGTCTAATGCTAACATGCTTCTCCTGGTACATCAATGGTATAGAGTATGAGATGTCACTCCAGGAATTCTAAAATTTTAAATAAGGTGATACAGATGGAGTTAAATTTTAACTGGATTGTGACTTTGAGGTCTGAGGAATCGCTACAGTTTGCTGATCTCTTCCAGGATTTATTTGTGAGTCGCTGGAGTATAGCAGGTTAAAGAGCTTATATGGCTCCAAAGGCAGTTCATAGGTATGACTGCCAGGCTCCAGGAAGAACAAGGAAGTCTCCCATTCCCAACACTGTGAGAGCCTAGAGATTTTGGTCATAAAACCTGCATGCCTGAGTTTTTTGACAAATTCATCATGGATGAGATTTGTTCGAGTCTGTGAGCATGGGGGCAATTGGGCTCTGGAGGTTTTTGGCTACCAGGGCTCTGATAGGGCGGGTGATGGGACCAACCTGACCCCCTGTAGGTTGTACTGGATATGAGGTTTAGCCTGGCATGAGGTCTGGAGGCATCTCTGCAGCTTGATCTTCTGAGATTTGTGAGTCTCTGGATCGGATTTATTTGTGAGTCATGACCAGTTAAGGAACTTACATAGAACCCGAGGAGTGACGAAGAACTCATTGTTTTTAACATATATCTATTTCTAGAGTCTATGAAAATATGTACTTCCCTAAATTATTTGCAATTCTGAGTCACTCTTATGTACTTATTTCTTTGAGTGTACACATGCATACTGCTCACATTCTCTCATGATAAATAAAACTAATGTGAAATATGAACATCATATCAGGATATCTTTTGGATGTTATAATTTATGATTTTGTTCAAAGGTCAAAATCTACATTCACATCATTTACAGATTCTTGGCTGAATTAATCTTCCAAAGAAAACTTATAGTTATTCCTAGGAAGGGTTCCATGTATGTTATCTTGGCCAAAAAGCCAAAATGATAGATGAGGTATTTTCTTCTAAAAAATCTAAGTCTTCTAATCTTTAGAAGTAATATATTTCTGAAATTACTGAAGATAATATACAGGTAAAGCTACATTAGACAAATATTCTGGATTCCTGTCTTCTTATGCCAAAATTAAAATACCTCAAAGTCTAGTTCTATGTTTCCTAAAGTCTATGCTCTTCAGTTTGAGGCAAAATATTTTATAAATAATTGCTCAATTAATTGCTCAATTTAAAGTATGGTCTCCTGTGTTTGTCAATTTACTTAATCCTCTCTCTAGTAATCAAATAAATTACTCTTGAAATTCTCCCAATAGTCTGATTGCACCACTAGTATTTGAATAAATATTAGTATATTTTAAATAGAAATGTAGTTTCATCATTCCAATAAGCAACAGCCATAGGTAATATTATATTTAGACTTCTTTGACACAATGCACTCTCCATTATATAGCCAGTATAGTCAACTAAAATCCCCCTCTTACAGAAATTAACATCTCAGCAAATGGTCTTTACATGTTTTAACTAAAGTTGTAATAGTATAGTTACAACAGTATTCACTTCTATTGTTTCAATATACAGAACTAATACCTTTCTATCACCATTAAGTGTCCAAAATTATTGTCTGCCTAAGAGATAGTACAAAGGGTAGGCCGCTTGCCTTGCAGGGTTGGATTCTCTGCATCCCATATGATCCCCGATCCCCAACTCTGAACCCTATTAGGACTAATTCCTGAGTCAGAGCCAAGAGTAACCGCTGAGCAATGCAGGGGTGGCCACCAAATATAAAATAAAATCTTCTGCTACTAATCTAGTATCACTTCTAGTCAGCCTTTTCCTCCTCTTAGCCTTTGGTAATTTCCATTCTGTATTCAAGGGTTTGTAAACATTAAGTATCCTCCACTCACTGTTTTTCTCCATTATTTTTCTCATATAAGTAAAATCACCTGGTATTTGTCTTCTCTCTGATTGATTTTGCTTAACAGGATTCCCTCTAGTTCTTCAAGCTGTAAAAAAATAAAAGATTTTATCTTGTCCTACAGTTCCAAAACTCCTTTTTTTATTGAACCATCATGAATTACAAAGTTACAAAGTTACTCAGCAACCACTGTTGGTCAAGATGTAGGGACAAAAAGGACCCTCATACATTGCTAGTGATAATATTGACTAATCCAGCCTTCTTGGTAAACAATATGGACATTCCTCAAAAAAAATAGGAGTTGAGCCTCTATTCTGTAACATTTTTATTCATTCACCTGTTATTGCCCACAAGTTGTTTCTATATCTATGCTATTGTAAATAGTGATGCAATAAACATAGGTGAGTATATATCTTTTGAATGATTTTTTTATGTTCTTGCAATAATTTCTGAAAAGTGGATCATTGGGTCATATGGAAGTTCTATTTTCAATTTTTTAAGATGTCTTTATATTATTTTCCATAAAGCTGAATCATATTTCATTTTCACCATTGAATGAGAGTTCCTTTTTCGCAAACTCCCTGCCAATACAGTTTACAGTCTTTTGATATAGGATATTCTTATTATTGTGAAGTGATATTTCATTATTCTTATTTGTATTTCCTGTTAAGTTATGATGAATATATTTTCTTATAATATTAGTAATACATGTTTTCTTTGAAGAAGTGACTATTGAAGTTCTCATCTCACTGAGCTTTGTGGTATTTATACACATATATGTACATATATATGTATATATACACACACACACAAACACACAAACACACCACACACACACACATACATATGCCCTTTATCAGATTTATGGTTTGGAAATACTTTTTCTCGTGCAATAGAGTTTTTTATTAATTTCATTTATTCATAAGACAAATTTTATTCCATGTTTAGTTAAACACAATGTTTTAGTTTGATGTAGTCTCATTTGTTTATGTCTTTTTCTTCATTGCCAATGGAGTTGAATTATTGAAGACAACACTGAGGTTCATATGCTAGAGATAGCTTTCTATTTTCCTCCTATTATTTATTTTAGATTCTGGTCTAATTTCAAAACATTTAATCCAGTTTAAATTAACCTTCATATATGATGTAAGATGGAGTCAACATTTATTTATTTTCAGGTGATCATCTTATTTTCCCAGAACCATTTATTGAAGATGTTCTCTTTCCTCTACTTAATGCAATTGGCTCTTTAATAATTAAATGTCTAGGTGTCTATGGGTGTGCTTCTGGGTTTTCAATTCTATTTGATTGGTTTGAAAGTCTACTTTACCAGCTTTGTAACCTTTCACTTTTTGTTATCACTGTACAGACGCTATTTCTTTTGATGTTTCAGTTGTTTATTCTTGATTTTGCTTTCCTTGACACTGGAGATGAGTCTTTGAATATATTTTTGATGTTGATAATCTTAGCCTGCTGACATTGACCAAGAAAATAAAAACAACTTGGATAACAATAAATTAAAAAGCTCTAAAGTCATGCAACTTGCTACAGCATGGATGAATTTGAAGAGTATCATGTTGAGTGAAATGAGTCAGAGGGAGAGATCTCATCGTGGAAAAGATCTTATTCATATGCAGAATATAAAGGAACAGAGTAGGGGAATAACTAATGCTCAAAGGTAATAGAAATGATGGTATGAGAACTGTCTTTAGTAGGAAGCTCGCAACTGTAGAAAGGAGAGAGGTCCGATGGGTCAGGGTAGAGACCACTGTTACAGTGATAGACAGAGATAGGCACTCTGGGCCAGAACTAGGTGCTGAAAAAAGGTAGAGTAATATGCATGATGCCCTATCAGTTACAATATTGTGAACCATACTGCCTAAAAGTGGAAAGCAAAAACGGAAAGTAGTGCCTGCCATAGAGGAGACTAGGGGCAGAAGGGAAACTGGGGACATTGGTGGTGGGAAATGGACACTGGTTGGAACATTTGTTGGAACATTTCATGACTGAAACTCAATCATGAATGACTTGAAACTTTGTAATTTTGGATCACTCATTTTAAAAAATAAAAATAAGAGATGCAAATTTTTTTTAAAAAATGTAAACTCTGAATAAAGAAACAGTGATTAAACCATAAAGAAACCTTACCCACTAGGACAAACTATTTGCTCACCACTCATCTAGACAAAGGGTTGATATCCAAGATACGTAAAGCACTTGAAGAAGTTAACAAAAACAACAAAATACAATGGGGAGAACAGCTAAATAAACACTTTCTCAAGAGAACAAGTAGATGGCCAATACTTAGATGAAAAGTGCTCTTTGTCACTTATAATCATGGAACTGCAGATCAAAACAACAATGTTATGTCATCTCACACTTATATCATTTCACACATGAGACTTATATGCATACAAAAGAATAAATATAACCAGCACGGGTGGGATATGAGTAAAGGAAACTTCATCTACTGCTTGTAAAAATATTGACCGGTCCAGCCCCGATGGAAAACAGCATGTAGACATCTTTAAGAATTTAGAAATGAGCTCCCATATAATCCAAAAATCCAACTTCTTGGTATCTACCCCAGGGGCCCCAAAACACTATTTTTAAAAGACATTTGTGCTCCTATGTTCATTGCAAATGTATTTATAATATTCAATATCTGAAAATAACTCATGTCCAAGAGCAGATGAATGGATTAAGAAATTGCAGTACATATACACAATGAAATATTTTTCAGCTATCTGAATGGAAGAAATGATGCTATCTGCTGCACTAGGATGGAACTAGAGAACATTCTGCCAAGTGAAGTCAGTCAGAAGGAGAGGGACAAATGAAAAATGATTTGTCTCATATGTGGGATATAAAGAAATTTAGTAAAATAATAAATTGTCAAAGGCAATAGAAACTAAGAATTTGTAAAATGAGTTTACAAGGTGGGTGGGAGGGTTCATGTGAGGTGTCTACATGTTTTTGGTGAAGGGAAACTGACACTCTTGTGATGGAGGTGGTGATAGAACATTATGTATAATGCTCTGATTAACAGTACTATAAATCACTGTGCTTAGCGATAATTAAAAAACAGTCTCTTTGTAGTACACAAATGAGGCCTGGTTACCAGTGCAAATATCAAGAAATAATGGTCAAAGCCTAAATCCCCCACAATATTCAGAGCATGGTTATCAAAAGAATTTCAAAAGATAAAACATTTATTCTATACAACAACCCCAGTCATTGTAATTCCTGAATCCTATAGGAATATACTTCCACCATAGTATAAGAGTACTCACATGACAGAGGTAAAGGTGGAATAAGAAAGATAATTAAACTGTGTCACTAAGACAAATAACTTTGACTTAAGCACATTACACATAGAACTCACATAAAGATAACTTTCATAAACTTTCCTTAATTAATTAGATGGAAAAAAAGAATTCTAAGAAATTCATACTCCAGAGAAGCAATAAATGAATAAATCTATTTAAAGGATCTGGAGAGGATAGAGGTGACATTTGATGTCATTAGTCATTCACGTGTAAGAATCAAATTTCTAGCTCTGACTTCTCTTCCTCCACAAGAAATTCATTCATGGCACAAAACCAGCTTAAATTATATGATATAGAACTGTCACTGTCACTGTCCTCCCATTGTTCATCGACTTGCTCAAGCGGGCCCAGTAACATCCCATTGTGACAATTGTTACTGTGTTTGGCATATCGAATACGTCACGGGTAGCTTGCCAGGCTTTGCCGTGTGGGCGAGATACTCTCGGTAGCTTGTCGGGCTCTCCGAGAGGGGCGGAGGAATCGAACTCGGGTGGGTCATATTGGCCGCTTTCAAGGCAGATGCCCTACCCACTGTGCTATCGCTCCAGCCCATGATATAGAACAGAATATAAAATACCTACTTTATAACTAAGCATTGAGTAAATAGGTATAGAAATATTTAAAATATATTGTTCCATATTTGTAAAATCATCACATTAATTATGCTCCTGTGTTTATTTGACAAGTTCTACTCACATATATTAGTCTAGGAAAATTTTAAATAAAACCATAATGCAAAAATATGAGAAAGTTTTTAATTTAGTATTTTTCTTAGATTCATTAGTCAATGCAATAGAAAACTGAATCCAAGATGTAAATATCTTCATAATAAAAAGGAGCATAAGGGAATTCAATTACAATTATATTCAGTTAGTAATTATTTAAATTTTCCATACATCATCAAAAATTATTCCCCATTAACAATTTTTGTATTCAAGATTGAACTTTACCAGTTTTGCACCTTACAGCCTTCTCATCAGTTTCTTAATTCCCTGCTTAATTTCCTTGGTTCTCACACCATAAACAATGGGGTTCAGAGCTGGGGGAATGAGGTGGTGCAGGATGTTGAGCAGGATGGGGACATCTGGGGGAATTTTCTTCCTGGCCAGGTTAGTGATAACCAGAACCAGCAGGACTGTGCTGAAGAAGAGAATGAGGATGAAATGGGACCCACAAGTGCCTAGAGCTTTGGCCATAGCTCCCTCAGCTTTAATCTTTAGTACAGCTTTCAAGATAAAGGAGTAGGAGATAATAATAAGCATGAGATCTGAGCCCAGTAGGGCCCAGCCTACCACAAACTGATAGAGTTGATTGAAGGTGATGTTATCACAAGAGAGTTTAGATACAGATAGGTTAGTGCAGATGCAGTTTTTGATAATGTTCTTTGCACAGTATCTGAGTCGGGAAGAAAGTATTGGGATGGGCATAGTGAGAAGGCCATTCCGAGCTACAACAAAAATGGCGGCTCTAGCTACAAATTGGTCAGTAACAATGGATGGGTATCTCAGTGGATGGCAGATAGCCACGTAGCGATCATAGGCCATTACCATGAATGTGCAGGACTCCATAGTCAGGAAACTGTTCGTGACAAACATTTGGAGGAAGCAAGCAGAGAAACTGATAGATTTGTTGTCAAACCAAAAAATGTCCAACACCTTAGGAATAACAGTAAGACAGAGCACAATGTCCAGCAGAGAAAGAAGGCTGAGAAGGTAATACATGGGTTCATGCAGAGAGGTATCCAGCCAGATTGTTATCAGGAGTGTGGCATTGGCCCCCATGGCCAAGAGGAAGAGCAGGCTGAGAGGCAGGGAGAGCCAGTGCTGCCAACTCTGATAGTTAGGGAAACAGATAAGGAGGAACTCCGAGATAGGGATATAGGAGTTGTTGCTCTGTGATGCCATGCGTAGTATCCTGATCACAGATTAAACTTCAGAAAACCTTAGAAAGTAAGACAAGAATAAATCCATGCAGACAATGTAAACACATATGAGGAAGTTATTCATCTCAGATCACATGAACATATCTTGCAAAGGATGAAATGGACATATATTCTTTCATATAAAATATATTTGGGGGCCATAGTTAGGTTTTAACATAAAGTGGCAAGAAGAATGCTGAGATTCAAAAGGTACAATATGTATTATAAAGTAATTCTAATATTAAATATAAGCCTGGATTAGAATATTATTTATAAACTGTCTTAAGAGAAACTCAAACTTACCTATGGTCAGGTTCCAATAATTGTAAAGATAAAGCATATCTGTAAATCCAGCTGTTTTTTTCTAGTAGGTTATTATGTTCGATGAACCAAAAATGAAGAATTCATTTTGATATTATAGAGAACATTGAAAAAAGCTATTCAATCTCAGCCAGAGTAAGAAGGAGCGTTAAGACAAGCAGTGAGGAAGCAAGACCAGGTGAAGTAATTAAAATAGCTAAAATTGCTGGACTTATCCTGTTCGTCCTGTGAAATCTTCTTTAGGGGGGGTTAAAATACAGTTGCAAATATAAAATCCTGCTCTCCTGTTGACATAGAAAATAATAAAATTACCTTCCTTCATTTAATTCAAGAACCCTCACCCTAATTATCTTGGTTTTTCCAAATGAACAATATATACCTAATTGTAGAAAAATGTTGCCCGCATATTCAAGCTGCTTATATTAGGTTTGGGAAATCTAAATATTCAGGATCAGACCTGCTATAAGACTATAGGAAGAATTTATTCCCCCTTCTTGTTTTTAATATCTACAACCATGCATGCCCCCTAGTTCCCTTCTTTATGATTTCATGGCTCAAAACTGAAACTACGATAGAGATTAATGAGCCTGCACTGTGTTAACTATTTATAGCTGCTACAAAATATGGCTCAGGTCTTCAGAGAGCCCAGGCTATTTTCTTTCTTTTTTTTTTTTTTTAGAAGAGTACAGTTTTTTACTGATAGGTGAACTCTGAATGCATGTTTGCACGTAAGAGAAACTAGATGAAGTAGGCAAGCATAAGAGCAGTCTGCACTGAATATACCTTGAATTGACAGAATTGACTTTAGAATCCTGTATATATTTTCATTTTCTAAAATAATTTTAGAGCTGGAGAAAAGGCTCAAAGTCTGGAGTGCACTCATTGAGTGCAGGTATCCCTCAACCTGCATGAGCCCCAGACCAGAAATTCCCTGAATACTCCCCAATAAATTCATAAGTAATTTTTAAGTCAAAATAAAAATTCAATCCCTAAAATGTGAAAGCAAACAAGCAGATGACCTAACTATAAAGTAAGTTGGTGGCATAACCACACCCAGTAACCAAATGAATGATTAGGAAATAATATTTCCACAATTCATCACAGGCTGGAGCGATAGCACAGCGGTAGGGCATTTGCCTTACAAACGGCCAACATGGCCGATCCGAGTTTGATTCCTCTGCCCCTCTCGGAGAGCCCGGCAAGCTACCCGAGAGTATCTCGCCCCGCACAGCAGAGCCTGGCAAGCTACCCGTGACGTATTCGATATGCCAAACACAGTAACAACAATTCTCATGATGGAGACATTACTGGGCCCACTCGAGTAAATCTATGAACAACGGGAGGACCGTGACCGTGACAATGAAACCTTAAATGTTGTTCAGTACCCTTATTACCAATGGAAATAGAGATATTGCTCTTAAGCGATTTTGTATGCTATGGTTAAAAGCAAATATTAGAGCTGTTAAGAAATAAAAAATTTTTAACGTAGATACGTTTCAAGGAACAAAGTTAAATTGAAAATAGTATGAATACATGCTTTATGTGGTATAACCATATTTGTTTAAATAATATGTTTCTTAAGTTAAGAAATACATGCTTTATTTATTGAAATTAATTTACTTGCTTTGTTTAAAATTCTGATGGCAATAAAACCTATGCCAGTGAGTCCCTTTTCATAGAGTTAACTTTCTGTACCTCATTTTTATCTCTTTCTTTTTTTTAATACTGGACAGTATTTATTGCTAAGGATAACTTATTTTTTTAGGCTTACAAATTTTTGTGCTTGGGTTTCAGTTATACAATGATCAAGTACCCATCCCTCCATCAGCGCCCATCCTCCACCACCACGGGTCCCAGCATCCCTCCCACCCCCATACCCCCGTCCCACCCTGCCTCTGTGGCAGGGCATTCCCTTTTGTTCTCTCTCTCTCCTTTTGGGTCCTGTGGTTTGCAAGAGAGGCATTGAGTGGCAATCATGTTTGGTCCATAGTCTACTTTCAGCATCCTTCTCCCACCCTAGAAGGATCCTCCCAACACCCTTTATTTGATGCTCTCTTCTCTATCTGAGCTTCCTTTTCCTCTAGCACGTGTGGCTGGCCTCCAAGTCATGGACAAAAATTCCTGGTACTAATATCAGCTACTCCTGGGTATTAGTCTCCCATTTTGTTGCTTTATGTTCCCCAGATGAATGCAATCTTTCTGTGTCTATCCCACTCTTTCTGACTCATTTCGCTTAACATGATACTTTCCATGTAGTACCATTTGTATATAAATTTCATGACTTCATTTTTTCTAACTGCTACATAGTACTCCATTGTGTAAATGTACCAAAGTTTCTTTAACCAGTGATCTGTTCTCAGGCACTCAGGTTTTTTCCAGATTCTGGCTATTGTAAAGAGTGCTGCAATGAACAAACAAGTGCAGATGTCACTTCGACTATACTTTTTTACCCCTCTGGAATATATTCCTAGGAGTGGTATTGCTGGGTCAAATGGGAGATCAAATTCTAATTTTTTGAGAATTTTCCATACTGTTTTCCAAAAGGGTTTGACCAGTCGGCATTCCCACCAGCAGGGAAGGAGGGTTCCTTTCTCGCCACATCCGTGCCAGCATCAGTTGCTTTTGTTCTTGTGGATGTGGGCCAGTCTCTGTGACGTGAAATGATATCTCTTTGTTGTTTTGGTCTTCATCTCCCTAATGATTAGTGATGTAGAGCATTTTCTCATGTGCCTTTTAGCCATTTGGATTTCTTCTTTGCGAAAGTTTCTGTTCATTTCCTCGCTCCATTTTTTGATGGAGTTGGGTGTTTTCTTCTTGTGGAGTTCAACCAGTACCTTGTATATCCATGATATCAACCCCTTGTCGGATGTGTATTTGGTGAATATCCTTTCCCATTCTGTAGGCTGTCTTGTATTTTGGTCATTGTTTATTTTGAGGTGCAGAAGCTTCTTAGTTTAAGATAGTATCATTTGTCTATCTCTGTTTTCACTTGCTTGACCAGCAGTGTGAGATCTTTGAAGAAACCATTCGCTTCAATATCATGGAGGGTTTTGGCAACTTTGTCTTCAATGAACTTTATGGATTCTGGTCTGATGTTGAGGTTATAAATCCATTTTGATCTTACTTTTGTGCATGGCATTGGGCAGAGATCTGAGCCCACTTTTTTGCATTTAGCCATCCAGTTTTGCCAGCACAATTTATTAAAGAGGATTTTCCTGCTCCATTTCACTTTTCTTGCCCCCTTATCGAAGATTAGATGATCATATGCTTGAGGTTATAAATCCATTTTGATCTTACTTTTGTGCATGGCATTGGGCAGAGATCTGAGCCCACTTTTTTGCATTTAGCCATCCAGTTTTGCCAGCACAATTTATTAAAGAGGATTTCCCTGCTCCATTTCACTTTTCTTGCCCCCTTATCGAAGATTAGATGATCATATGCTTGGGAGGAGATGTCAGTATATTCGACTCTGTTCCATTGGTCTGCAGCTCTGTCTTTGTTCCAATACCATGCTGTTTTAATTATTACTGCTTTGTAGTAGAGATTGAAGTTAGGGAGGTTGATTCCTCCCATTTTCTTCTTCCCAAGAATTGCTTTAGCTATTCGTGGGGGCTTATTGTTCCATATAAATTTCAGGAGTGTTTGCTCGATTTCTTTGAAGAATGTCATGGGTATCTTTATAGGTATCACACTGAATTTGTACAGTGCTTTGGGAAGTATTGCCATTTTAACAATGTTAATTCTCCCCATCCATGAACAGGGGATATTTTTCCATTTGCTCCTGTCCTTTTTAATTTCCTGAAGTAGCATTTTGTAGTTTTCTTTGTACAGGTTCTTTACTTCCTTAGTTAAGCTGATTCCCAGGTGCTTGATTTTCTGGGCCACAATTGTGAATGGGATTGTATTCTTCATGTCACTTTCTTCTCTTTCACTATTTGCATATAGGAAAGCCATGGATTTTTGGGAATTGATTTTATAGCCTGCAAATTTACTATACAATTCCATTGTTTCTAGGAGCTTCTTGGTAGAGGTTTTAGGGTTCTCTAAGTATAGTATCATATCATCTGCAATAGTGAGAGCTTGATTTCTTCCTTCCCTACCTGGATGCCCTTAATGAGCCCAGGCTATTTTCATGTCTCTGTGCTCCACTCTGTACTTTCTTCCCCAAAGCCCATTGGCGTTAAGGTCTCCTGGAAAAAAAGACAATGGAAAGGGAGAGTCTGAGGAAAAGAAGGGAGACAGAGCAGAAAAGAAGACAAAATTCAATAGTGGTAGTGGTAGTAGTGGTGAATAAGACCAAAATAAAAAACAAATTTTTCTAGGCTCATGACAGAGAGAAATACACACAAAAAATAAATTTACTCTTGAAAAAGTATGTTTAAATAAAGATTTCATAGTATTCCCATATTAAGATGAGACTGGAATATTTTTCAAAAATAACAAAAACAGGCCAGGGGTGATAATACATCGGATAGAGCTTTTGCCTTGCACATAGCCGACCTGGGTTCAATCCCTGGCATCTCATACAGTCCCTCAAGCACTGCCAGGAGTAATTCCTGAATGCAGAGCCAGGAGTAAGCCCTGAGCATTGCTTAGTGTAACACCCCCCCCAGAAAAAAGCAAATAAATAAATAAAATAACAAAAACAAAAAAAACTGGAACCAACCTGTGTTGTCAGTGATGTAACAAAAAGGAAAACCCCATTCACTAAGTATTGGTGAAAACAGTTTAAAGAATGACTGCTCCCTAATGTTTTAAAGGAGGAGTTCATGAGGATAAAAATGGTAGTGAAAGCATAGACTTTCAGATTGTCCAAATCTCCTCTTAAAAAGTTACTTACAAAATCAAAACACTGTATTATTTATTAAAAAATAAAATAAAAAGTAAGGTAGCAAAAATAAATAAATAAATAAATAAATAAATAAAGGAGGAATTCCCGGATTAACTTTAACCCCAGAGTATAGGGAGAAGAAAGAAAGAAAGACTGGAGGGAAATGGGAGGAGAGAGAGATAAGAAGCAATAGGGGTCAGGTGAAGGGATTCACGAACAAAGGTAGTTTTAAGGAATGATAGAGACAAATATCAGCATCACAGAAAGCAAGAAATCCAAACTTTAACAACCAAACTTAGAAAGGGGCCTGTTAAGAGAATAGCCTGGGCATGATGGGTGAAGAGTGGAGGTACTGTAGGGGAGATATGGCAGGGAATCTGGAGTGAAGTTGACACAGCGGTGGATCAGTGCTGTGATATTGTCTAAAACTTGACTATCGATAACTTTGTAAATCACAGTGTCTTGCTGAAAAAAAGTTTTAAAAAAAGAGGTAGAATTGCTCCCAGAGGATGCTGGTGCAACAGCAAGAGCAAAGGCAGCTGCAAGAAAAAACAAAAATTCACACACACACACACAAAAAAAAAAGATCTATCCCAGAATTGTTCCCTGGGTGGTATGTGCTAAATGTTGTTTCTTATAACCTGCCACTAAAGCTAATAAAGAAAAAATTTACCAAGAAAAAAAACCAAAATTGACTGCTGGAAGAGCAGGGAGAGGTTGCCAAGTATTCTCATTTTTCTTGTATTTTTAGAAACTTTATTTTGTCTTCTGGTTTATTTTTTAATAACACACCTCTATTGAGATACTACTTTCCCCAAAGCAAGGCATTTTTGAGGCAGCCACTTCAGTTCCCACACGCTTTCAAGAAATTTTCTAATACACAGAAATATTTTAGTAACATCCCAGATCTATGTTTACTTACAGTTATTCTGCAATTTGGGTATTAATTCTTTAGCTGATTTTTTATCATCATTCGGATGTATGCTTCTAGAATCTTAGAGATATTTTATCATTAATAATTTTCATTATTAATTTTAATAATTATTCTAGGTAATTTTCACACGATTCTGTTGAGATTTTAGGACGGAAATGGTAAATTTTAATTTTATGAGCATATTTTCATCATTGCTTGAGCTTCATTGTATCAAGTTGATATGTAAAAAATGCTTTGTAAATAATTTCCAAAATTTTATTGACAAAATCTCAAATTATGCCTGTAATTATTTTAGATAAGCAGTGAATTATATACGTTTCAAGTGAAAAAATTGAAGGCTCGCTTAATCTTCATGATATTAAGGACAAAATTATTTGTCTTAGTTTTCACTTACGCAAACCAATATAACTGCTAGTGTCTATAATGTAGGGTTAATTTGAAAATTAAATGAGGTAACACAACTAGATCATTTAACACTCAGTAAGCACTCATAAAATTTCATACAAAGTTTATCAAATTTAATTATACTTTTTGCATTTGTATATGTATTTGATTTTTATTTTTCTTCCTTTTGAAAATTTTCTTCTATTTTTTCTCCTCAATTTTCTGATTTTTCCATGGAGACATTGTTAGTTTTTTAAAGTCACTTAAACAGCTTTAACGGGGATTTTTTTTATTGTTTTGTAAATGTTTTTCATGAACACCAAACTATTTTATGTCCTGGCATTTTACTAGAAGAAATCCATAATCACTTTTTAATGCCTCTGTTTTATTTGACCTTTATAAGTATGTGTAAATTTCATACCTCTTATTTAGAAAATAAGCATCTAGATGACTGAAATCTAATCATGAACAGCTTTGTAAGGGTCTATCTCACAGTGATTCAATAAAAAAAAAATTTGGAAAAGAAAATAATCACCTGGTCGCTTTTTCTTTACATTTTCTACAAAGTGTTGTTTATTCTATTTACTTCCTCTGTTGGTTTACATTATATTCACCTTCTCCTACTTTCTGCATACTCTTTGGCCACTGAGTCTCAGCACAATCCTATTTCCAACTAGATGTTAATTTTGTTCTTGCAGTTCCTACACCCCAAAAGTAATTTAATTTTTATTTTATATAGAATTTTATTTAACTTCATAGGTGTTAGCAACAACATTATCGTACTTTTCCCAAATGCCAACCCTGACTAGAATTGTGAGAGATGGAGATTCAAATCCACAAATCTAAAGACTAATTCTTCAGTCTTTCTTATTTATTGTATCTTGACTAAAGATCTCAAACCAAGGAAAATACTAATAGACCCTAATGAGTCACAAGTACGAGGATGGTCTGGAACTGAATGGGGATTTAGTAACCCAAATCTGCATACTCTAGAAGTAACCACCATTCTAGAAATACGTTTTTAATTTATTTCCAAATATATTTATTTTTTACCAACCTTACATTTTCACAATGATGTTTTGACTTCACAGTGAAAATTTTGTTTATTTATACCATTTTATGGGTGAATCAGCTAATCTTATATATCCCCAAGTGAAATTCTCATGTAAATCTTCTTATCACAAGTAATGGCCCTCTCATTGATCATCGATTTGCTCGAGCGGGCCCAGTAATGTCTCCATTGGAGACTTTTGTTGTTACTGTGTTTGGCATATCGAATACGTCACGGGGAGCTTGCCAGGCTCTGCCGTACGGGCGAGATACTCTCGGTACCTTGCAAAGCTCTCCGAGAGGGGCGGAAGAATCGAACTCGGGTCGGCCATGTTGGCTGCGTGCAAGGCAAATGTCCTACCGCTGTGCTATCGCTCCTGCACAATGGTAAGGCATTTGCCTTGCACGCAGCCAACATGTCCGACCTGAGTTCGATTCCTCCGCCCCTCTCGGAGAGCCCGGCAAGTTACAGAGAGTATCTCGCCTGCACGGCAGGGCCTAGCAAGCTCCCCGTGACGTGTTCGATATGCCAAACACAGTAACAACAAAGTCTCCAATGGAGATGTTACTGGGCCCACTCGAGCAAATCACAAGTAGATTCCCAATTAATTTCTTTTACCACTGAATCCTGCTTGAGTTTTATGGTATGCAAAATCATTTTTACAGGCATGAACTTCTGATTCTGTCTATGAATCAAAAGAATCTAAACGTAGAAGTAAATTATAAAGGCAGTTACTGGTGTCATGACATATGTGCAAACTGTTTTCTATTCTTCAGAATTTTGTGGCATTTAAAGATAAAAATTTTAATTTGTGCTTTACTTGTATAAAGATTTTTTAAAATATTTGAGTTATGCGTTCCAATGTGGTGTACAAATTATGAAAAAATAGATAGTATATTTATTGGCTTATGTAGGAATGTTAAGGTAAAATAATAAAACTTTCCAGTGTCTGTTTTCATTTTGATATTCTTATTGATAGCACAGCAGTAGGGCATTTGCCTTGCGCGCAGCCGGCCTGGCAAGCCAGGTTCGATTCCTCTGCCCCTCTCAGAGAGCCCGGCAAGCTACCGAGAGTATCTCACCTGCACGGCAAAGCCTGGCAAGCTACCTGTGACTTATTCAATATGCCAAACACAATAACAACAAGTCTCATGATGGAGACATTACTGGACCCGCTCGAGCAAATCATGAACAACGGGAGGACCATGACCATAATTATATAACTAAATATACTCAAGATCTTATTTAGTATATAGGTCAGTAGTTCTTAGGGTTAAACATCCTTAACACCCATTCTCTTATCTGTTTTGTCCTTACCCCATAGATTACAGGGTTAAAGGCAGGTGGAACTACCACATACAGATTAGCTACAAGTATGTGAATGTAATGAGGGATATTGTGGCCAAAATGGTGTGTCATAAAGGAGAAGAAGGCTGGGAAATAAAAAGCTAATATGACACAGACATGGGAGCCACATGTGCTGAGTGCCTTGAACCGGGCATCCCAGGATGGGAGACGGAAGACTGCACGAAGGATTTGGACATAGGAAAACCCAATCACAGAGAGGTCAATGTAACCCATTGAGAAGACAATCAAGCCATAGATGGCATTGATTCTAATACTTGACAAGCCAACTTTGCCAAACCCATGTGTTCACAGTACGTGTGAGGAATGATGCGGACACCACAGAAGGGCAATCTCAAGATGAGAAATACGAATGGAGTCGCAAGCACCAAAGTCCTAACTATAAGTATGCCCAAAATGGCTACCACCTTATTAGTGAGGATCATGCTGTATCTCAGGGAGTTACAGATAGCAACATACCGATCTATGGCCATGACAGTCAGCACCACAGACTCCAGACCAGGTGCATGTATGAATGATGCACATCTGTGTGATACAAGCACCAAACACAATCTCCTTGAGACTGAACCAGAAAATCCCCAGCATCTTGGGGATGGTAGCTGTAGAAAAGCCAAGGTCTGTGAAGGCCAGCATGGCGAGGAAGTAGAACATGGGCTGGTGTAGGCTGCGTTCAGTCTTGATCACAAGTAGCATAATGATGTTCCCCAAGAGAGTGATTAGATACACTGCAAAAAAGGGGAAGCCGATCCAGATATGTGCTTCTTCCAGTCCTGGAATCCCCATCAGAAGGAACGAAGAAGGGTGGAACTGTGTACTGTTGTGATGAAGCATAGTGATGAGAACTGGTTACATTTCTTGTAGAGGGTTTCTTGCTTCCAATGAAAGATCTTAACCTTTTTTATACTATGTTGCCTATTTTCTGGAGAAACAGAAAATCCATTCTTTAATTCCATAATACAGCAGAGAAGATCTAAAGAAGGAATGTGAGTCACAGTTAAGGAAACATTTACCTCCAAGTAGTTGCTTACTGACAGAAAACAATGCAGAAATTTTCCAGATACAACAGTCCTGCATTTCTCATGCCTTTCCTCTTTTTCAATTTTTATATAACCAGCATTTGACATCAATTTACCAATAATTTGTTGTTAATTATGTCTTAATGAGATAAAAAATATATGTCTCCTTTTTTTTCTTTTTTTTTTGGGGGGTTACACCTGGCAATGCGCAGGGGTTACTCCTAACTCTGCACTCAGGAGTTACTCCTAGCGGTGCTCAGGGAACCTGGGTCGGCCACATGCGAGGCAAACGCCCTACCTGCTGTGCTATTGCTCTGGCCCTAACACACTATATATGTCTGGAGAATTGGACAACTGATTGTTTAGGTGTAAGCTAATGAATGAAATTCAGAAACTTGAACATATTGAAAGATCATAATATATTCCAGAAAAACAATACTTTCTCATAGGACTAAATTATTTTTGCTCACTATGAAACAGTTATTGTTCCTTAACTAAAATGTTTTCAAGATCTTTTGTGATTTATGATCCTCTTTTAAGACTGGAGAGATAGCACAGCAGGTAGGGCATTTACCTTGCACACGACCAACCCAGGTTCAATTCCTCCGTTCCTCTCAGAGAGCCCGAGAGTATCTCACCCACACAGCAAAGCCTGGCAAGTACCCCATGACGTATTTAATATGCCGAACACAGTAACAACAAGTCTCACAATGGAGACATTACTGGTGCCCGCTCAAGCAAATCGATGAACAATGGGAGGACAGTGCTTTTAATATCAAAAATATTTATTTTTAGTATTAATGTGTTAAGGTTAAAGTATCTGGGACTGGAGCAATAGCACAGCCGGTAGGGCGTTTGCCTTGCATGCGGCCAACCCAGGTTCCCAGCATCCCAAATGGTCCCCCAAACACCGCCAGGAGTGATTCCTGAGTGCAAAGCCAGGAGTAATCCCTGAGCATCGCCGGGTGTGACTCAAAAAGCAAGAAAAAAAAAAGTATTTTATAAGAGTTTAAATATATGTCTTAGGAGTACAGTATTACTATATCGTTTCAACTACCAAAGTGCCAATAATTCTCCATCACATCCCATAAAATTCTCAAATATGAGAATAATCATATTCTTTTTCATTCTTTACATTAATCATTAAAATATTATCCATGTGATTTATAGACAGAAAGGACAATCTCTATTTTTTGAAGCTACCCACTGCCCTTTATCAAGTGTTAGAGATTTAGAAAGTTTTCAAAATTTAGAAGTTTTCAAAAATACTATTTTTATATCAAACTTTTATATTTTATTTTATTCTTTATTTTATAGAATTTTCATTATTTTCTAACTATGACCCCAATTGCAGACATGTAGCAGAAACTGAGTATAGGTCCCAAATTTTATAAAGCTGAAATTCTGATAAAGCCAGCACTTTGCCTTCTCCCACTTTGATGAACGTTTTCATTGAAAAACAAACTCATATTCTCACAATTTGTATATATGCTATCTCTGAGTGAAACCATTCAATTTTTTTCTCCTTCTGAGTTATTTCTTTAAATCAATGAACGTTAGACAGAGCGGCATCTTGAACTCCCGAGAGACCTCAATGAGCTTAGTAATCGTGTGGATATGGCCGATGGTACTGAATCCTTTTCGGAATCCGGCTTGTTCACATGGTTGTCCTTCATCTAGTGTTCTGCTAATCCTAATCAGGATGACTCGAGTGAACAGTTTGTAGACGACAGACAATAGGCAGATTGGGCGATAGTTGCCAATGTCGTGGATGTCTCCCTTCTTGTATAGTAGTATAGTCCTGCTGGTTTTCCATTGGGATGGAACCTTGCATTCAGACAGGTATCGTGTGAAGAGCCGAGCCAATGTATTGATGAGTACTGATGGTAAGTTCTTCAGGTGTTCAGGTCTGATCTTGTCTGGGCCAGGTACTCTTTGTTTCTTTACCGACGAGATGACATGTTGGATTTTGGAAGGGAGAACATTGGGAACGACATATCCATCATGTGGTATGTGGTACGTGGGCAAGTGGACGTGGTTATTAAAGAGATCTGAGTAGAAGTCATGAATAATCTTCTCCATTGCCCTTCTGGAAGATGTGATAGATCCATCATGATGTCGGAGGGCAGTCAACTTGGTTTTGTAGTTGGTGAAGGTCAGGTGGGCTTTACGAATGCTTTTCCCAGCTTCTGCCACATCTACCAGTACTGCTGCTCTCCTGTTTTTGAGGTCATCCTTGATGGCTTCTCTGCACTGTTTTGCCAGTTCGGATGTTCGCTTGTGGTTGCCTGAGGCATGTGCCAAGCCACGTTGGCGAATAAGTTCAAGAGTGTTCGAAGAAAGGCGGTTTTTTGTGGTTATCTCTCTCTTGGCATTCCTCGCACAATCATGGAGGTGTTGAATCATTCGATGGTATTCCTCATCAATGTTGTCAATGATGGCATCTTCCCATGTTGCCGCAACAGAGCCAAAGAGCTCCCAGTTGGTGGTCATTCTGGGAGTCCTCTTCTTAAACCTTGCATTCTTTTCTCCTCGTTCTGTGAGGTAGAATTTTGCACAAAGAAGACAGTGGTCTGATCCCGTTTGGAATTTTGGGACAACAGCAACATCGGTTAGGCAAAACCACCAATTGAATATGATGTGGTCTATTTCATTGTGGAACTTTGATTCTGTTGAGACGGAAGCGGTCATGGAAGCCCTAGCCAATCAGGGTGTACAAACTCAATACATCAGGATCCTTCGTGAGCTCTATTGCGGATTCACTACCAAGATCTCACCATTCTACAAAGAAGTAATCATCCATATCAAGAGAGGGGTTCGGCAGGGTGATACCATTTCACCAAAATTCTTCAGTGCCACCATCAAGAACATCATGCGACGACTGGAATGGGAAAGAATGGGAGTGAAGATAGATGGTCAGCAACTACACCACCTCCGCTTTGCTGATGACATTGTTCTAATAACACCAAACATCAGCCAAGCAGCACAAATGCTGAACGACTTTAACCGTGAATGTGGAAAGGTCGGACTACAGCTGAATCTTACGAAGACAATGTTTATGAGAAACAGCCTTGTTCCTGACGCTCCATTCGCTCTCAACGGAACCACCATCTCCGAATGCAACAGTTATATATACCTAGGTCGAGAAATCAACATGATGAATGACCTGGCACCTGAGTTACGCAGGAGGAAGAGAGTGGCTTGGAATGCCTTCAAGAACGTTGAAGAAATAACTAAAAGGACAAAGAACCTCCAGCTACGAGCACATCTCTTTGATTCCACTGTTCTTCCTGCATTAACATATGCCTCAGAGACCTGGACCCTACGAAAACAGGATGAGAACGTTATTCGGGTCTCTCAAAGAGGAATCGAAAGAGCTATGCTTGGAATATCACGATTCACTCAAATGAGAGATAGAATCCGGAGTTCTGATCTCCGTCAACGCTCAAGAATCAGGGAGGCTGTCTCATTTGCCAAGACATCAAAAATCAAATGGGCTGGACACGTAATGAGGTTTACAGACAACCGCTGGACTAGAGCCATTACTTATTGGATTCCACGGGACATCAAAAGATCACGTGGACGCCCACCTACAAGATGGTCAGACTTCTTCGTCAAGACCCTGAATGATCGGTTTGAGGCTCTGCATGTTCCTAGAATGAACAGATACCATTGGCTACGCTAGCACGCAACCGGGATGAATGGAGACGTTACTGGCACCCACTCAAGTAAATCGATGAATAACGGGGATTAGGTGATTAAGTGATTAAGTGAGTTATTTCATTTCTTATAATGCCTTACAATTTTATCTATGTTTCAGGAATAAAAGACAATCTTCTCTTATAACTAGATAGTATTCCGTCATGTATATATACATATGTATAGAGAGAGAGCAGCTTCTTTGTTCACTCTGTCATAGAATAAATTAGTTGTTTCCATATCTCAGCTTGTAAGTGTGACATCTTTGTCTGCAATTAGGCTTCATCTTATTAGTGGATACACCCTTCATACACTACATGGATAGGAGCCTGACAATGTGTCTATCTTATTTGATGTTAGAGCAATACTACAGAGAGATGCTTGCCTCAATTTTGAAACAGGTTAGCTTGCAAAAGTAATGCAGCTAGTTTCTCTGACTTAGTGGTAATAATATGATTAAATTAGCCTCCAGTACATATACTGTGAAAAAGGATACTGCCTCATAGACCTTCTTTCTGATCAAATCTGTGTTTTAAGTGCCCTATGACATGGATGTTACTTGTTGCATTATGAGGCAGTGGGTTGCAAACAGAGACTAGCCAGCATTAGAAATTTTGTTGTTATAAGGAACACTTTATAGCTCTGAACCATTGGTAGAATCCTGATAGCAACCAGCCTGCTTGATCCAGGTGGTGCCACATGTAGGGCAGTGTTTTGCCTTGATTCTCCTTGAATTGCAATGAGTTCTAACATGTTGTTTCTCATTTTAAATTTTAAAATCACAGGACATAATTTCAATCAAGATCTCAAGATTTGTTTTGGATATACTGGGATGTGTCACTGACTTAGCATATGCTCATTTTTTTCAAAGTTTTAAAAAAATATGCCATTAAGTTCACTTCCCAGAAATTCACATGCTGCTGTTTGGAGAGGGAGGCTATGTTAGGACTTGTTCACTCCATGAGTTGTTTTAGTCCATACTTTTCCTTTTAGTGATGACTGCAAACACTCAGTATCAATACTTTGTACCAACCAATATCACTTGATCTTATTTACCTTTCTTTATAATTGAAATAGCATTTCATCAGACAGTGTATGTTTCATATATATATATTCATCATTCTTTCACCTCTATTCCCTGCTTGAACATAAAACCTGACAAATAAATTCTTTAATAAATTAACTCTTTTCTCTCAGTTGAATCAGTGCTTCTCAATGACATTTTATTATGGGTTAAATTGATCAGCCTCATTTTTCAAAATTAAAAACATTGAGAAGTACTGATCAAACTGAGAGAAAAGAAGTTTTCCCTAAAAAGTGAAATATTAGGAAGAGGAATCAAAAACTTATTTATTGTTTGAGAAGACATATTTTTACTCCTCATATAATACAGAATAGGTAAGAGAAGGGAGATCACTTCAGCTAGTTGGATTTTATACATTATTCTCTTAATAAAAGATTGTGCTTATGAATTAAGGTAATAAAATCTTATTAATTGGTAAATGTTCTTTACCACTCCTGGGAATATATCCCAGAGAGGCAAAAATGTATAGTCGAAGTGACATCTGCACTTGTTTGTTCATTGCAGCCCTCTTTACAATAGCCAGAAACTGGAAGAAACCTGAATGCCCAAGAACAGATGACTGGTTAAAGAAACTTTGGTACATCTACACAATGGAGTACTATGTAGCTCTTAGAAAAGATGAAGTCATGAAATTTACATACAAGTGGTACAATATGGAAAGTATCATGCTAAGTGAAATGAGTCAGAAAGAGAGGGATAGACATAGAAAGATTGCATTCATCTGGGGGATATAAAGTAACAAAGTATGAGATTAATACCCAAGAATAGCTGAGATCAGCACCAGGAGGATTACTCCATAACTTAGAGGCCAGCCGGGTATCCTAGAGGAAAGGGCTATTCAGATAGAGAAGGGAGCACCAAATAAAGGATGTTTGGAGGATCCTCCCAGGAGGGGAGATGCATGTCGAAAGTAGACTATGGACTGAACATGTTTGCCACTCAATGCCTCTTTTGCAGACCACAACACCCAAAAGGAGAGAGAGAACACAGGGGATTGCCCTGCCACAGAGACGGGGGGATGGGGGGATGGGGGTGGGAGGGATATTATCCATGGTGGTGGAAAATGGGCACTGGTGGAGGGATGGGTATCTGATCATTGTATAATTGAAACCAAAGCACAAAAAATTGTAAATCTACAACTTTAAAAAAAATAAAATAAAATAAAGGGAAAAAAATGGAAAAAAAACAAAAAAAAAATTGGTAAATGTTCTTATGACTTCTCCCAATGATTTACTTTGTCTCCTTCTGTGTGTAGGGTCATCTGAAAAACCTGCTACCACTGCCATCTATCCACAGAGGTTATATTATAAGTGTTTCCATTTATTAACATTTTAAACATCCAAGCATTTATAGAATTCTTATTATCTTCCAACTACTTCCCCAAGAGCATAAATCCTTGGCTAATCTATATGTACTTCTCCCAGAAATTGGTCTACATCCTTTGCAGTAGAACTGAAATATCCCCAAAGTTCCCAGATTTCCCACCTCTCACCATCTCTCTATGCCCAATTCTAGCTGTGCCTAATCCCACTTGGATGACTTGCTCCCTGTGAGAGGATCTGTACTCAGATGACAATATAGAAAGATGTAGGGAAGAATTACTTCACTTGTGCCAGCAAATGGGACTTATGTTTAGCATTTTCTCTCATGTTTGAATAGAATATACTTTACTTATATTTGTATCTGCATATACGTTCATAAGTTTATTCATATCACTTTTATTCATCATTGTGTATATTTTACTACATGTACTTATGTGTGACGAATATGTGACTATGAATCCAGGCTGTTCTCAATAACACTCCTAGCCTTTTTCTTCCTCCATTTCCTGAGTTGTTCCTATTTATAGAGACTGAGTTGTCAGAGTTACACCATCCCACACACAATTTTAGTTATTTTTATGGTGACTCCTCTTCTAAAATAACCAAGAGCTGACTCACCTACCTCTGCCAAGCATCTGAGAAATTGTTTGCAAAGAACTGGATGCCACAGACTGCAACCTGAATGTGACTGAGTTCCCAATAAACAGGACTGAAGAGTTATACCTGAGCTCCAATCCCTCGGGAAGAGCTTCCCACAGTGGGATGTATCCTTGGACCTTAAGTATATGGCAGAAAATCTCCATATCCCTAAGGATAAAGTTCTATTCTTTCTGGTCAGATACTTACAGTTTCGATAATTTCCACTTTGTGTCCTCCACCAAGAACACTACTTGCACAGATCCAAGGATTCTAGTCTGTCAGAAAGTTGCTGGCATCCCACCAACCTTTCAAAACTCACTGTGATATCAGGTGAATTGTTACTTTTTAAGTCAAGTTCAGAAAATAGGGAAAAAAAACAAGTAGAAAAGAAGAAACCTGCCAGTATTTTTTCAGTCAGCACAGAAAAGACATGTGCAGTTAGTAAATGGCGAGCCAGAATTTCATTCTAAGTTTCAAAACCTGTTTTGAGAATCACCTAGAAATGATTTTGTGGGGCTGGAGCGATAGCACAGCGGGTAGGGCTTGCATGTGGCCAACCCCATTTGATTCCCAGAATCCCATATGGTTCCCCCGAACACCGCCAGGAGTGATTCCTGAGTGCATGAGCCAGGAGTAACCCTTGTGCATCACCAGGTGTCACCCAAAAAAAGCAAAAAAAAAAAAAAGATTTTGTAAGATTCCATGGTACCTATTCCATGGTACCTATATTTGTGTATATTTGTGTAAACAAAGAAAAATAGATATTTATGATAAAAGTAAAGTTGTGTATCATGAAAATTAAACAAAAAGTAGTTTAGCTTTTTGCATATTGATGACGACTTTTTCTGTGATGATATGACCCCAATATCTAAGCTCTATGGGTGATGAGAATTATATACATAAAAAGATGTGAATATGAAATCCCATAATATTTATTGTAAGCTATAATTATAAATCAAACAATAAAAATTTATTTACTGTTTTTAATTTTTTAATTGAACCACGGTGAGATGCACAGTTACAAGCTTGTTCATGATTGAGTTTCAGTCATATAACATTCCAACACCCGTCCCTTCACCAGTGTACCAATGTCCCCAGTTTCCCTCCTGCTTCCCTCCTGCTTCACCACACCTCTATTGCAGGTAGTTTCTCTTTCTCTGTCCCTCTATCTCTCTCTGTGTCTCTCTCTCTTTCTCTCTGCTCTCTGCATTAGAATTTGCAATACAAATAATAAACATATTTTAAAAGAACACTTCGTCCATCTACATGCCTTTTTGTCTGTGATAGATTTAATTTGCCTAAGTTTTGACTTTCCTAAAAGAAAATCTTAAGTATATACATTGAGTTGTAGGACTGTTATATTTAAATAATATGAAAGTGCTTAGCAGCTGTTTACTTAAGATAAAATGATCAATAAGCCCGCTCGAGCAAATCAATGAACAATGGGAGGACAGTGCTACAGTGCTACAATGCTGTTATATAATTCTTTTACGGCATTATGTCAGAAGTTGACATTTTGAAATTTGACAATTTAATGTAAATGACTTTTCTGCAACTCACTGAGAGATTTTAGATGTATTCCTTAATCTCTCTAAGCCTCATGTTCCCTCCCTATAATTTCACCATGTGATTACAAATAGCAAAGTACATTTCACATAATTATGCTCAGAATATTTAAAGTAGAAGAATGCATTTGATTAGAATATTAATACTCAACAATAGATTTAATATATGCTTGAAATAATGTTATATTTGGGGCTGGAGTGATAGCACAGCAGGTAGGGCATTTGCCTTGCACACGGTCAACCAGGGTTCGATTCCCAGCATCCTATATGGTTCCCCGAGCACTGACAGGAGTAATTCCTGAGTGCATGAGCCAGGAACAACCCCTGAGCATAGCTGGATGTGACCCAAAAAGCAAAAAAAAAGAAAGAATGTTATATTTATTATTTATCATAAGTAGGTTTTATTATATTGAGTTTAAATAGAAAAAACACAAATACTTTTTAAAATTTCATTAGCTTGCTCATATGACTCTATTTGTTCATGAAATGTAGCTGGATCACTAGATCTCAATAATGCTGATAAGACAAGTGAACATTTTCTAAATCAACCTACAGGTATTAAGCAAATGATATGAGTTAGACTAATAAGGTCTATCAGTAAATAGTAAAATAGAAAAGAGATAAATTTTAAAAACAAATAAATAGTAAATAATAAATAGTAAAATAGAAAAGAGATAAATAGTAAAATAGAAAAGAGATAAATTTTAAAAACAATCCCATTCACAATTGTGCCTCAGAAAATCAAGTGCCTCATTGTTAAGCAAATGATATGAGTTAGACTAATAAGGTCTATCAGTAAATAGTAAAATAGAAAAAAGATAAATTTTAAAAACAAATAAATAGTAAATAATAAATAGTAAAATAGAAAAGAGATAAATAGTAAAATAGAAAAGAGATAAATTTTAAAAACAATCCCATTCACAATTGTGCCTCAGAAAATCAAGTGCCTCATTTGAGAACTCTGGGGTCTTCTCAGAGTGGGTGTGGGCAGCCTTGCCCCAAACCCCAAGTACTTCCTGAAGCCTCTACAGCCCCGCCCACCTCCCACAACAACCACTAGATCAACTCATTGGCGTAAAGTCTCTGAACAGTGTGACCAATGCCTCCAAACTCTTTAATATTGAAATTCCATGTAAGAGCACACCAAATTATATGGGGAAGTAATATAGAAGCCAACTAAACTCAACAAACATAAAGGCTCAACTAGCAATAAATAACTTAGTAAATTCTTAGACAAGGACTTACCAGCCCTATAATGAGATTTAACAATTTTCACACACACACACACAAAATTGTTCTTTTCAAGCTCCCAGAAGAGAGTGACACAGAACATCCTGACCCCATACCTGGCTGTCTTCACCAGGGCAATTCGGGTGGGGAGGGGCAGGTTGAATTTACCTCCACTTGTATGTAAGTATGGAAAGTATCATGCTAAATGAAACGAGCCAGAAAGAGAGGGACAGACATAGAAAGACTGCACTCATCTGGGGAATATAAAGTAATAGAATGGGAGTTGAACACCCAAGAATAATTGAGATAAGTACCAGGAGGTCTAGTCCAGGGCTTGGAAGCCGGCCTCACATGCTGGGGGAAAAGGCAGCTCAGTTAGAGAAGCGAACACCAAGTAAAAGATGTTTGGAGGACTCTCTCGGGATGCGAGATGCATGCTGAAAGTAGACTATAGACCGAGAACGATGGCCACTCAAAACCTCTATTGCAAACTACAACACCCTGAAGGAAAGAGTGAGCAAAAGGGAATGCCCTGCTACAGAGGCAGGGTGGGGTGGGGGGCTGGGATGTGGGGGTTGGAGGGCTGCTAGGATCATTGGTGGTAGAGAATGAGCACTGGTGGAGAGATGGGGACTCGATCATTGTATAACTGAAACCCAAGCACGAAAGTTTGCAAGTCTACAACTGTACATCATGGTGTTTCACTAATAAAAAAATTTTTTTAATTTTTAAAAAAGCAAATGTAAAAAAAAAACCCTCCAGAACCCAACAGCACAGTCATGCTCAAGGCTGCTCTCCACAGGCTCAGATGGACCTCACTTAAGGAGGAACCTGCAGAAAAACCCAGGTATGCGAGACTCATGACTGAAATCTCCAAGCTCACTTGGACTGGAACTGGGACTGGGCCTCCTCCACCCAGCTCCCAAGTTTTCCAGTAGCTTGGCAGTCACACCCACAAATTACTTCCAGCACCATAATCTCATCAACAGCCAAGATCCAGAGATTGTGAAATAAAGCTCCTGGAAGAGAGCGACATAGGCACAGGGCCAAAAACACAGCTGCGCAACCTCTTATACTCTTGGCCCACTGATGTGCCAAAAGTAGCACACATTTGTTTAGGTCTAACATACATGTTTGTAACCTTTTATACAAGGGCTTAAATGGCTCCAGGATAAAACATAACAATCTTCACACACTTTCCTCTTATGGTGGTGGGAAGGTGCACAGTTGTAAGATTGATGTTTGAATATTATCTATAATGAACTGTTGTGAACAACTTATAAACATAAAATAATTTTTTAAAAAAACTTGGTTTTTAACTTATTGATGCTAATATTGAAGCTTTGTTATCTAATCAATTTCAAGTCTATAATTGTATCAACAGTTGTTGCTACTTTCTACATTTAAAAATAAATAAATTTAAATTTAAAAATGCAGGTGCGTAGGAATCAACTTCTTGAGGTATATATCATCATATTCTTTTTCATTCTTTACATTAGTCATTCAAATCTCTATGTGATTTATAGATAGAAAATCTATCTCTTGAAGTTACCCACTGCCCTTTACCAGATCTTGGGGATTTTAGGCTGTTTTCAGAAATTAGAGCTGTATTTAAGTCTCCATTTTGGTAATAAACAACTTGGGAAACAAGTCATCCAGAGTCGTGATTCATACTTATGACCACAAGATAGCAGTGTTGACTTGTCAACAGTGAAGCACTTACTACTAGTTACAATGCCATGTTGTTATACCTGGCTGCAAAACCCTGATGTTCCACACTGAATCTCTCATCCTTCACACTCTCCTGCAAACAAGAGAGTGAGATGAGTGACTTTTGATAAACCTCTACATTTTCTTAATTCGTATTCTTAGTCCATTGCTGGTACAAGTTAAACCATATTTTTATGTTTGTAAAGTGATTTCTCAGATTTTTTTCAATTAAACTGAGCAAATATATGTACCCCACTAGACTTATATTCATATTATTCTTAAGTTTTATTTAGATATAACTTTCATACAGCACTGTATAAGTTCAAGCTGTACAGTATAATACACACACACATACACACACACAAACACACATATGTATTACCACAATAAGTATAGGAAATATCCAAGCAACAGAGATTTTCTTAATGCCTTTACCTTGTAATAAGGATTTACAAGATATTAGCAACTTTCAAGTACACCTTATAGCAAGCAAATTATAGTTATCATTTTGCTCACTATATCCCCAGTATCTTATAACTGAAAGTTTGTGCCTTTGATATCCTTCCAGTTTAAAATTTGCAACATTAAGTCAACAAAATAAAAAATAAACAAATGGGACTTCATAAAATTAAAGAGCTTCTGCATAGCAAAAGAAATGGGCTAAAACTAAAGACAGCTTACTAAATGGGAAAATCCATTTGCTTTCAACATATCAGATAAAGGTTTGATATTCAGGATATATAAAGTACTCACAAAGATCAATAATAAAAATACAAAGATCCTATCAATAAATGGGGAGCGAAAATAACTAGACACTTCTCAGAGGAAGACAGAAGAATGGCCAGCAGGAAAAGAATCACTTATCAGAGAAATCCAAATTGAGACAACAACAAGATACAATCTCACACAAGTGAGAATGGCACATATCAAAAATAGTAGGAACAATCTGTGTTGGTGGGGATGTAGTGAAAAGGAACTCTCATCCACTGCTGGTAGGAATGTTGTCTGGTACAATCCCTGTGGAAACAGCAAGGAGAGTTCTCAGTAAACTTAGAATTGAACTGCTATATGATCCCAATATTCCACTTTTGATCATCTATCCCCAAGGACATAAAAACACTCTCTCATTGCATATGTTGCCCAAGCCCAAGTGCTGATAATGCCCACATGGCCAAGTACATATAGTGCATATGTTACCTGCATTTCTCTTCTTGAGATGTGGACTTTCCTATGTAATGCTGTAGCGTGTGTAGGTTCTTCTGCCTTTGGATAAGCTTACATCTCTCTCGAGCATGTTTCTCTCTCTCTCTCTCTCTCTCAACTTAGATACCCAACAAGAGATAAGTGGATTATAAAGATGTTTTATATATACACAATGGAATACTATGCAACTTCAAGAAGCGAGGAAATCATGAACTTTGCTGCAACTTGTTTGGAACTGGAAGATACCATGTTGAGTGAAGTAAGCCAGAAGAATAAAGACAAACACAGGATAATCTCACTTATCTGTGTTAAATAAAATACTGAATGAAGAAACGTATTTTAGTACAGGGGAGATGACTACATCACTCTTGTCCCAGTATTTAGAAAGGACAGAGAAGGGAAGAAATCAAAGACAGAAGAGAATGAGAAATAATGGGTGAACAGGCATCAGGGCTTCAGCTATATTCTTGATGTGGGAGAGTGGTGTAGCCATCTATCCAAAATACAGACTCAACAAGACTGAAAACATATATCCATGCTGCAACCACTGAAACTTTGTAATGTGCCTATGGGGGGAAGGGGAGCAAGGCAGGGTTGGGGAGGGGATAAGGGAACACTGCTGGAGGGAAGTTGACATTGGTGGTGGGATTGATGTTGAAATATTTTATACCTAAAACTCATTTATCATGAGCTTTTCAATTAAATTTTAAATATTGTTCTGAAAAATTAAAATGTATGTTACTGGTTTGCTCTTCATCCATATTCTCCCTTGAGCTGCTGTCTCACTTATTTGTTTCTATGTCCCTTTGCTTGTTCTTTCCATTGGAGAAGACCTTGTTATCTCTTGAACATGTACTTCCTCTCTCTCCCCTTGCTTCTTTCTATATAGGTTTAAATAAAAATTATCTTGCTTCACCAAAAAAGTAGATATTTTTTAAAATAATAAAATTTAATGTTACTTCATTTCTTCCACTCACAAGCAATCAAAAGATGTCTATTAAAGATATTTTAGTGATATGCAAACTTTATGGCAGGTTATGTCTACCTTTCAAATTCTAAGTTAACCTGCTCTTTCAACACTTTTTCTTTTCTTTTTAATTTTTATTAGTGAAACACTATGAGGTATAGTTGTAGACTTACAAATTTTTGTGCTTGGGTTTCAGTTATACAATGATCGAGTACCCATCCATCCACCAGTGCCCATTCTCCACCACCAATGATCCCAGTATCCCTCACACACCCCCAACCCCACCCCATCCTACCCTGCCTCTGTGGAAGGGTATTCCCTTTTGTTCTCTCTCTCCTCATTGCCTTTTCTTACAGGTGACACAGAAGCCTATCTTAGGAGTACTGTACTCAATTTTTTAGTTCTTTGCACTGAGATTGGAAATTCTGTGAGAAATTGTGGTTTTCTTAAATTCTTTAAAAACTTCACTCCCACTTCTGGATGGAATGGTGAGCGCACTCCTTAGAACCAGAGTGGAAAGCCAACATTTTTTTTTGGTGTTTTTTTTTTGCTTTTTTTTTTTGTGCTTCTACTGATATGATATTGGACATTTCCTGTCTACAATATTTTTAAGCTACATCTCTTCAAGATCATAAGTAAAGGAATGTTTCTTGGGATCCTTGATGTGCCACAATTGTACTAGCTAATTTAAGGTCTGACACTGGTGTGTTGTCCCTCCATCCTTTAAAATCTTATAACAAGTTAGTAATTTTATTACTCATGACTCCCAGTTTAAGTAAACCTTCTCAAAATTGTGTTGGCCATTTTTATTGATCTAGGAGAAAACTGCATCATAAATTAAGGTTTATTTCTTGACCAATTTGGGAAGAATCCTCTTTGAATCTCTTAAGAGTTTTCACCTGAGTGAAAGAATAATGGGTGGAAGGGGCAAAGGGGGAGAGAAAGCCTTTCTAGAGAGACCGACAGAGTTGACCAATATGTGAATAGACTACTTGACAATTGGTATCATATTTTAATGGATTATATTATTCTTTTGTTTATTTGATTTGTGACCACACCCAATAGTGCTCAGGGCTTATTCCTGGTTTTGCTCAGGGATCACACCTGATGAGACTTAGGATGCAGCACCAAGTACCAAACTCAAGTGCATTAAAGGCAATCTCCTTACCCCTACCACTATATTCCAGGTCCTCCATTAGATTATTTCCCAAAAAATAATCATTTTATAATTATCTACATAAGATTGAAAATTACATATTTTCATGCACAGACACTGAGACACTGCAAATACTCAAAAACTTTGAATGACTGATTTTATCATTTTTGTTGTCTGGTATGAAAGAATTTTGAGATTAGTATCATTTTTAGGCCACCAGTGTTGAAGTCTCATGTGTCCTGTGAGAAACAATTGAAAATAGTTATAGACAGGAGATGGAGATAAATCCCAGGATATTTTCTTTCTAAAATATAACAAATTCTGCTTCACACTTACAATTTTGTTTGAGAAAGGAGAATGAAGCCTTAGGGAACTAAGAGTCTCTTTTTGTAACTTAATTGATGCTATTTTTCTTCCCTTTTGTGACTAAATATGACCTTGGAGCAATCTGTCTCGATTCCACACCACATTAGGTTGCAGTTACTTTCTCTAATCAGCACAATGAGCTGTAGATCTCTATTCCTGCTGCCAGCTTAATGACAAATTCTTTCATAGCCATGAAAGCCACCTCTATAGTATATTATGTCAAGTGTCTACTTCCTTGCACTGGAGGACTTGATTCTGTCTCTAGTTCCCTGGGAGCCATTGTTCACTGCAGGATGTTGTTCTAACTACTCACATGTTGTTGAAGCATTCAGACAGAATCGATTGGAGCTGTGCCTGTCATTAATTCTTGTCCCTCAGTCCCAAACTCACCCTGCTTTGTAAAGCTGGAACTTGGACTCAGGAACTTCTATTTATCAGTTTAATTCTTTTTATTTTTAAGCTACAGAGAGCAACAGAAAAAGTCTAAAAATACAGCAGAGTAGAGGACAGTTGTTCCTTCCATGTGTATACTGGCCTTGTTAATATTCCTTAGCCATGATCTTGGCAATAGCATTTGTTCTAGTTTGCTGGACTAATGGGTTAGAAATGTGGTTTGGGGTCTATTTAGGTTTGGATTTGGGTGTGAATTTGGGTGGGTATGGGTTTCAGGACATTCTGAACCAATTCAGCTCATGAATGTCCCCCCACTGTAAGAGACAACTCCTACCCCTGTGCAATTTGCACTAGGTAGAGGCAACATTCTCCCTTATAAGACTCAGTTCCTTATAAGACACAGGTCTAACCCCAACTATCTAGTTCCTAATGATCAAATCTCATCTTAGGTGTAAGGTTCTGTCCATAGGTCTTTTTTTCCTGTATTAGTTATATTTCTTGTTTTATACTTTTCAAGTTTTCATTGCCCACTTAAACAATTGCTTATATTAAAATAGTCAAACATGACTATTGGACTTACCTCCTGAATGGACTCCAGACTCTTGAAACTGACTCTGTGCTGGGTCTTCCCATCCTCAGACAGAGCTCACAGGCAGGAAAAATGTTTGAAACTTACTTGAAGTTTAAATCTTCGTCTAGTTTCTTTTCACACCCATCCTCATAAACATAAATTTATATTATTTTCAACATTCTTTTATATTTTATTGAACTTTTCAATAATTTGATAATAAGACTTCATCTTTCTTCATATTGTTCTGTACTCAGCTCTACTATTAAACATCTTCATGAATTTACATGGGTAACTTATACCAAGTAAATATCAGTTGTTCAATAAATATTAATTTATTATCAATGTGTTACCAGAGTCAGATTAATTATAGGGATAAAAGCTTTAATGAAGCAAATCAGGCTTATGCCATAATCAAAATTCCATTACAGTGATTACATTAAAGTATATTATCAGTAACTTCCAGTTGTTCATAAAATAAAACAAACTATTTTTATATTTTTATAATTAGGGAATATATTTTATTTTTATTGAAATATTTTCATATTACAAGAGTTTAATTGTTCATACCATTTAGGAGTACAGTATAATTTTTATCTTTTAGTCGTACAACTCTATGCTGATGGCTTAAGTACTAATATTCTTTTTTATTTCCTTAAGAAAGACACATTTATTACTCTCACCCTCTATCACCTCAGTTCTGTTGCCAGAGACTAAGTGTTCATTTTCATTGAATGTTGTCTATTCCCTTGCTTTTTTTTACATTAGCAATATCATTTGGTATTTGTCTTTCTCCTTCTGACTTATTTGCTTTTTCAAAGTAAAATGAATTAGAACCCTCTGGTTTCACCCATGTTCTAGAAAAAAGGCAAAATTTCATTTTTATGACAGTTGAGTAATATTACATTGTGTATATATCACCACTTCTTCATCCAATTATCTATTTCTTGGTATTTGTATTTTCTTTTTTCAAATTTAAGATGATGAAAATAGCATTGCTATGAACATAGGTGTGCATATATTATTCTCTTGAAGTGGTGTTTTTGTATTTTGGGAATAGATTAAAGTGGAATTGCTGTGATACTTATATTTTTAATTTTGGGGAAAACTTTTCTGTCTTCTATAAGGATTGAACAATTAATACCACCTTATATAGAAGTGCATTAATACTACCATTAAAATTGAATTTTTTTCCCTACATCCCAGCCAGCACTTGTTGTTTTCCATCTTTTCAATATAGAGGCCATTGTCATGGGTGTATGGTGACCATTTATACTTTTTTTGGAGAGGTGTCTGTTTGCTTTTTCATTTTTTTCTAATGGGGTTGTCTGTTAGTTGTGGGATTTGGGCAGTTTGTATTTATGGCACTTTGTCAAATGCATATTAGGTACATATTTCAGCCCCATGCAATGCAACAGCATTTTTGTCAAATATTATAATATATTAAATTAATATCTATATTAATACTTTATTATTAATTCATTTTTACATAGTTGTTCATGATGATTTGTTGCAGACATTCAGTATATCAACACCAATCTATCCACCATTGCATCTTCCCACCACCATTATCTGCAATTTTCCCAATCACCCCTTATACCTGCCCCCATAGCAGACCCTCGATAATTTTATATTGCTTGGCAGAATCTCCTGTCCCCACTCCGGGCTGTCTTCACCTTGGATGGTGGGGGGCAAGTTGAGCTTCCCTCCTCGCCCCAAGCAGTGCCCTAGCAGTCGAAAACCTCCAGAACCGAGCTACAGCCATGCTCAAGGCCATTCTCCTCACACTTGGAAGAGCCTCATCCATGAAGGAACTGGCAGAGGAACCCAGGTATGTGGGACCCGTGGCTGAGATCTTTAAGCCTGATCAGATCGGCACTGGGCCTCCTGCACCCAGGTCCCCCATTTTCCACAGTCACAAACTGCCCCCTACACCATGTAATCTCATCATAACAAAGATCCAGAGACTATAAAATAAAGCTCCTGGAAGAAAGCAATGCAGTTTTTCCTGGAGCGTGTGGCTGACCAGTCGACCAAAATCTTGCATTCAGTAGACTGGCAACACCTGTAAAAGGAATTAGAGGCCACCCCAAAAGCCTCCGTCCCTCGCAGAGAGCCTGGCAGGCTACCAAGAGTATCCCACCCTCCTGGCAGAGCCTGGCAAGCTACTCGTGGAGTATTCAACATGCCAAAAACAGTAACAATAACGGACCTCACTCCCCTGACCCTGAAAGAGCACCCAATATGCCATTGGGCTACCCTGGCACACAACAGGGACAAATGGAGTCGTTACTGGTGCCCACTCAAGCAAATCGATGATCAACGGGATGACAAGTGACAAGTGACATTAATTTCTTCACAGTGAATAAATTCAATTTTATGTACTGCCATTTATTTATTTTTGCTTTTGTTTCTCTTACAAATATGATTGAATCACTAAAGTCACTACTAATGCTCTGGAGAGACAGTTCAATATAAAAGAGAAGACTAGAAGGAGAAGACCCAGATTCCTTCCTTGACATCTTGAGTGCTCAAGCAGCACCAGGAGAGACCCCTGGGATCAGAACCTGAAATAAGTCCTGAGCACTACCAGGTGTGAACAAAAAGCAAAAAATATATATATATATGAAAAAGTACTATTGAAGTCAATATCATGGAGCTTTCTCCTGTTGTCTTAAATTTCTTTTATGGACTTAAGTGTAACATCTAAATTTTTAATCATTTTTAAAATTTGTATTAAGGTTTAGGAAGTTTATTGTACTGGTACACAAAATAACTACATCCTCACCATCACCAAAGTGGTGCCAAAAAGGGCAAAAGAATTACTCCATCACTAGTCCTAAATCACTTCTAGTCTTGTCTTCTGTACCTCTCCATCTCCCCTTGATTTTTTATTTATTTGTTTGTTTGGTGGGCTACACATGGTGACCCTCAAAGGCTTTTTCCAAATCAGGGCTCAGGGGTTACTCCCACTGGCCCTCAAGGGACCATGAAATGCTGGGGATCAAACTTGGGTCTCCAAGATGGAAAACATGTGCATTATCTCTTTTGTGTATAATGTGAGCCATTTCATTATTCTGTATGTGGCTGAGCAGTTTTCTTACACAATTTAAGTTCTCTGTTTCATGCTCTTGTCCTCTTTTTCATAAATTAACTGTCCCTGTATCTGAAAGTTTATCTTTGGACTCTCAGTTCTAGTTTGTTGTTCTAAAATCTGCTTTAATTTTAGCAACATACTATTTTGATAACTATAGTTTTGTAGATAAGCTAATGTTTGGGAAAGAAAACCAAAATTCAGTAAAAAAGGAGATAAGTTGTTAAAATTAGAGCCAAAATAATTAAAATAGAAACTAAACAGATACTACAAAGGATCAGCAAAAGCACATTCAAGAGTCTTTTTAAAAAGACTGAGTGCATATTTTACCTGCCAGAGGTGGCGGTTCAATCCCAGAACCACCACATGATCCCTAGAGAACAGCTCCACATGACCTTCCCTCCTCCCCGAAGCACAGTGCCAGGAGTAGTCCTTGAGCACTGCCATATGCAGTTCTGAGAAGAGAGTTTAGAGGGGTTGGTTTGAAAGACACACAGGGCAGTGCTCAGGGCTTTCTCCTGCCTCTGAGTTTAGTGATCACTCCTGGTGGGTTTGGGACCATATACGGTAATAGGGATCAAACAGACTTCGTAGAGAGACCATATGGGGTGACAGCATCAAACTCAGGTTGGATGCATGTAAAGCTAGCCCCTACCTTATGTACTCTCTCTCCAGTCCCCTACCACATGTCATTTAAAAGCTAAAACAAGCAAACAAAATATCAAACAAAAGACCAACAAAATCTGATTGTTAGAAAATATGAATAAAATTGATAAGCCCTTAGCTAGACTCACTAAGAGGGTAAAAGAAAAACATTTAATTAAAACATTAGAAATTTAAAAAGATAAAATTACCACAGCTACCACAGAAACCCAAAATCCATTAAGAAACATCTTGAACATTTACATATAATTAAATTTGACAACCTGGGATAAATGGACATATTTTTGGAGTCAAACAACTTTCCAAGACTAAGTCAGGAAGAAATGGTTTCATGGATGATAGCATATAACAAGGAAAAATCGGAATAGTAATCAAAATTCTGCCTAAGATAAATACCTAGGACTAGATGAATTTACTAAAGAATCTTACCAGGGGCTGGAGCGATAGCAAAGCAGATATGATGTTTGCCTTGCACGTGGCCAACCCAGGTTCGATTCCCAGCATCCCATATGGTCCCCCAAGCACCACCAGGAGTAATTCCTGAGTGCATGAGCCAGGAGTAACTCCTGTGCATCTCTGGGTGTGACCCAAAAAGAAAAAAAAACTTACAAACTGTAAAAGAACATGTAGTACTTATCTTTCACAAGTTTTTCCATAAAATAAAACATACAGAATTCTCCCAAACATTTTATGAGACTGACATTACCTGATCCAAGAACAACAATGAAAACACACACACACACACACACACACACACACACACACACAATTTACAGACCAGTGTCTCTGAGGAACAAGCATGTCAAAATACTAAATAAAATCTGCATGAATAGAACCCAGAAACACATCTAGAATCATACATTAAACATACATTATGGTGGGATTTCTTACAAGCAAGGGTATAAGGATTGTTCAATATAGGTAAATCAATAATTCAATGAAGAGGAAGACAAATCACTTGATAATATGAAGATATTTCAAACTAATTTGGCAAGAATCAACACTCCATTCAAGATAAAAATAAATTGTAAGTAGAAGGAATCTACTTTAATATTATAAAGTCTTCTGTTAGAAAATCCTTATTTTGAACACCTAGACCTAGAGTTTTACAATCAAGGCACAGTAGCTATGACCTCACAAACTCTAAGTAAACTCATGTCGACTATCCAAATCAATTAATTCTCACACATGAACAGGTAAATAAGTGTATTAATCACCATGTGCTTGAGGAAAAGTTGGCATTGTGAAAAGGAAGTACTGTGCAATAAAAAAATCTAATCAATTAAAGAATGAATAAAATTTTTTAGAAGTAATGTAATTTAATCTTTAATATCTTTGGGGAGGCATATCTTACCATGCTCAGAGCTTACTCCTGGTTCTATGCTCAGGGATCATTTCTGGAGCCCTGAGGAACCATAGGAGGCATCAGAAATAGGTCCTGGGTCAGTCATAGGCAAGACACGTATCTTACCTGCTGTACTATCTCTTCGGCCCCAATTTCTAATGTCTTTTTAATGTATCTTAGAAATGGTAATAAAATAACTTGAAATCATCAGAAAGAGAAGAAAATTACAAATATAGTGCTAACTTCTTTTGAGTGACCCTACTATTTAAATATTTTCATAATTATGTAAACACAGCGTGGATTTTTTTAAACAAATGAATACAAATAAAAATGAGTAATATACTATAGGCATTGCAGAAAACAAAATATAAGAATGTGATGTAAACAATTTTCTGATAGTGAATTTGAATATGATTAAAATCAAGACTTTTTTTTTTGCTGGAAAGGCAAGAGTAGACAATTTATTTTCTATTGCTGGTTAAGTAATAACATATGATGTCGTGTGGTTGCAGTAGTGGCTGCACGATTTTGAAATTCCGAAATTTTAACACTTAAAACTGGAGGGATTTCTGCCAAAACCTGCTGGGTTCCGAGATTTGTTCCTGAGTCTCTGGGATCATGGCCGTTAAGAGCTAAATCAAGACATTTTAAACTAAAAACTATATACCTTTTTAAAAAGAAGATCTAGATACCATGCTTCATAATGACAGATTCAAGACAAAAACCATATTCTATTCAGCTGATATGTTTGTGTGCTACCGTAAATTATTTTCCACAATGTAGTGTTTTTGACCTCATACAAGTGTATTTCTGTCTCAGGTTTAAATCAAATTTAAAACAGGTAGACCAAAAATAACTTAAACATAGGTTCTACTATTGTCAATACATTTCCATATTGTGAAAGAATAAGATGCTTCATTTCCCACTTTCATTTCCACAATCCAAGCAGCAACAGGTTCTATAAATGAAAGGAGGCAGCACTACTTCATTTTATAACCATCCCAATCCAAAATCATGTGGGTGGGTCAAAAAAAGATATTTTTTCCAAATGATGTGTCATAGCAGTGCCTATGTTTCCAAAGGACAAATTATGAGTTTTATTTTTCATTCAGTAGGAATAATTCTTACTTGTTGCTACTGATCCATCCACTTATATAACCAAAGTTATAATATTCATTTCTGTAAAAGACACTTATTTGTTAGAAATAAAATTTACAAAGTAAAATGAGACTAAAAGCACTAAGTATCCACCTCACTTCTTCTACCACTATGAAACCCAAGGTAAGATCCGCTCATCCACTGAGCAACCTATATCAAGGAAGTAGGACATGACTTCCGGGTTTTAACTTCCAGGTTGGAGGTTGCTTTTTAGAAACACAATAGTTAATCCAGAACAAAAAGCAATGCTTACAAACAAGATACAATATACCAATAGTGAATATCATTTTGTAAGTCTACATAATTCTTATATGCACAAAAGGGAGTTCTAATTAGTATCATTCTATACCCACATTTCTAAAATGAGTACAGTTTTCAATCCAAGTGCTTTATCTCTACTTTTATTGATAAATCTATGCTTATCACATTAGACTCTAACACATTTTAAGTTACCAGATACTGATAATTACATGGTAGTTTTTGTTTTGTCACTTTAATACTTACAATGCACATTTATTTTCAATACTTGATTTATTTCCTCTGGTTCATAAGTTAAAAATGGATAAATAAAAAATTACAGACCTTTTATAAAATAAATCCACTATGTTTTTGTTCCTTAAAAATATAAATTATTGGTTTTTATTCCAAGACTTATTAGTTTGTCCTCCCCTTTTGTCGATCTTAAGTACATAGAGTAATTATCATATGTCAACAAAAGGTTTTTTCTAAGATTATAACCTTCTCAACTGTTTTAAGATGATCCTATCCAATATGGGATCCCAGTGACATAGAGTTCACAGCACTATGCTGAAGGATTCGATGACATTCTAAAAACAACAACAAGGAGAAGTGTGGGGCTTACCATTCCTATTTCACCCATTCCCATTTCAGGTGATATCCCACAGTCAATGGGCAAAAGCAGAAAACATGGCATATCCAGATCATGTATATATCCTATGTCCAAATGTCTCCAAAACAGAGTAGAGAGAAAACATTAAATCAGAAACAAAATTCAGGATGAAGAAAACTCTCACAAATGCAGCAATCAAAAACATCTCAATCAGCTATGGATCCCAGTGTTCAGGATGTTCTTATACACAAGACTCATAGAACTGTAAGTGATATTCACCATGAAAAGTCTATATTCATACAGCCTAGATCAGTGATCTTCAACTGGAAGTTATAGTACCAACACCTGTTTGCAGGTATAGAAATATTGAAACTGCTGGTCTACAACAGCAATTATAATAGCCAGTTTGTGGACTAGTATACGGACAGGTGTCTGTCCCCCAATGTAAATGATTGATGAATAGTAGCCTTATCATCCATGGGCTCCTAAACTCCATGGACATTGAAAGTGTCTTTGACAGGAACCTCTAAAGAAAATAACTTCATTGTACTTATATCTATCCTTTTATGTAAAATACCCTGAGTACTCGTTGGCGAATCTGCCGAGTCTTCACACCATAGACAATAGGATTAAGAGCAGGTGGTACAAGAAGGTAGAGAGTGGCCAGAAGAACATGGGCATGATGGGGTACATTGCGTCCGAAGCGGTGAGTTAGGAAAGAGAACATTCCAGGAACATAGAAAATTAAAATGACACAAATATGAGAACCACAAGTGCTAAAGGCCTTAAGTCGAGCTTCACCCCCTGGTACTTTTAGCACTGCCTGGAGTATAAGGGCATAGGAAATGCTAATGGCCAGGACATCAAACCCAACCACAAGCAGTGCCACTGCCAACCCATAAGCTCTATTCACTGTTGTTTCTGAACAGGCAAGCTTTACCACAGCCATATGTTCACAATAGGCATGGTCTATGACTGTGCTTTTGCAAAATATAAGTCTCTGCAACAGGATAGGGAAGGGGATAAGCAGGATTAATCCACGCACCAAAACTGCAATCCCAATGCGCCCTATAAGACCAGGATGCAGTATAGTAGAATGATGTAGAGGATAACATATAGCTACATAGCGATCCAGAGCCATGGCCACAAGTATACCTGACTCCATGGAAGAGAATGCATGGATGAAAAACATTTGGATTAGGCAGACAATGTACCCAATCTCATGGTCATGAACCAGGATCACTGCCAGGGTCTTGGGTGCAGTAGAAGAAGCCAGCACCAGGTCAATGACAGCTAACATGGCCAGGAAAATGTACATAGGCTGGTGAAGGGTTGAGTCAGTCCAGATGATGAAAAGAATAGTGATGTTTCCCATTAGAGCAAGTAGGTAAAGGATACACAATGGCACTGCTATCCAGTGCTGGATGTCCTCTAAACCGGGGATTCCAACTAGGAAGAAAGAAGGCTGGAGTAACCTCCCGCTGTAATTACTAAGTACCATCATCATTGGATCAGAGAGGGAATGCAGAAAGGAAACCAAAATCATTTCTCCATCCTGATGAGTCATGAAATTGTCCAGGTCTAGCTACCATCTTCATCAGGGGAAGTTTAAACTGCAACATAGGGGTCTAAGGTTAGACACATAGAATAAAATTTTTTCTTATTAAAATAACTTCTTAGTGATTAGGTAGATTCATGTCTGATTAGGATGTGAATTAGTTTTATCTAGAGAAGAGTAAGCATATTCTGTCTTCATAATTATGACTAATCTCAGCCATATTTACTTTCAAATTGGAACTATCTACTTTAAAGAATTCTCCTCAACACCTCTACACATTATACAGTACTAAAATCAATGTTGTTATAGTTTCTTAAAGTAGGCCTTTTCAAAATAAATTGTTATTATTCAAGCTGTACAGATTATGCCAAACAAGTGTGAAGAACTAAGTTTGATCCCTGGCATTATTTGGACTCTATCTTGAGCATCACAGAGCCCTAATTGCAAAAGTCTCTGTTCCATGATCCCTGAAATTCGGGAGTAAACTCTGGATATAACACCCCAAGCATTGTTTCTGGTGATACCTAAGTAATTTTTGTTATGTAACCCTCATCATATTCCATAATATAGGTCTCTACACTGTTCTTCTGTTGTCTACCTCTAGTAATATAATCTTATTCATCCACTTTTTAACTCTATGTTGTTGATTCCAGAAGTTCATATCCTTTTGTCTTCCCTATGATGTGCATTATCTCATGTTAAGACAATTTAATTACATGGTTTCATATGTTTATATGCATTAATTTCCTTCAAATTTATATTTTTAAAACAAATATCACTTGAAACATAAATAAGTTTCAATTGTCTAAATATTTGTACAATACAATCTGCAAGTGTAAGACTGGATTTATTTATTCATCCTTCCAAAATATGCTCTAAGTCCTTTTTTTAAACATTATTATTTTTATCACTATCTACCATCCTAAATCAACATTTTTCTAGTACCACTACCCATAGACTTTATTTCTAATCCTCCTTATAATTTTTCTCAACCCATACTTCTCACCTTAGTAAATACTCTCGTTTTCTCGTTTAGATTGTTTTCTTATATAGCTCTATTACACTTTCCTAAAACAATAATCTGTCCTCCTATCAGAGTGTTTTTTCTAAAATACAATAATCATGTTTACTGAATACAAACTATGTTTAGGCACTTTTGGAACTTGTCTTGGTATTGATGTTCTAAGCAAATCATAATCCCTACTTTTCAAGAATTGACAAACTAATGGGTTTGAAATTACAAGTTAACCAATAGGCATCTATAAAGTAAAGTAATTAAATAATTTAATTCATTGAGTGATATTGTTAATAGTGTTCAATGATGTTTAAATTCATCTATACAACAAAATCAACACGTAAGAGTTAGATTCAAAATTTTCCGTGTTAATTTTTTTTCTGGCCATACCTGACAGTGCACAGGGCTTTGAGGCCAGGGATCACTCCTGGCAGCACTCAAGGAAGCATATGGGATGCTGGGGCTCAAGACCCCAGGTCAGCCATGGGCAAGGCAAGAACCTTACCCACTATATTATTACTCCAACTCCTTAATGGTTATTTTATATTTTATCCCATACCTGTGTTACTTACTAGTATTATCATTCATAATAAATCATCTCTGGGCTTTTTAATCTTTTGTCTCTGTGTGTTAGCTTGTCTCTAACTTTTTCTATGTCTCTCATCATAAAATGATGATTATTCAGTGATTCTGATAACTCATGATGACAATTAAATTGGCTTTCATTTTAACTTCTATATGATTCACTTTTTGACAATAAAAAACTTGAAACTTGACATGTCTGTATGTTTGTCTTAAATGATAGACAAAGTGCCAAATGATTGCATGTTTCTATGAGAAAAAGGGCTACATAGATAACGAATTGGTAATGACTCCAACCAGTAAATTATGCATCTTCTAATCACCCTAGCTATATTTTCCATAAATCAGTAATAACCAAAATGCTTTCGTCAAAACTCTAAATATGGCAGCTACAAAATCTGAAAAATGTCTGTTGAGTATACACGTCCCAACCTCTGCTTTCCTTCCAAATTTAAATCTCTGATAACTTCAAGTAACAGTGACATATTTTTATTAAGACTGTCATAAGAATTTTATTCAAAAGTAATGTTTTGGTGTTTAACATTTTGCAGAGAAGGTTAATTCTGTTTCTTACCTACTATTAAAACTTCTCTCCATTTCTCATTTTTCAGCTGAGGAGTCAAAAAACAGATGCACAATTGCTAGAAGCTAATCAGTAGAGCAGTGAAGAATGAAGACAAACTATATGGGGTTGGGGGGGTGGGGTGTGAAAGTAAAATGCAAAGAAATATGAGAACAACCTATATATTCTGGGGGGCGGGGGCAGGTACAGCCAGTGATGCTCAGGGTTACTTCTGGGTCTATATGGTGAACACACGGAATGCTGGGCATGGAGTCCAGGTAGCTGCCTGCAAGTCAAGCACCTTACCCACTGTACTATCTCTACAGCTCCAACCTAGCTATTCTTTCTGTTGTATGATTTGTGAATGTAGGTGTAGAAGATTAAGTTCCTAATTATCCACTAATTACTAAAGTACGGCAAAGGGGTTAAACGTTTCATAAAGGAAAAGCAGAAGAGACATTAGTCCTGAGAAACTAAAAATAAAGATAATTTAACTCTAACCAGAGGGATGGACCATAAGCAAATGAATTCTGTAAATTCCTTATTCATACAAATTTAGTCTTAGCTGACCTTTTTTGATTGTGTGGGAGTATTTTGTGTCACACACAACTATGATCAGGGGTTACTCCTGAATCTGCACTCAGGAGTCACTCCTGGCAGTGCTTAGGGGATTATATGGGATTCTAGGAATTGAAACCTGGGTCAGACCATGAAGGCAAACATCTTACCTGCTGTACAGCTCTCCAGTCCTCCTAGTTAACCTTTTTCTATAAAGCTATCTCCAAATTATTTATATGTCTCCTTTTGTTTGCTAACTAATCATTTTAGCACCCTGGTGATTGCCTTGCAATTTCAAACCCATCCATCTATCATTCTTTGAAAAGCGGGGACTCTGCCTTGGTTATGACTATAGTGGCATACAAGTTACAGACATGCTGGCATGTAATTAATACTCCAGAATTGCTGAATAAGTGTATACAACTAAAAAAATGTGAATAGATGAGTGTATTAAATGACCAGGGATTGCATAAACTTAAAAAGATATGCACTAAACTTAAAGGAAATCAAATAAGTATTACCAATTTTATGATGAAATAGACAATGGATTATTGACTGATTGATCCTCATTACTTCACATTGGAAATTATATTCTGAGTGCTTAGCAGAAGAAACTCCACTGGATCTTCTCATTAGAAGCTATAAGAAAACCATAGGTTTGTGTCAGAACTGAAAATAAACCTGGTCAGTTTAAAGAGATTTCTTTATAGGCTGTGTCCTATTATGTATTCTTAATCTCCTTCTAACAGTAACATGAATTTTATAAAAGTAGTGACAGGGAAATACCAAGAGAGAAACAGACATTATAGAAATAACATAAATAGCTGGTTCACAGCAATGACCTACTAGGAGAGGGAGAAACAGAAAACAGTCAGTGACAGAATTTGGGTGTCTAATATAAGACACATAAAGCAATCAGTAAAATATACCAAGTACAGACACACCATTTTAATAACCTCCGGGATATCTTTGAGGAAACATACTCTTGACTATAGGTTGAAGGAAACTCATCAACCCAGAAAGAACTTAAAGAGAAAATTCCCAAACTCAAGAAGGTTCAACTATGGTTCTGCCCATTTAGCTGAAGAAACACCCTGAGCCTCTAGTTGAGATTCTAAGATGACTTTCTCTTGCTTATGTGTGACAATAATGAAAATGTTTCATTCAGGAGAGCTCTACCGTCACTCAAATAGAAAAGATAAAACCAAATACATCCCTCAAGAAGTGCGCAAGTAAATTTTCAAAAAACATAAAGCTCTGCCAGTATGAACTATGGCAAGATTTTGGTAAAAGTGGTAAATAAACTGTGTCTACATAGATTCTATCACAATGTGGATACTTGTTTAGGTGCATGTTAAAGTTTTTTGTCAGAGCCTCATCTGGCCATCTATGAAATTTGAAAGGCACAATCCATATCCGTGAGAAATGGAATGCAGAGGTTAAATTTGAGGATTCTGACCAAGGAAGAACGGCTACTTTGAGAAACGTTAAAATAAACCCGAGACACAGAACAGCGGGGATAAGAAATAACATTTATCACAGTTACTATAGAAAAAGCAGAAGTCAGTGGTCAATAGTCTTCCTCAGAATTGTAAATTTCCTCAGAGTTAACATAAGTTTCCATACCTGACATTCCATGCATGCTTTTGTAGTTGGTTCTTTCATTTCACCTGTAAGGCAAATACATTTTAAACTTCCCTAAGGCAGGATTGGTGACTGAACAAGGCACTGAGCTGGTGTGATATTATTACCAATTGGTAAGTCCCATAGGAAACACAGATGCACCTGAACCAAAGTTAACCTCTATATTGGCTTGGGCATACCTAGCTAAATCTAGTACCCCAGGGAAAGCTGACAGAACAGAAGTAGAGCAGAAAGTGGTATCTGCACATATCTGCTTAGTGCTAATCTTTCCTCCTTAGTTTCCATATATCCTTATGACAGCAACAGGAAATCTTTAGTAAATATGGGCTAGAGCGATAGCACAGTGGTAGGTCGTTTGCCTTTCACCCAGCCAGCCTGGCTGAGCCCGGTTCGATTCCTCCGCCTCTCTCGGAGAGCCCAGCAAGCTACTGAGAGTATCTCGCTCGCATGCCAAAGCCTGGCAAGCTACCCGTGATGTATTCAATATGCCAAACACAGTAACAACAAGTCTCAAAAAAATGGAGATGTTACTGGGCCTGCTCAAGCAAAACTTGATGAACAACGGGAGGACAGTGTTTTGTTTAGTGAATGAAGAAAATTTACAAAACTCTCTAAACTCAAACTTCTCTTTCTCACAGGTCAGAATCAGACATAACTATTTAGGTAACTCTGGTTATATGTGTCCATTACTCCATCTTCTGTGTGACTCAGCTGCTCATAATCGATTCACTTTCCCTGTTCATCCAAGTTCACTTTCACTTCCAAGTGCAGCTTTCATCCAATTACTAGTCTATGTGAAAATGGAAAGACCTGGGGCCAGAGAGATAGTACAGGGTTGAAGATTCTTGCCACATGAAATCATGTGGCCAACCCTGATTTCATCTCCAGAATAAATACCTATCATCCCCTGGACACCACAAGGATCCCTGAGTATAAACAAGATAAGCTCTGATAACAACTGGGTGTAACCCCAAAACCAAATACAACAAAAAAGAAAAGCAATGAACTTACCTTTATGTCATAATTTGAACCAGTTTTTAAGTGCCCTTCACGAAACACCCCAGACAATTAAATGATAGTTTAACTTCTTGCATTTCTCCAAGTGCTATCCTTACTCCTTAACATTACTGTTATTGGTGATTTACCATGCACATAATTCCAGCACCAGTGTACCCACCTTCCTCCCCAAAGACTCTAGAAGTTGTCACATTTTTAACAAAAGATTAGGAATCTCATTATCAAATACTGTATTAATAAATTTTAGGGAATGAGACTAAGTATGGATGATGGTTATCTGTTGGAAATAAAGATGGTGGATTCTGGAAAGGTTTAGTAATATGTCATGGGAATGTTGAGGTAGAAATATTTGTTTTTATTTTGTTCATGGAACACATAGGAGTTCTAAGGGGATCATGCAATGTTGGGGGTGAAATAGGAATATTAGAGAAGAAAACTATTATAATATGAAAACCCAGAATGTCCAAAGGACTATTCACATGATACCAAAGACTCCCACCGGATTGTGAAACTAAAGTGATAGTGCATGTAAAAATTGTTTTCCTCAGGGATTCAAGGCCATGAAGTAAGCTTGAACAAATTTCGACTGTTATTAATGTTTTATACTAATACACATATTCATACTAAGCTTTCTTACAATCATCCAGCCATTAAAGAATCTTACTCTACATTCCTGGCATAATTCATCCCTCCCACAGATCTTTCTTCCATTCCATTCATAGAGAGATAAGACTAGAGAGGTTATATGTTTTTCCTCTCCCTCTTTTTTTGGGCCAGGGCACATCTGGTGGTAGACAGTGCTCACTTATTTCTGACTAGGCACTCAGGAATCATTCTTTTATGATTCAGGGCACATATGGAGTGTGGGGTATTGAACCCAGGCCCGCTGTGTGCAAGAAAATAACCTTACCCATATATCTTGAGCCCTCATCCCCATTTCTTTTAACACCATATTCTTAGAAAGAATATTGAAGATTATAAATATAAAGAATATGAAGATTATCACTTGATCACTTGACATCCCATTACTCATCAATTTGCTCGAGCAGGCGCCAGTAACGTCTCCATTCATCCCTGTTGCATGCTAGTGTAGCCCAATGGCATCTGCTCGTTCTAGGAACAAGAAGAGTCTCAAACTGATCGTTTAGGGTCTTGACGAAGAAGTCTGACCATCTCATAGGTGGGCAGCCACGCGATCTTTCGACGTCCTGTGGAATCCAGTCAATAATGGCTCTAGTCCAGCAGTCGTCTCCAAACCTCATTACGTGTCCAGCCCATCTGATTTTCAACACCTTGGCAAATGAGTCAGCGTCCCTGATTCTTGATCGTCGATCGAGGTCAGAACTCCAGATTCTTTCTTTCATTTGAGTGAAGCATGATACTCCAAGCATAGCTCTTTCGATTCCTCTTTGGGAGACCCGAATAGCATTTTTATCCTGTTTTCATAGGGCCCAGGTCTCTGAGGCATATGTTAATGCACAAAGAACAGTTGAATAGAAGAGATGTGCCCAGATCCAGAGGTTCTTCGTCCTCTTAGCTATTTCTTCAACACTCTTGAAGGTGTTCCAAGTGGCTCTCTTCCTCCTGCACAACTCAGGTGCCAGGACATTCATCATGTCGACTTCTTGACCTAGGTACACGTAACTGTTGCATTCAGAGATGTTCATTCCATTGAGAGCGAATGGAACGTCAGGAAATAACCAGTAGATACAATGGGTCTCATTCCCCTGACCCTGAAAGAGCCACCAGTAAATGAAGACTATAAATATAAAGAATATAAAGATTAAACTTAACAGAGGGCAATTGTAATCATGTAGAATGTCAGAGATCCAAAGTCACTTAGAAGAACTACTAGGCTCAAGGAACTATATATTTGTCAAGATCTTGGACCCTATATTTTGTTTATAATATTTATTTCAGAAAAAAATCAATAAATTTCAAGTCCTGTTAATAAAAATACTCAGGCAATTATAATTAAAATTTATTTTCTCTTCATATAAAAGAACAATGAGGGGCTGAAAAGATAGCACAGAGAATAGGAAATTTGCCTTGCATACCAAGACCTGGGTTCAAGCCTCGGTATTACATAAGGTCCCCACAGTCCACCAGGAGTGATTAATGAGTGCAGAGCCAAGTGTAACCTTTGAGCACTGCCAGGTGTAGCCCAAAATAAAATAAATAAATTCATTTCTCTTTTTTTCCTTAGTCATTTATAATCTTCTAACAATACAGAGACTCAGGTAATTGATTACCTAATGATCTGCTTCTCAGAAATAAAGGAGATACATCACTGACTCTATAGCCTGGCTTTTCTGCTGGTTTTGACCCATGGACCAACTCTGTATTATTACTCACCATCTGACAGGAAGCATCTCTACATATACTATCTACTTGCCAGTGTTTCCTTGCTCAATGTCATCCTCTGCCTCACAGTTATATACAAGATTAGATACCTCCAGTATTCATTCTTGGAAACTCAATCATCTTTCTTTAAATAGTCCCTTGTTTTGCTCCTTAAGTTTTGCTAACTCCAAAAGGCAGATACCCAATAATTTGACTATACAGTTATACTCTATCCACAGAATTCATTATTGTGTTCCCTCTCACACTAAATGACTGCCTTTTCTCCATCTCATTCTTTTGCAGTTGAAAGATTGTCTATCAACATCTGAGTCAGTGCGGTTTTAAATGTCTGATCTTCTTTTACTTCTGTAGATAGTCTCCTTGACTCAAAATGACCCCACTTCTGACATCCAAAGGTGCAAGAATTTACATTACAAAATAAACCCCAAAGTATATTTTATCATATCAAATATTGAGATAGGCAATATAATTGGAGGAAGTTTCTTATGTATACAAAAAAAATGGTGACTCTAGTTTTATAATCATAGGACTAACTGTAATTAATGTTTTGCAATGTATGTAGGTGGGCTGAAGCATTTAGATGTGTTCATTTGCAGTTACAGTAAGAACTCTGCAGACCAAGAGAAGATGGGTTAGGGCCAGAGAGATATTACAGCAGGTCAGGTAATCACGAGTCTTGCACAGGACTTTAATATTTGAGGTCCAGGATTCAGTCTCTGGCAGGACAAGATTCCCAAGTGCTGCCTGACATGATTCTTGTAACTCCCAAATACCATCTGCAGTTGCCTTGCCCCCATGCACCAAAAGTGGTCCTGCTAGGTATAGCAGGACTGCAATAGCAACTGTTGACAAAAAAATAATATTTTAATAACATTAAAGTAATTTAACCACCTTTCTGATTAGAACCATTAGCTTTAAATCATCTTTAAATTTTTATTATTATTGAGGCAAACTGGCTTACAATAATGATAATGTTTATCCTTTTGGTGTACAAATTTACTGTACTCAGTGATACCCAAAGTGACAAAAACCTCCATCACCATTGTCCCTAGATCCCACTCTCTCCATCTCCCTCCCCTCAAATTGGTAACCTCAGTTCTGTTAACAGAGTCCATGACCTTTTCCCCATTGGTTGCTCTCCATTATTTCTTTGTTTTTTTACATGCCACATATGTCTCCTTTTCTCTCTGACTCATATCACTTAATATGCCACTTATTCCACCAAAGATGTAAGATTTGATATTTTCTAAGAGTTGCAAATAATTCCAGAGTGTTTGTACATGTATATATGTGTGTATGTATACATATATAGTTATTTTTATTTAGGCATTGTGACTTAAAATATTGTTAAAGAAATTCATGATTACCATGTTCTAACTCTAGACTCACCACCAGTGTAAGCATCCTCTAACCAATTTCCCAAGATTTCCCCCACTTCTTAACAAACTCAATTTTTTTCTATTTAATTAATATTGTACTAAGACCTCAGGACCCCCAAACAATGTCCTTATGTTACTTCCAGTCTCTGTAATTTGACATGTGGATTGTTTCCAGATCTTGTTCATAATTATTGTATTTATGTTTTTAATTATGTATTATGTTTATTGTATTTATGTTTTATGAGTACAGTTTATTTGCTATTTTTTAAAAATAGTAACAAAGTTCTATTGTAAAATTACTTCCTTGTTATATTTTATCTTCAACTTAAGTCTTCGTATCATACCATAATTATCAGTAGACTAACTTGGGCTAAGGAGATAATGCTACAGGTAAGGTGCTTGCCTTGAACACAGCTGAATCATGTTTGATCCCTGACATTGGTCCCCTGAGCACCACCAGCAGTGATCCCTGAGCAGAGAGCCAGGAATAAGCCTGAGCACAGCAGCGTAAAAAAAATGAGTAAGTGGTCCTAAACAAAATTGATTAACAAAAATACCAGAAAAGAATATGGCAGTAGTAATTTCTAATTTAAAATACTATTACTTCTGGACAAGTTGTGGTCATTAGTATTACTAAATGTTATTAAAATAAATTGCAGTGATATATACAATAAGATATGGGAGAAGAAGTTGAAAAAGCAAAATAAAGTGGTTGTTCACAATATTATGAAGCACTAAATCTATAAGACTACCCCTAGGAAGACTATACAGTCAAGAATAATTTGAGAGAAAGAGACTTAAAAACTTTACTACAACAAGAGCCCATAGTCAATGGATAAGAATGAACCAGGGGATTTGGTGTTCAGCTTTGCATCTGGATTGGAGTTGAATGAATCTATTCCTAGATATTACTTGACCTGCATTTAAGAATACTTGGGCCCTATTCCCTATGCAAAACAAATAGACCCTGGAGGATTCTTGGAATAAAGCATAAGAGAGCATAAAGAGCAGCAGAGGTCTCATTTATACAAAATTCCAGACTCCAGGAGTACCAAGCAAGAAAGGAATCTTCTGAATGAAAACAGCTGAACAGAGAAATCTGGAACCAGGAGAGAGAAAGCAGCTAAAGAAGAGATTGACTGCCTGAGAATCTCTTCAAAGCCTTCCTGAAGTAGTAAGTAAATGACTCAAAATCTTGCATCATGAGAGAAAAACAGGATATTCTTTTCTCATGCTCTATAATATCTGTGTTTGATTCTGTGACTTATTTTAGGCCTCTATGTTGGTTTTCTGTGTTTTACTCATCATCATTAGAGTCTTACTTCTCTCGGGTCTTTAATTGATTTTAGGACTGGGGTCTCTGATTAGAAATAAGGAGATAAATGAGGCTAACCTCAAAGATTTCATGTTAGAGAAAATCGATGAACAATGGGAGGACAGTGACAGTGACAGATAATCTTTCTAAGAATTAAATTTAATAAAAAACTGAAATTTTAACGGGCTCAATCTTAATACAAACAAACACTGTCAAACACTGCCCTCCCCTTGTTCATCAATTTGCTTGAGCGGGCCCAGTAACGTCTCCATTGTGAGACTTGTTGTTACTGTGTTTGGCATATCGAATATGTCACGGGGAGCTTGCCACGCTCTTCCGTGCAGGCAAGATACTCTCAGTAGCTTGCCGGGCTCTCCAAGAGGGGTGGAAGAATCGAACCCGACTTGGCCGGGCTGGCTATGCGCAAGGCAAACGCCCTACCACTGTGCTATCGCTCCAGCCCAATCTTAATACAAATGAATAAAAAATAGAAACACAAGATATACAAAAATGTATTTATAGATACAAATAAATTCTAAGAATGAATGAAGTAACAAAGGAAACCTAAGAATGTACATTCAGTAAGACGTATATGTAAGACACTACAAGCCAAACACAAATATTGTTTAAAAAAAGATGTTTAGAGTTCTCACTCTAGGCAGATATTTCTTCTGAGGAAGTTATAAAACAACTCTGACATCTAACTTTCACAGTTGAAAGTTTGGTTGTTTGTAATATACAAAGTTTCTCCTTTGTCTCCAATTTCACCACATATTTTTAAAAATCTACTCGGAATTTCAAAGGGAAAATGGTAGTAAATCCTTGTTTATGTTTTACTGACACATCTTAGAACCTATTTTACCTCTCTAATATTTACATCTGAATTTTTGCCAAGGATGTGAAAATGGTTGAGAATAGTGTTTAAAACCTGTATTTCCTGTGAAAGTACAGACACATACATTAGCATCTCAGTAATAACATTTTTCTCTTTGCTTTGGCAGCATTGAATAATTACATTTTCTAGTATGAATAAACATGAATTTTTCTTGTGTATCCGTAGCTTTTAAATTGTTCTTTTATCTGAATTATGTATAAAGAACCATGATTATTGACAGAAGTTTACAAGGAAAAAAAGATCTGGTTTTGTGGCAGGTTTGGTTTCTTTTTCAAAACAACGTATTGAAAAAAAAACCCTAATGAGTTTCTGCCAATGAATCTTGATGTCCTTCCAAATTAAGACCTTGAGTGTAACTAACCACAGCCTACTCTTATTATCCCTTCATTCACAGGTAGATGCTGAGAAGACATCACAAAATATGGATACCACCCTGAGTATAACCAATAATTCAATGATACAAGTGTCTGAGTTCATACTATTGGGGTTCCCAGGCATTCATGAGTGGCAGCACTGGCTCTCCCTGCCACTGTCTCTGCTCTACCTCTTGGCCCTTGGTGCAAATCTCCTCATCTTGATCACCATCTACCGAGAATCTTCCCTGCATCAGCCTATGTATCAGTTTCTTGGTGTCTTGGCTATCGTGGACATTGGGTTAGCTACTACCATCATTCCCAAGATCCTTGCCATTTTCTGGTTTGATAACAAGGCCATCAGCCTCTCTGCGTGCTTTGCTCAGATCTATGCCATTCACACTTTCATGTGCATGGAGTCAGGTATCTTCCTCTGCATGGCTGTGGATAGATATGTAGCCATTTGCTATCCCCTTCGGTACCCAACCATAGTCACTGAAGCTTTTGTGATCAAGTTCACATTGTCTATGATACTCAGGAATGGCCTGTTGACAATTCCTGTGCCTGTCCTGGCTGCCCAGCGACACTACTGTTCCAAGAATGAGATTGACCATTGCCTGTGCTCTAACTTAGGAGTCACCAGTCTAGCCTGCGATGACATCACTACTAATAAGTTTTACCAGTTATTTCTAGCTTGGGTTATGGTTGGGAGTGACATGGGTCTGGTCTTTGCTTCTTATGCTTTGATTATTCGCTCAGTTCTGAGACTTAAGTCTGCTGAGGCAACTTCTAAAGCTCTGAGTACCTGCAGTTCTCATGTCATCCTCATACTATTTTTCTACACAGCTATCGTTGTAGTATCTGTCACCCATCTAGCAAGAAGAAGGTTTCCCTTAGTCCCAATTCTCCTCAATGTGCTACACAGTATCATCCCACCTGCCCTTAACCCCATGGTATATGCACTCAGGACACAGGAGCTTAGAGTAGGCTTTCAGAGGTTGCTTGGTCTTGGTGACACTGAATCTAGAAAGTGAGCAACTCTATAGAACATAATCTGAATACAATGAAGAGTACAGGGTAAAACCAAGTAGTACTGGATTAAAATTAAATATAAATGTGTAAGGCATCTTAATTTCCTTATCATATAAAGCATAGACTCAGTTGAATGTTTCTTAATTTCTAAATATTGCATGCATATTAAATCGTTTGACCACCACAAAATTCTTATGAAATATGTACTAAGTTATTTATACCTTTTTTGAATGAGGCAAGAAAACCAAAAAAGTTAAAAAAAAAAAGATCCAAGATCAAAAAAGAAGGAAGTTTCAGAGTGAACTTAGAACCCATGCAGTCAGTCCCCAGAATATGCCCTTAACCTTTTCTCTCTATTCAATCTCACTATAAATTTTTTTAAATAAACTACAATGACATTACAAAGCAACGATATTTAACCTAGTAAAATTGCACATCATATCTTTATTAATAAAATTCCACTTAAAAGTTTACAACAATTTTCCTGCGTGGTAGTTGAAGAGCAGATTTTAGTCTTCTAGAAATAATTAATCCACAGAACCCTCTTAAAATGTAAATCAATAACTTGACAGGAATTATTTTACATTTCACATTTTGTCATTTGTCTTTTCCACTCACATGAAATTGCATTTGAGCTCAAGTAACATATATCACCTTTTTTCTTAACAGTCAATATTATTTCCACTATTTATAAATTCTGATGAGATCCCATGGTTAATAGCAGCATATGTGACACCGAAGTTCTTTAATGTGAACCTTCCCAACAAGTGGGTAGAAACATGAACACACACACCAAAAAATTCACTGCAAAATAGTTTTTTTATGTTACTCTCTAAGTATAGATCATTAAGAGTGACATGCTGACTTGAGGACCCATGTAAATAAGGCTGTAAGATCACCACCACATAGAATTATGGGTAGATTTGGGTAAAAGTAAAGTCTCTATCATTAAGCCTTGAGGCCCAAATATGAGAAACTTTATTAATAAAAATCAAGAAAGGGGGCAGAGGGAAGTACAGAAACTAAAGTGACTATCTTACATGCAGCTGACTCTGGATTAATTCCTGGCACCACATGGTCACCAGAGCACTGTGACCTTGGAGGCCCCAAATACAGCAAGAATGGCACAAGTAATCCTTAGTATTTCAGGATCAAAGCAGCATTGTATCCTTTTATTTGCACTGAATCACCAAACTGAGAATCACCAGAAATATCAGTGTCTCCTGAGCACCCCTTGGGAGACCAAATGATAACCCACGAACACCAAAAAAAAAAAAAAGGCTGCTGTAATAGGAGCAGGGTACACCTCAAAGGACAGAGAAAATGCCTCATATCTATGAGATCTTGGGCTCAATCCCCAGTACTGCAGGTCCCCAAACACCACCAGCCATGACCTTGGTGGCTGCTGAATACCATACAGGTGTGCCCTGACGGCCTCCAAAGACAACCTGGAGCGGCCATGGCCCCAGAATATCCACAGGTGTGATGTCCACCACAGTAGAAGTAATTATAAGATAAGAGTTTTTTTACTACAATTCTAAGAATTGATTTGCCTTTTTGATGATGGAATACATAGTAACAAAGTATTTATTATATTTATATTGATGAAGCAGAACTGGACCACTAGCTTAAATCTGTTTTAACAGAGATTCAAACTACCAAAAATAGGGACATTGTATATGATAAATACAATGTATATGATAGATTGATAGTTGGGTCAAATTGCCTGTTTGTCTTTCCTTTTTGAATTATGTCCTTGAGATCCCTTGATATTTAATGAAGAAAATGAAAGTTCACAGAGTAGATACTGAAATTTCTTCTAATCCATTCATATAAGAGAATAGATTAGAAGGTATATATAAAACCATCAAGGAATTCATTCATTCATTCATTCATCATCCTGTTATTCGTCGATTGCCTCGAGTAGGTCCCAGTAACGTCTCCTTCATCCTAGCCCTGAGATTATATTCAAGGCTCTTTAGGAGAATGAGACCCATCATTGTTACTGGTATTTGGCATATTTGGTACGCCACGGGGAGTTTGCCAGACTCTGCCCTGTGGGCAGGCTACATTTAATAGCCTGCAAGTTTGTCCAAAGTAGGAATGAGATAATAAGATGTCATAAAAAGATGTCCTGATAAGATGTCGGTTCCGGGAGCTGGATTTTATAGTCTCTGAGTCTTGGCCGTTGATGGGATTACACGGCACCAGGGGAATAAAATACATAAATAATGAACAAAACCTAGATTTAGAGAGATTTTAATTGCTGCAAAATATGCTGCTAAGATCTAAGTAGAAAAGAAAACTTAACGATAGTTTCTGTCACTGCAAAATGTAAAGACAACTTGAGGCAAGTATTTTATAATTTCACTCACATGGAAGATAAAGAAACAAAAAACAAAAGCAATCCAAAAGCAAAATAGTAGTTATCAAAAAGTACAATGGGTGAGAGGTAGATAAAATAAGGCAAAATTGTACAGTAGTGGATTGAAACTAGACTTTTGGTATTTAATATGCTATATAAAGATGTTTATCCATAAAACTTCACATCTGAAACTAACAACATGTAATAAACCAATATACCTTGATAAAAGGTTCTGTTATCAGGGCTGTAGCAATAGTACAGTGGGGAGGGTTTGAATAGTACAGTGGAGAGGGTTGTGGCCACATATAAGGCCACATTTGCCTTATATGTGGCCAACCTATGGTACCCTGAGCACCATCAGGAGTGATTCTTGAGTACAGACCCAGGAGTAACCCCTAAGCATAGCCAGGTGTAACCCAAAAAGTTAAAAAAAATTTTTTTGCTCTCATTCTTATGTCAAGAAAAACTGGGTAAATTGAAATTTATCTAAAGTAACAGGGCTAATGGGCCTCCTGGAGACAGATGTAACTCTTACAATATAATTTCTTCAGTATAGTAGCCATTTCTTGCCAGAAATATTCTGGATTTGTTTCATATTATTAATTTTCCTCTCCCTCGCCTTAAGGATGAGACTTTCCTTGAACCTTTACTATGAGAATCTTTGGGCTTCTTGGAAATAAAGTGTGGAGTCTCCACAAGTATGTATTTCCTTATATTTCTTCTTATAATATTCCAAGCCTTGTCAAAATGACTTTTGGAGTATTTTGCCAGTTTATGACTTCAGAATCCTCTTCATTTGGTCATCTATACATATCTAATCAATATAGGGATGGAAATCTTTCCTGATATAAATTTTTGGATAAGTCCAGTAAGTCTTTGATTTTTCCATTTGTTCACTTTACCTGCTGTGAAATATGAGTTTCCTTAAATCTCTCACGAGTTTAGATGTTCTGGGAGAATAAAGATGAACAAAATTAATATTTCTGCATTTATACTGACATAAATAATCGATACAATATTTTCAAAAATGATGGAGGAGACTAAAAACATGCCATTTGAAAGACTTCTAAATAATTTTTGTAAATATGCCACCTTAAGTAGGTGAAGTATGGTTCTTCATTTCTTTTAATTTTTTTATTTTATAAGTTAGTTCACAATATTTAATTACATTTAATATTCAAACACCAATCCTACCATCATTATACCTTCCCACCACCAAATTCTAAATATTTCCATCTCAAGCCCCAAGCCCTACCCCAAAACACAACCGAAAGAATATATTTTGTATTGTCTGTTATGAAGAACTGCTGAACATGTTTAGAAAAAAGTGTTTATATAGGAAACAATGTGAAGATTGTTCTATTTTGGCAGGATCCATTAAGATATTCTATAGGATATCACTAATGTGTTGTTAAAATTTGAGTGATGTGGGCTTTGGTATATATATCTGAAAATACATATATTGAAAGCTTTACAAATGTCTTCATTAAGAAAAGGGGGAAGGCATCAAATCATGTATTTTTAAGGTCAAAATTTTATTTTTAAAAACTCTGTTTTTAATATGCTATTGAACAGTCAAATTGATGCCCCACAAATGGCAGATTCCCCTGCATATATCGGACCTTTATACTTCCAAGTAGTACATAGTGGAGAGTTCTGGGACACATGCTTCAGGACTGGATAGAAGAAGCGGCTGAGCTCTACATGCCCTTTCATTTATTTTTCATTCATGTGTTTGTTTTATATTTGGTAATCAAATCAATATATTCTCTATGTAGAGAACATGTATTTTAAAAAGAAACAAGGAGGAAAGGAAATGGCACGAAATAAACTGGTCAGAACATGGCATAAAACATCAAGAGGAAAAATGTTAATATAGTCAACAAATTATCCGGTAGTATTATGTTGAGTTATATATATAAGAGACACTAGATTATAGTTGCTAAATAAAACTGGATTCACTTATTCCAAGGACAAAGAGTCATTTAAATAAATATATGGAGACATAAATGATAAGGCAGTTTAGAATTGTTAAGGCAACCATATTATGCCTTTAAGGAATCAGAGGTTTTTTCTACTTTCTATTCAACCATTATAAAATATGGGTACCTACTCTGCATTCAATTCATATTCCTGAAAAAATTAAAATTAACAAAGCTCAAAATTCTTTAGAATCGCATATGATTGTTCACAAATGAGTTCAATTTCATATCTAGTTCTTACAAGGACAGCTCAAAGTTAAGTCTTTAAGCTTCCTAGCACTATTGAAAAAAGGATTGTTTAGGGAAGGTGGGTTAGGAGCAGGGTTGTGTTAAAAGATTATTTATGTTAAATGAATAATTATAAAAATAGATCATTCTCATTCTTTCCATCACTTGTATCACTTGTCATCCTGTTGATCATCAGTTTGCTCGAGTGGCAGCCAGTAACATCTCTACTCGTCCCTGTCACGTGATAGGGCTAGTGTAGCCTAATGGCATCTGCTGCTCCAGGAACTTAAGAGCCTCAAACCTTTGTTCACAGTTTTGACAAAGAAGTCTGACCATCTCATAGATGGGTGGCCACGTGTCCTTTCGACCTCCCATGGAATCCAGTCAGTAACACCTCTAGTCCAGCAGTCATCTCTAAATAGCATCACGTGTCCGACCCATCTAATTTTTGACACCTTGGCTAATGAGACAGCATCCCTGATTCTAAATCATTAACAGAGGTCAGAACTCCGGATTCCTTCTCTCACTTGAGTGATATTCCTTCGATTCCTCTTTGGGATACCCAAATAGCGTAATGCATTCTTTCCATGCAATATTTTTTAAAATGATAAAATATTAGACCATGAGGTAGTCTCAAAAATTCCTAAGAATTAAAAGCTCTAAAAATTTTTACAGGGGCTGGAGCGATAGCACAGCAGGTAGTGTGTTTGCTTGCACGCGGTCGAACCAGATTTTATTCCCAGCATCCCATATGGCCCCCTGAGTGCCCCCAGGGGAAATTCCTGAGTGCAGAGCCAGGAGTAACCCCTGTGCATTGCCAGGTGTGACCAAAAAAGCAAAAAAAAAAAAAAAATGAAGTTCAATTGAGAAATTATTTTTTTTTAAATTTTTTTACAATGGACTGAGATGGCATTTGCCTAGCATCCGACCAATATAGGCTCTTTACCCAGCATTAATATAGTCCCCCAAGCCCATCCAACAGTGATTAGAGTGGAGAAGAGCCAGTAGTAATCCCTGAGCACCATAGGTGTGTACCCCTTCCTACACACAAATCTCTGCAGCTTTCCCCTTTCCCACTCCAAAATCTATTAATCGCTAACAAAATATGCAAAAATTGTTATAATAAATAAGCTACACAACACAAATAAATAGCAACTGATTAAACAGAAAAATGATGGAAAGCTGCCAGAATGATAGTACATTGCATATTTGCCTTATATGTGGCAGATCCTGGTTCTATCCTATATAAGGCCTCCCTCGGCATCTCATAGGATCTCCTGAGTCAACCAGAAATGGTCACTGAGCTCAGAGCCAGGAGTGAGCTAGATGTGGCCCAAAACCCAAAAGAAAAAAAAACAGGAAAATGAGAAAACTTCAAAGTAAATGACAACTTTAATAAAATTATACAAATTAAGACATATAAGGTCATAGGAAGGTACTGCTACACAAATACTGCAGATTTGTAGAGAAATGTATGATACTAAGAAAAGCTAATGCTATGAGAAATAGGCAATGTCTGGTGATTAATGGATATTGTATTAGAAGTGGTCAGGCTAGTCTATCCTCTATACTTTCTTGGACCAATAATTACTCTAAAGGCAAGTAGTGATGTTAAGTATTTTAGGATATTGAAGAATCAGCAGACGAGTGACCCACTGTCCTATAGGCAACTCTATCAATAAATCATGGGAAATATCCTTAATCTTAAGTTAAGCTATAGACACACAACACATTCTCTACAATATATAGTGCAAACAAATATTGCAAACTGATATTATCTACTAGAAAGATAAACAATTAACCAATACCAAAATGTCTTAGTCTAAGCCATAAGTGTAGGTGGTTACTAGTTCTGGGTTAATAGTATACTGTCATTTAGGATCTCAGCATACATCTTTATAAATATTCCCTTTGTAAGTAAAACATAAAATTACTCCAAGTTATTCTTATTTGGGGCTAGAGCTATAGCACAGTGGTAGGGCGTTTGCCTTGCGCACAGCTGGCCCAGCTGAGCCGGGTTCGATTCCTCCACCCCTCTCAGAGAGCCCGGCAGCTACCGAGAGGATCTCGCCTGCACAGCAAAGCCTTGCAAGCTACCCGTGACATACTCAATATGTCAAACACAGTAACAAGTCTCACAATGGAGACGTCACTGGGCCTGCTCAAGCAAATTGATGAACAATGGGAGGACAGTGAAGTATTCATATTTTATTCCATATTTTATGTTGTTTATGTTTCTGTATTTCCAAGAATGATTTCTCTTCCAGTACAGAAATTCATAAGAATGTTTTGAAGACAAAGCCACAATTAATCTTTGAACCATGGAAGGTTGTACAAACGGGGTACATCGGAGTGAGGCGGGTCATCCTGATGCCTAACCAAGCAGAGCATCACAGCAGTTGCTTGTGCCCACAACCCAAAATCACCGCATCATGCCCCAGGCTGCACTCCACTGTCCCAGCACGGGCCTCATTTAGATACTAATCTGCTGAAAATTCAGTTATTCGGGCTTAGTGATTGAAATCTCCAGACTCTTTGAGAGTTTGGATGGGCTACCTCCCACACTTCCCTACACTCTTGAAAGCAGTGGAAGTCACTCCCATAAACCAAGTCCAGTGCTACCATGGAAGCTCTTCCACTGGCCTTGCTGCAGAGACCCATAAAAAAAATCTCTAAAGAGATTATAAACCACAATTAATCTCAGAACCACTCAAGGTTATACAAACGGTTTAATTTGGAGGGGAACGGTTCAGTCTGGTGACCGCCCAAGCAGATCCCCCTGGCAGCTGCTTGCTCCCACAATCCAAAATCTCCACAATAACCATGGCCAGAGTCCACTGTGTCTGGATGTTCCTCACCTAGATATTAATCTGCTGAAAATTCAGGTATGCAAGTTTTGTGACTGAAATCTCTAGGCTCCCTTGGAATCGGGATAGACTACCTCTTCCTGCCTCTCTGTGCCTCCAGAAGCTCTGGAAGTCACCCATTTACAAACCATGGCCCAGATCTGCCACCCATTTGCAAACCATCATGCACAAAAGGAAAAATAGAGAGACAGAGAGCAAGAAGAAATCTCACATAGATGGCGGGGGGTGCAAGAATGGTGCAAGGGAGAAGAGGAATTGGAAGGGAAACTGGGTATATTGGTAATGGGAAATGTATACTGGTGGAGGGATGGGGGTTGGAACATTGTATGACTGAAACCAAATCATGAATAGCTTTGTAAATAGCTTTCTGCTAGTTCACGTGAAGAAAGAAAGAGGAAGGAAGGAAGGAAGGAAGGAAGGAAGGAAGGAAGGAAGGAAGGAAGGAAGGAAGGAAGGAAGGAGAGAAGGAAGGAGAGAAGGAAGGAAGGAAGGAAGGGAAGAAGAAGGAAGTTTTTAAAATATCACCAAGGGATTGGCCACCCTCCAGAACTCATGGCTGCTTCTCCTGGAAGGGAGTATAAAATAACACTCCCCCCCCCCATAACCATGCCACCAGACCCTGCGCCAGACTGTTTTCACTCAGGGCATCCCAGAGTGGAGCCAGTGATAGCCCTCCCTCCCCCAAGGGACCCAGCCTCAGCAGCTGACCTCCACAATCCAACTGCTGTCATGCTCCAGGTCACTTTCCACATGCTCAGGCTGAGCTTCACATATGAGTGAACATATTCCTGGACCGCACAGCCACAAAAGCAGCCATGTCACACATCATAAGACACTTCATACCCATTTTTCATAATTAACACACCATATTTGATGGGGTTCAGACAGTAGGCAACAAATGATTCGCGGCATTTGCAGCCATGCGACCTCTTATAGTCTAGCCCACTGATGTACCTAAAGCAGCATACATGTGTTTGGTTTTAACATACCTGTTTGTATTCTCTGTCCATCTCAGAAGCCTGGCAAGCTACTGAGAGTATCCCACCTGCACGGCAAAGCCTGACAAGCTGCCCGTGGTGTATTCAATATGCCAAAAAGAGTAACAATACCGAACCTCATTCCCCTGACTCTGAAAGAGCCCTCCAATAGGACAGCGTTGGGAACGACAAGTAAGGAGAGGCTGCTAAAATCTCAGGGCTGGGATGAATGACACATTACTGGCACCCACTCAAGTAAATCGATGAACAATGGAATGAGAGTGATTCAGTGATAGAGTGATGCATATATACATATTTTCAGACATAAATCCCCTGGAACAATAGCACAGTGGTAGGGTGTTTGCCTTGCACCCAGCCGGCCAGGCCGACCCAGGTTCAATTCCTTCACTCCTCTCAGAGAGCCCGGCAAGTTACCGAGAGTATCTTGACCACATGGAAGAGCCAGCCTGGCAAGCTACTCATGATGTATTCGATATGCCAAACACAGTAACAACAAGTCTCACAATGGAGACCTTACTGGGCCCGCTCGAACAAATCGATGAACAATGGGAGGACAGTGCTACAGTGCTACAGACATAAATACCAAAGCTCATATCACCCAAACTTTAACATGTTAGTGATATCCTATAGAATGTCTTAATGGCTCCTGCCAAAATAGAACAATCTTCACACTGTTTTCAATATGAGCACTTTTTTGTAAGCATATTCAGCAGTTCTTCATAACAGACAATAAAAAATATATTCTTTCAGTTGTATATTGGGATAGGTATTGGGATTTGGGATGGAAACATCTCGAACTTGGTGCTGGGAAGGTGTAATGGTGGTGGGATTGGTGTTTGAATATTAAATGTAATCAAATATTGTGAAGTAATTTATAAAATAAAAAAATTAATAAAATAAAATATCAGCAATGGACCGAGGGTTCTGCTTATATTTTCCTCCATTCACCTTATGGATTCAGGTCTGATATTGAGGTCTTTAATACATTTTGTTTTGTTTTGTTTGTTTGTTTGTTGTTTCTAGTCTTTTTTATTAGTGAAACACCATGAGGTACAGATGTAGACTTACAAATTCTTGTGCTTGGGTTTCACTTATACAATGACTGAGTACCATTCCCTGCACCAGTGCCCATTCTTCACCACCAATGATCTCAGTATTACTCCCACCCCCCACGCCCCCATCCCACCCCACCTCTGTGGCAAGGCATTCCCTTCTGTTCTCTCTCTCCTTTTGGGTGTGTGGTCTGCAAAAGAGGCATTGAGAGTAATCATGTTCAGTCAATATTCTGCTCTCAGCATCTCCCATCCTGGGAGGATCCCCCCAACACTCTTTACTTGGTGATCTCTTCTCTATCTGAGCTGCCCTTCCCTAGCATATGAGGCTGGCCTCCAAGCCATAGAGTGAAGCTCCTGGTACTTATCTCGGCTATTCGTGGGTGTTAGTCTCCCATTTTGTTAATTTATATTCCCCAGATGAATGCAATCTTTCTGTGATTGTCCCTGTCTTTCTGACTCCTTTCATTTAGCATGATACTTTCCATGTAGTACCACTTGTATGTAAATTTCATGACTTCATCTTTTCTAGCAGCTGCATAGTACTCCATTGTGTACATGTACCAAAATTCCTTTAACCAGTTATCTGTTTTTGGGCACTCGGATTTTTTCCAGATTTTGGCTATTGTGAACAGTGCAGCAATAAACATACAGTGTGAATGTCATTTAGGCTGTACTTTTTTGATTCTCCAGGATATATTCCCAGGAGTGCTATTGCTGGGTCAAATGGGAGCTCAATTTCTGGAGAATCGTCCATACTGTTTTCCAAAAGGGCTGAACCAGTTGGCATTCCCACGCACAATGAAGGAGGGTCCCTTTCTCGCCACATCCATGCTAACACCGGTTGCTTTTGTTCTTTTGGATGTGGGCCAGTCTCTGTGGTATGAGATGATATCTCACTGTTGTTTTGATTGGCATCTCGCTGGTAATTAGTGATGTACAGCATTTTCTCATACATCTTTTAGTCATGCGGATTTCTTCGTTACAAAAGTTTCTATTCATTTCATCACCCCATTTTTTGATGAAGTTAGATGTTTTCTTCTTATGGATTTCAACCAGTGCTTTGTATATCCTTGATATCAGCCCTTATCGGACGGGTATTGGGTGAATATCCTTTCCCATTCTGTAGATTGTCTTTGTATTATGGTCACTGCATCTTTGGAGGTGCAGAAGCTTCTTAGTTTAAGATAGTCCCATTTGTTTATCTCTGTTTCTACTTGGTTGGTCAGTGGAGTGTCATCTTTGTAGATACCGTTAGCCTCAATATCGTGGAGGGTTTTGCCGACCTTGCCTTCAGTGTACCTTATGAATTTGAGCCTGATGTTGAGATCTTTAATCCATTTTGATCTGACTTTTGAGCATGATGTTAGGTCGAAGTCTAGCCCAATTTTGCACGTGGTTGTCCAGTTATGCCAGCACCATTTGTTGAAGAGGCTTTCCATGTTCCACTTCACATTTCCTACTCCCTTATCAAAGATTAAATGTTTATACCTTTGGGGTTGTGTGTACAGAAATTTCACCCTGTTCCATTGGTCTGCAGCCCTGCCTTTGTTCCAGTTCCATGCTGTTTTAGTTATTACCACTTTGTAGTAGAGTTTGTGGTTGGGGAGGGTAATGCCTCCCCATGTCTTTTTCCAAGAATTGCTTTAGCTACTCGTGGGCATTTGTTGTTCCATATGAATTTCAGGAGTGCTTGATCTATTTCTTTGAAGAACTTCATGGGTATCTTTATAGGGATCGCGTTGAATCTGTATAATGCTTTGGAAAGTATTGCCATTTTGACGATGTTAATTCTTCCTATCCATGAGCAGGGAATATGTTTCCATTCCCTCGTGTCCTCTTTTATTTCATGGAGTAGTGTTTTGTAGTTTTCATTGTAAAAGTCCTTCACCTCTTTAGTTAGGCTGATTCTGAGATATTTGATTTTCTAGAGCATGATTGTGAACGGGATTGTTTTTTTCCTGTCACTTTCTTCTGTCTCATTATTTGCATATACGAAGGCCATGGATTTGGGGGCATTAATTTTATAGCCTGCAACTTTACTGTACAAGTCTATTGTTTCTAGGAGTTTCTTTGGTAGAGGATTTAGGGTTCTCGAGATATGGTATCATATCATCTGCGAACAATGAGAGCTTGATTTCTTCTTTTCCTATCTGGATGCCTTTAATGTCTTTTTCTTGCCTAATCGCTATTTCAAGTACATCCAGTACTATATTGAACAGAAGTGGTGATAGTGGGCATCCTTGTCTTGTCCTGATCTTAAAGGGAAGTCCCTTAATTTTTCCACATTGAGGATAATGCTTGCCATGGGTTTGTCATAGATGACTTTGACTATCTTGAGGAAAGTTCCTTCAAAACCTATTTTGGTGAGAGTTTTCATCATAAATGGGTGCTGGATCTTGTCAAAAGCTTTCTTTGCATCTATGGATATGATCATATGATTTTTATCTTTACTTTTGTTGATATGATGGATTATGTTGATTAATTTCTGAATGTTAAATAATCCTTGCATCCCCAGGATGAATTCCACTCGGTCATGGTGTATGATCTTTCTTTGATTTACTGGATTCTATTTGCTAATATTTTATTGAGGATCTTTTCATCCGTGTTCATTGGCGATAATGGCCTACAGTTTTCTTTGTTGGTGGTGTCTTTGTTTGCTTTTGATATTAGGGAGATAATTGCCTCATAGAAGCTGTTTGAGAGAGTTCCTGTTTTTTCAATTCCCTGGAAAATCTTGAGGAGAACTGGCAAAAGGTCTTCTTTAAATGTTTGAAATAATTCACAGGTGAATCCCTCTGGGCCTGGGTTTTTGTTTTTGGGAAGACTTTTGGTTACAGTTTCAATTTCCTTGATGTGAATGGGTCTTTTCAGGTACTCTAAATCTTCTTGATTCAGCCTTGGGAGATTATAGGAATCCAGGAATTTATCCATTTCTTCTAGGTTCTCTTGATCGTGGCATAAAGACTCTCAAAGTGGTCTCTGATGATCTTTTGAATTTCATTGGTTTCTGTTGTGGTGTCCCCTTTTTTATTTCTGATTTGGTTTATTAGGGTTCTCTCTCTCTTTCTTTGTGAGTCTTGCTAGTGGTTATCAACCTTGTTTATTTTCTCAAAGAACCAGCTCTTGGTTTCATTGACCATTCAGATTGTTTTTTGGGTTTACATGTTGTTAATTTCTGCTCGAAGTTTTATTATTTCTTTCCTTCAGTCAAGTTTCGGTTCCTTTTCTTGGTCTTTTTCTAAGATCTTGAGCTGTGAGGTCAGATTATCTATGTAGGCCCTTTCTTCCTTCCTCGGGAATACTTGCAAAGCTATAAATTTTCCTCTTAACATGGCTTTAGCTGTGTCCCATAGGTTCTGGTAGCTCGTGTCTTCATTCTCATTTTGTTTCCAGGCTTTGTCCTTGACTTTCTTCCTGATCCACTCATTCAACATTGAGTTGTTTAATTTCCAGGTGTTTGATTTGTTTCTCGGTGTCTTTGTGTGATTCACTTCTATCTTCTGCACATTGTGGTCTAAAAATATTGTTGATACTACTTCTATCTTCCTGATTCTATTGAGGTATGTTTTGTGGCCTAGCATGTGATCTATTTTAGAAAATGTTCCATGTTCATTGGAAAATAATGTGTATTCTTTCTTTGGGGGATATAAAGCCCTGTATAGGTCTATTAGCCCTCTCTTGCTTCTATTTCTTCCTTCAAAGCCAATGTTTCATTGCTGAATTTTGTTCTTGTTGATCTATCCAGAAGTGATAAGGCGATGCTGAAGTCTCCGGCCACTATTGTGTTGCTAGCAATGTCCTCCTGAAAATCTGTATTTAGCTGTTCCCTCATTAGGTGAGTATACATTTAAGAGTGTAATTTCTTCCTGTTGTATGTACCCCTTGATAAATAGAAAATGGCCTTCGCTGTCCCTTCTGATCTTTTTCAACCTGAAGTCTATGTTGTCGGATACTAGTATGACCACCACAGCCTTTTTGAGGGAGCTGTTTGCTTGCTGGATTGTTTTCTATCCTTTAACTTTGAGACTGTGTTTGCTCTGATTGTTCAGATAAGTTTCTTGCAGACAGCAGAATGTTGGTTTCAGTTTCTGGATCCATTTTACCACTCTGTTTCTCTTGATTAGTGCATTTAGACCACTGACATTGAGAGAGATTATTGTCATAGGGTTTTGTGCCATCTTCTGTAAGGGTTGGTTGTGCTTATATGTGTTTTTCTTTTTAACTTACAAGAACCTCTTTAATCCTTCTTTTAGGTTTGTTTTTGAGTCTATGAAGTTCATGAGCTGTTGTCTATCTATAAAATGGTGTATCGTTCCATTGAGTTTGAATGAGAGTTTAGCTGGATAAAGTATTCTTGGTGAGGCGTTCATTTCATTGAGTTTTTTCCCACCATTGTCTTCGAGCTTGGAGAGTTTCCGCTGATAGGTCTGCTGTAAATCTAAGGGGTACTCCTTTGTATGTGATTTACTTCTTTGATCTTGCTGCTTGCAGTATTGTGTCTCTATCCACACACCCATCATTCTAACTATTATATGCCTTGGAGTGTTTTTATTAGGATCTCTTTTAACTGGTCCCCTTCTGGATCCTTGGATCTGAATGTCTGCATTCTTTAACTCTGGGAAATTTTTAGCAATGATTTCTTTGACCGTGGCTTTTTCATTGGGGTTGCCTCCCTGTCCTTCTGGTACTCCGATGATTCTAATGTTGTTCCTCTTGGCATCATCTCCAGATCTCTGATTAGCCTTAGAGCTATTTTGATGTCTTTTCCCATTGTTTGTTGTTCCCTATACGGTTTCATCTTCAAGCTCATTGATCCTGTCTTTGGCTATAGACATTATACTGCTGAGGGCACCCAGTGAGTTTTTAATTTCTTCTACCGAGTCCTTTTTTTGTGACATTTCTTTTTGTCGTTTTCTTATTTCTACTCTCATTTCTTCCTGTATTTTCTTGGCTATCCGTTCCATGTTTCTTTCATTTCTTCCTTTAATTTTCTGGATGTCTCTTCCATTGATTCTTTGAATTCCTTGAACATCCTCAGCATTTCACTGCTTAATTCTTTATTGGAGAGCTCATATTTGTGGATAACCCCTGTTGAGGATTCGGGACTCTTTTCTTCGTCCGCTCCTTGTAGTGGAGATTTGCGCTATTTCTTCATGCTGTTGTGGTTGTACAGAGGTAAAATCTTGAAATTCACTAGCACTGTTCCCTCTTATTGTGGGAAAGGATTATCAATAAGTTGGTCAATGGTGGTCACCCTTCTCCCCTTCTAGAATATGTCCTTCCTCTCAGATATTATTCTGTGGTTTATGATAAGCAATGAGTGAAGCGTTGGAGGAGGTGCTCTTTTATATTGGGTTTGTACAGCTTCTGGGGTACACTGGTTTTTTGTTGGAATGGGAGTAGACCAGTGGATTATTGTTCTATTGTGTTTGAGGTAGCCAGGACGTTTTCCACAGAATTAAGTGATGAAGGTTGAGATGTGCGTCGAGAGTGCTAGGAGTGGGAAGTATAACTCTCACACAGAAAGCCATGCGCACTTTTGAGGAGGCCATGCACCCTACAGTGGAAGCCACGCCCTCAGCCAGTCCAGATGCAAGTCCACAAACCTGTTGTGGGGGAGAGGGGGGCAGCAACTACTTGGGCTGGCGCTCACTGCAGAAGTGGAGGCAGGTGCCCCAGGCTGGTGTCCGGCAGCGGCTGGCATTCACGGGTCCTCTTTAATCCATTTTGATCTGACTATTGTGCTTGGCATTAGACAGAGGTGTAAATTCATTTTTTTTGCATGCAGCTGCCCAGTTTTCCCAGCACCACTTGTTAAAGAGGCTTTTCTTGCTCCACTTCACTTTTTTTTTGCTCCTTTATCAGAGATTAAATGATCCTATACTTGAGAGCTGTTTCAGAATATTCAACTCTATTCCATTGGTCTGTTTCTATTCCAATACCTTGCCATTTTAATTACAACTGTTTTGTAGTACAGTTTGAATTTGGGGAATGTGATTCCATCCATCTTCTCTTTCCCAAGGATTTCTTTAGTTATTCATGGGGGTTTATTGTTCCATATGAATTTTAGGAGTGTTTTGTCTATTTGTTTGAAAAATATCATGGGTGCCCTTTTTATAGGGATGATACATTTTTATGTGAGTATTTCATAGATATACACATTTATATGCATATATATCTTTTACAAATCTGTTCATTATTGGATTTTATTTGTACAGTATTCCAACACCCGTCCCCTACACCAGTGTACATTTCCCAGCACCAGTGTTCCCATTTCCCTCCCATCACCCTCTACCCTCCATCTCCTGCTTACCTCTACAGCATGTACTTTTCAAAAATATGAAATGCTTCACAAATTTGCATGTCATCCTGTGCAGGTACCATGCTAATCTTCTCTTTAAAATCATATCAATTTTACTATATGTGCTGCCAAAGCGAGCACATCATGGTATCCTTATAGGGACCACATTGAATCTGTAAAATGCTTTAGGGAGTATTTCCATTTTGACAATTTTAATCCTTCTGATCCATTAGCAGGGGATGTGTCTCTATTTCCTGTATCCTCTTTTATTTCTTGGAGTATGTTTTTGTAGTTTTCTTTGTATAGGTCTTTCATGTTTTTAGTTAAGCTGATTCCAAGGTACTTGATTTTTTGAGGCACTATTGTGAACATAATTTTTTTAATGTCTCTTTTCTCTTTCATTATATGTATATAGGAAAGCCATGGACTATTGATACTGATTTTGTAAGATGTCACTTTATTATATAAACCTATTGTTTCTAGGAGCCTTTGTAGGATCTTTAGGATTTTCTAAATATTGTATCATGTCATCTGCAAATAGTTTGATTCTTCCTTTCCTATCTGCATGCCCTTGTTATCTTTTTCTTGCCTAACTGCTATGGACAGTACTTTCAGTACTATATTGAATAGGAGTGGCAAAAGCAGGCAATCTTGTCTTATGCCCGATCTTAGAAGGAAGGCTTTTAGTTTTTCCCCATTGAGAATGATGCTTGCCGTGGGCTTGTGGTAGATGGCTTTGACTATATTGAGGAAAGTTCCTTTGATGCCCATTTTGCTGAGATTTTTTAACATAAACAGGTGCTGGATCTTGTCAAATGCTTTCTCTCTGCATCTATTGATATGATCATATGAATTTTATCTTTTCTTTTATTGATATGATGGATTATATTGATTGACTTTCGAATGTTAAACCATCCTTGCATCCCTGGGATAAATCCCACTTGGTCATGTTGTATGATCTTTTTGATGAGTTGCTGGATTCTGTTGGCTAATATTTTGTTGAGAATCTTTGCATCCGTGTTCATCAGAGATATCAGTCTGTAAATTTTCTTTTTTTGTGGTGTCTCTGTCTGCTTTTGGTATTATGGTAATATGTGCCTCATAGAAACTGTTTGGGAGAGGGGCTGGAGTGATAGTACAGTGGTAGGGCCAAATTGCCCTGCATATGGCTGACCCGGCTTCAATTCCCAGCATCCCATATGGTCACCCAAGCACAGCCAGGGGTAATTCCTGTGTGTAGAGCCAGGAGTAATCCTGAGCATTGCTGAGTGTGACCCAAAAAGCAAAGAAAGAAAGAAAGAAAGAAAGAAAGAAAGAAAGAAAGAAAGAAAGAAAGAAAGAAAGAAAGAAAGAAAGTGTTTGGGAGAGTTTCAGTTTCTTCAATTTCTTGGAAAAGCTTGAAAAGACTGGCAATAGATCCTCTTTAAATGTTTGGAAGAATTCGCTAGTGAATCCATCTGGACCTGGGCTTTTGTTTTTGGGAAGACTTTTGATTACTGTTTCAATTTCCTTGATAGCAATAGGTGTATTCAGGAATTCCAAATCTTCTTGAACCAGCGTTGGGAGGTTATAGGAATCCAGGAATTTATCCATTTCTTCTAGGTTCTTTTGTTTCACGGCATACAAACTTTCCAAGTAATCTCTGGTTATCTTTTGAATTTCTTTGGTTTCTGTTGTGATGCCCCCCTTTTAATTTCTGATTCGGTTTATTTGGGTTCTCTCTCTTTCATTGTGAGTCTTGCTAGTGGTTTGTCAATCTTGTTTATTTTCTCAAAGAACAAGCTCTTGGTTTCATTGATCTTTCAGATAGTTTTTTGGGTTTCCATGTTGTTAATTTCTGCTCTAAGTTTTATTGTTTCCTTCTTCCTGCTTGATTTGGTTTCCCTTTGTTGGTTATTTTCTAAAATCTCATGCTGTGATGTCAAGTTATTTATGTAGGAGAAGCTCTTGCTGAACTATAAATTTTCTCCTTAACACTACTTTAGCTGTTTCCCACAAGTTCTGGTAGCTTGTGTCTTCATTCTCATTTGCTTCCAGGAATCTTTTGATTTCTTCCTTGATTTCCTCTCTGACCCACTTGTTGTTCATCATTGAGCTGTTTAATGTCCAAGTATTTTATTTGATTCTCTGTTTCTGCATTTTATTAATTTCTATCTTCAGTGCATCATGGTCAGAAAAGATAATTGATACAATTTCTAACTTCCTGATTCTACTGAGGTATGTTTTGTGGCCCAGCACATGGTCTATCTTGGAAAAGGTTCCATGTGCACTGGAAAAGAATGTCTACTCTATTTTGGAGGAATGGAAAGCCCTATACATCTATTAGCTATCTCTTCTTTTCTTTCTTCAAAGCTAGTAATTTCTTGTTGAGTTTTAATCTCTTTGATATATCAAGAGGTGGTAAGGCAGTTTTGAATTCTCTAACTACTATTGTGTTGCTATCAATGTCCTCCTTGAAGTCTACTCGCAGTTTTAAGCATTTGGCTGGCCCCTCATTGGGTGCATATGTTTAAAAGTGTGATTTCTTTCTGATGTACATATACCTTGATTATTAAAAGATGGTCTTCACTGTCCCTTCTAATTTTTTCAGCCTGAAATATGTTGTCAAATACCAATATGGTCACCCCGGCTTTTTTGAAGGAGTTGTTTGCTTGAAAGATTATTTTGCATCCTTTGACTTTGAGTCTGTGTTTTGTTCTGACTTTTCAGATGTGTTTCTTGTAGGCAGCAGAATGTTGGATTCAGTTTTTTAATCCATTTTTCCACTCAGTGTCTTAATTGGTGCATTTAGACCATTGACATTGAAAGAGATTATTGTCATGGGTTTTGTGCCATCTTTCCGTAGAGGTTTGATGTGCTTGTAGGGGTTCGTAGGTTTGTATTGTCTTACAGTTGCCCCTAAAGTCCTTCTTTTAAGGTTCATTTTTAGTTTATAAAGTTCTTGAGCTGTTGTTTATACATGAAATAGTGTATCGTTCCTTGAGTTTGAGTGAGAGTTTTGCAAGATAAAGTATTCTTGGTGAGGCATTCATTTTATTTTTTCATTATACCCCACCATTGTCTTTGGGCGCGGATGATTTTTTCTAATAAGTCTGCTCTAAATCTAAGGGGTGCTCCTTTCTATGTGATTTCCTTCTTTGACCTTGCTTCTTGAAGTATTATGTTTCTACCTGTGGTATTCGTTGTTCTGATTATGATATGTTTGGAGTCTTTTTATTCGGGTATCTTTTAGCTGGTACCCTTCTAGCTTCTTAGATCTGGATGCCTGGATTCTCCAGGGAACTTCTCCACAATGATATCTTTAAAACTGTTGCTACTTAATTAGGGTTGTCTCCCTGTCCTTCTGCTACTGCAATGAGTATGTTTTTCCTCTTTAATCCATCCCCTAGGTTTCCTATTTGTCCTAGCACTATTTTAAGGTCTTTTCCCATTACATGTTGTTCCATGTATACTTTATGCAGCTCATCTTCAAGCTCACTGATTCTGTCTTTGGCTGTTTTTATTCTACTGTTGAGGGCACCAACTGAGCATTTAATTTTATCAACCAAATCTTTTACTAGTGACACTTCTATTTGTAACTTTCTTATTTCTGCTCTCATTTCTTCCTGTATTTTTTGGCTGTCCATTCCACTGTTTCTTTCATATCCTCCTTTAATTTACTGAGTGCCTCTTCCACCATTTCTTTGAGCTAATTGAACATTCTCAACATTTCATCTCTGAGTTCTTTATTGGAGAGATTTTATTTTTGGATATTAGCTTCTGAGGTTTCTGGCCTCTTTTCTTCATCCACTCCTTATGGTGGGGATTTGCGCTGTTTCTTCATGTTGCTGTAGTAGTATGGAGGTGGGACCCTCCAGTTCATTATTAGTGTCGCCCTCTCGCTGCGAGAAAGGATTCTGAATGAGCTCAGTCAATGGTGGTAGCCTTTTTCCCCTTCTAGAATACTAACTTCCTCTTTGGTGCTCCTATGTGACTTATGTGAGGCCTCTAGTGCAGCTTCAGGGGTTGTGTTCTTTTCTATTAGGCTTGTTCAGATTCTTGTGTTCTCTGTTATTTTGGTGAGATTGGAATCGGCTAGTGGACTATTGGCCTAATGTGTTTGGGATAGCCAGGCTGTCCTCAGAATAAGGTAATGGAGATTGAAATGTGAGTCTAAAGCTCTGGGAAAGGGAAAAATAACTGCAGCCTTGTGACCCACCACTTCCCTGAAGGCCATGCCTCCCACCACCACTGTACCTGTGGGGGAGTTGGCCGCATTGGGCCCTGTGCAGAATTAAAGTTCCATTTCTGGCACAGTCCTAAAATTTGCCAGGATCCCCTCTGATCTGGGTGCTCGGGGGTCACCTTGGCCAAGAGGGGACTTGCACTTCCATGGGTTGGCTGTCTGCAATGCTGGAGAGTGTTTGTTAGGAAGTATTAAATTGATTTTTCTCCTATTGACCTCATTACCACTACTTCTTTCCATGATTTTAGCAAGTCTTACCCTCACTATCACTTCCTTCTTCCTATGCCCAGAATCAATCACTTAATCACTTAATCCCCGTTATTCATCGATTTATTCGAGCAGGTGCCAGTAACATCTCCATTCATCCCGGTTGCGTGCTAGCGTAGCCCAATGGTATCTATTCGTTCTAGGAACATGCAGAGCCTCAAACCGATCATTTAGGGTCTTGACGAAGAAGTCTGACCATCTTATAGGTGGGCGTCCACGTGATCTTTTGATGTCCCGTGGAATCTAATCAGTAATGGCTCTAGTTAAGCGGTTGTCTGTAAACCTCATTACGTGTCCAGCCCATCTGATTTTTGATGTCTTGGCAAATGAGACAGCATCCCTGATTCTTGAGCGTTGATGAAGATCAGAACTCCGGATTCTATCTCTCATTTGAGTGAATCGTGATATTCCAAGCATAGTTCTTTCGATTCCTCTTTGAGAGACCAGAATAGCGTTCTCATCCTGTTTTCGTAGGGTCCAGGTCTCTGAGGCATATGTTAATGCAGGAAGACCAGTGGAATCAAAGAGATGTGCTCGTAGCTGGAGGTTCTTTGTCCTTTTAGTTATTTCTTCAATGCTCTTGAAGGCATTCCAAGCCGCTCTCTTCCTCCTGCGCAACTCAGGTGCCAGGTCATTCATCATGTTGATTTCTCGACCTAGGTATATATAACTGTTGCATTCGGAGATGGTGGTTCCATTGAGAGCGAATGGAGCGTCAGGAACAAGGCTGTTTCTCATAAACATTGTCTTCGTAAGATTCAGTTGTAGTCCGACCTTTCCACATTCACGGTCAAAGTCGTTCAGCATTTGTGCCACTTGGCTGATGTTTGGTGTTATTAGAACGATGTCATCAGCAAAGCGGAGGTGGTGTAGTTGCCGACCATCTATCTTCACTCCCATGTTTTCCCATTCCAGTCGTCGCATGATGTTCTCGAGGGTGGCACTGAAGAGTTTTGGTGAAATGGTATCACCCTGCCGAACCCCTCTCTTGATATGGATGATTACTTCTTTGTAGAATGGTGAGATCTTGGTAGTGAATCTGCAATAGAGCTCACGAAGGATCCTGATGTATTGAGTTTGTACGCCCTGATTGGCTAGGGCTTCCATGACCGCTTCCGTCTCAACAGAATACCATGAATAAAATCTATTTAAAACAAATCTATTAATGTCAGTGCCCTATTTAAACAACTCCCCACCCCACTTGCTGCCCTGTTTCTCTTCCTTAACCAATTATTAACATGTAATGTTGTGTTTGGAAGACTACTTAATACCTTTACAGTCTAGGTACAACTGTTCTCTCAAACTTTCTCTTCTCTGTTTCCTCAACATTGATCTCTTGCCTGTTATTAATTTCATACTTAGTGAATTTTGTTGTGTTCTTGGGTGCTATTGAAACACTCTTTAACTCTTTTAGTCTCTAACATAATCTAGTGTCCCATTCCTAAGATATAACTTCATTTTTAGTCTTCCCTGATCCCACAGGCATATTTTTCTCTCCAACGCAGTTAGTTCTATTTCTCTGAGGTGCAGTCACACATCATTGCTGGTATTTCTACTTTTCTTTTGGTAGCGATTTACCTAAGCTTAATATGTACCATTGATGAGGGGATGGGAGTGATACTGGGATCATTGGTGGTGGAGAATAGGCACTGGTGGAGGGATGGGTATTCGATCATTGTATAACTGAAACCCAAGTACAAAAATTTGAGGTACAACTGTACCTCATGGTGTTTCCTTAATAAAAATTAAAATAGTAATAATAATATGTATCATTGAACTGACTGTTTAACATCTATGTTTTTTGCACAATTTTAAGAGGAACTGAATATATATTTAATAATTTCAACTAAAGCCTCTTTTAAAAAAATTTAATCTCCATGAGATACAGCTTCAAAATTATTTATGATTGAGTTTCAGTTATACAATTGAACTAAAGACTTTTGACTAATTTCAGAGCTTTGGCTTTGCCCCAATATTTTGATTATTTAATTGAATTTATTATTTTAGGTTAGAATTTGAGAACTTCAGTAGTGTAGTTCATATTAACAATAATCTAGTGTCCTAGTCCTAAAATATTAATTTGTTTTCTGAGTCCAAGTTCCTGTTTCAACTATTAGTCATCATCCTCAGCACTTCTTGGTTTGGTCTTTGTGTTATTCTTTGGGTCCTCTTATTAACTTATTCCTCTACATGGGGATCAGGCTGGCATGTATATATATATATATATATATATATATATATATATATATACATACGCACACATATATACATACATATATTCCATACCATTTATATCTATGATTTTGGAACAAACCTAGTGTTCTCAGAATTACTACCGGCTCTGTGCTCAGGGATCACTTCTGTCATGACTCTGGGAGCCATATGAGGTGAGGGGGATTGAGCCCGAGTCATTTGCATGCAAGGAAAACATGCTACCTTCTGCTATGGCCCAGGCTGATGTTTTTAAATTCATAACACTCATAACACGAAGGCTGGAGTGATAGCACAGCGGTAGGGTGTTTGCCTTGCACGCAACCAACATGGCCGACCCAAGTTCAATTCCTCCGCCCCTCTCGAAGAGACTGACAAGCTACCGAGAGTATCTCGCCCACATGGCAGAGCCTGGCAAGCTACCCGTGATGTATTCGAGATGCCAAACACAGTGACAACAAAGTCTCCAATGGAGATGTTACTGGCCCTGCTCGAGCAAATCGATGAACAACGAGAGGACAGTGGACAGTGGTGCATAACATGCAACTTTAGGTATATTATACATCACCTATTCTCTCTTTCATATAAATTCAGTTTTATCAAGCTTAACTTCTTTTTTTTTATAATTTATTTATTTATTGAATCACTGTGGGAAAAGTTACAGAGCTTTCAGGTTTAGGTCTCAGTCATGTAAATATCAAACACATTTCCTTTTACCAATACTTATTTTTTACCACGAATCCCAATAGAACCCCACCTCCCACCCCTCCCAATTCCTGTGAGGCAGATGAGTTCTAGTTAACACTCTATCTACTTTGACTAGATTCATTGTTTCGATAAAAGATGCACCAATATTATTTAGAGTTTACCCCCCCCCCAAAATCAGACATGCTGAAAAAGCGTTGTAAAATGATTTGCTTTCTACAGCTGGGTTCAAGAATTAAATGTTGTCGGTTTTGGATTTCTGCTATTTTACTTATTAACCCTGGAAGTATTTCTACTAAAAGTCAGATAATTAAGAGATTGGTTTCTGTGCTCTGGAGTCGTGGCCATGCCAGAGAGCCGCTCGTGGGGGGCAACTGGTGACCTCGGTAGGGCTTGAAGGACGGGCCGGAACGCCTCCCACCCTCCCCTCCCCTCCCCCCCCCCATGAGGTTTCAGTCATGCCCCACCCCCGGCTCATACCTGCTCTCCACAAGGCTCCCATGCGGCCGCCATCTTTCTTTTCCCCAAGCTTAACTTCTTATATCAGGAAATTGAGTGCTTTATGTTAGTGTTCTTAATCTTGGCTCTACCTAAATAAAACCGATCAAATTTTCTCCTTTCCTCTAGATAATACCCTCAAAACATGCCTCTTTTAAATGTATAACCTGATTTTGGGTACTGACAGCCCAAGCAATCAAATGTTATTCCCTTCCAATATAGTCTGTGTTGACTTCTGTCTTTATAATTCTAAATCATATTTCTAAATTATTGTCTTCATAATTCTAAATTTTAATCATAGATTACATTCTAAAAACACTCAGGTATGACTGAGTCTTGAGTGATCAGTTTACACATGTTTTTTGTTTTGTGAATTCACAAAAAAGCATATTTTCCCCATGGAATATTTATTTTTGAATTTGAAAAATCCATGAAGAGTAATGCATACCACCCAAAGTGTTCTTCTTTGGGTATAATGTGTATATCCCCAGTTCCTTCACTTCCTTTCAACAAATAAAAGTCTAGATTCTTCATACTTTTTTGAAATTGTGCCAGAGATTATAAGGCACCCTTTGTAGGAGTGATTTTGGTGGATGAGATGACAGTCAATTATAAATAATTTGATTGGCAAATGGAAGAATTCTGAAATAATTCTCATATGCTTGGCAATACAGCTGAATTTGGCTTTACCGTATACCTATGATTTTAATTTCAGATACAGGAAATACTTGCCATTTTTCTCCAGCCTTATTCCTCGCTAGTTTCTCTGTTCTCATAAGAGCTCTTAATCATTAGTCCATTATTCTTATAGTTTCACATAAAGTCACACAAGATTATCCTGGTAATATTGTATGGTACTGCACTACCCGCCCTCCTTGTCTTTTTCCTAACCCTTCATGAATCAAATCTTGTTTGATTAGTCGAAACTGGTGACCCTGTTTCTCCTTAGTAGGAAACCTCTTTGCTTATGGCTGTAGGGCTTTGGCTCCTTCTTTCACCCTGGAGTGTATTGTTCAAAATATTCAAAATATTCCCTGCTGGAGATGTTCCCTGAGGCCCCAATAAGAGAAAGAGATCTTGTTAGATCTTTGTTTGAAGAACAACAAGAAGTACTAATTGGTATGGGGTGGGTGCGTGGGGGGTCCTTTAGTTTGGATCCCTGCAGAAAATGCCTGAAAACATTTCCATTAAATACACTGTTCCTGTATTTGTAGCTTAACTTTTCATCCTTTGTAGGTCAGTCAGTGCATCTTTTTGGTGTGGTAAGTAATGACTAAGGGGAGAATTAAGGCAGGGCAAAGCATAAAGAGTCCACTCAGAAAATAACCTGGCAAGTTGTCCAGTATGAAAATCTGTTCAGTATCTTTAGGGAAAATTAATGAAACTATAAATACTGCACACTTCCAGTACAGAATATTGGTATCTAGGCCTTTTGTGGTATATGAAACAGGCAAAAGCGGGATTAGGTGTGTGAAAGTAGGCAAGCATCCTTCTGGAGCTGACTTAATAGTCATTCATCTATTTGTACTCTTCACTGAAGCTCCCTCCCTCCCTTCCTCCCTTCCTTCCTTCCTTCTTTCCTTCCTTCCTTCCTTCCTTCCTTCCTTCCTCTCTTTCTCTTTCTTTCTCTCTTTCTTTCTCTCTCATTCTCTTATCTCTCTTTCTTTCTCACTCTTTCTTCTTTCTTTCCTCTCTTCCTTCCTTCCTCCCTCCCTCCCTCCCTCTCTCCCTCCTTTCTTTCTTTCTTTCTTTCTTTCTTTCTTTCTTTCTTTCTTTCTTTCTTATTGAAGAAAGATTCCGGGCTTACTCTTCAATATTCCAGGCTTACTCCTGGTTCTGAGCTCAAGAATACATCCTGGAGGTGCTCAAAAGACCATGTATTGTACCAGGGATTGAACTCAAGCTAGCCACGTGCAAGATAGGTCCCTTAACCTCTGTACTATCTTTTTGATCCAAGCCTCATTTCTTGACACCCTCCTCCTTCCCATCCAATAGAAACCTGATGGCACTGAGGAGAATAATATTGTTTGAAAGGCAGAATAAAATAACACAGGGGAGAATAAAGCATTTTTGTCTAGGTTGCTCAAGATTGCTACATAGTAACAATAACATTCATCCATTGATCTATAAACTTTCATCAAATCAAATGTATTGTCTTGAATCTTTGAAGTTTCTGTTGTTATGAACAAGATATCTACTCTTGTATAATTTATGCCTTGTAATTCAGTGTAACTAGTAATAATAGGTGTTTATTTTTTCACTTGTCCTTCTCGGAGAGCCCAGAAAGCTACTGAGAGTATCCCACCCACACGGGAGAGCCTGGCAAGCTCCCCATGATGTATTCGATATGCCAAAACAATAACAACAATGGATCTCATTACCCTGACCCTGAAAGAGCCTCCAATATGGCACCGTTGGAAAGGATGAGTAGGGAGATACTGCTAAAATCTCAGGGCTGGGACAAATGGAGATGTTACTGGTGCCTGCTCAAGCAAATTGATGAACAACCGAATGACAGTGACAGTGACAGTGATTTTTTCGCATCCGACTAAAAATTTTTCACATATTGCATTTGATTCTTATAATGATACTCAGAAGGAGGATGAAGCATACCCATCTCATGTGACAAAGCTAGATGTTGAAAATGATTAGAAGCATTGCTTAAAATTACAATGCTTACCTATGATCAATATAGGATCCTGAATAAGGTTCTTAATTCCTGGTGCAGATTTTATTTATTCCATGAAACCAGAACTGTGGGTTTACTCAAATATCTCATCTTCCAGACATTTTGACTCCTACAGTCATCTCACAGTTTCTATAAGAACTTTGATGGAATATATAGGCAGTAATAATGTTATTTCTCTTAAGAAAAATGCAAAATGTTTTTGACCAATTTAAATATGTGTTTCTTCTTTATTGGATTATACTCTTGGGCAGACTTGATTTCTTTCTCTCATGCTTAGAGGTCACTTATTATCAAAGAAATTGTGAGATCAATGCAGCTACATTTTTTTAAGCCCTGTTAGATCCTTGAACCAAGTTTTTTATGTTCACATGTGTCTATGTGTTTGTGTTATGATTTCATGCAAGATTTTGGTACTGATGTTTAGGTAGTATTGGGAGACAGTAAATTCCTAAATCATTTTTTAAACTTTTTTATTGAATCACTGTGATAGACCATTACAAAGCTGTTCATGATTGGATTTCAATCATACAGTATTCCTAACTCATTCTTATTAGCTCTTCTTCGTTAAATTTCTTCATGCCTCATCCTTAACTTCAGGCCTCTGAATATTTTTCTGGGCATTGCAGCTGTCACTACTGTCATGAAGATAGGGTTATCTAGACATAATCTTCCTGGCTCAGGGATCAGTGGGTGTGAACTCTTATCTGAATCAATCAATAAACAGTAACTGACCCTTGGTCATTTACTTAGATTTCATCTTTCTAACCCATGAAGGGCTGGAGCGATAGCACAGCGGGTAGGGTATTGGCCTTGCACGCAGCCAACATGGCCAAGCCGGGTTCGACTCCTCCGCCTCTCTCGGAGAGCCCGGCAAGCTACCGAGAGTATCTTGCCCGCTTGGCAAAGCCTGGCAAGCTACCCATGACACATTCGCTATGCCAAACACTGTAACAACAAGTCTCACGATGGAGATCTCGTGGGCCGGCTCGAGAAAATCAATGAATAACTGGAGGACCGTGACCGTAACCCATGAAAGGATTGTAATGGGCATAGTATGTATTGTGAATAAGAAGAAATTTATGCCCCTTTTGTGATTATATAAAAATGAATTTGGAGGGAATAGCTCCCCATTTTCTTCGCTCTTAATAATGTAGCTCTAATTTAAAATTCCTTGGCTGTTGCATGATATTATTAGCAAAATAATTCTTTTCATTTTAGGTCATAACAACTGAATTCTTTTTATTCTTTTTCTTATTCTTGTTTTTGGGCCATATCCAGTGATTTCCAGGGGTTATTCCTGGTGGTGCTGGGGGACTATATGGTGCCAGTGATCCATCTGGCATTGAATGCCAGAACTTAACCCCCTGTAGTCTTTCTGAAGTCAGCAACTGAATTTTTGTCAACGAGTATACAATATCACCATGAAATCATACAGCTATTGCAATATTGGGAAGTAAAACAAGGTATGATTTTGTGAAATGATTAAGAATTAGTCTCGGGAGGAACCTGACTAGTACTGGAGTCATCAGGGACCATTTATTTAATAAATTAGTAGCTAAGTGAAGATTTGAGAAGTATAATGTTTTTATCTGAAAGGATTTTCCTAACATCAGGATTGTAGTAATTTAAAATGGTGGAACCAGTGAGGTTATTTCTGATTAAATAGAGCACTGACATTAAGAACCTGGGAAATTAGTGTAATGGGAAAGATTTTAATTTAATGTTTCTGTACAATTAGACTTTTAATTATAATTAGAATTCTGTACAATTTTGTATAAGAGGCTGTGTGGACTGTTCCAGATCACAGATGTATCAGGATATTTTCATTTAGAATATGAATCCTGATCTTGTCTAATGCATTTCCCATTGGGCCAGCTGACATGCCTTTTGTGTTTTTTGTAGATTTGCATAAATATTGACTCTGCTGAAACTATCTTTTCCAATTCAATTTTGGTTTATGTCATAGTCTCCTCCCCTTTTTTATTTAGTTATCATGAAATTATAAAATTATTCATGATTGTGTTTTAGACATGCAATGTTTCAACACTGATACCTTCACCAGTGTCCACTTCCTTTCACCAATGCTCCCTCACCACCCCCATTTGCCTCCCATCCTCAAGTCTGTTCCTGTGAGAAGCACTTAAAATATATACACATATGTATGTGTATATATATACAATATGTTTTTGCATTGTGGTTTATATGACTATTGCTGGAGGGATTTCATATATAGCACTATCACCTTTCAGCAACACTTCCTCCTCCCAGTTGTATGGTTCCCTTCACCATCATCATTAAACCCTCCCTGTCCTATTCCCCAGTACCCTTCCCCCACAACCTTTACCCCTGTGATCAAGAGTTGTGTTTCCTGTGAAATACCAGGTTTCAATTTCTTTGTTTCATATTGTTTTGGGGCACTTGTCATTTCACCATTGTAGGAAAAGGAAAGTATAGCACTGTAGCACTGTCCTCCCATTGCTCATCGATTTGCTCAAGTGAGCCCAGTAACGTCTCCATTGTGAGACTTGTTGTTACTGTGTTTGGCATATTTAACAGTCATGAGCAGCTTGCCAGCCTTTGCCGTGCAGGTGAAATACTCTCGATAGCTTATCAGGCTCTCCGAGAGGGGCAGAGAAATCGAACCCAGCTCAGCTGGGCTGGCCACGTGCAAGGCAAATGCCCTACTGCTATGCTAACGCTCCAGCCCATTTCACCATTATGTTTCTTTATATCTGCATACAAGAGAGATCATTTTGTGTCAGTCTCTCTCACTCTAAATGCACTCAGCATGATACTCTACAGGTTTCTCCATGTGCCAACAAATTATATGATTTTATTTTTATCATGACTGAGTAATATTCCATTGTGCATATGTATTATAGTTTCTTTATCCAGTCATCTATTCTTGGACACTTGGGTTGTTTTCAGAATTTGGTTATTGTGGATTGTGCTGCAAGGAACATCGGGTTGCAACTGTATTTTCTCTATGAAAACTCTTTTTGAAAAATATGCAGGGAGAGTGTTGTTTGAGCATACTGCTCTTTTATCTCTGTGGTAAACTTGCCTGTTCTTCTTTGCAGTGGCTGTTCATTCTTCTATGTGAGATGTTCATCATGATTCTTTCTAATAATTCTCATCTCTTTCCACATACATTCTTCTTGGCTGGCATTCCAGGACTGACAGCAGCTCACATTTGGATATCACTTCCCTTCTGCTTCATGTTCTTCCTGGCTGTCACTGGAAACGGTGTTCTTCTTTTTCTCATCTGGACAGAACGCAGCCTTCACCAGCCCATGTTTTTTTTTCTTGCAATGCTTTCCTTTGTTGACCTGATCCTCTCTCTTTCCACTCTACCCAAGATGCTGGCCATCTTCTGGTTTGATGCTACTTCCATCAGCTCCCATTTCTGTCTTTCCCAGATGTTCTTCATCCATGCATTCTCTGCTATGGAGTCAGGAGTTCTGGTGGCCATGGCCCTGGATCGCTTTGTGGCCATCTGTAACCCACTGCGTTATGCAACCATTCTTACTCCAGTTATTGTTGCCAAGATTGGAGGCCTGGTGTTCCTTCGAGGTGTGGGATTAACCATCTCCTTTCCAAGTCTGGCCCACCGATTACCCTACTGTGGCTCCCACACAATTGCTTATACTTACTGTGAACATATGGCAGTGGTGAAGTTGGCCTGTGGAACCACCACTGTGGATAATCTCTATGCCTTTGCTGTGGCAATATTCCTCGGCGTGGGGGATGTGGCATTTATTGCTTACTCTTATGGACAGATTGTGAAGACTGTGATTCATTTTCCTTCACCCGAGGCACGTGCTAAAGCAGCAAGCACATGTACAGCTCATGTTTGTGTCATCATCTTTTTCTATGGACCGGGTTTTCTTTCTGTTGTCATGCAGCGTTTTGGGCCACCCACGGCATCTGCTGCCAAGGTCATCATTGCCAATCTTTACTTGCTTTTTCCACCAGCACTGGACCCCATTGTCTATGGAGTCAAGACCAAGCAGATCCGGGAACGGCTATTCAAAATTCTAAGTTCCAAGAGGGTTGATCCCACCTGAATGTAGTTCTCGTCAGATTAATCCTCCTTGAAGGAGTGGGAACTCCACAGCTCATATCATTTGCCTGGTGGGAACAGTGAAGAGAAAGCAAATGGAGTTATCTTGAAGTGTATGAACATTACAAAATTTCTTCTGAGGCTCATGTGTTTAGATATGAACATAGAAAGTAGAAAGACTGGAGTATCCCAAAAATCAATCAGTAAGTAATGTTCTAAAGACTTTTCTCCTCAAGGTTTATTATTTGCTTGCATTAACGAGATTAATCAGGAAATTACAAAGAAATTAGACTTTGGTAGACCTGGATACAATTCAAGGAGAAACCAGTTACTTATTTTGAACTTGTGAGAACATGGGCCACTTCCCACCACCAGGACAATGAAAGCCTATAAGTGAGAATAAATAGTCTTGTTTTTAATCAACAAAACTTTGCCTTCACAGAAAGAGGAGTAGCAAGCTATGAAGATACTTTTAAATTTCAAGTTTATTAGAGGTCCTTTGAAATATTAATTTCCCACCTGACTCCTATGTTATAGAAAAAACTTGATTTCTTTATTTCATGAACTTTTTAGTCTGTTTTTCAGATAAACATTGGTGACTATGACTACTCCTATAGTATTATTTTTCATGAGTGTACTGATAACTCCTTTATTTATTAATTTTAAGTTCCAGACACATAGACATGAGTTATTTATTGCACAAGATAATTTTTGTTTTAACTCTTGTTTTATTTATTTTCTATATTTCTGATTTTCTTGGCCATTTCCTCGAATTTTTTTCAATTGGTGCATGATTTAATATAACTGTTGCATGTTCTTCAGGGTTTTTATTATGTGAATCTAAATATTTATATGTCCTTGCAATATCTATAATACTGATGATGTGTAATGTATTTCTAATATATGTAATTAACCTTCTTTTTCTTATTTTGTATTTGGGCCACACGCAGCATGCTCAGGGGTTAATACTGATTCTGCACTCAGTAATTACTCTTGGCAGTGCTTGGGGGACCATATGGGATACTGGGGATTGATTCTGAGTTGGCAAGCACCTCAGGAAGGGCAAGCACCTTACCTGCTGTACTATCTCTCCAGCCCCATAATTACCCTTCTTTAGTGTGTCAATTGGTCAGTTGGCATCCTCTATTTATTGGTTGTCATATCTTTGTGTGTATTTTTTATAATGCCATACTCTTATTTTTATCTTTATGATTGTTACTCATATTGTACTTCAGTTTAAATGTAATTTCCTTAAAGGATATTTTTCTAGAGAGCAGACCACTTATTTTCTTCTAAAAAAATAAGCGAATTTTTTATGCATTGTAGTTTAGAGTTATATGTAAAATGATTTGAATTACACCTGTTCCCCACTCCTATTAAATGGTGAGTTATATTGAATTCTTAGTACTTTGTTTATAGCACTAGTAACATAATAGGTTTTCAATGAATACTTGCTCAATAAATAAATCTCATAGTTTTAAAGGACTGTGTCTTTAGTAACATATTTTAACACTGACATATGTGTATTTTAAAATCAAGGACAGAAAAATTGATACTAAGTGCCACATGGTAGGCAATCAATATCATAATTCTCCCTAAATGACTTCTGCTTTATGACCTGTTTAATTTTCTTCATTTAACATGCACTTCAATACTAATAGTATGAAGATAGTGCATAAAAGACAAAAGTGGACCCCCACTTTTAATAAATTCCTGTCCCATTTGAGGGAATGGACGCAAGATATGCATGTGGGACTGAGGCCATTACTTCTTCCTCCATCTCCCTTCTCAAACTTTTCAAAAAATGGAGGAGGCTATGATTATTGCAATACCAATACCGAACACCACAAAATAATAAAATGATAGGCAAGAAAGATGTTCATGACTAAGTGTGAAAATACAAACAAATTTTTAACAAACTGGATTCAATGGTGCATTATAAAGATCTTTCACCATGACCAAATGGAATTTATTCTAGAGACAAAAGGATGTTCAATATATAAAATAAAATAACATGATTTTATATAAACAAAATTAATGATAAAACTTACGTGATAATCTCAATATACAGGAAAACATTTGTCAGCACTCCACATCTGTTTAGATTAAAAACTCACAATAAACTGATCATAGAAGGAACACACTTTAAAATAAAAGGAGTACCCACCGTTCAACAGTGGTTCATATTGGGGTTGGACTGATAGTACAGTGGGTAGGGTACTTGCCTTGCATGCAGCTAATCCAAAGCATCTCATATAGTTCTTCGGAGCGTCTCCAGGAGTGATTCCTGAGAGTAGTGCTAAGAGTAAATCTTGTGCACTGCCAGATGTGGCCCTCAGAACACCAAGACTAAAACAGAAACAATGCATCATTTTGTAATTGGAATGGTGAAAAAAATCATATACTCAATGGCAAAAAAATGAAAATTGTTTCTCTGAGACTGAGTGTGAGGAAAGAATGTGCATTCTTGTCACTATTACTAAACTCAGTATTATAAATTCTAGCCAGAGCAATTAAATAGAGAAAAGACATAAAAGGAATCCAAATTGGAGAAGTAAAACTGTCACCATTTTCAGATGACAAAATATTAAAAACAGAAAACCCAAAGCTAATAAAATAATTCACAAAAAATTAATAAAATAACAAATGAGTATAGTAGTTTTAGGCTGTAAAACCAATATAACAAAAAAATTTTATATACAAATAAAGATTGAGCAGAAAATATTAGGAAAATAGTTCTATTCATCAATTTCTAATATAAGAAATCATAAAATATTAAGGAATAAATTTATTAAAGTTGTTGAAAGACTTGTATACTGAAAACTATAAGAAATTGTTAAAAAAAAACATAAAAACACAAGGAAATGGTAAAATATGCCATTCTCATGAACTGGAAAAGTAAAATAATCATTTACCTATAGTAACTATAGTTCCAGTGCAATTCCCTATTATTATTACTTAGAGAAAAGAACAAAAAAATCACTCAAATCTGATTTGGCGGGGGGCATATCCAAATGGGCTCAGAGGTTAATCTCAGGGATGTTCTAGAGGTATTACTTACTGAAGTTATTGAAGAACCATTAAGTGCAGCAGAGTGAACCTGGGACTCTGATTACAAATGATCTTCTCAGCTCTTTGGGTTATCTCTCCAGCCACCAAGAGAATCAGATTTGTGTGAAGCTACAAAATCTCCAAAAATCCAAATTTATTTGGGGGAAAATGTACATAGTGGAGGTTCCATACTTGATCACTTCAACCCGACTGTGTAGTAATCAGAATAGCATGGTACTAGAATAACAAAAACAGATAAATGGAATAGTATTGAGAGTCATAGAATAAACCAAGAACAGAAGGACAACTAATTTTTGACACAGAAGACAAGATCTACAAGGGAGAAAGGAGAATGTTTTCAATAATTAGTATTGGCTAACTGGGCAACAACATACAAAGGAATGAACCAGATCACTATACACACCATATGAAATCTTTAAAATATTATGAAATACTGAATCTGAGACCTGAAACAATACCAGGGACCAGAGCAGTAGTAGAGTGGGTAAGGCACCTGCCTTGAACAAGTTTGGGTTCCATCCTTGCATCCTATATGATCCCCTGAACACCATCTGGAGTAATTCCTGAGTGCAGAGCTAGGAGTAAACCCTGAGAATCTCCAGGTGTGATCCTAAGCAAAACAGATAAACCCTCAACCAAACAAACAAATAAAAAAAACCCAATATAATACCATAAGAAGAAAGCATTGGTAAATCACTTAACATGATCTTAGGCAGCCTTTGTGAATTTAACTTACTGGAATATGAAGAAATAAAAATAAACCAATGAGAACTGAGAAATTTCTCCCCAGTAAAATAAATCAACATGAAAATAAAAAGCAATCCAGTGGATAGGAAAAAAATTGAAAAAATAATGCATTCACAAGGGGGGGATTAATATACAATCACATATTCAACTCATTCACGTAAACAACAAAGGAATGATTTAGAATTTTTCCTCTTAAAATATTAAATTGCTATGAGATACATAATTTCAAAGTTGTTTATAATTGGATTTTGGTCTTACTATGTTCCAATACCTGTCCTATTATCACCAATGTATATTTTCTACCACCAAGGTCTCCAGTTTCTCTTCTTCTACCCACCCCCAGTCTGTTTCTATGGCAAGTGCTTTTCTATACTCTCTCTCTCTCTCTCTCTCTCTCTTTCTCTCTCTCTCTTTCCTTTTAGACATTATGGTTTTCAATAGAGGTCTGAAAGGTTATTATGTATATCCCTTTACCTACTCTCAGTTCTTGTCCAGAGCGATCATTTCCAACTATCATTATCATAGTGATCCCTTCTCTATCCTAACCGAATTTTCCCCACCCCAACCCCACTTCCTACCATGGCCCAGTTCCCCTGGGCCCCTTGTTTCTACTATCCTTGGATAGTAGTCTCATACTATGTTTTATATCTTACAAATGATTACTATTATTCTATGTTTGTCCCTTTCCTTCTGACTCATTTCACTCAGCATAATACTCTCCATGTCCATGCATTTATATAAGCAAACTTCATGACTTCATTTTTCCTAACAGCTGTGGAGTGTTCCATTATGTAGATGTACCATGGTTTCTTTTTTCCTACACCTTAATTCTTCTTTCCTTCCTTCCTTCCTTCCTTCCTTCCTTCCTTCCTTCCTTCTCTCTTTATTTCTCTTTCTCTCTTTCTTTCTCTCCCTCCTTCCTTCCTTCTTTTTTCTCTTTCTCTCTCTTTTTCTCTCTTTATTTCTTTCTTTCTCTTTCTTGCTTCCTCTCACTCCTTCCTTACTTCTTTCTTTCTCTTTCTTCCTTTATCTTACTCCTTTCTCACTTCTTTCTCTTTCTTTCTCTCTTTTTTCTTTCTATCTTTCTTCTTTCTTCCGAATCAACATGAAATAGACCATCACAAACCTATTCATAATTTGGTTTTAGTCATACAATGCTCCAACACCCATTCTTCCACCAATATACATTTTCTACCACCAATATACCCAGTTTCCTTCCACCGCTTCTTCCCCCTAATCACCCACCCCCCTTCCACCACCATCGTGAGGTATCTTCTTGCTCTCTGTCTATATTTCTTTTTGTGCATGATGGTTTGCAAATGGGTGGCAGCTTTGGGTCATGGTTTGCAAATGGGTGACTGCCAGAGCTTCTGGAGGTGCGGGAAGGTGGGAAAAGGTAGTCCATCCTGACCCTAAGAGAGCTAGAGATTTCAGTTACAAAATCCACATACCTGAATTTTCAGCAGACTAATAACTAGGTGAGGTGCATCCTGAGACAGTGGAGTCTGGCCATGGGTATCGCAGAGATTTTGGATTGTGGGAGCAAGCAGCTGCCAGAGGGCTCTACTTGGGTGGCCACCAGGCTGATCTGCACCCCTCCAAATTGCACCATTTGTATAGCCTTCAGTGATTCTGAGATTAATTGCGGCTTCTGATCTCTTTAGAGATTTATTTAGAGATCTCTGCAGCAAGGTCAGTGGAAGAGCTTCCATGGTAGTACTGGACTTGGTTCATGGGGGTGACTGCCATTGCTTTCAAGAGTGTAGGGAGGTAGGGAAGGTAGCCCACCCCAACCCTGAGAAAACTGGAGATTTCAGTCACAAAACCCACATACCTGAATATTCAGCAGGTTAGTATCTCAGTGAGACCCGTTCTGGGTCAGTGGAGTGTGACCTGTGGCATGATGCAGTGATTTGGGATTGTGGGAACAAGGGTGGCTTTGAGGCTCCGTTTGGGTGGGCACCAGCGTGACCCACTCCACTCCAATGTACCCCATTTGTACAACCTTGTGCGGGTCTGAGATTAATTGCGACATTTTCTTCAAAAAATCCTTACAGAATTTCTGTACTGGAAGAGAAATCCTTCTTGGAAGTACAGAAAAATAAACAACATAACATGTGGAATAAAATAAAAATAACTTGGAGTAATTTTATATTTTACTTACAAAGGGAATATTTATAAAGATGTATGCTGAGATCCTAAGTGACAATATAGTATTAACCCAGAACTAGTAACCACCTAGACCTACGGCTATGGTTTAGAATAAATCAGTTTGGTCTTTGGCTAATTGTTCATCTTTCTAGTAGATAATATCAGAGTGCTGCCATATTTGTTTGTGCTATATATCATAGAGAATGTGTTGTTTCTATTGCTTAACTGAAGGTTAAGGATATTTCCCATGATTCATCAAGTAGAGTTGTTAATAGGAGAGTTGGTCACAAGTCTGCTGATTCGTCAAGATCCTAAAATACTTAACTTTATTACTTGACTTTAGAGTAATTATTGGTCCAAGAAAGTATAGAAGAATAGACTAGCCTGACCACTCCTAATGCAATATCCATTAATCACCAGCATTGCCTATTACTCATAGCATTAGCTTTTCTTAGTTGCATACATTTCTCTACAAATCTGCAGTATTTGATTAGCAGTACTTTCCTGTGACCTTATAAGTCTTAATTTGTATAATTTCATTAGAGTTGTCATTCACTTCAAAATTTTCCTATTTTCCTGTTTCTTTTTTTTTTTTTTTTTTTTTTTTTTTTTTTTTGGTTTTTGGGCCACACCAGCTCACTTTTGGCTCTGTGCTCAGTGACCACTTCTGGTTGACTCAAAAGATCCTATGTGATGCTGGGGGAGGCCTTATGTGGGATAGAACCAGGGTCTGCCACATGTAAGGCAAATACCCTACACAGTGTACTATCAATCTGGCTGCCCTCTCCCATTTTTCTGTTTTATCAATTGTTATTTATTTGAGTTGTGTTGCTTATTTATTATAACAAATTATTGCATATTTTGTTAGTGATTTGCACAGCGGGTAGGGCGTTCGCCTTACAAGCAGCCAACATGGCCGACCCGAGTTCGATTCCTCCACCCCTCTCGGAGAGCCCGGCAAGCTACCGAGAGTATTCAATATGCCAGACACAGTAACAACAAAGTTTCCAATGGAGACGTTACTGGGCCCGCTCAAACACATCGACGATCAACGGGAGGGCCTTTACCTTTACCTTTTTTATAGATTTTGGAGTGGAAAGGGGGAATGCTGCAATAAGTGTCAAATTGTCATCCTTATTAAGAGATTTTGTGGTGGCGGGAGGTGCACACCTATGGTGCTCAGGGATTTACACTGGCTATTCTCCACTCTAATCACTTTTGGATGGGTTTGGAGAACTATATTGGTGCTGGGTATAGAACCTAGATTGGTCGTGTGCTAGGCAAATGCCCTCATTGCCCAACTATCTTTGAGTTTTCTTTTATACTTAGATCTTAGCTGCATATTTTTCAGCAATTAAAATCTCTTTTGTTTATCATTTATGTATTTTATCACTTGGAGGCTTTATATACCAGTTTTTAGAAACAGTAAACAGCCATTCTCTTATATGAATGGATTAGAAGAAATTTCAGTATCTACTCTTTGACCGTTTATTTTCTCCATTAAATATCAAGGGATCTCGGGACATAATCCAAACACTGAAGGAAAGACAAACACGTAATTTGACCCAACTATCAATCTATCATGTACACTATTTATCAGCTGTCAATGTTCCTATTTTTGGTATCTGGAGTCACTATTTAAAAAACTATGGGGCTGGAGCAATAGCACAGCGGGTAGGGCATTTGCCTTGCATGCGGCCAAACCAGGTTCGATTCCCAGCACATCCAATATGGTCCCCCGAGCACCGCCAGGAGTAATTCTTGAGTGCATGAGCCAGGAGTAAACCCTGTGAAATGTCGGGTGTGACCCAAAAAGCAAAAAAACAAAACAAAACAAAACAAAAACTATAAGCAAGTGGTCCAGTTCTGCCTCATCAATATAAATATAATAAATATTTTGTTATCTAAGTACACTAATATCAGAAAGGCAAATAAATTTTTAGATTTGTATTAAAAAATTCTTATTTTGTAATTGCTTCTACTGTTGTGGGCATCACACTTGTTGATGTTATGGGCTCATGGCCTCTCCAGATTGTATTTGGAAGCCATAAGGCCACACCCGGATGGTATTCAGCTGCCACCAAGGTCATGCCTGGTGGTGTTTGGGGTCCTGCAGTATTGGAGATTGAGCCAAGATCTCATACATGTGAGGCATTTTCTCTATCCTTTAAGGTGTACCCTGCTCCTAGTACTATAGCTTTTTTTTTTTTTTTGGTGATTGTGGTGGGTTATCATTGGTCTCCCAGGAGGTGTTCAGGTGGCCCTGATACTTCTGGTTATTCTCAGTCTGGTGGTTCAGTGCAAAAAATCGGAGCATACAATACTGATCTGGTCCTGAAATACTAAGGATTATTTGTGCCATTCTTGCTGTATTTGGAGGTCTCCAGGGTCACAATGCTCAGATGGCCATGTGGTGCCAGGGATTAAACCAGGGTCAGCTGCATGTGAAATAGTCTCCCCTTTCTTGATTTTTATTAACAAAGTTTATCATATTTTGATCTTTATGTTTAATAATAGAAATTTTACTTTTCTTACCCAAATTTATCATAATTCTATGTGATGATTGATCTTAGAGCCTTATCTATAAGTCTTCAAGTCAGCATGTCACCCTTGATGATCTATAGTAGAGAGTAACATTTAAAAAAAAAACTATTTTGCAGTGCATTTTTTCTGTGTTCACGTTTCTACCCACTTATTTATGGAAAGGTTCACATTAAGGAACTTTGGTGTCACAAATGCTGCTATTAACCATGGAACCTTGTCAGAATTTATTAACACAATAAATAGTATAAATAATGTTGAATGTTAAGAAAAATAGTTGATATATTCCACTTGAGCTCAAATGCAATTTCACATGAGTGGAAAAGACAAATTTGAAAAAATGTGAAATGACAAAATGATTCCTGTCAAATTATTGATTTACATTGTAAGAGGGTTCTGTAGATTAATTCTTTCTAGAATACTAAAATCTGCTTTTACTATTACCAGGCAGGAAAACTGTTGTAAGCTTTTAAGTGGAATTTTATTAATAAAGATGTGACATGTAATTTATTTGTTTAAATCTCATTGCTTTTTAATGTCATTGTAATTTATTTAAAAAATATATAGTGGAGGCGTCCTCCAGACGCTGGGAGACAAAGCAGCTCTGAGACTCTCTGCCTCTTCCTTTGCATTGCCCAAGCTGAGCTGGTCTCTTCTCTCCACCCAGGTCAGTTTATCTGCCGCTTCTTGAACCCGGGACTTGGATTTCACCCGGCAAGCCCCGCAGGTGTCCTTCAGACGCTGGGAGACAAAGCAACTCTGAGCCTCTCTGCCTCTTCCTTTCCATCGCCCAAGCTGAGCTGGTTTCTCCTCCCCACCCAGTCTTTACTACCCCGACACACACCAGGTACCCATGGGGGTGGGGCCACTTTAGAAGAGGGCATGGCTGTTTACAAGTGGGCATGGCCTAATTTTAGGCGGGCCAACGCTCACGCAGCCGCAAGTAGTTTACTCAAACCAAGAAATCTAAGCCCTATACCTACACACCAACATGAAGAAACAACGCAAATCCCCGCCGCAGGGACAGGATGATGAAACGAGTCCAGAAGCCTCAGTAAGTGCTAGCCACCTAAGGGACCTCTCTGACAAAGAATTCAGATATGAAGTCATCAAGATGTTCAATCAACTCAATGAAACAGTCAGACAGATATCCAGTAAATTGAAAGAGGACATGAAAGAAACAATCGATTGCACAATCGAGAAAATACAGGAAGAAATGAGAACAGAAATTGGAAAGCTACGCACAGAAATGTCACAAATCAAAGATTCCATAGATGAAATCAAAAACTCAGTCTGTGCCCTCAAAAATAGAATGACCACAGCTGAGGAAAGAATCAGTGAGCTGGATGATCAGCTGCACCAAGCCAACAGGCAACAACAAAGAGTGGCAAAGGACCTCAAAATAACTCTACAGAGAATCAGAGTCCTAGGAGACAATTCCAAAATAAACAACATTAGCGTCATTGGACTAGCAGAATCTCAGGGAAACAATCCCAATGAAAAAGTCATGGTTAAACAGATCATCGCGGAAAAATTCCCAGAACTCCACAATGCAGCTATTCAGATTCAAGAAGCCTGAAGGGTGCCAGCTAAAAGAGACCCGAACAAAAACACTCCAAGACATATCATAGTTAGAATGATCGATGCTGCTGATAGAGACACAATACTGCAAGCAGCAAGGGCAAAGAAGGAAATCACATACAAAGGAGAACCCCTTAGATTCACAGCAGACCTATTAGAGGAAACCCTCCAAGCCCAAAGGCAGTGGCGAGATATAGTGAAAAAACTCACTGAAATGAATGCCTCACCAAGAATACTCTATCCGGCTAAACTCTCACTCAAAATCGAACGAACGGTACACTATTTTCTAGATAAACATCAGCTCAGGAACTTCATAGACTCAAAACCAAACCTAAAACAAGGGCTAAAGGGGCTACTATAAGACAAGACAAACCCTACAACCATAACACACCCTTACAGAAAGATGACACAAAACCCCATAACAATAATCTCTCTCAATGTCAACGGTCTAAATTCACCATTTAGGAGACACAGAGTGGCAAAATGGATACAGACAGAACCCAACATTCTGCTGCCTACAAGAAACTCATCTCAACACTCAGAACAAACACAGACTCAAAGTCAAAGGGTGGAAAAGAATCCTGCAAGCAAACAGCTCCTTCAAAAAAGCTGGGGTGGCCATACTAGTATCCGACAACATTAATTTCACCTTGAAAAAGATTACAAGGGACAGTGAAGGCTATTTTCTCTTCATCAAGGGATACGTACAGCAGGAAGAAATCACACTCTTAAATGTATACGCACCTAATCAGGGAACAGCTAAATATTTAAAACAACTGCTAACAGATTTTAAGGAGGACTTTGCTAGCAACACAATAGTACTTGGAGACTTCAATATTGCCTTATCACCTCTGGATAGATCAACAAGAACAAAACCCAGCAAGGAATCATTGACTTTGAAAGAAGAAATAGAAGATAAAGGGCTTATAGATCTATACAGGGCTTTGCACCCCCAAAAGAAAGAGTACACATTCTTCTCCAGTGCACACGGAACATTTTCCAAAATAGACCATGTGCTAAGCCACAAAACATACCTCAACAGAATCAGGAAGATAGAAATAGTATCAAGCATCTTTTCAGACCATGATGCACTGAGGATAGAAGTGAATCACACACAGACACGGAGAACCAAATCAAACACCTGGAAATTAAACAACTCAATGCTGAACAACGAGTGGGTGAGGAACAAAGTCAAAGACGAAATCAAAAGATACCTGGAAACAAATGAGAATGAAGACACGAGCTACCAGAACCTATGGGATGCAGCGATAGCCATACTAAGGGGAAAATTTATAGCTCTGCAAGCATATCTTAGGTCTGTGGAAAGGATGCACATAAACAACTTGACCTCACAGCTCAAGACCTTAGAAAAGGATCAACAGAAAGAGCCTAAATCAGGCAAAAGGAAAGAGATCATAAAACTTAGAGCAGAAATCAATGACATGGAAACCAAAGAAACAATCCGAAAGATCAATGAAACCAAAAGCTGATTTTTCGAGAAAATAAACAAGATAGATAAACCACTAGCAACACTCACAAAGAAACAGAGAGAGAGAGAGAGAGAGAGAGAGAGAGAGAGAGAACCCTAATAAACCGAATCAGAAATGAGAAGGGGGATGTAACAACAGAAACCAATGAAATCCAAAAGATCATCAGAGACTACTTTGAAAGTCTGCATGCCACGAAACAAGAGAAGCTAGAAGAAATTAAATTCCTGGACTCCTATAATCTCCCAAAGCTGAATCAAGAAGAGTACCTGAATAGACCTATTAACATCAACGGAATTGAAACTGTAATCAAAAGTCTTCCCAAAAACAAAAGCCCAGGTCTAGATGGATTCACTAGCGAATTTTTCCAAACATTTAAAGAAGACCTACTGCCAGTCCTTCTCAAGCTTTTCCAGGAAATTGAAGAAACTAAAATTCTCCCAAACAATTTCTATGAAGCCCATATCTCTCTAATACCAAAAGAAAACAAAGACACCACAAGAAAAGAAAACTACAGGCCGATATCCCTGATGAACACGGATGCGAAGATTCTCAACAAAATACTAGCAAACAGAATTCAACAACTCATCAAAAAGATCATACACCATGACCAAGTAGGATTAATCCCGGGATGCAAGGCTGGTTTAACACTCGGAAATCAATCAACATAATATATCATATCAAGAAAAGAAAAGATAAAAATCATATGATCATATCAATAGATGCAGAGAAAGCATTTGACAAGATCCAGCACCCGTTTATGATGAAAACCTTAGCCAAAATGGGAATAGTGGGGACTTTCCTCAATATTGTTAAAGCTATCTACAACAAGCCTACAGCAAGCACCACCCTCAATGGAGAAAAACTGAGAGCCTTCCCTCTAAGATCAGGGATGAGACAAGGATGTCCACTCTCTCCACTGCTGTTCAATATAGTACTGGAAGTACTTGCAATAGCGATTAGGCAAAAAAAAGATATTAAGGGCATCCAGGTAGGAAAGGAAGAAATCAAGCTGTCACTATTTGCAGATGATACTATACTTAGAGAACCCTAAAACCTCTACCAAGAAACTCCTAGAAACAATAGGCTTGCATAGTAAAGTTTGCAAACTATAAAATCAATACCCAAAAGTCCATGGCTTTCCTATACGCAAATAGTGAAAGAGAAGAAAGTGACATGAAGAAAACAATCCCATTTACAATTGTGCCCCAGAAAATCAAATACCTAGAAATCAGCTTAACTAAGGAAGTAAAGGACCTGTACAAAGAAAACTACAAAATGCTACTTCAGGAAATAAAAGAGGATACGAGGAAATGGAAAAATATCACCTGTTCATGGATGGGGAGAATGAACATTGTCAAAATGGCAAAACATCCCAAAGCACTGTATAAATTCAACGCAATCCCTATTAGGATACCCATGACATTCTTCAAAGAAATGGAGCAAACACTCCTGAAATTTATATGGAACAATGAGCCCCCACGAATAGCTAAAGCAATTCTTGGGAAAAAGAAAATGGGAGGAATCAACCTCCCTAACTTCAAACTCTACTGCAAAGCAGTAATAATTTAAACAGCATGGTATTGGAACAAAGGCAGAGCTGTAGACCAATGGAACAGGATTGAATATCTCCCTCAAGCATACAAGCATCTAATCTTCGATAAGGGGCCACGAAAAGTGAAGTGGAGCAGGGAAAGCCTCTTTAACAAATTGTGCTGGCAAAACTGGACGGCTACATGCAAAAAAGTGGGCTCAGATCTCTGCTTAACTCCATGTACAAAGTAAGATCAAAGTGGATTAAAGGCCTCAACATCAGACTGGAGTCCATAAGGTACACTGAGGAAAAAGTTGGCAAAACCCTCCATAACATAGAAGCTAATGGTATCTTCAAAGATGTCACACTGCTGGCCAAGCAAGTGAAAACAGAGATAGACAAATGGGACTATCTTAATCAAAGAAGCTTCAACACCTCATATGAAACAGTGACCAAAATACAAAGACAGTCTACAGAATGGGAAAGGATATTTGCCAAATACACATCCGACAAGGGGTTGATATCAAGGATATACAAAGTACTGGTTGGACTCCACAAAAAGAAAACATCCAACCCCATCAAAAAATGGGGAGATGAAGTGAATAGAAACTTTCACAAAGAAGAAATCCGAATGGCTAAAAGGCACATGAGAAAATGCTCCACATCAATAATCATCAGGGAGGCGCAGATCAAAATCACAATGAGATATCATTTCACACCACAGAGACTGGCCCATATTCACAAGAACAGAAGGAACCGGTGCTGACGCGGATGTGGCGAGAAAGGGACACTCCTTCACTGTTGGTGGGAATGCCGACTGGTTCAGCCCTTTTGGAAAACAGCATGGACGATTCTCAAAAGCATAGAATTTGATCTCCCATTTGACCCAGCAATGCCACTCCTGGGAATATATCCCAGAGAGGCAAAAAAGTATAGTCGAAGTGACATCTGCAATTGTTTGTTCATTACAGCACTCTTTACAATAGCCAGAATCTGGAAAAAACCTGAGTGCCCGAGAACAGATGAGAGGTTAAAGAAACTTTGGTACATTTACACAATGGAGTACTATGTAGCTGTTAGAAAAGAGGAAGTCATGAAATTTACATATAAGTGGTACTACATGGAAAGTATCATGTTAAGCGAAATGTCTCAGAAAAAAAGGGATAGACACAGAAACATTGTGTTCATCTGGGGAACATAAAGTAACAAAATAGGAGACCAACACCCAAGAATGGCCGAGATTACTACCAGGAACTTTACTCTATGGCTTAGAGGCCAACCACACATGCTAGGGGAAAAGGGAACACAGATTGAGAAGGGAACACCAAATAAAGGTGTTGGGAGGATCCTCCCAGGATGGGAGAAGCATGCTGAAAGTAGACTATAGACCAAACATGATTGTCACCCATTGCCTCTTTTGCAAACCACAACACCCCAAATAAGAAAGAGAACAAAAGGGAATGCCCTGCCACAGAGGCAAGGTGGGATGGGGGGAAGGGGGGAGAAATACTGGGATCCGTGGTGGTGGGAAATGGGCACTGGTGGAGGGATGGGTATTTGATCATTGTATAATTGAAACCCAAGCACAAAAATTTGTACAACTGTACATCATGATGTCTCACTAATAAAAAAATACGTAAAAAAAATTAAAATATATATATAGTGAGATTGAATAGAGAGAAAAGGCTAAGGGCATATTCTGGGGACTGACTGCATAGGCACTCTGAAACTTCCTTCTTTTTTGACCTTGGAAAGTTTTATAACTTTCTTGCCTCAATTGAAAAATGTATAAATAACCATAGTACATATTTCATAAGATTTTTGTGGTGGTCAAATGATTTAGTATGCATACAATATTTAGAAATTAAGAACAATTGAACTAAGTCTATTATTTACATAAGGAAATTAAGATGCACTACTAATTTATATTTTTATTTTAATCCACTAATATTTTATTTTACCCTGTACTCTTGATCATATTCAGATTATGTTCTATAGAGTTACTCACTTCTTTGATCCAGTGTCACCTAGACCAAGCAACCTCTGAAAGCCTACTCTCAGCTCCTGTGTCCTGAGGGCATATACCATGGGGTTAAGGGCAGGTGGGATGATACTGTGCAGCACATTGAGGAGAATTGGGACTAAGGGATACCTTCTTCTTGCTAGATGGGTGACAGATACTACAACAATAGCCGTGTAGAAAAATAGTATGAGGATGACATGAGAACTGCAGGTACTCAGAGCTTTAGATGTTGCCTCAGCAGACTTAAGTCTCAGAACTGAGCGAATAATCAAAGCATAAGAAGCAAAGACCAGACCCATGTCACTACCACCTACAACCCAAGCCAAAAACAACTGGTAAAACTTATTAATAGTGATGTCATCGCAGGCTAGACTGGTGACTCCTAAGTTAGAGCACAGGCAATGGTCAATCTCATTCTTGGAACAGTAGTGTAGCTGGGCAGCCAGGACAGGCACAGGAATTGTCAACAGGCCATTCCTGAGTATCATAGACAATGTGAACTTGATCACAAAAGCTTCAGTGACTATGGTTGGGTACCGAAGGGGATAGCAAATGGCTACATATCTATCCACAGCCATGCAGAGGAAGATACCTGACTCCATGCACATGAAAGTGTGAATGGCATAGATCTGAGCAAAGCACACAGAGAGGTTGATGGCCTTGTTATCAAACCAGAAAATGGCAAGGATCTTGGGAATGATGGTAGTAGCTAACCCAATGTCCACGATAGCCAAGACACCAAGAAACTGATACATAGGCTGATGCAAGGAAGATTCTCGGTAGATGGTGATCAAGATGAGGAGATTTGCACCAAGGGCCAAGAGGTAGAGCAGAGACAGTGGCAGGGAGAGCCAGTGCTGCCACTCATGAATGCCTGGGAACCCCAATAGTATGAACTCAGACACTTGTATCATTGAATTATTGGTTATACTCAGGGTGGTATCCATATTTTGTGATGTCTTCTCAGCATCTACCTGTGAATGAAGGGATAATAAGAGTAGGCTGTGGTTAGTTACACTCAAGGTCTTAATTTGGAAGGACATCAAGATTCATTGGCAGAAACTCATTAGGGTTTTTTTTTCAATACGTTGTTTTGAAAAAGAAACCAAACCTGCCACAAAACCAGATCTTTTTTTCCTTATAAACTTCTGTCAATAATCATGGTTCTTCATACATAATTCAGATAAAAGAACAATTTAAAAGCTATGAATACACAAAAACACTTCATGCTTATTCATACTAAAAATTTTAATTGTTCAATTATACCAAAGCAAATATTTTAATAAATTTAATTTAAAATTACAGAGATGCTAGTGTGATATATCTGTACTTCCACCTGAAGCACAGGTTTTAAAGATTATTCTCAATCATTTTACATCCTTGGAAAAAATTCAGATGAGACTATTAGAGAGGTAATACAGGTTCTAAGATGTTTCAGTAAAACACAAATGAAGATTTACTACCATTTTTCCATTGAAATTCTGAGTAGATTTTGTAAAACATATGGTGAAATTGGAGACAAAGCAGAAACTCTTTTCATCATAAAGAGCCAAATTTTCCGTTGTGAAAATCAGATGGCATATCTGAGCATTTTTTTAAAACAATATTTGTGATTGACTTATAGTTAGTTTCTCTCACAAAATGTCTTATTGAATCTACATTCTCAGGTTTCCTTTGTTACTTCATTCTTAGATTTTATTTATATATATTTATATACAAATCATTTTTTGTATATCTGGTATTTCTATATTTTTATTAACTTGTACCAAGATAAGCTGTTATAAAATTCAGTTTTTTGTTACATTTAATTCTTAAAATGATATTTTTTACTAATTATTCTTTCAAATTTAAAATCATATTTTTGTGCTTAAGTTCCAGATTACTCCTCCTAAACTGACTTACAGAGTATTCAAAAATATAAGGTCTAAAATGGTATTTTAATTAGAATTGTATTAAACTAATAGATTAATAAAGGCTAAGTCTTTTATTAGTCACTGTCACTGTCCTCCCGTTGTTCATCGATTTTCTCGAGCGGGCCCAGTAACGTCTCCATCGTGAGACTTTGTTGTTACTGTGTTTGGCATATTGAATACATCACGGGTAGCTTGCCAGGCTTTGCCGTGTGGGCTAGATACTCTCGGTAGCTTGCCGGGCTCTCTGAGAGGGGCGGAGGAATCAAACTCGGGTTGGCCATGTTGACTGCATGCAAGGCAAATGCCCTACCCGCTGTGCTATCGCTCCAGCCCTCTTTTATTAGTAAGTATTCAATTAGGATGTGGATTTCTACCTTTGTTCGCATTCTTATAATTTTAAATTAAAATTCTGTAATTTGTAACTGTTCTGATTATCATATTAGCATTTTGATATTTTTGATTGAAAATATTTTGTATGATGTATTCCAAAGTATATTTATGACACATATAATAAACTAAATTTTTTTAGTATTGCCACATTAGTTTTGTTATTTACTTTACATTCACTGCTTTTCTAAACTTGAATTAGACATTTTGTGTGTTTTTCTATATTACATCAAACGGTGGCTTTTGGCAAAGAAAATATTTTTACTTTCTATTCTATAGATTGAAATTGTATTTTTGTTATTATTTCTTATGCATTACCTATTTAACTAAACTGTCAATTCTAAAACTTGGTGACATTTTAATTGTATATGCACAAATAATGCTTATAATGATATTTCCTTCTTTTATCAATACTGTCTCTGTCACTGTCCCTGTATCCCATTGTTCATCAATTTGCTCAAGTGGGCCCAGTAACATTGTGAGACTTGTTACTGTGTTTGGCATATCGAATACGATAAATACTAAGGTATCTTTATTTTAATATCTCAATGAAATGATTATAAATTTAGTACTAAATGTGAAAAATATTCTTGATGGAAAACATGAGAGTTTGGGTTAAATTCAGTGGAATTCTGCTACAATTTATATTAAATACAATGTCTCTTTAAAGTTGCATGTCTTTCATTTTTTTCCAATGTAGCAGAATTGTTTGAAATTAAATTTTGTTACATACTCTTAAATATAAAATTTGTTATTTTAGACTTATTAGTTTATTACTTAGATGCAATCTTTGAGATTTGTCTCATTATCTCCTTATTTCTAATCACAGACCCTAGTCCTAAAATCAATTAAAGACCCTGAGAGAAGGAAGGCTCTAATGGTGATGAATAAAACACAGGAAACCAACAAGGACGCCGAAAAAAAGCTACAGAATGAAACACCGATAGTATAGAATATGAGAAAAGAATATCTTCTTTTCTCTCATGATGCAAGATTTTGAGTCATTTACTTACTACTTCAGGAAGGCTCTGAAGAGATTCTCAGGCAGCCAATGTCTTCTGTAGCTGCTTTCTCTCTCCTGGATCCAGATATCTTTGTTCATCTGTTTTCATTCAGCAGATTTTTCTTGCTTGGTACTCCTGGAGTCAGGAGTTTTGTATAAGTGGGACCTCTGCTGCTCTTTATGCTTTCTTGTGCTTTATTCCAAGTATCCTCCAGGGTCTATTTGTTTTGCACAGGGAATAGGGCCCAAGTTTTCTTAAATGCAGGTCAAGTAATATCTAGGAATAGATTCATTCAACTCCAATCCTAGGACAGCACACCAGATGCAAAGCTGAACACCAAATCCCCTGGTTCATTCTTATCCGTTGACTATGGGCTCTTATTGTAGAAAAGTTTTGAAGTCTCTTTCTGTCAAATTATTCTTGACTGTATAGTCTTCCTAGGGGTAGTCTCATAGATTTAGAGCTTCATAATATTGTGAACAACCACTTTATTTTGCTTTTTCAACTTCTTCCCCCCATATCTTATTGTATATCTCATTGCAATTTAACTGTATTTTATTTCTTTTTGTAGGAGTACTGCTATTTATTCAGCCACTGATTAGCTGATTGAATTGGGCATGAACTCCACCTTAATTTTTTTATTTTTTTCCTTTTTATATTTACTTATTGAATCACTGTGGGAAAAGTCACTAAGCTTTCAGGTTTAAGTCTCGGTCATACAATGGTCAAACACCTTTCCCTTCACCAGTACTCATTTTTCACCACCAAGAACACCCCCCCCATCCCACCCCTCCAAATGCCTGTGAGGCAGATAATTTCCACTTAACTCTTCTCTACATTGATTACATTCATTATTTCGACAAAAGATGCACCATTATTGTCTAGAATTTCCCCCAAAACAATCAGAATTGCTGAAAAGGCATTGTGAAATATTTTGTTTTCTATATCTGGTTATGAGAATCATATAATGTCACGTGGCCACGATTTTGGATTTCTGCAAAGAGCGAGATAATTACGAGATTGGTTTCTGTGTGTCTGCTGTTATGTCCGTGCTGGAGAGCTGCTCGTGGGGGGTAACTCGTGACCTCAGTAGGGTGTGAAGGACGTGCCAGTACCGCCCCCCTTCCCATGAGACTGCTGTTGCCCTGTCACCGCCAGCTCATACCTGGCTTTCCTATAAGCTATAAGCTCTGAGGCGGCAGCCACCTTGCTGCCAGGGGGGAAAAAGGTGGAAGAGAGCAACACCCTTTCCCTCCCGGGAAGGCATGGCGCCATAGTTTAACGCATGGTCCATTCACTTTTCTTCTGCAAGCTGCTGGGCTCTGGACTAAGTCCTTTTGCCTCTGGAGCCATGGCCATGCCAGAGAGCCGCTTGTTGGGGGCAACTCATGACTTCAGTAGGGCGTGAAGGACGAGCCAGTACCGTCCCCCTTCCCATGAGACTGCAAAACTCAGCTCCTGGAAGAGAACAGCACAGAGTCTCCTGCCCTCGTGCCTGGCTCTCCTCACCGAGGCCCCTTGGAGGGGAGCGGGTTGAGTTTCCCTCCCCATCCCGACCAGGGCTGTGGCAGTCGAAGACCTCCAGAACTACCCACCTCCATGCTGAGACCACTCTCCACATGTATGAAGGTACCAGCAGAGGAACAAAGGCATGCGGGTCCCGGGGCTGAGATCTCCAAGCCTGCTCAGATTGGGACTGAGCATCCTCCACCCAGATCCTCCATATTCCAGTAGGCACTGGTCACACCTACCAACTGACCTCCTGGCGCCATGTAATCCCATCAACGGCCAAGACCCAGAGACTATAAAACCCAGCTCCCGGAAGCATGTGGCCGCATTTTCGGCTGTGTGACATCTTATTATCTCTTTCTTATTTTGGACAAAATGGCAGGCTACCAAATGTAACCTGCCCACACAGCAGAGTCTGGCAAACTCCCCGTGGTGAACCCAATATGCCAAATACCAGTAACAATGATGGGTCTCATTCTCCTAATCCTGGAAGAGCCTTTAATATGGCAATTTTTTTTTAAAAAAATCTCAGGGCTAGGACGAAGGAGACGTTACTGGGGCCTGCTCAGGCAATCAGCGAACAACAGGATGGTCATGATGGTGATCGTGATGTCTGACCCAGGTCCAATCTCCAGCACCGCATATGGTCTCCAGATAACCATCAGGAATGATCCCTGAGCACAGAGCCAGAAGTAAGCTCTGAGCACAACAGAGTGTGGCAAAAAGTAATAGAAGTGAAAACTAAAAAGACTAAGGGGGTGAAGGAAAGAAATTTGGGTATACAATAGTAAAGGCAAGCTAGGGGCAGGATTCAAATAGCAGTACTATAAATATAAAACAATAACTTCAATACTATTCTAAACTATGATATTATGTTAAAAGTGTATTGGAAAAAATTAATGAAATCAAAATAACATTACAAGAAAAAAATATAAACAAATTTATAATCGAGATAAAAATCCTTAACAAGTTCTCAAACCAGACCCCGGCGGCCAATTAATTCCTATTCCTCAGCCTGAAACCTGGCCTTCCACCCAGAGTGAACTTCAGACTTCCAGAACCCCGCAAGGGAACTGCCTTCCACTGCTAGTCGTTGGTCCCAAAGCTCCGATCTAACTTCTAAAAGCAGGTGTGTGGCCCCACAGTATCATCCCCGCATCCAACCTTCATGGCATACCTTTAAAATCTCTAGCCCCAAAACTGCACAGACACAATAGCATCCACACAAAGAAGTTACTTCATCTATACCCAACATTCGAGATATTAATTAACTCAGACCTCACAATTCTTTACCTTTCAATAACCCAAGGTAATACACAAAGATAGCCCAACTGTAGGGGACAAAAAGTATGATCTTTGTCATTCTGATAAGGATGTGTCTTATCAGACACATGTGCTGCCTGCAAAAAACACATTTAAACAGTCAGGGTGAATACAGACTCACATTCAAAGGATACAAAACAATTCTACAAGCAAACAACTTCTTCAAAAACCTTGGGGTGGCCATATTAGTGTCAATCACATAGATTTCAGACTGAAGAAGATTGCAAGAAACAATGAAGGTTATTTCTTAATGATCAAAGTATCTGTACATCAGGAAGAATTCACACTCCTAAATGTATATGCAACTAATGAGGGACCAGCAAAGTACTTAAAACAACTTCTCATAGACCTGAAGAAAGGCATCTATAGCAACACAATAATAGTTGGAGATTTTAACACCACTTTATCACCTCTCGATAGATCAACTAGACTCAAGCTCAATAAGGACATACTTTATCTGAGAGTAGAAATGGAAGAAAGTGGCTTAGTAGACATATACAGATATAGATGACATTCCATCCACAAAAAGCGGAATACATATTCTTCTCAAGTGCACATGGGACATTCTCCACATGTTGAGTCAAAAAATATATACCTCCATAAAATTAAGAGGATGGAAACTGTATCAATATTCTTTTCCGACCATGATGCTCTGAAAATGAAGTGAATCACACACATAAACAGAAATTCAAATCAAACACCTGAAACTAAATAACTCACTACTGAACAACCAGTAGCTTAGAGAGGAAATCAAAGAGGAAATGAAAAGATCCTGGAAACAAACGAGAATGAGGACACTAGTAATCAGAACTTATGGAATACGGCAAAAGCAGTGTTGAGAGGAAAGTTTATAGGTCCACAAACAATCCTCAGGTAGGAAGAGTGAGCCCACATAAATAACATAACAGCTTAAAATCTCAGAAAATAACCAATAAAAAGAGCCCAAACCAGCCAGGAGGAAGGAAAAAATAAAACTTAGAGCATAAATTAATAACATGGAAACCCATGAAACAATCCAAGAGATCAATGAAACTAAGAGCTGGTTCTTTGAGAAAATAAACAAGATCAATAAACCACTAGTGATACTCACAAAGAAAGAGAGAGAGAAACTAAACAACAGAATTAGAAATGAAAAGGGTGACATCACAACAGAAATCTCAGGAACTCTAAGGATAATCAGAGATTATATTGAGAATCTTTATGCCACGAAACAAGAGAACCTTGAAGAAATGGATAAGTTCCTGGACTACTATAATCTCCCAAAGCTGACCCAAGAAGACTTGGAATACCTGAACAGACCTTTCACTATCAGGAAAATTGAAACAGTGATCAAAAGTCTCCCAAAGAACAAAAGCCCTGACTCAGATGAATTCACGAGTGATCTTCCAAACTTTCAAAGAGGATCTACTCCCAATCCTGTTCAAGCTTGTCCAGGAAATCGAAGAAACAGAAACACTTCCATACAGTTTCTATGAGGCAAATATACCCCTAAAACCAAATGCGGAAAGAGAGAGAGAGAGAGAGAGAGAGAGAGAGAGATACAGGCCAATATCCCTGATGAACAGATACAAAGATCCTCTACAAAATACTGGCAAATACAATCCAATGACTTATCAAAATGATCACACACCATGTCATGTAGGATTCATCCCAGGTATGCAAGGATGGTTCAACCTCGCAAGTTGATCAACATAATATGATGCACCTATCAATAAAAGAAAATATAAAAAAATGATCATATCAATAGATGCAGAGAAGGCATTTGAAAAGATACAGCATCCATTTATGATAAAAAAAAAAACCCTCAACAAAATGGGAGGCAAAGGAACTTCCCTCAGTATTTGTCAAAGCCATTTACCACAAGCCTACAGCAAGCATTATTCTCATGGGAAAAAAATTAAGAGCCTTCCCTCTAAGATCAGGGACAAAACAAGGTTGCCCACTCTCACCACTTCTATTCAATATAATACTGGAAGTACTTGCCATAGCAGTTAGAAAAGAAAAAGATATCAAGGGCATCCATATAGGAAAGGAAGAATCAAGCTGTTTGCAGATAACATGATACTATACTTAGAAAATTCTAAAGACCCTACAAAAAGCTCCTAGAAAAAGATAGGTTTGGGGCTGGAGCAATAGCACAGCAGGTAGGGGGGGTTTGCCTTGCATGTGGCCAACCCGGATTTGATTCCCAGTATCCCATATGGTCCCCTGAGCACTGCTAGGAGTAATTCCTGAGTGCAGAGCCAGGAGTAACCACTGTGCATCGCCAGGTGTGACCCAAAAAGTCACTGTCACCATCCTCCCCTTGTTCATTGATTTGTTTGAGCAGACCCAGTAACATCTCCATTGTGACAATTGTTACTGTGTTTGGCATATCGAATTCATCATGGGTAGCTTGCCAGGCTTTGCCATACAGGCGAGATACTCTCAGTAGCTTGCCAGGCTCTCCGAGAGGGGCGGAGGAATCAAACTCAGGTTGGCCATGTTGGATGTTTGCAAGGCAAATGCCCTACCCGCTGTGCTATTGTTCCAGCCAAAAAAATTGCAAAAAAAAATAGGTTTATATAATAAAGTGGCAGCTTACAAAGTCAATATCAAAAATCCATGACTTTCCTATATACAAATAATGAAAGAGGAAAAAAGACATTTTAAAAAATCCTGTTCACAAAATGCCTCAGAAAAATAAGTACCTTGGAATCCTTAAGTAAAACGTGAAGAACCTGTACAAAGAAAACTACAAAACACTACTTCAAGAAATAAAATAGGACACTAGGAAATATAGACACATCCCCTAGTCATGTATCAGAAGGATTAACATTGTCAAAAGGGCAATATTCCCCAAAGCATTATCCAGATTCAATGTGGTCCCTATAAGGATACCATGACGTGCTCGCTTTGGCAGCACATATACTAAAAGTGATATGATTTTACAAGGAGGATTAGCATGGGCCCTGCACAAGGATGACACGCAGATTTGTGAAGCATTCCATATTTTTGAAAAGCACCTGCCATAGAGATAGGTAGGAGGTAGGGAATGGGGAGTGATGGGAGGGAACCTGGGGACACTGATGCTGGGATATTTACAGTGGTAGAGGGATGGATGTTGGAATACTGTATAATTAAAATTATACTCGTGAACAGCTTTGTAAAAAATATATATACATACATATATATGTATGTAATATATATATGTATATATGTATATATATTTTGTAAAAAATATATATACATACATATATATATACACACATAAAATGCATCATCTCTAAAAATAAAGGATACCCATGACATTTTTCAAAGAAGTAAACAAAACACTTCTGAAATTCATATGGAACAATAAATCCCCCACGAATAGCTAAAGCAATCCTTGGGAAAAAGAAGATGGTGGCATCATGTTCCCCAACTTCAAACTGTACTACAAAGCAGTAGTAATTAAAACATCATGGTATTGGAATAGAAGCAGACCTGCAAATCAATGGAATAGAATTGAAAATTCTGAAACAGCTCTCAAGTATAGGATAACTTAATCTTTGATAAAGAAACAAAAAATGTGAAGCGGAGCAACAAAATCCTCTTCAACAAGTGGTGCTGGGAAAACTAGACCACTATATGCAAAAAAAAAAATTTACACCTCGGTGTAATGCCAAGACCAACAGTCAGATAAAAATGGATTAAAGACATTAATATCCGATCTGAATCCATAAAGTGCATGGAGGAAAATGTAAGCAGAAACGTCGGTGATACTGAAGTTAAAGGCATCATTAAGAATGAAACACCACTGACCAAGCAGGTGGAAATAAACATAAACAAATGGAACTACATTAAACTAAGAAGCTTCTGTACTTCAAAAGAAACAGTGACCAAAATAAAGAGAGAATTCATGGAATGGGAAAATTATTTACCCAATATCCAACAGATAAGGGGCTAATAATCAGAATATACAAGACACTATTAGAACTTTACAAGAATAAAACCTCCAATGCCATCAAAACCTGGGGAGAATAAATGAACAGAAACTTCCTCAGAAAAGAAATACAAATAGCCAATAGGCACATGAAAAAATGCTCTACATTGCTAATAATTAGGAAGATGAAAATCAAAACAATGGCATATCATCTTACACCTCTGAAACTTACACACATCAAAAAGAACAAGAGCAACCAGTGCTGGCCTGGATTCGAGGAGAAAGGGACTCTCATTCACTGCTGGTGGGAATGCTGACTTGTCCAGCCTTTTTGGAAAACAGTATGGACATTTCTAATAAACTAGAAATTGAGCTTTCATATGATTCAGCAATGACATTTCTGGGACTATATGCCAGGGATGCAAAAAAGCACAGTAGAAATGACATTTGCTCTGTATGTTTATTGCAGCACTGTTCACAATAGCCAGAATCTGGAAACAACCTGAGTTCCCAAGAACAGACAATTGTTTAAAGAAACTTTGGTACATCCACACAGTGGAATACTATGCAGCTGCTAGAAAAGATGAAATCATGAAATTTGCTTATAAGTGGATGGACATGGAGAGTATCATGCTAAGTGAAATAATTCAGGAAAAGAGGGGCAGATTTTGAATGACTGCACTCATTTGTGGAATATAAAATAACATAATATGAACTAATACCCAAGTTCATAATATGAACACCTAACGACAGTAAAGACAAGGGCCAGGAGGATTGCTCCATGGTTTGGAAACCTGCCTCATGTTCAGGGGAGAAAGGCAGTTGGGATGGAGAAGGTCCACTAAATCAATAATGGTTGGAGGGATTGCTCGGGATAGGAGATGTGTGCTAAAAATAGACTAAGTACCAAACATAGTAGCCCCTCAGTATCTGTATTGCAAGCTGAGATGCCCAAAGTAGAGAAAGAATAAGAAGGAAGATACCTGACACAGAGACAGGGGGTGGAATGGAATGGGGGTGGTGGAAGGGATACTGGTGACAGTGGAAGGTGTGCACTGGTGAGGGATGGGTGTTCTATCATAGTATGAGTGAAACTCAGTCATGAAAGCTTTGTAACTGTATCTCACAGTGATTCAATAAAAAGAAATACTTAAAACAAATGATTAGCAAATCAAATCCAATAATACATAAAAATAATAAATTATTATGAAAATTTGATGATTTCTCAACTATGGAACTATAATTTACTATAAGTAAATTAATTTTATGATTATCATAAAATAAAGGGTAATAGACTATTTTAATAGGGAAAAAATAAAAGCATCACAAAAATATCAAAATTCACTCTGAAAAATATTTTTAAAATGTTTTTATTTGCTAATTTATTTTTTGACTGATTTTATTTTATTTATTTATTGATGTTTTAATTGAATCACCATGAGATATACAGTTACATAATCGCGTTTCAGTCATACAATGTTCCAGCACCTATTCCTTCACCAGTACACATTTCCCACTACCAATGTTCCCAGTTTACCAACTGCCTCCATTCCCGCAGCCTGCCTCTTCTCTCTCTCTCTCTCTCTCTCTCTCTCTCTCTCTCTCTCTCTCTCTCTCTCTCTATTCTCTCTCTCTGTCTCTTTCTCTCTCTCTCTGTCTTTCTGTCTCTCTCTTCTCTCTCTATCTCTCACTCTCTTTCTCTTTCTCTTTTATTTTCCCTTTGGGCTCTGTGGTTTGCTATACTGTTACCGAAAGGGTATCATGTATATCACTTTACCTCCTTTCAGCACTAAGCATTTGCCCAGAGTGATCATTTCCAATTATTATTGTCATAGTGGTCCCTTCTCTGTCGTAACTGCACTCCCCCTCCCAGTTGGTGGCAAACTTCCTAACAGACCAGTCCTCCTAGCCCTTGTTTCTACTGTCACTGAGTATTAGTCACATACTGTTTTTTTTAATATATCCTGCAAATTAGTGCAATCATTATTTGTTCCTCTCCCTCTGATTGATTTCACTCAGCATGATATTCTCCATATTCATCCATGTAAAAGCAAATTTCATGACTTCATTTTTCCTAACAGCTGCAGTGTTCCATTGTGTAGATGTGCCATAGTTTGTTTATCCCCTGCTCTGTTCTTGGGCACTAAGGTTGTTTCCAGATTCTTATATTGTGAATATTGCTGCAATAAACATAAGCATACAGGTCTTTTTCTGCAGTGTGTTTTTGGGACACTAAGATATATTCCCAGGAGAGATATAGCTGGGTCATATGAAAGCTCAATTACTAGTATTTGGAGGAATGTCCATATTGTTTTCCTGAAAGGCTGGACCAACCACCATTCCCACCAGCAGTGAATGAGTGTCCCTTTATTTCTGCATCCGTGCCAGCATGGCTGTTCTTTTAATGTGTGCCAGTCTCTGTGGTATAAGATGATATCTCATTGTTATTTTTGTTTGCGTCTCCCTGATAATTAGTAATGTAGAGCACTTTTTCATGTGCCTTTTGGCCATTTGTATATTTTTTCTTCAAGGAAGCTTCTGTTCATCTCTTCTCCCTACTTGTTTGATGAAGCTGTAATTTTTCTTGGATACCAGCCTCTTATCAGATGAGTGCTGAGGAAAGAATTTTTCCCATTCTGTGAGCTGTCTTTGTATTCTGCTTATCATTTCCTTTGAAATGCAGAAGCTTCTTAGTTTAATGTAGTCCCTTTTATTTATCTTTGTTTCCACTTTTTTGGTCAGTGATATTTCATCCTTGAAGACACCTTTGGCCTCAGTGTCATGGAGAGTTCTGTCTACCTTTTCCTCTATGGATTCAGGTCTGAAATTGAGGTCTTTAATCCATTTTGATTTGATTCTTGTGTATTGTGTTAGAAAGAAGTCTGAGTTTTGGGTTTTTGTTTGTTTACGTATAGCTGACTAGTTTTCCCAGCACCATTTGTTGAAGAGGCTTTGCTTGCTCCTCTTCATATTTTTGCTCTTTTATTGAAGATTAACTAATCATATACTTCAGGGTCTGTCTCAGAATACTCAAATCTCTCTTTATTCCAATACCATTCTGTCTTTTATACTACTGCTTTGTAGTATAGTCTGAAGTTGGAGAAAAAGATGTCCCCATCTTTATTTTCCAGGGAAAAATCTATTCAGGGGGAGGGGGTTTGTTTTGTACAAATTTCAGGAATCACTTGATCACTTGATATCCTGTTACTCATTGATTTGCTCAAGCAGGTGCCAGTAACATCTCCATTCGTCCCTGTTGCGTGCTAGTGTAGGCCAGTGGCATCTGCTCATTCTAGGAACACGAAGAACCTCAAACCCATCATTCAGGGTCTTGAAGAAGAATTCTGACCATCTCGTAGGTGGGTGGCCATGCGAACCTTTGACATCCCATGGAATCCAGTCTGTAATGGCTCTAGTCCAGCGGTCGTCTCTAAATCTCATTACATGTCCAGCCCATCTGATTTTCGATGCCTTGGCAAATGAGACAGCATCCCTGATTCTTGAGCATTGACAGAGGTCAGAACTCCAGATTCTTTCTCTCATTTGAGTGAAGCATGATACTCCAAGCATAGCTCTTTCAATTCCTCTTTGAGAGACCCAAATAGCGTTCTCATCCTGTTTGCATAGGGCCCAGGTCTCTGAGGCGTATGTTAACGCAGGAAGAACAGTGGAATCGAAGAGATGTGCTCGAAGTTAAAGGTTCTTCATCCTCTTAGTTATTTCTTCGATGCTCTTGAAGGCGTTCCAACATTTCAATTCCAACATTTCAGGAATGTTTGATCTATTTCTTTGTAAAATGACATGGGTATCTTTATAGGGACTGCATTGTCTTTGTACAATGCCTTGAGGAATATTGTCATGTTGATGATGTTAATCCTCCCAATCCATAAGCAGGACTGAGAGGATTTTACTTTACTGACCTTTAGTTCACAGAATTGGGAGGATTTAAGATTATTGGAAACATCTTGCTTTTTCTCTCCAAATTGATACCTAAATTTGCTACAATTTCATTTGAAATCCCAGCAAGAATTTTTGTTTATAAAATTTGGAGTACTCATTCTCAAATTTATCTGGTATATTTATATGTAATTTATCTGGTAAATGTGTCTGGGAAGCCCCAGCAGCCAAATACATTTCCCATAGTCACTGTCATGTCAACTCATTGGCCCAGATCATAGATTCTGAAATCTCTAAATAGCATGGTCACATATGCAGCAGTGAGAAACCTCATACTTTCTCAATACTGAAATTCCAGTAGGAGCACAGCAAATTACATGGGAAAGTAACATAGAAGCCAATTAAACTCAACAAACAAAAACAGTAACACAGAAGGTTCAACTACCTGACAAACTAGCAAATTCTTAAACAGGACTTAGACATCTCCATGATGAGCTATAACAATTTTCACATTTAAAAAATTGAGTTTTTATTCTTATAGATTTTAATGTTGGAACTTTGTTATCTAATTAACTCTAGAGTTGTATCAATGGTTGTGGTTCTTGTCTACATTACAATTAAAAAAATTTTTTTAAATAATAAAAGGGAGGCCGGAGCAATAGCACAGCAGCTAGGGCATTTGCCTTGCACACGGCTGACCTGGGTTCCATCCCCGGCATCCCACATGGTACCCCAAGCACTGCCAGGAGTAATTCCTGAGTGCAGAACCAGGAATAACCCCTGAGCAACGCTGGGTGTGACCCAAAAAGCAAAAAATAAATAAAATAAAATAAATAATAAAAGGGAGGTACTACGTGATCTTGCAATACAACTCTTAAGCATGTATTTCTATTGCATTATATATAACACTCATTCAAAAGGGTATTTGTATCTGTATGTTCATAGCAGAATTATTCACAGCTGCTAAAAAATGTATAATCAGAATAGATGCTGGTTAGAGAGAGGCAAACTATATACAAATGGGATACTACTTTGGCATTAGAAATAATGATACTGATAATTAGAACAAAGTGAATGGAATTTGAGGTGAATGTGCTTGATGAAATAAAAAATAATGAGAGTCAATTCCCAGTTTTACTCACATGTGAAATATAAATTCCTAAGACAAACAATTTGTCAGAAAACAACAAACTAAATCAGTAAAAATTATGTTGTTTAACAATGGGAAAGGAGAGGTGTAAGATAAGTGGTCGTTTTACTGGTGTAATGACATCTGGACTCTCTGGATGCAATCCTATGCACGCAGAGGTTTTAAATTTTATTACTAAAATTCTATAATATAAATATTATATTATTATAATATAATGTAGCACTGTAGCACTGTCCTCCGGTTGTTCATTGATTTGCTCGAGCAGGCATCAGTAACGTCTCCATTGTGAGACTTCTTGTTACTGATTTTGGCATATCGAATATACCACGGGGAGTTTGCCAGGCTCTGCCATGTGGGCGGGATACTCTCAGTAGCTTGCCAGGCTCTCTGAGCAGGACGGAAGAATCAAACCCGGGTCCGCCACATGCAAGGCAAACACCCTACCCACTGTGCTATTGCTCCAGAATCGATTAATTTCATTATAAATATCAATATGAATGATATAAATATTAATATTTATTAATAGATTTGGGCTGGAGCGATAGCACAGCAGGTAGGGCATTTGCCCTGCACGCAGCCAACATGGCCAACCCGAGTTCGATTCCTCCGCCCCTCTTGGACAGCCCTCACGGCAAAACCTGGCAAGCTCCCCATGATGTACTCAATATGCCAAACACAGTAACAAGAAAGTCTCACAATGGAGACATTACTGGGCCTGCTCGAGAAAATCGATGAACAACAGGAGGCAGTGACAGTGATTTATACATTTGTTGACATTATATTTATATATAATATTTATGAATATAGATATCATAAATATTAATATTGTTAATATCAATAAATATTGGACAAACAAAATGCATTTGGAAGAATTTCTCCTTATTTTTTCTAAAATCACTTGAGAAGAATATGTGAAAATCCTCTGAAGTTTTCACAAAATTATTTAGTAAAGTCATCTAGTGAATTTTTGCTTTTAGAGAGATTTTTATTGAAGATTTCTGTGCTTGTTATTGGTATGTTTTAGTTTTCTAATTAGTTATATTGAAATATAAGTATTTATTTCTATTTTATTATTTTGGGTGTTTTTAAATAAGTTGAAAACACAGTTTTTAGAAAGAACAATGTTAAATAACTTACAAACTTAAATTTGTAAATTTGGAAGCTCAATTCTGTACACCAGTTCTCAGATCTGTTACCTTTGGCCATTTTTTATTCATCTGTAATTGGGCATTTTTGTTATTTCTGAGGTTATTCACTACATTTATTATAGATGCACATGATCTTTCTGAATTAGTGTTTTTGCATTGTTTGTATAGATACCTATAGTTGAAATTCTTGGATCACATGATGATTCCTTTTTATAATGTTTTGAAAAAGATAACTTTTCTCCTCATCATTGCCAACCCTTGTTTCTTGCCTTTCTTGTTATTTCCACAGTGTGAAGTAAATTTTTCACTGCCATTTTTATTTGACAATAAGTGACAATGTACACTTTTTTCTTGTACCTGTGGATCTGTATATTTTATTTAACTATTTTCTGTAGACTACTTTCTCCATTTTATCCTCTTGGCACCTTTGTCTTTGATTCACTGTACACATGTGTATAGAGTTAAATCTGGACTCACAACTCTATTGCATTAATCTGTGTGTTTTGGTTAAGGAACAGGTGCTTGCTGGAACATTGTATGACTGAAACCTAATCATAAACAAGCTTGTAACTGTGCGTCTCATGATTCAATTAAAAAAAAGAAAAAAAGTCAATGTTTATTTTTATTCAAATATTATAAAACTATAGTATCAAAATTTATTTTAAAAAAACTTTCTTACATTAGCAATGTGTATTTACCTTTATTTAGGGAGACAAGAGCCCTTGGGAGTAAATTCCCAAGTCAAATATTTATGCCCAAGCCACAGACAAGTCACTATTTTAGAGACCAAATCCACAAGCAGAGGGACTGGGCAAGCAACTGGATGATCAAACTGCTATTTGAAACAGACTTTCTTCTGTAAGTATTTTTCAAATAGAGCATTGGAATGCCAGGCATAATGCCAAATTGAATTTGCCCTGTCACTTACTTAACTCTTTATGTCTGTTAGATTATGGCACTCTCAGATATTAGCACATGGCAGTCTTTGATGACAGAGGTCCATGGGCACATCAGAATGTGGATCAACTAATTCATACTAAGTCAGTGCAAGCCTGTCTTTGACAGAGAAGCTGACTGTAGCAAAGGATTCCTGCTTTGATGATTAGAAGCATATATTGTTTCTGCATTTGTGTCAGTGTTCACAGAGTAAAATACAGGATACCTTGTGCTTAAACTTATTTCTTATTCCTCCTAGGAGAGGTAGCTGAGAACTATAGACCAGAAAAAAATATTCAAATAAACATGAATCTATAAAACTTTGAGTCTCTGTAGGTTGGAGATAACTTTCAAATTGGAGGTTATGAACAAAAGTGCATTTAAATAAATGAAGATGATGGGAGAAGCAGTCAATTCAATGTCAGGATAAGAGCTGTGGAAAAGCTTGCTAAAAGGGACAGCATTTTGGATTACAGGTAGTCTAATTCAATGAGTATATCAGTTATCATAATGGGTGAGCTCTAAGATTCATATTGTAGTGCTTCTGAAAAAGCAACATGCTCATTACCTAGAAATCTGTTAGAAATGTGGCTACTTGGACTTCCCTTTAGAACTTAAAAATGTAAATTCTGGGTGTAGAATCTGTTTCAACAAGTTCTTCAGATGATTTAAATGCTTAACATGTTTGAGACCACTAACCAGAAAAGAATTCCTGACTAGAAATCACTATGTATTTTTTGCTTTTTTTTAATGTTCCAAACTCTGACTGGAAATATTTTTGTGCACAGGGACCAAAAAAAATCCAAAACATCATGTATAAAATATGATTTTTTTCTCAGCTTTGAGAAAGTCGTTAGGAATAAAACCTAACAACTTCCTTCACTACCAGAATCCTGTAAGATTAAGATCTTTCAATAGAACTCAGTTCCACAATGTAACATTATCCTGGACCATGTTCAAGTATTACTGCAAATTTTTTGTTGTTGTTGAACTAAATTACCTCTTTATTAGGAAAGCACCAACACCACAGTCTTGGAAATTACTGAAATTTTATTTGCCTCAGGCTTATGACTTGCAACCAAAGACATTGTGCAAAGAAAGCAAAGATTAAGTACACTTTTGGGGAGAAGGAGACGATACACATTGGAAACATAGGAGTTCAGGTCGACAAAATAAGCCATCCAATACACTATATAGACTGCAATATTCAATAGCATTTTCAAAAAAGTTTTTGAAAATCAAGAACAAAAAAATGTAAGCAACGTTTACAGTAGACATAAATCTTATACAATTCAAAACGCAGTTTTTTTTCAGATCATAGAGCATAAAATTGAAAAATATATATGCAGGTGAAGCCTAACTACTGTACATTTATTTATCACCTATTAAAGTCGCTTATATATACCACAGTGTAAGAAAAAAAATACCAAACAAATAAGAAACTTGAAAATTGCCTGATGAAAAATAAAATAACCAGTGGCTTTTAATGGCTTCTCCTGGTTATCAGTGCTACAAAGACAAAAATCTTCTCATTTGAACAAGTGATAAAACCAGGTACAATCAAACCATTACCAAATTAGACCCACCCATAGAAATATACTATCCACCCACATATTTTCCACCAAAAGCTTTTTTTTAAATTTTCCTGTTTTAATCTTTGAATCTTTGAGGCCAATTTGGTCACAATATGTTACAAATGTTTGTGTGCATTTTTTTACACCATGATATCATATGTTTGTCTAGCACTATTCTAAAGCAAGTTTATAGATGATGATCATATAAGAAACAACCCAGCGCCCCTATGACAAATGAACTCACTGGGTAAAAATGAGAGAGGGGAGGAAGGAGTTCAGTTTTACCAAGGAAAACAGGTTCATAGTGATCACTCATCATCAGTCCCGCTTGCTTCGGACTGTTCACTTTCATCCTGCTCTTCATCACTGTCAAAATCGTTCACTACAGGCTTGGTTTTTCCTCGATTTGGCCTTTTCTTGCCCTTTCCTTTATCCTGACCTTTCTCCTCTTTCTTATTGAACTTGATTTTAACCTTAACAGATTTTGCCTCAGACTCTGACTCCTCTTCTTCTTCTTCTTCCTCCTCCTCATTGGTTTCATCCTCACTCTCTTCTTCTTTGGCAATTTTCTGCCGAGCACTCTTAAACACCGACTGCAGGACAATGGAGTCTTCATAGATCTGGAATCCCTCCAAGTTGAATGTCTGGGCATTGTGACAGAGGAGCATGACATCTTTCTCCAGGTCACCCAAGCTCTGGTACTTGTGATTACGGATTCTTTATTTTTTTTAAATCCACTGGCTTTCTGATTAATTCATAATATTCTGGTAATTCTTTCCTTGAAGGTAACTGAATGAAGACTTCACTGAGCTGTCGTCCCGAACTGTCCTTGTAGTTCATCACAGTATCAATGATGGCGTTCATCTGCTTTGTCAGTTTAGGGGGATTTGGCAATAGTTTCTCCTATTTCTGCAATTTTATCCTTTACCTTTGAAGCCTCATTTCCTCAATTTTCTCCTTTCTCTGGGATATTTAGTGTGTCCTTTCAGAAAGCAGATTCCAAATCTACATGACCTTAGATAATGCAGTTAACTTTTGTAGTTATTTCTTAAACTAGTAGATAGCTTTCCCCTTTTTATTAGGTTGGCTTTTTCCATTTTCTCTTTTTAGATTTTTGCTGACTGTTAAGTAAAGTATGGTGGTCTACAGTAAGAAAAATACAGAGATGCTAAATTGAATTAGTTACAACATTATGCATTATAATGCATTCAAAAATATATCAGTCTAACATTTTTATTAATGGTTGAGTATTCATTGAATATTCAGTCAGGAATAAGTTCTAGAACTAGGGAAGAGAATATGTTTGGAGAGAAATTCCATTTCCAGTGTTAGCAAAATGACTCTCAGTTCATTGTCTATTATATACTTTGCTTTGTTACTATTATTATAATATTTAATATTAAGATAGCACTGTAGCACTATCCTTTGTTCATCGATTTGCTCGAGCGGGCACCAGTAACGTCTCCATTGTGAGACTTGTTGTTACTGTTTTTGGTACATCGAATATGCCATAGGGAGCTTGCCAGGCTCTGCCATGCAGGTGGGATACTCTTGGTAGCTTGCCAGTTTCTCCAAGAGGGACAGAGGAATCGAACCCGGGCCGGCCACGTGCAAGGCAAACACTCTACCCGCTGTGCTATCACTCTATTATTGCTGAGTGTCTACCACATCAAGTTGCTGTGTTTTTCTCTATGATAGAATGAAAAGATAAAAATGCATTGTTGTCAAGTAAAATATACTTTTTGAAGGCAAATAAAAAACATCAACAAGTATGTGGACTTTTTAATGTTTTAATTTTAGGATACTTTGAATATTTAAAAATCCGAGAAGTAATGGAAATAAGACAATGTATAATAAAATAGCTGTATGTTTAAAAAGTAACAAGAAGCAAATCATTTTTTTTTTGCAAATCATTCTTAAGAGGTATGACTATTGGTACAGTTAAAAATGAGATAAGCCGAAGAAGTTACTGGTTGGAGGATAAAAAAAAAAAACAGTTGACTCCAAGACATAATACATATAAAATCACAGATGGAAGAAAGGCAAACATCTCCAGCTGCCTGGGTTTTTTCACTTATGTACAAAGCATTTTCTTTATTCATAAAGTTACAAATTCTAATAAAATCATTTTAAATAATAACATGGTCCAACTTATATTTTACTTTTTTGTCAGTAGACCAGATACTAGAATGGAAACAGATGGATCAGTTATACATTTAATAATGAAACAGTTAAACCTTAAATTCATTTCTCTTTTCCCTCAGTCATTTCCAGGTGCAGCTGTCAGTCATGGTATTATCTTTCAACAATACGGGGACTCAGGTGACTGAATTCCTGATGATCTGCTTCCCAGAAATGCAGGACACGCAGCACTGGCTCTCTATAGTCCTGGCTCCTTTGCTGGTTTTGGCTCTTGGGGCTAACTTTGTACTATTACTCGCCATCCGACAGGAAGTATCTCTGCATGAACCCATGTACTACCTCCTTGCCATCCTCTCCTTGCTAGATGTCATCCTCTGTCTCACAGTCATACCCAAGGTAAGATACCCCTGGGATTCACTCTTGGGGATTTGGTGGTCTTTATCTAAACAGTCCCTGGGTTTGCTGCTGTAATTATTGCTAACTCTGATTGCACTCTCAGTGACCTATTTTTTTAATTTCATTCTTTGCCACTTAACAGATTATCTATCAACATCTTAGACATTCTAAGTTTTTTCTTTTCTATTTATTTGGGGGGAGAGGTTCACACCCAGAGGTGCTTAGTACTTACTTCTGGCTCTGTGCTTGGGGATCATTTCTAACAGGGCTATCAGGACCATACGTGGTGCCAGAGCTTGAAACCAGATCAGATTCATGTAAGGCAATGTCTTACCTGCTGTATTATCTCTACATACTCTAGTATTCTAAGTTTTTCTTTGTATTTCTAGAGAGATACTCCTTGGTTCTAAGTAACCTAATTCCTACACCCAAAGGCTCTATAATTTGCATTCAAAATATGCCTTGTGTATTATTTCATATATGTACCAAAATAGGAATCATACTTGGAAGACTATTGTATATTAAGAAGGCAGAATGTCTCCAAATATAAGTATTATACTGATTGCATTTGATTTCATTCTGACACATTTAGATGAGCAGATGTTTTCATCTGGAATTAGAGTAAGAACTCTATAGGTCAAACAAAAGAATATTGAAATCAATATTTTAAAACTAAAATTGTGGCTTACAGAGAGGAAAAGGGATATATCAAGTCCTAGAGATAGGGATGTATATAGGCAGTATTTGAAAATAGGAGACTGTCCTAGTTGGGATATTGAAGCTATGGTTTGGGGATATGAATAGTTGAATCCTTCTGAGGGTTTATCAGGGTGGCAATTAGATGGTCAGTTTTTTAAAATAATGATTCTGGCAGGTCCTGTTCATCTTCTGGTTCAACATGAAGTCTATCAGCTTTTCAGGGTGCTTCCTACAGATGTTCATCATGAATACATTCCTTCCCATGGAATCATCCACCTTCATGGTCATGGCCTATGACCGCTATGTGGCCATCTGCCACCCTCTGCGCTACCCATCTATCATCACAGAGCAGTTTGTCATTTATGCAGCCATCTTTATTGTCTTCCGCAATTTGGTGGCCACACTGCCAACACCAGTTATGGCAGCCAGGCTCAACTACTGTGCTGGCAATGTGGTGGAGAATTGTATCTGTGCCAACATTTCTGTAGCAAGGCTCTCTTGTGAAGATATTCGCTTTAATAAACTCTACCAGTTTGTGAGTGTTTGGTGCTTACTGGGTTCTGATCTGGTACTCATCTTACTATCCTACTGTTTCATCCTCAGAGCTGTTATGCGCCTACAGTCAGGGGGTGCAGCCACCAAAGCCCTGAGTACATGTGGCTCCCATATCATTCTTATACTTTTCTTCTATACATTGCTACTGGTCTTCATCTTCACAAACAAGGCAGGAAAGAAAGTGCCTGCAGAGGTGCCCATTCTTCTCAATGTCTTGCATCATCTCATCCCACCAGCTCTGAACCCTATTGTTTATGGAGTACGAACCCAGGAAATCAAACAAGGGATTATCAAACTACTCAAGTATCAACGCTGAGAGGTGTGAGTCAAAGATAATGGATTATGAACTCTAAGAAATATTTAAGCAGTTATTTCATCTGACTGTCATAAGAATACACCATAACAGCCATGCTGCTAGCCTCATTTTGAACTTAAATCTTCATCAACCACTGTCACAATATTTACCCCCACTACCTTCCCTACAAATCCTTACTGAGCCCATTCATTATCCATTCTCTTCTTCATTATGACTTTTTGACACTCTAATTTGTCAATTACTCATACATTAAGTAGGTATTTAATAAATTTCTACCTATTTCTTGGTATTTATATTTTCAGTACTTTTTATATAAAACTCATAGGGTATGTAAGAAAGAACTTTAATGAAACAGTGAGTATGGGTAAGATGTAGGAACCAATGTGAACCTTTATAAGAATCCATATGTAAAGTATTGACTTTGTCTAATATGTAGGTGAAAATTGAAGTATGGGTAACATACTTTTAATATTTAATATATATGGAACAAAAATAAATATATAATAAAACCAAGACTGGACAAGAGCAAATGATAAAGAGGAATTTCTGGTAACTGAAAGACCTAATTCTACAGGTAACATCAAAATTGTGCCTTTAAGACCAAGCTTTATTTCTCTACCAAATTCCTCTTCACAGCTACACTGTGAAAAGGAATTATTAAATAGCCAGACAAAGTAAGCATATATATGTATATGTATATATATATATATATATATTTGTACACCATAAAAAAATTTTACTTATCCCAGGGACACAAGTTTTGGTTCAACGTGTACAAATGAATTAACATAATTCATTGACAAAAGGAAAGATAAAATCATGTGACAATACTAATGGTTGATGAGAAAACATTTGACAATATTCAACTTTCTTTTATGACTAAAAAAAATTCATGAGACTATATATAATACATTTCAACATAATAAAGCCCATATCAACAAACCCACCTTTGGTATACTCAATGATGAAAAGCTTTTCCTCTAAGATCTGGCACAACACAAGATGTCCATTCTCATTTATTCAACAAAATTTATTTATTCAATAAAATTGGAAGTACTATCCAGATCATTTATATATAAATTTTATTACAGCATTATTTAATAACATCAAATAAATGGAAACAACCTAAGTGTCTAATCAGCTGATAAATGAATAAAGTTGTGATATAAAAACTGAGCAATTTACTGCACAACTATAAAAAAGATGAAATTCTTTTATAATAAGGATAGCCCTAGGGAGTACGATGCTCAAAAAAAAATAAATCCATAGAGGGAAAGATAAAAATTCTGATTCTCTCATATATGGAATTTTAAAAATCAACAGATGAACATACAAAATAAAACAAGTTCCAACTTTGGACAACTATTAGTTGTCAGAATTAACATGATCAGCGCGGTGAATAAATCATAATAGAAGCAATAAATGATTGAAGATATAATTGTTTATTTACTTACATTTGTTGTCCATCACAGTATTAGTAGCATAACCTCCTGACAGCTATACTAACTATACATAGTATTCGATTGTGTAGCTATACCATAGCTTCTTTTACCGGTAATCTGTTCTTGGTCAGTTAAATTCATTTTAGTGTCAGAGAAGAAAAGAAAACTAAATGGTTTCATAATATGTCTTTTGATACTTGTCATGAGGATAAATACAATAGAGAATGATAAAGCTTCATATTGTTATGGGGACACAATACTCAGGGGTTAATCCTAACTCTGCACTCAGGATTTACTTCTGGCAGGAATTGGGGAAATCATACAGGGTGCAGATAATCAAAGCCGGGTCTTCCGCAAGCAAGGAAAGCACCCTACCTGCTGTACAATGCAAAAGGAAATATAATCAAAATATCTCAATAGACTATAAAATAAATAAGAAGAGCAATGCAAAACCACAATTTTATTTTTAACAATTAAACAAATAGTAAACAAAAGAAGAGGAACAAATTTATAAACAGATAATTTACTGAAACAAGAGGTCAGTTTCTATTAAGTTTAGTATGCATTTATTTAAGTAAAAGAATAAGTGGTATCTAGTGTGGCTGGTAATTACAAACCTGAAACTTTCTTATTTGCTATAATTTGGATAGTTACAATAGTGTTAAAGTTGGTGGTATCAATGTAGAAAACAACTACATCTCACCACCACCAAAATGACCAGGCCTCTCCACCACTAGCAATAGGCCTCTGATCTTCTTGACCCTCTTCCCCAACACACACAAAAATGTGGTTTTTGGACCACACCCATCTGTGCTTGTGTCTTCCTCCTGACTTGGTGCTTGGGCATCACTCCTGGAGGTGCTCAGAGGATCATATGCAGTGCTGGGGATCAAACCATAGTCACTAATGTTTAAGGCAAGCACCTTACCTGCCTGCTGTACTATCACTCTGGCCCCTCCAATGCCAAACATTTTAGTCCAGTTTCATATTGCCACTAATATACCAGAAAGAAATAGAAACAATAGATATCCAAGATGTAATTTAGTTTGTTTTGTGCCACACCTGCTGATAATCAGGGCTTACTCCTGGCTCTGTGCTCAGGGATTCTCTGGCAGCACTCAACGGACCATTTGTCAGAGTCTGCCATATGAAAAGCAAGTGCCTTAACCGCTGTATTTTCTCTCCATCCTCACAAGACATAGTACTGCATTGTAGCACTGTCCTCCTGTTGTTCATTGATTTGCTCAAGCGGGCACATCTCCATTGTGAGACTAGTTGTTACTGTTTTTGGCATATCGAATACGCCACAGGGAGCTTGCCAGGCTCTGCCATGTGGGCAGGATACTCTCGGTAGCTTGCCAGGCTCTCAGAGAGGGGCAGTGAAGTCGAAACCGGGTCAGTCGCATGCAAGGCAAACATCCTACCTGCTGTGCTATCACTCCAGCCCCACAAGACATAATTTATAAATATTTTTAAAATGACTATGTGATAATAAAAATTCAACAATCACTTAGTGAGAATTAAATGACATGGTTTATGGCAGAAACTGTCAACCATAAACACTGTTTAAATGAGTGAGAGTAACAACATGTCCAGAGTTCTCTTTGTGGCTACTTATTTTCTCCTCAAAGCATGAAAAAATAGTTCTACTGTCAACTTCCTGCTGAAAATTTTGCCTTTTATAATGTATGAGGCTTGGTTTACAGTTATTCATTATGGGCTTTTGATGTTCCATTATCAATCCCACCACCTGAGTGACCTTCCCTCCACCAGTCCCCATTTTCCTAACCATCCCCCAGGTCTGCCCACTTAGGCTGTGTTGGTGCTGGAGTGAGCTATCAAGATGAGCTCATGTAGGCTGTACTGTACAACGGCAGGAACATAAGGACCCACTAAAATGGGCAAGATGTCTCATGTGTCCTGACTGGTTTTGATGAAGCTGAACATCTTTTTCCTTTAAGCTGCCTTCAGTAAATAATTTCATAAATTTCACTATATTGAAAGAGTTAGTTTTTCCTTCTCTCACAGAAGCCCAACCTGATCTTTGACATATAGATTCTGGGCTCTGGCCAAGCCTAGTGTTTGGGATGCAAATTTCAAATGCTGCCCAACTTATCTTTGGAAAGTAGATTGGTCCAGTTTGTCTTTGGAATGCAAACCCAAGAAAGGTTTTGTTTAGGTTGTATATCTCTTTCCTTAGGCCAACATACACTGGCTTTCAGATATAAGGAAATAATACATGCTTTGCCTGCCTCAATGTTCCCAGCAACATTACTATTCTAAAAACTAGATTGACTATGGGCTGGAGCGCTAGCACAGTGGGTAGGGTGTTTGCCTTGCAAGCGGCCAACATGGCCGACCTGAGTTTGATTCCTCCACCCCTCTTGGACAGCCCGGCAAGCTACCAAGAGTATCTCGCCCACACGGCAAAGCCTGCCAAGCTACCCGTGACGTATTTGATATGCCAAACACAGTAACAACAAAGTCTCAAGATGGAGACGTTACTGGGCCCACTCGAGAAAATCAATGAACAATGGGAGGACAGTGACAGTGACAGATTGACCATTGCCTGTGCTCTAATTTAGGAGTCATCAGTCTAGCCTGTGATGACATCACTACTAATAAATTTTACCAATTGTTTTTGGCTCAGGTTAAATATGGCAGTGGTCTTTGCTTCTTATGCTTTATTTGTTCAATGATGAGTCTGTTGAAGCAACATCTAAGGCTTTGAGTACCTGCAGCACTCATGTCATCCTAATATTCTTTTTCTACTCAACTATTATTGTAGTATCTGTCACCCACCTAGCAGGAAGAAAGTTTCCCCTAATCCCAGTTCTCCTCAATGTGCTTCACAGTATTATCTACCACTCCACCTTAACCCCATGGTATATTGCCCTAAGGACACAGGAGCTGAGCATAGGCTTTCAATGATTGCTTGGTCTGAGTGAGAATGTGTCTAGGAAGTGAGTCAACTCTAAATGACAGGCTTGGATATTACAGAATGAGTATGGGCTTTGGTGCCAACTATCCTGCATTAAAATTGTACCTCTCTAAATGGCTAGGAAATCAATTCAAACTAGTTATCTTATTATGTACAACATATGTTGTGTGCAAGGTTCCGTCAAACTATTGCAAAAATACTCATCTGATTGCCATAACAGTCCTAAGAAACACTCACTAAAACACTTTGCAAGTAATTCAAGAAAGTTTAAAAATTTTCCAAGATCAAACAGAAGGAAAGTCCAGAGAGAGATTAAAACCCAAACTGTCAACTCCAGAACCTCTTCTTAAACTTTTCTTTTTATTCAAACTCACTATTAATCTTTCATGCAAATTATGGTAACAATAAAATTAGTGATAACTATATTAAATTATAAATAACATATTAATAATGGACAATTTTCTTTAGATGTTGGCAATGGTATTTTCTGCTCAGGAGACCATATGAAGTGCTGGAGATTCAACCTGGGTCGACTGAAAATAGAACTGATTTTAGACTCTCTAGAAAGAATCACTTTAGAGGATTTTATAGGAATCATTCTACTTTAAAACTCTTCTTATGAGCCTGTCTCATGAGAAGGCAGCTGGAATAGAGGGGGGATCACTAGACAATGATGGTTGGAGGAATCCTTCGGGATGGGAGATGTGTGCTGAAAGTAGATAAAGGACCAAATGTGGTAACATTTCAGTATCTGTACTGCAATCCATAATGCCCAAAATTAGAGAGTATGGGGGAAATTTTCTGCCATGGAGGAAAGTATACTGGGGACATTCGTGGTGGAGAATGTGCACTGGTGGTGGAGGGATAGGTGTTTGATCATTGTATGACTGAAACTCAAACATGAAAGCTTGTAACTGTATCTCATGGTGATTCAATTAAAAAAAATACTCTTCTTATGATGGGGCCAGAGTGATAGTACCGCAGGCAGGGCACTTGCCTTGCATGCAGCTGACCTAGGTTGAATCCCCAGCACTCCATATGGTCTCCTGAGCACCACCAGGATTGATCCTGGTCATAGAATCAGGAGTAAGCCCTGAACACCACCAGGTATGGCCACCCCCACCGCCACCCCCAAAAAAGAACCTCTTCTTATGTTTACTTGCTGTTGAGCCCTAAGAGAAATAACTCAACATTTTTTTCTCTAACATCCCACATTACTTACACTCCCTAATGAGTTAAAAAGTTTCTCATACAGATGTAAAGTTATCAGTAGTGTAAATTATCTAATATGGAACTTTTCACATGAATAAAAAAACATTTTATTTTTGAAAAGGGAGAAACAAACAATGTTGGTAACATTTTTTTATTTCAATACCAGATGATAGATCAGCAAAGGGGAAATGCTTACTCCAGGGTGACATGTGAATAAATTTGAAATATATTTCGAACTCATCACTTAACATGATAGCAAATTTTGGGAAGAAATGTCTAACTTGTGCCATTAAATCAAAAGCTCCAGAGTGAGAAATGTACAATATTAAAATTAAAAGAATTGAACCCCAAATGTGGATCAATGGTGGTGTTTATGTCTCTGTGTGTGAGGTCCAGGGTATAATATAAGGCACTTTGTGGCCCTCAAACACCACCTATGTTGTTCTGGTGACCCATGAACACCATCTGGCTCTAGCTTCCAAGCACAATCAGGCATTGCCCCACCCCCTGGGCACTACTGGATGTGGCTCCCATCACAGTAGCAACAATTGGCCCACCAAAATGTTTTACTAAAGCTCAAGTAAATAACTGAATAGTTTTTCTGAAGACAGAATATTTAGTGTTTTTTTTTAAAAAAAGGATTTCTTATACATACTGACAGCAGAATTTGACCACGTGTTTTCAACTGATATTTTTAATTTAATTTTATTGAGATAACATGTTTTATGGTGATATTATTATGCTTTAGGCATACAAAGTTACTGTACTTCACCATCACCAAAGTTCAAAACAACCTCTCTACCATAGTCCCTAAATACCTTCTAGCTCACTGTATTCTACACATCTCCAACTCTCAACTCCCAGTTGGCAATCTTAGTTCTATAGGTAGAGTCCAAGGGTTAATATATTCATTAGTCACACTGTCCATTTCCTTTCTTTTTTTTTATAAATCACAGTGAATAAGCTCATACAAAATTTAGTATGTCTCTGCCTTCATACTAAATCTATGCTTTTCCGAGGAAAACGAGACTGATTTACTAGCTGAGACAGATAACTAGGCAGCTTAGAGATAAAAGCACCAATATTATGCCAGGAAGGGATCCAGTTCTTTTTACTTTCTGCTTGCTCTGCCTTTCTAAACTATTGCTACTAAACTCCACATTCAACTCATATCCCAGATAAAAGTAAAGTATAAATTAATATCTCAAAGACTTTTGAATCACATCTGAAGGAATAAGCCTGTTGTTCATATCTGTTTGTAAAAGTTGTCTTTTGGCTTCCCAACACCATGAAAAAAAGAAAGCTTGGGAAAGGTGGACACAAATGGGTGCTAACAGAACCAATTCTTAGGAAACATAGACTATTCTCACCTTATCCTTTGCAAACAATATTTTTAATTATGAAATATTAAGTTACAAATGACTCCAAAATTCCAAATAATGATAATTCATCACTCGGTACAGTTTCCTCCTCCATCTTCAAATCTAGTAATCACTAACCAAAAAAAAGACAATCATCAACTAGTCAATTACATAATGCAAAATAAATATCCTTGATGAAACAGGAAAATTGAGGAAATCCAAGATAAAAGACAACTAACTGCAATGAATTTATAAATAATAAAAGTCCTTTAAAGGTCACCAAAAGAAATTCTTTACCCAAAAAAGGTAGATTTTGAGATAAATGCTTCATACTAAAAGAAAGAGAAAGTCATGATAAAGTCAAATTGATGCGTAATGAGTAGTGCAGTAGGAATAGTCAGGCAGGCATACCCTTCTGAACATATACCCTCAGACTAAGAAATGACTGAAAAACAAGTAACAAGGGCAAGTATTTCAGGATATTGTACAGTAGAACAGCAAATAGAGCAAGGACCCACTTGGCAATAAATAACCCTATTCTACTAGGTATGAAGAACTCACTCAACCTTAAACTGAGCTACTAACACACATCACATTCTCTACAATTAATTCATCAAGCAAATATATCAGCTTTCTGATATTTCTACAAGAAAGAATAACAATGATCAACAAGCCTTGGTCTAAACTTTAGACATTTCATAGCACTGTAGCACTGCCCTCCCATTGTTCATCGATTTGCTCGAGTAGGCACCAGTAACATCTCTATTGTGAGACTTGTTACTGTTTTTGGCATATCCAATACATCACGGGTAGCTTTCCAGGCTCTGCAGTGTGGGCGTGATACTCTTGGTAGGTTGCAGAGGTAGGGGTGGAGGAATCAAACCAGGGTCAACCTGGGTCGGCTGCGTGCAAGGCAAATGCCCTACCCTCTCTGCTATTGCTCCAGCCCAGACATTTCATAATAATTATAAAATTCTAACCACTTATGCTCTTAGGGAATTTTATTTCTCTTTCTTTCTTTCTTTCTTTCTTTCTTTCTTTCTTTCTTTTTCTTTCTTAATTGAATCAGCATGAGATACACAGTTATAAATTTGTTCATTTGGGTTTAAGTCATACAATGTTCCAATATCCATCTCTTCACCAGTGTACATTTCCCACCACCAGTGTCCCTAATTTCCTTCCTCCAACCCTCCACCTCACCCCAGTCTGCCTCTATATCAGGTACTTTTCTTCTCTCTCTCTCTCTCTCTCTCTCTCTCTCTCTCTCTCTCTCTCTCTTTCTCTCTTTCGTTTGGGGCATTACAATACAGATACTGAAAGATTATCATGTACATTACTTTACTTACTTTCAGCTCTCAGTCTTATTCAGAGTGATTATTTCCAACTATCATTATCATAGTGGTCCCTTCTTTCTTAGGGAATTTTCTTGAAAAATGAATTTTCTTGGAAAATTGAATTTTCTTGGGAAATTGAAAATTCTCCCACTAGTATTGTGTTGCTATTGATTTGTAATCACAGAAGTTTGTAATTCTGTAACTGTATCTCAGGGTAAATCATTAAAATAAAATTTTAAAAATAAATTAAAAAAAGAAAAAAGAAAATTCTCTTGCCACATCATTCTGTGCACCTTCTCTGCCCAATGTATATAAACATTCTATCATTTCATAAAACAGGCAATATCTTTCTCAAGAGTTAGAGACCATTCTTCACTTGATCACTTGACATCCCATTACTCATTGATTTGCTCGAGCGGGTGCCAGTAACATCTCCATTCGTCCCTGTTGCGTGCTAATGTAGCCCAATGGCATCTGCTCATTCTAGGAATACGAAGAGCCCCAAAACGATCGTTCAGGGTCTTGATGAAGAAGTCTGACCATCTCATAGGTGGGCAGCCACGCGATGTTTTGACATCCCATGGAATCCACTCAGTAATGGCTCTAGTCCAGTGGTTGTCTCCAAATCTCATTACGTGTCCAGCACATCTGATTTTCGATGCCTTGGCAAATGAGACAGAGTCCCTGACCATGGAAGGAGGTCAGAACTCCGGATTCTTTCTCTCATTTGAGTGAAGCGTGATACTCCAAGCATAGCTCTTTTGAATCCTCTTCGAGAGACCCAAATAGTGTTCTCATCCTGTTTCTGTAGAGCCCAGGTCTCTGATGTGTACATTAATGCAGGAAGAACAGTGGAATCAAAGAGACGTGCCAGGATCCAGAGACCATTCTTAAAATATAAAAATTGAACATGATAACAGCCATCTCTCCACTATTCTGGAGGATAGAATCTAATTTCAATTTGCAAACTGGCAAACACAGATGACTTAATAAAAACAAATACAATTGCAATTTAAAGAATAACTCAATTAATTGACACAGCCCATTAATCAACCTCCTACCAAATCCTACCAGTACTTTTCAACTAGCTCACACCCAAGTTTAAATCCATTACACCTAATATGTATCCTAGTTTTTGTTTCAAGGAACTGAGTGTTTAGACTTGGTTTGTGTTCTTCCTTCTTTCTAACAGTAGGGAGTGAAGAGTAAAACTAATTTCTGTTACTCATTCTTCTACTAAAGTTTTTCTTTTCTGTAACACTAAATATTTGATCAGAATCAATACCACATAATGCATTAAAATTAATAGGTTCACTTCAACCCTGAAGCACTGTAGCACTGTCCTCCCGTTGTTCATTGATTTGCTCGAGCAGGCACCAGTAACGTCTCCATTGTGAGACTTGTTACTGCTTCGGGCATATCAAATACACCACAGGGAGTTTGCCAGGCTCTGCTGTGCAGGCTGGATACTCTCGGTAGCTTGCTGGGCTCTCTGAGAGGGACGGAGGAATCGAAGGCAAACGTCCTACCTGCTGTGCTATATCACTAATTCAATCACTTCACTTGATCACTTGACATCCTGTTACTCATTGATTTGCACAAGTGGGCACCAGTAACGTCTCCATTTGTCGCTGTTGCATGCTAGTGTAGCCCAATGGCGTCTGCTCACTCCAGGAACACGAAGAGCCTCAAACCATTCACTCAGAGTCTTGACAAAGAAGTCTGACCATCTCGTAGGTGGGTGGCCACATGATCTTTTGACGTCCCATGGAATCCAGTCGGTAACAGCTCTAGTCCAGCTGTCCTCTCCAAATTACATGTCCAGTCCATCTGATTTTTGATGCCTTGGCAAATGAGACAGCATCCTTGATTCTTGACCATCGACGGAGGTCGGAACTCCGGATTCTTTCTCTCACCTGAGTGAAGCATAATACTCCAAGTGTAGCTCTTTTGATTCCTCTTTGGGAGACCCAAATAGCTTTCTCATCCTGTTTTTGTAGGACCAGGTCTCTGAGGCATATGTTAGTGCAGGAAGAATGGTGGACTCAAAGAGATGTGCCCTGAGCCAGAGGTTCTTCGTCCTCTTAGCTATTTCTTCAACGCTCTTGAAAGCATTCCAAGCTGCTCTCTTCCTCCTGCACAACTCAGGTGCCAGGTCATTCTTCATGTTGAGTTCTCAACCTAGGTACACATAACTGTTGCATTCAGAGATGTTTGTTTCATTAAGAGCAAATGGAACATCAGGAACGAGTCCGTTTCTTATAAACATTGCCTTCATGAGTTTCAACTGCAGTCTGACCTTTCCACACTCACGGTCGAAGTTGGTCAGCATTTGTGCTGCTTGGCTAATGTTTGGTGTTATTAGAATGATGTGATCAGCAAAGCAGAGGTGGAGTTGTTGCTGACCGTCTACCTTCACTCTCATTCCTTCCCATTCCAATCGTCACATAACATTCTCAAGGGTGGCACTGAAGAGTTTCAGTGAAATAGTATCACCCTGCCGAGTCCCTCTCTTTACGCGGATGATCACTTCCTTGTAGAATGGTGAGATCCTGATAGTGAATCCATAATACAGCTCATGGAGAATCCTGAGGCCTTGCATTTGAACACCCTGTATGGCTAGGGCTTGGATGACCTCTTCAGTCTCAACAGAATCAAAGGTCTTTTTTAAGTCAATGAATGTTAGACAGCAGCATCTTGAACTCCCAAGAAACGTCAGTGAGCTTGGTTACCATGTGGATATCGACGATCATGCTGAATCCTTTTCAAACCCAGCTTGCTCGCATGGTTGTCCTTCATCTAGTGTTCTGCCAATCCTGTTCAGGATGCCTCGAGTGAACATCTTGTAGACGACGGATAACAGGCAAATCAGGTGATAATTGCCAATGTCATGGATGTCTCTTTTCTTGTACAGTAGAATGGTCCTGCTCTTTTTTCATTGGGACAGAACCTTGCATTCAGACAGGTAGCATGTGAAGAGCCGAGCCAGTGTTCTGATGAGTACTGATGGCAGATTCTTCAGATGTTCCAGTCTGACCTTGTCTGGACCGGGTGCTGTTCACTTCTTTACCAACAAAATGGCATGTCAGATTTCGGAAGGGATAACATTGGGAACGACATATCCATCCTACGGAATTTGGTATGTGGGCAGGCAGATGTGGCTATCAAAGAGATCCGAGTAGAAGTCATGGATAATCTTCTCCATTACCCTTCTGGAAGAAGTGAGAGATCCATCAGGACGTCAGAGGGCAGTCATCTTTGTCTTGTAGTTGGCAAAGGACAGGTGGGCATTGTGAATGCTTTTCCTGACTTCTGCCACATTGGCCAGCACTGCTGCTCTTCTCTCTCTCTCTCTCTCTCTCTCTTTTTTTCTTTTTGGGTCACATTCAGCACATGCTCAGGGGTTACTTCTGGCTTTGCACTCAGGAATTACTCCTGGCTGTGCTTGGGGGGCCATATGGGATGCAGGGGATTGAACCCGGGTTGGCCACGCACAAGGCAAATGCCCTACCTGCTATGCTATTGCTCCAGCCCTTGTTTGCTCTTCTCTCTTTAAGGTCTTCCTTTATAACTTCTCTGCACTGCTTTGTGAGCTTGGACATTAGCTTGTGGTTGCCTGAGCCTCACGTTCAGCCACGTTGGTGAATGAGCTCAAGAGTTTTTGAAGACAGACGTCTTTTTGTGGCTTTCTCTCCCTCAGCATTCCTCACACAATCATGGAGGTGCTGAACCAGTTGTATTTTTCATCAATGTCGTCAATGACGACATCTTCCCATGTTGCCACAATAGTGCCAAAGAGCTCCCAGTTGGTGGTCCTTCTGGGCATTCTCTTCTTAAACTTTGCAGCCCTTTCTCCATGTTTCGTGAAGTAGAATTTTGCACAAAGAAGATGGTGGTCCGATCCCATTTGGAATTTTGGGACAACGGTGACATCGGTCAGGCAAAACCATCAATTGAATATGATGTGGTCAATTTCATTGTGGAACTGTTCACCTGGAGACCCCCACATCCAACGTTTAGATTCGGCCTTCTGGAACTGTGAGTTACCATGGATGGTCTTGGTCGTCATGATGAACTCAGACAATTTCTCACCCTGTTCGTTCCATTCTAGGCCATGGGCCCCAATGTGGAGTTCTTCAGCCTTTCTTCTTGAACCTATCTTGGCATTAAAATCACTGACAATGATCTTGTAGAAGGCATGGTCTTCTTTATAGAACTTTTCCAGCTCCATATAGAACTTCTCAATTTCTTTTTCATCGTAATTGGATGTTGGTGCATAGACAATGAAGATAGAATCTGCTGGTAGTGAGCTACATCTATTTAAGTGTAATTGTCCGATTTGGGTTGTTAGGCATTCGAATTAATCAATGCTCATGGCCAAGTTTGTGTTGACAAGGACATTGACACCACTGACGCCTCTTTTGTCACATGTTCCAAGGAACAGTTCTTCTTCAGTGTCAAAAATAGCGTGATGTGATCAATGCCTTCTCGTCTCAGTCAGACCAATGATGTCGTACTTGATCTTCCGCGCTTGCACCATCAGGTCCTCAATGGATGCTTCCAATGCCAGCGTACATGTGTTGAAAGTACAGACAGTCATTTTAGTCCTTCTTCATTTTGGCAGCCTAGTTCGGTCCTGAGATTTTATCAGCCTCTCCTTGATTATCCTTCTTAACTCTGCCGTATTGGGGGTTCTTTCAGAGTCAGGGGAATGAGACCCATTGTATTTACTGTTTTTGGCATATTGAATATGCCATGGATAGCTTGCCAGGCTCTGCTGTGTGGATGGGATACTCTCGGTAGCTTGCCGGGCTCTCCGAGAGGGATAGAGGCTTTTTGAGCGGCCTCTAATCACCCTTGCAGGTGTTTCCATGGTTCAAACCATATTTGAACCCCATCAAATATAAAGCAGTAATAATGAAAAATAGGTATTAAGTGTCTTATGATGTGTCCGGAAAGCAGCCTGGAGTGTGGCGGAGTCTGGGTAGTGGAGGTAGTGGAGGCCGGCCGATGAGGTATTTATCTGGCTCCACTACCTCCACCACCCAGCCGCTGCCACAATCCAGGCCTCTTTCCAGACTGCTCAGGCCAAGCCCCACGGAACCAGGTAAAGCGGAACTTTGTGACCTTGGAATCCAGACTCAATGGGACCCAGAAACAAAGATCGCTAATTCAATAACATGAAGAAAAAAATTTTCCTTAAGGAAGCCATCTCATGCCAAGTTTTTCTTTCACTCTTCCAGTCATTCATCCCTTCAGGTCTACAGGAGATGACAAAAGTTGTTACTAGCCCAAGGTAATTTAGACTCTATCTCTGACTGATAAAAAATTTTATAGTATAAAAATAAATAAATAATAAATATATAATAGATACATATAAATAATACTATATGTTGTATGTATAATAAATATAGTAAATAAAATACAGTATAAAAATTAAAAGGATACTTTCTATTGTACCCCTTTCAAATTATTCTGTTGAATGAATTGTTTTTCCCTAAATGAAGTTTCCCTCTAGATACTTTGGCGCTAATTCATTAAAACAATATTAAAGTCATTAGCAAAGGAAGTTTCAATGTAGTTATAGAGCATATATTTTGTTCATTAGTTTGAAAGGTGAGAAGGTAAAGGCAGTATATAAACTCTTACAAAAGGCTGAGAGTCAGTGAAAGACAATGTCTGAGGATGCTAGGTAGAGATAAGGAGCCATGAACATAAACATGAAGAATTATAAATAGGGTTAATTTTTGAAATTGAAATTTTACATTAAAATGCATGATATAGAAAATAAAGTTCATTGATTAAGAAAAAGAGTATACAGTGGGTAGGGCCTTACCTTGATGCGACCAATTTAAGTTTGATTTCTATCATCCCATATGGTCTTCCAAGCACTGTCAGGAGTAATTCCTGAGTGCAGAGCCAGGAGTAACCTCTGAGCATCAGCAGATGTGACCCAAAAGAAGGAAAAAAGAATATCATACCACTTCTATGATAGTTTTGATTTGGACATAAAAATATGTTCCAAAGCCAATACTATATTTGGAAGCAATTTGAACACAACTTATTTTCACATTTATATTTATGCAATTTTTCCCAGTCACAGTATTTGTTGTGTATTTTTTTATCAGGCTGGGGAAATTGTATTTGAATATATAAAATACCATGCACTTTCTAAATATCTACCAATTACTATTGTCCACTTCCACAACTTTATCTGTATCACTGTATCACTGTCAATCCGTTGATCATTGAATTACTTGAGCGAGCGGCAGTAACATCTCTATTCCTTCCAGCCCTGAGATTTTAGTAGCCTCTTCTTACTCGTCTTTTCCCAACGATTAGAGGCTCTTTTAGCATCAGGGGAATGAGGCCTGTTGTCATTACTGTAATTGGCATATCGAATACATCACAGGGAGCTTGCCAGGCTCTGCCCGTGTGAGTGGGATAGTCTCGGTAGCTTGCCGGGCTCTCTGAGAGGCATATATTTATATATTTTTCTTTATGATTTGTTGCCTACTGTCTTAATCCCAACATATATGGTGTATTAATAGTGGAAAATGGGTAGAAAGTGTCTTATAATGGGTCCGGAGAGTGGCCTGGAGCGAGGTGGTGATTTGGTACTAGAGATCAGCTGCCAGGGATGGGTCCCTTGGAGCGGGAAGGGCTCTCACTCACCCCACAGCCTGGCATGGAGTCTTTATCTGATTTCAGATAAAATCCATCTACTACTCCTTGATAACTTTCTTCAATTTCCACATCAAATGTCCTATTTTGACAATGTAGTATGATATACTCATTGTACTTTTGTTTATTCTTTTAATATTTGGGCCATAGCAATGGCATAGCAGTTAGGGCATTTATCTTGCACGCAGCCAACCTGGGTTCGATTCCTCCACCCCTCTCGGAGAGCCCAGCAAGCTACCGAGAGTATTCTGCCCGCACAGCAAAGCCTGGCAAGCCACCCATGATGTATGTGATATGCCAAAAAAGAGTAACAAGTCTCACAATGGAGGCATTACTGGTGCCTGCTCAAGAAAATCGATGAACAATGGGAGGACAGTACTACAGTGTAAAATATGGTGCTACTTATCTTATTTCTCTAAGGTAAAGGTAAAGGCCCTCCCGTTGATCGTCGATTTGCTCGAGCGGGCTCAGTAACGTCTCCATTGGAGACTTTGTTGTTACTGTGTCTGGCATATCGAATACTTTTTAATTATTTCATAACAGCAAGACCAATATTGTTTTGGGTGACTTATGTGAAGTGGGGATAAGAAATTCAATAGCCTCAAAAGCAGAGTCTACTGCTTCCCACACTACTCTCCTCAGTCACCTTAGGAAATTCCTGGGGAAGTTGGGACTGATGAGAGTCTGTTCTGAATACCTGAACAGTTCAGACCTTACTTCACACCAGCCTCGCAAGACAGTTGTCAAACCACATTTGAGTACAATGTGTTCTGCTGCATGTGGGAAATGACACCTGCCACCTGATTTTTCCAGAAGTCATGGAGCTCAGACTAGAGCCAGGAATTGCTCTTTGCAGCAAAGGAAAGTCAGGTCTTCCAGAAATGTCACCTTCCCTTATAGAAAAGAATTTCAGGATGAGACAAATAGTGAGTAAAACAATTTATTTAGAGATTATGAGGAAGAACTGGTCCACTGTTGGAAGCTTGTGGTGAGGGTGGCAGTGGTGGGAGTGCAGTTATGACAGAGAAAGGACAACTATGATAATGATAGTTGAAACGTCTGCCATAGAAGCAGACTGTGTATGGGGGTAGGGCAGGGAGGGTAGTGTGGGAGGGAAACGCGGGACATTGGCAGGGGAAAATGTACATGGTGAAAAGTTGGGTCTTGGAACATTTTATGACTGAATGGAATCACTGAAAGTTCTGTTCTCAATTTTTTAGATGATTCCAAACCATTTTACAAAGGGGTCTGCCTCCATATTTTTACCACAACCTTTTGTTCCTGCTAGAGCTTTTTTGTTGAACCAAACAACAGTCTCATCAGCAGTGAATAAGAGATTTTTTTATATCCCTACCAGAATTTAGTTCTCTATTTTATTTATGTCACTAATGAAATATTTTAGCTCTGTGCTCCAAACTACATTCTGCTATAGATGCTTTGGTGATTTTGCATAATATGATGATTTTTTAGGTTCTCAAGTCACATATAACAGAATTGGCTATACCTGCTAGATCAAGTAGAGAGGAAACCAAGTCTAAATCGGATACAGCTTCTTTCAATCACCTAACCTGCCTCCCTAGAATTAGAGTGAGGTAGGATTATTTCTAGAAGTAACCAGAATAAGCATTCAAAACCACTGGGGGCCTCTCTTAATTGAACAAAATCATCACCTAACCCAGGGTTGGAAGGATGAGACAGAAATGCCACGACTGGGCCCATGAAAGGTCATTTCACAGGTGAAATTTACAACCCAAACCCCAGGAGTGGTCGGCAGCAGGAGAGCTCAGTCCTGAGCAAAAGGTCAAGCATGGCAAATAACGGAGAGGAAAAGCAGCTCAGAAAGAAACGCCGGTAAGAAGGCATATTCAGGATCTCATTCGCAGTAGTAAGTAGATCAAGGCTCTGGGGGAGGGCCTGGGGGTGAGGAGCAATGGAGGTGAAATGAGAAGTTAGCAATAAATTCCAGGGAATTCAGTAAACAAAAACAAAATAACTGTATATATATATATGTGTATATATATATATATATATATATATATATATACCTTTGAAAAGGTATATCCTGATGCCAACTCAGGACAAAATCCAGACTCTATCCAAAAGCTGAAAAGACTACAAAACCTGAAAATCTACCTTGAGAACACAGTAGAAACAACTCTTAGACAAAACTGAGGCAGCATGAACAAGGGGATCAAAAACCTATGAAACAAGCTTCTCAAAGCAGCTTAGCATGCTCCATCCCAGGGCTATTTACATCCTTACTCTGAGTGTACCACTTCTTCCCTTCACATGATGACATGATGGAGTTGGAGTTGTTTGCACATCTTAATTTGAAATGAGTTCTTTCAGGTAATGGCTCTCTCTCTCTCTTCCTCTCTTCCTCCTTTCTCTCTCTCTCTCTCTTCCTCTCTTTCTCTCCTTCTCTCTCTCTCTCCCCCTCTCTTCTTTTCTAAATAAAACTTTTATTTCACTGTATTCTCCAGAAATGTCTTTCTGTGCCGTAACTCAAAATCCTAAATGCGAGATTACGATTAACAAATCCTGATCTCTCCAGATATAAACTTCATAGACAACAGAAGAAATTCATTTCCTTTGGATGCTGTCCCTGTCTATAAACATGATTCCCTATCTTGGATTTCTCAACTTGCCTTTTCATCAGGTTCTTCACTTCTACCAGAGTAAGCACCATTTCTGAGAACAAGTATGAAAGAAGACAATGAGGACTAAATGCTTGTGATAAAGAATGTACAGCATCATAGCTAGAGAAATATGCAAAGAATATTTGTTGGCTATAACAGTGTCAAGCACACATGAGACTTCCAATAAAAATCTGTCTGGCAAAAGATCAAACTAAACAAGATTAGAAAAAAAATACATTACAGAGCAAAGATTCTCTAAGGGGATCCTCTGACTCATGAGGATCAATTCTTTCATTATCTGAAATTTGTAGAGTGCATGAAACACATTTTCACTTTTTTCTATCTATAAAACATAAAAACAAACTCCATATTTAATGAAAAATTTAATTGACTTCCATTAAGTCATCAAAAGAGGAAAATGAGAAAATTAAGTTAAGGAAGAGCTGCATCAAAGTGTTAAATAAGAATTAAAAATTAAGATGCTAAAATTTCTTTTAAATTATTTTTTGGGGGGGCGCAGCACTTGTATAAAACTTTTTATATTTTGTTTTTTTTTTCTTTTTGGGTCACACCCGGCAATGTTCAGGGGTTACTCCTGGCTCATACACTCAGGAATTACTCCTGGCAGTGCTCAGGGGACCATATGGGATGCTGAGAATCAAACCCAGGTCAGCCACATGCAAGGCAAACGCCCTACCTGCTATACTATCGCTCTGGCCCCTATTGTGTTTTTGTTTTTTATGTGCTCAGGGATTACTCCTGACACTCAGGAATCAAACTTAACAGGGCTCAGGAATGATATGTGAGGCCAGAGATCAAACTTGAGTTGACCACATGCAAGGTAAATGCCCTATCTGATGCACTGTTGCTCCACACCCTATTTTTTATATTTTATATATTGCATATGTGCCCCAAATAAATTCGGATATTTTGGGAAATAATTTTAAAAATTAAAACTATTTCTGGCAACCTAAGCACTGGAAAGAGCATTATCATTTTACATGTAAAATTTCAAATGGAACATTGTATGCCTGAAGCTCTAGTATTAATAGCTATGTAAATCATAGCACTTAATTTTGGGGGATATTGAATTTCTTTAATAGCATCATGTCTGTTTCTATTACTGACTTCCATGAACAGCTTGATATGACTAGGTTTTTGTAATGCATTTTAGGTCAAAGTGCTTCATTATAAAAATTGCTAACCAGAAGGACACCTAATTTAAAAAAAAAATAAATAATCCCTTTGAAGATATGAACTTCAATACAATATATATTATACATATGATACTTATTCTGCCATCATTTGGTAGCTTTTTCTTCTCCAGGAGGTATAGTTATTAAAATCATGATTTTTTTTCTACTTTGATCACATTCAATATTTTGACACCAGACCCACCATTATTATTTGGGATTTTACCCCAACACTCAGATTTGCCAAAAAGGCAACCATAGACGACTGTTTTCTATTGTTGATTATGAATAACATATGATGTTGCACAGCTGCAGTAGTGGCCACATGATTTTAGAATTCCAAAATTTTAATAATTAAATCTGGAGGGATTTCTGCCAAAACCTGCTGGGTTCCAAGATTTTTTCCAGAGTGTCTGATATCATGGGCGTTAAGCAGCTTGATCAGGAGCCAGAGAGGCCCTTTGTGGGAGGCGACCCAGGGTCTTGTTTGGGTGGGGAGAAAGGGCCAGTTCCACCACCATCCCATGAGACCAAACATGTCTCATCACTGCGGACACAAACCTGACTGTCCAGTGGCCTCTGGAAGATGGCAGCCACCAAGCCGCCAGGGGGAATAGGCCAAGGCATGAAAACTATTCCCACCTGGGGTGGCCTGGTGCCGGTAACCTACTATGGGGACTGGACGCATTTCTGACAAAAGCCTCTGGGTTCTGAGATTTGTTTCTGAGTCGCTGGGATCATGGCCATTAAGCAGCTTGATCAGGAGCCAGAGAGGCCATTTGTGGGCAGTGACTAAGGGTCTTGTTGGGGTGGGGAGGAAAGGGCGGCTCTACCCCCATCCCATGTGGCCCCACGTGTCTCGTCACTGCAGGCCCAAACCTGACTGTCCAATGGCCTCTGGAAGATGGCAGCCACCAAGCCTCCAAGGGGGAACAGGCCAAGGCACAAAACCTATTCCCACCTGGGGTGACCCGGTGCCAGTAACCTATAACAGGACCGACGCATTTCTGCAAAAAGCCACTGGGTTCCGAGATTTGTTTCAGAATCTCTGGGATCATGGCCATCAAGCAGTTTGATCAGGAACCAGAGAGGCCTTACCTCCAATTATATAGCTGACCCTGAGGTGGTTTGTGGGTGTGTCTCCCACATACCTAACTTTTGGCCATTTACTTTCTTGGTAAACTTGGCCCCATGTTTTTGAGGTCTAGCCAAAGGCACAGCAGCAATTTTGGGGTATCTGGAAGTCTGAAGGTGGCATCAAGCTGCTGATACACTTGCCTCACAGGTACAAATTGACCTGCTGGTGGCACCACACCCCACATGTTTTTCATTTTTATATATACAATTCAATGGTCAGCAAACAATGGTCAATGAAACAAATCTGCAAGCTGGTTTTGTTAATCTATTTTTTCACAGTGTTAGCTTGAAATGCATGCATGTGTGTGCATATATACATACTTATATATACACACATGCATACATTTAAATTTATGTAACTTATACATATTATCTACATAAATTTAAACTAGTTGTCTTCTTACCTAAAGAACTCTGAAACAATATAAATACATTCTTCCTGCTACAAACACAAGCTATTCAATATATATGAGTACATTGTAATGAAACACTAAAATTGTTTTTAAAAAGGGATAATAAATTCTATTTTCACTTGTAATTCAGAACTGGTAGCTGAGATATTTAAAGAAATGTATTTTAAATGTAAATTAAAAAGCAAATGTTCTCAAAAAAGTGATGATAAATATTAATCAAAATTCAGAACTCAAGATTACATCTAATTCATTTACTATATAATCTCCATTTTCTCTTTCTGATAAAAATAAGTTACAAGTGTTCTATACCAATGCAATATTTGAATAAAAATCACTATTGGGATTTAGTGTTATAAAAAGTTATACAGTGAACATTGATTTTACTTATACATAAATATAAAAATATTTAAATGTTAGCATATCTATAAATTTTGGTAATTAAATATAGCACAAAATAAATTCCATTTATAGTAGTAATGTTGTCTGGTTTCAGTCCCTATAGAAAAATGTATGAAGATTTTCTTTAAAAATAAGAATAGAGTTGCCATTTGACCCAGTTATTCCACCTTTTAACATCTACTCTCTACTCTTGAAATACAAAAACACTAACTTTAATTTTGAAAGATATATATGTACAGTTGCTGCACTTAGTTCAATGGCCAACATATGTAAGCAACCCAAATGCCCACTGATAAATGAGTAGATGAATATTTTGTAATATATATGCCCGGTGGCATACTATACAGTCACAAAGAATGATGAAATTATGAAATTACAAAGAACACTGCAACTTGTATGAAACTGGTTTCATATGATATTAAATAAGTCAAAGAGAGAATAAATAATACTAGATGGTTTCTTTTATTTGTGGTATATAGAGCAAGCATGACGATGGAAAGTATCAATGTGGGCAACCAGGGCAACCGTATATTACAGAAATGAGAATGCCAAGGCAAAAGAAGGGAAGGTAGTGAAAGAAGAGGTGGACTTACAGTAACATAGAATCCTTCTCTTAAAAACAGCACTATTTTAAGTCTGTATCCCAAACTATAACAATTAAGTTTGATAAGGAGCAGTATGGGAGAAATCTTTGGATCACTGGTGGCAGGACATCAACAATGACAATACCAGTGGATTCCAAGTTGAAACACTGTATGCCTGAAAGTCTATTAACAGCATTGTAAATCACTTCTGAAATAAAATCTGTCACTTTCACTGTCCTCCTGCATTCATCGATTTGCTCGTGCGGGCCCAGTAACATCTCCATTGTGGCAATTGTTACTGTGTTTGGCATATCGAATACTTCATGGGTAGCTTGCCAGGCTCTCCCAGAGGGGCAGAGGAATCGAACTCGGGTCAGCCATGTTGGCTGCTTGCAAGGCAACTGCCCTACCGCTGTGCTATCGCTCCAGCCCCCAAAATAAAATATATAAAATAATAATAAGTATATGTAATACACAAAAAATAAATATCCTGAAACAGCATCGTGGTTCATTCGTAGATGGTATGCCTCACGTGGATGAAAGACTGGGTTCAATTTCTGACAATGCAAAAGCTAAAGAGAAAATTAGATTCTCAAAACACAGGTTTTGATGTGTTTGTAATGATTACATACATATTCATCATTTTATGTTGAAATAATTTTTTAACTTGAATAGTTGAGTTTTAATATACTTTTCTATATTTTTAATCATTCTAGTATTATGGGGGGAAATTAACCCTATTCCTGATCTGCAGAGTAAAAATATCTACAGCAGTTGAAGATGTCAGGCTCCATAGACTCAATATGATATATTTAACCCATATTATCCAGAGGTATTGAGAGAGCTTGCCTGAAGAAAATACTTAATGAGATTAATCTAGGAAATCCTAAAAATTCCAGGAACCAACTACTTATTCCTTTCCAGAACTTGCTCCAGCTCAAGATAAAATTCTTCCCTGATATATGAAAGAAGTTGCAGAAGCAGAGTTGAGTTAAATAACGAAATATTTGCACCCCATTGGCAGGAATGCCTTCAGTGAAGAGACAACTCTACCTCACTAAGTCTTTAGGGAAAATCAGGTTTAGTTAGCAATGGACCCCAGCAGGATCACTCTCCAGAGATAATAAGTAAGGAACCACAGACAGTAAATTTTATTCTACCTGCAGCAGTCTGTACACAGTGCCTCTGTCTAACATCTGGATACTGAGTAGATTTGGATTATTTCTAGTCAATAACTAGAATATCAAAGCCCTGTTTATACCTCCTAGACTAATGTACACAGAAATCTGTGAAGAAATTATAGCTCTGGGGTGCTTAGTCTTATGCGAGTGGATGTGATTAAGTGTTTCAATCACAAAATAAGATAATATTTAAAAATGTAGAGTCCAGAGGTGAATCACCTCACCAGTGTTTCAAATTTATTAATACATAAATATGCATATTGAACCTTATGATAAATTTTGAAACTATAATGATGAATAAAACAACCACTGCCCTCATAAAGCTCATGTTCTTGTGGTTTTATACATCCTGGTGGTTTTATAGAGTAACTAATATTCAGATGGAAACATAAATGCCATTGCTGTGGAGACACAAAAAACAACATGATCACCTTTGATTTGCAGGATTGGTGATCATTTCAAAGAGGTGCTGAAACCAGGACTCTCCATTTGTCAGCTATGTGACTTTGGTGATTTATATGCACTGAACCTTGATCGCTCCTGGGTAGAGAGAGAGCCATAGTACTATCTCGTGAGATTGTTTGAGACTTAAAAGAGTTAATATCTGACCAGAAAGATAGCTCTATGGGGTGAAATATATGCTAGAGTCTTGGATAGATCCCCAGCACACACGGTCCCTTAAGTACTCACCAGCAGCAACCCCAAAGTACAAAGTCAGAAATAGCACCTGAGCACTGCCAGGTATGATCCAAACAACAGAAGAGGGGGAAAAAAACTACTAATTCACTACAGCGCGTAACATGGCTTCTTGCATAGTAAAATCTCTTAGTAAATACTAGTTGGCCTTGTAATTATAATAACTATTAATTCATTACTATATAGAATATGTGTTGTGAGAGTAATGGATAAAATTATTGAATTTATCCCACAGCTAGAAATTACTTTGCTATTTGGAGATTTCCAAATTATATTCAATGGAAAATTAGATTACTTAAGAATATAAAATTATGGGCCTACTACTATGTTGACTTAACCACCACCTTGCTCTGCCAATTCACAACTTTTAACTTCTGAGGAGATGCAAGCCAAGCAGCTAAATTCATGGACACACTTGTCTCTCTCAGTTGAAAATTCTGGAGTGCACTCCAGAGAGGAGTGGGCCACGTACCCATTCTACTGTGGCCCCAGTAGCCACACCCACACTCCACCACTACAGCCACACCAACAACTCAACTCCACTGCTCCACTAATATTCTTTGCAGAGACACCAAACTGTAAAGAATTTCAGATACCCTGGTGTCCAGGCTGAGAACTCTGGGGTTTTCTCAGAGGGTAAGGACAGCTCTCCCTCCCCCTTACTTCTGGAAGCCCCAGAAACCATTCCCACCTCCCACAGCCACTGGCCAGACCATACATTCTGACATCTCTGGACCACAGAACACCTCCTAATTCCTCAATACTAAAATTTCAGTAGGAGTACACCTAACTAGATGGGAAAGTAACATAGGAGACAACTAAAATCAACAAAAGAATAACACAGAAGGCTCAACTAGTAACATACAGCTTAGTAAATTCATAGATAAGAACTATGTCAACCAGATGGTGCATTTTAACAATTTTCACATTAAAAATTATTTTCACTTAAAAATTACTTTAACTTATTGATTTTAATATTGGAGATTTATTATTATTTCAACTCTAGAATTGTATCAACAGTTGTGCCCTTTGTCTACAATACAAATAATCAATTTTTAAAAGAATACAAATTATGTATCACTATATCACTGTAATCCCGTTGTCCCTCAGTTTACTTGAGAAGACACCAGTAACATCTCCATACGTTCCAGCCCTGATATTTTACCAGCTTCTCCAAACTCGTCTTTCCCAACAATTGGAGGCTCTCTCTTTCAGGGTCACCCTCCAGAACTCACAGCTGCTTCTCCTGGAAGGAAGTACAAAATGGGGCTCCCATAACCATGCCACAAATGGTGTACTATTAAAAATATACATGAGCATAGATATAAGTATGTGTGTTCATACTTCAGTGGTAAATGCTACAAACTAATCTCTTAGTCATGTATATGATTCAGTTTCTGCATTTTACATGGGCTGGAGCGATAGCACAGCAGTAGGGCATTTGCCTTGCACATGGCCATCCGGCTGAGCCAGGTTCGATTCCTCCACAATTCCTCCACCTCTCTCGGAGAGCCCGGCAAGCTACAGAGAGTATCTCGCCCACACGGCAAAGCCTGGCAAGCTACCCATGACGTATTCAATATGCCAAACACAGTAACAACAAGTCTCACAATGGAGACATTACTGGCCCGCTCCAGAAAAATCAATGAATGGGAGGACAGTGCTACAGTGCTACATATTTATTTGATCATTACTTCTATAAAACATTCTTTATGATATATTTCTACAGAATAATCGGTAGAAAGTCTTTGGGTAATAAAAGCAAATCATGAAAATGATCAAAACTAGTTGGCAGAAATGATGACTGGTGGACTGGGCTGGAGCAGTAGAATAGTGGGTAGGGCATTTGTCTTACATGCAGCCAATCTGAATTCAATCCCTGGCATCCCATATGGTCCCCCGAGCACTGCCAGGTGTAATTCCTGAGTGCAAAGCCAGGAGTAGCCCCTGAGCATTGCCGGGTGTGACCCCCCCCCCAAAAAAAAGAAGAAGAAGGAATGATTTACAACCTTCTACAATGCATAACTTGTATAGAACTCTGGGAAAAGTGCAGATCATGCCAGAGAGAAAGAAACAGTAAATTCCATAGGTTTCTGGCTCAATTAGGCAGATTTTATCATCATAACATAACTCCCAAGTAAAGAAATAGGGACAGAAAAAAATGACTCTTTTATATCCCAGAGGAGATAGATGTTAGTTAGTTATATATCTAAAACCCAAAATACTGTTAAAAGTGAAGAAAGCATAGAAAAAGAGAGAAAACAAGAAAAAGAGAGAGATGTGGGTTGCACTAGTGCAATGGTGATTGAGAAAATGAGTATACATGAATTTTTGGCAAACATGAGAGCCAAGACTATGAATTCTAATTTTCCAATCCTAGTCAAAAGAATGTCATTTAATTCCAAATACTGGGGATTATCATAATCAAGGTTGAAAAATAAAATCAAGAGTGCCTCCTACCTTTATTTATAGACTGGTTTTTAAGTTAAAGTACAAGTATAAGAAGTACTACAATCAGCAATGTATTTACCTCCAGGATGCCAAACCACCTTTGTGAGATATTTGTTCATTAAGTCACTGGATTTGTTGACTAATTTAGCTAATTATTTTAGTGTAACATAGAGGTGCATGTTTTAACTTCAGAAGGTAATCGTGTTCTCTTTCATCTTCATTCTTTGTGTCCTAGGCACTTAGCAATGCACTGAGAATACAAATATGAGAATAGACTCTCTTCTGTATCTTACAGTCACTAGAGGGTACAAATACACAATCCATTACGATTCAGCTCATAGTTTTGAAAATTTGTACAAAATGCAACAGACATACAAAAAAAGAAATCTTGGATTGCTTTGAAATATCAGAAAAGATTTCTCAGGGAAGATAGTTCCTGAACTGAAATTTAAAGAACAAGCTAGCTTTTCATATGCCTGAAGGAAACAATGCATGGTTGATTTTCAAAAACACAACAGCAGATATGGGTAGAAGGGAACTTATGTTTGTGTATAGAATCAATAGAATCAATTATTTATAATTTTTAAAAATATAACCCCTTCGGAAGATAAATATAATTTTCTTATTCATTTGTTTCATTCACTTTATGTGATATTCAGTTCTCAATGTTACTGGAGTACATCTGGTCTACTGAGAATACCAAATGCTCATAACAGAAGTACGTATGTTTAGATATTATTTCTGCATTGTGGAGGAGGAATGTGAGAAGAGAGGAGGATAGAGGAAACAAAAAAACAGGAGAGTGAGACAAAGAGGTAGAGCCAGAAAAGCAAAAAAGAAAAGTTGGGGGAGTGGGATTTAAAAATAAAGGAAGAGAAAGAAAAGGGGAAACCCTCTCAATCGAAGTATTCTTTTTATATCAAGTCTAATTTTCATTAATAAATCAGAGACTGGGGATTCATGGGAAGCAATCACTCCAGAAAAGAAGCAAAGCACCAAACCTTTGATGTCAAAGAAACAGTGTAGTATACCTTCTTAAATCTGCTTTGTCTTCACACCATAGACAATGAAGTTGAGCATGGTGTTACCACAACATAAAGATTGACCTGCAGGAAATGAACATGCCACAGAATGTTGCTCCCAAAGTTGAGGGACAATAAGGTGAAAAAAGTATGGGACATAAAACTTGAGGATGACACAGAGGTTTGAGCCACAAATGCTGAGACCTTGAAGTAGACATCTTAAGAGGACAAATGAAACACTGACTAGACAATAAGTAAGATCTAGTGATGAGGATCACATCCAATATGACCATGACAATGGGTACTGAGAAGCCATATCAATTATTGACAGTCATGTCAGCACAAGCTAATCTTGCTGTAAAAATAGGGATGATGTTGGTTTAACAGAAAGAAGCTGCTTCAGCAAAAAGACCTCTGGAAATGCAGAAGTTTTGGATGACAGTGGCCACAGCACTGCTTTCTACAGCCGATCATGTTATCACTGTTGTATAACACAGATACAACAGATAGCCAGAGAGTGGTCAAATGTTATAGTTAAAAGAATGGCAGATTTTCCTGAAGACATTGCATAGACAAAGAAAACCTGAGTAACACAGGCATCAAAGCAATGTCATGGGAATAAAACCAAAATAGGTCTAGGGCATGGAGTACGTAGTTGTGGACAAGATGTCTGTAATGGACAGCATAAAAAGGAAGAAGAATATGGGCCCATAAAGACTACATTCTGTGAAGATGACTGTAGGATAACACTGTTTTGTCCTTCCTCAGGTAGCTTAAGTTCATCAGGTCACATCCATCCCAGTGCTCCCAAGTCACTCCGACTCTTTTGTTTATTTGTAACTACTTCTCTACGCTCTCTTCCACAAACAGTTAGTCATCTTATTCCCCTAATCAGATTCTGTTAATTTGTAAAGTGAGATCCATCTAATTACACTGAACTTGTATTGTAAGCAATGTCCTTTCTATATGGACACAGGAAGACAGTTAATATTATGCTTTGTATCTTGGGAGTTGATTGTCTCTGAATAATATTTACTACTGGGCATCTGCTTTCTTGACTCAGTTGCCCTTAGTTCCTAGCACCCCAAAAGCAGGGTCCCGACGAGGGACTGAATGGACCCAAGGCAAGCTGTGAGCTACCCTGGCATCAAAATGGGCCAGGCCAAAGAGCCACGATACTCAACTATAAGTTGAGGGCATGATCATGAACAGATGCTGTCATGATCCAAAAGTAACTAATGACAAGACTAGGACCCTGCTGGGGCTTAGAAGACTAACCTGGCCTGAGGACTGTGAAATATATAGTGAGATGTCCTCAGGAAGAACCAAACTATAAGTTTATATCTCTTACTGTGCTCATACAGAATGACATTGCTAGAAATATTAGAAGTAGATTTACTACAACTATTTAAGTTGATTATTAGCTGAGGAAAGAACACACCCACGTTGGAATCCCATCCTTGAGCAGATCTCATAGTAATCTGTAGTAATCTCTTTAGATGAGATTTTATCCTTGAGTTGATCTCCTGGAGGAGTGGTCTTACCTCTCTTTGTTGATTTGTTAATGTTCAACCCACCTTTATGTCACCGCCTTATGTGATTGCTATATAAACTAAGAATGTAAGCTTGGAGGTGGCAGAGTCAGAAGTGAGAGAGTTCAGGCTCTAGAGATCCAGAGTCAGAGCCAGAAGGAGAAAGGTTCCAGATTGGGGCCCAGGAGAGAAAGAGGCAGAGGAGAGACAGGAGTGAAGAGGATTGGAATAAACTGCAACTAAGACCAACCAGCCTGGTTCTCGTTTCTTCCTTCGTCTGCCCTTGGCCAACAGCCATCCCGACCCACGCCACACACAGTGGCTCAAGAGCACCGAATACAGTGGTGAGATAGAGCCATCCAGAGAGCCTGTGAACACACAAACTTCAGTGTGCTAAGATTTTACAGATGACCAAGATCAGGAGGCTGTTCCCCAGGACTAAAGCGATATGCATGAGACCGAGGGTTATTGATAGTCAAATGTGATAAACCTCTAGCCCAGGGAAGACAAGACGGACAAACAATCAGGGTAGAAGGTTGTAAAACTGGCATGGATTGTGAAGTACTGTAGTGTCCTTTCTATGACTTTACGGTAAATTAGAAGCTGATAGTTTTCTGAAAGCAACAGAGCAGAAAGCACCTCTAAGTATGTACAGAGATCACAGAGATGGCATAGATTTCTTTTGTTTGGGGATTTTCGTGGGGATGGAGAAGAGCACACCTTTTGAATCTCAGTACTTACTGCTGGCTCTATGACTCAGGAGCCACTCCCAGCAGTGCTCCAGGGACCATATGTGGTGCCAGGGATAGAAGCAGGGTTGGCCACATGCAGGAAAGTGTTGATCCCCATATTATCTCTCTGTGTTCAGATTTCTTCATTGTGGGGATATTTGGAGGAAATCTCTCCCAAAGATGCTTAGTTAAGTGCAAGGATATTTCTGGTTCTGTGCCTCATTTGTAGAGCTTCTGTGGCAATACAATATCAAAACAAACAGAAGCTCCACCTTACCTACAATCACCTTACTCCACAAACTGTGTTCCTACCCTACCTATCTAACTTATTTTAGCATTTTCACATATACATTTTTCTTCCCCCAAGATTTTATTCTTGTTTTTAATTGAATTCCCTGTCTCTACCACTTATGCCAGCTCACATTTTAATCTTAAAATACCTTTACATACCACTTTATTGTACTCTGTATTTATAATAACCTCTCTTTCCCAAAGAGGTATAACTTGATTATACTTAACATTAAAATCATAATGAATCTGTTTGTTTCTATTTCATGAGACTTTTCTAATATTTTGTCTACGTGCAAAATATTATTTTCCTGTGCATAGAAGTGGAGCACCAATTGGAAAGCTAGAATGAAATTAAGAGATTTATGTGTCTACTCTTAACTCCTTCAAAGCTTCCCTAAAGTCAGTGATGCATGGGCTCACTGATGAAATTGACATTAATCCTATTTATCACCTGCTCCTGATAGACTCATGAACCTCCCCAAATTGTTCTACAAATTGTTTCTGGATTGTTTAAGATTTCTTTACTCTTAAGAAGGTCTCTAGGTCTGGGGTTATGGTGTCGCCAGCAGGTCAACCTGTGAGGCGAGTGCATCCGCAGCCTGATGGCACCTTCAGACTTCCAGATACCCCAAAATTGCTGCTGTGCCTTTAGCCAGACCTCAAAATCTTGGGGGAAAGTTACCAAGAAAGTAAATGGTCAAAAGTTAGGTATGTGGGAGACACACCCACAAACAACCTCTGGCTCAGCTATATAATTGGAGGCAAGGCTCTCTTGTTCCTGGTCTAACTGCTTAATGGCCATGATCCCAGAGACTCAGAAACAAATCTCAGAATCTCAGAACCCAGCGGCTTTTGGCAAAAATTCATCCGGACCCTGCAGTAGATTACTGTTGCCAGGCCACCCCAGGGGGAAAAGAGTGCTGTCCCTCCGTCTGCTCCCCCTTGGTGACTCGATGGCCGCCATCTGCCAGAGGCCATTGGACAGTCAGGTTTGGGTCCACAGTGACGAGACACACTTGCCTCACAGGATGGGGGTAGAGCTGGCCCTTTCCTCCCCGTCCCAACGAGACCCCAAGTCACTGCCCACGAACAGCCTCTCTGGCTCCTGATCAAGCTGCTTAATGGCCATGAACCCAGAAACTCAGAAACAAATCTCCGAACCCAGCGGCTTTTGGCAGAAATGTGTTCAGTCCCTGTAATGGGTTACTGGTGCAATACCATGCCTGGGGGAAAAGGGTGTTGTCCCTCCACCTGCTCTCCCTTGGCGGCTCCGTGGCTGCCATCCTTCAGAGGCCATTGGACAGTCAGGTTTGGGCCCACAGTGACAAGACACGTGGGGCCTATGGGATGGAATTGGAGCTGGCCCTTTCGTCCCCACCCAACGAGACCCCAAGTTGCCACCCACAAATGGTCTCTCTGGCGCCTGATCAAGCTACTTAATGGCCATGATCCCAGAGACTCAGAAACAAATCTCAGAACCCAGAAGCTTTTGGCAGAAATGCGTCCCGTCCCTGCATTAGGTTACCGGTGCTGGGACACCCCAAGTGGGAATAGGTTTCAAGCCTTGTCCTGTTCCCCCTGGAGGCTCAGTGGCCGCCATCCTCCAGAGGCCATTGCATGGTCAGGTTTGAGCCTGCAGTGACAAGACATGTGGGGCCTCACTGGTTGGGGTGGAGCCGTCCCTTTCCTCTCTGACCCAACGAGATCCTGAGTTGCTGCCCACAAACGGCCTCTCTGGCTTCTGATCAAGCTGCTTAACTGCCATGATCCAAGAGACTCGGGATCGAATCTCGGAACCCAGCAGGTTTTGGCAAAAATCCCTCCAGATTTAATTGTTAAAGCTTCAGAATTCCAAAATCGCGTGGCCACTACTGTGGCAGCGTGACATCATGTTATTCATAACCAGCAATAGAAAACAAATTGTCGACGCGCAGCTAGAAACAGCCCCAAGACAGCCGGTTTTCAACCCCTGATCCGCGTGGGACGGGCACAGAGGCCCAGCTCTGGGCAACAAAGCTGAACGGCTCCAATTCCAACAGGTACAGCCCGCCCCCAAGGGCCTGGGTTCCTCTCTGGGCACGCGCAGCTAGAAACAGCCCCGAGACAGCCGGTTTTCAACCCCTGATCCGCGTGGGACGGGCACAGAGGCCCAGCTCTGGGCAACAAAGCTGAACGGCTCCAATTCCAACAGGTACAGCCCGCCCCCAAGGGCCTGGGTTCCTCTCTGGGCACGCACAGCTAGAAACAGCCCCGAGACAGCCGGTTTTCAACCCCTGATCCGCGTGGGACGGGCACAGAGGCCCAGCTCTGGGCAACAAAGCTGAACGGCTCCAATTCCAACAGGTACAGCCCGCCCCCAAGGGCCTGGGTTCCTCTCTGGGCACGCGCAGCTAGAAACAGCCCCGAGACAGCCGGTTTTCAACCCCTGATCCGCGTGGGACGGGCACAGAGGCCCAGCTCTGGGCAACAAAGCTGAACGGCTCCAATTCCAAACAGGAGACTTTCCCAACTCCTCGCCTAGTGCCAGGGACTCTTTCCGGAGCCGCGGCCGCTAACGCGGCCACGAAATATTTTCCCACTACATATACCATAGGAACCATAAGCTAACTTCTTAGATGGAAACTTCTCTATTTTAGCTCAGCCACTAGAAACACAGTTGCCAATAACTCATAAGCCTATCTTAACTCACACTGCATATCAAGCAGAATAGTAACACTGAACGTGAAGGACTAAACCACACCTCTCACAATGGTAAAGCAACGCAAAAGCCCACCAAACATTCACATTGAAGAGTCTAGCCCAGATGACACCAACAGTACTGTAGTGTTAGACAACCTCTCTGACAAGGAATTCAGAAGGGAGCTACTTAGGATGCTTAGGGAATTAAAAGAAACAATGGAAAGCAATGCCAATAGAAGACAAGAGGATCTGAAGGCAGAAATGAGGAAAATGCAATCAGAAATGTCAGACCTGAAAAATCTCATAGGCGAATTGAAAAGCTCAGTGGAAGGCCTCAGCAGCAGAGTAAGAGCGGCTGAGAACAGAATCAGTGAGCTCGAAGATGAAGTTCAGAGACTCTCCAGAAAAGAACAGAAAATGGAAAAGTGACTCACAATTCGGGAACAGATGGCAAGAGAAGATCGTGATGAAGCCAAGAGGGGTAACATAAGAATTATTGGAGTCCCAGAGGGACAGGAAGAAAACCTCGATGAAGAAGAAACTGTCAAAGACATCATTGCTACAACATTTCCAGAGCTGAAGAAAACTTGTGACCATATTCAGGAGGCCCGAAGGGTACCAGCTAGAAGAAATCCGAATAAAAATACCCCAAGACACATTCTGATCAAAATGACCAAAACCTTAGACAGAGACAAAATTCTGAAAGCAGCAAGATCGAAGAAAGAAATCTCTTACAAAGGAGCATCCTTAAAATTCACAGCTGATTTTTCTGATGAAACCCTCATGGCCCGAAAACAGTGGTGGGACATAGTGAAAAAACTCAATGAAATAAATGCCTCTCCCAAAATACTTTACCCAGCGAGACTCTCATTCATAATAGAAGGAACAACACACAGTTTCACAGACAAACAACAGCTCAGGAACTTCATAGACTCAAAACCATGGTTACAAGAACAACTAAATGGGCTACTTTAAGGCAAGAAAGGCCCCTCAAATACACCAAATTTTAACAGAACAATGGGACAAAATCCCATAACAATAATCTCTCTCAATGTCAATGGGCTAAATGCACCAATTAAAAGACATAGAGTGGCAGGATGGATTAGAAAATTGAACCCAACATTCTGCTGCCTGCAAGAAACGCATCTCAATAGTCAAAGCAAACACAGACTCAGAGTCAAAGGCTGGAAAACAATCCTACAGGCAAACAGCTCCCAGAAAAAAGCTGGGGTAGCCATCCTTATATCAGACCACATCGATTTCAGAGTGAGGAAGGTCATAAGAGACAGTGAAGGCCATTTCTTATTGATCAGAGGATCTGTACAACAGGAAGAACTTACAATAATAAATGTATATGCACCTAATGAGAGACCAGCAAAGTACTTAAAACAACTACTCATAGATTTGGAAAAAGACATCAATAGCAACACAATACTAGTGGGAGACTTCAACACTGCTTTGTCACCTCTTGATAGATCAACCAGACTCAAGCTTAGCAAGGACATACTTCATTTGAGGGAAACAATGGAAGAAAGGGACTTAGTAGATATATACAGGACACTTCATCCACAAAAAGCTGAATACACATTCTTCTCAAGCGTACATGGAACATTCTCCAAGATAGACCACATGCTGAGCCACAAAACATGCCTCCATAAAATTAAGAAGGTAGAGATTGTATCAACAATCTTCTCAGACAATAATGCGCTGAAATTAGAAGTAAATCACACACAAAAACAGAAAACTAAATCAAACACCTGGAAATTAAACAGTGCACTATTGAACAACGAGTGGATTAGACAGGAAATCAAAGAGGAAATCAAAAGATTCCTAGAAACGAATGAAAATGAGAACACGAGTTACCAAAACTTATGGGACACAGCAAAGGCTGTGTTAAGAGGAAAGTTTATAGCTCTACAAGCATTCCTCAGGAAGGAGGAGCGAGCACACATAAGTAACCTAACCTCACAGCTTAAGAGCTTGGAGAAGGACCAAAAAAAGGAGCACAACCCGAACAGGAGAAAGGAAATAATAAAACTCAGAGCAGAGATTAACAAGATGGAAACCCAAAAAACAATCCGAAAGATCAATGAAACCAAGAGCTGGTTCTTCGAGAAAATTAACAAGATCGATAAGCCTCTAGCAAAACTCACAAAGAAAGGGAGAGAGAAAACCGTAATAAACCGAATCAGAAACGAAAAGGGGGTCATTACAACAGAAACCACAGAAATTCAGAGGATCCTCAGGGAGTACTTTGAGAAGCTTTATGCCACGGAACATCAAAACCTCGAGGAAATGGATAAATTCCTAGACTCCTACAGACTCCCAAGGCTGAACCAAGAAGACCTGGAATACCTGAACAGACCTATCACCATCAAGGAAATTGAAATGGTAATAAAAAGTCTCCCCAAGCACAAAAGTCCTGGCCCGAATGGATTCACTAGTGAATTCTTCCAAATCTTTAAAGAGGACTTACTCCCAATGCTCTTTAAGCTTTTCCACGAAATTGAAATATCAAAAACACTTCCAAACAGTTTCTACGAAGCAAATATCACACTGATACCAAAAGCAGACAGAGATACCACAAAGAAAGAGAATTACAGGCCGATATCCCTGATGAACACAGATGCAAAGATCCTCAACAAACTACTAGCAAATAGAATCCAACTACTCATTAAAAAGATCATACACCATGACCAAGTAGGATTCATCCCAGGGATGCAAGGATGGTTTAACATTCGGAAATCAATCAACATAATCCACCATATCAACAAAAGAAAAGATAAAAAGCATATGATCATATCAATAGATGCAGAGAAAGCATTTGATAAGATCCAGCACCCCTTTATGATGAAAACCCTAGCCAAAATGGGTATAGAGGGGACCTTCCACAACATAATTAAAGCCATCTACCACAAGCCTACAGCAAGCATCATCCTCAATGGCGAAAAACTGAGAGCCTTCCCTCTAAGATCAGGGACGAGACAGGGATGCCCACTCTCTCCACTGCTGTTCAATATAGTACTGGAAGTACTTGCAATAGCGATTAGGCAGGAAAAAAATATTAAGGGCATTCAGGTAGGAAAGGAAGAAATCAAGCTCTCACTATTCGCAGATGATATGATACTCTACTTAGAGAACCCAATAACTTCCACCAAAAAACTCCTAGAAACAATAGACTCGTATAGTAAAGTTGCAGGTTATAAAATCAATACCCAAAAGTCCATGGCTTTCCTATACGCAAACACTGAGAGAGAAGAAAGCAACATGAAAAAAACAAACCCATTCACAATTGTGCCCCAGAAAATCAAGTACCTAGGAATCAGCTTAACTAAGGAAGTAAAGGACCTGTACAAAGAAAACTACAAAACGCTACTTCAGGAAATAAAAGAGGACATGAGGAAATGGAAAGATATCCCCTGCTCATGGGTCGGGAGACTTAACATTGTCAAAATGGCAATACTACCGAAAGCATTGTATAAATTCAATGCAATCCCTATAAGGATACCCATGACATTCTTCAAAGAAATGGAGCAAACACTCTTGAAATTTATATGGAACAATAAGCCCCCACGAATAGCTAAAGCAATTCTTGGGAAAAAGAAAATGGGAGGAATCAACCTCCCGAACTTCAAACTGTACTACAAAGCAGTAATAATTAAAACAGCATGGTACTGGAACAAAGGCAGAACTGCAGACCAATGGAACAGGGGTGAATACACTGACATCTCTCCTCAATCATATGCTCATCTAATCTTTGATAAAGGTGCAAGTAATGTGAAGTGGAGTAAGGAAAGCCTCTTTAATAAATTGTGTTGGCATCACTGGACGGCTACATGCAAAAAAATAGGCTCAGAACTCTGCCTAACACCATGTACAAAAGTAAGATCAAAATGGATTAAAGACCTCAACATCAGACCAGAAACCATAAGGTACATTGAAGACAAAGTTGGCAAAACCCTCCATGACATTGAAGCTAATGGTATCTTCAAAGATGCCACGCCACTGGCCAAGCAAGTGAAAACAGAGATAGATAAATGGGACTATCTTAAACTAAGAAGCTTCTGCACCTCCAAAGAAACAGTGACCAAAATACAAAGACAGTCTACAGAATGGGAAAGGATATTCACCGAATACACATCTGACAAGGGGTTGATATCCAGGATATACAAAATACTGGTTAAACTCCACAAGAAGAAAACATCCAACCCCATCCAAAAATGGGGCAATGAAATGAACAGAAACTTTCTCAAAGAAGAAATCCGAATGGCAAAAAAGCACATGAGAAAATGCTCTACATCATTAATCATCAGGGAGATGCAGATCAAAACCACAATGAGATACCATCTCACACCTCAGAGACTGGCCCACATTCAAAAGAACAAAAGCAACCGATGCTGGCGTGGATGTGGCGAGAAAGGGACACTCCTTCACTGTTGGTGGGAATGTCCACTGGTTCAGCCCTTCTGGAAAACAGTATGGACGATTCTCAAAAAATTAGAAATTGAGCTCCCATTTGACCCAGCAATACCACTCCTGGGAATATATCCCAGAGAGGCAAAAATGTATAGTCGAAGTGACATCTGCACTTGTTTGTTCATTGCAGCACTCTTTACAATAGCCAGAAACTGGAAGAAACCTGAATGCCCAAGAACAGATGACTGGTTAAAGAAACTTTGGTACATCTACACAATGGAGTACTATGTAGCTCTTAGAAAAGATGAAGTCATGAAATTTACATACAAGTGGTACAATATGGAAAGTATCATGCTAAGCGAAATGAGTCAGAAAGAGAGGGATAGACATAGAAAGATTGCATTCATCTGGGGGATATAAAGTAACAAAGTATGAGATTAATACCCAAGAATAGCTGAGATCAGCACCAGAAGGATTACTCCATAACTTAGAGGCCAGCCGGGTATCCTAGAGGAAAGGGCTGTTCAGATAGAGAAGGGAGCACCAAATAAAGGATGTTTGGAGGATCCTCCCAGGAGGGGAGATGCATGTAGAAAGTAGACTATGGACTGAACATGTTTGCCACTCAATGCCTCTTTTGCAGACCACAACACCCAAAAGGAGAGAGAGAACACAGGGGATTGCCCTGCCACAGAGACAGGGGAGATGGGGGGATGGGGGTGGGAGGGATATTATCCATGGTGGTGGAAAATGGGCACTGGTGGAGGGATGGGTATCTGATCATTGTATAATTGAAACCAAAGCACAAAAAATTGTAAATCTACAACTTTAAAAAAAATAAAATAAAATAAAGGGAAAAAAAAAAAAACAAATTGTCTACTGTTGCCTTTTCAGCAGATCTGAATGTTGGGGTAAAATCCCAAAATAATGGTGTGTCTGGTGTCAAAATGTTGAATGTAATCAAAGTAGAGAGAGATTAATGTAGAAATCATCTGCCCCACAGGTAGGGGGAGGGTAAGAGATGGGGGGTAGGTTTTTGGTGGTGGAAAATGGGCACTGGTGAAGGGACAGGTGTTTCATTGTATGACCGAGATTTAAACCCAAAAGCTTTGTAACTGTTCTCATGGTGATTCAATAAACAAAATTATAAAAAAAAAAAGAAGAAGAAGAAGAAAGAAGGTCTCTAGGAAAGCTATTCTGAATTCAAGGCATGAATGCAGTTCCCTCTGACTTTATTAATATCACCTTCCTTTTCAACCCACTTCCTCCTTAACTCTCATAAAGATTTAGATTTCCCTGCTGCTATGAATAGTTAAGCACAGAGCCCTTATACTAGCTCTTCCCACCACTCAAGTCAGACTTTTTTGTTGGTTTCTGAAGCTCTGAATTAACTGTTAGCTTTTGGACTAGGGAAAGGATCCATGATTAAGAATCAAGATGGAAATTTAGAAAAAAAAAAAGGGAACAAAGAGAATTCAGAGTATAAAGGTCAAGTAAATATCAGATGGATCTACAGATAATGGCAGTCAGAGCCCCAGGGAAGAAGGCATAAAAAAGGAATGAAAGCCTGTTTTATGGACCCATCCTCCTTGCTCCATATAGATAAATATGCCAAGATCATGATGCAATGAGATTCCAATGTATAGAATGAGGAACAAAGAACAGTTTTAGCTAGTATATATTTAGACAAATAAAGCCTTTGCTGGGCTAATAGTTTTATATCAGTTAAGCCATTGTATTTTGAATGTTCACTCAACCTAAAGAAAAGGTTAAGATTTGCTAGGAAAAAGCACAGAAATGAAGAGCCATAGATATCATTACTCTAGATCTATTTTAAACATGGGCCCTAAATTTGTATAAACAAAAAACATACATATATTTTTCTTAGAAGGAAATTTTTCAGCCTCTTTTCCTCTCTCCTTATCCAACCCTACCAGTAAACATATCCCTTCTCAATAAAAGATACCTAGTAAAAATCCTTATTTTTAAAATAAATAAAACTCCCATTTACTGTTTAAAAATCTAACAAGGTTTTATAACCTCAATAGTGAGATTCCAAAGGAGAAATGTAGAGATAAGAGAAATGAGGGCTGAATAATTCTTTTTAACATTTTTTTATTAGTGAAACATCATGAGGTACAGTTATAGACTTATAAATTTTTGTGCTTGGGTTTCAGTTATACAATGATCAAGTACCCATCCCTCTACCAGTGCCCATCCTCCCCCACCATGGGTCCCAGCATCCCTCCCAACCCCCATCCCCTCCCCTTCCACCCTGCCTCTGTGGCAGGGCATTCCCTTTTGTTCTCTTTCTTCTTTGGGGTATTGTGGTTTGCAAAAGAGGCAATGGGTGACAATCATGTTTGGTCTATAGTCTACTTTCAGCATGCTTCTCCCATCCTGGGAGGATCCTCCCAACACCTTTATTTGGTGTTCCCTTCTTTCTCTAAGCTCCCTTTTCCTCTAGCATGTGTGGTTGGCCTCTAAGCCATGGAGTAAAATTCCTGGTACTAATCTCAGCCATTCCTGGGTGTTAGTCTCCCGTTTTGTTGCTTTATGTTCCCCAGATGAATGCAATCTTTCTGTGTCTATCCCGCTCTTTCTGACTCATTTCGCTTAACATGATACTTTCCATGTAGTACCACTTGTATGTAAATTTCATGACTTCATCTTTTCTAACTGCTACATAGTACTCCATTGTGTAAATGTACCAAAGTTTCTTTAACCAGTGATTTGTTCTCGGGCACTCAGGTTTTTTCCATATTCTGGCTATTGTAAAGAGTGCTGCAATGAACAAACAAGTGCAGATGTCACTTCGACTATACCTTTTTGCCTCTCTGGGATGTATTCCCAGGAGTGCTATAGCTGGGTCAAATGGGAGATCAAATTCTAATTTTTTGAGAATCTTCCATACTGTTTTCCAAAAGGGTTGGACCAGTCGGCATTCCCACCAGCAGTGAAGGAGGGTCTCTTTCTCGCCACATCTGCGCCAGCACCGGTTGCTTTTGTTCTTGTGGATGTGGGCCAGTCTCTGTGGTGTGAAATGATATCTCATTGTTGCTTTGATCTGCATCTCTCTGATGACTAGTGTTGTAGAGCATTTTCTCATATGCCTTTTTGCCATTCGGATTTCTTCTTTGCGAAAATTTTTGTTCATTTCCTCGCCCCATTTTTTGATGGGATTGGGTGATTTCTTCTTGTGTAGTTTAACCAGTACCTTGTATATCCTTGATATCAACCCCTTGTCGGATGTGTATTTGGTGAATATTCTTTCCCATTCTGTAGGCTGTCTTTGTATTTTGGTCACTGTTTCTTTGGAGGTGCAGAAGCTTCTTAGTTTAAGATAGTCCCATTTGTCTATCTCTGTTTTCACTTGCGAGGGCTGAATAATTTTAAAGAAATTCTGGAAAGGAAGTAATATTTATGTGAAGGATTTTCATTTCAGTCAATAACTCTTGAGGGTTCCACTATAGGGTTCCACTTTGCTGATATTCTCAGCATTATGCTCATTTAGGAAAGAGTCAAGAGTGAGAAGGAAGTCACAGCCATTAAAAGGCAAATCCTAAATCTCACAGAAATTTCTTGCCAGAACTCTAAGGGAGTATCTTGAAGAGTAAGACCAAAAGAGAGATAGTGGGCAAGTCATATTGAGTAGAAGAGAACCTATCATAGTAGGTAGCAGTGAAGTTGAGTTAGTTTGCTAATACTCTCTGTATTCCTAATACTCCCCCTAGACACTGGATTATTTTGAACAAGTTAATTTACACGTGCAGGTCCCAACATTTTCATTTGTAAGATATAAAAAATAATTAACTCTATGACATGATTAGAAAGAGTAAATGAGTCAGTAGGTAAGTGCTCAGTTTGTTATTATTGTCATAATTCTATTTAAAAACTATTTTACTATCATCCTATTATATTTTACAAATAGACTATGTATCTTTTTTAATATTCTGCAACACAAAGTCTTACTTTTCTTTGAAATATTACCAAAAGCAATTCTTTTCCCAGGAATAATTAAGAGGATGGATATGAAAAAGAAGTCCGAGGACAGAAAATAGCTCGAGAACAGATCCCCTGAAGTAATACTTAAATCAGAATCACCTGGCAGTCTTCCCTAAAATACACTGAAATCCAAATAAATAAATAAATAAAATGCACTGAAATCCACACATCTGACTCAGCAGAACAAAGCTAGTCCATCTCCCTCATTTTAAAATAGACATTCTACCTGAAGCAATACATGGATTCAGTAAAATATCTATCAAAATTTCAATGGTATTATCCAAGGACATAAAACAAATATTCACAAAATTTGTATGGAACCACAAAATTCCCCAAAGAGACAAAGCAAGCATTCTGAGAAAAAAGATAAAGGCATCTTAAGCCCCAACTTTGAACTATGCTATAGAATTATAATAATAAATACATTAGGGTGCTATAGTACCAGATGCTCAGACAAACTGAAAAGATTTGAAAACCCAAAAATAAACTCTTAGACATGTGAATACTTAATATGTTTATGACAAAGGAACCAAAATTGTAAAAGGGAGAAAGGGAAGCCTCTTCAAAAGTGGTACTGGACAATATGGAAAGTATCATGCTAAGCGAAATGAGTCAGAAAGAGAGGGATAGACATAGAAAGATAGCATTCATCTGGGGGATATAAAATAATAAAATATGAGATTAATACCCACAACACCAGGAGAATTACTCCATAACTTAGAGGCCAGCTGGGTATTCTAGGGGAAAGGACAATTCAGATGGAGAGGGGAACGCCAAGTGGAGGGTGTTTGGAGGATCCTCCCAGGAGGGGAGATGCAGGTTGAAAGTAGACTGGACTGAACATGTTCGCCACTCAATGCCTCTTTGGCTGATCACAGCGCCCAGGAGGAGAGAGAGAACAGGGGGGAATGCCCTGCCACAGTGACAGGGGGGGATGGGGGTATGGGGGGGGAGGGATATTATCCTGGTGGTGGAAAATGGGCACTGGTGGAGGGATGGGTATTTGATCGTGGTATGACCGAGATCCAAGCACAAAATTTGTAAATCTACAACTGTACCTCATGTTGTTTCACTAATAAAAAAGAAAAAAAAAGTGGTACTGGAAATATTTGGTATTCAGATGCAAAAGAATAAAAATGAATCATTATCTCACACCATGCACAAAAGTTAACTCAAAATACATTAGGTGTCATATCTAAATCCATAATTATTAGCTTCAGAGGTATCTTTGGTGATCTTATTCATTGTCATAGAAAACAAAAATTAGCAAATGGAATTAGATAAAACTAAAATGCCTCTTCACTGTGAAAGAAACTATCATTAAAACAAAAAGATCTACAAGGCTAGAGAGATAGTTTATCAGGTAGGGTATTTGCCTTGCTTGTGGCCAGTCCAGGTTCGATTGTGGAACCCCGTAGGATCGCCAAAGCACCACAAGGAGTGATGCCTTAGTTCAGTCAGAGTCAGGAGTAAGTCCTGAGTATTACAAGGTGTGACCCCAAAACAAAATAAATAAGTAAATAAAACAAAAAAATCTACTGAATAAGAGGAAATATTTGAAAATCATACACTGAACAGAAAATCACATACTGAACATAAAACTCATTAACAAAAGAAGAAAACTATATAAGGAAATCATAAAACTCATTAACAAAAAAAGAAAACATAAAGAAGAAACAAATAACCCTATTTAAAAATGGAGAGATGACAAGTGAATCTGCAGAAAACCCAGGTATGCAGGACTCATGACTGAAAACTCCAGGTTTAATGGAACTGGGAGTGGGTGGCCTTCCCCGATGTTCCCTCCATATTTCAGGCAACTTGGCAGTTACACCCACAAGCCAGCTCTGGCTGGCACTAGATAATTTCATCAACAGCTATGATCCAGAGACTCACTGCCCTTTTCTCTTGGAAGAAAGCATAAAACCACACTACCATAGCCATGCCGTTGGACCCCACGTCAGGCTGTTTCATTTGGGGCACCCCAGAGGAGGATGGTTGAGGCCCCTCCCCACCCCCAAGGGACCCAGCTCCAGCAGCCGAAAACCTCCAGAACTCAACCTTCACCATGCTCATGGCTCCACATGCTCAGGCCGAGCCCCACCCACCAATGAAGCTATCCCTGGACTGCTAGGCTTCAACATCTCATACCTCACACCACTCGTATTCCAAGAGTAGAAGGCAACCAATCTTAGTACACAAGACTAAACCCTTAACAACATATTAGTAATCTCTTACACAAGGGCTTAATGGCCACTGGGTGAAATACAACAATCTTCACACACTCTCTTCTAAGGAAAGGTTTTTGGAACATTTTCAGTGGTTTATTGATAACAAACAATACAAAATAAATTATTTTGGTTCTGCATTGGGGCAGGAGTTGGGGTTTGGGATGGAAAACTATGGTGGTGGGAAGGTGTAACGGTGGTGGGATTGGTGTTTGAATATAAATGTAATCGAATATTGTGAACTACTTTATAAAAAAATATTAAATTTTAAAAAATAAAATGCAAAAAAAAGGAAGGTGAGATGTTGCTTTTGAAAACCCTGGAGAAGGCAGGCAGGAAGAATACCTGACAAATGAAGGCTTCCATCCCCACCACTGCAGCTACCCCAAGGGTTCAACTCCACCGCCTCATGGATATTCTCTACAGAGACACCAATTTCAGAAGAATTGCAGATACCAGTGTCTGCACTTTGTACTTGTAGTGAATTACTTGCTTTCCTATTTCCTTTATAACCTTTTCATATTTTAGTAGAGAGCAATGTTCTTGCTTAAACACAGAAAGACCATTAATGCTATGCTTAAACACAGAAAGACCATTAATGCTAATATTTGGGAGTTAACTGACTCTGAAATATATCTATACTGGGGCATCCAACATAATCACTTGACTCAGGCTTCAGTTGCCATAGTTCCTAAAACCCCAAAAGGGGGGTCACACCATGGGACTTAGGTGGACCAGTCCCATGTTTAGAAACTGTCCCTTTCTAAAATGGGACCGTTTAGAAAGCATAAAATTATGATCTTGATGCAAGCCATTGTAACCTAAGAGAGACGACCCCCTGGAGAAGGAAAAACTAAACCAACCGGAGGATTTACAGTCTGGGATTTACAGTGAAAGACTTGCTTACCCTTGGAGCTTAGAGAACTAAGTTTTAGAATCTATATCTCTTACTGTGTTTATCCAAATAGCTGCAAGTATTAATAATAAGTAAATTTAATTATTTAATGTGTACTAGTAGCAAGGGAAAGAGAAAAAGTAATATACCACTTGTCACCTCTGAGCAAATCTCTCTGTATACCTCCTGGGAGACAGAGTGTCTCCTTGAGTTAATCCCCCCCCCCCCCAAGAGAATGATCTCCGTCAAAATGATTTACCTCTGTAAGTGATCAATCACGGCTATGTGCAGTCCTCTACTCAAGCCCCCTCAGATGTTCTATAAGTATGCTAACAGCTCTGCATTAAATGGGTTATTTTGACCAACTATCCATTAGTCCCCATCTCTGTTCCTGTGCTGGGGAAGCCTGGGGGTTCTTGGCCACTGAATGCATCATATATTTATCACAAGGTATGCTCCAAAAAAATTATTTCTAGTTACATGTCTTATACATAGCCAACCTAGGTTTGCCTGCTGCACCAATATATGGTCCCCTAAGCACCATTAGGAGTGAGCCCTGAGCACAGAGCCAAGAGTAAGCTCTGACTGGTGCCAGGCGTGGTCAAAAGAAAAAAAAAAACTTTCCTCAAACAAAATGTTTTTAATAATACATATGGTACTGAATTCTATAGTCTACCACTTTAATAATTTAAAGTATGCTTTACTTGTACTTTTAAACCTAACTCTTGCTCACATATACTTAAAAATCAATATGTAAAAGTCGCAGGCACTGAGATTCGCTTAGTCTACTTAAATAACCTTAATATTAAACTACATTTTTTAAATAAATAATACTCTCAAGAAAAAATTCCACCCACATACTTGTCTCACTTCCTATAAACATTGTGGGGATTTAGTCAGACTCTGAATAGCATATTTTGGTGTTTCATGTATAAATATCATCAGCATGATTTTATGAAATAATGACAAAAGCATAAAGAACCCAAGCTCTTTGGGGGGGATAGGGGGTGAGAGGGATACTGGGACCCGTGGTGATGGAAAATGGGCACTAGTGGAGGGATGGGTACTTGATCATTGTATAACTGAAACCCAAGCACAAAAATTTGTAAGTCTATAACTGTACCTCATGGTTAAAGCTAAGCTAAAGGGCCTCCCGTTGTTCATCGATTTGCTCGAGCGGGCCCAGTAACATCTCCATTGGAGACTTTGTTTTTACTGTGTCTGGCATATCGAATACGTCACAGGGAGCTTGCCAGGCTCTGCGGTGCGGGCGAGATACTCTCGGTAGCTTGCTTAGCTCTCCGAGAGGGGCGGAGGAATCGAACTCAGGTCAGCCATGTTGGCTGCGTGTAAGGCAAACGCCCTACCGCTGTGTATCGCTCCAGCCCCGTTGTTTCACTAAAAAAAAACAAGAAAAGAAAAAAAAAAAAGAACTCAAGCTCCAAAGCACAAACTCCTCATCTCCCAATTTCTATATTTTCTCTGTAAAATTCAGATAGAATGAATAAGGAGGATTTTTCCAGTTTGTACATACCTAACACACAGATTCTCAAAATGAAGTTTTGTCACAACTCTTCATTTGGGCATGGGGGTTTCAAAGTACTAAGCAGAGAGCCTAGCACATGTTAGCTACTTTGGAAATATTAGAAAAAGTAAATCTGGTAATAAATAACATATTGTTTCATCAATAATTTTTTTTCTCCACAGTGATGATCACAGTTGGAGCCGTTTTCATAAATAGTCCCCATGGATAGCGCCTGCGATGGTAGACTGCTACTAACCACTCTCGGAACTGTACTCAAACATTTTGACCATACTCATACTTTTCTGTGGTCATTTTTATTACCACTCTCTGCACTTCCTTTTTGTTGTTGTTTGATTTGGTTTGGAACCATACCCTACAGTGCTCAGGGCTTTCTCCTGGCTCTGCACTCAGGGATCACTCCTGGCAGGGCTTCGGGGAATATATGGGATGCTAAGGGTTGAACCCAGGTCAGCCACATGCAAGGCATGAACTGTCTCCCTGGCCTCTGCATTCCCATCTTATTTTCTAACCATCTCCTTTCCCCATTATAATCTTCTCTGTCATCTTTCCTGTACAATCTCTAGTTTCTTTGTTTTACCCTTTCTCTTTCTCCCACATATATATTTCCTCTATCCAGCTTTCATCTTGTTCTTCAGCAAATGTCTAAATATTCACTCCTGCCAACGTCTTCTACCACCATGATACTCTTAAACTCACCTCTATATCATAGATTGTATCAAGTGAAGGCTTGAAAAAAGTGGTAGGAGATCAAAACGTTGCTTCTTCTGTGGGAAGTGAAATGAAAAGGAAAGAATAAGCTGCAAATGAATTATATTGGCATGAGGATAGTCACTATTTTTGCCTCTACCAAGAGTTTCTGTTTGGAATGAAAAGCCACATGCTTCTCACCTCTGAAGCAAGAATCAGTTACCTTGGGATCAGTGTATATAGGATCAATAAAGTAAAGAGAAATGAAAATCCTTTCCCTAATGCCAAGAGAAAGCATTAACTCTAAAGATAACTAGTAAATGCAAACAAAATTCACATTAACTATTTGAGAACATAAAAGCAAAGATGGGAATAAAATAGTAAAATAATAACATAAATTTGTTTAGTCCTTACATTCTTATTATTGAGTTAAAGTTTATAAATTAATCTCGTGATTTTTAGAAAAATCAAATAGAAAAGAAAGTGCTTGTATAAATCGGATCAGAAACTGAAGGGGAGAAATTACAACAAAACCTCCAGAAATGCAAGACATCATGAAAATTTACTATGAACAACTATTCTGTTAAGCTAGAGAACCTAGAAGAACTGGAAAGATTCCTAAGAACATGTAATCTTCCAAAACTAATAAGGAAACAATAGAAAGCCCGAACAGATCAATCACAAGCAAAGAAGTTGAAACAGTAATTAAAAATCTCCCCAAGAATAAAAGTCCTGGCCCAGATTGACCTAGGTGATTTTTATCAAACCTACAGAGAAGACTCATTGATGTTCATCCTTAAGCTTTTCCAAAACATCGAAGAAACAGGAATCCTTCCTAACACCTTCTATGAAGCTAACAATACACTGATACCAAAAGCTGACAGGTATTACCAAAAAAGAAAATTTCAGACCAATCTCCTTGATGAACATCAATGCAAAAATCCTCAACAAAATCTTTGTAAACTGAATCCAATAGGACATCAGAAAATATATATACCATGACCAAGTGGGATTCATTTCAGGGATGCAAGGATACACTCAATATACACAAATCAATTAACATAGTACACCAGATCAGTAAAAGGAAATAAAAAATCAGATGAACATATTATTTGATGCAGAGAAAGATTTTTAGAGGATCCAACACCCATTCATCATAAAAACCCTCAATAAAATAGGGGTGATAGGAACATAGTATCAGCTATCTATAGAAAGTCCATAGCCAATATTATTCTTAGTGGTGAAAAACAAAGATTCCCATTAAGAAAAGGCACAAGACAAGGCTGCCCACTGTCCCCACTCTAATTCAACATTGTATTGAAAGTTCTGGCAATAGCAATCAGACAAGAAAAAAATCAAAAGAATATGAATTTTATAAAGGAAGTCAAATTATCTCTATTTGCAAATGACATGAAGATATACATTGAAGACCCTAAAGAGTCCACACAAAAGCTCCTGGAAACAATTAACCAACACAACAAAGTGGCCTATCACAAAGTCAATACACAAAGACTGGCCACATTCTTATACACAAATAGTAAATCAAAGAAGAAAGAGACCAAAAAAATCTATCCCACTCAAAATAGTTTCCAGGAATATAATACATAAGAATCAACTTAACAAAAGAGATAGGATATCTATACTATGAAAACTTAAAAACACTTAAGAAAGGAATAGAAGACCATAGAAAATAGAAAAATCTTCTATGTTCAAGGATTGGAAGAACCAATATTGTTAAAATGACCACCTTGCCTAAACTACCATATAGATTCAATTCCTATTCAAATTCAGACAATATTCTTCAAGGACTTAGAACAGATCATTATAAAGTTTGTGTGGAATCATAAAAAGACCCTGCATATACAAAACCATACTGAAAAGCAAAAAAAAAAAAAAACTGGGAGTTATCTCCCTACCTAACTTAAAGCTATACTATAAAGTCATAGTGATCAAAACAGTGTGATACTGGAATGAAGAAAGACTCTCTGAACAATGGGTCAGAGTAGAATATCCAAGGATAAACCTCAGCTAATTTTGACAAAGGAGTTGAGGGCATGAAATGGAATAAAGACAGCCTTTTCAATAAATGGTCCTGGGAGAACCAAATAACCACATGCAAGAAATTAAAGCTAGATCTATATCTCACACCTTACACAAAAGTCAACTCAATGTCGATCAAAGACCTTGAGATCAGACCTGAATCTTAAATTACACTGAGGAAAATATAGGCAGAATGCTTCAAGATCTAGACCTCAAAGGAGGTCTAGATCTTGAATAATGCAACAATGTTGAAGACTCCTTTGAGGTCTAGATCTTGAACAATGCAACAATGTTGAACAATGCAACATTGTTGAAGACTCCTTTGAGGTCTAGATCTTGAATAATGCAACATTGTTGAAGACTCCTTCAGGTCTAGATCTTGAACAATGCAACAATGTTGAACATTGTTCAACATTGGCATAGGGACTATATCAAACTAAAAAGGTTTTTTATGGCAAAAGAAAGATGACCTTTTCTATGGCAAAAGAAACATGAGAAAATATTTGCACTCAACACACCAGAGAAAGGTTGATATCCAGAATATATAGAGTACTCACAAAGATCAATTAAAAGACACTTCTCAGGAAGAGCAACAATAGCCAACAGGCACATGAAATGTTTTCATCACTTACTAGTAGGGAAATCCAAATCAAGACAACAGTGAGATATCATCCTATACCAGTGAGAACAGCATTTATCAAAAATACTGGGAACAAGAGACACACGAAAGAATCTCAGAACTGAGCAGCTAGCTGCAGAGATGCCTCTGGATTTTACAATAGTCCACTTTCTCTGGGCTGCTCCACATGGGAGCAGATGCTGTCTCTCTGCCTGCCCCCTAGGAATTCCGGCAGCCGCTATCTTCCAGAACTCAATGAAAAGCCCACATACACAGGAGCAGAAATGGCAAACACCAGGCCTCACAGGATAGGGAAGGAACCGATCCCTCTCATGCCCCCCCCACTCTGATGGGACCCTGAGATGACGCCCACAAACTGCTTCCCACTACTTTTTAAGCTCTTTAACAGCTGTGATCCAGAGACACACAAAAGAATCTCAGAATTAAGCAGCTTGCTGCAGAGATCTCTCCAGACCCTAATTATTAAAATTTTAGAATTCCAGGAGCGCACATCCACAAGAGTTGCCGCACAACATCGTATGCTATTTACAACAAGCAATACAAAATAAATTGTCTAGCATTGCCTTTTTGACAAGTTTGAGTGGTGGCAGGAAAATTCCAAATAATAATGGTGGGACTGCTGTCAAAATATTGAATGTAATCAAAGTAGAGAGAAAGTAGTGTGGAAATTGTCTGCCACACAGGCAGAGGAAGGGTTGGGATGGGGGGTACTAGTGATTTTGGTGGTAGAAAATGTGCACTGGTGAAGGGATGGGTATTTGATTATTGTATGACTGAAACTCAAGCACGAAAGCTTTGCAGCTGTATCGCACAATAATTCAATTTAAAAAATACTGGGAACAATCTCTGTTGATGGGGATGTGGTGAAAAGGAACACTCATCTACTTCTGGTGGAAAAAAATGTTGTTTGGTCCAATCACTATGGAAAACAGTGTGGAGGGTACTCAGTAAACTCAGAATTAAGCTTCGATGTGACCAGAAATTCCACTTTTGGGTATATATCCCCAGGAGATAAAAACATTCATTCAAAAGAGCCTATGTACACCATTATTCACCATAGCACTCAGTACAATAGCTAAGATTTGGAATCAAACAAGATGTCCAACGACAGATAAGTGGATTATGCCAATGTGATACATATATCACATTATAATATATATATTATATATATATATATATATATACACACACACACAATGGAACACACAGCTGGAAGGAACAATAAAATCACACAATTCACAGCAACACGGATGGTAACTGGTATCATGTTAAATGAATTAAGCCAGAAGAAAAAAGATAAACACAGGATGATATCACTTATATGTGGTATTTAGAATAACAGGATGAGGGAATGCAATGTGTTAAAGGGGTGATGCCCAGATCAACCTTGGGTCCAGCCTATAAGGGAGGGAAAAAAGAAGGGAGGGAAGGGAGGAGAGAGAGATGAGAAGTAATGGGAGCCAGGTCAAGAGATTAAGGTACAAAGGTGGTGTTAAGGAATGATAGAGCTAAATATCCAAACCACAAAATCAACAACGCCAAAATCAAGAGACCCAAGCTTTAACAACTGAACTTAAAAAGCTGCCTGGAAGAGGGCAGGCTGGAGTGGGGAGGAATACGGGAGGGAACCTGGGAAAGGTGGTGGAGGGAAGTTGACACTGATGGTGGCATTGATGCTGCAATATTGTACATCTAAACCTCAAGTATGAAAATTTTGTATATCATGGCCCTTTAATAAAATTTAAAAGACAAAATAAAAATTAAATTAATAATTCACTGTTCTTAAATCCACTTCACAAACAGGAAGTAGAAAGTTGGGGGAGTTAAATAGCTCAAAAGAATAAAGAGCAGCACAGATAAAATTTTCAGTTTTTAGATTCAGTCCAGAAACACAGATTAAGAAATAATTTTGAAGCAATCTTAAAGGATCATTCACTCAAGGTAAAGTTAAGGGGAGAGGGGGTGAAATGATAGAATAAATGAAACATTTGATTAAAATTTTTACTGTTGGGGCCACACTCAGTTGTGTTGTAGGCCACCAATGCCACACTTGGTAGTACTGAGGCATGAGGGGGAAAAGATGAGGTAAGGCATGAGGACCTGTGTTCCAGAGGATCCCAGGGCCACACACATACATGGTGTGTTATAGCATTTGAGCCACATCTCCAACCTTTGATAAGATTTTTAACACTGTTAAAAACTGAAAGTTACTTTGTGTGAATAATTAAATATCTACCATGGCTGGGAGGAAAGCAGTTTTGCCCAACTCATGTTATAACTTTGGGGGCAAAGAAACTTTCCCAATGAGGAAAAAAAATAATGACAACAAATCAACAATTCCACTACAGGTATTTATCAAAAAATATGTGTGTGTGTGTGTGTGTGTGTGTGTGTGTGTGTCCACAAAACCCTCAGCACAAACTATTCACGGATTAGAAGCTTTATTCATAGAAGTCAAAACCTGGAAACAAAGCAAATATCCAGCAACAGAGAAATTAACAAGCAAATTGTGATATATTCATATGATAGAAAACTTTTTGGCAATTAATGTGATCAAACTACTAAAAAGTACATCACAATACTCAAGATCACTGAAGTTGAGAGAAAGAAGCCAGGGTATAAAGGCAACATACTATATTATTTCATTTGTGGTTTACATTCATATGTTTGGTGCAACATACCAAAACTAGTATGTAGTTTCATAAATAAGAATAATGATTGCATCTAAGGAGGAAAGAAGCAGTAGGTGGTTAGTCGGCTGAAAAGAAAAATCTATATGCTAAGAGGAGTTTGAGTTACATGGGTGTCTATAACTATCCAAATGGATCTTCTGGGAGCATTAGGAATGAATAAAGAGCAATAAAAACAGAGTCTCCTGCCCCCGCGCCTGGCTGTCCTCTCCGGGGCCCCTTGGAGGGGGCGGGTTGAGTTTCCCTCCCCGCCCCGAGGACAGCTCCAGCAGCTGAAGACCTCCAGAACCAGCCACAACCATGCTGAGACCACTCTCCACACACATGAATGTATCAGCAGAGGAACAAAGGCATGTGGGTTCCGGGGCTGAGATCTCCAAGCCTGCTTGGATCGGGGCTGAGCATCCTTCACCCAGATCCTCCATCTTCCATTAGGCAGGGGTCATACCCACCAACTAACCCCCAGAGCCATGTAATCCCATCAACGGCCAAGACCCAGAGACTATAAAACCCAGCTCCCATAAGCGCACGGCCGCATTCACAGTCATGCGACATCTTATCTCATTCTTACTTTGGACAACCTGGCATGCTACCTAATGTAACCTGCCCACATGGCAGAGTCTGGCAAACTCCCCGTGGCATACCCTATATGCTAAATACCAGTAACAATGATGGGTCTCATTCTCCTAACCCTTAAAGGCCTTGAATATGGCACTTTAAAATCTCAGGGCTAGGACGAAGGAGACGTTACTGGTGCCTGCTCGAGGCAACCGACAAACAACAGGATGATTGTGATCGTGATCGTGAAAAACAGAAATATAGATAAATTCCTCTCATAATTATTTTCTAAATCAGGCAAATGTTTATTTTAGGTGGTTCAGTAGTAGAGCACATGCTCCCATGTGTGAGAACTTGGACTTAATTTCTGGAACCTACAAAATAAAATCTGGCTCAGATTTTGATAAATACTATGTAGTAAAAACAAATCAATTAAATATCAGACTACCTAATATTTAAAAGTTACAAGAGTAAATGGGATTACATGGAACTAAGGTTAAACCTTAACACCACACTAAAATTGGTAAAATGTTGATACCAGTGGACTATGAGTCACATATATTTTTTAAAAGAAAGACCACAGAGAAATTATATAAATTCTTATACTCAAAAACTATAAATAATCCTAAAACTGTTCAAGTAACCTCCAAAAAGTCAAAATTTAAAAGAAATAGAAAAATAACTGAGACACCAAACAAGAGAATACATTAAAAACAGGCAGGTTCCGGAGGGGAAAGGGTGTTGCTCCCTTCCGCCCTCTCCTCTCTGGAAAGAAAGATGGCAGACACATGGGAGCCTTGTGGACAGCAGGTTTGAGGCGGGGGTCAGGGGCGGCAAAAACCTCATGGGATGGGGGGCGTTCCGGCCCATCCTTCACGCCCTACCAAGGTCACCAGTTGCCCCCCACGAGCAGCTCTCCGGCACGGCCACGACTCCAGAGCACAGAAACCAATCTCTTAATTATCTGACTTTTAGTAGAAATACTTCCAGGGTTAATAAGTAAAATAGCAGAAATCCAAAACCAACAACATTTAATTCTTGAACCAAGCTGTAGAAAGCAAATCATTTCACAACGCTTTTTCAGCATGTCTGATGGGGGGGAGGTAAACTCTAAATAATAATGGTGCATCTTTTATCAAAACCATGAATCTAGTCAAAGTAGATAGAGTATTAACTAGAACTCATCTGCCTCACAGGAATTGGGAGGGGTGGGAGGTGGGGTTCTATTGGGGTTCGTGGTAAAAAATAAGTATTGGTAAAGGGAAATGTGTTTGATATTTACATGACTGAGACCTAAACCTGAAAGCTCTGTAACTTTTCCCACAGTGATTCAATAAATAAATAAATTATTAAAAAAAGGCAGGTTAAAGTCCTGATAAACAAATAATTGCCTTAAATTAAACAATCTAAATACACTAATTATAATTGTATAACATAATTCAACTATGTCTTATTATATAATTTATTAAAATTGTCACTTTCAATTCAGTGGTATTGACCATTTCAAAATAAAAAGACAAAATACATATTTATCCAGTAACTATTTTTAGAATAACTAAGTTGCTATCAGTTGAAGTCAACTTCATAAACAAAGAATATTCCCAATAATAAAGGGGCATATTAAATAATGATAAAAAAAAATAATCCACTGATTATATACATACCAAACATGAGCACCTTCAAATACAAAAATTATAATTTAGGACCTCAACAGCCCTCTTTAGTAAGTAACCTCCAAAAAGTCAAAATTTAAAATAAATAAATAAATAACTGCCCTCTTAGTACAGTGAAGTTCTATGTGCTCCACAAGTGATAGCACAACTAGACAAAATATCAAAATGGCTTTTAGAGAAATGACCAAGGGTCAAGCAACCAAAAAGAATTGAGTTGACAGATATAGAATCTATCCAACAACAGCAGCAAAATATAGTTTTTTCAGGAAACTATGAAAGTTTACTAAGATATACCTTTTTTTATCCATGAAAAAAACTTAGCAAATATTATGAGTTCTAGTTTTAGAAACACATACAGTTATATATATACAATTATATAAATATATATGCAAGTATAATACATACATATATTAATAAGAACTATGATTATATATTTATCATATCTGTATACTTGATAGAGCTAGGACAAATGCTTACAGAAAACAAAGAGTGGTTTGTTTCTATATAGTATAGAAAACAGACTATATATATATTGTTTATAATATAAATGAAGATATTATATCTATAATATAAATGAAGAATATGCCTACCAAAATATCAAGAGGTAATACTGACCACTGATTTTTCTTACTGATTTTGGTCTTGGGGGCACACCTAACAGTGTTCAGGGCTTACTCCCATATCTGTGCTCAGAGATCATTCCTGTTGATGCTAGGGGGACCATATGTTGTGATGAGTATCAAAACTAGTTGGCCAGGTGCAAGACAAGCATCTTACCTGCTGTATTTTCTCTCCAGCTTCTGAGCACAGGAATCATTCCTGGTGGGCTTGGGGGATTTGGCTTTTGTGAATATGTTACAAATAACAGAAAGAGGCACATATCTCTTTAAGTTAGTATTTTGTATTTGTTGTCTGATTGCTCTGGTGAGATCATCCAATACTTTACTTCTTAATTAAAAGTAGTCAGAGTGAACATTTTGTCTTTGCCCTCATCTTAAAGAAAAAGAATTTAGCATTTCACTGTTGAGTGTAAAATCTTGGTTATGGACTTGTCACATATGACCTTTAATATGCTGAATTATATTTCTTTCATACAAAATTTGTTGAGTTTTTAAAAATTATGAACTCCTGAGCACTGCCCATCTGTGATACTAACAGAAATAAACTCTGAATACAGCCAGGTATATCTCAACACCCCAAAACTACAGAATAGGGACCCCGGAAATAAACCCATATATAATCAACTAAGATGCCAAGAACTGACAACTGAAAAAATAGACAGCCTCTTCAGTATCTTAGGGGAAACCTCATATGCCCATTCCAAAAAATAAATAAATAAAATAAGTTTGGAATTAAAGAATTACACATAGAACCTGTAATGATAAAATATTTTTAAAAAAATAACAGAGAAAGCTATTTGATATCTGTCCTAATGATGACTTTTTTCAGCTATCAAACTAAAAACACAGGCAATTAAGTATAAAAATTAACAAGGATACTTCAGACCAAAATATAAAAGAAAATTTGTGGAATGGGAGAAAATATTTGTAAGCAATATGGGCCAGAGAGATAATACAGAGATTAAGGCACTTTCCTACATGCAATAGACACAGATTCAATTCCCTGGCAGTGCATATGGTCCTAAGCACTATCAGAAGTGATCCCTGAGCACATCCAGGAGTAAGCCTCGAGTACTGTTGGGTATGACCCAAAACAAACAAATAAGAAAAAAATAATAAATAACAGATATGGATAGAAAAGTAAAACCTTATGATATGCACTATTTGGATGGACATATTTATAAGAGCTTCTTCTAGAAGTGATCCCACAGCTAGGGGTGGGCAGGGCTGGATATAATCTGGCAGTGCTAAGGCTGAGAACCAAGTTGAGAGTGCCATATATTACATTCTTGAGATGACAAAAGCATAGAAATATAGAAAAGAGGGTATGGAGCTATATAGTACAGCAGGTAGGACATTACTTTTGCACATGGCTAATCCAGGTTGGGTCCCTGGCATCCCATATGGTCCCCAGTCATGATCCCTGAGTGCCGGGTCAGGAATAAGCCCTGAGCACTGCTGGTTGTGGCAAAAACAAAAAACAAAGCAACAACAAAAAAAGAAAAGAAAAGAATATAGTTATAGGGGGCTGGAGAGATAGTACAGCAAGTAAGGTGCTTCCTCTGCATGCAGGTGACCCCAGTTTAATCCCCAGCATCCCATATGGTCTCCTGAACACCATCAGGAGTGATTCCTGAGTGCAGAGCCAGGAATCTGCACCCTGAGCATTGTCAGCTGTGGCCCCAAAACTAAACATATTTATGTGGTCATTGCTTGATAGAAGTTATAAGCAAGGGGATAGAAGAAGGAAAGCAAGTGGGTGTGGCTATCAAAGAGGAACCCTGTGCTGATGGAATCTTTCTGATCTTGACTTTCTCAATACCAACTTCCCAGTTGTGATGTTACACCACAGTTGTGATGTTTTGCAGCATATTTCTAATAAGGGGAGCAAAACTTTGCACAAGATTTCACAGTGTATTTTCTTTAAAAATTATATTTTTAATGCATGTGGGCATGCTATGGCATATCCGTATTTTGGGAAGTTTTTTAAAAATAATATACTCACATAGTATTTATTAACCTGAAGAACATACATTATTGTAGAACACCTAAATGGGTACCTGGTATAAAAGTGGTGCTTCATTAAATAGCTGCCAAGTGAATAAAAGAAAACCTTAAAAATAAACCCTATTGTATCACAAAATTAACAAACTAAACTCAAAAATTTATCTTTTTATACGTAAGTGCACATAAACACGAAGAAAGTAGAAAATAGTACAGGGTAAGCTATTAACAAAAATCAGGCCAAGGAAGTAGCTTTCCTGGGCTCAATCCCCAGCACTGTAGAGGGAAGGGAAAAGGGGATATCAACAAAAATTAATTTGGAAGTGGAGCAGGAGTTGGAAAGAGCATAAAATGAAGAGATATCATGGAGATAATTTTACATCTTTACAAATGGGGAAGTAGTAGAAAATTTCTATTTTTGGAAGAGAATTTTTTAAGTGAAGCAAGATAGTTTTTATTGAACAAAATTTATTTAGAAATATGGGAAGGAAAGTAATACGTGTTCAAGAGGAAACAAGAGCTTGAAATAACGAGTAAGCAAGCAGAGACAAACAAGGGAGATGTAAATTCTAGGGAAAACATTACTTGAAAAGCAAGCCTTTTTTAGTATTTTAGATGCTTTAGGAAAAGGTAACTAACTAATAAGTTGTAAGTAATAGAAGACTAATAGTATGGATGTGTCTAGAGGGTTATTTTAACACAGTGATGGTCAAACAGTTTTGCAAGCTAAGGCAAATGCAGCTCTTATCTGCAAATTATTGTGGTAAGGCCCCAAGGACAAACCCTGAGGTTCAATGACAATAGATTAGTGCATTAAAAAAAAAAAACATCAGAAAGAATATTATCCAGGAAAGACAATTTACTTTACAATCAAGCAAGTTTCTAGAATTCCTCTGGCGTTCCCTTGACAAAGAAGGATGGGCTAATGACATACACAGAAGTGATTGGTCACTATAGAAAGGGGTATTGACATTGTTTATATTGCAAAGATGATAGAGTTGATAAATGAGAAAACTAAGACAAACCTATTATTTGAAATGAGTTCTCTTCAAAGTCCATGACATTCTTAATGCTATAGCAACTTCTACGGGATATTTTATTTTACTAGCAGTAGCACTGTAGCACTGTCCTCCTGTTGTTCATCAATTTGCTTGATTGGGCACCAGTAACATCTCGTGAAACTTGTTGTTACTGGTTTTGGCATATAGGATACTCCACGGGGAGCTTGCCAGGCTCTATGAGAAGGATGGAGGAATTGAACCGGGGTCAGCTGCATGCAAGGCAAACGCATTACCCGCTGTGCTATCACTCCAGCCCTTATTTGCAGTACACAAGGAAAGGGAGAGAAAGAACACTGCCTAGGAAACTATGAAACATTGAATATCTTTAGGGAAATTGAAAGTCACTGTTGTAGGCCTTTCAGTGAAAAGAAAATTATATAAATATAACATTGACATAAAATTCGTAATGGCATCTACTAAGAGCACACACATCCACACATGCGTGTGCACACATACACACCCTAGATATATCACATACAGATTCTTTAACAGAAATGGATAAGACAAAGAAGATATTGATTTTGTTGAATGGAAGAATAGTCAAGTAGATTTGATAGTCAGGAGGAAAAACTATCCTGCTTGTCCAAAGATGTAGACAAAGCATTATGACTACTTCAATCATGAATGGTTGCATTGGTCTAATGAAGGAAGCAGAAATGCCAGCTGTGGATTATACAACTAAGATTATCTAACAGTGAAAAGAGGGGTTGGGTAAAGTGAGGAATGATGAGGAGATAAGAAATTATATTAGTTCATTGATGGTAGAGCTTGGGCACTTTGTTGGTGGTGACATATGCTAACTGTATACATAAAGATCATAATCATTAATATTATCAACACATTACCTAAACTATAATAATCAAAAACAGCTTTTTAAAAAGAAGTACAAACTAAAGAAAAATGAGATTATCCCTGGAAAAAAATATGGATGCCAACCTGATTTTATTTTCATTTTATAAAGCCAATAAAACCCTGGTACCATATAATTTTTTTTAAGAATCCACTTTTGGGGCTGGAACAATAGCACAGCGGGTAGGGCATTTGCCTTGCCCACGGTCGACCCGGGTTCAATTCCCAGCATCCCATATGGTCCCCTGAGCACCGCCAGGGGTAATTCCTGAGAGCAGAGCCAGGAGTAGCCCCTGTGCATTGCCGGGTGTGACCCAAAAAGCAAAAAAAAAAAAAAAAAATCCACTTTTGACTCAAACCAACCAATATTAAAAGTTGAATGATCAAAAGGCAGTTACTATATCTCAGTAATTTCATTTGTAAAACAGAAATATTCATAATATCTATGTCTGCCTCTTATAAATTTTATGTTGAATGTGATGATTTATGTAAAGTAACCTAGTCAGTTCAACTACTTTGTAAAAGTATGGTAAAGCTTAGAAAAGTAAGGTAAGGTAGAGGTAAAGGCCCTCCCGTTGTTCGTCGATTTGCTCGAGCGGGCCCAGTAACGTCTCCATTGGAGACTTCGTTGTTACTGTGTCTGGCATATTGAATACGTCACAGGGAGCTTGCCAGGCTCTGCCGTGCAGGTGAGATACTCTCGGTAGCTTGCTGGGCTCTCCGAGGGGGCGGAGGAATCGAACTCGGGTCGGCCATGTTGGCTGCGTGTAAGGCAAAAGCCCTACCGCTGTGCTATCGTAACTTCCTTATAAAGTTAAATATATATTTTCCATGTAATACAATGATCCCATTCTAATTATTTACCAAAGAAATATAAAAATTTTTCTGCACAAATGTTTATATGAAAATAGGGGCAGAGTGATAGTACAGCAGGTCGGGTATTTGCTTTGCACACATTCAACCTTTGATCCCCAAGACGCCATTGATTACTCCAAGCACCACTAGGAGTGATCCCTAACTATGAATCCAGGAGTAAGCTCAAACTTCAGAACCCCAAAGCAAACAAATCTTTAATCCTAATAGTTAAAAATAGTTTAAAAAATAATAATTCAAACATCTAGGAGGCTCATGAATAAGCAATAATGGACTATTCATATAATGTAATACTAATACTACTCAGTTATCAAAAGGAATGAGCTACTAATACCTAACTCAAAATGGATATATACTGAAAACATGTTAAAAGAAACCATACCCAAAATACTACATTCTGAAAAATAGTATAGACTATAAGATTTAACTTTTGTAAGATTATGGAAAGAACGAATTAAAGGGCCAGATCATTAGATGTCTAAGGCTAGGAATGCTCCTGGGTGTGGCGATGAAGGAAATTAACTGCAAAAAGTAACAAGGGAATATTTTGGAATAATAAAAATGTTTCTAGAAATTGGTTGTAATGGTTCATATGCACTTGTGTATATGGGTCTAAACTCATCAAATTATACACTCAATATTGGTGTGTTTAATTCAGTAAGGCTGATTTTAAAACCACAAGGAAAAGAAAATATTAGAAAATATACATTAAATTACCATAAATAAGCTTTATTTAATTAAGAAGAGACATGAATAAGTGGTAACATTTGTTATCAATGGAAAGATTTAATATTAGGATATTAATATTCCTCAACCAGTTAACTAAATTCATTCCCAATTAAAACCCCATAGATTTTTCTTTTTTTTTTTTTAATTTTTATTAGTGAAACACCAGGAGGTACAGTTGTAGACTTACAAATTTTTGTGCTTGGGTTTCAGTTATACAATGATCAAGTACCCATCCCTCCACCAGTGCCCATTTTCCAACACCATGGGTCCCAGTATCCCTCCCACCCCCCATCCTCCCCATCCCACCTTGCCTCTGTGGCAGGGCATTCCCTTTTGTTCTCTCTCTCTCCTTTTGGAAAACCCCATAGAATTTTTCATGAAATTTAGAAAAGTGATTTTAATAATCTTGTGGAAGAACAAAGGTATATAAAGAACCAAAATATTTATGGAGATAAAGAGGGGGCCTGAATGATAGTACAGCGATGAGGAGCTTGCCTTGCTCCCAGTTGACAGGAGTTTGATCCCCACCATTCCATAAGGTCCCCTAAACATCAGTTAGAGTAGTTTCTGAGTGCAGAGACAGGAGTAATCCCTGGGCATTGCTGGTGTGCCCCTCCCCACGAATAAAGATAAAACTCAGGCAGATGATTCAAAGAGCTAGAATACATGCTTTGCATTTGAGAGCCTCAAATTCAATCCCTGTCCCTCACAGGGTATGGCCCAAAAGCATAAGAAAGCATTTGCCTGTAGAAAAGACAATTATAGTAATTAACATTTGGAAGAAACTAGAAGATAGGTTAATACAATAAAGATTAACACCAACAGATGCTCGGTTTACACTAGTCATCCCAGAAATCACATAGGATCCCCAGAGCAATGCCAGAAATAATTCCTGAGTATAGAGCCAGGAGTAACTCCTGAGTATATCTGGGTGTGGTCCAAAAAACCATGGAGGAAAAAAATCAAAAAGAATAGAGTCTAGGACTGGAGAACTCAATGGACTAGGGTGCCTTATTTTGCATGCAAGAGGGCTGGGTTCGAACCTTAGTACTGTTATCATCCTTCATTCCAAAACATTCCCATAGTTTCCCTAGGATCGCCTTAAAACTGACAGTCCAGAGTTTTCCCAAACCTTATCCCAGAGGTAACAGGCTCTGTCTAGGCCAATAGTTAAATAAGTAACCTTAAAGAAACAGATTGTCCCAACAAGCCTAAATGGAGATACAAAACATTAATCTTATCTCAGCAACACAAAAGGGCCCAAAATTAACAAGACATTTCTGGGGAAGAAAATAGAAATCCTCTGATACTTTGTTTAATAAGAAAAACAAGGACTCATTTTTGTATAAAAACTCAAGTAACAGCCATACTTAATAATCCTACACTAAGTCCCCGCCTCCCCTGCTCACCAGTTTCTCTTCTGCTTTTCAATAAATTTTTTTTTGTCTTTTTTATTTTGGAGCCACACCCAAAGGAGCTCAAGGACCACTTCTGGCTGGGAGGTATGGGAGGTGAGTACTATGAGGGATGTCAGGGGGTGCTGTTTTATGGGATGCGAAAAATCAACCAGCTAGCGGAGCAGTTTGCAGGCAAACCCCTACCTCAGTACCCACTGTACTATCATTCCTGAACATGTACTTTCTCTTTTTTCTCCTCTCATGTCTTAGTAAGTTTCACTAAAAGCTGTTGCAGATATATAGGAAGGGCCCACCCACTCCCAATGTACTCTTGGGAAATTTAAAAAAAAAAACTTAAGAAGAGATTTCCTAATCCTGAAGTAGCCCGAGGGCATGAAGATCACATCCCTTTGACAAACAAATTCTGAACTCTCTGGAGAAGAGAAACTGAGGCACCACCCAAATGCAGGAAACCCCCACCCAGAATAGGGTAAAATCCTCAGAAAAGGAGAAGCTACAGAAGAATTAACCAAGACAATAAAACGACCATCAACAATGCAATGATTAAATTATGAAGAGACATCTGTAGAGAGGAGGGTGATTATGAAGAAGCCCTCAATAGTGATTTCTTGGAATGCCCAGGTTAACCTTTTTTGATTTTTTTCTTTTCAGATCACACCCAGTGATGATCAGGAGTTACTCCTGGTTTTGCACTCAGGAATTAATCTTGGCGATGCTTGGGGGACCATATGGGATGCCAGATCAAATCCGTGTCATCTGTGTGCAAGGCAAACGCCCTATTCCCTGTACCATCTCTCAGGTCCTCCAGGTTAACTTTTGTGTATGCAAAACTCCAGGGGGAAAAAAAAAACCATTTGGAAGAATTGTGTAGGACTTACTCCTGGCTCTGTAGTCAGGGATTATTCCTAGTGGGCTCAAGGGACCATATAAAATGCCAGGGTCAGGTCAGCCAGGTGCAAAGCCTTCTCCCTGTACTATCACTTCAGCCCCATCAAGTTCTCTTTTAAACACATACTTCTTCCCTGTCTCTCTTCTCACATCTTTTTCTAAGTAAGGAAGGAAGAAATAAAATTATGACAAAGCATATTAGACACAAGGGTCTCAGTTCTGACGCTACAGCAGTATTCTAAGATGTGAAATAAAAAGGCATACTTCTGGGATTGGGGACAAAAAGGGAATTATACATTTCTCGAGGAAATGGATCTTGTTTAAAGTAATGATACGTGTTTCTGCAACGACCATACTGTGCTTACCATGTAATGTTACTACACTGAATTCTGTAAATGACATTACTGTTTTTTCCTTAGTAGTTAGTGGATTGTAAAAGTAGTAGTTCTAAGAGTCACCTTCACAAGTAGAGTTACAGAAAGAGAGGTAATGATAGGGAAAGATAAAAGAGTTACCTAGAGAGATAGATATTACAGCAGACAGGACACTTGCCTTACATGCAGCTGCCCCAGTTTTGATTCCTGGCACCTAATTTCTTTCCCTAACAATACTAGGAGTGATCCTTCACTATAGAGCAAGTCCTAAGCATTGCTGGTCGTGACCCAAAAACAAACCAAAAAAAGTGCCACCTATTCAGAAAAGAGTATCAGGGAATTCATTTCCTGAAAGGTGGTCACCATGTTAAAGTCCTCTTCAAAATGCTAGAGAACCAACTCAGTTTTCTGCCAGGAAGGTCTTTAGAAGACCTTAGCCCCTGGTCTCTTTCATTCATATTGGACAGAGCCCTAGGCAAAAAAAAATGTCTCTTCATCCCTCCATTCTTTCCATTGCAGAAAGAATGATCAGTTAAGGCTCCAGGGTCCTGACCCAATCATACTGTCCACTTGTGTGCTGCCCTTGAAGACAAGGATGGGCACTGTGAGTTCAACATGTAGGAGAGCAGTAGAGTCAGATGTTGAGTTAATTTTAAATCTGACCCAGTTACAGAAGAAGGGGAAATTCATGAGGAGTGGAGATTAAAAAGGAGAGCTACTCTGGAAAGAAAGATGGCGGCCGCACGGGAGCCTTGTGGACAGCAGGTTTGAGCCGGGGTTGGGGGCGGCAGGGACCTCATGGGAAGGGGGTCGTCCTGGGCCGTCCTTCATGCCCGACCGAGATCACCAGCTGCCCCCCACGAGCGGCTCTCCGGCACGGCCACGGCCCCGGAGGCACAAGGACTTAGCACAGAGAGCCACCGGCTTGGGGCAGAAAAGCAAATGGACTATGTGTTAAACCGCGCCAGCATGCCTGCCCGGAGGGGAAAGGGTGTTGTGTCATTCGCCCAATCCTCTCTGGAAAGAAAGATGGCGGCCGCACGGGAGCCTTGTGGACAGCAGGTTTGAGCCAGGGGTGGGGGCGGCAGGGACCTCATGGGAAGGGGGGCGTTCTGGGCTGTCCTTCACGCCCGACCGAGGTCACCAGCTGCCCCCCACGAGCGGCTCTCCGGCCTGGCCACGACTCCAGAGCACAGAAACCAATCTCTTAACTATCTTTTAATAGAAATACTTCCAGGGTTAATAAGTAAAATAGCAGAAATCCAAAACCATTTTATTCTTAAACCCAGCTGTAGAAAGCAAATCATTTCACAGTGCTGTTTCAGCATGTCTGATTGGGGGGGGGGGGGGGGGTCGTAAACTCTAAACAATATTTGTGCATCTTCTACGAAACAATGTATCTAGTCAAAGTAGATAGAGTATTAACTAGAACTCATCTGCCTCACAGGAATTGGGAGGGGTGGGAGGTGGGGTTCTATTGGGGTTCGTGGTTAAAAATAAGTATTGGTAAAGGGAAATGTGTTTGATATTTACATGACTGAGACCTAAACCCGAAAGCTCTGTAACTTTTCCCACAGTGATTCAATAAAGAAATAAATTATTAAAAAATTTTAAAAAAAAAAGGAGAGCTAATTTTTCTTTTTAATCACCTATTTTAGGTCTTACCTATTCCATACTCCTACCAGAACCTGACTTCTAGATTATGTTACAAAAGTTCCTTTCTCAAATCTGCAAGGGTACTGGAAACACATCTAAAAGCCTGGGAACTGGCAACTGGCTGTTGGCCAGAGCTTTATAAATATTAAGGACAAAGAATCTGAAGTAGAGGAAAGAAGTGAAGTTAGAAGACCTAGAATACAGTATAATACAGTAGTTCCAAAACTTCTTCCACATTTCCACAGGATAGTGACAACTGATCTTACTCTGAAATTGGAGGGTCCTTCAGCACCTCCAAAAACTAAGGGAAGGTAAAACCTAAGCTAATGCATTGGTCATAAAGGGGTCTCATAATGTTCATAATGAAACTACACAACTGACTTTGTCCTAAGAAGTTTCTAGAAGAGGATTTAAAGTTGAGTGGAATCACTATGCATTCAAGTGGCACCCAAGATTTTCTAGTCTGTAATCCATTGTATAAAGGGTGATCTATTCTTGTAATTTCATGGTAAATGAAAAAAACCATAGAGGTGGTATAAATTAATCTCTGAGAAACATATTTAGAGGTATTGGTGGCAGCTGCATTAATAAAAGTGGAAAAAAATTTGAGTCAATTCACAATAATACGAATCCTTTCTGTACTATTACCCCAGGCCAGTACAGCAGATAAATGTTCCTATCATGTTCTCTATGTCAAAGAAATTTTCCCCAAGCTTTTTTTTAAGATTATACAAGTAATTTATCAGAAAACAATAGGTAAAATATAACAAATACACAATTTGGTGTGCTTTTACTTTCTTAAGAGGTATCTTTGGTCAGGGAATACATGCTTTTCATGTGCAAGGACCCAAGATTGTTTTCAGACATTTTTCTATTCTCCGTGTTTTCTAGAGATGTACTGCATCTCATGTTGGAACACCTTGATTTTTTTCTTCAGTTGCTGTTATTCTGCTGCTCAGACCTTCTATTTTCTTTACATCACAGAGCATACTCTTCATTTCTCTCATTGTTGGTTGTATTTTTCTCATTTTGACTTCATTATTATCTTGTGCTTTGCTCTCTGTACCATTGTTTCTTTCTGCTCACTCAACCTTCTTCATGGCTCTAAATCTACTTCTCTTACCTTCCAATGCTCCATGCTTCCATCAGTGGGTGAGAGATCACGATTTACTTCTAAGTAACTCTTCTTCTACATCTCCCCATTTAGTAATCCTAGGACCACCTACCAATCTCAAAGTCTCCTAAACTTTTCTTCTCAGGTGCAGGTGCCTTCTGTCCCAAATATCCTGGAAAATGCTAACTCTCAGTATAAATATTTAAAATAGTTAAGATCAGAAATACTAAAGCCAAACTACTTTAGTGTCTTAACTATTTACTAATTGTACCAACTTGAGTAAGTTATATATTTTCGTTGTGCCTTAGCTCTTAGTCCGGAAAACAAAAAAAAATGAACCTATTATAAATGGAAGTTGTAAGGATAGAACTCAGAACAGAACCAGTACATAAAAACTCTATATGGATTGTCAGCTTATGGAGAATTAAATTACAGTAATTCAAAGACTTCTCTGACTCCTCAACAAGGAAAAGCTCTGTGTTCCCTATATATGTAATACTGACTTGAATTAACACAGTTACTTAATAGTCCAACAACTGTTTGCATTACTATGTCCACTAGACTATGAATTTCTGTGTCCACTAGACTATGAATTTCTTAAAGGCAGCAGTATTGTTATTGCCCTAGTAGTCTCATCATGTGGCAAAGAATCAGACACAAAAAAAATTCAGTTAGTCTGCTATAACACTGATTTCTTAAATGCAAATTTGTTCTAACCAGTTCCTATATTAGGGAACAGAACATGATATAAATGTCATGTTTGCTTACAGGAGGTTCCACCTGTAGCAAATTAAATAAGCCACACCCAGTAAACCTGTATGAAAAACACAGAAGTATGCACACATACATATACCTCAAACATTGATCAGCTACATTAGGTCACTACTCCTTCTAAGCCACACCCTGGTATTAAACAACATTTGACCCCAGAACACATTTGTCTCACATTAATTCATAAACTGATTCCAAAACTCACTTCTACTATGAAAGCCAGATCCTTTTTGAAGTGTCACATTTATATAACTTCTAACCATGTAAGATGGAGGCTGGGGAGATAGTATAGCAGGCAGGGCACTTGCCTTGCATGCAGTCAACCTGGTTTAATCCCCATCATCCCATATAGTCCCCTGAGCACCACCAGAAGTGATCCCTGACAGAGCCAGGAATAGCTTGAGCACCACCAGATGTGGGTCAGATCAAAAAAATAAAATGTTTAAGATACCATTCTTATAAGATTTATAATCTAATTTGCTCGGCACATTCAGTGTTGAAATTCTCTTACCATTTTCCCTATAAGCCCCATATTTTATATTCTCCTGTCAAGTGGGGTGATTTATAAGATGTGTCTGTTAAGGAAAAAAATTGCACTCAGTGGACTTATGGTTGATGGTGAATAATTCATCTCCATGGAAACCTAAGATTCCTAAAACTGTAGGAGTCCCTGCTAATCACCACTTTGGGAGGCAAGAAGTTCTGCCCCACAATTAAAAGCATCAAATATTTATTCTTAGATTACTGCATGGCAGGCATTGTGATGAGCAGTAGAGGTAGTGTGACTAATTAAGCGCTGTCTATAATCCCATCTAGGGAAGAGAAACTAGTAATCACAATTGAGGGGGATGGATGCTACTAAGGAATAAAGCAAGGTCTTCTCTCCCAGACTTCAGTCAGCTAAAATCTCCCTTAGTCAATCTCTTTCATTGTTGCCCCATCTTGGCCTTCTGACCCGGCTTTCTGAGTTACTGGACCTGCCAGCACTGAGCAGAGGCAGAATAGGGAAGAGTTAAATGTGGCGCAGGTGGGAGGGCCCTGAGGGAAGCAGGCAGAAAAGCCACTTAAGAGGACCCACAGGCCCTGATCGAGCTGAAGAGGAGCTGCTAACAGAGTACACAGAAACTTTCTCAAGTCCGTTCAAGCTTTCTCCCTCAGCGTTGATCATGTTTCTGCCATATATTTAATTGAGACGAATCAGTTCGACTTGCCCTGCCTCCTGCAACATTAGGGATGCTTCTTCCTCATAAGCAGGTACTCCTGATTGCATGCCATTTCCTCCCCCTCTGTCACAGTACTCATACTAAACCCCCAACAAGACTCTAGTTAGACCCAATTCTGGATTGTGAGGAAGGAAAAGACATGTCATTTTTTATTATTCATTTTATTATTGGGGGGGGAGGGAGGAAGCAGAGGGAGGGTGCTTCCATCTCTTTTTCTTCATTGTTTTCCAAATTCAACTCTCTAGACAGCATTCAATTTCAGCGTTAAGTTTTCCTATGACATCAGACTTCCCGCTTTATTCCAGATCCCATCTGCCTCTCCCTGCCCTTTATTTTCTCCTTCTCTCTACTATCCTTTCTTCTTTGAGGGTTTGTGTCCTCGAGCAACAATAAAGATCATGTGCCCATCCCCGCTGCAGAGTTGAAAAAGCCCAGAGGTCCTGCCTAACGATACATAGAGACAGGACCAGCTTGAAGCCTGACTCTGACACAGAACTGGCTTTTCCCCCATCTAGAGACTAAGGTTGACCCTATGTGGACCTGAGAAGAAACAAGCTGTCATCTCAACTCCATTCTCAATTGACCTCATCTGGAGAGCAACCAGCCTCTGCAACAGTGACCCTTAGCACCTCTGCCCAAGACCACTATTTCCCTTTCTTATGGACCTTCAACGGACTCTCTCATCCTAGGTAGTACTACAGCCTTGACTACTGATCCAAAAGTCAACTAACGGCTATAATCCTTTTACCTCCCCAAACCAGCATTACCCCTATACTTTCTCCATGCATGGGTTTGTGCCACTGTGACACCCTCCCAACCTCTCCCTTTGTCTTTCCTCTATCAGGAGCTGTGCCTCCATGAATCCCAATCCTTTACCTCTACCACCACCAACATATGGCAGAAGTTCCACTGCTCAACATCACCCTGTCAAACCCAACCTTCTTCATTTTAACTGGCATTCCAGGACTGGCAGGTACCCAGGTCTGGCTCACCTTGATCTTTGGGCCCATGTATTTGCTGGCCCTACTGGGCAATGGAGCACTGCTGACAGTGGTACAGACAGACTCTGCACTGCACCAGCCCATGTTTCTCCTCCTAGCCACACTGGCCGCCACAGACATGGGCTTAGCCACATCTATAGCCCCGGGATTACTGGCTGTGCTGTGTCTGGGCCCCCGGACCATACCATATGTTGCCTGCCTGGCCCAGATGTTCTTTGTTCATGCACTGACTGCCATGGAATCCGGGGTACTGCTGGCGATGGCCTGTGACCGCGCTGTGGCAGTGGGGCGTCCATTGCACTACTCTGTCCTAGTCACCAAAGCCCGGGTGGGCTATGCAGCCCTAGCACTGGTACTGAAAGCTGCGGCTATTGTCATACCTTTTCCTTTGCTGGTGGCACGATTTGAGCACTTCCGAAAAAAGACCATCAACCACGCATACTGTGAACACATGGCAGTGGTGGAGCTGGTGGTGGGTAACACACGAGCCAACAACTTGTACGGGCTGGCACTCTCTCTGGCTGTGTCAGGTGTAGATATTCTGGGCATTGCTACCTCCTACGGGCTTATTGCCCATGCTGTTCTGAAGCTACCCACCCGGGAGGCCCGTTCCAAGGCCTTTGGTACATGTAGTTCTCACATCTGTGTCATTCTGGCCTTCTATGTGCCTGGTCTCTTCTCCTACCTCACACACCGCTTTGGTCGACACACTGTTCCAAAGTTCATACACATCCTTCTCTCTAACATCTATTTGCTGCTGCCACCAGCACTCAACCCTCTCATTTATGGCGCTCGAACCAAGCAGATCAGAGAACGGATACTAGAAACCTTCATCTTCAGAAAAAAAAAGTTCTAGTTGGCAATTAAAAAAAAAATGGAAGATGAGGATAAAGAATGGAAAATGTTCTGAAGAGTTGGGTTTGGAGGAATGAACTGCTATCTTTCTCCTGTTATCTACATCTGACTATGGTAATTCTTAATAGATATCTACTGTGAAGTCACTATTATGAATATCACTGGCTGATCAACCTCTTTATCTTTCTTAGGAGACAGCAGAAGGTAGGGGCTTCATGATCCATACAAGAACACTATCATGGGTTTATTATACATGCTATGGATGGTTGGTTGGTTGTTGCCTTCCTCCCTGACTCCCCCACCCAATAGTCACCATTGGTACCAGGACTGAACCCAGACTTCATACATGCAATTACTAGCTTCATTCTTAAAAATATACTAGATTTGACTTAAACTACTGTGTTTTCAAAACTCTGGCGGTGTTCTATCTCTCTCGCCGCCTGCATTCGGTGGTCTCAGGCCACTTCCCCCACCCGGAGGAGGTCGATGGTGATGGGCAGGAGAAGGAAGGAACGAGGGCCTGGCTGGTCGGTATCAATTGTAGCTTATTCCAATCTTCACTCCCCTTCTGCTTCTCTCTCTCAAGCCTAAGCCCCTCTCACTTCTGACTCTGCCCTCTGGAGCCCGAGCCCCGTCTAAGCTTACAGTCTTAGTTTATATAGCAATCAATCACGTAGGGTGGTGACACAAAAGTGGGTTGAACATTAACAAATCAACAAAGAGAGGTAAGACCACTCCTCCAGGAGATTAACTCAAGGAAAAATATCATCTAAAAAGATTACTACAGATTACTAGGAGATCCACTCAAGGGTGGGATCCCAGCAGGGGTGTGTTCTTTCCTCAGCCAGTAATTTAAATAGTTGCAGTAAATCTACTTCTAATATTTCTAGCAATGTCATTCTGTATGAGCACAGTAAGAGATATAAACTTACAGTTTGGTTCTTCCTGAGAAGAATATATCTCACTATATATTCCGCAGTCCTTCAGGCCAGGTTAGTCTTCCTAGCCCCAGCAGGGTCCTAGTCTCATTGTTACTTACTTTTGGATCATGACAGCATTTGTCCATGATCATGCCCTCAACTTATAGTTGAGTACTGTGGCGCTTTGGCCTGGCCCATTTCAATGCCAGGGTAGCTCACAGCTTGCCCTGGGTCCATTCAGTCCTTCGTTGGGACCCTGCTTTTGGGGCGCTAGGAACTAAGGGCAACTCAGTCAAGAAAGCAGATGCCCAGGAGTAAATATTATTCAAAGTCAATCAACTCCCAAGTTATAAAGCATTTAATATTATCTTCCTGTGTCCATACAGAAAGGACATTGTTTTAAGGTAAACTTTTCAAAAAACATAAGGAGAGGAGAAAGGCAATATTAACTTGTAATATAAGTTCAGTGTCCTAGAAAGATCTAACCTTACAAATTAACAGAATCTGATTAGGGGAATAAGCTGATTAACAGTTTGGGGAAGAGAACATAAAGTAGTAGTTACAAATTAAAAAAAAGAATGGGAGTGACTCGGGAGCACTGGGATGGGTGTGACCTGATAAACCTAAGCTACCTGAGGAAGGACAAAACAGTGTTATCCTACAAACTACTACATATCATTTTATTCTGTCTGTCCATGCTCTCACATAACAGCTTACCTAAGAGGGGCTGGAAAGATATTACACCAGATAGAGCATTTGTCCTGTATGCAGTACACCTGGGTTCAATCTCCAGCACCCCTGTAGTCCCCTAAGCCTTCCAAGAATGACCCTTGAGCACAGAGCGAGTAAGCCCTAAGCACTTGCAGGTGTGGCCCCAAAAGAGCAACAATTCTAGGATTAGAAGTCTTGTTAAAGTGGCTTTCCTGTCTGTAGGCAAGGTACTTGTTTTGTTCTTGTTTGAGATCATATCACTGTAGCACTGTCCTCCCCGTTGTTCATCTATTTGCTTGAGCGGGCACCAGTAACATTTCTATTGTGAGACTTGTTGTTACTGTGTTTGGTATATCGAATACGCCACAAGGAGCTTGCCAGGCTCTGCTGTGTGGGTGGGCTACTCTCTGCAGCTTGCCGGGCTCTCCGAGAGGGACAGAGGAATCAAACCGGGTTCGGCTGCATGCAGGGCAAACGCCCTACCCGCTGTGCTATCGCTCCAGTCCTCTCTATTCCTGCAGCCGGATTGTTTTGGGTTTGTCCTTCGAAAAGAAGTATACTTATCCCCTACATTCTGAGAATATGGCCTGAGTGTCCTGGGGTTCCTAATTAAGCCAGGACTAAAATTTAAGGCATTTCTAGTTCTGATATTCCTCCTGTTCTCATTTGTAGCAACTATACTCCCAACCCCACGCCCCAGCCAGTCTTAAAATTAATCGTTAGTGGTTGGAGAGATGATACAATGGGTAAGGCACTGGCCTTCATGTGGTCAACTCAAGTTCAATCTCCATAACCACATGTCTCCCCAAGTACCACAGTAGTGATCCCTGAGTACAGAGCCAACCCTAAGCACAGCTGGATGTGGCCCCAAAACCAAAATAAATAAATATTAACAGGTAGAACATCTTCCCTGAGTTTGTATCTTCCAAACTCAGGGATTCTGATCCAAAAGAATTTTTATATCCTAGAAATCTTGATAAAAGGCCCTCCCGTTGATCGTCGATTTGCTCAAGCGGGCCCAGTAACGTCTCCATTGGAGACTTTGTTGTTACTGTGTCTGGCATATCAAATACTCTCGGTAGCTTGCCGGGCTCTCCAAGAGGGGCGGAGGAATCGAACTCGGGTCGGCCATGTTGGCCGCTTGTAAGGCGGACGCCCTACCCGCTGTGCTATCGCTCCAGCCTATTTGCCTGAAGTCCAGTTACTATGATCTATTATCAGTCTGTTCTCTTGTGTATCTTCAGCCAAAACTATAGCATTAATAATTAAAATCCTCATCTACACGTTCATTCTACCCTCCTTTGTCCTGGTCAACATCACTAGAAGAAACACCTGCTGTTGGGGCAATATGGTGAAATAGGAGTGTTTCACACTGTTGAGGTTGCTAGAGAACAGAGACATTAAACAGGAAGTGGCATGGTATCGCCCAACAAAGGAGTCACTTTTATCTAAGACTCCAAGTTAGAAAAAACACTGCATAAAAGATCTTTCATATCAACGTAAGTCCAGAATGAATCAAATCAGACAAAATGTTGTCACTCTTATGAGGTTAGAGAAAGTTGCAGACTACACAAACTCTCTGGAGAAACAATCCCAACAACAGAGATTAGGCATGAAACCTGAAGGGCAGCCCATGACCCTCAGCAGGTAGCTTGGCCTGTACCATGAGATACCACACAGAGAGAACACTGGTACACCTGAAAGAGCAGGTGACACCATCCCCTGGGCCATATGGAAGGTCCCCATTAGCAAGGAATTGATGAAAGCAGAGCTGTCACACTGAAGTCAACTGGATGAGGAGAAAATCTGCTTTTCCTCTATCTAAACGTGAGTCATTCTCAAAACTAAGCTTTGTTCCAGAAGTTCTGAGTTAAAAAAAAAAAATGCATGTATGCATGCATGCATGCACGCATGTATGTATGTATGTATGTATGTATAAAATAAACCTACAGGAAACAATTTCAATAATTTTGTAGATACTATCACAATATTATAACCCTAGTGGGTTCTCATGTCTTTAAGATGTCCAAGTTCTTCTTTTGATGATCCTTCTTCAATAAATCTATCCTGACAAAACAGAGATGGGAACAAAGATGTACACAGTATAATATTTATTACATCATAGAGATATGTTGTGAAGAAATATATGTCTGACAGTCCTGTGTTACACATACACACATGGACACCATTTTTTTTTCTTTCCCTTCTGGTTCCTGAAAAGGGCAATCATATGCAGTCAATGTCAATAAGCAATGCATTGTCACCCTCTCACCACAGGAATTCCTCTTCTAAGGCACCTTCACTCCCTGATATGTACAACTCCCCAAGGTAGATGCTTCCAAAACTGTACAATGTTCATCATACTATGATAGGAGTTTTCTTCCTTGAAGACAAAAATTCACCCCTTGAACACCTATATTTTCTTCTCGATTGAAGCTACATACACACTATGTGACATATTGAGAAGGTTTTGCCAGCACTCTCTTGCTTCTCTCATACCAACCTGAGGACAATTATAAGCCCCTAATCTCTTAGTTACATTTTCAAAATTAAAATTTCCTTAGAGGATCCAGGGAGCTAAGTTTATGTAGTAGAGCATACTCATAGAGCCCTGAGTTTGATTCCTGGCACCATCTGGACCCCTGAACACAGATGGGTTGGCCGAAATAGCCTCCAGAGCACTGTCAGGTAATTTTCATTGCTGGGAGTAAACCCTACAAAATATCACCAAAGAAACAGTAGGGTTTTTTTTTTAATATAACTGATCAACCAAGGCCTGATCAAAATTACCATAATGTTATTAATAGCTTTATCCCAGTGTGAATATTAATATATGTAGCCACAGAAATGTTGATGTGCTTGATAATAGGGCACTACCCTATCTCAACATATTATAAAAGCACCTTATTTCCTTCCTAGAACCCTAAAAGTTCTAAATTTATGTTTATCCAGAAGCTTTCAAATAAAGGAATAGAGAACTATACAATTATTCCTGAGAAAGGTGACGAGGTTTGTTAGGTCTCTTGTCACTCTGAAATCTTTACTATTAACATTATTCTATACTGCTCTGGAGGTTCTTGCGGAGAGCTCAACTTCTCTGGATAAACAGCCTCTGCCTATTCCCTCATGGTCTCCTCTCAGGTATACTACAGATGGTATGTGCCTTTTTCCCAGGGAAACACAGTGATGTCATATTGGAGGCAGTTCCCCTGAACAGAAGGTGGTCCAAATAGCCCAACCCTTGGGCTCCTCAGCTTTACCAAGCATTCAGTTACCTTGTTTTCTTTCAGCAACTTTAAGTCTCAAACACTGAGTACATGGGAGTATGGTGCTGCCAGCAGGTCAATCTGTACCTGTGAGGCGAGTGCATCAGCATCTTGATGGCACCTTCAGACTTCCAGATACCCCAAAATTGCTGCTATGTCTTTGGCCAGACCCCAAAAACTTGGGGCCAAGTTTACCAAGAAAGTAAACAGCCAAAAGTTAGGTATGTGGGAGACACACCCACAAACCACCTCGGGCTCACCTATATAATTGGAGGCATGGCCTCTCTGTTTCCTGATCGAACTGCTTAACGGCCATGATCCCAGAGATTCAGAAACAAATCTCGAAACCCAGCAAGTTTTGGCAGAAATACTTCCAGATTTAAGTGTTAACATTTCGGAATTTCAAAATCGCATGGCCACTACTGCAGCCACGTGACATCATATGCTATTCATAACCAGCAATAGAAAACAAATTGTCTACTGTTGCCTTTTCAGCAGATCTGAGTGTTGGGGTAAAATCTGAAATAATAATGGTGGGTCTGGTGTCAAAATATTGAATGTGATCAAAGTAGAGAGTAATGTGGAAATCATCTGCCCCACAGGTAGGGGGAGGGCATGGGATGGGGGCATACTGGGGCTTTTGGTGGTGGAGAATGGGCACTGGTGAAGGGACAGTTGTTTCATTGTATGACCGAGACTTCAACCCGAAAGCTTTGTAGCTGCTCTCACGGTGATTCAATAAATAAAATTATAAAAGGTAAAGGCCCTCCCGTTGATCGTCGATTTGCTCGAGCGGGCCCAGTAACATCTCCATTGGAGACTTTGTGGTTACTGTGTTTGGCATATCGAATACTCTTGGTAGCTTGCCGGGCTCTCCGAGAGGGGCGGAGGAATCGAACTCGGGTTGGCCATGTTGGCCGCTTGTAAGGCGAACGCCCTACCGCTGTGCTAGGCTGGAGCGATAGTACAGCCTTGCACGCAGTCAACATGGCCGACCCAAAATTATAAAAAATGAAAAAAAAAAAAAGTAAGGTGGAGTTCGTGCTCAATTGAATCATCTAATCTGTGGCTGAATAAATAGCAGTACTCCTACATTAAAAAAAAAATTGAGTACAAAGAAGAGACAGTCTTGCTTAACATCAGGCTGAGGGAGTGGAGGGAGTGAAGAACATAAGGATGCTAAAGACCAGTGAAATTTAAACAACAAAAGAGAGAAGATAGGGGTATGGGCTTCTTGATTTGGACCCCATCTCTTACTCTGAGACCCTCTTTATACTGTCACTGTCTGCCTGTTGTTCATCGATTTGCTCGAGCGTGCCCAGTAACATTGTGAGACTTGTTACTGTGCTTGGCATATCGAATACATCACGGGAAGCTTGCCAGGCTTTGCCATGCGGGCGAGATACTCTCGGGAGCTTGCTAGGCTCTCCAAGAGGGGTGGAGAAATCAAACCCGGCTTGGCCAGGCCAGCTGTGTGCAAAGCAAACACCCTACTGCTGTGCTATCGCTCCATCCATATAGTATAACAAAACTTCCAGAGATCTTTCTCATCCAGAAAACCCGAATCAGTCCTTCATCCCAGACCTACCTCATCCTGGATCCCCTAGGGAAACGAATCTGCTACACTCTCTTCCTCACATTTACTCTGTACCTTTGTCTCCCTCCACTGTCGGTTTGCTCCATATCTATCTCTGTCATACTTATCGCTGTCTCTCTACCTCTGCCTATCTCAAAATTTCTGTCTGCAGGGAATAGATCACCCAACTATACTGTACAAGTTGACATCTCATGTGAACTATAAGCAAAAAAACAAACAAAAAGAAAGTGTTAAAGTATTAGAGTAAGAGACTTGGTCTTACTTGTCTTAAGAAAACTGGGGCTTCTGATTTGGTCTCATATCCATTTCCTTTTCACAACTGCACTCCACATCGCCTATCTAGCATATACTCATGACCATCCCGACACTGTCAGGTGAGCAGTTTCTCCACTAAAAGTTAATAAAACTGAAATCCAGCAGACCTGGATTTGAATCCCAAATCCTCCACTAACTCACTCTGTGCTTTAGTTTATTTAGTTTCTTTGAGTCTATATCTTCACTCATAAAATGGAGAATAGATCCACTTTAAGAGCTTACTGAAAGGATTATTAAGACAGTGAATCAAAAATGTTTGGCATAAAACCACAACACCCAAAAGAGAGAAAGAGCAAAAGGAAATGCCCTGCCACAGAGGCAGGGTAGGGTGGAGAGGACGGCTTGGGGGTTGTGGGAGGGATGCTGGAACCATTGGTGGTGGGAGATAGGCACAGGTGGAGGGATGGGAACTCGATCATTGTATGTATGACTGAAGCACAAGCACAAAAATTTGTAAACCTGAAACTGTACCTCACGGTGATTCACTAATAAAATTTAAAAACAATTAAAAAAATAAAAATGTTTGGCATAGCCCCTAATATACGAGAAACAGCCTAATAGTTGATAATAATATCAACTGTTTCAAATAGTTGATAATAATATCTCTCCTGGCAGACACAACCATGCCAATTGTCAAACCTCTGGTCCAAAACTCAGCACTAACACCTAAAGAGAGACCTGTCAACAGAGACCTGACTTCCCTAAAGCTAGTTACATTTCCTTTAAGAAACTTTTCTTGGCAATATTCTTTCCACCAAGAACATTCTGTGAGCTCCACTCATTCTACCGCAAGCAATCCAAATTAACTTTGTGGGACATGCTACATACATACTGGGGCAGGAGTTTTAAAAAGGTACCTAAGAGGCAGAGCAAGTAGTATAGCAGGAAGGGCTGCTTGCCTTATAGGTAGCTGATCTGGATTTGTTCCCTAGCATCCCATATGCTCCCTCGAGCCCACCACTAGAGAACCCTGAGCACAGACAGAAGTAAGGCCTGAGCAGGGTGTGGCTGGGCACACAGAACTCTTCAGAGGAACTCAAAAGGCAAAACAAGGGCAGAAGGGGAATGGAGCTACTAGCAAGGCTTTCTGGAGTGATTTTCATCTTGGGAAAAAAAGTCTTCTCCAGCAAAACGCCAGACTGAGATCTATGTGAAAGCCAAAGGGCAATCACACTTAGAATGGGGATAAGTAAGAGAAAACCTATTAGACACAGAGTAGCCTTTGAAAGCAGCATAAAAAGAAACTTCCTTACATTTACCTGGGTAATTCTAACTTGTACAAAGTTCTTTCCAGTTACTAAGGTAACATCCCAATTCGAGTCATATTCTCCACATTGTCACCACTCACCATGGCATCCTCCTACACATATACCTGGTTTTCATTGCAATTGTAACTCACTCATTAATAAAGGTTTTTAACCTAAGCTTTACATTATAAGTAAAAAGTATGATGTCCGGGCACAACCCAGGACCAATTCCATCAGAATCACTGGGGAGGGAGAAAGGTAGAGTATAAGGTTCAAGCACCAGAAATTTGGTCACCTAGGAGTGACCATGGCTAAAAACCACTACTTGGTTCTCAGCTGAAATCCTAATCTATACTGTTCCCATGATTCAATCTCATAAATCACCAACATGAGAAATAACATAGCAAACTGCTTCAAAGAGGCAAGTTACTGAAGGAAGAAGAGATTTGATCCTTTTTCTTAACCAGGACCTACACACACATACATACAGAGAGAGAGAGAGAGAGAGAGAGAGAGAGAGAGAGAGAGAGAGAGAGAGAGAGAAAGAGAGAGAGAGATACACACACGAATTTTATGGGAATAAAGGAGAATGCATAGGTTTCTCAAAAGTATGAATGAAAACACTGGGTATAGTGAGGCTAGGAAGGCAATATGACTACCTCCTCCCTACACAAGCAGGTCCTCTATGACCTCATGTTAGACCAAAGACAAAGGTCTGCAGTCTCACCTCCCTGGAAAGCTTGGGGTTCCTGCAGCAGCCACTGTCCTACCTACATCCTTCCATAGCCCACCATGTTAGATGGTACCCCCCATCTGTTGACACTAGATGAAGCTGATGCCATCTGGACCCTCGTCAAGGATAAGGTTGGTAAAATAAGTGAACTTAAGAAGAAGTAACAAATGATAAAACTGGTATAAGCAGCTTATAAGTAGGAAAAGGTGGGAAACCTAAAGACAATAACTAACTTTGGGGGCAGAGTGATGGTACAAGGTAGGGTGTTTGCCTTGCCTGTGGCCAACCCAAGTTTGACCCCAACACCTCTCCCCCCCCCCCCCACCCAACATGGTACCCTGAATCCACCAGGAGTGATCCCTGAGCACAGAGCTGGGAATAAGACCTGGGCACAACTGATTGTGGCTCCAAAACCAAAATAAATTAAAAAAACTTTTACTTAGTTCTTATGTATATGCCAGACACTGCATATAAAGCTTTGTGCAAACTGGTCAATGTAATAATAATTAGAAAAAGAGCAAAAAACCAGAGAAATAGCTCAAAGGACTACAGCATGTTTTGTATGCAGAATTCCCAGGCTCAATACTGGGTACCACCTGATCCTTGCTGCTGTATGGTGCCATATATGAAACTCTCCCCCCAAAAGTAATGGTTTTTTGCAGGAGTTGTTTTTGGTTTTGGGGGTCACACCCAGCAATGCTCAGGGGTTACTCCCGGCTCTGAACTCAAGAGCTACGGTGCTCGGAGGACTGTATGGGATGCCAAGGATCAAACCAGGATCAGCTGTGTGCAAGGCAAAAGTCCTCCCCACTGTACTATGGTTCAGGCCCCAAAAGTAAGTTATTTGTACAGGGAACTATGAGAACAGAAAGAAGCAATGAACAGAGGTTAGACTCAGAAGATCTGGAAGGCTTCTGAGATAGTGACATTCTAGATAGACAAGTAAGAACTATTCATACAGAGGGATGAGAAATACCAAATAGATCATAAATGCTACTGAATAAATACCCAAATGAGCTAATGATCAAGTGGGTAGGTGAGTAAACAGTAAACTAATTAAGAGCATATGAAGTCGGGAAGTGAAAAGGAAAAATAATTGTAAGCTCCTAATACTCCTCAAGAGTACAGTTTTCAAAAGAATTGCGGTAAAAATTAGGTCAAAGAGGTACATTGTCTTATCATAAAAAGCCATTAAAGCTTTCTAGAGAACCAAAACTTTGGGCCTAGACAGATAGTACAGCAGGTAAGGCACTTGCTTGGCACACAACTGACCCAGGTTCGTTCCATGACACCACATATGGTCTCCCTCCCCTACCCCACTACTCTGTGCCAGGAATGATCCCAGAGCACAGAGCCAAGAATGAGCCTTGAACACCACAGGGTATAAATCCAAACAATTTGAGTTCTGACTAGGTATTAAGTGGATTTCAAAGAACATGAAGATCTCACTTGTCAGAGTTATAGGTATCTATCTAATAAAACCACCCCAATCTAGATGGGCACAAATTTATAAGGTTGAAGAATTTAGGAATCAGATTTCTAGTTATGTGACCTAAAGGAAAATGAATTTGAAGAATTCAAAGAAAGCAATCCACCAGATTTAATAGATCTAAAAGTAGTGCCTACCTGATTCTACCAACTTTAATAGAGTGAAGCTCCCATTTGAATAGCAGCAGTAGCACACCACAAAGATCTGTTTCCCAAATAGCAGAAACAGGTCTCTCCCAAGTGTTGGATAACTGATTTTAGTGATGTGAGAGACTGATCTTGGATTACAGCAATCAGAATTAACCGGAATTAGGGTGAAAGTAAACAGGTCTTTAAGTATTAGAAAGATATACCTTCTCTGACTATTAGACATCTCTCTTAGTAAATGGAAACGTTAGAAAAGTCAACGTAAAGGCACATAGATAAAATGCTGGCAGTCTGTGGTAAAAACAAGGAGTGGGGGGACATCTTTCAGTGACCTGGTTTCCTTTCTCCAGTACTGCTGACAGTTTTTTGGGCACTTTGCAGACCATATGGCTAAACAGAATGTGGACCTAAAGCTCCCCGTTTTAAATTCAAACTTGGCAAGGCACATCTAAGAAGAAGATCTCACACCATTTTACTTTTCCTATGCTGCCACTGTTATCTAAATTTGTAGGCCTTTAAGTTTCAGACTTTTACCCAGAAGTCAAAGTGGACAGGGGGGAGGCGGAAATGCTGTAACCTCAAATGATGACTCCATCAGTCACTCTAGTCTAGAACTGCACGATCTATTTGCATAATTTAGGATAACTTGGGCCCTCGAGAATAATTGTAGCACTGTAGCACTGTCCTCCCATTGTTCATCGATTTGCTCAAGCGGGCACCAGTAACATCTCCACAGTGAGACTTGTTACTGCTTTTGACATATTGAATACGTCACGGGGAGCTTGCCAGGCTCTGCTGTGTGGTCGGGATACTCCCAGTAGCTTGCTGGGCTCTCCGAGAGAGATGGAGGAATTGAACCCAGGTTGGCCGGGCCAGCCGCTTGCACGGCAAACACCCTACCACTGTGCTATCGCTCCAGTCCTTGAGTATAATTTAAAAAAAAAAAAAAAGGAAGGGCCTGGAAGATAGTTCAAGAGACATGGACACATACTTTACATGCTATAGAATCAAATTCAAATTATGCCACCACAGGCCCTGCCCCACACCCCACCCCCAAGCAGAGCTGGGTATAGATATGAAGGTCCCCAGCACTACTAGTATGGCCCTAGAGGCCTCTAAGCACCACCAGATAATCCCAGACAATACATAGATCGAGGAGTTCTACATCCCTGTGCCCCAGCACTGACCAGACCAGTCCAGGTGACTATACTGGAGTAGCCCTTAGGTCCCAGGACTGTTAGGGAAGTCTGTATGCCCAATGTCCCTCCACACCCCCAATAAAAAGAATCTACTAAGTCTCCATAACATATCATATTCTATGACTCCAAGGGAAAAAGGATTTAACCTTTTGGCGGAAACTTGAACCATAAAAAACAGGCATTTTTATATTTATAAAATATAAAAACATTTTATATTTTATAAAAATCATAAAAAACATTTTCCTCTTTATGGGATTTTTCTCCAGAGACAATACCTCTTGTTTCATTTGTACAGGCACCTAGGCACCAAAAGAATTGTTGCTGGGGTAGAATTCTGAAGTTTTTGTGTTGTGACCAAGCTTTGTTAGGAGACAGACATTCTACATAAAAATGCAAACCTAGTGCTGCTCTCACCTCTGCAACTCACTGGTCCCTCTCAATGCCCTATTCTTTAGCCTGATGTTCCCAGACAAAAGAGAAAAAAAAAAAGTATCCGAAAAGGAAAATAAATTATGGGAAATCTTCAGTGCAGATCAAAACAAGCATTTCCTTACTAGATGACAAAAGATACTAGTAGTCATTGTACTTATCTCACTTTATCCAAAGAGTTAACACACACACAAAGCCATTTTCTTCTTAATTTAGAGGGTAGAACTTCCTAAACAACTTTCTAGAGCACAAAATTAAATTGTGCTTAGGAGACCAATGGCAAATCAATAGGCTAGCAAAACAGGCTATGTCTGTGTAAGGTTGAGGCATCTGATTTTGGGTTCGAGGGAAAGAAGCAAAGCACGCAGAAGTCTGAGATACAGCTTAAACATAAAAGGAGGTCCAAGAAAAAATTCTGCATGCTTCCCTAGCAGAATCCATAGCCAGAAATCTCAATCTAGGATATGTCAAGATCATATTTAGGCAGAGTTACTAGAAAAATCCACTAAATTTTCCTAGTTGGTCATGAAAGTAACTTTTTCTGAAACTAGGTTACTAATTCCCAATGGCCAAGAAGGTACCATTATGCTTAAGTCATAAGAAGCATTAGAATCCTAATGTTCTAAATACATACAGGAACAAGCATTACAAAAATGAAATCCCTCAAATCCCTAAAATAACTATTCTCTACAAACTCTTAGGGATTAAGATGTATACTGAACGTTTTATAGATACAGTATAAAAATGGACATTCCAAATGTATTTGTGTACACATTTTGGTTAATGGCATCATCCGTCTAACCAACCAATCTCCAAATAATGCTTGAGGATTACTAGCTCCACATTCCTTAAGTGACAATTGTACAAATCTGAGATCTGCCCATCATTCATTAATTCCACCATTATTTTCTTTCATTATTCAAAACTTCAGAACTTCACTATAACTTGCCTGTAGTATTAGAAAACACTTAACAAATCTCTCTCATTTTATGCCTTCCAATTAAAAATTAACTGTGTGACACCCATTTGACCCCATCTCTTCTAAACAGAGTCCTTCAAGGGGATTCCTATAACCTTTGGGATAAAACATCTCTCAGCATACACACAAAGCCTTTAATAATCTAGTTCCTAATGCCCCCCCCCCTTTCAGGCCCTGCCATTTAAGTTATATGAAAGTATGTGTTCCTGAATGTCTATCTCTTAAGTTTGTATATTCAGGTTTGATTTTTCCCTTTGTCCAGACTGACCATTCTCCCACCTGGCAAATTCCTTCAAAAAGCAAGTCATAATATCCAGAAATCTGTCTTCTACTATCATGACCAAGGTTGTTAAATGACTTCTTGTAGCGTGCTAGATTGCTTGTATTTTTGTGTCCTCCATTACACTGAACTGTACTAGAGTAAGGATACAATAACATTCTTTTATGTTTTCCCAGTATCTAGCAGTCGGGCAAATAGGCATTCAAGATTTTGCTACAGGAGAGAACTGGGAGATAAGCAGGAAATTGACATTTTAAGCACATTGTGGAGATGTAACCAAACAATAAACAGCGGAGGGTGAAATGAGAGTAGACTAGAGCAGGCTACCAGTTAACTTCTAACCCAAACTCAGTCCTTGCCTTGTAAACTGTCTGCCTTCAGGTTATCGAGGAGCGCTTTGGGCCCCATGTAGTAGCAGTACCTTTCCTGTCGGATGCAGCCTGCTATGACCTACTTGGTGTACTAGTGAAGCAGTCCCGCCCAGCCCACACCCGCCTGGTTTTGCCAGGTCGGCAGGCCCGGCGGACACTACAACCAGTGGGGCCGCTACCGAGTCTCCTGGAGCAGGCTGGGTCTGAGGGGGCCTTTGCCCACTGCACTCGGGAATACTCACCAAACGGCCGAACAGAGGTAGCCTATGAAGAAACACGACTGTTAGATGGGCAGCCTTGCAGAATCCACCTGCACATGGGTGGCCTGCGAAAGAAGGTGGCCTTCCTGCTGCTGCCGCCTGGGCAGGTGAGCCTACGGCAGACTCTTCCCTGGCTCCGAAGCTCCCACAGCATCTATGTCATCTACCAGGTTTTCTCATGTTCCTGGCTACAGCTGGGCCTATTGACGACAGCCCGTGAGCCCCAGCTGCTCAGGGTACAAAGGTCACTGCCTATTGCCTTCTCCTGCTTCAAGTTTTCACTGCAGCCTAAAGGAGTACTGGGACCACAGAAATCCCTGGCCAAAGATCCCTTGCCCCAAGGAGCCAAATGGGTCAGACCCAACCTCAGCAACGTGCCATCCCTGGCACCAACACCTGATAGTCCTGAAGTCGCTGATGTGCCCTTACCTGTTCCAGCCCCACCTACACCACCTCCCCAGGAAGGGCCAGAGGGCAGACCCACAAGAGTTTCCAACAAGGGCCGAAATCCTTTCCGAAGGGGGCCCCAGATGTTATCAGGTACTGCTAAGGGAAAGGATGATGTGAGGCCTGGGATAAGGTGGAGGGAGCGGGCCTTGGAAGTATAGCCCAGGAATGTGTGACCACCCAGAACTCCGTACTGGATTCTGGTGGGTGAGAGCAAAGGAGAAGGGTGCTGGGGAGGCTGGGATGAAAGCATGGTGCTGGGTAAGAGGTTGGACACAAAGGAGGACCAGAGGGAGGGACCAGGGAGGCAGAAAGACCAGGGCATGAGTAAAGCTGTGACTATCCCCAACCCTGGCAGAGAACTGGCTCTTCAGCCCCCGCAACCCCGCACCAGGAGTCCAGGGTGGGGGCCCCGGGGACCCAGACCGGCACTCCATGTCCCTGCCCCTGCTGCAGGGTCTGTCCTCGGAGTTCGACAGCGACGACTGAAGTGGAGGCAAGAAATGCAGGGGGCAAGGCCCCTAAGATCTGGCATAGGGATACTGGTCCCCAATAAACATCAGCTGCTGCTCCCCAAAGCATTCTGGACCCATTCATGCTTCTTCCCTCAAGGGTCTGGAAAAGGGAGAAAGTCCCCACATTCTCCCCTAGTTTAATGCCCACCCTCACCCTCTAATGGCTTAATGAACATCTTGAAACACTGGTTGCATCACCAGAGAGAAAATACCACAGATTACCTCCCCACCTTTGTAAAACGTTCTTGGGGTCCCAATCAAGAGCAAAAGGGTAGAAAAGAAGAATGAGCACAAAATAGAGATTTCCCTTTTATACATATTGCAAGTTCTCCATAAAACATTCATCTGAAATAAATTAAAAAGTCTTCTTGCCACTGCCTCCAAACATAAAAAGGGGCCTGTACCTGGGCCCCTGCCTAGGCCATTCACGGCCCTGATTGTCCATGGAATAAAGTTAAGGATTGAGGGGCCCAGATCCTGAGATGGGAGGGCCAGATCCCTCCTCTGAAGTTTCCAACAAGAAAGGCGAGGTCACAGCATGGGCCTGGGAGATGGCAGCCAACTCCTTGAGAAACTCAGGGAAAATGACTGCACAGTAGACAGCATTCTTGACTCGCAGAGCCTCACCTTGGCGCTCAGGGGCACCTCCCCGGGGAGGAAGAATAGGAGTTGAAGTCCCAGGGGAGTTGCCACCTAGGCCATGTCCTGCTCCATCTCTCCCCGGCTGATGTACCAGCTGTGCCGCCGGTCGGGTCCTGGTAGGGCTGTGTGTGTGCCTCAGAAGCAGCTCCCCCAAGGATGGCCTCCGGCTCTTCACTGGGGAGAAACAGGGTATCATAAAGGTGCGAGTATCTGGAAAAACCTACTCTGGGACATTTCCCTAGCCCCTAGATTAATGAACTTCTCTTCGTACCATTTCCTGTCCCATCCCTCCAGATGACTCCAAGGATGAAAACAGAGAAAAGCTCTTTCTCACTCTTAATACCCAAACGCTGCCTGTCTTGACTTCTTTGTTCTATTCTGCCTACCCACACCCGATCAGCTATCATCCATAACCTTTTCAACAACCCAAGCTTTCACGCTTCATTCCCAGTAAAGATCTCTTCCTTCTCTATGACACCACTCTGAGGCACTCTCTTTTAACTGCTTTTCTAATCACTATTCTACCATCACCAATCTACTTCTCCTAGATCCACAACATAACCTTACTTCATGCTTCCCATCACCCTACTAGTCACCCACCTACCACCTAACCACTACACACCCGAGTAACCCCTGAAATACTCAGCTCTTCCACACCCACAGGGACTACATACGCAATCACTTTATCATTTCTAATCTGTTCTCCTGTACCATCACTGCACTTTCTACCAGGCCCCCTCCTATATTCACCAATGCTACCCCACCATTACAGCCAATTTCTTATCTGCTGAAATTCAAATGAGATATTTCAAATAACCTCTTTCTCCTCTAACTTTATGCCTGGATACCTAGCCCTAGATGCATCGTTCTAAATCTGTTTGGGCCTAGGTCCTATTCCTTTCCAATTATCTACCTCTAATATTGACTAGAGAAATGCAAGACATCTGTTAAAGATGGCATAAAGATCCCTTTGTGATCAAGCTCAACCTCTTCTCAAAACGCTCTACACTGCAATTTATCTGTTATTCCTGGAACCTTCCAGGCTCTTTTCATTCATTTATAGTTTCTCCTACCTTAGTTCTGCTATCCCCATTATTTTCATCATTTAGTTTTAGTTTCATAATCTCCACCTAGCTAAGAAACCACTTCTGACTTCTCCACTGACCTCCGATTTTATTATCTTTATCACTATATTTCAATATTGACTTGTTTACATGTCTTCTATCCAATAACAAACCTCTGGGCTTAAGGGCATGGACTGTGCCTTATATGTCTTTACCCCTGGGTATGCTATCATGAACATAGTACCAGGCCTGCGGAAGCAAGAAATGCTCATACTATACCACAAAGAAATCATGTTAGAAACTTCAGCTATGTCTTCACAGGTAATAATAATCCTCCTAGTATTCTTGTCTCAATCCATATACTTTTCTCCTTAAGTTCCCATATTCCCTCTACTCTTACTCCCAGAATATTATTCTACCTCCTACTTTGATTAGCAAATAAAAGATGACTCCAACCTTCTAACCTCCCCTTGCATGCATCACAACTCTACTGATACAAATTATTTCTCTGCGTTCTCCTTTGACTCAAAGGAGGAGGAAAAACAACCGTTTCCTAGCCAGAAGTAATCCTTTCCTAAGGCACGGAATACAGCTACTTCCACCACCTGTAGACCCTTGCTCCATCTCGGTAATGACATTCTCCTCACTCTCTAGACTGTCATCTCTATGAAAGTGGAGAGCACATTTTAGACCTTGCTCCTGGTACCAAAGATAATGCTGGATGCATATGAACAGCCTCGGGATAAAAGATCTAGATTTAAAACTTCATGTTTTTCCCTCTTTCTAAAAAGTCCATAATCACTACCAAATTCTGCCAAAGCTTCCCTTCCATTTCCAACTTACCAAAGTCTTCCTTTCCATATTCTATTCTACTTCAAATCTACAGCTTATGTCTGTGTTACGAAAGAAGTATCCTGACTAAATATCCTGACTATACTTTCTGACACTGTCTCCTCTTGGCTCTAATGCAACCAGCACATGAATTAACATACTTCAAGTCACTAGCATATCTAAGAATCTCCAATTTCTCACTGCCCAAAAGACCACAGCTTCTCCCTCATCCATCTTCTGCTCTTGACAATCTGCTATTCCAGCCAAATCCTGTCAGCCTTACTAACAAGTATTCTACCAACTTCTAAAGACCTTGCTTTAAATAGTACATGCTCTCTTCTCAACAAAAAGTCTTTTGTTGAGACTTCTGCCTACCCATTTCTCAAGGTCCATGACAAATGTCATCTCCTTTATCAAATTACAACATTGTCTCAACCTGGAGATCACAAGGTCCCTGCCTCTGTCACCAACTCCAAAGCAGTTTTTGCTGATACTGCTGATTAAGATATTAGTAGACAGAAATATGCTTTCTCTTCTGACCTAGAAATCTGAGGAGAAACATCAAGATTCAATTCTCTGCAACTCCCCAATTCCCACGTAAGCCTTTATCCTTAATAAAAGATAATTCAAAATTAAATTACAGGATCAGAGAGATAGTACAACAGGTAAGGCACTTGCCTTACATGTGGTAGACTTAGGTTCAATTCCCAGCACCACATATGAGCCCCTGAACCCTCCAGGAATGATTATTGAATGTAGAGCCAAAAGTAAACCCTAAGCACAGTGACTTGTGGCCCAGGAACAAAATACATACAAAATAAGAATAGTCTGGTTAAGCTATCTTAGGGAATGTAGGCAAAGAAGCGACTAGGCAGGCCTCACCTAGGGGATCAGAGCGGCGGAGAGCAGGTCCTGCTGCTGGACCTTCTGCCCAATCCAACTTGCCACGGGCAATGAGGTACTTCTTGGCTTTGGATAACAGTGCTGGGAAGTCCTCCTGGGACGCTGCAAAGCTCTCAATCTTATTCTTCACAGAGCCAAGCACCTACAAAACACAACTTCATGACATTTCTGAGTGGCTCTCAACTGTCACAGCTCTCCCTAGACCCACTAAGCATGTTGCCAGCCACCCCCAGGGTCACTCCAACTGCGGGCCTGGCCCACCATGGAGACTGGACGCACCCATGCATGCATGCATCGCACACCTGCAGCAGGGACTTGACACTGGGCTGGAAGACCATGTTGGTGTTGAGCAGGAAAGAGCGGAGCAGGGGCTGGGGGTGACAGGCCAGCTGGGCCACCAGCCCCGTCAGCAGGAAGTTGACATAGACGGAGTTCTGCAGCATGTTCTCGAGTTTGGCAAAGAGCACAGCCATGAAGGGGCCTGAGGGGATGGGGTAGGCACAAGGATACAAGGCCTGAACACAATGCACATCACACGCATTCCTCCCCACAACAAAAGACCCCACACTAGATGAAATTACTTGTCTATCAGTCTCTAAAAATCCCAAGAATACCAATTCTGGAGAAGATAACACAGCAAACAGCACATGAACCTAGAAGAGTCCAGATGCCAGCTTTACACACATTCAAGCCAAAGAGCCAGATCGTAGTTTCTAGAGTCAGACTAGGCTTCCAAATTTAACTTTACTAATTAAGTTATTGGATAAATCAAAATTCACAAAATCAGTTACCTAGAATAATCAAATATACTCACCTCACAAGGCTATTAAGAGGATCAAAAAGATATCGATATAAAACATTTAGCCTTAGGATCTAGCAACATGAAACTGTTCAATAACTGTAAGCTACATAACATTCTTTAAGTACAACAGAAGAACAAGCAGCAATATGACTGGACCAAAACATTTATAATAAATAAATAAATAAATAAATAAATAAAATAAGGTTACACATAGAACAAAGGGAAATAGACTTGGGCCAGAAAGCAAGCAAGGAAAGAGTACTGTAGCAAAGGCAGTAAAGGGGAGTATGGGTCATTTGGGGGTTAGTAGTTTTAATTGTCAAATTAAATTCTTCATTACCTCAGAATGAAAAGATAGAATCTATAAAGAAAATAACAATTCAAGGCCAGAAATAAATTATTTTTCAGGTGAGATTCTTTGGCAAGGAGGAGGATAACAAGAGGAACTAGAATGCTTTGCAGGAAGAACTGTCCTCAACCAAAAACTCTAGAACCACACACTGTCTGATCAAGGATTTGTGGAGGAGAGTGTGCTGAAGGATTGCAAATTAAGACAAGAATGGTAAGAGGCAGTGAATCCTAAAAAAGATCCTAGAATATTTCCTACCCTGGATGCACATGACTAGATAGCTAAACAGCACTAGTTTGACTCTAAAATAAAACACAAAACAAAATTTCCTCTCATTTCCTACAAACCTATTTACAACAGAAAAATCCAGAAACTTGTGAGTTTATGAAGAAAAGAAGACAGAACCATCAGTGAATACAGTACTGAGCAGTAAAGGATAACGGAAAAGCTAAAGAAATACAGATTATTTCTGTCTTGTGCAAAAAGAAATGCTAAAACTCCAGAGCAGAAGTCCTAATTCTGTGCATACAAGATAGCAGCAAAACCTAAAATTTATTAAGATATGAATTATTCAAGCATCACTACTTGACTATAAACAGCTGAAAGATAGATGGGCGGGTTATCTTGGTGAACTTTCAAACCTTCAATGCATCAAAGAGATGATATTCCAATAAAGAGCTAAAACTTCCTGAGTTCTCAAAATGTACCTGAATCATTAAGTGATTTACATGTTGAATGACATAGATCAAATGCTAAGTCAAAGCATATTGATCAAAGGAATGCTAAGTCAAAGTATATTTAATACAAGGGCTACAGTCTTAGCTTTTGCCACTGTACTAATCTCCAGAGGAAATATGCGTTTTGTTTTGTTCTGGCTGGGAAAGAAAGGGACAACCATGATGCAAGTCAGTATTTGTGTAAGAAGTCCATATCTGAACTAAAGTCTGTTGGGAGCTGATATGAGAACAGGCTCTTCAATAAAAACAAAGAAGAGTTGTATAATTGAAACCCAAGCACAAAACTTGTAAATCTACAATTGTACCTCATGGTGTCTCACTAATAAAAATTAAGGGAAAAAAAAAAAGAATGACCCCAGATGCTCAGAAGAAGTAAAACTCTAGGGGCACCCTGGTGAGCCCAAAGAATTCAGCTTAGGGAAGTCCTGTCATTTGGTCTCAAAAGGTACTTAGTTCTACCTGCTTCATCCTTACTACTACTAATCATAAATCTTGTGTGTGTGTGTGTGTGTGTGTGTGTGTGTGTGTGTGCTTTGTTCCACCAAATATTAAACAGGATCTCACTTGTGAGCGGCTAAGCCACATCCTCCATACATGGTTAGGCATGCATGCATACATACATACATACATACATACATTTATAGCCCCTACTCATAAATCCTTAAAAAACTATTAACTAGGTAGTCACAGCAATCAACAAGATATAAGAAGTGAAATGGAGGAAACTTGAAATCTAATCCTTTTCTGAGAAGACCATTAGAGCAGGAGCCAGGCCTAAGTAAAGGAAGAACATCCATCAGAAGAGCTGATCCCAGGCCACAGAGAGTTGACAGACAACCTAACACCCAGACAAACATATCAATGGGAACAACCTGGAACAGCATGGTTTATAGATGTTTCTCATACAGGACAGCAAGTTTGTCACTCATACTGTTCAGATATATTGCTGTGATTTACCAAGAAACAACCAAATATATATACACACATGCCAATAACAAATCCCAGAAAAATGGTCAGACTAGGGAAGAGGAACATGCACGCAGGACACATGTACAGAGCTCAGAAGTCAATACCCAAACCATCACAAGCATGAAAGATGTGAAAGACAGACAGGCACAAGTTATAGCATGGAATGGATCTGAAAGGGAGACCCAAGCAAAATGGATGAGCTAAGCAAGTACACAAAAACAACATAGCCAAGAAGTCTCTGAAATCGCAGAAACACATGTTGACAACATGCAGAATACACAAAGGAAAAGACCTAGGCTAAGTAGCTTACCAGTAAAGGGCTGGCTTGGCAGTTGGTTGAGAGTCCTCAATGGGCTGCTGAGGAAGGGGGCTGGGGGCTCAGGGGGAGAGGTGAAGCTCTCGAAGGCCTCCTCCTCCTCAAGAGGTAGTGGAGGCTCTAGGGGGAGCTCTGAGCCAGCCCCGCCATTGCTCAATGCCACCTCCAGCTCCCGGAGCTCCTGTCCAAAGCTCTCTAGTCCCGCCATGCCCTCAGAGATGCCCTCTAGCAGTTCCCCAGCAACCTCCAGTGGCACCCGCCGAACCTTCTTGGTCCCCTCAAGCCATGGTCCTGATACTCCATTAAGCTGAGGAGGGGGTAAGTGGCTGGAGCCCTCCCCTGCAACCCCAACCAGCCCCCCACTCCCCAGATCTTCCTCCTCTCCTTCTCCCACATTGTCTCTTTCCCCCTCAGGCAGTAGGCTGCGTTTCTTAGTCCGGAAGCCAACAGGACTGGGCTCAGGAGGGGGTCGCTCGCCATCATAGGGGGCAGACCAGGTTCGGCAGGCTCGGACACAGCGGTCCACACCACAGCGTGCCTCACGCAGATACTCCAGGTAATTGTCTTCCAGCTCACCAGGCTCCTCTGCAGGGCTGGGGCGTCGGCCAGGGCTGGAGGCTGGAGATCCAGCAAGCCCTGGTGAGCGAGGGGCTGCGGCTGGAGACTCAGAGCCACTCAAGCTCGGTTGTCGCAAGAAGAGGGCCAGGCGGGATGGTGTGGACGGTCGGGGTACTGTCACCACAGAAGAAGAATCAACAGTTGGGCTGCCAGGGCCTGCAAACAGTTAAAAACAGGAAATCAAAAAGATAGGGGTCCCAGAGGAGGAATAAGAAACTAAAGGTGACTAAAGGTAAAAGGTAAAGGCCCTCCTGTTGATCGTCGATTTGCTCGAGCGGGCCCAGTAACGTCTCCATTGGAGACTTTGTTGTTACTGTGTCTGGCATATCGAATACATCACGGGGAGCTTGCCAGGCCCTGCCGTGCAGGCGAGATACTCTCGGTAGCTTGCCGGGCTCTCCGAGAGGGGCGGAGGAATCGAACTCGGGTCGGCCATGTTGGCCGCTTGTAAGGCGAACGCCCTACCCGCTGTGCTATTGCTCCAGCCCAAAGGTGACTAAGAGAAATCAATCAAGAGGCAGCAACACAACTTTAGAGAACTAATTATTCATTTTTCAAACTGTTTTCCCTTGTCACCTCCCTCACACCCCCCTCCCCCACCTAAACACAATACCCCAACACCAAAGAAATAATGAAAGTGAAGAATGTTTGGACAAAAGTCAAAAGGAGAGACAACTCTGTTCAGAAATTAAATTTCTTTGTGGAGTTAAAGATTTACTTTTATGGTCACCTTCCTCCCCTCACCCTAGCCCCACCTTCCTGCTATACTCCCCCAGAACCCAGGTCATACCCGTGGTGTCCTCCCTTCTCCCTTCCTCTCTGCTAGGCCCACCTCGTGCCCAAGAAGCATGCTCTGGATGGGGTGGGCTGGGGGCACGGTGCCGACAACAGCGTGGGATTAGGGAGAGAAATTTGTCAGCTGCTCGTCCATATAGGTCCACATCACGCACTGCTGGCTTCTGGCTTAGCATCACATGATTACATGGGACAAGATACCTGGAAAAGACAGAAGAAAGGGAACAGTAGGTCAGGAAGGTGGGTGAGAGATCAGGAAGGAAGCTGAAAGTATTTGAAACTATAAGGTCACAAGTTCCAGGAGGGAACACATGAGCAACCTTCATACAACCAAAGAACCCCCAGCAATGTACAAGGCCCTGAGGGCCCTGATGGTCAGGATCAAGCTGTCCTTTGGCTCTGCCCCCATAGGTACCTGAGAACCAGCTGCAGCAGAACATCCTCACAGCTGAGGTTCAGTAAGGTCCTGAAGAGACTCAAAGAAACCATGCAGAGCTGGGGGAAAGGAGAAGGAAGAAATAGAGGGAGTCACTGTTAAGTTTTCTATGCTCAGGATCAAGCTATCCTTTAGCTCTGCACCCACTGGAACCTGAGAACTAGCTGCAAAAGACAAATGGGAACTCCCCCAGCTCGGGGCCCAAACCACTACTCCTAGAGGGATACTGTACATAGGACCTAATATACAAGTCATTCGAGTATTAAGTAAATGATCACATTATCTTTGCAAGCAAGACTTCACCATGCATGCGGACCACAGAAAGGACCCTGTGTCAGGTCTATGTATCTCCTCTAGACCATGTGCATGTCAGCAGACTGCTGGCTGTAAAATACCTATCTCCAGAGAGCCCTGTCTCCTCTTAAGCAATACTTAAATGGAATGAGTACATGAGAAAAGAGGCCCTAGGAAATACTGGGAAATTAGTGAATGACTAACAAAAGGCAAGAGCAACATAGCTTAAGTGAATGTCTGTCAGCAGGAACTGCAGCAGCACAATAAGTGAACAAGAAGAAACCAGAGGGGACCTTAAAGAATCCCAGCTGGGAAGTGGGAAGTCTGAGTCACCTCTCCAATACTAGTATATCTCTCTCTTAGAAGGCAAAATAAATAAAAGCTCAAGGGCAGCTGACAGGAAAAGGAAATCTAGGTGGGTCCAGAAACCTTTTGTTTTAGAAAAGAACAGTTGTCTCCAGAGGGGCTAAGGGAACAGAGATATGCAAACTCCCCTTCTGAATCCCCATATCTATAATTCTCTTATGACAAACACATCAGATACTTCCAAATTCCCTGAATACAACTATTGGGCCTTAGTTTAAACTTGGTCTAACAGGGTCTAGGTGCATATCATTTGCTAAATAACTATGACAAAATTAAAAGCCAACCATAGTGAAAAAAAAAAGATGAGATAGTAATTCACATTCTGGACAGAATTAAGGTCCAGAGGGGTTACCCTAAATTACCGTTTTAACTGTAATGATGATATTAAGACTCACTGGAAGGTTGTGTGGTAGGTACAAAAATCACCCGCCAAAGATGTCCAGGTCCCAATCTCCAAACCTGTAAATATTTCACCTTACATGGCAGAAGAGAATTTATAGATACAATTAAGGTTATAGAATGAACATGGGGATATTAGCCTAGATTATTCAAGTGAATTCTCAAAAGTAGATTCTTTTCCAGATGGATCAAAAAAAAAGATTTGAAGGACAAAGATGCTCAATAGATCACCAATAGTTTTGAAGATGGAACATGACGGTCACAAGCCAAGGAATTTGGTTGGTCTCTAGAAACTGACAATAGTTCTCTGCTAATAGGCAAGATAATGTGAATCTCAGTTCTATAACTATAATGAATTTAATTATGTCAACCACCCAAGTGAGCAAGGAAATGAAACTTCTCCTAGGGACTTTAGAAAGAAATGCACAGTGTAGCTAACATTTTGAATTTAATTGTGAAATCTATGTCATACATATGCCTACAGAACTGTAAAATAAAAACACCATTTTGTTTTAAACCACTACTCTTCTGGTAATCTGTCACAACAATATGAAACATAGAATCAGGCAGTAAACTGGCTACAAGATTCACATTAAGACACAAAAACAAGGTTACAATATTACAAAGTCAAGTGACAAAATCAAGAATAATAGGATGAAACAATGGAAAGGAAAATAGCTCTGTTTAACCTCAGCATCCTGAAATCAGAAGAGATTCAATACATCTAAGAATCAAGAATGGAAAGGAGAAAAAAATACCACCAAAATATAAAAGGCACCTGATGTCAGAGAACAAAATGAGAGACTAATGGAAATAAATTCTAAAGACTTAAAACAATGAAGAAGAATCAAAAAAATGTCACAATGTCAGTCACACTAGTCTTTCATTTCCCCAAATACATTGTTTTTGCCCTTTCGATGTCCTTTGCATGCTTCTCCCATGCCTCAAATGTTCCCCTGGTTGTTCTTTAGGCTCTCCCATAACCCTTAAGACTCAGTTCAGTGTTACCTACACAGACAAGTTTTATGAATCCTCTTGTTTTCTAAGCCCCCTGTTTAATTTTGTATAACAAAGACCACACTTTTCAAATATTTAATTCATGTGTCTGCTTGCTACCTTTAAGGAAGCTCTAGAAAATCATCTGTGTCTTCTATGCTTACGATTACCAGTAAACAGTATGGTATAAGAGTTGTCGTTTAATAAAATGCTTAGAAGGAATGTAAGTAGGTAAAAAAGTAGATGGGCTCCACAAATTTTAGCAATTCAAATGCAGCAAATCCAAAGGGAATAAAGATAAGCAGAACAGTAATCTCTGGCAAGTATCAAAGCAACACGAAACGTACAGAGCCAATCTCAAATAAGCCATAGCAGGCCACAGAGTTACATGGACAGCTGAAACAAAACTTAAATCAATGCTACATTACAAGTTCAGCACAACAGCAAAACTTTAAGTCATGATGAACATCCAAAGTCATCCAAAAAAGGTACTGTGTGATATACTGCACAAGGAACCTATTATTGGACCACTTCATTAATACATACTGAGTAATGTTATTTAAAAGTAGAACAGCTGAAAATCTGTACCCAAAATGGTTAAATTTTCATGCGAACAAGTAAACACCAAGGTGCCTGTCATAAAAGAAGGATGAAGAATGAGAGGAAAAATTGGGGACACTGGTGGAGGGATTGGTGTTGGGACACTGTATGCCTGAAACTCAATCATGAGTAATTTTATAAATTACTGTGCCTCAATTAAAAAATAAATAACATTTGTAAGTCTACAACTGTATCTCATGGTGTTTCACTAAAATAAAAACTAAAATAAATAAAATAAATACCACCTAATTTTGAAGTGATTACTGAAGACAAAGGAGGGCAGGAACACCCTCTCAGACAAAGGTCAGAGAAAAGATGGCTCACCCAGGTAAGCCAGGACAGAGGTAGGGGCCATACCCGGGAGTTGCTGCCAATACGTGCAACAAGGGTGTCAAGGATGGTGTGGGTGTCATGCCGATGTAACAACAGGAATCGCAGGAAAGTACGGAGCAAGGCAGGCTCAGAGATGCTCCGTAGAAAAAGTTCCAGATATGCAGTACTGGCAATCATCTCCTCCACAGAGGTCTATATAAAAGAAAGGAGAAGTATGAAAATTTAGGAGTTCTCCTGAACATATATCAAACCATTTGTCCTGAATTTTAAGGAGGAACCAGGAAAAGATAGAAAAGATAGAAGGGAGCACCAACCAGTCCATTGCCTTCCACTGTTCTGGCCTTGAGGTTACCACCACTCAAGCTTAGCGTTCTGATCTACCTCATCACACATGACACTCACCTTGTGCAGGGCAGGACCCATGACAGGCACCAGGAATCCATTATGAATATAATCCACCAGCTGCTTCTGCACCAGCGGATGGGCCACCTAAAGAGGTATAAGAGAGAAAGGAGGATTGTGAGGAAATCTACTAGAGGGAAAGGAATATAATAGTCCAAGTAGAAACCCTATGCCCAAAATGGCAGAAGAGGAAAACTTGGCCAAATGTAACCTCTCCTCCCCCATCTTCCCAGAATGATCAAGGACCAGACCTGGAAACCCCAATCCCACCTGAATGACTGCATTGCAGAACTCAAGGGAACTCATGAAGAGTGCAAGGGCTGGCACTCCCAGCCAGTCCTCCCGTCGTAGACAGTGCCAATCATCCCCTGGAACCTCAATCTTTCGAGGCAGTGAGGAGTACAGGGCACTCAGCCCTGTGGCCAGCACCTAAGGGGCCATCGCCAACAATAGGTTACCAAAGGCATAGAGGAATTTTAAAATTAATAAAAATAAATAAAAACATTAAAAATGACCTAGCATTTAACCTAGCATTTTTATGGCAAGAGGAGGAAGAACTATTACCAGAGCTGGTCTTTCATTACCCAAAGTGTCAGGAAATCGCTTAGGAACACTCCCATAAAGACTTTCAATTGTTGCCCAGTTAATCCCATGTTTCAACCCTACCCTACTCCACATACTACTTTCAAAATGAGGGGGCCGCTTCCTGGTACACAACCTTCCACATCTCCATATTAGGATCCTCAGTAGATACTACTGAGTGTCCAAACCATACCCATGTCTCTCCCATAACCACCCACCCCGCATCCCAGGAGGTGCTAACCGGGCAGAAGTAAGAGTGATCTGCGATGTAGCGGCCCACAGTGGGGCTCCCAGCTGACAGTGCCATGAGCAGGAGTAGAGCATCTCGGGCCTGCTGACCCAGGGTGCCCTCTCGATGGACAAAGGGGACAAGGCGAGAAAAAAGGAGAAGACGAGGGGCAGCTCCAGGTTCTGGTGGCGGCTGCAGGAAGAACTCGAGTAATGAAGGTTCCCGGGCCAGACACACACACAGCTGGCTGAGAAGTAGCACCAGGCCTTCATCCAGTGCTGGGCTACTGGGCACCGGGCGGCCACAGGCATCCAGCAAGGTCAGCAGAGCTTCACGAACTGGACCATGCCGCAACAGTGGCTGGCGCGCTTCACTCACTAGTATCTCAAACAGTTTCAGTTGCTCAGCACGCCGTTCCTCGACCCCATCCCCAAGCTCATCCCACTGAAGCTGCCACGTTAACACTCGAGTTAGCAGATCCTCACGTAGAGCAAATTCCAGCAGGGGCCCAGGGGCTGGGTTCACCGAGGAGACAGCGCGGTCCTCTGCCAGCAATGTTAACATCTGGTAAGTGTGGTTGCGAACAGCACTGAGATCATCCGCTGCCCGAGGGCCTTGTCGCTCCAGGATCCGTACCACCTGGGGACACGAGATGGAACACAAAAGGAATCTTACATGTATGACAGGAGAACACTATTTAGAAAGCCTGGAACAGTCACTAGTTTAGGTCCCTTGGCATACAGCTTCTTACCTGGGACCAGTGATTCTTAAAGACCATGAGGCATGTCTCAGGGTCAGCCATGACAGGGGCCTGCGGACTGGTCCCTTGAGGGGCACGGGGCCCCTGTCCCCTGGAGGCCAGTCTGCTCAGCCAGTTCATCCTCTCCATGAGGCAGGCTGGGCAAGGCCAGCAGCCAGACCACCACACTTGGAGAATCCACCAGCTGGAGGCCTTCTCCACTTCTGTCTCCAACCTGCTTCATCCGGTCTGTAGCCAGTAGCTAGCCATGGAACAAGAAGATAGAATAGGCTAGAGTGATGAGCCCAGAGGCCACTGCACAGTCCAGACTTTCAGATCTAATTTGGAGAGAGAGAAGAGATTAACAGAGAGAGAAAGGATTAACAGTCTGTGTTCTCCAAGAGGAAGAATTTAAAACCACCACTCCACTGAAAATTCAGCACTCAATATAAACTCAATTATATCTAACACAAAACTCATTTCTACCATCAAACCTGTTACTCCCCCAGCCTCTTTTAATACATGATACTTACATTCACAAGCCAAACTTCAGCTGTATCTTTTTACTTTCAATGTTCAATTCATCAATAAACTTTATCATTGCCATTCTTAAAACAGGTCTATTACTACAATAGCTTCCAATTTGTCTTTATGCTTTCAGTCTTCCCTGCGAGTCATTCAAGGCAACCAATGTACCATTTTTTAACCCATGGACATATGCAAACATCAATGCTTTTCTATTAAATGCCCTTCAATTATTTCCTATCACACTAATAATAATCCAAATCACTCAGTTTAACCCCGTATAATCGAATCAACTATAACCTCTTACCATCCTTCTCATACTTCTTTCATATAAGCCTTCTTAAATACGTACTACTTCCTCTTCCTACAACACTCTTCTTGTCTTTTATTTCTTCCATCCACTCAGTCCTTTTTAAAATATCATCTAAATAGCACATCTACCCATTTTTAATCTTTAATTTCCTAATCCTACTTTCTTACCATTTTCCATTATGTGAAATTATTTGCTTATTTATTTGTTCACTTTCACCACCAAATGTAAGCAAGGGCAGAGTTTATTTATCTAATCTGTTACTCTGTTCCCAGTATTCAGAGCAATACCGAGAGACTCAGTTGCTAATGTATGAACATAAGAGAATAATTATAAACTGTTCAATCAGGATCCCCAGTTCTGAACATTTTTTTTAAGTAAAAACAGTTTTTATTTAGAAATTTTGAGGAAGGGGAAAGAGAAAGTGAGAGAGAGAGTATGCACTCAAGAGAGAAGACGAGCTTCTCCAAAGGCAGAGAGATCCTGGCTGAATACTCTTAAGAGGTGGTAATCCAAACATAATGAAAGAGCAGTTTTCATCTTAGCATGGGACACATGGACAGAACTCCCATAGACATCCAATATTCACCTAGGGGAGGGGATGGGACATGACATGACACCCTCAATGGGAAGGGAAAAGTACCAAAATAGCTGCTGGCATACGCTGTGGCTAACAATTTCTTCTTCATTACAACTACCACCCCCTCATCAGTATTGTCTCTGGCCAAGTGTGAAAAACTGAGGAAAGGTGTGGTTCAGTTGTTCTTCCTCTTTCACACACAACAAGGACTAAAGGATTCCTTTTTGCCCTTGGGTCATATTAACCATTGACCCCTTTCACCCAGATATTCTCTCTCACCATTACAAACTCGCAGCTAAAGATAAATAGAAACTATGCTTATAGAAAATCGGCAGAATAGGAGACAATTTTATAAAATCTTAAAAAGACTCAGTAGGCTCAGGGATTACATAATATACATGGACACTAAAAAAGTATTGGACACAGTATGAAATAAACAGTGAAAATAAGAAGATGGGTACAAAGTACTGGGTGAGTGAAAACTTAAGTAAAAATTTTAATAAATAAATAGGTATTTACAAAAATGTCACAGGGCATTTAAGAAAGCAACTTATATAGGAGTCTCAAAGGCAGTTCCAGAAAAGAGGAGAGCAGAGGTCTTCCTATTAAAAACAGGATGTGGCTCCCAAATGGCCCTGATCCCAGAGACACACAAAAAAAATCTCAAAACCCAGCAGCTTCTGGCAGAAATGCCTCTGGACTGTGAACTAAGCTATGGACCCGTGCCACCCGGGAGAGGAACGGTGTTTGTCCCTTCCCCTTTTCCTCCTCAGCGGCAGCATGGTGACCGCCATCTTTCAGAGCCTATCGGACAGAGAAGTACGGGCTTACAGTGACAGAGCACATGGGGCCTCTCAAGATGGGGGGGGGGGGGCGGAACTGGCCCTTGCCCCCACCCAGATCAGACCCCAAGTTGCCGCCCACGAAGGACTCCTCCATTCCCGAAAGGCCATGATCCCAGAGACACACAAACCAATCTCAGAACCCAGCAGCTTCTGGCAGAAATGCCTCTGGACTTAATTACTAAAATACCAGAAATCCAAAATCACAACAGTGACCCCGCAACATCATATGCTCTTCATTATCAGCAATAGAAAACAAATTAATCTACGAATGTCTTTTCGGCAAGTCTGGTAGTTGGAGGAAATTCCAAATAATAATAGCTGGTCTTCTGTCAAAAAATTGAATATAATCAAAGTAAAGAGAATAAAATGAAAATCATCTGCCACATAGGCAGGGGGAGGGGTGGGAAGGGAGTTATACTGGGGTTCTTGGTGGGGGAGCATGTGCACTGGTGAAGGGATGGGTATTTGATCATTGTATGACCGAGACTTAAACCTGAAAGCTTTATAACTGTTCTCACAGTGATCCAATAAAAAAAATTAAATTAAAATTAAATTAAAATTAAATTAAATTAAAATAAATAAAAATAAATAAGATGTGCGGGAGAGAGAGTCAAGTGTACAACACCATGCTGGCTATACTTGTGCATACCCTAAATTCAACTTCAAGTAAATACTACCAGGTTCCACTTCACTTTATACTGCTATCTGACAGACCATTAAAGGCAAATCTAATCTTGTCTTTCCTTGTGTGCAAACCTCCTTTATTTCCAGTGTCAATGTTTTTGGTTCTTTTAAATAGGAGTGAATCCTAGTGGTATTCAGGGAAGAGGGAGGTTAGGAAGGGTTTAGGGTTCCTTCCAGCTATGCTCGACCAACATAAATATGGCACTGTAAAAAACACATGTCAAATATGAAGAAAAGTTACAAACGCAGTGTCTTGGTCACAAATTAGACTATTAATTTGAAGGGCAAATACAGATGATGATACCAATGTCACTGAATATCACGTTAAGGAGTGGATTTTATCTATTGACACCCTAGAGACAAAGGATATTTATAAGCAATAAAAAGGCGAGGTTAGATTTGCCTTTAAAAATACATCCCTAGAAAAAAAAATACATCGGTAGGAGATGGAGAAATAATACAGAGGTGAAGAAACATGCCTCAGAGGCCCCCATGGCACCACCGGGTATGGTTAGGAACCCCTCCCCAGCACAGCACCACTGGGTCCAAGCAGTAATGCAAACCAGGCCTTCATATTGTACCTCCAGCCAACTGGGCTACAGAATTTCCAGGAGAGAAGGTCCTCAGGTCTCACTCAAAATGGCTGGAGCAAACAATTTACAAGCAGAATGTCAGGATTTTTTATCACCAATACTGTTCTGAACATTACTGGAAGTAACCCAACCAACAAGCTGCAAATAGTACCAGAGCAGTCAGGTGTGACCCCCCAAAGAGTTAACACTAAAAGAATAGGGCCGGATGGGGCTGGAGCGATAGCACAGCAGGTAGGGCATTTGCCTTGCACGCGGCAGACCCAGGTTCGATTCCCAGCATCCCATATGGTCCCCTGAGCACTGCCAGGAGTAACTCCTGAGTGCAGAGCCAGGAGTAACCCTTGTGCATTGCCAGGTGTGACCCAAAAAGCAAAAAAAAAAAAAAAAAGAACAGGGCCGGAGCAATAGCACAACAGGTAGGGCATTTGCCTTGCACACAGCTGAACCAGGTTCAATCCCCAGCATCCCATATGGTCCCCTGAGCACTGCCAGAAGTTAATTCCTGAGTGCAAAGCCAGGAGTAACCCCTGAGCACTGCTGGGTGTGACTCAAAAAGGAAAAAAAAAAAAAACAATAAAAGAATATGCTAGCAATATAGAGTAAGCTAGAAAGCAGTGGAAATTTTATAAGATACATGTTTCAATAATCTACTTTTTTTTAAGAATGGCAGAAATTATGATGGTAAGAGCAGATTTTAAGTGACAAACATTAAAATCGTCTGAGTCTATGCCATGTGATACTAAAATTATTAATACTTGTGATATCTCTGCCAATTACATCAAGCTTTAACAAAAGGAACCATATTATTTATTCTTCCTTGAAATTCCAGGGCCAACATAGTGCCTGGCATTCAAAAATGCTTGTGGAACTGAATACTGAATTAAAAACCATTATGACAACAAAAATATATTTTAGATTTACTATGTACCAGACACTATTCGAAGCACTAATTGCAGTAACTCATTCAAATCTCTTAAAGAATCTGCAATAACTATTATCATCATTTTTACACAAGAAGAAACCAAAGTCCAGAAAAAATTAAACTGCTAAAGCTAGCGGAAAGACCAAGATGCAAACTTATACAATGTACTTTTATATTTAATGGCAAAGTAGAAACAAAAACAAATGCAAATGAAGGATGGATAAAAGAAGACCCTAATATGATATATAGGAGTCCATAAAGGATAACACCATTAAGAAACTAAAAACCCACAAGAAAGGTTTGTGTTTTAGAAAGAGAATGAATACAGTTTGGGACTCTGAAACATAAAAGGATATCTGTGATGTCCACAAAGCAAGTAGAAATACCATTCTTGAGCTCAAAAGTAAATTTAGGACAAGAAATATAAGTCCAGGAGTATAGTATAAATATCAAACTTTGTTATAGCTAAATAGGTGTCAAACAAAGGTGGTAAATAAAGCTAAGGAAATAGAAATAATCATGGAAGCCACGAGATTTATAAAGGAACCCAAGTGGCATCGTGGAGAAAACAGAAAAGCAAAGGAGAAAGTATCTTTAAAGGAAACAATGAAGAGTGAAAAATGGAAAAAATACTGTGAACAACTTAAAAAAATAAAATTAAATTTAAAAAGAAAAATGGAAAAATAAATTTAAAAAAACTATAATCTAGAAATCTAGGAAAGCTTCAGGAAAGTGAATATTGTCCAGAGTATAGCTGACAGTGATTAAGTAACAACATGCAAAGTTAAACTACCTTCAGCTTCTAGAACTCAATTCCAAAAATTAAGACCTAGGGCCAGAGCAAAAGTACAGTACATAAGGCATTTGCCTTGTACACGGCCAACCCAGGTTTAATCCCTGGCATCCCATATGATCCTCTAAGTCCACCTGGGGTGACTCCTGAGTACAGCGACAGAAGCCTTAGGCACTGCCAGGGATTGGCCCCAAAACAATAAAAAAAAAAAAAGATTAACAGATTTTCTACCTGTACTCCACCTGGAGGTCCACTTCCACTCCAGTGGTTGACCAACAAATTGCACTACTCAGAAAACTGCACTGAGCAGACCTTCAGGGCTTTTCCTCACCACCACCACCACCCTGGTACAACTCTTTCCAAAAACCCTGAAGAATCATACTGGAAATCAATGTTTCAGAATCAAAAAACTAAACTAAAACCTGTTCACATACATTTAAAAAAAAATTAGTTTAATGCTGTCTGAGTCTCCCACACCCTGTTAACCTGCAAATTTCAAAACAAGAGAATGGAATCACTACCTTAATATTCTGCTCTTTAGCCTAGAGAATAATAGGGGAAGTGGGGGAGAGAAGAAGTAAAAGAAGACCACTCTTCTCATAGTTACCTTCAGGCTTAGCCACAGGGGAAAAAAAGGGAAAGGAACTGATCTTTCAGACCCACAAATGGCTGAGGACCAGCACTCACCTTAGGACAGGAAATACAGCCTCCTCATTACAGGTCCACTCCACAAAGATTTCTAACAGGAAGGGCTCAGTCTCACTTAAGAACCTTTGCCCTGGGAGAGGCAATAACAAGGCGGGAGCCGGGGGAAGGAATACAACTGTAACTACTACAGCAGGCAGGAAGAGGATCAAAATGGCCTCCCAAGAATAGGTCAGTAAAGTGCTGAGGCTCTTCTCTCCCTACAATGGCTCTTCCTAGCTAGAAGAATGATCACTAACATAAGAGGTATGGTTGGGATGTTATTCTAAATACCCAAAAGCAGAAGACCTGATTAAAACCTGATTAGCATAAAGAGAAACCTCACAGGAGTCTACCAATCTAGAGCTCAGTTTACACACATCCTCTGGGCTTTTCTATCCCACGGACCTATGTGTATAAGACAAATGGGATATCAGTTTATAATCTCAATTTATCCCCTTTCCTTTCCCCAGTACTACCTACCTCTGCTTCTTACAAGGAATCTCCTCACTTAACACTGGCATTGTAATTTACAATGCAAACCTCTAGCACAAGATGAATTCCCTTTACAATAGTGTGTCCCCATGTCACACATGGTTATCTCTACCCCTGTGGAGTGACAATGACAAAGATGTCAAAGAATAGGCCAGTTTGAACTAGATCTGAAAGGATGAGAAAGTTCACTGGGCAGAGAAGAAAAGGCATTCCTAGTACAGGAATCTGCTACCACAAAGATTTCAAGGCTCAAAAAAGTAACATGTCTGTTAGGGAACTATGAACAATTTATTCAAGCTAGAACAACTAGAACAAAGAGTTAGAGAATAGCAGGAGACCAGGCTGGAGAGGTGAGTTGAGGACAAACAATGCCACATTAAGGAGTCTGGATATAGTCTGACAGAACACAAAGAGCCAAAAGTTTTTTAGGCAAAGGAATTTCGTGATCAGATTTGTATTTTCAGGAAAATCATTCTAGGAATGGACTAGGAAAAAAGCCAGTTTGAAAGCAGAAACTGGCCGGGAATAAAAGAAAAGTCCAGATGCAAGATGAGGAAGATGTAAATGTAAAACTTAAAGTGGAGATGTAGCAGGGATGATGATGAGATAACAGGAAAATGTTAAAAAGTTTAGTTAACTGAGCAAAGTAGGGGGTGAAACTCAAGGGGAAAAAATGGAGGATAACACTGAAGTCCTTTCCTGGACTGATACAGTATATGGCACAAGGGAAGGACTGTGCATAAGTTCTACTTCGGATATGTTGATTTAAAGAGAACTGTGAAGACAAAGTAGATTCCCAACTACATATGATTAGAACATAAGAACAGACAGATACTAGAGAAGGAATCATCTTATTATTTTTTTCACATTCTCTCACTGTCACTGTCCTCTCATTGTTCATCGAATTGCTCGAGCGGGCCCAGTAATGTCTCCACTGGAGATTTTGTTGTTACTGTGTTTGGCATATCGAATACATCACAGGTAGCTTGCCAGGCTCTGCTGTGCAGGCGAGATACTCTCGGTAGCTTGCTGGCTCTCTGAGAGGGGCGGAGGAATCGAACTCAGGGCGGCCATATTGCCTGCGTGCAAGGCAAACGCCCTACCGCTGTGCTATTGCTCCAGCCCCACATTCTCTCATTAAGTTGAAATGATCTTTACTAGCATCTCTTTCTCAACCAGACTGAAAAATCCTGGAGATCTAATAAAACCATGTGTTAATTATCTAATTAATTCATAAAAGGAGCATGGTAAGAGCAGACTATAAAATGAACAAAAGATGATTGAATGAATACATAAGTGAATCTGTTCTCCCAGCACTTAACTGTCACACCCTAAAAGCACCTCTGTATGTTTCACCATTTTTGTTTTATCTTGAGATTTACCACACAGCTATATGCCAAACCCAAAATTCTTATGCACTACCATTCAACAGAGTTCAGTACAACAATTAAGTTTATCAAAACCAGTGCTTTCTTCAGATTAAAGAACTTGGACAGTTCTAAAGAAACCTTGATATCTGTTTCTAGATAGGTAACTTGACTAATCCTATCACTGCTACAAAGTGATCCTACTTCTATGTCACTGCAAAAATACTAAACAGAACTTTCCTTGCTTTGTCATCAGTCTTATTTCTTAATTGCTTTTTGGGTCACACCTGGAGATGCACAGGGGATACTCCTGGTTCATGCACTCAGGAATAACTCCTCGCAGTGCTCGGGGGGCCATATGGGATGCTGGGAATCAAACTTGGGTCAGCCACGTGCAAGGCAAACACCCTTACCTGCTGTGCTATCACTCCAGCCCCAAGTCTCATTTATTTTGAAAGCAGCACTACAAATTATTAAAAAATGCATTTTCAGTATGCCCTCCGCAACAAATCATAAAATACACATGCTACCAGTATAATGTTCTCCATGCTATCACAACCCTTCGTATACATTGTATCTTTTAGACATCACCTTCATTCTCTGTTTAAAATCTTCTCTAAGTTACTCAGGCATAGAAAAACAAATTTTGGGTTTAACTTCACAGCATTATCACTATGTGACCTCTAACTTTTGAACAACTCATCTAAATAAAAATTCCTCCCATGCCTGTGACAAAGGTACCTATGTAAATCCAGTAAAAATGTGATTCATATGTAAAGTTCAAATGCTATTCAGGTATCATAGGTTATACAGATTTAGTCACTGTCACTGTCCTCCCGTTGTTCTTCGATTTGCTCAAGCGAGCCCAGTAACATCTCTATTGCGAGACTTGTTGTTACTGTGTCTGGCATATTGAATATGTCACGGATAGCTTGCCAGGCCATGTGGATGAGATACTATCGGTAGCTTGCTAGGCTCTCCGAGAGGGGCAGAGGAATAGAACCCAGCTTGGCCGGACCGGCCGCGTGCAAGGCAAATGCCATACCGCTGTGCTATCGCTCCGCCCTAGATTTAGTATATGAACATTTCCTCACTTGTGTTTCCCAAAGTGGGCAGTACTGTCCTTATCAGAGGAGGGGGACAAAGGATTGGAAAAGATGGAGGTGGGGGGTGGGGGGTAATGAGGGGATGCCTGTAGAATCCTAGGGTACAACCATGTGTCGATGTTTGTTCGCTTCAAGAAGGTAGACTTTTTTGGAGGGATGGGGGCAGAATAATTTTCTTTGCTGAAAAAAAAAAAGGTGGCAGATCAAATAACTTTGGGAATTTCTGCTCAAAATAAGCACATTAAATTTCTGAATTTCATGAACCAGTCAGAAAAAATGGGGGAAGAGCACGGAGTGGGGCAGGGAACCCCAGATATGCTCAGGAAATGGGGGAGAGGGCTTGCAGAGACTCTGTCATCCAACCTGGATCACACATTCATGCAAGGGTTAAGGATGTGAAACTGCTCAGGCTCTGCAGTATCAGGGATCATCAGCCATTCAGGGGGTGGCTCAAAGGCTTCCAGCTACACTCTATGATGCTCGGGGGACAACGTGGTACTAAGGTTCAAATTGGGGCCCATCACATGCAAGACAAGTACCTTGATTACTGTGCTCTTTTCAATTACAGAAATTATTTTTTAACATTTAAAAATGGTTGTTACTCATTTTAACAAATAACAGTTTTATTAAACCCACAATCAAGGGGGTTGCAGAGATAGAATTGCTAAGGTGTTTGCTTCGCATGCAGCTTGATCCCTGGCCCCCCAGATGATCTCCTGAGCCCACCAAGAGTGATCTCTGTACACAGAGACAGAAGTAAACCCTAAGCACAGTTGGATGTGGCCCAAAACCAAATCAATAAACCCACCATCTATTGTTACCATCTCAATGAGAATAGTTTAATACCAAAGAATAGCAACAATAATCTTTCATCGTGGAAAACTCATGTTACATATGTTGTCTTTTTCTTTTACCTTGGATGAATTAAAAACTCCACAGCTGGTGCCATCCTTGGCCCATTCTAGGAATCAGTTTCTAGACCATACTATTAGTATGTGCAGGCTTTAGTGTTCTGACCACCTAAGCCAACTGCAAGCAGCATGAAAACCTGTTTGATCCACAAAAAGAAGCAATGAAAACATACCATAAGACAGAATCTTTAGTTCTGAAGCTAAGATTTCAGAACAGGTAGGGACACTGTATTACCACTAATTCAGTGGGTAGTTTGAATAAGAAGGCCTAACTGCTCCTGAGGATGAGGAAGACCTAGATCCGAGGCAGACCAGCAGGTGGAGAGGAAAACTCGTGATGGGACGGGTCAAGATCACAGAATGTTAACTCAGCTTCCTCCTGTGGGATAGCAGGCAGATGCGGACCAGTAAATTAGAAATAATGGGAACCCAGTCGCAGGTGATGGAAGGAGGGCCAAATTGCTATAACAGGAAACTTTTCAGGGCAGTCAAATTATTCAGTCTCTTGAAAATGGTGCCTGCTTTGAGACATAAGCATGTCAAAACTCACCAAACACCCTTGTTAACTATGAGCAGTTTATTGTACACAAATTTACCTCAATTGTTGTCGGTTTTAACTTGACATAAGAAAACTAGGGCAAAGTTCAGTCCGGGAGCCTAGATAAACTGCTGACAGTAACTCGTGATGTGACTTCCAAGATAGCAAGAATGACCAAGGGCAAGTGGTCGGTCCAATAAGGTGACACCTACCACCCCCACCTCTCCGCCTGGATGCAGGACGGCAGCACGTTTCCAGCTGCCCAGATAAGAAAAGCACGACAGTTGGGGGAGAACCACCACCACCACCACCACCCCACCCCCCCCACTCCTCCACCCCACCCCCGGTGCACCCTCTGCAAGTCTGCAGTCCTGAGGAAGGCCATAGGATAAATGGGGTTCCCGGGGTCATCCTGTGCAAGACTAAACCCAAGAAAAGATTCTCAGGTCGCCCGCGACGCCTTCGGTGTTTTGTCTTATTTTGGTCCCCCAAAGTACCATCTGGTCCTCAGGCGCACAGGAGACAAGTTCGCAACACTTGCACCCCAACTGTCCTAAGGGCGAACACAGCGCAGCACTATCCACAGGAGGCGGCTGCAGAACCGACCTCTGCCTCCTGCCCAAGCCTCAGTGACTCCCTTCCTTCCCCGCGGCTGCCTGCCCTCAACTCCCTCAGCAAATCCACAGCCGCCGGTACGCCTTCGCCCCAGACTCTGCCCCTCTCTCTCCCAGCGCAGGCCTCTCCCTGCTCACTCGGGTCCCAGAGGTGCCCCGCGTCCCTGCGCTCCAGAGCCCCAGCACTCCTAAACCGGGTCCCCGGGTCCCTTCCACTCAGCACCTCCGGAAGCACCCGAGGCCCGCATGCAAGCAGCGCCTGACCCGTGCACGACCCTCTCGGCTTCACCTTGCTCGCCCACCTTAGACACCCCGCCGGCCCCTCACCACATGCCAGCCCCCTCAACCTTTCCCCCTCACAACCCCGGCCGTCGGCCACCCCGGTGCCGTCACTCCCCAGCCCGTCAGCCCGTCAGCCGCTCACAGCCTCTCTGGGCCCTCCGGCCCGTACGTACTGTTCACTCAGAGAACCCCGACCCTGACCAGGCCCGTGCGCCACGGCGGTGCTAGGTGAGTTCAGGCCGCCGCCATCGCTCCTCGGGCGCACCAGCCGCGCCCCGCCCCGCGCCACACGCAACCCGCGCCCCCGCGCCCCTCACGTAACCGCCCAGCGACGCACGACTGAGCAGTGGCGTGCCAGCTCATTGGCTGAGCCCGACCAAAACCTGAGCGTCGATGCTCGTTTCCTAGCAACGGCAGAACGCAGGGGCGGGGCCGCCGGTGGCATTCCAAGCGGGGAGACCCGCCTCTCCTCCGGCCCCGCCCCTCCGCCGCGCAAGCCCCGCCCCCTCAGGACGACTCCGGCGTGTCATAGGGGCAGACCTCTAGGGAGGAGGGGGCCGGCGGGGAGGAGGCCGAGCCTGGGGAGGGAAGGTCGAACCAGAGGGCAGAAGGCGGGCCCGAAGGCGGGACGCGACTTAAAGGGGCAGCGCCACATGGAGGGCGGAGCTTGAGAGCGAACTGCGCCCGAAAGGCCCGCCCGGAAGGGAGAGGGCGGGGTTGCGGCTTCGGAGTGGCGCTCGCCGAGGAGCCGCAGGCGTGGACGGGGCGGAGTTAACGCGCTCGGGCTGCTCTGAGGGGAGGAGTGAGCAGGTGGACCGAACCTTGTAAAAGTGCGCAACTCGGGGAAGGACTATTTGACTGATTGGCCCCTGCTTGCGATCTTGATCTGTCTGCGCATCTGATTTTTCTTGTATTTGAGGTGACATTTTTATTTGAGGTGACATAAAAGATGTCTAAATAGGAAATGAACACTTTGCTCGTTTTTTTTTGACGAGGTGACATAGGCTACGGCACTGCTTTTTTAAAATTATTATTATTGTATAGGTTCAGATTTCTGTGAATATACGTTAAATATAATGTAAATATAACCTCTGGATTTCCTATAAGGTGTTTGGGTTTGGTTTTGGTTTTGGTTTTCTTTTTCCATATCTGTGTTTGTTCTGATTACTACATGGGTAACAAACCATCCCAAACTTGGAGGTTTAAAGCAATGATTATTTTATTGTGATCACGAATTCTGCAAAGTCTAACACTGCAGAAATGGCATTTTTTCATTTCATTTCATCATCCTGTTAATCGTCGATTGCCTCGAGCAGGCCCCAGTAACGTCTCTTTCATCCTAGCCCTGAGATTATATTCACGGCTCTTTAGGAGAATGAGACCCATCATTGTTACTGGTATTTGGCATATTTGGTAGGCCACGGGGAGTTTGCCAGACTCTGCCCTGTGGGCAGGCTACATTCGATAGCCTGCAAGTTTGTCCAAAGTAGGAATGAGATAATAAGATGTCGCGCGGCCGCGAATCTCCTCCAAGGGACTCCGGGAAGGAACACCCAGGCGCGGGGGCAGAGACTGCACTGCTCTCGTCCGGGATCTGGATTTTATAGTCTCTGAGTCTTGGCCGCTGATGGGATTACACGGCGCCAGGGGGCCAGGTGGTGGGTGTGACCCCCGCCTACTGGAATTTGGAGGAGCTGGGTGGAAGATGCTCGACTCCAATTCGAGTAGGCGTGGAGGTCTCGGCCCCGGAACCCGCGTGGCTGTGTCCCTCTGCCAGTACCTTCATGTGTGCGGAGAGTGGTCTCAGCATGGTGGTGGCTGGTCCTGGAGGTCTTCGGCTGCCGTAGCCCTGGTCGGGGCGGGGAGGAAAGCTCAACCCGCTCCCCTCCAAGGGACTCCGGGAAGGAACACCCAGGCGCGGGGGCAGAGACTGCAGAAATGGCATGTCTCTCGTAATATCTGGCACCTCATATGGAAAGCTCAAATACCTGGCAGTAATAAGACTGATGGCTGGAAATCATCTGCCAGCTTTTTAACTCACATGCCTGCTTCCTGGACTGGGACAACCCAAATGAGATAAGGATTATTTGACAGTGGAAGTAGGAGTCTTCATATAAGTGCCAGTTACATGGATGTGTTATGTCAGTTTCATGTCCATTTCAGTGTCAGAAGATATAACAGCTTTTTGTAGCTTTCCTTATTGAAAATGTGGAGGTTTGGTTCCAAAACAACCACAGTGAAAGAAATATGTTGAGAGGACTGGAAGGAAACTGCATGACCTCTCATTGAAGTAGCCTCAGAAGACAAGCACCATTAACTCCACTGTTATTTGAAACCACTACAAAGGGGAAAGAGGAAGCACCATAAGAAAAGAGTGTCAAATAATTCGTGTTCATTTTTTTATAAAGCTGTTCAGAATAATTTATTACATTTAATATTCCAACACCAGTCTCACCTCCATTACACCTTCCCACCTCCAGATTTTGAATGTCTCCCCAGACCCCAAAACCCTGACCCAAAATAAATTATTTTGTATTGCTTGTTATGACTAATCCACTAAAGGAGGTCCAAAAATGTTTCCTTAAAGTATGTGAGACTTAGGGCTGCAGCTATAGCACAGCGAGTAGGGCATTTGCCTTGCCTGCAGCCAACCTGGGTTCGATTTCCAGCATCCCATATGGTCCCCCGGAGCACCTCCAGGAGTAATTCCTGAGTGCAGAATCAGGAGTAAGCCCTATGCATCGCCGGGTGTAAATTTAAAAAAAAAGTATGCGAGGCTTGTTGTATTTTACCCTGGAGCCATTAAGCCCTTGTATAAGAGATTACTAAAATATTGTTAAAGTTTGAGCTTTGTGTGCTCATATATTATATACTTACATATAATATACATATTTTTTCTCCCCAAGATTGGTTCTCTTCTACTTTACACCCCATCAAATGTGGTGTGTTACTCCTGGTACATCAGTGGTGTAGAGTATGAGATATCACTCCAGGAATTCTAAAATTTTTAATACAATTACACAGCTGGTAAAGGTAAAGGTAAAGGCCCTCCCGTTGATCGTCGATTTGCTCGAGCGGGCCCAGTAACGTCTCCAATGGAGACTTTTGTTGTTACTGTGTCTGGCATATCGAATACTCTCGGTAGCTTGCCGGGCTCTCCGAGAGGGGGGTTACACAGCTGAGGCGAACTTAATTTTTTAAACTTTGATGGGGACTTTGGAGTTCAGAAGCATATCTATGGCATATCGTTCTGTGTTGCTCTCCTCTGAGAGATTTATTTGTGAGTCTCTGAATCATGGCTGTTAATGAGCTTAGATGGCACCAGAGGCAGCTCATGGTCATGACTGCCAGACTACCTGAAGCACAGGGAAATGACGGGAGGTCGCCCATTCTCAACCCTGTGAGCCTAGAGATTTCAGTCATAAGTCCCACATACCTCTATTTTTCAGCAGATTCACTCGAGGAAAAGACTCGTCGAGAACACTATTATTACCACTTTGTAGTAGAGTTTGAGGTTGGAGAGGGTAATCCCTCCCCATGTCTTTTTCTCAAGAATTGCTAAGTGAAATGAGTCAGAAAGAGAGGGACAGACATAGAAAGATTGCGTTCATCTGGGGAATATAAAGTAACAAAATGGGAGAATAACACCCAAGAATAGCCAAGATAAGTACCAGGAGGTTCACTCCATGGCTTGGAAGCGAGTCGCACATGCTGGGGGAGAAGGCAGCTCAGATAGAGAGGGGAGCACCAAGTAGAGGGTGTTGGGAGGATCCTCCCGGGTAAGAGATGCATGCTGAAAATAGACTATAGACCGAACATGATTGCCACTCAATGCCTCTTTTGCAAACCACAGCACCCAAAAGGAAAGAGAGAACAAAAGGGAATGAATGCCCTTCCACAGGGGTGGGGTGGGATGGGGACTTGGGGGGTTGGGAGGGATGGGATGCTGGGAACATTAGAGGTGGGAAATGGGCACTAGTGGAGGGATGGGTACTCAATCATTGTATAACTGAAACCCAAGCACAAAAATTTGTAAGTCTACAACTGTACCTCATGGTGTTTCACTAATAAACATTTAAAAAAAAAAAAAGGTTCGTCAAGCCTGTGGAGATGGGCCATGAGCATGGCGGTGATTGAATTCTGAGAGTTTTGGCTGCCGGGGCTCTGTTGGGGCAGGGAGGGGAACCCACCTAACCCTTGTGCTCATTGTTTTTAATAATGCCTCAACACATATGTGCAACCCTGGTTTCAGTCCTTAGCACTACAAAAAAGAAAGTAACACACACACAGGCACACACACACAGTGCCATATTAATATATACAATGATAATAAATGATAGGTGTTTGGACTAGAAGGTCAGGAATAGGAATTAAAAGAGATAAAGCAGATAAGGGGAAATAATTGGCTCCATTATAAACCGATAGGGCTGATGATGGATGACTGTGGAATATTCAAATGAGGCATCCACTGAATAATTAGCGGCATAATTCACAACTCAAAGAGATTCTTGGAACTCATTTCTGTGTATGACCACCATTCTTTAGAGAAAGTTAGAGATGAAAAGAGGGACTGGCAAGATAGTAAAGCTGGTAAGGTGCTTGCCTTGTACATAACTGACCGCGGTTCAATTCCCAGCACCCCACACAGTCCCGTGAGCCCTTCCAGGAATGATCCCTGAGCACAGAGCCAGGAGTAAGCCCTGAGCACTGCCAAATACAACCTCTTTCTAAAAGAAAAATGGAGAGAAGGATTTAGTACTGTTCATCAACACAGATCGGGCGCGTTCAGGGTGGTATGGCCGTAGACACACAGAAGGTATAGGCAGAGTGGCTTATAAAAGGGAAACACATTAAGAAATTATTTATAGTGTCACAGAAACTAATGGTAAAGATAATTTCAATAGTAATAAATATTGAGGACTATGGATGCTTGATGTTTCAGCCAAGAAACTTCAAAAGTACAAACCTTCCCTGTATGAAATACTTCATTGCTTCTGTTTTGCCTTTTTTGAAAAATCCAGGTTTTATAACATGATTGACAAAACTCTTTCCTGAGCTGTACTCTGCTGTTCAGCCTCATCTATTACTAGTACCTCAGATTCTCTACCAAAACCAAATGATACTCCTCCCACCATCCATGATTTTTATGTTCCTATGCCTTTGCACACACTAAGCACTTTGTCTCTATTTTCCTTCTCCCTTCTGAATAACTCCTATTCATCTTACAGAAACAGGCTCAGCTATGACCCTTCCTGTGTAATCCACCTAATAGAGTGGACATAAGAATGATGTGTAGTTGTCTAGATAGATACCTAACTGTTTTCCCTACCAGTCTGTGAATTTCTGCAGGGGAGGATGAAAATACAGTTTCATCTATATTTTACCCTCATTGATTAACACCATTCAGGTTGGAATATAGTAAATGTTCTGATTATAACTCCAAAATATTATAGTTAGAAAAAAGACATCCAGTTCAGAGAGAATTTTTATAATTGTGTTTGTTTTACTATGGAGCATATTTAAGCATGTCACAGAAAGGATTGAAAGCAGTTAAAGATCTTAAACATACAAACACACACACACATTAGACAGGAAAGGTGACAGAAAGGATATCAGGCAAAAACATGGGGGGATGGCTGCCATCACTTATCCAACAGGAATAGGAGGTAAGATAGATGTGGATGTTGATAAAGTTGCAGAAATGAAACAGTTCACATCTGATATGACAGGCATGCTTTGTCCCTGGAGACTAGTTTAACACCTGGCACAAATGAGCTATTCAGTAAGTAGTTGTTAAATGAAGAGAAAGCAACTTAAAGAAAGTCAAATAGAATAAAGACCTGGGCCCACTCTAACACACTAGCACTTAGGTGTCCTGTTCTAGAGATGGTCCCTACATAATTCAGATTTTGTGAGGAACAAGAGGGAAATAAGACCTATCATACTTCAAAGATATGCACCCCAACCTCCCCCAGGGACCTCATTAAAGATGTTTAGCTGGGCAGGTGTAAGCCCAGGCCCTGGGAGACAGCAGAGCACTGCAGTCACACAGCCTCCACCCTGTCAGCAGCTGCAACCACTGGTTGTGTTGCTAAGAGCTTCAGAAGCCAAAGACAGAGGAGTTGAAGCTGAAGATTCAGGTAGGCACTAGCCCCCAACTTCTGAAGCCACCTACAGGAAGATATACTGAATATCTCTCATCCAGGCATCAGGCCACAGAACCATGAGCCAGGACAGCAAAGTGAAGACGACAGAATCCAATCCTCCGGCTCCATCCAAGGCCAGGTACGTAATACTGGTACGCTGTGTCAGATCTCTCGGCTGCATGAGATGGAGCTTAATTACTCTTATAGCCTTCAATAACAATTTCAACATTTAATGTCTGATGAATCAATGAAACAGGACTTCCCTTTTTGCCCGCAGGAAGTCACTGCCTGTCCTGGACCCTTCTGGGGAATACTACTACTGGTGGCTAAACACAATGGTCTTCCCAGTCATGTATAACCTCATCATCATCGTGTGCAGGTTTGATGGGGAGTGCTATGGGAAGGTCCTTAAATGGAGAAAGGGCTAAAGAGTAAGACCCAGGGGAGGGGCGGGAGGAGGAGAGGCAGGGCCAAAGAGGGAGGCAGGCACCTGAGTGAGGGCCTAGGTGAGGACCTAAGGCCTAAGATTTAAAGCTTATCTCCTACACAGAGGGGGCACTTAAATCAGTCCCTTCTATTCCTGTCACACAGAGCCTGTTTTCCTGACTTGCAACATAGTTATCTGGTGGCCTGGTTAGTGCTGGACTACATAAGTGATCTGCTCTACCTACTGGACATTGTGGTGCGCTTCCACACAGGTCAGTCTGCTCCTATAGGGCCAGTGACCATTTGTTTCTTATTCCCATCCTAGAAAGAGAGCCCCTTTGAAACAGGCCAGTGATGTTTGACAACCCCCCTATGTTCCTTTATTGATTCCAGAAACCTTGGTGCATATTGCTTACAAATTGCTAAACTGTCCCCAACCCATGAGTATCTCCCTGTCATCTTTGTACGTGGTGTGGGGTGGGGGGTTGAGGGGAGAGGGGCAAGGGTGGCGAGCTCACATATCTGGTGAAGCTCAGGGTTCGGGAATAACTCCTAGTGGGGCTCAGGGGGCCATATGGAGTATTAGGTATCAAATCTGGGTTGGCCATGATCAAGCCTGCACTATTGCTCCAGCCCTGCCCCACCCCTATCTTCACTCATTTTTGTAATAATCATGCACCCTGGCTTGGCTCCATAACCTGACCCCATTCCATAGTTGATTCCAACCTTTCCTCCTTCCCACTATACCCCCGATTCTCCAGGATTCCTAGAACAAGGCATTCTGGTGGTGAATAAGAGTCAAATCTCGAGTCGCTATGTTCGCTCATGGAGTTTCATCTTGGACCTGGCTTCTCTGGTGCCCACTGACGTGGCCTATGTGCGACTAGGCACAGATACACCCACACTAAGACTGAACCGCTTTCTGCGTGCTCCCCGCCTTTTTGAGGCCTTTGACCGCACAGAGACCCGCACGACATACCCAAATGCATTTCGTATAGCCAAACTGATGCTTTACATTTTTGTTGTCATCCATTGGAACAGCTGCCTCTACTTTGCCCTGTCGCGGTACTTGGGTTTTGGGCGTGATGCATGGGTGTACCCAGACCCTTCGCGGCCTGGCTTTGAGCGTCTACGGCGCCAGTACCTTTACAGCTTTTACTTCTCCACCTTGATCCTGACCACCGTGGGCGACACACCACTGCCAGACTGTGAGGAGGAATACCTCTTCATGGTGGGCGACTTCCTACTAGCTGTCATGGGGTTCGCCACCATCATGGGTAGCATGAGCTCTGTCATCTACAACATGAACACTGCTGATGCAGCTTTCTACCCTGACCATGCTCTTGTGAAGAAGTACATGAAACTGCAGCACATCAACCGTCGGCTGGAGCGGAGAGTTATTGATTGGTAAGTGTTTGGGGGGGTTTAGACTGGGACAGAGAAAGGTGTGCTAGATAGAATCTAATAGAGGTGAAAGTATTCTTATGGCCTGATAAACCAGGAGAGCAATGAGCATGTGATATTCACATACCAGTCACATACCAGGAAGTGGGTGGGAGGATGGAGAGCCCATGGGTGTGACTTGGAAAAACACGGACTCCATTAATTTGATCCAGATGTAGGGCAGGGGGTGGAGGTGAGAGGGAGCAGTAAGAGACTAAAGAGTGAGATCATGAAGAAGCAAAGACAACCTGAAGAACAGGGAATAGAAACTTCCATTGCCTGGTCAGGCTTAGAAGTCCTTGAAAGGTAAAGGGAGAAGAGTTTACCCAGGGGATGGTCAACAACAAGATGGTTGACTTCTCATCGTAATTCATACTGTCACAAAAGGAATGTCACCAAGTTGAGGAGCTAGAGCTCAGGGTCTCTGGAAAAGATGGGTCTGATGCCATCAGTGAGATGACATATGGCATCACTGATTGGTGAATGGGATAGAACCTGACAGACAAAAGATGGGCAGTCTCACACATTAGATGAGGAATAAAAAGGTCAAAATGTATCTATGAGCAACAGTGAATTGAAAATATTCATCAGCCAACTGTCAGATAATCCCACAACCCCATGAAATCTCACTATGGTTGGGTCCTTGGGTGAAGGTGAGCTGAGTCCTGAGGAAAGAAGGCATGTAGCTGACTGATAAGGAACTGGGGTTTCCCTTGTCTTAGGTACCAGCATCTGCAGATCAACAAGAAGATGACCAATGAAGTAGCCATTTTACAGCATTTGCCTGAACGACTGCGAGCAGAAGTGGCTGTATCTGTACATATGCCTACTCTGAGCCGGGTGCAGATCTTCCAGAACTGTGAGGCCAGCCTGCTAGAGGAGTTGGTGCTAAAGTTACAGCCCCAGACCTATTCACCAGGCGAATATGTCTGCCGCAAGGGGGACATTGGCCGAGAGATGTACATTATCCGCGAGGGTCAACTGGCTGTGGTGGCAGATGATGGTGTGACACAGTATGCTGTGCTTGGTGCAGGGCTTTACTTCGGTGAGATCAGCATCATCAACATCAAAGGTGAGAATCCCAGTATCTTTCTGTTCTTGGGACAGGACCCTAGGGGAGGAAACTAAGGACAGTATTACTCAGTATCAGAACTTGAATGTACTTCAAGGCCTCCAAATTAATGAAAACTGGTTTTTGGATGAGTCTTTGAAGGGTTTAGAAGAGAAACAGGACCTGGAGGGTCTGTTCTCTAAAACAGAACTAAGCCAGTACTAGAGAGCTACTACAGAAGTTAAGGTGCTTGTCTTGCATACACCCAAACTAAGTTGGAATACCCCTAGCACCACCAGAGATCACTGCTGAACAGAGTCACTGAGAACTACTGGGTATGGCCCAGAACTTATCCCACCCCAAAAACTTAAGTCAAGTTCAGTGAGACTGTGGAAAGGTCTTTGGAAGAGAGAGTAGAACTACTCTGTGATATTAACTCCCGGGACCAATTGAGCAGAGAAAAGCGTCAAAGATACTTTGTAATAATAATAACCAAACACAGTAACAACAAGTCTCACGAAGGAGACCTTACTGGGCCCGCTGGAGAAAAAATCAATGAGCAACGGGAGGACAGTACTACAGTGAAGTGTTACAGTGCACTGTAGCACTGTCCTCCCGTTGTTCATCGATTTGCTTGAGCTAGCACCAGTAACGTCTCACAACAAATTGTGAGCCTTGTTTTTACTGTTTTAATAACAATAATACAATAGTAATAATAATAAAATACAGTAAAAACAAAATAATAACAATGATAGTGTCAGCATTTATTGAATGCTTACTACATGCCCTTCTCAGAGTGCTCTGTAAGTACCTGCTTATTAAGGTCTCACAGCAATTCTTAAGGTAATACTGGTACCACATTTTATTTATTTTTTGGGGGGTCACACCTGGCAATGCTCAGGGGTTATTCCTGGATTTGTACTCAGGAATCACTCCTGGCGGTGCTCAGGCGACCATGTGGGATGCTGGCAATCAAACCCGGGTCAGCTGCATGCAAGACAAATGTCCTACCCGATGAACTATAACTCCAGCCCTGGTATCCACATTTTAAAAGGAAATTGGAGCACAGAGAGATTTGAGCAAGGTAGACAGGTAACAAGTACACATACTCACTAAAAGCAATAGCTTACAGCCAGATAGAAAAGAAGGTAGAGGGTCAGAGAGATAATACAGAAGTTAAGGTTCCTGCATTAAACACAGCTGACCCCAATTCAAATCCCTGGTACCCCATATGGTTCCCTGAGCACTGCCAGTAGAGATTCTTGAACAGAGTCAAGAGTAAGTCCTGAGCACCTACTTTGGTGTATAGCACCAAAACTGAAGCTAGAAAAGAAGTTAGAAGGAATTCCTGTTTACAAAAAATCAACTCCAAACTAGGCAGGTACTATACACGAACTAATTTATTCCTCCTATCTGCCCTGGGTGAGAATGTTGCAATTTGTATGCCTAAGTAAAGGTAAAAATACTGAGGCCACAGGAAATGAAAGTATAAGTATGCCAACTGACTTGGTTGTGCTCCTGCTCTGGAAGCCCCACTGTCCAGTTATTCTAAAGGCCTCACGTATGTCCCTTGAGGATCCCTCAAGCTTCACTATGTCCAATTGGTCAGTATGTAGTTGACTTTGGACACATCACTTGCTTAGGTTTTTTTTTTAAATATATTTTAATTTATTTCTTTATTTATTGGAGGGTGGGGGGTGTTAACCACACCTGGTAGCACTCAGGGCTTTCTCTGGCTCTGTACTCAGGGACTCCTATGTGTTGCCGGGATTCAAACCCAGATCAGCTTCATGCAAAGCAAGTGCTTTAATCTTTGTACTATCTCTCCAACCCTAGTCACTTGCATTTCTAGACCCCAATTTCCCAAACAAAGATGATATTATAACCCAAAAGAGTTCTTTTTGAGGATTTAGTAAACTCCACAGGTGAGGAACCCAGCACAGTGCCTGGCACACAGCAAGTGATCAACAGTGATTTGCTCCCCTTTCTATAGTCTTTCTGTCTCAGATAATTTGCATCAGTTGGTCTAACATATTTTCCCACCCATCTCCCCAACAAGTGTCCTCCTAAAAATTCAAATGTTTCCATGTAGCTCCCTTGCTTAAAAGATTTCCATCATTGGGGCTGGAGCAATAGCACAGCAGGTAGGGCATTTGCCTTGCACAAACCCGGGTTTGATTCCCAGCATCCCATATGGTCCCCTGAGCACAACCAGGAGTAATTCCTGAGTTCAGAGTCAGGAGTAACCTCTGTGCACTGCCGGGTGTGACCCAAAAAAAGAGAAAAAAAAGATTTCCATCATTTTCACCACACTCAGCACAACCTGAAATGTTGTCTTTCCTTGTGATGGCTTAAAGACTGGAGCTTGGTCTTCTCCTCTAGACACTCTCCTCACTCTGCTCTTCAGTCTCTCTATGCTGCTTACTATTTTCTATACCCACGTAAGCCTCCTCACCTTCGTTCCCCTGCTCATACTCCTCCCTCTGCCTAACAGCCCTCTCCCACCTCCCCTAGTACCTCATATTCAGTCCAACGATCACTTCCTCTAGCTTCTTTGATTTATCTGCCTCACAGATTACTAGTGTTATTTACCTGCCTTCCCATAACACCATATTATTTGCCTATACTGCAAAATCTTCTAATGGTTATTCAGCTAAGTACCTATAAGCCACACATCCTGCAGGGGAGGGAGAGAGGGTGCAGGTCATAAGGTCAAGTCAAAAGAGCCCACTTCCCAGGAGGGCCAAGTCTCCATGAGCCCCATCAGACACACACCTCCGGCCTCCAGGGAGAGGGGCAGAGCAAGTTGCACAATGCGATGCAGATTCTGTTCTTAAATCACTGTCACTGTATCACTGTCATCCCGTTGTTCGGAAATGTACTCAAGTGGGCGCCAGTAACATCTCTAATCATCCCAGCCCTGATATTTTAGCAGCCTCTCCTTACTCTTCCTTCCCAATGATTGGAGGCTCTTTCAGGGTCATGGAAATGGGACCTGTTATAGATACTGGTTTTGGAATATCGAATATGCCGCGGGGTGCTTGCCAGGTTCTGCCTGTGCAGGCAGGATACTCTTGGTAGCTTGCCAGGCTCTCTGTGATTTCTGTGTTTCTTTCTGTGATTTGTTGCCGACTGTCTGAACTCCATCAAACATGGTGTGGTAGTTATGGAAAATGGGTAGAAAGTGTCTCTTGATGTGTCACACAGTCCAGAAAGCAGCCTGAAGCGTGGCGGCAGTTGGGTGGTGGAGGTCAGCTGGGTCCCTTGGGGCAGGGAGGGCTCTCGCCTGTCCACCTCTGGGGTGCCCCGAGTAAAAACAGCCTGACACGGAGTCTGGTGGCATGGCTATGGGGGCCTCATTTTATACTCCCATCTGTGAGGAGCAGCTGTGAATTCGGGAGGGTGAGGAGATTATCTGGTGCAGACAGGGTGTAGCTAATGGGTGTGAACCCTGGGTCACCGGAAACTGGGGGAAGCAGGCAAAGGATCTCTGCCCCGGTTCCCGTTGAGTTCAGAGTCCAAGGTCACAAGGTTCCACATTACTTGGGTTCCGTGGAACTTCATTCCTGCAAGCGTGTGAAAAGCAGCCTGGAGCGTGGTGGTGGTTGGGTAGTGGAGGTTGACTGGGTCCCTTGGGTCAGGGAGGGCTCTCGCCCGCCCCCCTCTGGGGCGCCCTGAGTGAAAACAGCCTGGCGTGGAGTTCTTAAATAATGGTTAAATAACCATCAAATTAAATGTCTACCTCTTGATATTTATTTATTTATTTATTTATTGCTTTTTGGGTCACACCCGGCAATGCACAGGGGATACTCCTGGCTCTGCACTCAGTAATTACTCCTGGTGAGTGCTCGGGGAACCATATGGGATGCTGTGGATCCAACCCGGGTCGGCCACGTGCAAGGCAAATGCCTTACCTGCCATGCTATCGCTCCAGCCCCTACCTCTTGAATTTTTGGAAGCAGTCTACTGATACCCATCCAGCCCGGAGCCTTGTTCCAGTATGTTACTAAATAAAAGAAGTTAATGAGGCGTAAAGAGACTTAGAAGCATGAATATGGAAGGTATGGGTCATGATTCAGCTGTGCAAATGCCCCACCCCCATCCCTTCTAATCTTTCCCCTTTTTTGCCCATTGCTCACAGGCAATATGTCAGGGAACCGCCGCACAGCCAATATCAAGAGTCTAGGTTATTCGGATCTCTTTTGCCTGAGTAAGGAGGACCTGCGGGAAGTGCTGAGTGAGTATCCACAGGCCCAGGCTGTCATGGAGGAAAAGGGTCGTGAGATTCTACTCAAAATGAACAAACTGGATGTAAATGCTGAGGCAGCTGAGATCGCCCTCCAGGAGGCCACAGAGAACCGGCTACAAGGCCTCGACCAGCAACTAGATGATCTACAGACCAAGTTTGCTCGTCTTCTAGCTGAGTTGGAGTCCAGTGCACTCAAGATCGCTTATCGCATTGAGAAGCTAGAATGGGAGACACGGGAGTGGCCAATGCCTGAAGGACCGATAGAGGCTGATGAGGAGGACAATTCTGAGGAAGGAACTTCCAAGGGTGGAGAGGGCAAAGCTACTCAGGAAGATCCCCCAGGCCCAGAGTGACCCTATTTCTAAGCCCAGGACACGCATCTCCAAGTGAAGCCAGAGTTGTAGAAAAGCCAGCCTGCAGAAACTGTGCCATTCCATCTGCTAGATTACAGACATGGGAGTATATTGTTCTGTAAAAACTCACCTAGAGAGGTCAGAATATAGCACACTTTCATCCCGCACTTAATAGCACACACACACACACACACACACACACACACACACACATGCACACACACACACACACATGCACACACACGCACACACGCAGACACACAAGCACAGGCCCCAAGACTGTGTGTTCCTTAGGAAATGTTCTGGAGTTTCTGATCTCAGAGCAAAGAGACATTCTCATAAGGATGTCTTAAATCCATATACATATTTATCTACATACCACATAAAAACATACCTATACTGAGAGTCACACATCAGTAAACACTCTCCACAGGTATACATACTCTAGTAAATATACCAAATCCTCTTTTTTACCATTTTTGTTTTTAATATTATCACTATATGATAAAGTATGATTTATTATAGTTTTGGGTGTACAATGTTATTTCAGCCCACCACCACCATCAGAAAAAAAAATAAATTAAAAAGCATTTGAAATAACTTAAGAACAAATGACTGGGGCCAGAGAGATAGTTCAGCTAGTAAGGAGCTTCCTTGCACAAAGTCAACCTGGGTTCAATCTCTGGCATTCCCTATGATACTCTTAGCCCACCAGAAGTGATTTCTGAGTGCAGAACCAAGAGTAACTCCTGAGCAATGCCCGGTGTGCCCCCTGCCCTGCCCCAAAAATATTACTTCCCTTACAAAAGTACCTCTGAGAAACAAGATATGTCTTATATTCAAGTTGTCTTATATTCAGGCCTGCTCCTTTATTTATTATGGGATTAAAGAAACCTAAACCAACTATGAATGTAGAGAAAGAAGCCTAGAGTTCTTAAACCAGCTGTTGTGGGACTGTGGAACATAGAATTTTTTCACCCACCTTACTATGTTTCATGCTTGAATATAAAAAATACTCTGAAAATCTAAAAAGCAAATTTACAAAATGATGTGTATCTTTTTCAATTTCATCTCTATTGAACAGGATATATAGTTGACCTAGGTCCTTCTTGTTCCCAGATATCCATGTGTCCCAAATACTTCCTGCAAGTTGCACTTCAATAAATCATTTGCCACTTAAATGAAGTATTTATGGGGTTTATAGGAACAGATAAAATCAATGGTGGGTCAGGGTGAGTTTTGTCTGAATTTTGAGTTATGAGGGTGAAAACATGAGTTATATAGTAGTTAGAAGATTGGATTTGAAGAGGCTGGGGATTCTGATGAATCATAAGTCTGAGCTAAGGTAAATCAGGCATTGTATTGATATAAACATGCTCTTTCTTTCAGAGACATGTCCACATAGATGTACTGATCATTACATCTCATGTCAGTGTCAAAATCCTCAAATTTGGGGACTTGAGAAATGTTACAGTAGATAAGGCAGTCACCTTGCACCCTGACCAACCAGTATTAGATCCCCCAGGAACCCATAGGGTTCCCCAAGTCTAGACAGCAGTGATCCCTGAGTGCTGACCCAGGAGCAAGCCCTGACCATCACCAGGTACACCACTCCACATCCCCGCAAAATGTCAAAGTCCTCAATTTTGTAACCTCTGAGGGTTTTGATCTACCTTGGTGAATCAGAGCTAAATCTTTGCCTTTTTTAAAAGTTCTCCTGTGACCCAAATCTGGAGCCTTGGATGAATACTACACTGTATTCAAAATTCCAGTGAGAGAATAGTTCCCAAGATTAATCATCTGGTCTTGTCCTGCCATGCCAGTTATTGGAACTGGCCTTGGTGCTGGCACAAATTAAACTTTTCTTCTCTATACAATATTCCAAAATTTAAGGTTAGAGGATAGAGATCAGATACAGTAAAAAATCACAGTTGGATACGATTGAACATGGATATCTAGGGAGGTGTTGGACTAACTTAGATATCCTTGGAAGGGGGATCCTGCAGGTTTGGGCAAGAAAGGTGTTGTGGAGTCTGTGGGCACCTTCTCTGAATCAGATTTATCCTGGCCACAACTCTGGCACCTGCAGGACCTGGCCAGAGACTCGGTTTGAACTATACCAGTTAAGATTTTAAAATGTGTTTGTGATTTAATTTGTTACTGGGTAATGACTAACAGAGGTCAATGTCAATTGAACGAATAATTGACTTACTTAGAGTATCCAGGAAGAGAAGGCATAGTGTGCCATACCACAGCACGTGAAAAAGCACCAGGACTCATCAAAATACAGAGCAGCAAAGTGACAGCATGAGCAAAAGGCCTTTATTACGACAGTGAAGTTGAATGTTTCAGTGAGATGTATTCTGTTAGCCAGGCAGTGAAACACAGATCTTAAGGATTGGGTTAGGGATTGAAGGATTCACAATGCAATTTTCTAGAACTCCTGAAAGCCACCCACAGGGTTCATGTAAACAACTCTTGTTTTTATTTTGACCTATGAGTTCAAGATGCCAAATCATTAGTTTAGAATATCTGGAATTATTATGTAGATTAGGGCCCTCAGTGATGTAAAACAGGATGTGTGGAAAGCAGCTGAATTGGCGGAGTCTTCTAAACTAACCAACCTTTGGATATTATGGATACAGGTAACATATGTAGACATAAAGCTATGTAAACATAGACACAAAGTTATGTCTTTGAGTGAAGGTGTCAGGAGAGATTATGAAGATTGTTGGGCATTAGCTCATTTAAAAATAAGTGGGGTTTTTTCTGATATTTTCTTTAGAAAAGAGATTTACATGGTGAGCACTGGGTATAACTTGTTGTTTTCTGTGTTGTTAGAGACAAAACTGTGTCAGGCAGTGTAGTAACTATCCGATAACTGTCCTCCCCTTGTTCATCGATTTGCTCGAGCGGGCCCAGTAACGTCTCCATTGGAGACTTTGTTGTTACTGTGTTTGGCATATCAAATACATCACGGGTAGCTTGCCAGGCTCTGCCGTGCAGGCGAGATACTCTCGGTAGCTTGCCGGGCTCTCCGAGAGGGGCGGAGGAATCGAACTCGGGTCAGCCATGTTAGCTGCGTGCAAGGCAAACAGCCTACCGCTGTGCTATCGCTCCAGCCATCCGATAACTAAGGAGATGAAAGTTGAACCATACACAGGCTCGATGTTGTAGGAAGTGTATGTCAACTTGTCAATTGTTTCGTACAAGTGCTGCCTTCACATGTTGAAATAGAATGGATGTATATGTCGTGAAGTTCATTTGGAGGTCCTTCATGAACTTAGTTCATGAAAAAAAAACCTTTTCATTAACATACTACAATTTGCACACATTCCCAAACAAAATTCTCTTTGAGTTTTTTGTGCATCTTTCCTGCCTACGCTGTTTTTAGGATGAAGAGATGAAATTTCTGGCTATATGATTATGACATATCAGAAACTCCATTTAGTCCAGCACTTCTTAAGTGTTTTCCATCTGCAATCCCTTCTAACCCATGAAATTTTTATGTGACCCCAGGTACATAAAGTAGGTCTATAGATCAACCACTAATTATAAATTGTAAAGATGCTTATTTTAAAACAAATTCTTTTTAAAAATTACACAACCCCATATGAGATTACAACACACAGTTTAAGAAACTACTAGACTTGGACTGGAGAGATAATACAGTGGGAAGGACACTTGTCTTACTTATGACTGACCTGAGTTTAATCCCTGGCACCCTACATAGTCCTCTGCCAGGAATGAACCCTGAGCACAGAGCTGGGAGTAAGCCTGAGCACCAACTGTGTGCCCCCATACCCCTCACAAAAAAATTAAAATTAAAAAGAAGCTAGGCTCTAGCTAGAGGAGTGATTTCCATTAATGTATAGAAGATACTGTTTTGGCAATTTGGGAACCAGCTGAATAGAGTTAGGTCAGGTTAGAAGAAACCCAAAAGTAAATACATAATAACAATGATAATGACAATCTTTTAGTCCAAAGATATTAGTTATGTATGTAAAAGTTCCAGACCCGAAGAGAGGATATTTACCAAGAATGGGATTTTTTTTTCTTTATTTGGCAGAGGGCTCTTCCCAAGCAGACTTTAGGGACCTGGGGATATTCCCATCTGTAGTTGGCCAATCAGACTAAGTAGTTCAGTGTTAGAGTCTGAAGATGCAGAGCTGCTGTATTGAGAGCACCAGGACCATCCTGGCAATGCTTGGGGGAATCCATGGTTGAACCCAGAAAGGGGGGGTTGGGTGTGGTGATGGTATAAGGGTTTGAGTTAAAATCCAAGTGCATGCTTTGTATACACCCCTAACTACTGACTTATCTCCCCAGGCCTAGCAATGGTATTCTTGAACATTACATAGGGCTTTTATTTTTTGCCACTTCCGTGACACACAACAATAACAGCCATTTCCTATCTCACAGTTCCAAAAGACAGAGATCTGGCCATAGCATGGCTCAACTGAGTCCTCTGCTCCAGGTTTCCTAAGGTCAAAATCAAGATTTCAGCAGAACTGATTTTGTTTTAACTGGAAGTTCTGGCAAAGTATCATCTTCCTAATATCATTCAAGTTGCTTGAAGAATTCAATTTCTTTTGGAAGGAGGAGTTATTATAGTAGTTAAGCTTGCACCCAACCAAGGTTGGACAGACAAGTAGAAACTGAACAGCATTATATCCTTAGATGCTTCATTTGAACCTTGATTTGGTTGCCCAAGGGAGGTCCCAGGCCTCCTAAGTACTGCTTGAAAGAACTCTCTCCACATCCTTAAACTTAAGTCTCCACCACACCTCCACCACACACACACACACACAGAAAGAATTTTGCTCCATTTGCATGCAGTGCTCAGATCCTTATTTTGTTGAACAAGAAAGACACATTCAGTCTTTTGCGTTCTTGGAATCTCTGACTTCACTTTCTATTAAGAGACTGAGAAAAATCCTGCTTTTAAGAGCTCATACAGTTTGATTAATCTCACCCAGATAATCTAGAATATACTCCCTATTTTAACAACAGCTTCTTGTTGGGTCCAGAGGGATAGTACAGAGGTTAAGGTGCTTGCTTGAAGGGCTGGAGTGATAGTATAATGAGCAGGGCTCTTGCCTATCATGTGGTCATCCAGGTTTAATCCCAAGCACAAATGTTTCCCTGAGAACTATCAGGAATGATCCCTGAGCAGAGAGACAAAAGTAAGCCCTAGGCACTGCCTGGTGGTGCGACCTCCAAACCAAAACCAAAACCATAAAACAAACAACAATAAAAACTCAGCTTATTATTAAACATAATTACATCTGTAAAATTCCTTTTGCCATGACTATGGGAATACATAATTCAGTAGAAAAAAGTAATAGGGAACAAAGTTCTACCTATCACTGTTTCCAAAGAGGAAAGCAGCCTGGATGCACTTTTATAGGGGTCCCAGAACAGGAAACATTAAGAACTGAGTCTGGAAAAGGGGGAAAATAACCATACCCACCCAAACTAGAACCGAAGCTTCAGAGAGAGCCTCCTGGGCAAAGAACTTGCTTGAACAAGGTAAAAAAAAACAATATAACCAGCATGATTTAAAAAAAAAAAAAAGACAAGAGGCCTTCCTCCCTCAGATATTCCATGTAACCCAAAACCATCAGACTATTGCAATCGTCTAAATTGGCAGGGAAAGAAAGTAAAGAGAAAGCTACAAAATACAAATGAGGGTCAGAGCGATAGTACATTGGTAAGGCACTTGCCATGCACATGCTAACCCAGGTTTGAGTGCCAACATCCTATATGGGCCCCCCAAGCACCACTACGAGTAATTCCTGGGTACAGGAGCAGGGCTGGAGCGTTAGCACAGCGGTAGGGCATTTGCCTTTCATGAAGCCAACATGGCCGACCCGAGTTCGATTCCTTCGCCCCTCTCGGAGAGCCTGGCAAGCTACTGAGAGTATCTCGCCTGCACGGCAGAGCAGAGCCTGGCAAGCTACCCGTGAGGTATTCGATATGCCAAACACAGTAACAGCAAAAAGTCTCCAATGGAGACGTTACTGGGCCCACTCGAGCAAATTGATGAACAACGGGAGGACAGTGACAGTGACAGAGCCGGGAGAAAGTCCTGAGCATCGCTGGGTGGTACCCCCCCCCAAAAAAAAACAACATTAAATCTTCCATAAAGTAGGTGAATATAAATTTAAATGAGCGTGGATGACTTGAAGAATCAAGAAAATGTCCAATTTTTACAACATATATGAGATCATTTACAACTGCTTTACATAAATTATCTCCTTTTATAATAATGTTAAAGGCCCTCCCGTTGATCGTCGATTTGCTCGAGCGGGCCCAGTAACGTCTCCATTGGAGACTTTGTTGTTACTGTGTCTGGCATATCAAATGCACAATTTTTAGGTCAAGAAATGAAGCCCAAGTAGATAAAGGAAAAAACATGATAGCCTCTCAGTATCTGTATTGCAAACCAAAATGCCTGAAAGGAAAGAGAGAGAGAGGGAGGGAGGGAGAGAGAGAGAGAGAGAGAGAGAGAGAGAGAGAAGAGAGAGAGAGAGAAAAAGTGCCTTCCATAGGGTAAGCTGGGGGGGGGTTGAGGAGAGACAGGAGGGAAACTGGGGTCACGGTGACTCAATAAAAGAAAAAAACAGTAAGTCCCAATTTAACCTGCAAATAAAACAAAACTTTCAAAAATGTCTCGTCTTTATAATATGATCATTTAATAACTGGACTGTGAATTTTTGTGATTTGAATTTGAGGGAAAACTATTAGCTTTTTCTTCTCTCTTGAAGTTTAAATTACCATCCTGTTCTTAAGATTTTTAAAATTATTTTCCAAAAGACAAAAAGAATTTTATTTTATAAAAAAATTTATGCTGCACAAAATAGTTTTATTATGCTCATCTCTCTGTATTAATTATAACTGAGTCAGGCACACACAAAAAATAAATGAAGCCTATAAAAATAATAAAATAAAAATAAAATAAAATAAAATAAATGAAGTCCATCTAGCAATTTAAAATATTAGATACGGTTTCTGAGAAGATATTTGGTCACCTGTGTTTTTTTTTTTTGTTTTTGTTTTTTTGCTTTTTTGGTCACACAGGGGTTACTCCTGGCTCTGCACTCAGAAATCACTCCTGGCGGTGCTCAGGGGACCATATGGGATGCTGGGAATCGAACCTGGGTCGGCTGTGTGCAAGGCAAACACCCTACCTGCTGTGCTATCTCTCCAGCCCCAACTTGTGTTTCTTTAAAGTAGGGAGCAACCTTGAGACTAGTGCCCAAAAGCACACCCATACCTTCTCCTCAATATTCCCAGTTAGCTACTCCCTCATGAAAACCCACCCAACCCCCACTTCCCACCCCTGCCACACCCCTTACCCACCATATTCACCCTTTTCTTTCTGCGGATTTTGACTGCTAGCAGGAAGGTATATGAAAATAAAATAAATAATAATAATAATAATAATAATAATAATAAATAAAATCAGGTTCATAAGGAGAGGTACAGTTCTACCCAAAGAAAGATTTGGTACAGCATTATGTGCCCCTTGCCACCTGGAGAAATGCCTGACTTGGGTCAGGATTGGTAAAGCCTGCTTCAAGCATCCACAGAACGTGGACATTATATCCTGCCACCCACAAGGCAGCTGCCAAGCTGTGCCTGAAGTCCACTGGTTCTGCACCGCATGGGAGGTGATCGCTGCCACCAGATTTCTCAGGGAGCCATGGACTGAGCTGGAGCGAGGAATTGCTCTTTGCAGAAAAGGAAAGTCAGTCTTAACCTTGTCATAGGTGTTCTGGGTCCAAGGCCTTTCCTCTCAGAAAACGATTTCAGGAGGAGGTGAAATAGTGATGCAAGATAGTTCATACTGAATAAAATTTAGAAAGACATGAAGGGAGAGAGGGAGGGAAATAGGTGTTCAAGAAAGAACCTGGGTTTCTCCACTCAGCTATAAACAGAAAGAGAGAGAGAGAGAGAGAGAGAGAGAGAGAGAGAGATGTTCAAGGGAGAACATGGGCCTAAAAACTCTGAATCGATTTCAGGAAGAGGTTATATACAATTCCTCCAAACATATATTTCCTGGAGTTCTCTGCACACATAGAAATTAATTTGGGCATTGTCACAGGGAAAGCTTTGCATTGCTAATGGTCTTTTCATAATCTCCAAACATATTTTTCCTGGGGTTCTTTGCACACACAGAAATTAATTTGGGCATCATCACAGGGAAAGCTTTGTACTGCTAATGGTCTTTTCATAATCTCATCCCATCCCTTGCATTGTGAATGGTCTTTTTATAATCTCATCACAACCTTTAGATTCTTCTGTAGCTTTTCCTTTACTGATAGATTCACCCTCTTCTGCTTCTGCGTGATGACTCAGTTTCTCTATTTTCATAGAGCTCAGAATTTGCATGTAAAAGAGATGTAGGCAGGGGCTGGAACAATAGCACAGCAGGTAGGGTATTTGCCTTGCATGCGGCCGACCGGCCGACCGGGGTTCAATTCCCAGCATCCCATATGGTCCCCTGAGTACCGCCAGGAGTAATTCCTAAGTGCAGAGCCAGGAGTAACCAACGTAAAAAAAAAAAAAAAAGAAAAAAGGATGTGGGCATCAAACTTTGGGTTAGTTCAGGGTTGAGCTATCTCTTGAGTTTGATCATTTCCCAAAACTGCATCACCGGGGCCCCTGTACCTATTCGCCTGCAACAATTTTATGCCCAGTAGTCCTAAACTAAATGCAGTGTGTTCTGGTTAATCTTCACAATTTTATGATAATGATGTTATGATAATCCCCATTTTGAAACAAGAAAATAAAGATTCCCGGGCTTACATAATGTGTCCAATGCTATTGGGCTCCTAAATGGAACAAAACCTGGGTCAGCCTTAGTATTTATTGTAGGGATCTAAAGGGGGTGGGGGGAGAGGCAGGGAGCATCTCCATCTCAGGCAGAGGGTAATCATTCTCCTTTCTTCAAAACGACTGTTGCAAGCAGAAGGGAAGAAAGGAGCCATTCATGCAAAGTGAAGCCTGTGAGTCACCACCGAGCACTCCCAATGTGCTGAAGTGTGATCCCAGGTTTGCAGCCAAAGACATGGGACCACCCACTACTCTGGAGAAGAGCTGCCAATTCCAGCATTCTTGTCTGCATGCACGCAGTCGAAAGAATAGGCGTGAGTTTTGGAGTCATTGCTAAATTTCTACAGGGCTGTCAGACCCTTCTGCTTCAGCTTAGCTTTTTACCCACCCACAAGACTCTCAGCTTCCCTCCCGGGACCACTAACCTCAGAACACTCCTGACTGATTAAGATTTGAAATGTTCCCAAAAGCACACCCATACCTTCTCCTCAATATTCCCAGTTAGCTTCTCCCTCATGAACCCCCCCATCCCACCTCCCCCACACACACCCCTTACCCACCATATTCACCCTTTTCTTTCTGTGGATTTTGACTGCTAGCAGGAGGGCATATAGAAATAAAACCAGATTCATAAGGAGAGGTACCATTCTACCCAAAGAAAGATTTGGTACAGCATTAAGAGCCAGGAGCAAGAGGCCAGGTGGTAGATTCTAGTTTTAAATCAAAGCTAGAGTTTGGCTTAGAACATAAATCAGCAACAGATTATAAAGAGGGCTAGACCTGGGATAAAAGAAGAGTCCAGATCAGGAGAATGTTCAACAGGCCTAAAAGCACAACCGATATAAGTAACTTGTTGCTTAAGAGTCGGATTTTAGTTATAAAGTGTAGTACTTAGCAACTAGAGGACTGTAAGCCTCCCACAAAATCTTTCAGAGTCGCAGAAAGAAATGTTTGATGTAAATAAAATAATGAATGCAAACTGCTTGTCACCAGCGCCTGGCAGTCAGCAATTGCTTTCTACCGAAGGGTGACTGTGAACTATCCTATCCCTCCAGCTGAGGTGGTGCTTAGAGACCCACAGGCTAAGCACAGGTTGCCCTGCTCAACCTCAAGCCTGTTCATCTTGGCAATACAAGGCCTGGCCAGAAGAGGGCGCAGAGCACGCCTTTTACTTCTCACTGCAGTTTCCTCCCTGCCTGTAGACTGCAAATCTCCCAGGGAGGAACTGAATCCTTAGGACAGGAAGCGATGTTGGGGAACAGTGGTCTCCGCTGATTTCTGAAAACCCTTGCTCAGAATCCAAACACTAAATTGCAGCCATGCTAATGCTCACACACATTACCCAGAAGTTGTGGCAGAGGCAGAATCAGAGGCTGGAGGGGGAAGATGAGGGTTGAATGGCTTCAGGGCTGCTCTCCTCAGAGCTTGAAATAAATTCTCATGCTTTCCACCTCACAGTGAACTCTCTCTGGGGCTGTGAGAGTCTTTCCAGGTTTAATTCCCTTGACCTAGAAAAAGGTTTGGATGTGCCCCCTCACCCCACCCAAATGACAAATTTGTAAATAACTCAAGAGAATTTTCCTCGAAGCAAGACTTCCCAGTGTAAAAACTCTTCAGGGAAGCTAATCATCAAGCTTTTTTGATAACAAACTTTTCAGTGAGGCAGGGGAGAGTATTCACAGCCCTGGCTCTTTGCACACAGTATCTAGCAAACTGTTATACTCCTTCCTCCCATGGTAGTAGAGAGCGCTGCCATCATTTTAGACCTGGAGCTGTTACTCTCCACTAGGCCTCTCCTAGGCCTCCTTGTGAAACTCTTGGCCCCATTTAGGTATGGACAGTTCCCAGAGAAGGGTGCAGCATTTCCTGGCTATGGAGAAGGTTGTCACCAGATTGCATAGATGTTTTCAAATCCCGCTCATGAGAACTGATCACGTTTTCTGTGAAGAACAGGATATAACACTCTGTCCTGTGCTGTCTGCCTCAGGTGTAGACACAACTACTCCTCCCCTGTCCTTCCACAAGACCCTTCCCTGAAGAAACTTTATCTGGGAAACCGTCCACTGGAAGTCAATCCCTGTATGCCTTTGCTCTCCCCCAGAACAAGCCCAGGGTCTAGAAGGTCTCTCCTTCCTCTGGTTTCTTTCCTCTGCCCAGCTTCCCATTGTAATCCAGTTCTAGCCCAGCCGTTCTTCTCAGCCCTCATTGTTTAATTATCCCCAGAGAAGAGCCTCTAGTGTGGGCAGAGACAGTGGGCAGGAGCTCAGTGAAGGAGCATAGCTGCACATCATAGAAATGCAGCAGAGGTTTTGGAAACTGTGAAGAGAAGGTGGACTCACCAGACACGGCAAGGAGCTGTGTCTATAGTGAGTGGAAGCCTCGAGGTCTAAACTGTGTCTGAGCACCGAAGCGAGAGTACTGCAAGTAGGGAGCTTGCCTTGCACACGCCCTACCCAGGGTTGATCCCTGGCACCACATGTGGTCCCCAAAGCTTCACCACAAATAATCCCTGAGTACAGTCAGGAGTAAACCCTGAGTACCCCTAAGTATGGTCTCCAAAATTAATAAAATGGAATGAAATAAACTATGCCTGGATTCTCTCCTCCTGTGTGTGTATGTGTCAGAGCCGGGGTACTAGCAATGGAGCCTATTCCATGACCCTCCCATACCTGCAAACTAATCTAGAATAAGAAGTGCCCTATAAAGCAGATTATCTAGCTGTGCACCTTCTGTCTCCTCTCTTTAGTCGTTTCCCTTGAACACTCACTCACTGAAGTATTGTTTAACATTCCCCTCTTATCTCAACTGTGATAAAGAATATTGAAGTAAGGATCATATGCCACATTTAAGCCAGTGAGGCAGTAGCATGAGTGACTGAAACTTCCCCAAGAGAAGGTAAATTGTTGCTACAGGAGTCAAACCAGATGTATCAACAACCCTTTCTAACAGAGAGAGAGAAAGAGAGAAAGAGAGAGAGAGAGAGAGAGAGAGAGAGAGAGAGAGAAGAGATACTGACAACCTTGGCATGTCAAGGCTTCAATCAGAAAAGGAACTCTTTAGTCTGAGAAAGGACTGAGCTATTTCAAGACATTTGCTTCCTTGATTTGTGTGTATGTGTGTGTGTGTGGGGGGGGGGGGGAGTTGGTCACATGGTTTTGTGTTTTTGTTTTGTTTTGTTTTGGGGCCGCATCTGGCTGTGCTCTAGGCTTCCTCCCAACTCTACACTCAGGAATTACTCCTGGTGGTGCTCTGGGGACCTTAAGAAGTGCAGACATCAAACCCCAGTAAGCCACGTGCAAGGCAAACTCTGCTCCCGTTGTACTCTCTCCAGCCCTGATCTCTTTTTTTTCTGATTTACTCTGAGACAAGGGTCCAGATTTCTTTCCTCTGGCTGCCCATGTTGACTTTGCTCCTTGCCTTCTCAGTCACCTGACTTTGCTAATTAACTTTCTTTCTTTCTTTCTTTCTTTCTTTCTTTCTTTCTTTTTTAAATGTAGAAGTACTGCTATTTATTCAGACACTGATTCGGCTGATTGAATTGTGCATGAACGCCACCTTACTTTTTTCCCCCATTTTTTTATAATTTTATTTATTGAATCACCATGAGAGCAGTTACAAAGCTTTCGGGTTTAAGTCTCAGTCATACAATGAAACACCCGTCCCTTCACCAGTGCCCATTTTCCACCACCAAAAAGCCCAGTATACCCCCATCCCACAACCTCCCCCTACTTGTGGGGCAGATGATTTCCATGTTAATCTCTCTCTCTACTTTGATTACATTTAATATTTTGACACCAGACTCACCATTATTATTATTTGGGATTTTACCCCAACACTCAGATCTGCCAAAAAGGCAACAGTAAACAGTTTGTTTTCTATTGCTGGTTATAAATAATATATGAATTTGGAATTCCGAAATTTTAAGAATTAAATCTGGAGGGATTTCTGCCAAAACCTGCTGGGTTCCGAGATTTGTTCCTGAATCTCTGGCATCATGGCCATTAAGCAGCTTGATCAGCGTTCAGAGAGGCCATTCATGGGCAGCGACACGGGGTCTCGTTAGGACGGGGAGGAAGTGGCTGGCTCCACCCCCATCCCATGAAGCCCTGTGTGTCTTTTCACTGCGGGCCCAAACTGACTGTGCAATGGCCTCTGGAGGATGGCAGCCACCTAACCGCCAAGGGTGAGCAGGGACAGCACCATTCCCCCGCTGGGGTGGCCTGGCAACAGTAACCCACTACGGGGTCCAGACCCATTTCTGCCAAAAGCCACTGGGTTTCAAGATGTTTCTGAATCTCTGGGATCATGGCCACTAAGCAGCTTGATCAGAAGCCAGAGAGGCCATTCATGGGTGGCGACTCGGGGTATTGTTGGGACAGGGAGGAAAAGGCCGGCTTCAACCCCATCCCGTGAGGCCTGTGTGTCTCGTCACTGCGGGCCCAAACCTGACTGTCCAACGGCCTCTGAAAGATGGCAGCCACCGAGTCACCTGAGGGAGCAGGCAGGCAGAGGGACAGCACCCTTCCCCCCACCTGGGTGGCCCGGTGACAATAACCTACTGTGCGATCCGTACACATTTCTGCCAAAAGCCGCTGGGTTTCGAGATTTGTTTATGAGTCTCTGGGATCATGGCCGTTAAACAGTTCAATCAGGAAACAGAGAGACAATGCTTCCAATTATATAGCTGACCCTGAGGTGTTTTGTGGGTATGTCTCCCACATACCTAACTTTTGGCCATTTACTTTCTTGGTAAACTTTGTCCCAAGTTTTTGGGGTTGGCCAAAGGCACAGCAGCAATTTTGGGGTATCTGGAAGTCTTAAGGCGCCATCAGGCTGCTGATGCACTCGCCTCACAGGTACAGATTGACCTGCTGGCGGCACCATACCCCCGCTAATTAACTTTCTTTATTTCTCCTCAGTCTTCTTGCTTGTGTCATTGCTAATTGCTGCATGTTGGAGTAACTTTCATCTGTAGAAAAACAAAATTTTTCTAGTTCTTTCATCTTTAAAAGAAAACCTTCATGACACATCTCCAAGTTACTATTTAACTTTTCTTTCCCTTATAAAATACTATTATAAAAGTCCTGTCCCAAAATTACTTGCTTTATTTCCTCTATCACAGTTTTCCATACACAGTCTGTCTTTTGAATCTACCATCTCACCAAAATATCTCTTTTCAAGATTGGCATGAATATCCAGGTCACTAAATTCAGAACACGCCTCCTAGACCTTGTTTTTCTTGATTCACCAACAGCATTTGAATCAGTTCAGCACTTTCTCCTTGGGTCTCTTCTTTTACTTTCAACTTATGTACTCTCCCTTTCCCCCCCCCACCCCCTCCATTCTCTGCGTGCTCTTCTTGAGCTATTTTGTGAGCATATATTATTTTTTCCAATGTTTTTTTTAATGGGGTCTCCATTTTATTCAAACTATTGATATTTCCCCCTGTGGAGTAGGACGCGAACAGCTGGGAGCTAGAGGCAAAATGGAGACATCCAGGTCTGGGGAAATAAAGGAAACTCAGCAAAACAGTCAGAGCAGCTTTGGGGCCCAAGGGAGCCCAACTCCACTCAAGGCCTCAGAATAGAACCTGGCCAGCTCTGCCCTGGGATTGCCAAGGGCCAAACCAAATCCATCCACTGCCCGCTGCCTTGGCTCTCATTTATTGTCTCTCTCTGCGAGGGTGACTCCAGCTCTCAAGTCACAGAGCAGCTAGAGTGCAAAAATATAAATAGAAGAGGTGGCAGACAGCTTCCACTGGCCACTGGATATAGCTAGATGTCCAGTTTCAGACTTATGCCAGTTGCTTTTGTAGGTGTACGAGGTGTGACAATCACCCCACAGTGTTCACAATCCTCCTCACTCAGCAGCAAGTCCAGGACCCTCTCTTTGTACCAGCTCTGGTCAACCAGCTGGAGGAACACCCCTACAGACACGTTGGAGGAACACCCCTACAGACAGCTTGGAGGAACACCACTGCAGACAGCTGTCCTGGATGAAGTGCCATTTTCACTGAGGTGTCATCCTGATGGGACAGTGATCTTCGTTGAATCTGCTCAGGCAGGAAATATGTGACGGTTTCCTGACTGGTGTTGACGGGGTAGCAAGGGTTTTCTTCCAGGGGTCTGGCTTCTTCTTGTGGTGCTTCTTACAGATGTTGAGAAGCTCTTTCCTGGACTCAGTCACCCAGACCACATGGCCCCCCAACACCAGCAGGAACAGCAGAAACTGTGTTGTCATTCCAAGACCGTGTCTGAACCTAAACCTATGGGAGGGTTGTCTTCTGAAGGCCTTGGGAGCAAGAGGCTCCCTCTCTCTAGCCAATCTTCAAATAATGGTTAATTCCAGACTTCTGACACTGTTCCTATTTCTTTGTGTTCAGTCTATGGTTTATATATTTTCTATACCACCTGTATATCCAGATCTCTGCTAAAATTCCTACTTAGGTATCTAATAGGCATATGAAACAAATATGTCTTAAATGGAACAGATTAACTGGCAGGAATTACTGTCTAATAGTTACTAATTACTTTATGAAGTGGGAGGTTATTCATTGTGAATAAAGTTTGTGTGTGTGTGTGCTTGAGATAGAAAAAAATTAAAATTTTTTGAGCTGATAAAATATTCTAACGACATAAAAACAAAGAACATGATCAGAGAATTTTCATAAAACTACTCATTCTAAAATGTAGAAAATTCCATGAGCACCTAAATTCTGATTTCTTGGTTTTTTGTTTTGTTTTGTTTTGTTCTGGGAGGTGGGGACACACCCTTCATTGCTCAGGGGTTACTCCTGGCTCTGCACTCAGGGATCACTCCTGACTGGGGACCAGGAAATTGAACCTGTACCTTCTGGTTTCAAATATCTTTGATTTGGGCTGAAGAGATAGTACAGGAGGTAAGGAGCTTGTCTTACATGCAGCTGACCCTGGTTCGATCCTTAAGACTGCATATGATCCCCTGAGCATTGGGATGAGTCACTCTTGAGAAGAGAGCCAGAATTAGCCCCTGAACACCACTAATACTCCTTCTCAATAAGATAATAAATAAAACAGAATTCTCAGCTTTGGCTTGTGCCTTCTGTATTCAGAAATTCTGTGACATTGGGCAAGTTACTTAACCTTTCTCTGAGTCATGATTGTTTTTTCATCTAGATCATGATGAACAATATTCAGCCGAAATTTATAATTCTTTGTGAGGATTAAAAATGTGCTTAGAACAGAATATGTTATCTAATTCCCCATGCAATTAACAGAAACTTTTATTTGCTTTCATCGTGTTCTTCTGAATTCTGTCTTGTCTCCTAAATAGCACTTGGATCTATTTCTTCACTGCTTCGTGACTTAGGTTCAAATCACTATAATCTCTCAGTTAATGGCCCATCATGACTCCCAATTGGTCCATCTCTCAATTTGTTTTCCATATCTGCCACTCAATCTCTCCAGGTCTTTCTAAATCTTAGCACATGTACAATGCTCCCACTTCTTCCTGGATGGCTTACAAGGGTCAGCATTTGCAACCTCCTGACATAAGCAGTGGTCAGTTTTCTGTGGCTACTATAAATTACTGTGAATTGGCAGCATAAAACAACCTCCATTTATTAGCTCACAGACATATAGCTCAGAACTCTGGTGCAATTTGGCTGAGTTCTCAGATCAAGTCCTCACCAACCTAAAGTTAACATATCAGCTTGACTAAATTCTCTTCTGGAGGTTCTTGGGGGAAATCTGATCCCAAGCTCATCATTGTCATTAGCAAAATCCATTTCCTTGATATTGTAGAATTGAAATGCCTGTTTTCCTTCTGGCTATGATCTAGATCTGTTCTTGGCTAGTAGCCACTGTCAGGTACTTATTCTGTGTCCTCCTTCCTCATCGAGCTAGCAACAGCATATTGAATCTTCAAATCTCCTTGAATTCTTCTGCTGCCTGACGAAGAAAACTCTTGACTTTGGGGGGATGGGGATGGGGAGAAGGAGATTGGGGCCACACCTGGCAGCACTCAAGGCTTACTCTTGGTTCTGTACTCAGGGATTACAGAGCTCAGGGAGCCATATGTGGTCCCAGGGATCAAAGCTGGGTCAGCCATGTACAAGGTAAATTCCCTACCCACTGTATTATGACTCCAACCCCCACACTCTTGGATTTTAAAGGACTTTGGTTTGGTTTGGTCTGATTGGATAATCACTCTAGCCTGATGTTACCGATTAGTAGTATTAAGTATATCTGCAGAATCTTATGTCATACAATCATCTTATTAGTAATTTTCACCCATCCTCAAGGGAAGGTGATGTTGTATGAGAGGAGGTCAGGAGCAGGACGGGTGGGGGAAGCGTCTTCTTATAAGTCTATCTACCATTGGATGAGAATCCAGGAAAAATAAACCTGAGAAAAGTTATGACCTTAAGCTGAGATGCAAAGGACAAGTAGGTGTTCATTAAATAAGGAAAGAAAGCTTGCAAAGAGTAGAGCAAATGCTTTGTACTTGGTGCCAAAGAGATAGTACAAGGGTCAAGGCCCATGATTTGATGCAGCTGACCCTATTCGATTCCTCGCACCACATGGGCCCTGAGCATCACAGAGTTTAACCCTGGAGGCCCTGAGCACCACCAGGTTTGGATTTGTCCCCCACCTTCAGCTCCTGGAGCACTGCCAAGGTGGCCTGGGAAATTCCAGGACTGGAGCAACACAACTGAATCCTTAGCCCTGGCACTAACCCACCAATCTGGTTGGTTGAAAATGGGCAGGAGTGGCCCCAGGATCCCTGAACACTGCTTAGGACACCCCTTTGTAATGGAAGGATATAACAAAAACATAGATATATCCCAAAATGAAATAGATGGTCATTGTGTCTGCAGTAGAGAGAATAAGAACCATGGAGCCTTACTGCTGAAGAAATAGCTTAAACGGGGGCCAGAGAGATAGCACAGCAGGAAAGACACTTGGCTTGCATGCAGGTGACCCGGGTTCAATCTCCAGCATCCCATATGGTCTCCTAAGCCTGCCAGGAATGGTTCCTGGGCAGAGAACCAGGAGTAAACCATGAGCACAGCTGAATGTGTCCCCCCAAACAAAAACCCAAAAAAGAAAGAGTTCAAATGACTAAATACATGCTTCACATATGAAAGTCCTGGCTGTAATACCCAGCACCATATGATTCTCTGATCACCACCTGGAGTGACCCCCAAGCACTGCCGGGTACCTGAGACAAACCCCCCAGCCCCAGCTCCTGCAAAGAATCATAGTTATTTGAATTAAGTTTGCTAGATACTTGATCAATAAATAAGTCAGAGGAGCCAAGACATATAGATTTCATAGATTCTGTTAAAAGGTTTTTGTAAAAGTCAGATGAATGGCAAAATAAGATTTGTATTTTGGATATGCCACTATGCATTTCAGATAGAAATGAATATATAAAGGTGTCACGTAAATTTGGATCATTCAAGCCAGAGTTTCTTAAAATTTTTGCATTCGTGACCCCTATTCACCAGAAGAAATGCAACACAGGCAGCACTGCCAGAAACATCTCAGATATATAGATAATTCTGAATTAATTTTTTAACACTGCACATTTAGAAACCTTTTACTGTTGCTCAATTTTTATGACCTCCCTTCCTCATTTAGTTATAAGATCTTAAACAGTTTAAGAAATTAGGAGTTAGTGACTATGAAAGTAGCTCAAGAGACAATGGGGCACCATCAGTGGAGTTCCAAGCAAACCAGTTCAAGAAACATGCTAAATTTAACAGGATTGCATGATTAATTTAATATGGGAATGAGAGGTTACGTTTCCCAGGAAACAGGCTTTAAGACAGGGATTAGTAGAGAGGATGTTTACTAAGGAGTGAACTTGGAGTTAACCTGCACAAAAAAGCATCAAAGTATAACTGAGTGAAGACAGAAGCTGAGCAGTAATTTAATTCTAGCAAAGGCCTTAGTCAACCATATTTCAGAGTTATCCATCCTTTGTGAGGGGGTTAACCAGAACACTTCTGTGCCCATAATTCACTGATACAGGACCTCCTGGCTTTCTCTAGCTCAAGCAACTCCCAATAGACTGACAATAGAGGGCTGTATTTTTACAGTTGAGGAATAAACCCTTCACTTCTAAAAATGAGTCTGGGTTATTTGCTGCTGTTGTTGTTAGTGGTGGTGGTGGTGGTGGTAGTGGTGGTGGTGGTTACAGCCTCTACCACAGGATGAAGGCACACAGGGAGGAAGACATCCAGGAAGAGTCCTAAATTTGATTGGTGCGTGGCTAGACTGATAGTACATGAGTAGGGTGCTTGCCAGCGGACCGGAATTCAATCCCCAGCACCCCATTTGGTCCTCCAAGCCCCCCAGTGAGTGATATCTGGGCACAGAGCCAGGAGTGAGTCCTAAGCACTGCTGGGTGTGGCCTCCCCCCCAAATTTTTTATTGGTGTATCTATCGGTAGGGCGTTTGCCTTGCATGCAGCCAACATGGCCGACCCGAGTTCGATTCCTCCACCCCTCTAGGAGAGCCTGGCAAGCTACCGAGAGTATCTCGCCCGCACAGCAGGGCCTGGCAAGCTCCCCGTGATGTATTCGATATGCCAAACCCAGTAACAACAAAGTCTCCAATGGAGACGTTACTGGGCCCGCTCGAGCAAATTGATGAACAACGGGAGGACAGTGACAGTGATGAGGTCATATGAAAACCATGTGTGATCAAGGTGGCTTTACTGTCACTTCCCCTCCCCAGAGTACAAGCCAGCCACTGAGATTCTGACTGTATCTGACAGCCACTACACAGCCCTTGAGCTGACACCTACTCTGCCAAATAAGTGAGTGCTCATCTACTTCTATTTCCACTCCTCTCTCGCCTACATTTTCTTTGCTCCCCATCACCACTCCCTATTATCATTCCATGTGGGAAAAAGTCCAGCTGGTTATCTACAGGCCCCACCTGTGCTGGAACTGAACAAACAGCAAATCAGGCTCCTCTGGTCCAGGCCTCCAATGGGGCAGGCAGGTAGTGCCAGGAGCCAGGCAGTGGGAAACAGTGACTACATCCCTACCCACCTCAGGCTTAGCTCTTCCTTCATCTAAACAGTTCTAAACCAATGCCTTACAATCCCTATATTCTAGTAATGGGTGGGGCCAGAGAGATAGCACAGAAGGTAGAACTTGTTTTGTCTCGGCCCACCAAGGTTGAATCCCCAGGATCTAATCCCCTGAGACCACCAGGAGTGATCCTCGAGCACCGAGCTAGTATTAAGCCTTGAGCTTATCCATGTGTAACCCAAACCTCCCTTACCTCTTCCGCGCCCCAAGCCTCCCCCTCCCCCCGCCACACACATACAAAGATTGATTCTCTGCATTCCCTTACTAATCTGGTTTTTAATGCTTTCTCCTCTACCAGCTAGTGCAGAGATCAAAGAACAGAATTTCGGGTGTTAGGGGATGAGGAATGCAAAGCCAGCAGGGCTGAAATACTAAAGAAGGCAGTTTCCTGCCCAAGCTGCTAGACCCGCTTCGGTCCTGCGCATGCCCCTTCCAGCTTCGTTCCCGTAGCACCCCAACTATGCTGGCTCCATCCGTCCCCTCCCGTGGGAACCTGACGCCCTACACAGGCTGTTCCACCTACCTGAGAGCAAACTGGAAGCTTCAGTGTGTTGGATGAGGGTGGGCGCTGCTTGGAGACCACGAACAAAGCCAGCCGCCTCCTCCCCTTTGTATGCTCACACTGGGGGCCCGATTGGACCCCACCCCATTTGCCCAAGACAGTTCTCACCACCCTCTAAACACCGAGTGAGACTTCCTCCAGGCAGTCCTTTAAACCCCTGCTAGAGTTCTCAAGAACAAACCTCGGGGGATGAGGGGACCCCTCCCCGACCCCATCCTAACTGCTGCAGGCTTTTTGAGAGTTTGCGGTAAAAACCTGGGTGTCGGGCCCGAGGGAGGAGGAGAAGGGCGAGAGAACAGATGCGGGGACTTCCACCAGCGCGTGGCAAAGGACTGCAGAAACTCTGGCGAGCGCGTGTCACCGAGGCCACTGCGGCACCGTCACTGTAACCAGTGCCCCAGGCACCGCAGACAGTGGCCCACGCACGTGTCTTCTGCCACGGCTGCCACCCCCACGTTCCAGACTCGCCCAAGACGTTAGACACCACGGCAGCCGCGCCCTCCAGCCCGCCCCTCCCTGACCCTGCAGCTTCCCTCCCTCCCTCTCCTTGCAGTCTCCCTCCTTACGGTGTCTCCATTCACCCTGAACCCCACCCCCACCCCCACTCCACGCGTGTGTGTGTGTGTCTGTGTGTGTCTGTGTGTGTCTGTGTGTGTCTGTGTGTGTGTAGGGGTGTGGGCGGGTGAGCGGGAAGACAATCTCTAAGCGAGAGAGCAGACTGGAGAGATCCAGGGAGGGGAGCCCCGAGAAGCGAGCGGCGATGAGGTCCTAAGCGGGGCGGTGAGCCACCAGGTGGGACAGCCGCCAGCCGCCCGGGAGGGACGCGGGCCCGGGCGCGGCGCGGCGCGGCGCGGCGGGCGCAGGGGAGAGGCGGGGAGCGGGCGGGGCGGGAGCCGCAGCCGCCCGCGAGTGCGCGCCGCCGGAGCAGGTGAAGCCGCCGCAGGAGTCCCGGCGGCCGGGCAGAGGGAGGCGGCTCGCCGGGCCCGGGCCATGGAGCAGCTCAAACTGAACACCAGCGTGCAGGGGTCGGGACCCGGGCCAGCGGCCCCCCTGTGCCGCCCGGGGGGACCCCTCCTCAACAGCAGCGGCGCTGGCAACCTCAGCTGCGAATCTCCACGCCTCCGCGGAGCTGGCACACGAGGTGGGTATCTAAGACCCCCTGCATGCGTCCCTTGCACCACACCCGGCTCATCGATGCCCCCCTCCCCCACTGTGCCCGCGAACACCCACCTGTCCCATACAGCACTCTTTGGGTCCCTGACACGTCTATGCCTCACAGCTCCCACCCATCCACCAGACCCCCCTTTACTCCCTGACACACCCTGAGCCCCTCCTCCACCCCACCCCAACCCACAACCCCTCCAAAACGTGGGGAGACCAGAATCTCCTCTTGCCAACCCTTCCAGGCATCTCCTTTCCTTCTACAATCGGTTCACAGAACCATAGTGGGGAGGGAGAGCGAGAAACCAATAGAAGATTGGGGTAAAATGGAAAACTGGACAGGAGAGGGAAAACTGAATAGCCAGAATGGGCCCTGTCTGTCCAGCAGTCTTCTCTAAAGTCTCAAAGCTCAACTGAATTGGATTGGGGGGGGGGGGAAGAGAGGGGAGGGGCTTTATTCTAGAGCTCCCTGTTTTCCTTTCACTCACTTTCGAATTTCACCTCCCAAACCGAAGTTCTCAAGTCTCTCTTACACTGTCCCCAAATATTATCTCCAAGTTCCTTCCAATCCCTCCCTGACTCTCTAATCTGTCTTTCCATAGACTCTCCCCTTCTAGAGCCTGAATGCCCCATTCCTCACCCTCCCTCTGCACTATCATTTCCTATTGCACCTTCAAACTGCTTACTTTTTACCCCAGTCTCCAAAACATCCTTCAACTCCTCTCATATGCCACTATCATCTTTTATTTTTGATGACCCAGCTCAAGTTATATATTTTTTGCACCTTGCCTATTCTTAAGTAGTTATTAGACGCTTACTATTGTAGTTCCTGGGCTAGGTGGAGACCAAGGAGAAACTAGACACAATCGGAATCCTCATTGATCCATAGTCAAGTGCCCGAGGAGGGACAAACCAATGGAAAAATTGCAGTCAGCATGGAAAATCCCTTGAGAGGGTCCAAATTGTGGGCATCTAAAGGAGAGGACATTTGAGAACTTCACAGAGGAAAACTGGTTGCTGGATTTGGAGTTCAGTAGGCACAAAAGTTAGAAGTGGCTGTCCAGGAGAGGGAACAGTGTTGAGCAGAAGGTAATTCAAACAAGCTCAAGAAGGGAACAAATTATAATTCAAGTATTTACCCCCACAAAATAATGCATGCTTTCACAGACAGTTCGTTACACATGCTCAGAGTTTTTGCTTTTTTTTTTCATTCAACAAATTTTTATGAAATCAGAGATTGTGCCAAATACTTGGAATGTGACTAGAACAAAACTGACATAATTCCTACTTTATAGATCCCCCAGTGTAGAGGGGAGACAGATAAGCAGAATCGCAGCACCAAGTGGGCGCTGCCTTGTGAGGTCTAGAGAAACCCAGAAAAGGAACATTGCAGCCTAGCCAGGTCTTGGGAACCAATGTTGACCTCTATAGGAGGTGAGTTTTATTTATTTTGTTTTGGGGCCACACCTGGCAGTGTACAGGGCCTATTCCTAGCTCTGCACTCAGGAATTACTCCTGGCAGGTTCAGGGGACCATATGTCATGTTAAGGATTGAACCCAGGTTGGCTGTGTGCAAGAAAAACACCCTACCCACTGTACTATTGCTCCAGCCCCAACTCATATGAGGTGAGTTTTAAACTGACTTAAAATTTAAATTCACTTTCTACATGAAGGGCAGAAAAGACAAAAAGCATCTGAAGTACAGTAACAGATCATGTATATGTCCACAGTCTATGGCAGTTTTGCTGTTTGTCAGAAATTCTGAATGCTTGAAATAGATGGCATTCTCCTTAATAGATGAGTAATGAAAAGTCCAGATGAAGACCACTCACCATTACTCATAGAAAACCTAGTGGATCTGGCAAAGAACTTATCCTGAGGGCAATGAAAACTACTAGCTAGATAAGTTCTAGATTGTAGAAATAGGAAATGGAGTGGAGGACAAGAGATTAAAGGGGTAAATGTGATATGTTAGAAAGCTATTGTATTACACTGTGGTGAAAGGTGATTCTGGCTTAACTAAGGCACTGGTGGTAGGGATGGAGAGAAATGAGTGGATTTGGGAGGGGCCTCTGGAATTTGAATCAACAAACTGGTGGCTTTATTAGACATGGAAAAGGAAGAAAAGGTCAAGGTATGACATCCAGGTTTCTCACTTAGGAAACTGAATGGATGCTGGTATTTTCTAATAAAAAGGATACAAAAGAATGGAAGCAAATTCAAAAGATGGGTTTATATGTTCAGTTTGAAGACTACTGAATTCAAATGTTGGTCAGGTGTCAATTTAGGGGTTTCCCAGAGACTTTGAATCCAGCTATTTGTAACTTAAAAAAGAAATATGAGCTAAAAATATAAGATTGAATGATTTTCATATACAGGAGATAATGGAAGTCACCAGAAAAGACAGAACCATACAAATATTATGTTGAATAAAAAGAAAATAAATAGTGGGACAGATATCTAAAGAAAACCATTGTACTTCTGTTCTGATTAGTTAAACCAATATGTAAGAAGCAGACAGAAGGAGCACCCACAAAGATGATCCAGACAAAACTACCAGAAAGCCAAGAAAGCAAGAAAAAATGAAGTTTCTAGGCTTTTTATTTTCAGAAATGGGAGAGGTTTGGGATACATCTAGAAGTGCCCAGGGGCTATTCCTGGCTCTGTGTTCAGGAGTGACCCTTGGCAGTGCTCAGAGCACTATATGTGGTTCCAACCCTATGCGAGGCTGTGCCCTATCTTTCCTGCTTTCTCTCTGGTCCAAGACAAAAAAAACAAATTTTCAGTGCTTATTGCACTGAAGTTGGATTTAGTAACTAGTCTAAAAGGGAAAATGTGGTTTTAAGGGATGGTTAAAGTAGGGACCACAAAAAGTGAAAAAGTGTATGTAGATAAAACTTTCAAGAAGTTTGGTAGGAAGAGAGAAAAAACTAGGACAGAGAGAAACAGCAAAGGGTTGAAGTGTGGTGTCTTTGTGTGTGTGACCTGTGTTTGTATATAGTCTGCACAAACTAGTCGGTATAGACTATAGCATTTTTCTAAATGTTGATGGGAATGATTCATGAGAAAGGAAGGTTGAAGGTAGCAGGGATAGTCAATAGAGCTAGTGATGCTGAGTAAGGAAAATGTGACACAGTTCAGAGAACAGGTGCAAGAATTGGCTTCAATCCGCTGAGCTTGTTAATCACATACATCTGAGTGCATGTTACCCAGCACTCAGAATTACCCACAGGGGTCAGGGCAATAGTATAAGAGGAAAAGACACTTGCCTTGCATGCAGATGACCCAGGTTTGATCCCCAGGACACCTGTATGGTCCCCTGAGAACTGCTAGAAGTGATCCATTGAGTGCTGAGCCAGGAATAAGCCCTGATCACTGCAGGTGTGACCAAAAAAAAAAAAAGTTACCCACAGATTTTCTTAGCCACTCCCACCTCCCACTCAGGTATTACACTACAGATACCCATTACCCAGGGGTATGCCAGTGTTGCCAATAGAAATATGTGTGCTACCCACATTAGTTTGTTATGATCCACACATAACAGAAACTGGATATTACCCGTGCTCACTTAGACACTACCCACAGAAAAACAGCTGTAAATCAAACTCACTTATAATCTTGCCCACAGTCATTTAAATGTTACACATCAATCAAACACTTAGTTTCCTTTTCTTATTATCCACATGCAGATTACCCATGTTCGCTTCAATTTTTCTCTAGGTATTACCCACACACGTCGAGTATTAGGTTCACTAGGGTCTTGTGATTGTATTCCATCATACTCACAATTTTATTTACCATCTACACATTTTCATTTAACTTCTCACATACCTAATCACGAAAATATTGTGCTTACATACCTGGATATCATTTTTGTTCATCTGGCTTTTACTATCATCACTTCTCTGTTTACACTCACATCTCTGAATAGGACCCTTGCTTCCTGGAGATATTACCTACATGTTGAGATTCTGTAGAATACATACAGATTCTTGGAAGTACTGTTGTTTATTCAAATGTTAAAACCCCCTTTGGGGAGGGGTAGCAGATCAGTCCTTGGGAAACTGAGATCAAATCCAGGGCTCCCACATGCAAAACATGAGCTCCAACCCTTTGATCCATCTCCCTGGCCATCCAGATCTTACAATGCTTACTCAGATACTACCTAACTGTAAATATAACACACACACATTCAGACACTGCCTGTAAACATTGTTGTTACTCTTCTCCAGATATTCCTTACATAAATATGTATTACTCTTACACACCCAGTTTCAAAGACTAAAGCATTGCCCACTGATCAATCTGATATTTCCTATACACCTACACCCTTGAATATTGATCCTGGCTCCTCTGTTACTACCATTATACTTGTATGCACAAGCTTACCTGCTTATTACCCACAATTAGTTGAATGTAATCCATGATCATCTTAGACACATGGGTATTACTGTGAGGTCTGTGTGCTTGTGTTGACCATATCCAACACACCAGTGAGAAATATGATTAGAGGCATCAGCAGTTTAAATCCATAATTTACATTAGTGTCCATTCATGGTGGGTAGAAGTTCAGGGGATTCTAACAAATAATAACAGCAGTCCAGAATTACTTTGTTATACTGGGTAATAAAGTATTCACTGCTCTAAAACTTTCCTGTGCTACACCAATTAATTTCTCTTTCACTCAGATCCTTAACTCTAAGATTTGCTTTCAGTGTTTTGCTAATTTTCTTTTAGTTAGTCTTTTCATATCTCCTAACCATTTAATAACAAAGACTTGTGAATTAGTTATCATTTAACATAAGGTAACACCTGGAAATGCCCAGTGAAGAAGCAAAACTCTGTATTATTGTTAGTCACTGGAACTTTGTCCTATATTTTTCAAGAGTCCTATGTACATCTGAAACTTCACAATAATGAACCTAGACTCATATTCGTGCTGCACCACAATTCACCACATTTCATAGCTCACATATAAACACATTATTGGATGAATGTATGAGAACTGTATCTCTCGTGCTTCAGGATATAATACCAACTTAGATGTAACTATTGAATCAAGAACTAGCTGAAGCTCAGATCCAGAAAAGAATCTGAATTGATTGAGAGATAGGTTGGGAGGAGGGGAGAAACAAAAAGAATACAAGAAAGATTTGTGTTCAAAGACTGAAGACCTCTCTAACAGAGAAAGCTTCCCTTCTAGACTTCATTTGTTACACACACACACATACACACACACACACACACACACACATCTCAAATTATCATATATGTTTTCTATAAGAGACACTGATATGTCTTCCCTGCAGAAAAGTTTATAACCCATCTCTGTTCAACTCAGAGGCTTGTGTATAATAGTAAAAGTAACATACATATTAAAATCATGGCCTGTTGAAAAGCACAAGGACTTAATGCAGAGCCCGGCATCTTGCGGCAGAAAAGTGAATGGACTATGCATTTCAGCAGGTCTGATTTTGGGGTGTAAACTAAATAATAATGGTGCATCTTTTGCCGAAACAATGAATCTAATCAAAGTAGATAGAGTGTTAACTAGAATTCATCTGCCTCACAGGCTTTGGGAGGGTTGGGAGTGGGGGTATATTGGGGTTCTTGGTGCTGAAAAGTAAGCACTGGTGAAAGGAAATGTGTTTGATGATTGCATGACTGAGACTTAAACCTGAAAGCTTTGTAACTTTTCCCACAGTGATTCAATAAATAATTTTTTAAAAAAATTAAGCACAAAAAAACAAATCATGGTCTGTTGGGGCTGCAGTGATAGCACAGTGGGCAGGGCATTTGCCTTGCACAAGACCAACACAGGTTCAATTCCCAGCATCCCATATGGTCCCCTGAGCACCCCTAGGGGTGATTCCTGAGTGCAGAGCCAGGAATAACCCCTGATCACTGCGGGTGTGACCCAAAAAAAAAAGGGAAAAAAATCATGGCCTGTTATTGATACCACACACACACACACACACACACACACACACACACACACAAATACTTAAACAGTTTTCTCCAACGAGTCAGTCAGAAAAGTACATGCTGGAGGGGCTGGAGCAACAGCACAACGGGTAAGATGTTTGCACACGGCCAACCTGGGTTCGATTCCCAGCATCCCATATGCTCTCCTGAGCACCCCTAGGGGTGATTCCTGAGTGCAGAGCCAGGAATAACCTCTGTGCATCGCTGGGTGTGACCCAAAAAGCAAAAAAAATAAAAAATAAAAAGAAAGAAAGAAAGAAAGAAAGGAAGGAAGGAAGAAAGAAAGAAAAAAGAAAAGTACATGCTGGAGCTTTAGGAGCAAGGAGTGGAAAGACACTGGGATTAGAGGCAAAGCAGTTGTTTTTATGTGGTGACAGACTTTTTACAAATTTGAGCATGAGTTAACATTATGCCAAGTGTTAGAGATATACAGGAGAATAAGATAGACATTCCCCTGTACTCGATAAGTTTATAGTTTAGTAAGAAACACAATAAACTGAACATAATAATGCAGTGATAAATGGCAGGAGAGATTACAAAGAAGGAGAAAGGCTCCAAGATTAAGACTCAGTTGGGAGGAGGAGGTGGCATGATGAATGGCAAACAAACGAAGAAGATGTAGGAGGCAAGCTTTTAGTCATGAAGAAATTTAGTCCCTTAATAACCATGTGTTCCTAGCAAGTCATATCTTTGCTGAGATTAGTTCAAGGATCTCTAGTGAGCACTTACCTGAAGCCTATAAGGTTATCGGAATGAGTAAATGGTTTTCATTTGGGGCCTAAAATGAGAATCATCCAAATTACACAATGACTCCTGAAGCTGAGGGCCCTTTCCTCCCCTCAACCTGGAAGGCCCTGTCCCTCCCCTCTCTCCCTCAAGCTCCAATCGCACTCATGCTGACGCCATGGGTTGAAGTGATTAATTTCAGTGTAATTCAATTCCGTTTTGTCTGCGTCTACTTGGTTACAATATGGAGGCCCAAAGATGAATCTGTTTCCCAATAAACAATGACACAAATAGATGGGGTCAGTTCTCTGTCTGGCCCAGTAATGCTAGCTCCTTCCGGCGAGCTCCCACAGCACTTTGTGTATTCCTCAGCCTCACGTCTTATCACATTGTGTAACAATTATCTGTGTATTTATTCAAGATTCTCTCTAAACTGTGAGCTCTCCGGTGACAGAAAATTTGTCATCTCCAACTTTATGTCCCCAATGCCTGACCTAAAGGGAGTCTTCTGGAAGTGTTTGATAAATGAGAATAAATAGAGACCCTGTAAAGGTACAGCAGAAAGCATAGAAGAATTCAAACAGGGGCCAAAAAAACATTACAGTGGGTGAAGCACTCACTCTGTACACAATTGGCTCTAGGTTGATCCCTGGCACCCCATATAGTCCTTCAAGCCCCACCAGAAGTGATCTCTGAGTATCGTTGGATATGGTTCAAAAATAACAAAACAAAAAGAGAAATAGATTCTTACAGGTATGTATGAAAATCCCATGGGTCAGAGGAAAGTAATATTTGTTCCCAAAGGTACTGAGGTATCTAGAAAGACTTTACAAAGAAGCAGTTGAGCAGAGTCTTGAATGACAATGAAAGAACAAAATAGAACTTTACCACATCCAGAGAACAAGTTTGTGATGGGGAGGAGTTGGTAGGGGGTGGAGATGGGGGAGACAGTATAAATGAGGGGTTGGTGAAAGAGCATTCCCAACTAAAAACTAAAATGTGCAAGACAGAGAGTAATGAGTATGCATGGTGCCTTCAGGAAACTGAGTCATCCAAGGGATTAAGTGCACACACTGCAGGAAGGAGATGGGAGGAAGAAAGGACAGTTTTCAAAGAGTCTGAAGATGTGCTAAAGGGTGTAGGTAGAAGAGAGTAAGTGGATGGGGTGACGGTGGTTTGTTTTTAGACAGTATGGATATGATCTGATATGCTTCACAAGGTAGAGCTTCCTCCAGGGAAGTCAAGTGGAAAACTCTGAAAAGAGATCCGGGGATTTGGCAGCTTTAAAGCTTAGGAACTTGGGGAAGAAGTGTGCAATAAGTGATGAAGGAATGAAACATAAGACTGTGATGAACTGAGAGAATGAGAAGATGCACATCGACTCATCATTTCCTCAAGTTTGGCTAGAGAGAAGGAAGGATTTGGACCAAGGTTAGACAAGAGGTAGGTTTTCATAAGGGAGGAAAAAGTTAAGACGGTTTAAGTCTCAAGGGGGTCATGAGGTAAAGGGTTCATGTTCACCATTTATTTACTTACTGGGAGAGGGTGGAGCAGGGTTCTTGGGAAACAGGGGTCTCCCAAGGCCAGGTAGTGGCTATTAGGGATGATGAGATTTTAGGTTCTGGCTGACCTGCTTAGAGCCCTCCACCACCCCCTTTCCCTTTTCCTATGCAGAGCTGGAGCTGGCCGTTAGGATTACCCTTTATGCAGTGATCTTTCTGATGAGCGTGGGAGGAAATGTGCTCATCATCGTGGTCCTGGGACTGAGCCGCCGGCTGAGGACTGTCACCAACGCCTTCCTGCTCTCACTGGCCGTCAGTGACCTACTGCTGGCTGTGGCTTGCATGCCCTTCACACTCCTGCCTAATCTCATGGGCACATTCATCTTTGGTACCGTTGTCTGCAAGGCGGTTTCCTACCTCATGGGTAGGTGAGACAACCCACCTACCCCTAGCCTTGACCCTCTCCTCTCCTGAAGTCCCGCCTATATAAAGAGGGGTATTATACCTTTGGGAGGGTAAAGTTGGTGACACTGGTGAATGTGTTGTGTGTGCTTTCTCTTCCCTTCTTTAGGGGTGTCTGTGAGTGTGTCCACCCTAAATCTGGTGGCCATTGCCCTAGAGCGCTACAGCGCCATTTGCCGGCCACTGCAGGCACGGGTGTGGCAGACGCGCTCCCACGCTGCTCGAGTGATCGTGGCCACGTGGATGCTGTCAGCACTGCTGATGGTGCCCTACCCAGTGTACTCCACTGTGCAGCCAGCCGGGCCGCGGTCACTGCAGTGCCTACATCGCTGGCCCAGCGCGCGGATTCGCCAGACCTGGTGAGGGCGCTCAAGGGATTCCCGTCTCCATCTCCATTCACTGCTTCTGACTGCTACAGAATCTTCCTCTAGCTGTTCCACGAATTACCACTCCATATCCTTTCCACGCCTACCACCTTGGGATTCCCATGTGGAGCCTCCCCACAAGTTCATAGCCTTCCCCAGCAATAACCTCTAAATCCTCTTTCTGCCGCTGGGACTTGGCCCAACCTAGGAAATCATCCGTCCTTGAGAGCTCCATCCGTCCTTTGTGCTCTTTTTCCAGGTCGGTCCTGCTGCTCCTGCTCTTATTCTTCATCCCGGGTGTGGTGATGGCCGTGGCCTACGGGCTCATCTCCCGGGAGCTCTACTTAGGGCTCCGTTTTGACAGTGACAGTGACAGAGAGAACCAGAGCCGAGTCCGAAACCAAGGAGGCCTGCCGGGTGGGGTGGGTCCAGGTGGGTGAAATCCATCCAAGTGGGGGCTTCGGGAAGCAGATGGGGCCTAAAGGGGGTGGGGCGGGAAAGAAGCGTGAGAAGGAAGTGGGGAATGGAAATGGGGGAGTGGGTCAGGAAGAAGTCTGGCCGGGCGCTTGCGGGCACCCTGCCTGACCGCTCACCCTCTGTGCCCAGGTCCTGCGCACGCAAACGGGCGCTGCAAGTCGTCGGAGACGGGGCTGGTCGGCGAGGACGGCGACGGCTGCTACGTGCAGCTCCCACGCTCCCGGCCGGCGCTGGAGCTGTCGGCGCTCACCGCGCCCGCGTCTGCATCAGGATCTGGCTCCCGGCCCACCCAGGCCAAGCTGTTGGCTAAGAAGCGTGTGGTGCGGATGTTGGTGGTGATCGTTGTGCTCTTTTTCCTGTGTTGGTTGCCGGTTTACAGCGCCAACACGTGGCGCGCTTTTGACGGCCCCGGTGCGCACCGCGCGCTCTCTGGCGCGCCCATCTCGTTCATCCACCTACTCAGCTACGCTTCGGCCTGTGTCAATCCCCTGGTCTACTGCTTCATGCACCGCCGCTTTCGCCAGGCCTGTCTGGACACGTGTGCCCGGTGCTGCCCCCGGCCCCCGCGAGCACGCCCCAAGCCTCTTCCAGACGAGGACCCTCCCACCCCGTCCATTGCTTCCCTGTCCAGGCTGAGTTACACCACCATCAGCACCCTGGGCCCTGGCTAAGGAGCGTGGAAGTGAGAATGGGAGTGTGGGGGGTGGGAGGGAGGGGAGATGGGGGCTGAGGCAGGGCATACAGATTCCAGATATAAACCCATGCAGCCCCACAAAATACACAAACCCAAACTGAAATGACATACTGACACCCGAACAACTCACCTCCATATGCAGGGGGAAATGGCTTATCTGACAAAGAAAACAAATTCGATCCACACACAGCACATGAGACACACTCTAGAACTGAACACACAAAAACATGGCACTGACCATAGACACACGTGGACATGGCATCCCTAGACACATACTGTACCTACAGAGTGGAAACTGTCAGGGAAGCTGCCCAGCACTCTTACTTGTGGCACTGATTCTCTTAAGGCTCTGGAATCTACACTGGGCTGACTCCTGAGATGCCTTGTCTGTCCCCAACTTGACCTCACAGTGCCCTTCCTGGACAGCACTGAGAGCCAAGAGGCCTAATCTCACTCCCCCCCCCCCCCCCCCCCAGCAGACTGTTTTGCACTGAAAAAGGTTCTTCGGGTTTTTTTCCAGTTAGATACTGTGGCCCAACCCTGTGCTCCATTAGTTGACCCCTTCAAGAACTAATAAATGACTTGGGTTCCTCCTAAACTGCCTTTCTGAATATTCATTCTGGGGGATGGAAAGGAAGCATGCAATTCAGTGACAACCTTCCTGTCAGTTTTCTTCCTTGGCTGTTTTTTATTTGTTGTTGTTGTTTTGTTTTATTTTTGGGGGGTGCTTTTTTCCTTTGGTTGTTTTTAGTTTGTTGTTGTTTGCATGTCCCCTGACAAAAAGCTCCTGGTTTGAGACTAGATGAGGCTGGCTGTGTTTTCTCGAGTTGTTGCCCTGGACGCATCTTCAAACCTGTGTCATAGGTGGTAACTGGAAATTATGGTGGGGGTGGAATCTTCATGGCACATGTTTCCTGAGCACATTCTTTGGAAGTGGTACCATTTTTAAGGGACCATGTTGATGCCCATTTAAAAATAGTTTTTTTCTTTGTTGTTTTGGGGTCACACCCAGTGGTACATAGCCCTTACTCCTGGTACTGCACTCTACACTCTTACTCCTGGCGGTGCTCTGGGGATCATATGGGGATGCTGGGGATCAAACCCAGGTTGGGAGCATGCAAGGCAAATGCCTTACCCACTGCACTATCTCTGTAGCCTCAATGTTCATGTAAAATGTTGTGAAAAAATAAAAGGAATCAGAATTTTAAAAGATTCAGTATTCAATTGTCATCAAAACACTGCAGGGACTGGATCCTAAGAGGTGTATGGAAATTAGAGCTGGCCCAGCCATCCTGCTGTCCCACAGAAGCACCCATATGAAGGGTGAGAGTGAAGGAGCCAACCCTGAATGTGTTCTCAGAGCCCAGCCTCCCTCTTTACCATAAGATCCATCCAGTCACAGAGACAGACAGAGATGGCAGCATCAATTCTCCAAATTCTCAGTGACAATGACCACCAAGGCCATTCATGGATAATCAGAGGCAAGGTCTGTTGGAGGAGAACTTCCTTAGCACTTACTCTTATAACAGATGGAGAGACTGAGACTCAGAGCAGGGAGGAAAGAGCTACTCAAAGTCACTCTCTAAACTAGAGCAGCTGCAGCTGGGACCGAAGTCCTCCCATCAGGACCAGAGCCTAGTGTGTGGAGTCTGAATCTCATTTTTAGGATGCAGAATTTCATAGGACTGGAGTTATAGTACAGCAGGTAGGATGTTTGCTAGCATGCAGCCGACCCAGGCTCAATACTGGCATCCCATATGGTCCCCTGACCACCAGGAGTAATTCCTAAGTGCAGAGCCAGGAGTAACTGCTGAGCATCACCGGGTATGGCCCAAAAAGAAAAAAGAAGAAGAAGAAAAATACAAAATTTCAGATAGATAATTGCCAGGATACTGACCAAGACCTTGGAAGTGACCTGAGCAGTAATCCTCCTCGACACCACATCCAAAAAAAATGCTTTTAAAGTCCCCCCAGTACCTTCCACACACCCAGACTGGAGGAAGCAAAGGACCATGAGAACGGAGACTGGGTCTTCTGTTTACCAATGCTGAGACTGCTCCCATAGTCCTTTCACAGAGCTCTGGGCTGCAAAAGGCAGGGGGGAGGAAAGATAAGAGGGGGAAGGCGTTCCGAGCTGTCAAACACAACAGTGCTATTTAAAAATAGAATACCAGCTGGTCTGAGGAGCTGAAGGCAAGATATTGGGCCTTTATTTCTCTTGCCAGTTCCCTCAGGGGCGGGGAAGAGTTGTCCATGGGCTTCACAGCACTCCTCACCCCCCACCTTCCACAGTGCCTTCTGAAGGAGATGATAATATAGCTCTGAGTCAGCACCCATCAGGCCCTCCCGCTAGGCCTGTGATCATGAAGACCACCAGATGGCAGTGCAGAGCTCCATGAAGGGAGGATCTAGCCTGGAATATGAGTTTAAGCATTGAGACCCAGGCCTACCCTAGAAACCAATACCAGTCTTAGAATATTCCCACTCTTCGCTCAGTGCAGCCCTTTGTGTATGGAACTACACGTCCGTCTCCATCTCTTTTGCCCTAACCACTCACCAGACTTGGAATCTTGGGGTCCTTCCATCTATTTTCCCTCTCTGTAAATCTAACAAAACATTTTAGGTTCACATTTGATATCATTGTTTTCATGGGGTCCTGCTTGGCCATTCTGGCCATTCATTAGTCTAGCTCTTGTGGTATTTACTACTTCTCTTTTCTGTCTTTTGTGGTTATACATGTTCCTGCCAGATTCCTCATATTGACTGGGGGGACAGCCTGAGTTACCGGGTCTGGACAGAGGGTTGATAGCAGGATTGTGGGGAACCTCAGTGCTTTTCAGTGCTGCATGATACACCCTTTATCAATACAAGCATTTCGTTCTCAGAACTCTTCTACAGAACATTTCTCTTCACAGAATAGAGAAAAGATGCTGAAAAAAGAACCTAAAGGGTTACAGGAGTTTCTACAGGTCAAATGGAGGCAAGACCAGGACTCAGGTATCTAATTCCAAAGTTTCTTTTCCTGTGAACACAAAGACAGTACAGAGAGTAAGGTGCTTTGCCTTGCACACAGCCTGTCCCTGGTTGCCAGGACTGGCCCCTGGAGAACAGGTTTGAAGCAAGGGTGCTGAGAGCCCCAGAGACTGGAGCCCCATTTCTCTCTCACTTCCCTTATTTATCGTCTTAAGCCAACAATCATAAGAAGAGCGAGGGTAATCATTTACAAACATCTGTGTATCTAGGCTAACCTAACCAGTCTGTGTCAGAGCAATAGTACAGCAGGTAGGGATCACATCAGACAACCCAGGTTGTTTTCTGGCATCCCACATGGTCCCCCAAGCACCACCAGGACTTATTCCTAAATGCAAAGCCAGAAATAAGCCCTGAGCACCACTTAGTGTGCCTCAAAAATGGAAATAAAAATAAAACATAACTAGTTTAAGCTAATTAACAGGAAATAATACATGACTGACAGCACAAGGGGGTCATGTGACTGAGGGTCTCTAAAATGAATAATATTTAAAGAACCTTATCTAGGAGAGGTACAGAGATAGGAACAGTTAAAGACCTCGACCAAGGGGTCTTTCTCCCTGAGGTAATGGCTTTCCAGGAGGTAATAGTTCAATAAACTACCATCCCACCCCTCTTCTCAGTCTATGTGAGTCTATTCCTGACACCTGCTTTGATTCCCAACATTGCATATGGCACCCTCTATCCCTAAGCATTGTCAGAGTGATCCCTGAGCCCAAATCCAGGAGTAAGCTCTCAGCATAGCCAGCAGTGGCTCCAAAACCCAAAGCAAAGCTTCTTTTTATTTCCATTGTACCCTATTGCCTTCCTTCAAGTGTTGAAGCACTCGGCTCCAGCACTCCTGCCTCTCAAAAGTTGTATGATGTTTTGCAAAGTTTCTGAGTGAGTCTGTCTCAGCTATAAAACAAGAGTAATTATATAACCCCACAACTGCCATTTTGAAAATTTAATAACGCAATGTCCAAAAGTGCTTGTCACTGTACCAGACATATAACATAAGAAAAGTTAGACACGAGTATGAAGAAAAAGTACCAGAAAACGAGATCCTTTGTAGACAGATGTAGAGCCCCAACTGAGGGAACAGAGCTTTGGGGAGATTCAGAGCCTACTATGAGAGGTGTCAGAAAGCGATACAGTTAGAATTTGAACTCGGGTTTTCCTGGCTCCAGATCCCATGCTCTTTTCACTATGCACCCTGACTCTTTATTTCCCAGAAGGGACATTTAAGGTTAGCACTGTAGCACTGTCTTCCCGTTGTTCGTCAATTTGCTCGCGCAGGCACCAGTAACGTCTCCATTATGAGACTTGTTGTTACTGTTTTTGGCATATTGAATACACCCCAGGGAGCTTGCCAGGCTCTGCTGTGCGGGCAGGATACTCTTGGTAGCTTGCCGTGTTCTCCAAGAGGGGTGGAGGAATCGAAACCTGATCAGCTGTGTGCATGGCAAACGCCCTACCCATTGTGCTATTGGTCCAGACCATTTAACGTTTGAAAGGAACAAATTGGTTGAAAGCAATGAGGAACCATTCAGAGCTCAAAGTAGAAAAGCAGACATCTATTGCTATGCAGGCTAGGATCCTTTGGTGAGGTCCAGTTCTGGCATTCCCATTCCTGGAAGGAATCCTCTGGATACCCACAAGCAGAGAGAAGATATCTGACCCTCAAGTGTTACAGAAAAGTGGATTTCTTGAGTAGGTCTCAAAATCTCCTCATAAATTTCTGGTATGGGGGAACATCAGATGAAGGACTTATCAGAATGAACATGCCAGGGGCTGATCTTTCTCACAGACAACTGGAGTCAGAGTGTTGGATGACCATAGACTCCAGTTGGTCAGATCTAACTCATGGTTTCCCTTCAAGTTTTCTTCTAGACCTCAGTAGGGGTAGGGGAAAGATAAAAAGAATGATAATAAAGAATGGAGAGAAAGCAACCTCACCTAAATTCAAGGCTTTACTGCTGAAATATAGTGCTTGAAAAATGTTTACCTGCAGAGAAATAGTACAGAAAATAAGGTGTGTGTGCCTTGCACAGTTTGATACCTACCAGCACCACATATGGTTCCCCCAGTACTGCCAGAAGTGAACTCTGAGCACAGAGCCAGGAATAGATCTTAACACTTCCAGGTGTTACCCCAAAACAAACAAGCAGGGTAAGAGATCGGTAGGGCACTTGCCTTGCATGTGACTGACCTGGATTCGATCCCCAGCATCCCATATAGTCCCCCGAGCACCACTAGGAGTAATTCTTGAGTGCAGAGTCAAGAGTAACTCCAGCAAACAAAAATGTTAGCCTTTATTACAGGTTCTTTCTCTTTCCTTAATTCAATTTTGCACTTATTTTATTTTTTGTCTCCTTCCCTTTATTGTTATTGTTGCTGTTTCAGTTACCACAAGCCACACACACACATGACTGTTGCTAGCTAATGATCACATATTAGAGTGTATTGCTTGCATACATGCTAGGGACAAACATCAGAGTTACTGGGATAATATTTGGTAATACAACAGTGTGGGATTGAACTTTGGCCTTATGCTTTCAAGGCAGGTCCTCTTAAGTCCCTATGCTACCCCTGGAACCCCTTATTGAAGAATCTGACCATGATCCTTTGGCAGCTTTCTGTCCCCGGATCCTCGACCTTTGGAGGCACTTGGTCTAGTCAAACTGGATCCATCATCAGCATCATTGACAAAGATTAGCACTCCTCTTTTGGTGGAGCTCAATCTTTTGAAAATAGATTATAACTGCATTTTGAAGAAATAAAATGGTTAACCAAATAAAGCCATTAAAGCAGCACTTTGTCTTAATAATTTGGGGACCCTAGAGCCCTAACAAGACACATAAGTAGTGAAAGTTAAGGCCCTTGAGGAATGTACATTTGAATAAACTGAGTAAAGAAAAAGTACAGTTACTCAGAGTCAAACTTTGAGTAACAGGCACAAAGTAATAACACAAGATATTTCCAGTGGAATCCTTGCTCTACATTTAAGAATCAGAATTATTACCACACTGTATGAGGGCAGAGACAAAGGCCCATTCTGTGAGGAGTAGAGCCTTTCTAAGTGGAACTTACTTTGTGGATAGGAAGTGGAAATAGTCCTTTTCTTACCTCAAATAATTCTGATTTTTTCATATTTAACAGCAGGGTCTTATCTAGCAGGATGTGGACTTCAGGATATTTGGCAGCTAGTCACAAGGATGCCTCGATGTATGAATCTGAAGTTTGTCCCAGTAAAGGCAAGAGCAAGAGCAATGGGGGATGGGAGATGGGCGGCGGGGAGAGATCAGGAAAAATCTGGCTATGTGTGGAATTTTTAGTTTCTGCAGCCAGAGAGCTGATAAAAGTCCTTACACTTATCAGGAAATAGATGCATCATCAATTTGAAATGGTGATGCAGATCTAACTAGATGTAAGTAGCAAAGCTGGAGATCTGGATGGATCACAGTCTACGCAGTTTGTGCCAGTTCCCTGGTATGATCACTGATCTCATTAGCAGAGACATCCTGCAGGGTGTTTCCTAAAGTCATTGACTCTAGGATAAGTAGCTCTGACTGCTTGCTGCTATTCCTTCTCTAAGTCTCAGTTTTCATCAACGTCTGTCGGTGTTCCTCATCTGGGAATACTTCATACCTCATTATATAGTTGTGAGGGTGAAAAGAGATAAAGTATTCATCTCTTTGGAAAATGTACATTTTGGTGAGATTGTTAGAGGTCCTAGCATTGAAACAATTCTGGGACCAGAGAGACAGTACAGTCAATAAGGCACTTGCTTTGCACGTATGATCCCCTGAGCCCCTCCAGGAGCAATCCCTGAACCCAAATGGGTGTAACCTGAACTCCACACCAATTTCCTTCTGTTTTTATTTGGCTATGCTCAGAGTCTCAGATCCCTTTCCCTGTACCAGTAGTAGGGACCTTAGAGCCTGTCCATAACAGGCTCCTAATAGACTCTCTACTTTGCCACCTCTAATTTGATTTCTGGGAACCAGGATGCAGCCAAATCAAAGATTCTATTTTGGGATTATTCAAGTGCCTTGAGGCACCAATATTTTCTTTTTTTAAAAAAAAGATTAGATTATTTGGGGGAATATGAAGAGTACAAGGGAGAGTTTTGTGTTCAAGAGAGAAGGAGAGCTTCTCAAGTAGAGAGAGACAAGTACATTCATGTCCCAAACATAAAGTTGAGCCAAATAGCTTTCTTATTTAATGGGAAATAAAACAAATAAATATAAGAGGCTTTGGTTGTAGGACCTGGGGAAGCTTGATAAAGGAAGTGTCCTCTATGCTACACTATGCTCCATGGATGTTACAGTGTGTGTGTGTGTGTGTGTGTGTGTGTGTGTGTGTGTGTGTGCGACCATAGAGAGCAAATGGAATTTCAGAAAATAAAAATAGTTTTGAGCCAAGGATGAAAATGAGAAATATACACCATTTGGTTCTAACAGAAACACGAAAACAGTATGATGCCTTCAAAATTACAGAGGAAAAGCATTTCCTAGGATGGGCAGGCAGAAAAGGCCTGATGGAAACAAGTGGACAGTTTTAAAAGCCAATGCAGAAGATTTGACAAGATTGGGGAAGCAAATGGTGAGGAACAGAAACCTGAAGGAGGCTAGGAAAAACCTGGAGAAATTCCTCAGAATCTCCAGTCCCCAAACCTTCAAAGACCTCTTTCTGCCACTCTAACTGGAAAAATCTAAAATTGTAGGCCCCAATTGTCTCTCACGAATCTACCCAGTAATGGGGAGAGACCCCAAGACCGAAACTTTGAACACTTGCCTTGCTTGTTTGCTGATCCCTGCCTCTTTCACTGCAATGTTCATTTATTCAAAAGACCTGTGTATTCTTGCAGCACAAACACTTCCTTGGTTTCCTATGAGCAAAAAAAAAAAATTCCCCTCTTTTTCGTTTGGTTTACTTTGTTTAGTTTTCCTCTTTCTTACTCACTTGTCAGGTCTCTGGTCAAATACATCTGACTCAGGAAAGCCTCCTGAGTTTATATTGTCCCATTCTCTCTCGCTCTAATTTTTCTCATTGCACACACACATATTTAAGATTAAATACTTGTTTGTGTTTGTGGCTCTTTTCCTTTGCACAGTAAACTCCCTGACCCCGTCTGCCCTCACCACTCTTTACTCAGTACCTAGCTCCGGGCTCTCCTTCACTATTAATATTTATTTTAAAGGGGAGGAAGGAGCGGATTATGACCTTAGTAACATTCACCCAGAGGCTTTGGAACAAACCGGCTCTCCAACACTCTGCATTCTCCCTCCCCGCTGACTTTCCTATCTCCTTCTCTAGAGTTTGTGCCTGGATTTGTATTCTCATGTCAATATTCACTTTCCAAGTTACTCTAAATAACCATCTACCGGACTTAAATCTCAGTTTTTCTGTCCCTACAAAAGTGTAATACCAATAGCTCCCATCTCACGAACTTGTTAGGAGGGCTATGAGAGAATCCGCATGTGAAATAACTCACAGAATACCTGGAAAAAGGCAATTGATGAAGGTTAGCTGCTATTATTAAAGCTGCTAACAACTAATAACCTCTAATATTTCAGTTACTGGATTTTTTTCCACATCATTTATACATGTGCATACGTATACATAGAGATCTTATGCATTAATAAGAAAATTAAAGCATAGTAGACCAAAAGGGGGAAGTTATACCTCTTCAAATCCACTGAGAAAAAATATGGTTAATTCTTATGTTATCTACCAGGAGAAAAAGGCATGGAATCTGGCTCTCAGATTTTCCCATATCTTCCCTCATTTTTTTTTCAGATTCTTTCCTTACTTTAGTTTATTTTTAAATTTTCGTTTAAGAACCGTTACCGACTAGAGCTGTTGCCGACTGGATTCCACAGGACGTCAAAAGAACTCGTGGCCGCCCACCCACGAGATGGTCAGACTTCTTCGTCAAAACCCTGAACTAATGGTTTGAAACTCTTCATGTTCCTGGAGCGAGCAGACTCCACTGGGCTACACTAGCAAGCGACAGGGACGAATGGAGACGTTATTGCACCCGCTCCAGCAAATCGATGAGCAACAGGATGACAAGTGGTACAAGTGAAGTGATATTTAAGAGCCATGATTTACAAAGTTACTGTTTGTCAAGTCTTAGGCATACAATAATTCAACATCAATTCCTCCACCAGTGTGAACTTCCCTCCACCACCACACGATCCCTCTTTGCAGTTCTGCTTTCTAGACAGTTTCTGCTTTGCTGGACACAAAGGAAAAGCAACCGGACAAATGCCTCCTTCCTTGGAAGGTGACCCTGTGCTCTCTGCACTCTTCTCTGACTCATGCAGTTGCCCTGAAGCCCTCCTCAGGCAAGTGACCTGCAGCTGTCTCTTAGGGAATAACCCAAGGATGCCGAACTTCACAGATTTCTCTAGTCATGCCCCTGAAAATTCCCCTTTGCCAGAAATTTATTTCAAGGAATCCCAGCGGCTATGCTCTGCATGCCCTCTATGAGCTGCTAGGTGACTTGCCACTGTTTTCTTTGTCCCGTGCCTGGAGTCTAGAAGTTCTTCCTGCCCCTAGGACCGAGTCGCCCCTGCTGCCCCTGTCCACTCCCTGGGAGCTGTGCCTTCCTCCAATGTGGAAAAACACTGGAGTAATGAGGCAGTAGCCCTACTCCCCACTCTGGCCACTTTGATTCTAGGTAACTAAGGTGGTACCCTCTGGAGATGGGGACTCTGCAAAGGACTCCTCTAAGAAAGCCATTTCTTCCTGAAAGTGGTCCTGCAGCATGACCTGGGAAGAATCCTGAACTCACATTCCTCTGCTCTACCTTCATTTCATTCTCCCTCTTTTCTATCTTCAGTTAATTTCTATTTGTTAATATGTAGTTTCTTGGTGTCAGTCTCTCCTAGCAGGTTGTTTGACATGAAGAAGACCGGACCCATCCTGAATTTGGGTTTTTGTTGTTGTTGTTGTTGCTGCTGCTGTTTGTTCGGGGGGAGGGGTCATAAAGGGGGGTTACTCTTAACTCAGGGGTCACTTCTCATGGTATCGTGCAGTCCAGGGACCAAAGCTGCATGCAAAGCAGACACTCACTCCTGAAAGCTATCTTTCTAGCACCCCAGCTACAATTTGAACAATAGTCCTAAGTAACTTCCTACACACATAAAATTCTGAGAAAAACTGATACCTAAGGACAGAATTTAAAAAAAAAATTTTCTGCTCCAGTTATTTACTTCCAAGTTCATTTGTAACATCTAGGCTTCATTTCTCTCTCTTTCATATGCTCTTTTTAAATTTTTTTTAATTAACCAAATCCAACAGTAATAAATGCTCACTCCTGACTTTGTGTTTAGGGATCACTAGGGGTGGTTCTGGGAAACTATATATGGTTCTAGGGACCTTACAAGGGTCAGCCACATGCAAGGCTCTCTGGCCCCACTTTGTGCCTATGTATTTATTTCTACAGATATTCTTTGGCAGTTGTGTTATTCACTCTTTTGTTACCTCCACATACTTCTGCAGGAATTCTATATAAGCAGCCTCCCATCTGTTCAGGGTAAATGCCGTAATAATTTAAAATAACAATTCGTCGTGTTAGGTTATAGATAAATAGCATATTTTGAACAAATGTGGAGATCACCTGTACCAACAACTCCATAGCACTTTTCTTCAGCTATAGATAAAGCTATTGTCACACGTTTCAATATTCAATTATATTTCAGTAAGTATGGAGAGACAATGATCACAGTGTTTTTTGTTAGTAAATGCCCACATTTTTCACTCTGCTTAGGGAAAAAATCAGCACAGTTTATATTGAAATTGCATGTGAGCATGGTTCTTCAGAATAATTCTCTGTGTAGTCCACAAAATTGTAACAAAGGATGTTTCGAGAATATTATTGCACTCAGTAGAGATATGGAAAAGGACTGTCACTGCTCAGGTGCCAACCTGCCCTTCCCAAGAACAGCGTCCCAGAATTCACCCAGAGACTCTTTGGACTGCTTCCAGGAGCTCGACCACACAAAATACAAAGAACTGCCTATAAGTGTTTAGCATCCATTGCATCTTATTTCTGCCTGGAATTCTGCTAATTTTGACAAACCATATGTTTCAACATTGATTTTTTTAAAAATTCCATTGAAAAACAAGCCTTGGCTCTATAATTTTTTTGTCTGGTGAATCCCAAGGAATATCCAAGACTGGAATGCTAGAGACACTCGGTATAAGGTATAATTTTATTTTATTTTCCTGTTTGGTTAATGGATCCTCTGTGGTTGACAGGTTTCTCAGTGTCTGCAGAGTTTTTTCTAGCTAGGACTTCATAACAATGTAAATTTCTGAAATCTGAAATCTTGTAGTATCCTTTTATTTATTTTTAATGGGAGTCACTCCCAAGAGGTGCTCAGGGGGGCCAGGGACCCCTCTTTGAAATTCTTTGCAAAATGAACCAGCAGTTCAATACTAGGACCCAGTGCTACTCAGGCCTCTGCCGTGTGTGTGTGTGTGTGTGTGTGTGTGTGTGTGTGTGTTGGGGGGTGGGGGAGGAAGGAGAGGGGCTACTGGAGTTCAAGGACTCTGGGGCTACCCAAATGCAAGGCCTTAACTCCTACACTATTTCTCCAGGTCTGTGTCGTAGCATTTTACTGAGGAAGTGAAGTGGTGGTGAGTTGGCTTCCCACAGGCTAGGGGTGAAGCTGTCTTCTTTAAAGAGATTCGATGCAGCCATTATGTTACATGACTGGCAGCCGAGAGGGGCAGCTTGACAATGTTGAAATATATAGTTTGTCAAGATTCCAGCTGCATGCACGCAGCTCAGGGACGAGTTTCTTCCTTGATCTCCTGAGTATCGAGTAAGTATCTACATAGAAAACTTTGAAAGTCCTGCAGTCATTTTTAGACATAAAATAATCTTATTTTAGTTAGCGAAATGTCCAGTCCTGTCTAAGGCAATCCTTTCCCCTTTTTTCTCCTTCCTCAGCCCAGACTGGATTCAGACTGAAAGAGAGGTGGTCTACAAGGGGTGGGTGTTGGGAGTACAGGAGAGACAGTTTGTTTCTTTGTTTTCCCACCTAATGCTTCCCCTTATTCCCCCACCCCTGGGGTATGAGATATGAGGTGGATCTAACCTCAGCCCAAACCAGTTTTCTCTATGAAACAGAAATTACTTTGATTAAAACTTGTGTTTCATGTTAGTAGCTGAAACTATATCTAAGAGCAAGAGAGATATATACCTGTATTCCTCTGTTTTTCAAGAGAAAATAACAGTTTTGCTCTAAAGCAATGATTCGTGGTGTCTTGTGTAAGACTTTATTTATACAAATCCCTCCTTATGGGGGGACCGGAGTGATAGTGCAGCAGATAGGGTGCTTCCCCTACACACAGAAGATCCAGGTTTGATCCCAAGCATCCTATATGGTCCCCCAAACACGAAGAGTAATTCCTGAATACAAAGCCAAAAGTAACTCATGAATAGTCCCAGGTGTGCCCCCCCCCCCCAAAAAAAACCCTTTACATTCTTCAAACATAATGAGAACTTTAAAAAGTAGGAATTAGGCGAGGAGGAGTGTTTAACTTGAAAACAATGTCTATAATTCTTTTTTTCCCTCCTGTTGCTGAGAATTGAACCTAGAACCTGGCACAAGCAAGGCAAATGCTCTACCACTGAGCTCCATTTCTGGCTAACATTCGTATGATTTTTATTTATTGATTCATTTAATGACCGCAACAAGGAATGCACTGTCCATTAATAACATCTTAGTAATATTATGAAATTACTTCTGGCATCACAAGGATGCCAGATGGCATATGGGTTCTAAAATACAGTGTCAGTTTGTTCAGAATATAAAAGAACATAATTAAGGATAGAACTTGGAAATAGTTTTCTATTATAACCATTCAAGTATGAAGTTAATAGTATTAAGCACATTCGCTTTATTGTACAATCATCACCATCATCAAGAAATTTTTCATCTTCCCACACTGAAGCTGTTGTACCTGTAATTAAAAAGTAACTCCTACTCCTCTCTCCCTCTACTTGGCAACCATTTTATTTTTTATCTGGAAATAAATTTTGTTTGATAAACCTGGGTCTCAAAGTTATAAAGCGTATTGCTATCTTCGCCAAATTTGCTCCATTTTTTGGTGTGTGTAGGTTCCCACCTGGCATTGTCCAGGAGCTGCAGCAAGCTTAGTACTTGGGGCTCATTCCTGGTAGTACTTGGGGTATTGCTGGGGATTGAACACAGGATGCCAGCATGCAAAACATACAATCTAGCCCATTAAGTTATCTTTCCAGTCCTGTTCTCAGTAATTTTTAAAGAGAAAAATTCCTCACTTATGATAAAATGTGTTTTTATATGATACATTCTATGCTTTTAAAAAATCCGTTATTTCATTTTAGGTACCACTATTTACAATACTGTTAGTGGTAGGGTTTTGGGCATAAAACATTTCAGATCCTCACCCTTCACCAGAGTATCAATTTCCATCCACCATTGTTTCAGTGTCCTTTTCTGCCTCCCATCCTAGTCTTCCTTTCATCTCCCACTCAAATAAGCTTGCAACTGAAAATATGCTCTTAGATACTGTTACTGTTGGGCAGTTATTAGTGTCTTTCTATGATTCTTTATGTTACACATATGAGGGAGATCATTCTGTATCTCTCCCTTTCCTCTTGGCTAATTTCACTCATATCCATCTACATAATAGCAAATGGCATGATTTTATCTTTTTATTTTATAGCCAAGCAGTATTCCATTGTTTCTATGTACCACTGTTTTGTGGGGTTTTTTATTCTGTCATCAATTCTTTTTAAATTTTTTTTATTTTATAAAGTAGTTCACAATATTTGATTACATTTAATTTTCAAACACCAATCCCACCACCATACACCTTCCCACCACCATATCTCAGGTATTTCTATCCCGTACCCCAATCCCTGCTCCAAAGCAGAACTGAAATAATATATTTCCCTCTAAGGTTGGTTGCCTCCTACTTTGAATCCCATCAAAAGTGGTGCGGTACTCTTGGAGTATGGGTAAAGAGTGTCCCATGAAGTGCCTCGGCTGCGCAGTCCAGGAAAAGGTTCACTCCTGGTTAAGACTTCGCCCGAGCGTGTGGAGAGCGGCTGTGAGCAGGGGAGCGGTTGAGTTCTGGAGGTTTTCGGCTGCTGGGACTGGGTCCTTTGGGACAGGGGAGGGCTCTCACCAGCCCCCCTCTGAGGTACCCCGATTGATGGCACAGGCTGTCATCAATTCTTGGACACTTGGGTTGTTTCCAGATTTTGGCTATTTTGAATAGAGCTGCAATGAACATAGGAGTGAGACTATCTTTTCTGAATAAAATGTTGGGGTCTTTGGGAAAGAAGCCAAGTGAAGGTGCTGGGTCATATGGAAGCTTAATTCCTAGTATTTGATAAGTGTCCAAATTGTTTACCAAAAAGGTTGAACCAGCTGGCATTCCCACCAGCAGTGAATAAAGGTGACTTTTCCCCCACACCCACACCAGCACTGGCTGTTTTTCTTCTTTGTGATATGCACCAGTCTCACTGGTATAAAAAGGATATCTTGTTGTTGTTTTGATTTGTATTTCCCTGATGATAAGTGATGCAGGGCTTTTTTCATATGCCATTTGGTCATCTGTATGTCTTCTCTGAGAAAGTTTCTGTTCATCTCTTCCTACCAGTTTCTGATAGGATTTATGCTTATTTTTGGATATTTATTATTTCTAAATGGAGTCTAAACTTCATAGATAACAAAGATCTAACCAACCGTAAATGCTCATACTCTCTCTCTGACAACTTTTGGCTTGATATTTCCACGTGGGGTCCAAAGAAACCAAAAGATGTGTCCTTTTACCTTATAAAAGCTGTCACTGTCACTGTTCACTGTCCTCCCGTCGTTCATGGATTTGCTCCAGCGGGCCCAGTAATGTCTCCATTGTGACAATTGTTACTGTGTTTGGCATTATCGAATACATCACGGGTAGCTTGCCAGGCTTTGCCACGCGGGCGAGATACTCTCGGTAGCTTGCCAGGCTCTCCGAGAGGGGTGGAGGAATCGAACTCAGGTCCGCCATGTTGGCCACTTGCAAGGCAAACGCCCTACCCACTGTGCTATGGCTCCGGCCCTTATAAAAGCTAGATGTTAAAAATAATTAGGTTTTGTTATATTGCAATTAATTTTTTGGAAGAGGTTGAGAAATCAGAAAAAATGTTTGGACTTACTAGATTAAATATGTATAGGTAAAATATAATAAATTTATTTAGAACTTGAACGCTTCATTCTGCTGGTGCCAAACTGGAGAGTTAGGCAACAGCAATACACTGTTATCAGTTGAAATTTTAGTTATAATTAAAGTTGATAGGAATTTTGTTTCTTTTACTAAACTCTAATAGCTCAAGTTCAGTTTCTCTTATCTGGGCCTAAATATCAGATTTTATAGAGTTTATGAAAATATACATGTCAGAATCTACTCTGAATTTCCTAGTATTTCTGAAATATTTTTGTATATTCTTGTCTGTATATTTATGTATATTGTGACGCAGTGATTTCATATATATATATCAATAAGCTTTCTTCCTTAACAAGTACTTTCATGCACTTTTACAAATGAGATATAGGGGATGGAGCACAGTGGGTACAGCGTTTGCCTTGCACACAGTCGACCAGGGTTCGATTCCCAGCATCCCAGGGGTAATGAGCACCGCCAGGGGTAATTCCTGAGTGCAGAGCCAGGAGTGACCCCTGTACATTGCCAGGTGTGACCCAAAAAGGGAAAAAAATGAGATATAGTAGTTACTCTCTTCTTTGAAAAAGTAGTTCTCATTCGACATATGTATAAAACAGACATTTTGTCTAAAGCCGTATTTTATGATGGGAGTTTAGCTTTGCTTCTCAAGGCAACTATCAAATTTTCTCGTCAGTTGCATCATTTTTGTTAGGAACACTCTTCAGTAATTGCTACCATCATTTTAAGTCTCTGGCACATACAGACAGTTTTAGTATGCTCAGAGGTTTTTTTTTGAAGGCTCTACAATTACTGTAGAGACAGAGTTCATATCTTGGAAAATCAAGCATCATTTCTGAACCTAAAGAAAGGAATTGTATTTGGTACTTCAAACTAATGACACTTCAAATAATAGATCTTGGGTGCAGGTTTCTGCTGTTACCATTTAAACAACATTAAAACTATGCCTTTGCACTAAGTTAGGATTTCCAGGACTCTTTATAGTCAGGAAATAGAAGAATCACTCCTGGTGGACTTGGAGGACCATATGAGGTGTTGAGGATAGAACCTAGGTTGACCACATGCAAGTCAAGTGCCCTACCCACTGTTCTATGATTCCAGGCTTGCCCACAAACTAGAGACCAGAGTCATAGTACAGTGGGTAGGGTACTGGTCTTGCATGTGTCTAACCCAAGTTCTATCCCTGGCTCCCTGGCATCGTATATGGCCCCTCAAGCACCTCCAGGAATAATTCCTGAATGCAGAACCAGAAGTAATCCACAAGTACTGCTGCATGTGTCCCCCAAACCATATTTTTTAAGTGTTGCTGAATTCACTTTCAACATAATTCACCCTGAATTATGGAGCATAAGTAGCACTGTAGCACTGTCCTCCCGTTGTTCATCGATTTGCTCAAGTGGGCACCAGTAACGTCTCCATTGTGAGACTTGTTGTTACTGTTTTTGGCATATCGAATACGCCATTGGGAGCTTGCCAGGCTCTGTCATGCAGACAGTATACTTTCGGTAGCTTGCCAGTTTCTCCGAGAGGGACAGAAGAATCAAACCCGAGTCAGCCGTGTGCAAGGCAAATGCCCTACCCACGTGCTATTGCTCCAGCCATAAATAACCATTTAAATTTTTTCCCTTATAAAGTGACTTTTTCTATATAATGGTTTTAAATAATATCATCAATAATTTGTTCATTCCCTTTTATTTAAAACAAAAGATTCGAAATCACATCTTTAAATCTCTTGATTCTTTTGGGTTTCTTTAAACTTTCCTCTATGCTGCTTCCACAGGAAATAAACACTTATCAGAACACTTTGTTGCAGTTTCTGTCAGCCTGTTCATTATGAAGATTTACTATTCAAAGTGATGCTATTTTTCCTGTCCTCTTTAACAACTTTCGTGACATACACAAGACCCAAGTTCTTTGATTGTTGCTTTTCTGGCATCATAGTGATTGTGCCACAGATGAACAACTTTCCTGAACTGATATCTTCTATGGATGGAGTTAGAAATTATGCTAGATGACTAGAGTCTATCTGTAAAAAAGTAGACTCACATAATTGGACCTAAAGAAATTTTAAGCCAGTCAGTTCTGTAAAATGCATTCCAAATTAGACAGTCTGGATCACATAAATTAGTAACTTGTCATAGAGTATGAAGATACAGTTTATCAAGTACATATCCAATATAAGACCATGTTTGCTGTAAAGAAACAGTTTGGAAAGATTGTCCTCAAAGAATACTTCAGATAGCCAAAATATTGCAATACCTTATTGTGCTTTGCACAGAAAAAGACCAACTTGTATAGGCTATTCATGAGATTTCCAAATGCAATGAAGGCCTCTGCCTTTTAAAAATTGTCAATGAGCACCATAGAGATAGAGAATGTAACTGACCCCAATTCAATCCTCAGTACATCATACGGGGCCCTCAGAACTACCAGAGGTCACTCTTGAGCAAAGAATCAGGAATAGTATCTGAGCACCCCTGGGTGTAAGCAACCTCCCCCTCCCCCAAATTTACAATGGGTAACTTTCTTTGATATAGCCAACATTAGGTCTGCAACATGAATATGTTCCTGAGATACCATGCATATAGAGAAACTTAACTGCATATGATATGTCTGACTTAGTTCAAAACCAACCTGCAAATCATCAGCAGACACACATCTGTTTACTAGAGGATATGTTTACAGTTAACATGTTTCCCTAAGGCTTTTACACAATCTCTCTCCTCTTGAAAGGAGTATTTCATAAAACTCAGGAGCAATATTAAGTTTACTCTCAATAGCCAGACTCCCAACTTTACAATGCATGATAAGGGTCAACTCCTGCATTTTGGTTCTCCAATCATTTTACTAAGCATTTCCTTCCAAGTGGTCAGTCTTTCACTGGTCTAAACAAAACCATAGCATTTACAATATTTTCTTCCCATGCAAGTGTGGGTTTTCCTCGTTTTTAAGATACTGCTTTAACCCTGAATGTTGAGACTCACTGCAAAGGTCTAATGTTCTTGTCAGTGAAGTAAACCTTCTGCCACAGATTTCCCGGGAGTAGGCAGATTTTTTCAAACAGAACACAGAAATAATCCTAAGTCATAGGATGATTCATTCTCAAGTATCAGAACAGTGTTATAAAGAGGTTCAAAATAAAAATTTTCCTATCTTGAAGAGTGAAGTCGTAGTTTACAGCCCTGTTCTTTCATCTACGATCCGTGGTCCACAAAAATTCTATTTTTGGTAGTTCACCAAAACTTTCTTCCCTATCTAAGTCGCTGCAGATGTTTCATGAACTAAAAATTCTGATTTTTATGATTTTATTTGATAAATAAAATATTTTCTGCATTGGTTCTTGTTTCTTAATCTTAGTATGTCCACAAAATATTTCTCCTATTTTTCCCAGTCTGCAGATGTACAAGTCCTGTTTGTTCTTGTTTGGGAGGTCACCTCCACAGCAGGCAAAAAAAAATGGAGAAGTTTCAAGGAGCTTGAAAGAAAGGAAGGCACCAGAAAGAGAAAGAGGGTGGGGTGGGGAGTTCCTGCCATAGAGTCACTGAGGCAGACTGGGGTAGGGAGGTGGCAGGAGAGATACTGGGATCATTGATGGTGGAAATGTACACTGGTGGAGGGATGGGTGTTGAATCATTCTATGACTGAAACCCGATCATAAACAGCTTTGTAACTGTGTATCTCACAGTGACTCAATTAAATAAACAAATTAATTAATTAATTAAAAAAAGAAAGGAAGGCACTCAAAATATATGAATATTGCATAAACAATCTGGTGAGTAGAAGTTCTTGGACTTGCTCTCTAGCATCAGGTCATTAAATAAAAGAAGCTTCTTGAAGTTCAACCTTAGATTCCTTGTAAAAGCCTCCAACAGAACAGAGATAAAGAAGCTCTTACTGTCAAATACCATAAAGACCAGAATTTAATTAGACAACCCAGGTACGCTTTAGTTTTCTATGTAAGCATCATTCTGCTCCCCCTAGTTTCTCTCTTTCTTTTGCTCTCTTTCTTCCTTTTTTTCTTTTTTTTTTTGTGAATATAGTTTTTATTGAAACTTACTTTAAAAGATATGAAAGGAGAGAAAAAAATGATTGAAGAGAGAACACAGACTCCTCCAGAGTGAAAAAAAGCAAAGATGCATTGAGAAAAGCAAGTGAGATACGAGTACAGGGGAGAACACAGGCTTGAAGAGTAAACCTAGTTTCCCTATTTTTGAGCAAAAAGAATCTCCAAGATGGGACCGGGAGCAGGTAAGGCTCTTGCCTTATATGTGGCTGACTCAGGTTCTAACCCAGCATCCTATATGGTCCCCCACACACCACCCGGAGTGATTCTTGAATACAGAGCCAGGAGAAAATCATAAGCATTGCTGTGTTAACCACCCCCACCCCAAAGAAAAAGGAAGAAGCAAACAAACAAAAAAAGAATCTCAAAGATTCTTAATTTCAAAAAAAAAAAAGAGTCGCTTCATTAGGTTTAGCCTGATAATTTACTAGGGAGGAGGGGAAGATGAGGTCTTACTCCTGACACTATGCTCACTCCTAGCAGTGCTCAGGGAACCACGTGCTGTGCCAAGGATCAAGCCAGGGTCAGCTACATGTCAGGCAAGCACCTCAATTCATGTATTATTTCTCCAGCCCCAGCCTGAAAATATATATAAATGTAACTAGAATGTCACTTTTGAAAACTATCTTTTAATATCTACTTGAAACTAAATCAGCATTTAATGGCTGATCTCTGATGCCCAGTCTTTTTCTCAGTCACAAAGGATCTAGACACTTTTACACAACAACATCAAAGAGACTTTTAAAGTATCCCTGTTTGCTGACATTTTCAAGCAAGAATTTCCTGACACTTCTATCATGGCAGATTTACTTGGAAGCTGTTTGGATTTTTGTTTGCTTGTTTCTTTATTTGGGCCCCGGGGGTGGGGGGAGATAGCCACATCCGGCAATGCACAGGGGTTACTCCTGGCTCTGCGCTCAGTAATTACTCCTGGCAGTGTGCAGAGGACCATATGTGATGCCGGGGATTGAACCTGGGTCAGCCTTGTGCAATGCAAGTGCCCTACCCACTGCACTATTCCTCCAGACACTTTGTTTGTTTGTTTGTTTGATTGGTTGGTTGGTTGGTTGGTTGGTTGGTTGGTTGGTTGGTTGGTTTTGGTTGTCAGGCTACGGCCAGCGGTGCTCGGGGCTTACTCCTGGCTCTACACTAAGTGATCATTCTTGGCTAAAAGGGACCATATAAGATACCAGAATTAAACCCAGGTCAGTAGTGGGCAAGTTGGAGTCTTATCTGCTGTACTATTACTCTGGCCCCAGTGCTTCTTGTTGTTTTTTTCTGTTCTACCAATTGGGCTGGAGTGGTAGCACAGCAGGTAAGGTGTTTGCCTTGCACACGGTAGTTATGGCCAACCTGGGTTCGATTCCTCCACCGCTCTTGGAGAGCCCGGCAAGCTATGAAGAGTATCTCGCCCGCACAGCAAAATCTGGCAAGCTCCATGTGGCATATTCAATATGCCAAAAAACAGTAACAACAAGTCTCACAATCTTTTGTGAGACGTTGCTGGTGCCTGCTCAAACAATTCGATGAACAACAGGAGGACAGTGCTACAGTACAACAGTGCTACCAATTGGGGTGACCAAAGACTCTATGGTAGAGGCTACCCTGGTCTTTTGGTTCCTCTTAAAGGTCTATATACACCTGAAAAGCTATACTTCAGAAAACCCAAACTAGGTAAGACTCTCATGTTCTATGTCTGATAGGTATGAATGAGATAGCCTTATAAATCTTCGTGCTTATGTTCAATAGGAAATAAAAAGATAGTCATATTTTTTCTCAAAGAACATTGGAATTCCTCTTTTGATAATGTAGTATAGCTGAAATCATTTTCCTCCATTACATTAGAGACAGAAGTACAGCAAAACTCAGCAGGGGCTCCAAGATACCCTTCATCACTTAGTCATCTCTTGATCATATGGGGAAAGATATTTTTCCCTTTTTTATTTTTAAATCAATGTTTGCTCTCTTTATAAAATACTAGTCTGATGTACCAAAGAGAAATCCTTTCCTTCTGTCAGTTGAGGGCATTCTTTAAGCATCACCCAAAATAGCACACCCAAAATAGTAAAGATTTTTGTTGTTAAGCATTGGTTTTACCAAATGGGACCACATTAAAATGCTTATGCACCACAAAAGAAACAATGACCAGAATAAAAAGACACTCCATAGACTGGGGGAAAATATTTGCCCACCACTCAAATGACAGAGGGCTAATATTCAAGATATATAAAGCTCTGGTTGGACTTTACAAGAATAAAACAACCAACCCAATCAAAAAATGAAGGAAAGAAATAAATAGAAAGTTTTCAAAGAAGACACACATATGGCCAAAGGTAAATGATAAAAAGTTCTATATCACATCATCAAGGAATATAAATCAAAACTACAATATGGTCTCCCTGTGTATATAGAGCCAGAAGTCAGCTCTGAGCACTGCCAGTGTGCCCCCCCCCAAAAAAAAACAAACAAAACAAAACAACAATGAGTTATCATTTCATATCAGTGAGACTGGCACACAACACAGGAAACAAAAGCAACCAATGTTAAACAAATGGGACTACATTAAATTTCGAAGCTTTTGCACTGAGAGCCCGGCAAGCTACCGAGAGTATCTCGCCCGCACGGCAGAGCCTGGCAAGCTCCCCGTGACGTATTCGGTATGCCAAACACAGTAACAACAAAGTCTCCAATGGAGACGTTACTGGGCCCGCTTGAGCAAATCGATGATCAACGGGAGGGCCTTTACCTTTACCTTTATCTTGCACCTCAAAGGAAATGAAGACCAGAATACAAGGACAGCCCACAGACTGGGAGAATTTATTTTCCCACAGCTCAACCAACAGCAGGTTAACACCCAAGCTAAATAAATCACTTGTAGAACTTTACAACAATAAACATCCAACCCCATCAAAAAATGGGGAGATGGCCTGTTCCCCCTGGCGACTTGGGGTCTGCCATCTTCCAAAGGCCAATGGACAGCCGGGTAGGGGTGTACAGTGAGGAGACAAGCAGGACCCCATGGGATGGGGGTGGGGCCAGCCCTTTCCTCCCTGGCACAATGAGACCCCGAGTTGCCCCACAAACAAGCCCTCTGGCTACTCAGCAAGCGGATTAAACCATGATCCTAGAGACTCAGAAACAAATGTCACAACCCAGCAGCTTTTGACAGAAATCCTTCCAGATTTAATTATTAAGATTTCAGAATTCCAAAATTGCACAGCCTTAAAATCATATGCTATTCACAATCAGGGAAGTAAACACTGGTGAAGGGAGGAATGTTCAAACATTATAAGACTAAAACTTAATCATGGGCAACTTTGTAACTTTATTATCACATGGTAATTCAAAAACTTTTAAAAATGAGTAAAAATGACCACACTTGGCTGGGGATATGGGGAGAAAAGGCATCCTCATTCACTGCTGATGGAAATGTCAGCTGGTTCAACTTATTTTTTTCTTTTTGGGTCACACCTGGCAATGTACAGGGGTTAGTCCTGACTTTGCACTCCTGAATTACTCCTGGCAGTGCTCAGGGGACCATATGGGATGCTGATAATCTAACTCGGGTCGGCTGCATGCAAGGCAAACGCCCTATCTAGTCCAACTTTTTTTGGAAAACAGTATGGATAATTCTCAGAAAACTAGGAATTAAACTTCCATAGTAACTAGCAATTCCAATTCTTGGCATCTATCCCAATGGCCCCAAAACTATTCAGAAAAGATATTTGCACTCATATGTCTATTGCAGCAATACTCACAATAGCCAAAATCTGAAAACAGCCCAAAGGTTCGTGAATAGATGACTAGATAAAGAAAGAATGGTACATACTCACAGTGAAATACTGTTCATCTCTAAGAAAAGATCAGATAATGAAACTGGCCGCTATTTAAATAGATCTGGATAATGTCATGCTGAGTGGAGGTAGCCAGAGGAGAGGGAAAAACACAGAATGATCTCTCTTATATGTAGTATTTACAGAAACAGGGTGGGAGAATAACAAATGCACAAAGGAACAGAAACTGAGAGATGGTTTCCAATAGGAAACTTAGCACAGAGGATAATGGAGGAACTGAGATGGGATACTGAAATAAAGATGGAGGAAAGTGATATTCTATGTAGAGTTGGGTGGAGATGCTGGAATTTTTGTGTATGAAACCATACCAATAACAGGTTTTCAAGACACAAAGCTTAAAATATATTTTAAAAGCTGGTTTTTGTTCCACTGGGTCTAGATTACTCCACCACAATGTTTGACAGCAGCATCTTACACTTTCCTAAGTGTTTGATCTAAACATAATTAGCCAAGTAGGTATGTAAGATCAGGAAGTACTTTTCAGTGGAGGACCTTTTAAACAAGGATTTTGTATAAGGGCTCTCAAATGTATTAGACAAAACTTCTCTACTGTGTATTTTTCTCAATTTTCCAGAAGTTTATTTGTCCCACCACAGAAAACTTTGTCCCAATTAGATAATACAGAAGCAAAGGGTTCAGTTATATGCTGCATAGAAAACATATTTGAGGTGTAGTTATCCGACTTTCCCTTCCCCCTATTTTGATTCTCCTGTCATAGAAATCTCATGCTAAACACCAATATTGTGTATGTTTCTTCCTGAGCACAATTTTCAATTCTCAAAATTGAGCCAGCATTCTGGATGATGCCATTAACCTTAATGATAAGTTTGCCAGCTGAAGACTTGAGAGTTTTTATCTCCATATCTTAATTTTCTTTAATGGCAACATGTACTTTGGGGGTTTCTTGGTGTTACCCTGATATCTAGAGAGATAGTAGGAGGATTCCAGAGAGTCTCACTCTCTGCTGCTAGGAATGCATATTTTAGTAATATTAGTACTCTGTATATAGTTTATATAAAGCTTCATATGGGTTGATACTGTGGGAAATTGGTGTGTGAAGGCACAGATGATCTAAGATGCACATTCTCCCAGAGGACCATTACACTACTTATGAATGAACATATGTCACCGTATCACTGTCCTCCTGTTATTCATCAATTTGCTTGAGTGGGCCCAGTAACACCTCCATCATGAGACTTGTTGTTACTGTGTTTGGCATATTGAATACGTCACAGGTAACTTGCCAGGCTTTGCCGCGCAGGGAAGATACTCTCGGTAGCTTGCCGGGCTCTCCAAGAGGGGCGGAGGAATCAAACTCTGGTCGGCCATGTTGGCTGCATGCAAGGCGAACGCCCTACTCGCTGTGCTATTGCTCAAATTTTCATATTCTCTTAAGTTGTATGTGCACACCTGAAGGGTGACTTGAAACAGTCATAAGTAGAAAAGTCCAGTGCAGTAGAACATGGATATCATTTTTGAGCATATAATAAGGTTGCATTATAACATTTTTTCACAGTTTTGCAATCAAAATCAGAAAATACTAGGATGTATCATCAAAACAAGAAAATGGCACTCTTTTCCCTATCTGACTTCTAAACACATAAAATAGATAAAGGTAGAAAACTTTCATTAGTAAGTTTGGGTGGAAGTACGTAACTTAGATGTGGCAACAATGAACTAATCCTGAACTTCAGTACAAAGTTGATTTACCTATTATGGTCTATCCTGAAAATCTAAGGATTCTAATAGCAATCAACAGGGCTTCTGTCCTCTGTAGAGAGATCAGGTCTCAGAGATAAATATGGTTTTCTTATTGAGGCTGTTGTGCTATTAGAGTCACCTCAGTCTGATGGGAGGAAGAAATAAGCAGAATATGGCGAGTTTGCTTCTTAAGATGCTGCTTTAAGTACTATATTCTGAATGTACTCGAGGCTGGTGATTCTATAGTGTGTGGACATCTCGTCCTATTTTTTCCCCAGTAAAGAGTTCTATATTGATTCTGTCTGTTCACAGTCACATCTCTGGTTTGCAGAGACTATATAGCATAAATATTTATACCTTGAAAGCCAGGCTTAGGATCCATGTTGTGGTTGCACTTCTCTGCCCTATAAGCTCTTTATTTCACTTTGATTCCTGATAAATAACTTAAATGCTTGCAGTTTTATTCAACCCCATGTGCTGATTAATGAGATGAGCCTGCTTCACTGGGCTATAGGAATATGATTTTATTAAAGCTCTGCCAAGGCGGAAATGACTGAATGTCAGCAGTGATTCAGACTCAAACCACAGATTTTCTTCTGCAATTTTTCTGCTGCTCAGTACAATCTTAAGTACTCAATTTGGGATGCTGGAAAAACAAATGCGCAAAATGCACCATTCTATATATTATTCAACTGAGGCAACCTTACCAAATTGACTCTCTTCAACTCTTGTCTAAAATCTCCACAAATCATTATAGATTTTCCTCAATCTTCTTACTTCTATCTTATGCTCATTATTTTCATTCTCATTTATGATGGATTTTATTCACTTGAATTTATATTTTATTGCTATTTAACATTTCTTTTTCTATTTATAAAAGTAATATGTGCTCATTGCAAAAATAACTTGATTTTGAACCAAATAAAAAGGCATAAAGAAGAAAATATGTGTCTTTAATCTCATCTGTAAACATTTTGGTTTCTTCTGAACATTTCCATTTTAAAACATAGCCAGGGGGGCCGAAGAAACAGTACAAAGGTTAAAGAGCTTGCCTTGTATGTGGCCTACTGTGTTTCAAATCCCCAGCACTAAATATGGTTTTCTGATCCCTGAGCACAAAGCCAGGAATGACCTCCGGAATGACCGCCGGTAACCTACTGCAGGGACCAGACGCATTTCTGCCAAAAGCCTCTGGGTTCCAAGATTTGTTTCTCTGTCTCTAGGATCATGGCCATTAAGCAGTTTGATCAGGAACCAGAGAGGCCTTGCCTCCAATTATATAGCTGAACTGGAGATAGTTTGTGGGTGTGTCTCCCTTATACCTAACTTTTGGCTGTTTACTTTTTTGGTAAACTTGGCCCCAAGTTTTTGGAGTCTGGCCAAAGGCACAGCAGCAATTTGGGGATATCTAAAAGGCTGAAGGCACCATCAGGCTGCTGATGCACTCGCTTCACAGGTACAGATTGACCTGCTGGTGCTACCATACTCCAACCAGCTATTTTCAAGGGATTATGCAGACCTAGGTCTTGAACCCAGGGCCTTCTCATATACAGCATGAGCTATAAAACTTGACCTATGTCCCTGGTTCCCAGAATTCTTCTATTTAAAAATAAGTTTTATACAGGGCCAAAGCACTTGCCTTGGGTGCAGCTAACCCTGGTTCAATCCCAGCATCATCCCGTATTGTCCCCAGGCATTGCCAGAAGTAATACAGAGCCAGGAATAACCACTGAGAACTGCTGGGTGTGCCTCCAAAACAGATAGATAAATAAATAAATAAATAAATAAATAAATAAATAAATTTTATTGGCACTGGAGCAATAGTACAGCAGGTAGGGTATTTGCCTTGTGTGCAGCCTACCAAGATTTGATCCCTGACAATCTATATGGTTTTCTGAGTCCCATAAGAGTGCTCTTGACTTATAAATTTTATGGCGCTTGGCCTGTCCCGTTTCAATGCCAGGGTAGCTTGTCCTGGGTCTATCCGAGTCCCTTCATCGGGACCCTCATTTTGGGGTGCTAGGAACTAACGGCAACTGAGGCTTATATCAAGTAAATCTAACAGATGCCCAGGAGTAAATATTATTCAGTGTCAATTAACTCCCAAGTTACAAAAGCATAGTATTCACTGTCTATCTGTGTCTATACAAAAAGGATATTGCTCTAAAGTAACTGTGCAAAGGACATAAGGGAAAGAGAAAAGCATTATTTCACTTACAAATACAAAATATAGAGTCTTTAGAAGGATCTGACCTTAAAAGTCACAGGGTCTGATTTGGGGATATAAGTGATTAACAGATAGGGGAAGCAAAGCACAAGGAGAAGTTAAAAATAAACACAGAGAATGGGAGTCCCTCGGGCGCACTGTGATGGGTATAACCCAGAAAACCTAAGCTCCCTGAGGCAAGGGAGAAATGAAGAAACAATGTTATCTTACACATAGATATTATATATACATACATATATATATTTGCTCTCATATTCTCCAAGTTCATGAGCTCTCTCTAAAGGAATGGCAAAGAAAGACCTGGAGATAAGCTAAAACATTAAAATGGCAAATACTTATGTCTGTGCTGATTATAAATGAATGCTTTTAACTAAGAACTATTTACCTTAAAATACATATTTTTCATTTAAGCTGCATTACAACACAGTCCTATATAGGGACAGAGAGATAATGCAGGTAGGGTTCTTGCCTTGCATGCAGCTGACCTGGGTTTGATTTTGGGCACCACATATGGTACTTCAAGCACAACAGGAGTGATACTTGAGCCAGGAGTAGGTCTTAAGCACCACTGGGTGTGGGTCAAAAAATAAACAAACATGAAAGAGTATTATTATGTAAATTCCAAGTGTGCATCATTATAAATCAACATACATATACACTACATTAAGTTCATAACTGAAAGTTCATTCCCAGGCAGGAGAGAGTACAGTATGTAAGGCACTTACCTTGCATGTAGCCAACTTAGATTCCTGGCATTCCTTCTAATCCTCTGCATCACCAAAGCTCACTCTTGAGCACAGTCAGGAATGGCCTGAGAACCCCTGGATGTAAACTAAATCCCCCTGTCCAAAAAATTTCAATTCCATTATACTTTACTATGCAGTTGTCTCTTTTTATACAACTGAGAAAGAAACAACAGTAGAAGGAGGGTCTTTTTTAAAAAAAAAAAATTGAGATTTTGTGATTTATAATACTGTCACGTACAATTCTCATGCACATAATTCCGACACCATACTCATCACCAGTATACCCACATTGAGGGAGGTCTTTTGAGTGAGTGAAAAATACTACTTTTGAAGAGCTGCCTCGGAATCAAATGCTCTCTATTTGCCTTTATATTTAAAAAATTATATTATTGGGCAATTATTGGAAAAGGTCTGAAAACACAGATGTAGATGTAGAGCACTTAGTCAAACACATGTGAGGCCTTGGGTTCAATTCTCAGCACCACACATACTGAAATAATACATAACATATGTATTATTCCCTTTCCCTTTCTCCCTGCTAAATACCATTAAATCTCTTATACTCTAAAAGCTTATTTTGCTTTATTTGGCTCATTCTTTTCTTTATTTTAAGAGTTCTTATTTAATCTTTCTGTCCATGAAGAAAGGGGATGAAAGAAGAAAGGAGAGGGTATTCTGACCTTGGAATTTTTTTTTCATAAATCCGAAATATGTTTACTGGACATTGCCTTCTAAGCAAATGTTTCTTTAAAAAATATTTTATTGTCTTCCCCATCACCTCCGGTCTTTGCAGTGAGTCAGGATGGCTAGGAGGGATCCCTTGGCCTCCTGAGCAACAATTGGGAATAGTTTACTAGGTGCTTAAATTTTTCATTCATAAACATAAAAAAATCCATTTTTGAATTTTGTTGTTTGAAGAGTATGTTTTGACCAGACTGTTTGAGTGATATGTGTGGAATGTTGAGAAATTTTCAATCTTATCAGTTTAGTTAAATGTGTGATTTGCCTGTGAAAACAATTTTTTAGATTATTGACTTTGTTACATTCCAGAATGCTCTATGATTCTCAAGTATCATGATGTGAGGAAAGTAAGATGCCATCATGAGTTAAATCACATATAAAGTCACAACTTTTCTTAGCAGTGGTTTTTTAAAATAAATTTTTTTGTTCCCAGTATGTCTGTTCTTGACAAACTGAATATATCAACATATGGTAAGGGAAAATACTTACCATAAGACACTCAAACAGTTATCAAGAAGTTTCTCTTCTATATGGATTCTAGAGAAAGAAACAACAGTAGAAGGAGGGTCTTTTTTTAAAAAAAAATTGAGATTTTGTGATTTATAATACTGTCACGTACAATTCTCATGCACATAATTCCAACACCATACTCATCACCAGTATACCCACATTGAGGGAGGTCTTTTGAGTGAGTGAAAAATACTACTTTTGAAGAGCTGCCTCGGAATCAAAAAGAAATAGCTCCAGTGGTTGAGCAGATGCCTAACAGGTACAAAATCCTGATTTCAACCCTTTTATCACATAACTTTTTTTAGTACTGCCTGCTATAACCCTTATACAAATTATTTATTTATTTATTTATTTATTTATCATTGAATTACTGTGAGATAGAGCATTACAAAGCTGTTCGCGATTGTGTTTCAGTCATGCAATGTCCTAATACCCATCCCTCCATCTATGTAATTTCTCAGGACCAGTGCTCCCAGTTTCCCTCCCACTCTTCCAAACCACCCCTTACACACACACTCGCCTCAATGGCAGACACCGCTCTCTCTCTCTTTCTCTCTCTCTCTCTCTCTCTCTCTCTCTCTCTCTCTCTCTCTCTCTCTCTCATTTTAGGCATTATAGTTTGCAATACAGATGTTGAATATATATCCCTTTACCTACTTTCAAAACCATTTCTTGTCGAGAGTAATAATTTCCAACTAATGTTGTCATAAAGGACCCTGCTCTATCTTGGCTACCCTCCACTCCCCCATCCCATCTTGTGATAATTTCCAAACACTGACCAGTCTTCCTGGCCTGTTTTCCCTAGCCTTATACAACTTTTTAAATAAAAGAATCTATTAAACTTTTGTTTTAGTAAAATTCCTGTATTAAATGTTCAAAAGCAATAGAATGGAAAACTGGTCTATAAAACTGAACTTTCCAAGGGGGATGGAGTTGGGAGAAGACCCTGGGACAATAATGGAGGGAAGTAGACACTCTGGTAGAGGATGCAGTATTGGCACATTGTATGCATGAACCCTTTCATGAACAGTATTGTAAATCACAGTGTCTCAAATAAAAATAATAGCAATAATAAATAAAGTAAAATTCCTATGTGAGGTATAAAATATCAAGTTTGATAACTTTTGTCCTAAATTTCATTTTAAACCCAAACACATGGTAATAATAGTTTATAAAGAAACTCAGCAATGCGATATCTCTCAATTTTTTAATTTGAATTTGCTAATTAGAATAGAAAAATGTCGGTGGTGAAATGATTCACTTATGAATGTTAATTCTTAAGATGAGTCTCACATTTTATCTCTGTCATCATAAAATTTTTTGCAGAAAATTTGGGTAATATACAAAGGGTATTTTTATCCATGCAAAGAATTAGTTGTTATTTTTACTGTAGCTGAAATGACTAAAATGTTTTATAACTAAAATTTTCTAAATGCTCTCTATTTGCCTTTATATTTAAAAAATTATATTATTGGGCAATTATTGGAAAAGGTCTGAAAACACAGATGTAGATGTAGAGCACTTAGTCAAACACATGTGAGGCCTTGGGTTCAATTCTCAGCACCACACATACTGAAATAATACATAACATATGTATTATTTCCGCTAATTTAGGAGAATGAAGAGATAACTCAAAGAGGTGCAGCACATGATTTGCATGCATAAGACCCCAAATTCTATCCCTGACATTGTATAACACTGGTGGACACCAAGCAACACAATGACCAAGCAACATTGCATTGCCAGATCCAAGAATTGAACCATCTGACCTGGTTGGTTGTATGTCACCCTCCACCTCACAAATAGAAGCTATTTCACCTTGAAAAAAATTAGGATATCAATTTGATATTTGATAGATCTGAGTGTGAATGATAATAAATATCCTTAGTGTATTGCTTTTGCAAAAATTGCCTAGACTTACAGCATTTTTTCTCCAGAAGTCTTCAGAAATGCAGTTTATTTATTTCTCTAAAAAGTGCTGGCATTCCATGCACAAAAGTCAGATCAAAATGGATTAAAAATCTCAACATCAGGCCAAAATCCATAAGGTACATTAAAGACAAGGTCGGAAAAACCCTCCATGATATTAAGGCTAACGATATCTTCAAAGACAACACTCCACTGACCAACCAAATGAAAGAGAGATAAACAAATGAGACTATCTTAAATTAAGAAACTTCTGAACCTCAAAAGATACAGTGACCAGAATACAAAGACAATCTACAGAATGGGAAAGGATATTCACCCAATACCCATCCAATAAGGGGTTGATATTAAGGATATACAAAGCACTGGTTGAACTCCACAAAAAGAAACATCCAACCTCATTTTAAAAAATGGGGTGATGAAATGAACAGAAACTTTCTCAAAGAAGAAATCTGAATGGCAAAAATGTACATGAGAAAATGCTCTACATCACTAATCATCAGGGAGATGCAGATCAAAACAACAATGAGATACCACCTCACACCACAGAGACTGGCCCACATCCAAAAGAACAAAGGCAACCGGTATTGGCGTGGATGTGGCGAGAAAGGGTCTATCCTTCACTGCTGGTGGGAATGCCGACTGGTCCAGCCCTTTTGGAAAACAGTATGGAGGATTCTCAAAAAATTGAGCTCCCATTTGACCCAACAATACCACTCCTGGGAATATATCCTGGAGTGGCAAAAAAAGTACAGTTGAAATGACATCTGCACTTCTATGTTCATTGCTTCACTGTTCACAATAGCCAAAATCTGGAAAAACACAAGTTCCCCTTGTTTGTTCATTGCAGCACTCTTTACAATAGCCAGAATCTGGAAAAACCTGAGTGCCCAAGAAGAGATGAGTGGTCAAAGAAACTTTGGTACATCTACACAATAGAGTACTGTGTATCTGTTAGAAAAGATGAAGTCATGAAATTTACATACAAGTGGTACTACATGGAAAGTATCATGCTAAGCGAAATGAGTCAGAAAGAGAGGGATAGACATAAAAAGATTGCATTCATCTGGGGGACATAAAATAACAAAATAGAAGATTAATAACCAAGAATAGCCGAGATCAGTACCAGGAGGATTACTCCATGGCTTAGAGGCCAGCCGGGCATTCTAGGGGAAAAGGCAGCTCAGATAGAGAAGGGAGCACCAAATAAAGGGTGTTTGGAGGATACTCCCAGCAGGGGAGATGCATGCTGAAAGTAGACTATGGACTGAAAATGATTGCCACTCACTGCCTCTTTTGCAGACCACAACACCCAAAAGGAGAGAGAGAACAAAAGGGAATGCCCTGCCACAGGGGCAGGGTGGAATGCAGAGTGGGTGTGGGAGGGATACTGGGGTCCATGGTGGTGGAAAATGGGCACTGGTGGAGGGTGGGTATTTGATCATTATATAATCGAAACCCAAGCACAAAAATTTGTAAATCTACAACTGTACCTCATGATGTTTCACTAATAAAAATTTAAAAAAAAACCCAAATGTCCAAGAACAGATAACTGGTTAAAGAAACTTTGGTACATCTGCACAATGGAGTACTATGCAGCTGTTAGAAAAGATTAAGTCATGAAATTTACATACAAGTGGTACTACATGGAAAGTATCATGCTAAGTGAAATGAGTCAGAAAGAGAGGGACAGATATAGAAAGATTGCATTCATCTGGGGATTATAAAGTAACAAAATGGGAGACTAACACCCAAGAATAGCCGAGATAAGTACCAGGAGGTTCACTCCATGGCTTGGAGGCCAGCTGCACATGCTAAGGGGAAAGGCAGCTCAGATAGAGAAGGGAGCACCAAGTAAAGGGTGTTGGGAGGATTCTCCCAGGATGGGAGATGCATGCTGAAAGTAGACTATAGACCAAACATGATTGCCACTCAATGCCTCTTTTGCAAATCACAGCACCCAAAAGGAGAGAGAGAACAAAAGGGAATTCCCTGACACAGAGGCGGGGTGGGATGGGGGGATGGAGGTGTGGGAGGGATACTGGGATCATTGGTGGTAGACAATGGGCACTGGTGGAGGGATGGATTCTTTATCATTGTATAACTGAAACCCAAGCACAAAAATTTGTAAGTCTATAACTGTACCTCATGGTGTTTCACTAATAAAAATTTTTTTAAGTGCTAGTACTAGTTTATGTTTCAATGTTATATGAATGTGTATATGAATATGCAATTATTTCTCCCCCAATTTATGATGTTTTTATAGCAAGGGGTCAAACGTACACACTTGACTTTGGTGCTCATACATTTTAGTGGTGGTACTTGGCAGGTGTTGTATATCAAGTTGAGATGTGTTCACACTTGGCGTCCACACTCACCCAGAGTTGCTCTCTTTAGTTTTGTTCACACATTCTGGCTGCAGTGCTCACCCAGGGATCCCTGAGGTGCTCACACACGTGATCTCTAGGATTTGCACTCCTCCTGCAGTCCTCAATGTGTTTGTTTCATTGCAATGCTTGCTGGGGGTCACATTATTAAATTACAGTGGTGACACCTCCTGGCTATTGTGCAGCTCAAAACTACTTATTGCTGAGAATCAAGAACAGTCATGAGGTGACTTGGAAGACCAAACTGACCACCTCTTCCTTCAAGGCAGGCACTTTAGTCACAGAATCATCTCCTGGCTCCTATGTGGACATTATTTACTGGTTTGGGAAAATTTATGGTATATTATGGCAATGTAAAAAACCTATGCGTGTTTTTATAAAGCATAAAAGTACATATATATACAAATATATTTATAGGTATAGGTGTGTGTAAATATAGATGGAGAACTCTCTAAAGATCTCTCAAAAATTACAATTCAACTTAAATTCAAGGTAAATATTGAAGTGTTTTTAAATCTATGAAAAATTAAGCAGATTAGAGTTATGATCCAAGATAAAATTCCATGATTAAGTGCTTATCTATTTACCTGTTCATTGGTTTTCTCCATTAAATGTCTGAGAGTGTCATGAGAGAAAACAGATGCTCTCATTTTATGTTCCTGTGTTACCCTGGATGAGGTGATATTTTTCTTTAAGTATTCTGTGTTATGCTCAGATAATTCTAACACCTTACTTACATCTATATCCTACAAAGTTATTTACATTTCTTTTGAGGGAATACTCCTATGTGGTTCAGAGGTCACCAGAGCTACACCTAGTGGTGCCAGAAATCTATGTCATACTAGGGTCCAGTCACAGCCTCACACATGTAAAGCATATATGTGCTCCACCATTTGAACCATTGTAAATTTTTTAAACTGTAATAGAGAGAAAAAATGATATGTATTTATTAAATTTTGCTGTGTATTTTCTCTACCACTTTTTCTCATATTGGAAACAATATAAACAATATAAATGAAAACTCTACTCAATTTTTATGAAGGTAAGAAATATCCCAAAACCGAAACCACAAAAAGGAAGAGCTACCAATGGTGATGCAGATCAAAGCAAACATAATTACAAAAACACACATTCACTGTGCCAGCAGAACACATTCTCCAGCTGGGCAAATCCTCAGATACAGAAGTAAAATCTAGTTTGCAACCATAAGAACCCTTCAGAGCCTATAAATTAAAGAAAACTGTCTCTTTAAAACTGGTTCGATTCTTTACCAGGAGTAGAGCTTACACAGCTGAATAAGGGGTAATCAGACAACCATTTTTCAGGAAGCAATTTAAGCAACAGAAGAGAAAGTCTGCATTAATTGCTAGAGCAAAGGAAAAGACTCACATTAAGAAGTATGCCATGGAAATTCGTGCTGGCTCATTTGCCATAATGAAACTCCTTCAAAGAAAGTACAGAAGAAATTACCTCTTTCAATGATAAGCAATTATTGTTTTAATCATATAAAACTTAAACACAATTACTCTAATAAAATAGCAATAAAACTAGAAAAACAAGTAACAAATGAAAAGCACGTATTTTGTTAAATATTATGAAAAGAACAGGGAAGTAACTTAGAGGACTGAAGTGCAAGCTTTGCATGATGGTGCCTCAGTTTTTTTTTAATCTCCTCCAGCAACTCAAGTTCTCCTAAGCATCAGGAACAATCCCTCAGCACCACTAAAACTAAAAGAAAACAAAAGAAAACAAAACAAGCAAAGTAAGTGAAATAAGCTAGGTTGAAAAAGAAACGATTTTACTCATGAGATATACAGAGAAACTAAACAAGGGGCTGAACATCTCTCCCCTCACACTCTCCTCAGTTTCTTTCCTTCTCTATCCTCAGTTCTGTAATATAGGAACAAGGCTAATCTTGTATCGCTTCTTTGATATCTTGCATTTTCCTGTTATTCTGTATTCCACAGATAAGTTAAAAAAAAAGTTGATATTTGTTTTCTTCTTCTGACTTACTTTACTAACATGATATCCTCCAGATTCATCCAAATTGTGGCCAATTGCGTGGTTTCATCCTTTTTTGAAGCTGCATAGTATTCATTACACACACACACACACACACACACACACACACACACACACCACCTTCATTTTCTCCATTCAATTGTCACTGGACTCCTAGACTGATTCCATAGCCTGAGTATTGTACTAGATACTGCAATGAATAATGGCGTGTATATGTCCTTTTGGGTAAATTACATATCAGATCATTCTAAAATGATCATATTTACATAAAATAAATAATTTAACAGAATAAAAATAGAAGAGGAAATCAGATTACAGGGATCATTCTCTTTGGGAGACCTCCTCTCCCCTCTAATTTCTACTTCTTATGGATTAATGATCCCATTTATATGTTTCTATAGCACTATATTTGTCTTCAATCATGGTGCTTATTTAGAACTTTATAGTAACTGCCAGTTTATTTCCCCTGTTCCTGATGTTGTTATGATGAGACAATCCAGGTGGCACATATTAGGCTGTGATGCTCACACTCTTAGCTGTGAAGAGTCAAATATTACACTTCATGTGGCACATGGGATCCCAAATAGCAGAGCCACCCCCAGCATGCTCAAAGTGCAGGACAGTCCCAAGGATCAAACTCAGAGCTCATGCCTACAGGACAGATTCTGTATTATTGACCTATTCCTGGACATCAGAACTTCCAGTTTAACCTGAGTTCTAAGAGAGCAGTATCCCTGTTAGTGCAAAACAAACATCCATCTGCATCACCTAGAACTGTGTTTTCCGAAGTGGGTGATGTCACCATCCCTATCGAGCAGTGACAGGATCTGTGGAGGTAAGTAGTAACTTCAGCTACAATTAGGGGAAGAAGGGGCAGTGTTTTCTGGTTCTTCATTTAAAGAACATATGTTGGCATTGGTTGTGCGAAATGTACACTGGTGAAAGGACAGGTGTTGGAACATTGTTGGAACATAATTGACTGAACCTCAATTATGAACAACTTTGTAACGTGTATCTCAGGGTGATTCGATTAAAAAAAAAATAAACATGTTGGGAGGCATTGAGTAATTTTTTGAGTAATTTTTTTCTGAAAAGGGGGTGGTAGACCAAATAGGCTTGGGAAAATCTGACCTAGAACAAATATCAAATGAATGAGTAAAGCAAAAATCTTGCTAAGCCCCATGACAGATCTGAAAATTATTCACAAACAATGAAGTTCAGATGACTTTGAGTATGGTGCTTTGCTTTTCCCCATTTACCCTCTATTTAAAATTGATATAGGTAAACAAAAAAATAACTCACAAAATAATATCAAGACTTGTCAGAACATATCATGAGGAATGGTTTCATAAACCAGCCTGAGGAAGAAGTTGTTAAGAAGAGTCTTAGAGAAGTCAGCTTTATATGCCCTACTGCAGTTGGTCTCCAAGGATACACAATCATAAAAATTAAGGAATTTTTCTTGTGCAGATGTTACAAAGGGAAGCCAACCAGCACTTAATTGAAAACCATTAAGGCATATTTTAATCTCAGTATAAAATAAATAAATAAAGGCCCTCCCGTTGATCGTCGATTGCTCGAGCGAGCCCAGTAACGTCTCCATTGGAGACTTTGTTGTTACTGTATCTGGCATATTGAATACTCTCGGTAGCTTGCCGGGAGCGATAGCACAGCGGGTAGGGCGTTCGCCTTACACGCGGCCAACATGGCCGACCCGAATCTCAGTATAAAAAAAAAAGATTCCTATCAAAGTTGCCCAGAAAGAGAGTTGGCTGAAAGACCGTTTCATGTCACTGGACTTTTTCAGTACAGGCCAGCTAAGGAAAGGCAGCAAGCTGGCAGGGGATATTTAAGCATTATGAATGCAGGTGATTTCATTGGCTTTGAGGTTCCCTTTAATGCTGGCCTTAGTTGTTTAAAAGTTCAATAAATGGGGGCTGGGGCAGTAGTACAGCAGGTAGGGCGTTTGCCTTGCACACGGCCAACCAGGGTTCGATTCCTAGCATCCCATATGGTCCCCTGAGCACTGCCAGAAGTAGTAATTCCTGAATGCCAGGAGTAACCCTTGAGCATCACCGGGCTTGACCCAAAAAGAAAAAAAACAAAAGTTCAATAAATGAAACTTAAAAAAAAATGTCCAGTATTTAGGGAGAAAGCAATGTCTTAACAGGGACGAGAAAAATAGTACAGAGGTTAAGGCATATGCCTTATAAGCAACCACAGTCAATTCAATCCCCAGCACCACATGGTTCCCCAAGCATCACTAGGTGCAGCCATGGAGTGCCAGTGTGGACCTACAGGCCCCTGAGCACCACCTGGATGGGACACCATCCTCAGGTCCTCACAACTGAATTGGTAGTCCAGATGGCCAAGAATTGCTGGGAAGAGCCCCCCGGTTTCATGAGCACCAGTTACTTGGGAAGTCTAAAAGAGAAAAAGGAATCCTACCGGGAATATACATGATTTTACCCAGGTAGCAGGAATATTTCTGCAGAAAATGGACATGAAAGTTTGAGTAACCATGCCCATTGTACTTATTATTCCTTTCTAGCTCTCCAGTTAATTAGTGTCTTCTGAATTTGGTAAATATAGATCAATCCATCTCAGCCTCATCACACCAGAAGGTCTTATAAATTTGTGCTTTTGGTCTGAGAAACTGAAAACCAAACTGTAAATTTTGGCCAACAAGTGCCTTCCCTCTGCTTAAAGCAGTCACCTGACAGCCAGGTAGGTTGGGTGACTGGTCATTACTCTGCCAGTGTTCTCTCTCCCTTCAGTTCCTAATAATATTAGTAATAACTATAGCAGACCAATCTCCACATGCATGAAGGTACCGGCAGAGGAACAAAGGCATGCGGGTCCCGGGGCTGAGATCCCCAAGCCTGCTCAGATCAGGGCTGAGCATCTTGCACCCAGACCCTCCACCTTCCAGTAGGCAGGGGTCACACCCAACAACTGGCCCCCTGGCGCTGTGTAATCCCATCAACGGCCAAGATCCAGAGACTATAAAACCCAGCTCCGGAAGAGAACAGCGCAGAGTCTCCTGCCCCCGGGCCTGGCTGTCCTCGCCGGGGCCCGTTGGAGGGGGGCAGGTTGAGTTTCCCTCCCCGCCCCGACCAGGGCTCTGGCAGCTGAAGACCTCCAGAACCAGCCACCACCATGCTGAGACCACTCTCCACACACATGAAGGTACCGGCAGAGGAACAAAGGCATTCGCGGCCGCGCCACATCTTCTCTCATTCTTACTTTGGACAAACCCAGCAGGTTACCGAATGTAACCTGCCCATACGGCAGAGTCTGGCAAAGTCCCCGTGGCATGCCCAATATGCCAAATACCAGTAACACAGTAACAATGATGGGTCTCAGTTTCTTAAGCCTGAAATAGCCTTGAATATGGCGTTTTTTAAAAATCTCAGGGCTAGGACGAATGAGACGCTACTGGGGACTGCTCGAGGCAATTGACGAACAACAGGATGGTCCATGATTGTCGTCGTGATAGCAGCAATGTTGAAGAATGTAATATAAAGTAATACAATAAAAAGAAGTATGAAGAAATTAAATTACTTTGGTTTTAACTTGATTTTTTATTATTGGCTGCTGGAGATGCATCAGGAAAGAATAAAAATCAATACCGCCGCCACCAACCACCACCACTTAAGTTAACCAATCTTCCGAGGTTATTAGAGATCCGATTCAGGCCGAGTTTCGTGTGCTCAAAGGTACTTTAGGTGAGAAATGTGCAGTTGTATGTGTGTGGTGGGGAGGGGGAGGAGTGGAGGGGAGTTGAGGGTGGGAGTGGAACTTTATGTGGGGGTTGGAAGAGGGAAATCAGGTGGATTGCCAACTATTAAAGAAAAGAACAAAAGTTGTTTTCCTTCCTTGGGGACAGAGAACTGAGCCTGCTCAGACTAGCCCTTTTCTGATGGCATAACCTTGAACCTTGAATGGAGTGGCTGCCAGGAAGCTCTAAGGTTTGGAAGCTTGCAGGAGGAGCCCTGAATTTCTCCAGAGGAACTGAGCCAATGAAGAGTCACCTTCACTGCAAGCACCTTCAGGAACACAGCTCAACAGGCAGACCTAGGAGTTACTGAATGAGGCATGGACAGAACACTGGTATCCCAAGAGTGGCATCAAGTGGTCATAAGGAGCAATAGCAGCAAAGATATCCAAAGTCAGAGAACTAGAAGGCAAGGGGCGGAGCCCTCAGGGTTTAGTGATTGCTCATACTTCCCACCAATTGCTGTGGTTACAGCAAGGATTCTTTTCTAACTAAAGCCACTGGTCAGAGGAGGAAGGGCAGAAAGGGTGATGAACAAGTGGAGAGGAATTTTAAAAGTAACCTGAACTCTGATCCCACTCTATATTCCCAAAATTCTAATTGAAAACACCCTCCTCCTTCCACCTCCTCACCTACTTATTATCTTTATTTTTACCTGGTTTTCTTTTCCCCCCAAAGGCCACAACCAGAAGCCCCCTTCTAGTTCAGGTTAGTTTGCTTGCTTGCTTACTTTGTCTTGATTATTTTTTGTTTCTTTATTTGGGGCCAAAACCAGCTATGCTCAGGGCTTACTACTGAGATCACCCCGGAATCACACAGGGTGCAGGGAATCGAACCTACATCCACCACATGCAAGCCAAGTGTAAACCATCGCTCAGCCAGTTTACATTAGTTTTTAATCTATCATATTAGCTTACTTGTCCATACCTCCTAACAGATCCTAACAGATTTTAACTCCATAAAGACAAAGATCTTGTCTTTCTTGGGTGCCATTATTTCCTTAGCTATTAAAATACTACCTTGCAGTCTCTTGGAGTTCAGTAAATATTCGCTGAATGAATATTCACTGGAAGAGTGATGTATACACCTGAAACAAACTATGTTCCAGGCACTGTGCTAGGCAATCCTTACACAGACCAGAGGAACTAGCATTATTCCATTCGGTAAAGGAGGAAACTGAAAACTCAAACTATTATCCATTGAACCCTACTGTTCCTCATCACTATTTCCCTTTCCCGAAGTACATTCTTCCTCCTTCAGGTTAGGTTACATTCCACATCATTCATCTAAAAATAACTTATGAATAACAATCACACTCTTATCTTATTCAATTGTCATTATGTCTGGCTCTCCCAAAACTCTTGAGTCCTTGAGGGCCTCAGAGGGATAGTCATCTTGGCTTTCATAAGACGTAGCATAGAAATAAGCACAGTAACTTCTCCAACTGTCCTTCAGAGTGAGGACTGAAAGAATGGGAAGATGGCCGAGCTCCCATTCCAAGCCAGCCCCTTCTCACCTCTTATTTATTCTAAAACTCTTGCTTCGGACAGACCTCATGCTTTCGTGATTGCACATCTTTGACGTGAGAAATATAGAAAAAATTAAACAATCCCCACTAGAAAAGAACCACAGTTCACTGGAGAGTGAGGAATAAATCATAAACAATCTCAGTTCATGCTTTTAGTATTAGGGGTGTGCAAATGGTGTTTTGTGCAAATAAGAATCTGACCTTGAACAAGGGTATCTTGCTGAGTTTTTGCAGAACAGCAGCAGTGAGCATGAAAGAACACAGCTCAGGATGGTTCAACAGTACAACCAGGGAAAGTAGTAAGAGGTGAGGCTACAAAGATAGTCAGAGGTTACATCATGTTGAATCTTGAAGAGAGTGTTAAAGAGCCTGAACTTCACACACAAAATTGCCGGGTCAAATCGATAGGATAATTGTGTCTTTGTGGGGGAGGGTCGGGGGAGAAGGGACACAGGGTTTCCCAGGTCTCTTCATGATTAATGCTATTTGCTGGCAATGCAAACAAAATTACATAATTGTGTAGAAAACATAATAAGTGCTTCAAAAGAAGTTTGCAAAATCAGAAATGAATTAAACGACAGAAGAGGACTCCTTTTGCACACACTAAGTTTGCAGAAATTCACAACAGCAGCTCAGAAGAGTAATCTGGGGTGAAAGTGGTTTGCAGCTAAGGCCTGGTAGTGAATATCAAAGGAAAAGCAGCCAGAATCAGAAGAGGGCTGAGACTCTGTGAAGAGCGAGAGGTCAAGGGATATTTCTGCTACTGCAGCAGAACCCAGAATTTGTGGAAGCTAAAAGACATCACACCACGAATGATTTTTGAAATCCCACTCCTGGTTCCAGCATCTGTCTGAGTCCTTGCACGGTCTTCCCTTCCCAGCCCTTCGCATGGAGTCTAGACTAGAGGAAAGCACTTTATTGATGGTGGCTGCAAACCCGAAGTATGAGACAGCACAGGGTGGTAGGCTGAAGGAGCTGAGAGAAGCCAGAGGCAGTGGAAGCAGTCACTCCTTATTTGGGCGTAAATGCTGCGTGCAGAGGAGGATTTATTTTGGGAGAAGCGAACCAAGGGGGCACCGGCCATCAGGTCGTACTCTCTATTTGGAGCACAGCCGCCTCTGCATCCCCGGGTCTCCCGGGATCTTCCTCGGTGTTCTGCGGCGGCTCTGACTCCGCTTTGGGCTCCAGCGCTGGGGTTGCTTCGGGCTGGCCGTCGGGCTGGCCGTCGGGCTGGCCATCAGCGATGCGGCCCGGCTCAAGGCGAGGTGGCTTGGCGGGCGTCGGTGCTGCAGGGCCCTTCCGGCTCGAAAGGGCCCTTCGCAAACTCTGGACCTTCTGCAACCCGGAGCGCCGCAGCCGCTGGGCCCTGGACTCCACCGGCTCCTCGTCGGAGCTCTCCCCGCCTTCGGCCTCCGGCTGCTCTGGGCTAGGCTCTGACGGGTCCGCAGGGCCGAGGGGCTCGGGCCCTTTCTGGAAGGCGCTAGCTGGGATCTCCGCCTCCTCCTACATGCGATGGACACAGCACTGAACTGGCAGCTCTCCACCCCGCACCAGCCTGAACCTCACGCCTTAATTACAACCCCCGGAGCAACCCTTACCCTCCCGAGGCGGAACGGGAGAGGGGTGGGAGTGGAGGGAGGGAGCGCTGAGACCCGCAGGCGCCCGTCAACTGGAGAGCGCTGAGGTTGGGAGGGTGGCCCCTGGGGTAAGAACTCGAGGAGGCAGAGGAATGTCGTGGGATAGGACCCACTTTCTGCACCGTAGGCTTCCCTGGGGGATGGACGGGCACTTGCAGCAAACCCTGTGGACGTGGCGTGGCTGCGCGGCCGCTGATTGGCGGGGCTGGTTGGGGCGTGCAGCGAGGGAGCCCAGGGTGGTGGGAAAGGGGTGGTGCGGCTCTGGAAGCCGGCTGCATCGTGGCGGGCGGGAGGGCGCGTCGGGAATGTGGGTGTGGCAGGCGAATGGGGGTGGGGGGCACCCCCAAAGGGTGGCCGGGAGGCGGGAAAAGGCCCCGGTGGTGGGAGCCGGGGTCACTGACCTTGAAGAGCAGGACACGGAGCTTCCCGCGCGCCACCAGCAGCCCGTGGTTGGCCTCCAGCCGCTGCATCTGGGCGGCGCGGAGCACCGCGCGCTCCTGGGCCACATCGGAGTGCGAGCCCACGCGCTCCGCCTTGCTGAGCAGCTGCTCCAGCCTGTTGCTCGTCCGGTCGTGGCTGCTGCTCAGCTCGCCCAGGCCTTTCTGGATGCGGAGCACCGAGCCCGCCAGCCCGCCCTGCCTCCGAGCCAGGCCACCCAGCCGCTCCTGTAGCCCGTCCAGCATGCTGGCCAGCTTCTCTAGCAGGGTCACCACCGTCACGGCGTGCACGGGGCCTCCCGCCGCCGGCGATCCGGGCACAGGCCCGGGCTCCAACGCGCTCTCCCCCATGATCCCCGACAGCCCTGTCTGCTCTTCCCTCGGCCGCTGGCTGCGCTCTGGCCTGGGGCCGCCTTTCCCCGGCTCCACCCAAGCTCCAGCCGTGACTCAGACAGGCGGAGTTGGCCGTCCCCGGGAGGCGGGCGGGAGGGCAGGGGGCGGGATGGCAGCCGCGGGGTCCCTAGGAAGCGCTTCCCCGTTCGGCCCCGCCCGGGGACCCGCGGGGTGCAGCTTGGCCCAGAATCAGCTCCACCCCGCAGAGTCTCTCCCTTTGAATATCCTCTCCACGTGCCCAATCCCCAGGTATGCCTTTTTCTGGAACATACTCTTCCCGTTCCAAAGGGCGAGCCAAGGAAAGTTTTAGGTACATGGCGGTGTCAGACTATATTAATGCAGCAAAGAAATAATCAGAAGGGCCTCTGGAACAAGCGACATCTCTAAGGCTTGGTGGCGGCTGCACCTCCAGAATGGGCACAGTGGGAAAGGAGGTTTCTCCAATGTTCCGTTACAGATCTAAGATCATCCGGCTAGGCCCCAGGCCTTGCTTTGTGACTGGCACAGCCAGGCGGGGCATCTGCTAGTATTTTCCTAATAGCAATCATCGGGGTTTACCCACAGGCCTCGTATCCTGTTTCTCTGGTTCTTGCTATTGGGCAACATTAACTGGGTGCCTTTATTCCAGTTCTCTTCATTCTCATTCCCTGGGCTTCACAGGGAAAGCCCCATGTCAGCTGATGCCAGCACAGGAAGGGCAGGAAACCTCTTCTTTTGAAACCCTGAATAGGCTTAGACCAGGAGCTGTGGCTCTTGTGGCTCTTTTGAAGACTCTGGTTCTGCCTGGGTTGTTTGTTTGTTTAACTTTAATTTTCTCTGGAACTCCCTGAGAGTATCTGCGTGGAGAGAAGGAGATTTGAAATGATTGTTGTGAAGAGAGAGCAAGTGAGGGTCAGTTCATGATGTGGATCACGAATTTGTCATGTCATCCTTTTGGGAATTCCCATGCTTTGTCTGATCTTAAGCTCACAAATAAGTTCAAGAAATCTGCTGATGCTTCTGTTCCCTCTCTCTGTTCCTCTCACCCAATCTGTGAGGGACACTTGGTAACAACTGGGGATGGGGGGGTGGGGGTGGGAAACTTACATCAGTCAAGGGCCCAATTACCCTGGGCCTGAAAGAACCCCCAGGGCTGATTTAGTAGTAGAACAGAGGAAGGCCAAGGGCTGCCTAAAGCCTGGTGTGCTAAATTGATGACTGACTTCTGATCCCATTACTTAATACAAGAGAAAATAGATTGCCTTGAAACCTGGTGGGAATCACTCTCTCTTCCATCTGGGTTTATGTTTACTGAGAGAGACCCATCTGGATGTGCCAGTTAAAAGGCTTTTAACTGAGGGAACATAAAACGCAGCTCAAACAGTTTTTACAAATAGGAAATGCAATCCAAACATGATTGAAAAAGACTCTGGAAGAGTGATGACGGAGCGTTCATGAATCACAACCCCAATTATGATTCTCAACACTTCTTTCAACTGTGCTTCCTGGAAAGGTTGTCACCTTCACTCCTAGACCGGGAACTACAGTATTTCCAGCTTTCACATCACTGACAAGATCAAGAGAAATGACAGGAATGTCTTGAAATTTAGGAAATTGGGCTGAAACTTAATGAATGAAGTGCATGCGTTGCATGCAAGAGGTCCAGATTCAACGTAGGCACCACCATCGAGCACCACCAGACATAGCCAAAACTCCATTCAGTCAGTCACGGTCCTCCCGTTGTTCATCGATTTTCTCGAGCGGACCCACTAACGTCTCCTTTGGAGACTTTTGTTGTTACTGTGTTTGGCATATTGAATACATCACGGGTAGCTTGCCAGGCTCTGCCATGCGGGCGAGATACTCTTGGTAGCTTGCTGGGCTCTCGGAGAGGGGCGGAGGAATAGAACTTGAGTCAGCCATGTTGGCTGTGTGCAAGGCAAATGCCCTACCACTGTGCTATCGCTCCAGCCCCAGCCAAAAATAAGCCCCCAAATATAAGACATTTATTTCCTAAAAGGCAGTTATTTTCCAGAAACACATGAGCCAAACATCAGCCCCAGTTTTCCGTTGGTCTTCCCCTGGACTGCATGGGCCATTCAGAAACTCAGTTCTGACTTAATCCAGAGTTCCTTAGTACCTCACTGACAAGCGATCTGATAATTATCTTTTGGTATATATAAGATCTACTTCTAGATCAGGGTAGGTTCAGTAATCACAAGAGCGTATGGGTGGCATAAAATAAAAAGTAAATATCTGTGTGAAAATTCCAAACATTGTTAGGAAGTCAGTTAGAATATCTGCAAAAAGTCAAGGCTGGAGCAATAGTATAAACGGAAAGGTGCTTGCCTTGCATGTGGCCGACCCAGATTTGATTACCATCACCCTAATCAGTCCCCTGAATCCTGCCAGGAGTGATCCCTGAGCAGAGAGCTAGGAGTCAGGCCAGAGCACAGCCAGGTGTGGCCCAAAACCAAAACCAAAACCAAAAAAAAAAACCCAATATAAAAACATCTACATAAATTCAATAATAGTATCACAAGTCTTGAGGAAAAGCAGTGGGAGAATCCAATACATTTAGAAGCAAAGAACTACTTGGGTAAATATTTTAAGACCTAGATGAGAAAAAACAAAGAAAAAAAACAGAAGTGGGGGGGCTGGAGAGATAGCACAGCAGGTAGGGTGTTTGCCTTGCTCACGGCCGATCCCGGTTCGATTCCCAGCGTCCCATATGGTCCCCTGAGCACTGCCAGGGGTAATTTCTGAGTGCAGAGCCAGGAGTAACCCCTGTGCATTGCCAGGTGTGACCCAAAAAGCAAAAAAAAAAAAAACAGAAGTGGATGATGATATCCTCTAAGGCAGTGTCACTTTACCTTAAGGTAAAGGTAAAGTCCCTCCCGTTGATCATCGATTTGCTCGAGCGGGCCCAGTAACGTCTCCATTGGAGACTTTGTTGTTACTGTGTTTGGCATATTGAATACGTCACGGGGAGCTTACTCTCGGTAGCTTGCCGGGCTCTCCGAGAGGGGCAGAGGAATCGAACTTGGGTCGGCCATGTTGGCTGCGTGCAAGGCAAACGTCCTACCGCTGTGCTATCGCTCTAGCCCAAGAACATGATCCTTGCTCAGTTGAGAGTCCCTCTCAATGAGATCAAGGCGATATACGTGGTATCGGGGACTGAACATGGGAACAGCTACTTGCAAGGCAAGCGCCTACCCGCCGTTCTATCACTCTGGCCACTTTACCTTAATGACTGCTATTCACTAATCATGATCACGACCATTCTGTTGTTCGTAGATTGCCTCGAGCAGGCACCAGTAAGGTCTCCTTCGTCCTAGCCCTGAGATTTTTTTAAAAAGTGCCTTATTCAAGGCTCTTTCAGAGTTAGGAGAATGAGACCCATCATTGTTACTGGTATTTGGCATATTGGGTACTCCACGGGGAGTTTGCCAGACTCTGCCATGTGGGCAGGTTACATTCAGTAGCCTGTCAGTTTGTCCAAAGTAGGAATGAGATAATAAGATGTCCAGCGGCCGCAAATGCAAATGCGGCTGCGCACTTCGGGAGCTGGATTTTATAGTCTCTGAGTCTTGGCCATTGATGGGATTACACGGCGCCAGGGGGCCAGTTGGTGGGTATGACCCCTGCCTTGCACGCGGCCGTGCAAGGAATATGGAGGATCTGGATGGAGGATGCTCAGCCCTGATCTGAGCAGGCTTGGAGATCTCAACCCCGGGACCTGCATGCCTTTGTTCTTCTGCCAGGACCTTCATGCGTGTGGAGAGTGGTCTCAGCATAGTGGTGGCTGGTTCTGGAGGTCTTCGGCTGCCAGAGCCCTGGTCGGGGTGGGGAGGGAAATTCAACCCGCTCCCCTCCAAGGGGCCCTGGTGAGGACAGCCAGGCGTGGGGGCAGGATTTATTCACTAAATCAAGTAGAAATGCACTGATATATCTCCTTAAAAGATATATGCAAAGCTAAAGAGATAAACCAGAGCTTAAAGCACTTGCCTCGCGTGTGCTTTGATTCCCAGCACTGCAATGGCCCCAAGAGCTCTACCAGGATCCCTAAGCATAGAACCAGGATTATTCCCTCAGCACAGCCAGATGTGACCTAAACCCTCCACCCCAACCCAATAAAAGTTATGAGCATTCCTAACCTCTGGCCTGAGACTATGTTGTTCAGAAATGCAACTTCTTTTTTGCTATTTTGTTTTCCTCTGGGGCCACACCCAGTGATGCTCAGGGGTTACTTGTGGCTCTGCATTCATGAATTCTCTTGGCAGTGCCCAGGGGAACATATGGAATGCCATGGGTTAAACCTGGGTAGACTGTGTGCAAGGCAAGTGCCCTATTCACTATACTTTCTCTCCAATCCCAGATGTAGGCAACTTTTGATGAAAGTACTAGAGAATTACTAAATTAAACCTTAATGTAATATAGTGGGTGGCTGTCTTCATGGGAAAAAAAAAGGGGGGGTGGAGAAACACACAAGGAAAAAAAATCTGTAACAACAGAGGCAGAGATTGGAGTTGGGTTGCCAGAAACCAAGGAATGCCAGAAATGACCAACACTGGAAAGATTTGCCCCTCTGAAGCCTTGGAAAAAGCACAGAGCGACAACACATTGGTTTCAGACATGGGGCTTCCAAAGTTGTAAGACAACAATTTAAGTTGTTTTATTTATTTATTTTGGGTTTTAGGGGTTGATTTTTGGGGTAAGGTGGGGGGTGCACAGGGCTTACTCCTGAGAGCTTACTCCCAAATTGCTCAGGGCTTACTCCTGCCTGAGTCTGTGATCAGGAATCACTCATGGCAGGTTTGGGGGAGCATATGGGGTTGCCAGGGAACTAACCCAAGCCCTGCTGCTATATTATCACTCAGAAATCCGAATTTCTGCTGTTTTATTCCACAACTCATGTTGCTTAATTTAATTTCACATTTTTAGCCCTCGGAAACTAATAAACACACAGTGATTGGTTACTATTAGTTATCATGGCCCCGTGTAAAAGTCTCCACTCCTCATCCCCAGCTAAATCCTCTGGAAATAAGGAATTCTCCGTAGAAAATGTGACAATCTGAAAACACCCACAGAGCAGAAACAAATTAACAATTGCCCAAATCTAAAGAGTTTGCAGAAACTGTGGAATGTTGGGTAGTTAAGCTAACAAATGTTTTTTAAAACAAAAACAAAATCCACCCAGATTGTTCAGGATTTTTTGCATACGGTAGCCCATTCCTTTCCAAGAGCACAGGAAGGGTGAAGTGGCATTTTATTTGTTTTTAATCCTCTATCTTTCATAAGGTTGAAACTGCCTCGAAACTATCTTCTGACTCACCAACTCCACAGAGGCCCACTGTCCGCCTGTAGATGGAATAACAATTGGCTGCTCCTTTAACCTCAAGTCAGGGTAAGAGAAACCTCTGAAAGAGACAGATCAGATTTCAGTGCTTTAGAGGGTATCTTTCTGCACCTGTGTTTTCTCCTTTTCTCACTAGTCAGGTGCCTCACTATCTGATATTGTAAAGATGCCACTCAGAAAAGGCAAAAGCACTGCAGTTCCTTGGAGGGGGGGCAGAGGGGGGGGGCGGTGAGGGGGGAGTGGTGTTAGGTAGGGGATGGTTTGGGCCACACCCAGCAATGCTCAGGGGTTACTGCAGTCAGTGCTAAGGGGACCATATGGGATGCTGGGGATCCATCCCAGGTCAGCCAAGTGCAAGGCAAGTACCCTACCTGCTATACCATCTTTCTCTCCAGCTCACACTTCAGTTCTTGACATCACACCAGAGAGGTGTGAGTATGTGGTGTCGGAGTGGAGGACCAGCCATGAGAGATCCATCACATTCAGCCCCAGGAACAGTGTACCAGAAATGAAATGTGTGCACTATCTCCCACCACAGCAGAACAGCAGCTGATGGGGGCGCCTCAGCTCTGTTTCTCCTTGGCATTTTTATCCACCTCCTATTTTGCGTTATCTGAAAGGCCCCATACTTTGATTAGTGTTGAAAAGAAGCGTCAGTAACTGGCCCTAGACAAGCAATAGGTGATAATCTGATCAACTTTGCCCCCTTGGGAAGCTCTTAGGTCAGAAGGAAAGTGAAAGTTTAAGTCTCTTGAGATTTCTGTTTCTCTTACCAATATGATTTGGGGAGAATTGAGGAACAGCATATCCTGGAAGGAAAAATACAGCAGATGAATTGAGGATTTGGGATTAAGGCAATGCGACCAGCAATTGAGAAAAATACTGCTTTTAGAGGAATTTCTAGCTCATTTCCACATGCTGGTGGATGATAAACCAGAGTTTTTTGGCTTCTTTCGTGAATTGGAGGCTTTTGTTTCACCTAGCAATACAGAATGTCTGTCTTCCCGTTGTTCATCGATTTGCTCGAGCGGGCCCAGTAACGTCTCCATTTTTTTTTTTTTGAGACTTGTTGTTACTGTGTTTGGCATATTGAATAAGTCATGGATAGCTTGCCAGGCTCGCCGTGTGGGCAAGATACTCTAGGTAGCTTGTCGGGCTCTCCGAGAGGGGTGGAGGAATCGAACCCAAAGCAAACACCCTACCGCTGTGCTAATAGTAGTCTGTTATTTTTGTATGGAAAAAGAAAAAAATCTAAGAAAAGCCAAAAGAAAGGTATGTGAGATAATTATACAAGAAACAAAAGATTCTTACTGGACCTTCCCAAGGCTAAGTTATCTGGGGCACCCCAGAGCAGAGGCAGGTGAACCCCACACCTGCACAAACAAAGCCCCTACAGCCAAAAGCCTTCACAATTGGAGCCATGCTCTAGGCCAGAATCCATTGCTCAGAACAAGCCTCATCCAGAAATTAAAATGTTGTAAAACTCAGGTATGTAGGTCTTGTGACTGAAATCTCAAGGCTTCCACAGAGTCAGGGATAGGCTACTGCCTTCTATGTCCCTATACTTCTGGAAGCCCCAGATGTCATGCACACACCCCAAAGCCATCACCCAGTTAAAAATTTAACTCCAGCTGTCTCATCTGTTAAAAATTGTGTTCTTCTTGGAGTGTACAGCTTCATTCGAGGCCACACAACATCCCAAACTCTACAACATTGATAAAACAGGAGTAGCACACCAGATTGGAGGGATGTAATGTAGAAGATAACCAATCTTGATTAACAAAATATAAACACAGAAGACTTACCTGTAACAACACTTTAGTAATCTCTTAAACAAGGACTCAATGTCTCCATGATGACATACAACAATCTTCACTTTCTTCTTAGGAAACATTTTTTGAGTTATTCTTCTGGAAAATTGTTTATAACAAGAAATATAAAATAAATTATTGAGGGTCTGCTATGGGGACAGGTTTAAGGGGTGATTGGAAAAATTGCAGATAATGGTGGTGGGAAGTTGCAATGGTGGTGGGATTGGTGTTGATATATTAAATGTCTGCAACAAATCATCATGAACAACTTTGTAAAAAATAAATGAATTAATAAGGAAGTATTAATATAGATATTAATATAATATATTATATATTTAATATATTATATATATACATATGAAACATACCTAACCCTGAGCATCATTTTCAGCTGCCTGGACAGACTGCAATATTCTCCAGGGAACTTGCCTTTGAATCACAAACACAGCACCGGCAGTACTACCAATTTCACAGGGAATGAGCGTCAGTGGGCAGGTACTACCTTCCACCCTTTGTCATAAGCATCCTGTCTACGGAAGGGGTAAGGCCTTCCACACAATAAGGGAGCTCTGGCTCATTGGTAATTAAAAGAGCTGTAAATTTGGGGCAACAGGAAGTGAGAATCTGTGCTGACTCAAAATCAAAGCAACAAAACACATGAAAGACATGGAATAGTATATTGTAGCCTTTTATAAGGATAATCTGTCACTTTTGTGTTAAAAAAAACTAAATCAAGGAAATATATATATATATCCATAACCAGCAGTATTTACAGCAGCTAATAACTGGAAATAACCAAAATACCATCTACAGTTAATTGAAAAAATGGTTTTATATAAATACATATGTACATAAAGAAGTATACTTTTTTCTTTAAAGAGAGAACCAGAGATAGTATAAGTTAGTTAAGATATAGATATATATATATGTAGATATAAGATAGTTAAGGCTCTTGCCTTGCACACAGTGGACCCTGGTTTAATCCCGGGCACAGCATATGGTCCCCTGAATATTAATAGAATTGACACTTGAGCACAGATTCAGGAGTAAACCCTGAGTATAGCCAGGTGTGGCCCCCAAACAAAGCCTGCCATATGCAGCAACATTAATCTGCCTACAGAATATATTATGTACAGTGAAAAAAGCATAAAATAGACCCAAAGAACACTACGATTTCACTCAGATTTGGTACATATAAAAAACAAAGACAGATGAGATAGATAAGGCAAAAATGAACTTTTAGACCATAAGACTAACTAGTGTTTACGATCACGATCATGATCACAATCATCCTGTTGTTCATTGATTGCCTTGAGCAGACACCAGTAACGTCTCCTTCGACCTAGCCCTGAGATTTTAAAAAGTGCCATATTCAAGGTTCTTTCAAGGTTAGGAGAATGAAACCCATCGTTGTTACTGGTATTTGGCATATTGGGTACACCATGGGGAGTTTGCCAGACTCTGCCATGTGAGCAGGTTACATTCGGTAGCCTGCCAGGTTGTCCAAATTAAGAATGAGATAAGATGTCACAACCATGCTGAGACCACTCTCCACACGCATGAAGGTACCGGCAGAGGAACAAAGGCATACGGGTCCCAGGGCTGAGATCTTCAAGCCTGCTCGGATCGGGGCTGAGCAACCTCCAGCCAGATCCTCCATCTTCCAGGAGGCAGGGGTCACAACCACCAACTGCCCCCACCTCCCGCGCCGTGTAATCCCATCAACGGCCAAGACCCAGAGACTATAAAACCCAGCTCCTGGAAGCATGTGGCCGCATTTGCGGATGCGCAACATCTTATTATCAGTGTTTACAAGAAGGGAAATGGGAAAGATATGGGTAAATCAAGCAGAAGGGTTCAGTTGTATGGTAAATGAAGAACTGAACTTTCAGTGGTGAACTTAACGTGGTACATACATTTGTTAAATTTTTCTTTATTTTTAGGCCAGACCCAGCTGTCCTCAAGGCTACTCCCAGCTCTGTGCTGCTTGTGGTAGCTGCAGGGATCATTCAGCGCCAGTGATCAAACCTAATCCTTCTGCAAGCAAACATGTGCTCCTGCCCTTTGAACTATCTTTCCATTCCCCTAATGCTGATTTTTTATGATGCTTAATTTACTTTTAATACAATTTTAATCAAAATAAATAATGAAACACGATTTAAAATAGAAATTTGTCTTTAAAAGAAGAATCAGAGGAGGAAGGCAGGGTGGATAGGAACTGGGGACACTGAGGGAGGGAGGTTGACACTGATGGTGGGACTGATGCCAGAACACAGCATGCCTAAAACTCAGCGATGAATGGCTTTGTAAACTGCAGTATCTTAATTTTTTTTAAGAATCAGAGGGTTGGAGAGATAGGTCAAAGAAACTCATGTTTTGCAACTAAGAGCCCTGGCTTTCACACCCAGTACCAGCTGATCTTCCCAAGCACTACTAGAGAGCAACCCCAATTCCAGCACTGAACCAGGAGTATCCCCAGAGTACCCTTGGGTGTAGTCTCCCTCCTTGGCAGTACACATCAAAAAAAAGAATAAGAAAAGGAGAGAACAGAGAGAAAGAAAAAAGATGGTGTGGAGATTGAGGCGGGTTGGAGGGCAGTCATAGGGCAAAGAGCACCTGGCACTGTGAGAAGCCACTGGAAGCTAAGAGAGGCATGAACAGGATTCTCTCAAAGTCTTCCAAGAGCACACGGCCTTGCCAATATTAATTTTATACTTCTGCTCTCAAGATTTGTGAGGAAACAAATGTCTGCTGTTTATTATATGCTGTTGTAATAAACCCCTAGGAAACCATTGTATATATAGTTCAATTTTACATCCAGTTAAATATTAGCTTCAGAGAGATAATATCACATAAAAATATATATCAAGATATTTGGGGGTGGGAAAGAAAGATGGCGGCCGCACGGGAGCCTTGTGGAAAGCGGGTTTGAGCCGGGCTCGGGGGAGCGGCGGGGACCTCATGGGAAGGGGGGCTTTGTGGGCCGTCCCCCACGCCCCACCAAGGTCGCCAGCTGCCCCCCACGAGCGGCTCTCCGGCACGGCCACGGCCCCGGAGGCACAAGGACTTAGCACAGAGAACCAGCCGCTTGGAGCAGAAAAGCAAATGGACTTGTGTTGATCCGCGCCACCAAGCCTGCCTGGAGGGGGAAGGGCGTTGACCAGCCCGCCTGCTCCTCTCTGGAAAGAAAGATGGCGGCCGCACGGGAGCCTTGTGGAAAGCGGGTTTGAGCCGGGCTCGGGGGAGCGGCGGGGACCTCATGGGAAGGGGGGCTTTGTGGGCCGTCCCCCACGCCCCACCAAGGTCGCCAGCTGCCCCCCACGAGCGGCTCTCCGGCACGGCCACGGCCCCGGAGGCACAAGGACTTAGCACAGAGAACCAGCCGCTTGGAGCAGAAAAGCAAATGGACTTGTGTTGATCCGCGCCACCAAGCCTGCCCGGAGGGGGAAGGGCGTTGACCAGCCCGCCTGCTCCTCTCTGGAAAGAAAGATGGCGGCCGCACGGGAGCCTTGTGGAAAGCGGGTTTGAGCCGGGCTCGGGGGAGCGGCGGGGACCTCATGGGAAGGGGGGCTTTGTGGGCCGTCCCCCACGCCCCACCAAGGTCGCCAGCTGCCCCCCACGAGCGGCTCTCCGGCACGGCCACGGCCCCGGAGGCACAAGGACTTAGCACAGAGAACCAGCCGCTTGGAGCAGAAAAGCAAATGGACTTGTGTTGATCCGCGCCACCAAGCCTGCCCGGAGGGGGAAGGGCGTTGACCAGCCCGCCTGCTCCTCTCTGGAAAGAAAGATGGCGGCCGCACGGGAGCCTTGTGGAAAGCGGGTTTGAGCCGGGCTCGGGGGAGCGGCGGGGACCTCATGGGAAGGGGGGCTTTGTGGGCCGTCCCCCACGCCCCACCAAGGTCGCCAGCTGCCCCCCACGAGCGGCTCTCCGGCACGGCCACGGCCCCGGAGGCACAAGGACTTAGCACAGAGAACCAGCCGCTTGGAGCAGAAAAGCAAATGGACTTGTGTTGATCCGCGCCACCAAGCCTGCCCGGAGGGGGAAGGGCGTTGACCAGCCCGCCTGCTCCTCTCTGGAAAGAAAGATGGCGGCCGCACGGGAGCCTTGTGGAAAGCGGGTTTGAGCCGGGCTCGGGGGAGCGGCGGGGACCTCATGGGAAGGGGGGCTTTGTGGGCCGTCCCCCACGCCCCACCAAGGTCGCCAGCTGCCCCCCACGAGCGGCTCTCCGGCACGGCCACGGCCCCGGAGGCACAAGGACTTAGCACAGAGAACCAGCCGCTTGGAGCAGAAAAGCAAATGGACTTGTGTTGATCCGCGCCACCAAGCCTGCCCGGAGGGGGAAGGGCGTTGACCAGCCCGCCTGCTCCTCTCTGGAAAGAAAGATGGCGGCCGCACGGGAGCCTTGTGGAAAGCGGGTTTGAGCCGGGCTCGGGGGAGCGGCGGGGACCTCATGGGAAGGGGGGCTTTGTGGGCCGTCCCCCACGCCCCACCAAGGTCGCCAGCTGCCCCCCACGAGCGGCTCTCCGGCACGGCCACGGCCCCGGAGGCACAAGGACTTAGCACAGAGAACCAGCCGCTTGGAGCAGAAAAGCAAATGGACTTGTGTTGATCCGCGCCACCAAGCCTGCCCGGAGGGGGAAGGGCGTTGACCAGCCCGCCTGCTCCTCTCTGGAAAGAAAGATGGCGGCCGCACGGGAGCCTTGTGGAAAGCGGGTTTGAGCCGGGCTCGGGGGAGCGGCGGGGACCTCATGGGAAGGGGGGCTTTGTGGGCCGTCCCCCACGCCCCACCAAGGTCGCCAGCTGCCCCCCACGAGCGGCTCTCCGGCACGGCCACGGCCCCGGAGGCACAAGGACTTAGCACAGAGAACCAGCCGCTTGGAGCAGAAAAGCAAATGGACTTGTGTTGATCCGCGCCACCAAGCCTGCCCGGAGGGGGAAGGGCGTTGACCAGCCCGCCTGCTCCTCTCTGGAAAGAAAGATGGCGGCCGCACGGGAGCCTTGTGGAAAGCGGGTTTGAGCCGGGCTCGGGGGAGCGGCGGGGACCTCATGGGAAGGGGGGCTTTGTGGGCCGTCCCCCACGCCCCACCAAGGTCGCCAGCTGCCCCCCACGAGCGGCTCTCCGGCACGGCCACGGCCCCGGAGGCACAAGGACTTAGCACAGAGAACCAGCCGCTTGGAGCAGAAAAGCAAATGGACTTGTGTTGATCCGCGCCACCAAGCCTGCCCGGAGGGGGAAGGGCGTTGACCAGCCCGCCTGCTCCTCTCTGGAAAGAAAGATGGCGGCCGCACGGGAGCCTTGTGGAAAGCGGGTTTGAGCCGGGCTCGGGGGAGCGGCGGGGACCTCATGGGAAGGGGGGCTTTGTGGGCCGTCCCCCACGCCCCACCAAGGTCGCCAGCTGCCCCCCACGAGCGGCTCTCCGGCACGGCCACGGCCCCGGAGGCACAAGGACTTAGCACAGAGAACCAGCCGCTTGGAGCAGAAAAGCAAATGGACTTGTGTTGATCCGCGCCACCAAGCCTGCCCGGAGGGGGAAGGGCGTTGACCAGCCCGCCTGCTCCTCTCTGGAAAGAAAGATGGCGGCCGCACGGGAGCCTTGTGGAAAGCGGGTTTGAGCCGGGCTCGGGGGAGCGGCGGGGACCTCATGGGAAGGGGGGCTTTGTGGGCCGTCCCCCACGCCCCACCAAGGTCGCCAGCTGCCCCCCACGAGCGGCTCTCCGGCACGGCCACGGCCCCGGAGGCACAAGGACTTAGCACAGAGAACCAGCCGCTTGGAGCAGAAAAGCAAATGGACTTGTGTTGATCCGCGCCACCAAGCCTGCCCGGAGGGGGAAGGGCGTTGACCAGCCCGCCTGCTCCTCTCTGGAAAGAAAGATGGCGGCCGCACGGGAGCCTTGTGGAAAGCGGGTTTGAGCCGGGCTCGGGGGAGCGGCGGGGACCTCATGGGAAGGGGGGCTTTGTGGGCCGTCCCCCACGCCCCACCAAGGTCGCCAGCTGCCCCCCACGAGCGGCTCTCCGGCACGGCCACGACTCCAGGGCACAGAAACCAATCTCTTAACTAGCTAACTTTTAATAGAAATTCTTCCAGGGTCAATAAGTAGAATAGCAGAAATTCAAAACCGCGCGGCCGCTATCGCGGCCGCGCGACCTCATTTTATTCTTTAACCAAGTTGTAGAAAGCAAATCATTTCACAACGCTGTTTCAGCATGTGTGATTGGGGGGGGGGAGTGGGTCGTAAGCTCTAAACAATAGTTGTGCATCTTCTATCGAAATAATCTATCTAGTCAAAGTAGATAGAGTATTAACTAGAACTCATCTGCCTCACAATAATTGGGAGGGGTGGGAGGTGGGGGTCTATTGGGGTTCGGGGTTAAAAATGAGTATTGGTAAAGGGAAATGTGTTCGGTATCTACATGACTGAGACCTAAACCCGAAAGCTCTGTAACTTTTCCCACAGTGATTCAATAAATAAATAAATTATATAAAAAAAAAAAAAAGATATTTGGGGGTGCAAAAATAATTTTAACAATGAAATTTATCAATCAATATACTATGGATGAATGTTTTGGCTGAGGAACAGTGAGAACATCAAGGACCACACACCTGAGATGAGATTGACGTTGGCAGAAGCCCAGAATTTTGGCACATGTAATGGCTACTGGAGACCATTGTTGGGATGTGGGAGTTGGGCTCCGACAAAAATGTCCTGGGACATTCCAAAAGGCAAAAGGCGTGGAAGCAGTTACTGAATGGACACTATTCAACCTATTTCTGTAATCTGAGGAATTCAATGGGCTCTGACAAGGAGAGGCTTTCAAGCCTGCACTGTTAGGACAGGGCATCCTGGGAGTGGCTCTCATAAAAAGAAAAAGAAAAAATATTACAACAGAAGAGTCTGAATCTAGATAATTAAATTTGTTGAATAAGAAACATCAATCACCATAATACTTTGAAGTTCACATGCACATTTCTTATTTATTTCTTTTTACTCAATACCAGAATTCAGAAAGAAGTAGGAGTCTTACAGGGGCCACCGCTGTAAGTGGAAGTCAGGACTGACATGAGTTTGAATTATTTTATGTCTATTCTACATAGGAAATAATGGAGACTGGGATGGACTAAAGGAATGGGGTCAGTATGGGCTAAAGGAGGGCCCAGCAAATGCTTTCATGAAGCTGGTGTTGAATGTGAGTCCAAATAAATCAACTGAGGGACTGGAGCCATAGCACATCAGGTAGGGAGTTTGCCTTGCACACAGTTGACCCAGGTTCAATTCCCAACATCCCATATGGTCCCCCAAGCACCACCAGTAGTGATTCCTGAGTGAGTGCATGAACCAGCAGTAATCCCTGCGCATCTGTCACACACACACACACACACACACAAACTAATTTTTAAAAATGGAACAAATAAATCTACTGAATGATTAGATACTGCCATTTCCTTAGACTACTTGAAATACTTGGGAATGTCAACCACACTAGTGCTCGAGAAGGGGGAGATGTTAGAATGCACATTTATCAGCTTAACAAAAATACAAGACATCTAGTTCAAATTTAATTTCAGATAAGTAAGGAATTTTTTAACTATAAATAATATCTCAGAAACAGGTAAATTTGTGTTTCAGATAAAGAACAAATGAAGAAGAGATGTAGCAGTGAATTCCAGAACACAGCAGCTCACCGGAGATCTCTCTGCACCCTGTACTGAACCAATTCCACCAGGGCACCTCAGATGAAGCAGGTTTGCCCTCTCCTCCCACTCCAGATAAAATCCTGGCAGTCACGGGCCTCCAGAAGCAAAACCCAGGTATGTGGGTTCCAGGACTAAGACTCCAGGCCACATGGTGCAGCAGAAACAGGCCATCCCTCCCCATCTCCCCACCTGCTTGGGGTCCTGGCTGTCACGCTCATGAAATGCATTCAGGCAGCATCTCAGCTCATCAATGGCCTTGATCTTGAGACTCCCAAATGAATCTCAAAATGGATTAGTTCCCTACAGAAATGTCTCTGAACCCCAACCATTTACAATTTTAGAATTCCAGAAGTGCGTGGCCACTTTTGCAGTCACCGCGGCCTCTCATAATATCCATAATAAGCAAAAGAAACTAAATTATCTAGCATCTGCTCCTGGCAGGAAGGCTTGAATGGTGGTGGGGAAATTCAAGCAAACCAAAATGCCCAAAAGGAGAGAGAGAGTATGGGGGAAATTGTCTGCCATCGAGGCAGAGGGAGGGCTTGGATGGGGATTGGGGATACTGGGGACATTTGGTGGTGGAAAATGTGCAGTGGCAGAGGGGTGGGCATTCGATCATTGTATGACTGAAACCCAAATATGAAATTTTTGTAAGTGTATCTCACGGTGAAAGAGGAAGAAGAAGAAGAAGAAGAAGAAGAAGAAGAAGAAGAAGAAGAAGAAGAAGAAGAAGAAGAAGAAGAAGAAGAAGAAGAAGAAGAAGAAGAAGAAGAAGAAGAAGAAGAAGAAGAAATAATGAGGATTGAGGATAGTGCAGTGGTTAAGGCACTTGTCTTGCATGGGGCTGACCCAGGTTTGATTCCCTGCATCCCATGTGTCCTCTGAGCCTGCAAAGAGTAATTTCTGAGTGAAAAGCCAGAAGTAAACCCTGCTGACACACACACAAAAAAATTCAATTAAAAAGAATAGAGTACTGCAAACCACTGCACATCAATTTTAAAAAATTGAACTTTTTACTGAAAAATAGCATGTATATCCTATACAATAAGTGTATTCTATGCAATATCTGGACCATAATTACATTATGTATGTATTGTTGATATATAGTCAAAGTTTGTATATAATATGCATATATATATATACATATATATATACACACACAGAGCTATGCTTGGAGTATCACGCTTCACTTGAGTAAGAGAAGGAATCCGGAGTTCCAACCTCTGCTGAGGAACAATCAAAAATCGGTAACGCAAAAAAAAAAAAAAAAAAAGAATCAGGGACGCTGTCTTGTTTGCCAAGGCATCGAAAATCAGATAGGCCAGACATATAATGCGATTTAGAGAGGACCGCTGGACTAGAGTTGTTACCGACTGGATTCCAGGGGACGTCAAAAGGACCCATGGCTGCCCACCTATGAGATGGTCAGTGTTCTTTGTCAAAACCCTGAACAAACGTTTTGAGTCTCTTCGTGTTCCTGGAGCAAGCAGATGCCATTGGACTACACTAGCAAGCAACAGGAACAAATGGAGACGTTACTGGAGCCTGCTCAAGCAAATCGACGATCAACTGTATGACAAGAGAGATTAAGTGATACACACACACACACACACACACACACACACACACACACACAGTCATTGTTTAGATAAAATTCAAATTAAACATAGCATCCTGTGTTTTAATTCTCAACCCAAACTGTGACAGGCAGATGCTATAGGAAAATGAAAGGAGAATTTAGAAAATAAATGAAGCATAGGTGAGCGTGGGGATCCTGTAGAGGCTGAAGTGACAGCCATAATAGCCTTGGCCACGAGTCGAAACAGCACCCACTCTGGCAGACAGGGTGGCAGGATTGCCATCAGTAAACCTGGGCTCTGAGTCCATCAGGACGCTCTCCTGCTTTCCTTTATCAGTCTCCTAATCTTAAGTCTTGCTTCTTTCATAAAGAAGTGGTGATTATCACACAGATGTCATCTAGTGAATTATCAAAGCATTTTTTCTTCCCTCAATATATTCTTCCTTTGCTGACATCTGCTCTTTTTGGGTACTGATCTGACTAAACAAGAATAAAATATTTTTTTTAACTTTTTGGGGTCACACACGGCAATGCACAGGGGTTACTTCTGGCTTTGCACTCAGGAGTTACTCCTGGTGATGCTCGGGGGACCATATGGAATGCTGAGAATTGAACCCTGGTTGGCCACGTGCAAGGCAAACGCCCTACTCGCTGTGCTATCACTCCAGCCCCCTGAAATAAAATTCTTAAAGATCACTTTTCATGCTTTCTGGGTGTGGAGTGTTTTCAATAACTGTGTGACTCCCAGCAAGGAGAAACTCAGATGCATTCCATAAGTAGTTACAAGATCAGTATAGACCCAGAGAAATTGCCATGAAGCCTTTCTCTGTCCCTTACTTCTTCTACTTGCATGACCACCAGTGCTCAGAGTTAATACTGATACTTCACTGGGGGATCACTCCTGTCAGGCTCGGAGTACCATGTGGGGTGATTAGGATCAAACCCAGGTAGACCTCATGCAAGGCAAGTGCCCTGCCTTCGGTACTCTCTCTCCAGTCCTACCTCTCTGATCTTTAGACCACTTCTCTTATCAACTCCAAAGAGATGACAAATAAGAAAAGACTATGTAAAATGCTGCCTAAGAATCAGATTTATGACGAGGTAGAAGAACAGAGAACCACAAGGAGCAGTGAAGACCACCAGCTAGCATTCTTTGGATAGCACTGCAGCACTGTCCTCCCGTTGTTCATCGATTTGCTCAAGCGGGCAACAGTAATGTCTCCATTGTGAGACTTATTGTTACTGTTTTTGGCATACCGAATACATCACGGGGAGCTTGCCAGGCTCTGCTGTGCTGGCGGGATATTCTCGGTAGCTTGCCGGGCTCTCCAAGAGGGGCGGAGGAATTGAATTCGGGTCGGCTGTGCGCAAGGCAAACGTCCTACCCACTGTGCTATCGCTCCTTCCATTCTTTGGGTAGCGGCTGAAAAAGTTAACCCAGACTGCCCTAGTATCACAAAGCTTTTGCTAAAGCACCTATATTCATCTGACTGCAAGATCTTTCCAGAATCCCCATCCCAGAGGCTTAGAAGAGGAGAATATAACACGTGAGCTTACTGCTTGCTCACCCCCAGTCTCCCAAATGAGTTTGCAAATATTATTTAGTCACACCAACAAACAATCCAGTCGCCTAGTGCAAGCAGCATGGCCCAAAACTCATTTTCTTAAATTGGTCCAAAGGATCTCTCCATTCCTGTCCTGTCCAATTGTCATAGCTAATGTTTAAAGTTAAATATATTGACTGTCATAATGAATGTTCAAATTTTAATTTTATTGCATTTATTGAAATTAAATGACCTTTATAACTCAATCCTGTCATATAATACCTATCCCAAAGACTTGACAGCCATCACGGGGGTATGTTGTTGCCAGCAGGTCAATCTGTACCTGTGAGGCGAGTGCATCAGCAGCCTGAGGCACCTTAAGACTTCCAGATACCCCAAAATTGCTGCTGTGCCTTTGGCCAGACCTTAAAAACTTGGGGCAAAGTTTACCAAGAAAGTAAACTGCCAAAAGTTAGGTATGTGGGAGACACACCCACAAGCCACCTCTGGCTCAGCTATATAATTGGAGGCAAGGCCTCTCTTGTTCCTGATCGAACTGCTTAACAGCCACAATCCTAGAGAATCAGAAACAAATCTCGAAACCCAATGGCTTTTGGCAGAAATGCGTCCAGTCCCTGCAGTGGGTTACTGGTGTTGGGCCACCCCAGGTGGGAATAGGTTTCATGCCTTGGCCTGTTCCCCCTTGAGGTTCGGTGGCCACCATCCTCCAGAGGCCACTGGACAGTCAGTTTTGGGCCCACAGTGATGTGACACGCGAGGCCTCACGGGATAGGGATGGAGCTGGCCTTTTCCTCCCCATACTAATGAGACCCCAAGTCGCCACCCACAAGCGGCCTCTGGCTCCTGATCAAGCTGCTTAAGGGCCATGATCCCAGAGACTCAGAAACAAATCTTGGAACCCAGCAGCTTTTGGCAGAAATGTGTCCAGACCCCGCAGTAGGTTATTGTTGCCGGACCACACAAGGGGGGAAAGGGTGCTGTTCCTCCACCTGCTCCCCCCTGGCGTTTCAGTGGCCACCATCCTCTAGAGGCCACTGGACAGTCAGGTTTGGGCCCGCAGTGACGAGACACGCAGGGCCTTATGGGATGGGGGTGGAGCCGGCCCTTTCCTCCCCGTCCCAACAAGACCCCAAGTCGCTGTCCATGAACGACCTCTCTGGCTCCTGATCAAGCTGCTTAACAGCCATGATCCCAGAGACTCAGGAACAAATCTCGGAACCCAGCAGGTTTTGGCAGAAATCCCTCCAGATTTAATCGTTAAAATTTTGGAATTTCAAAATTGCATGGCCAGTACTGCAGCCAGACAACATCATATGTTATTCATAACCAACAATAGAAAAAAATGTCTACTGTTGCCTTTTAGGCAGATCTGAGTGTTGGAGTAAAATCCCAAATAATAATGGTGGGTCTGGTGTCAAAGTGTTGAATGTAATCAAAGTAGAGAGAGAGTAATGTGGAGATCATCTGCCCCACAGGTAGGGGGAGGGTGTGGGATGGGGATATCCTGGGATTTTTGGTGGTGGAGAATGGACACTGATGAAGGTACTGGTGTTTCATTGTATGGCCGAGACTTAAACCCGAAAACTTTGTAACTGCTCTCATGGTGATTCAATAAATAAAATTATAAAAAATGAGAAAAAAAGTAGTGGAGTTCATGCCCAATTTAATTAGCCTAATCATTGGCTGAATTAATAGCAGTACTCCTACATAAAATAAATAAATAAATAAATAAAAAGACTTGACAGCCATCTGTGGCACACCTCTAGTTAAAAAGTCCTCTGTGGGTGAGTGAGTCATGCCAAATTATTGATAGCAGTGTCCCAGGTTTCTCAGAGATGGGAGAAAGAAATTTTCCCATTTCTCCTGAAAGCACTTCTGAACAAGAAATACAAATAAATATGAATGAAATTGCAGAGCAATTTTTTTAAGTAATTGCATTCACTTGCGTTTGGGACCATTTCATGTTGGTAGAAAACATATTATAGCAACTTCTAAAATGGTCCCACAATCTAGGGCCTGGATCTGTGCTCTCAAACATACAAACACCTCAAGATAAGTACTGAGGGCATGGATCTTGCCTTGCATGCAGTTCACCTGAGCTTGATCCTTAGCATCCCCATATGATCTCCTGAGTCCTGCCAGTAATGATTCCTGAGCACAAAGACAAGAGTAAGTTCTGAGTATTGCCAGGTCTCATAAATAAATATATATGTATATTATATACATAATATATACATATATTCATGTCATCCATGATGATTCACCTATATTATAAAAATATTATTTTTAGTCTTTAGGAGCAATTATTATGAAATAATTATTAAAATTTATAATAAAATTATTATAAAAGAAACAGTTTTACTGTCTCTAAAACTGGTACTACTAAGCAGTGGGGAAAGGGGTAGGAATGAGATAGTGGACAAAAAGAGATATCGGGTCAGAGTGGGACAGTCCTGGGTACTTTGGTGATGGTGAAGACACAGTAACTTTGAACATCAAAAACATGACAATTGGACTGGAGAGATTTTATAGTGGATAGGGTGCTTGCCTTTTAAATTTTATCATTACTATATTGGTCTATTTACCACCCACTCCCCCATCCCCACACACACACACACACACACACACACACACACACACACACACATACACTTTTTTGAGACACCTGTTGCTATCTCAAAGAAGCGGGGTCTCATAACCACAACCTCTTTGGGTGGGTGTGCTGACCGGGGCTCAAACAGTTGGTTGCAGGGCCCTCACACTCTCATAGTGTGATCTGGGGACTGTCCTCCTGGCCATGGTGCTGGTGCATCCTTTAATTGCAGTGTTCTCTGGGGTTGCACTCTTTTACTGGGGTATTTGCACACACCAACCTGTGCACTGGAATTCTCAGACTCTGAGTCACAGTTCTGAGTGTCCCAGACAGCAGAGCAGCCAGAACCCCTCTCAGAGCATGTAGGCTCGACTGGGTATAAACTCATGACCTCATGCTTGCAAGGCAATCTCATTTAGGCATTGAGCCACTGAGTCATCTCCCAGGCCCCTGGTTGGGTTTTATTTACAGGGTGAACTGATTCAAACCTTCATACCTAAAGAACCTAAACCTATAATCAATTAACCTAAAATTATGCGAACATCTTATGAATCTTCACCACCAGGTATGGATTATGCCAGGGCCTCCTCACATTCTGTCTATATTTTTCCAGATTCCTATTAGAGTGGATCATACTCAGATGCCACTTTTTTGCAACAGATGAAAGTTCACGCAAGCTAGCGGCTAGCCATCACCAAACTGGCTTTTCCTAGGCTTAAATAATCTCCACCACTTGGAGCCCTACAGAAACTCTGGAAGCAGTCTCCACCTTCTTGTAAGACTCTACTGCTTGAAAATTTACTTGCCAGAATCTGTTTTTCTTATAGACAAGAATCTGTTGGTTACTCACAGAGCAGAAAAGTATCTGGATTAATTTGAGTGAAGGGTGAAGGCACGTTTATTTCAAAAGAACTGGCAGCTGCCCCAGCCCCCAAAGCAGTCTGTTGAAACAACTTATTGAGTCTGGAGCCCTTCCTGAGTTAACAAAAGGGAGGAGCCATTAAAAGATAATATAGCTTTATTTATTACTTCAATAGCTTTGCAAGCAGAAAAGAAACCAGACCTCTTTTCTACACAATAATGGGACCCAGTAACTCTGGGGAAAAGGCAAGATGTTCTAATTGAGGAAATGGATCACTTTACAGTGTAGGTTTAGATTGTACTCTCTAGAAATTAATGTCTGTTCCTGGGAAAGTGGGTAAACTAATATAAAAATTCTATTAATCAAATGAATTGAAATGACTCCCACTCACACATGCAGGTATATTGAAAAGGAAATCCGGCCAGCAAGGTCCAAATCCACAACTAATTATTAACTCTAAGGGCTCATTTTTCTTCTCACTCTTACTCCTAACCCCATGCATATTATTCTGGAAATCTTGAGTGACCACAGGCATCCCTTCTACCTGAGCAGAGTTCTGAGAAGACGTAAAATTGGCACACTCAGATAAGGACTTTGGGGTAGGATCAGGAAGGTAAATTTGGAGAAAATGATTTAAGTAGTGAAAGATGGAGACAGGTGTTCTGATGATGATGATGATGATGATGATGATGATGACATCAATGTAGTTCTCTCTCTCTCTCTCTCTCTCTCTCTCTCTCTCTCTCTCTCTCTCTCTCTCTCTCTCTCTCTTCATCCCTTTCATTTATCAGGGCCACATCAAACAGAATTCTTCCTTGGCCATGTACCAGTGGAGCTCAGTCAGTGGTGCTTGGCAACCTCCCGGACAAGAGCATAATAAAATTTGAAGGTGAAAACATAGTAATTCCAGACTCATCCAAAAAAGGCTTTACCATGGGGCCAGAGATACAGCTAATGTTCTTGCCTTGCATGTGGTTGACTCTAGTTCAATCCTGGCACCACCTATGGTCCCCTGAGCCCCACCAGAAATGATTCCTGACCACAGACCGGGAATAAGCCCTGAATAGACAATTGTGGTCCCTGGTCCCAATTGAAAAAAAAATGCTTCTTCTTTCTCCTGCGGATATATTTCCCATGCTCAAATCCTGTCATATCTACTTGTACTTCACATAACTTGCCATAAAAGCTCAAGACAAAAACACTATGGTTCTCTTTAATAAATCCTGAGTATAATTTCACCAGGATCAAGTGAGAACTTAGGGTCAAAAGGCCATCTCACAGATAAGGACCAGGAGGATTGCTCCACGGCTTGGAAGCCAGCCTCACATGCTGGGAGAAAAGGCAGCTTAGATAGAGAAGGGACCACCAAGTAAAGGATGCTTGGAGGGCCCACTCAGGATGGAAGATTCGTGCTGAAAGTAGACTATAGACCGAACATGATGGCCACTTAATACCTGCATTGCAAATCACAACACCCTGAGAGAGAGAGAGAGAGAGAGAGAGAGAGAGAGAGAGAGAGAGAGAGAGGAAGAGGAGAGAGAGAGGGAGAGAGTAAAAGGGAATGTGCCTACCACAGAGGCAGGGGTGGGGGACAGGGGGGATACTGAGAATGGGCACTGGAAGAGGGCACGCAACCGACCCAGGTTCAATCCCTGGTATCCTGTATGGTCCCCCAAGCACTGTCAGGAGTAAATCCTGAGTGCAAAATCAGGATTAACCCCTGAGCATCACTGGGTGTGACCCAAAAAGAAAAAAAAATGTAACCACAAAAGTTTGTAAGTCTGTAACTATACTTTGCCATGATTCATTTAAAAAATTAAAAAATAAAAAACAAAAATAAAGTAGCACCTATTTGGTTTTTTTTTTTTTAAAAAAAAAAAAAGGCTGTCTCACAGAAAGGAGAAATAAGAATAATCCAGGGGACTAGAGCAAGTAGATCCAGGCTTCTCCTCCTGATCTGGAAGGCCTCTTGATTTCTTACTTCCAATCCAATGTATTTGTGCATAATGGCTTCTCTTGATACTGTCTGTGCCTACATTTAGCACGAGTGCCTTTCAATTCGCATCATGGTTGAAATTTTTCTGACACATTCAAAATGTATTACTATTGTGTTTTCACCCTCAAATTTTATTATGATCTTGTCTGAGTGACCCTCAAGCACCACTTATTGAGTTCCTGGTTTGATGTAGCCCCTATAAATGAAAATAAAAAGCAATTATTTTATTTTATTTTTATAAAGTTCATAATGATATATTACATTTAATATTCCAACACCAATTCCACCACCATTACACTTTCCACCACTATTATTTCCAGTTTTCCCAAGCACCACTCAAGCCAGCCCAAATAAATAATTAATTTTGTATTGCTTGTTCTGAATAATTTCCTAAAAATAATCAAAAAATATTTTCTGAAAAAAAAGTGTGTGAAGATTGTTGTATCTCACTTTGGAGCAATTAAGCCCTCGTATAAAAGATTACGAACATGTTGTTACAGGTTAAGCCTTGAATGTTAATATTTTCTTAATGGAGATTGGTTGTCTTCTACTTTACATCCAATCCAATGTGGTGTGCTACACCTGGTGTATCAGTGGTATAGAGCCTGCAATTTTAAGTTTGATGGTCTTAATCTTTCCTTCTGGCCTTGGTATAGGCCAGAAGAGATATATGAACTACTTTGATGACCTTGAATTATACTCTAAGAATGTCAGGATAATCTTCATGACAAAATCAAGATCTGACAGGGTGAACTTGGTGACCAAGTCAAGCAACCAGTATGTAATCCCCTCCTTCATCAAAATTTAAGCAATTATCATTGGGCACAAAGTCTATGATGTTTTCTTGCCATCTCTTCTTTTACAATGGGTTGAGTGGAGGTCTCAAGCAGTGTTGCAAGAAGTGGGGGCGGGGGGCACTCCCTGGCGATACTTGGCCAATCAAGCCTGTTGTTCAATGCTAGAGCCCGAAGATGCATAGTTTATTGGGTTCTGCAGTGTCAGGGACCATCGGGGCCAACCCCACCTATGCTCAGAGCACTTCAGGTTCACACTGGGCAATGCTTGGGGTCTCCAGGACTGTATACCCAGATATGCTTGGGAGGCTTTGGGTGCTGGAGATTTATGTGCCTTAGCACCTAAGCTACCTCCCAGACCCACCGGTTTTGTTCAGATGAATTCTAATACACTTTCAGATAGCCGTAAGTAGCTATTTGACTTTAGCTTCTTTCTTTTTCTAGCACAATTCCTCTTGCTTGGGAAGGGCCTCCAAAAGAGTTAGCATTCAAGACTGGGCCTAAATGGGCTTTGTTGTATTTCTCTCTCACACACACACACTCTCTTTTTTTCTTTTGGGGGGGTTGTGCTCTTTGGGTCTTACCCAGAGAAGTTCAGGGGTTACTCCTGGCTCAGCACTCAAGAATTACTCCTGGTGGTATTCAGGGGACCATATGGGATGCCGGATATCAAACCCTAGTAGGCCGATGCAAGGCAAGTGCCCTATCCACTACATTATCAGTCAGGCCCTATTGTACTTTTCATCATGCCACTTCTAATCTCTTTGTGACTATGGGATTTCCTGACAGTCCACTTGCCCAGCCTGCAAGTGCATGGATGCTTAATTGAAGTTCTTGAGTAAAATGGTGTGTGAGCACCTACTTATAGTCTTGGATCAGATCCAATCACCCAGAGGCAAAGTAATGCGGTAACCTGGGTAAATATAGTGACTCTTACAGGATCTGTAGGCAAAGCAGACACAGACACCGCTGTGGATAGCACAGCGGGTAGAGCATTTGCCTTGCAAGCAGCCGACCTGGATTCAGATTCCCAGAATCCCATATGGTCTCCCAAGCACCGCCAGGAGTAATTCCTGAGTGGAGATCCAGAAATAACCCCCTGTACATCGCTGGGTGTGACCCAAAAAATAAACAAAGAAACAAAAAAACAAAGAAAGAAGCAGACACAAAAGCATGCCTATACAAATAGCCAATCTATTCATCCTTGTAGATGTTAGAGAGTTTCAAGGCTCAAAAAAAAAGTAATACTCCCTATTCCTTACTCAATTTATAAATTTTCATTTCATTTCATTTCATCATCCTGTTAATCGTCGATTGCCTCGAGCAGGCCCCAGTAACGTCTCTTTCATCCTAGCCCTGAGATTATATTCACGGCTCTTTAGGAGAATGAGACCCATCATTGTTACTGGTATTTGGCATATTTGGTAGGCCACAGGGAGTTTGCCAGACTCTGCCCTGTGGGCAGGCTACATTCAATAGCCTGCAAGTTTGTCCAAAGTAGGAATGAGGTAATAAGATGTCTTCGGGTGCCGGAGCCCCGGTTGGGGCGGGGAGGAAAGCTCGACCTGCTCCCCTCCAAGGGGTCCCGGCGAGGGACACCCAGGTGCGGGGGCAAAAGACTGCACTGTTCTCGTCCGGGATCTGGATTTTATAGTCTCTGAGTCTTGGCCGCTGATGGGATTACACGGCGCCAGGGGGCCAGGTGGTGGGTGTGACCCCCGCCTACTGGAATTTGGAGGATCTGGGTGGAAGATGCTCGACTCCAATTCGAGTAGGCTTGGAGGTCTCGGCCCCGGAACCCGCGTGGCTTTGTCCCTCTGCCAGTACCTTCATGTGTGCGGAGAGTGGTCTCAGCATGGTGGTGGCTGGTCCTGGAGGTCTTCGGCTGCCAGAGCCCCGGTCGGGGCGGGGAGGAAAGCTCGACCCGCTCCCCTCCAAGGGGTCCCGGCGAGGGACAACCAGGCGCGGGGGCAAAAGACTGCCAATTTATAAATTACTGGGGGAATAATGCAAAAGAATAAGAAAAATAAAAGATAAAAACAACCACATTACTGATTAAAATTGATATTGACAGTGTGTCTGTATCATTTCATAAATGAGCTTCTTGATATTGAACTCCAAGATAAGGAAAACTAGTTCACCTGCTCACTAGATCATGCCAAAAAAAATTTAAAAAAAAAAAGCTAGAATGATAATGGGCTGGAGCGATAGCACAGCAGGTAGGGCGTTTGCCTTGCCCGCGGCCAACCCGGGTTCAATTCTTCCATCCCTCTCGGAGAGCCTGGCAAGCTACCGAGAGTATCCCGCCCACAGGTCAGAGCCTGGTAAGCTACCCATGGTGTATTGGATATACCAAAAACAGTAACAAGAAGTCTCACTTTGTGTTCCTGGAGCAAGCAGATGCCAATGGGCTACACTAGCATGCAACAGGGACAAATGGAGACGTTACTGGTGCCCGCTCGAGCAAATCGATGAACAAAGGGATGACAGTGCTACAGAGTGATAGTAAATGGGTTAGTGTACTTGCCTTGCACACAGCTGACCCTGATTCAAGCCCCAGCACTTCAGATGGTCCCCAAACTGTCAGAAGAAATTCCTGAGCTCAGAGCCAGGAGAAACCCCTGAGCCCTGAGCAAAGCCGGGTGTGACTCCAAAACAAACTAACAAACAAACATAAACAATAACTCCCCTCCCCATCCCAACCTACCCAGAAAAAAAAAAAAGAAAAGTTACACTTTACTTCCAGGAGGAGGAGGAGGAGGAGGAGGAGCAGATTCTGTATGTCCTGCTTAAGAATCCGAAGAGTTGAGAAGAGCATCCCTAATGCAATCTTACCAAATCAACCACAGTGTGACTCCTTTGACCCAGAGGGGTCAAATCAAAAATTAAACTTGAATCCAACCAACTCTCCAACTTAGCCACCAATTCAACAGGAATAGGTGAGACAGAGAAACATCTTCAATGATACAATTAGCAGTTCATGCTTACTGTGGAACAAATGATCTACTTCTCTCAATCAATAACTTTCAAGGAAATTAAAATAATGAAATTAAAATACATACATTAAAAGATATTTGATAAGCCTCAAATTTGAACAATTGAGTCTTATTTGAATTCTGTTTCCAAACAGAAATTTTTTTTATTAGATTTCTGGTTAGGGGTTGGGGGGTGGTTCAGACAGGTGGGAATGGGTTGGGCGTTGGTGTGGAAGATAATACGGGAACAATGGTGGAGGGAATTTAACACTTGTGGTAGGATTGGTGTTGAAATATTATGTGCCCCAAACTCAACAAATTCTAGTTCTTTAATAAAAAAATTAAAATTTACACGATGAAAAATAAATAAATAGGAGTTCCATTTCCAATTAAAATCACCTTCATTGCTATCAGGCATTAGGACTTCACTATGTTTTGTTGGGAACATAATTCAAATCACTAAATATCCCATAGTTAAATCAATGAATGATGTGGTCCAGCTTCTTATTTCTTTCACTGTGATAAGTTTTGTGACTTGTTTTGGCAAACAGAATACAGAAAAAATAGACATCTGCCCATCTAAAACTATCACTCACATTTAAGAGTTTTGTTTTCTTTTTTGTTTTGTTTTGTTTTGTTTACAGTGCAAGGCAGGTGCTCTACTCTAAGCCACATCCATGGGCCCAGGTCTTTCTGAGAACACAGTACAGGTAGCATTAACAAATTCAGGCTAGCCCTGCTATAGGCTGAGAGACACATAGATAAATCTCCCATGTTTCTGCAACTATCAGCCAGCTACCACCACATGTGTGAGGGCATCTTAATCTGTCAGCCCAAAGTTGATTATCCAGATGAGCATAGTCACATGAATTAGCTCATCAAAAGTCATTCAAACCTAATCCAGATCAGTAGAAATTTCTAGCCAACACATAGACTTATGGAAATAAGTATGGTGGTTATTTGAAGCCAGAAATATCTAGAGTAAGTTTTTAAGCAATAATAGAGAAATGATAACAAGAGATTGGTATAAATATAATTCAGTGACAACAAAAACTGCATTAGTGCATTCATAGCAGAAGCATGACAAATAGAGAAATCCAGGCAAAAATCTATCCCTGTGGGGCCAGAGAGACAGTAAAGGGGTTAAGTACTTGTCTTGCTCACAGACAGCTGACCCTAGTTCAATTTCTGCACTGCATATGATTTCTGAGCACTGCCAGTGTAATCCCTGAGCACAGAGCCAAGAGCAAACCCAGAGTACTACTAGTGTGACCCAAAATAATTTTTATTTTTTTAATTTTTGGCGGGTCACACCCGGTGATGCTCAGGGGTTATTCCTGGTTCTGCACTCAGGAATTATTCCTCGCGGTGCTTGGGGGACCATATGGGATACCGGGGATTGAATCCAGGTCGGCCGTGTGCAAGGTAAACACCCTACCCACTGTGCTATCACTCCGGCCCTCAAAAATAATTTTTAAATAAAATAAAAAGTAAAAATTTATTCCGGTAAGGACAAATCTTCATCTCTTTTCTAATGGAAACTATATTTTTTAATAAAGAGAATCTATCCAGTATGAAAAACTAGTAGAACCCTAAGAAGAGGGTTCTAGAATATGGATAGAACATAAATTAATAGTTTATCATTTTGGGGGAGAGGATTAAGGTCATTAATAAAGCACTGACTTGTCAATGTGCAGCCCTACATTTGATCCCTGGAGTTAAATGTGTGTGTGTGTGTGTGTGTGTGTGTGTGTGTGAGAGAGAGAGAGAGAGAGAGAGAGAGAGAGAGAGAGAGAGAGAGAGAGAGAGGGAGAAAATCTCTGTCATTGACAGTATGGATATTGACTGTGGGGGCAGCCAGGTAAGACTTGGTCAAAAGAATTCCAATGTGAGACCAATTCAATTGACACCCTTGACCCCATTGTCATTTTTTCCATGAATTCATTGAGCAAAGACTCAGAAATAAGTCTTCACTGATATATTGGACACATCTTGTAGTCCCAGCACAGTAATCTTGGCCCACCTTTTTTCTCCAGCTCATACAGATGGAGTCTGTCATAAGTTTAGATCAATTTTACCCCTTACCCTGGATGCACTGTTACATACACAACCTCACAGTATGCACACAGCTAACACAGCAAATAAAAACTCTGACCAGTGAGGAATGATGTCCGCTGATGAATACTAGGAGCATTTTATATCTATTTTCAAAATATTCTGACAGATGGAGCTCAGTTCTCCAAATAATAAATAGCTCAATTATACATATTGCATTGACTCTCCCTGCTGTTGTTATGTGCTCTATCCTTACTCTCACTCTCTGGGATAATTTCCCAAACAACCACCTACTCAAAAGCTCTTGTCTCAGGCTCTACTGAGTGTCTTTCTGGGTGTGTGCAGCACGGAAAGAGGAGGTGGAAGAAGATACCAAGGATAGGACAACTGATAGCCACAGACTGAGTCACGCAGCCCATTCTCATGGGATATGTCTTCTGCAGTAGTGGCATTCAGGTTAGCATGAATAACTTAAGTTTCTGGGCCCTTCTTAGAGGTATAGCCATACAAACTTTCTCCAAGACTTGTCAACAATTTAACAGGGGTGGGGAAAGGGAGAGAAAGAAATAGAAGACAGGGGCTGGAGTGATAGCACAGCGGGTAGGGCGTTTGCCTTGCACGCAGCCAACATGGCCGACACAGGTTCAATTCCCAGCACCCCATATGGTCCCCTGAGCACCGCCAGGAGCAATTCCTGAGTGCATGAGCCAGGAGTAACCCCTGAGCATCGCCGGGTGTGACCCAAAAAACAAACAAAAAAAAAAATAGAAAACAAATATTTGTCAATAATTTTTCAACACAGTCTCTGACAAAATCACCAGATAATGTGTTCCAGGAATCACTGTAAACCCATCCCCAGGAAACACATCCTTCTAGGCCTTATGAATAATAGTTTTCCTCCTATCCACTTCTCTGATAATCATGCAGAGCTTTCTACAAATCAGGCGTAAATGATTTAATACACTGTCAATTTGTCCTGAATGGAATTTGAAGTTGTAGTATGTGACAGAAGTCATTCATTTTAATTGCTGCATAGTATTCTGACATGAGAAAAAAAAACAGTTAAGGAACAAAACTAGCTGTGTGACCTTTGACTAGTCACATGACCTCTCTGAATTCTAACTTCTTTCTCTGGGGTAAAGAAGAGATTTGCCCACAACCGGTTGTTTCCAGGAGCTACTCATGAGTTCCCTCTGGAGATCACTTAATCACTTAACTTCCCGTTAGTCGTCGATTTGCTCGAGCGGGCGCCAGTAACGTCTCCATTTGTCCCTGTCGCGTGCTAGTGTAGCCCAATGGCATCTCTTCCCTCCGGGAACATGGAGGGCCTCAAACCGATCGTTCATGATCTTGACAAAGAAGTCTGACCATCTGGTAGGTGGGCGGCCACGCGGTCTCTTGATATCCCGTGGAATCCAATCAGTAACAGCTCTAGTCCAACGGTCGTCTTTAAATCTCATTACGTGACCAGCCCATCTGGAGATCAAACCTGTGGAATGCCACAGGCAAGTCAAGCTCCTTAACCACTGTACCATCTCTCCAGCCCCTGTGAGCTCCAGTTTCTTCTAAAAATGGGGTATAGGGGTATAATTTCTACATTATAAAGAGCTATTGAGACTGGAGCAATAGCACAGCAGGCAAGGTGTTTGCCTTGCATGCAGCCAACCTGAGTTCGATTCCTCTGCCCCTCTCAGAGAGCCTGGCAAGCTACTGAGAGTATCCTGCCCGCACGGCAAAGCCTGGCAAGCTACCTATGACCTATTCAATATGCCAAAAACAGTAACAACAAGTCTTACAATGGAGATGTTACTGGTGCCTGCTCGAGCAAATCAATGAACAACAGGAGGACAGTGCTACAGTGCTCAAGAGCTATTGTATTGTGTGAGATCAGGTATCACAAATGCGAAATGCTTAGTAATATTTAATGTTTATTATTTTTCCTAAAAACTCATCCTTCCTTATCTTTCATATCTACCTCAGCACAAAAATCTGACTCACCTCCCCTCCTAACTATACCTCAAATCTGGTTTTTTTCCTCCTTATCCCTCTCTTTTCCTTAATTCTCATAAAGTTCTCACTTGGTTGCCTCACTGGCTTCCTGTACGCAGTCTGTTCCTCCTCTAATCCACCCCCACACCTCAGTTGCTCTCCAGAGCAATTAAACAGAAACCTAAATATTCCATCTGCCTACTTGAAACCCCCACACACATTCACTCTTCCATGAAAGGATCATGGTCAAAACCCTAAATGTGGGCTCTGAAGGTTCTTTTGTTTTGTTTTGTTTGGGGTCCTCACTCAGCAGTGATCGAGGCTTACTCCTGGCTGTGCACTCAGGGATCACTCCTGGTGGGGCTCTGGAGACTATATATGGTGCTGGGGATCGAACACAGGTAGGCTGAGTACAAGATAAGTGCCCTGTTCTCTGTATTATCACTCCAGTCCTAGGTTCTAAGATTCTTAGTGACATTTCTCCATATTTATTTGTCATTTCTTCTGACCTTTACCTTTACTCTTCTGACCAAGAGAGCAAGGCAGAGTCTCCTGCCCCCATGCCTGGCTGTCCTCACTGGGGCCCCTTGGGGGAGGGCAGATTGAGTTTCCCTCTCCGCCCTGAGCAGAGCCCCGACAGCTGAAGACCTCCGGGACCCAGCCAAAGCCATACTGAGACCACTCTCCACACGCTTGGACAAGGAACCGGCAGAGGAACCCAGGTGTGCGGGACCCGGGGCTGAGATCTCCAAGCCTGCTCAGTTCGGGACTGGGCCTCCTCCACCCAGCTCCCCCACCTTTCAGTAGCTATGCAGTTGCACCCACCAACTGCCATGTAACCCCATCAACAGCCAGGATCCAGAGACTCTAAAACCAAGCTCCCGGAAGAATAATAGAATAAAATAAAATAAAAGAATAATAGACCTCTTATTCTCTAGTTCTCACTCTGAGAACCTGAAAGGCTACTGAAAGTACCATACCTGCCTATATGCTTGACTAGGAACACCTGTAAAGGTGATTAGAGGCTTCCCCAAAAGCTTCCATCCCTCCTGGAGATGGGATACCAAGAGTATCCTGCCCACATGGCAGAGCCTGACAAGCTAACCATGGTGTACTCGATGTCAAAAACAGTAACAACGAATGGTCCTCATTCTCCTGATCCTGAAGGAACCCCCAATATGTCATCGGGCTGCACTAGCACTGACAGGGATGAATGGAGACGTTACTGGGCCCGCTCAAGCGAATCAATGAACAACGGGGTGAGAGTGATAGTGATAGTGATTCTTCTGACCATCCTCCCAGAAACTCCTGCCTGACTCCTATATCCAAGACAGCACAAAGATCCTTCAACACTCCAGACACTTCAAACACCCCACAGAATTACTCTCACTTCTGCTTCTATCACAGATAACTTCCCTCATTTGTGTCTCACAAACAAAATCTACTCCAATTTCGAGGGCTCTACTCTGAAAACCCTTTTTCTTCTCTGATTTCTACAGCCTCTCCAGCTTTGTGTTTAGAATTCACAAGCAGCAGTGCTCAGGTGTACTCCTGGTGTGGTGCTCAGGGATTATTTCTGACAATGCCTAGGAACCATGCAGAGTTGAAGGGATGTTCTGGCCTCCTGGGTGCCAAGCACACACTCCAGTCCCTTGCTCTCTCTCTAGGCTTTGTTTATGTTCATGTTTCACTCCCAACGCTGTAGACTTCTCAGCAATAGTAACCTTGTCTAGTCACCCCTAACTCCTCATTGCCTAGCACGAATTCTATTATGTACTGGACATGCACATGCTGAACCAATGAATGTGTTTGTAAATGAGCCAAAAATTCAAATTCTGTGTTTACTAGTTGGTCTTGTTATAACAGGACTTGGCCTCTAGGTGGCCTGTGCTTTGGGGGTCGGCCTAGGCTGGCTTAGCCTGGTAGCTCCCAGCCTCCTGGGAGTCTGGTCAGAAGGCAGCTCATTTGCACCCAACGCTAGCGCACCTGCTCACATCTGCTCACACCTGCCCTGCACCTGGGGACCCAAGTCAGTTATCCCTCCTTGTGTGAAGCTGCAGTGCCATCTACTAGTCACTAGAAGACCTGCAGGTCAGGCTGGAAAGGGAAGAAAAAGTTACTGTGTGGTTTTTTTTTTTATTTGTTTCTGTTCCGTTTGAGGGGTTGTTTTTGTCTTTTTGGGGTTTTGTTTGTGGTGCAGGGAGTGAACCCAAAGCCTCACATGTGCAAAGCAAGTGCTCTACCGCTCAGTTCTGTCCCGGCCTCTGGTTGCTGTGCTTGAATCTGGCCATGAGTCTCAGCTGTTGGACCCACATAGGAAGCTTTACCCCGCTTAGGGAGATTAATGGAGGGAGCCCTTTATTTATATTTCCCCTTAGATTCTCAGTAATGTCTCTGGTTATACCATTTCAGTTTGTTTTTGTTTGGTTAATTTTTTGTTTGTTTTTGCCTCGTCAGAGCCAGGATCCCTACTGGAAGTCCTCTCAGAAATGAGTGACCTAACTCCTTCTGGGTCCTCTCAGAAGTTGAGTTTTTCACTCAGAAGTTACCGAACAGCCACACTCAGAGTTTATGACAGGAACCTCTTCCAAGCTCTGGTGACCAGATGCCCTTGCCAAGTCCTCCAGGAAGCAGAAACCCTAAACCTCAAACCCCTCAGTGGTCAGGGACCTTTTCTCAGGTCTTCAGAGTTGAAAGGATTTTTCAGCCCCCTCATACACCATAACCCCTCGGCCCCAGCACTGTCCGTGATTGGGAATCCTCTTTTAAACATCTCAGTGATGCATTCCGGCCTAAATGCCTGGGTGACAGGGCCTGAAACCACCCAGGCCCCTCAACTACCAGAACTCTTCCTTCCCTTCTCTTAGTACCCAAGCCATCCCTCCCAGTCTCTCACTGAGCCTGGCCCCCCCCGCCCCCCCCACACACACACACACTCAGTTGGCTACTTCTCACCTAGGAATCATGACAGAGCCCTTTCCACAGTCCCTCGTCAGGGACAGACATCTCAGTCTTCTGACAAGAAATAATCTATGTCCTTACTAAAGCAGAAACATGGAACTGAAACAGAGGGTGAGTGGCCAACATGGAACTGAAACACAGGGTGTGGGGGAGATTTGTAGTTTTTAAGAAACTTGGTATTTGCAGAAAAGCATCAATTCGTGTATGTTGGGATAAAACTGAACTGAATTGACCTTTGCAGTTATTTTACCATTTCACTGTTTTTATTTTACTTTGAATGACATGTGAAGACCACCATAATCTCTTAACTTTAACCGTCTTGAACCTGTCTCATTCCCTCAGGACCTGGTACCCACCATGTGGGCCCTCATCACCAAAGGCCCCTAATTAAGGTTCAGTGAGCATAACAAAAGTTAGGCAAGTCCCTTCAGATCACCGGGCACCTTCTGCTCCCTGTGGTCCCTGGAGGAACCATGAAAGCCTCTTGCCTTCAGAACTTTGGCCTCCTGCTTTGTCCCTAGGCCCCTTAGACAGACATGGGTCACAGCTGTGTCCCCAAATCCAGGTCTCATAAGGAGGTGTAGGTCATCTGAATTAATTGGTAGTCTCAGAGATAATCCCCCAAAAGGCCAAGTTTGACCACCCTACTCCAACCCACATGCACCAGGAGTGATTAACAATAAGCCCCTTCAAAATATCTCTGCCACAGCACTAATCCACATAAGCCTCACAGCAGATAAACAAACTAACTTCCACCTTACCCCCAGATCCTCTGGGAACATAGTATAGGATCCAAAGTAAATGTTATTATGGGAGAAATTAATGGATAGGCAACTGACTCAGTCGTATTCCCATCCCAGCACTCCCAGATTTGTTTCTCTATTTGGGCCTAGGGTGGGCTCCTCTGCACTTGGCCAGGGTGTCCATTGAGTCCCTTTCAGTCAGTATAAACTAATGCCTTGCGTCACTAGCCTTGAGTCACTACACCTATTTTCCTCTCTTCTAAATAGTCTTCAACATAAAACTTCGTGTGTGTGTGTGTGTGTGTGTGTGTGTGTGTGTGTGTGTTTGGGGTCCACACCCAGCAGTGCTCAGGGTTTACTCCTGGCTCTATGATTAGGGATCATCCCTAGCAGGGATAAGGGGACCACATGGGATGCTGGGTATCAAACCTGGGTCTACAAGGCAAGGCAAACACCCTACCCACTTTACTATGACTCTGGTCCCATAAAACTTTCTTTCAGAGGGACCAGAGAGGTAGGGCACATGCCTTGAATGTGTCTGACCCAGATTTTATTCCCAGAACCCCATGTGATCACTCCAATCCCCCAGCCAAATAGAGTTCCCTGAGCACAGAGCAGAGTAAGCCTTGACCACAGCCAGATATAACCCAAAAAACAAAAATAAAAAGGCTTCCTTTTAGGAAAACAAGTCCATCTCCTGTTTATCAGCCATGAGTGAATCATTCAGTCCAAACTTCATTCATCCATTCATTTATTTATTCATTCTTTACACATATATACTGAGTATTTTTTAGTGCATTGAACTAAATATTGAGGACACATTAGAGCATAACATAGTCAGGATGGATCCTTGTTCTATAGAACTTACTTCCAAATGGTAGGCAGAGATGTTATGCAAACTACATGATTACTCATTTAACAAAAAATACAATGCTACAGAGAAAATGAGCTTAATATGTATTTGGGCTGTACACTAGATGCTCTGATTGAAATAAAGGAGAGGTAAAGGCATAAATTCACTGTCAGAGTTCAAACTTAGAACTCACTGCTTGGAAATGGAAATCTCTCCCTCACTCCAGATAAAATGTTTTGTTATGTTTTGTTTTGTTTTGTTTTGTTTGAGAGCCACATCCAGCAGTGCCCAGGACTTACTCCTGGCTGCACTCAGGGATCACTCCATGAGGTACCCAAGGGACCAAGTGAGGTGCTAGTGATTGAATCTGGGTCAGCCATGTGCAAGGTAGAAAACTCCTTGCTTGCTGTAATTTCTCTCTAGCCCTCTAAATTAAATTATTTGTTGTTGTTGTTTGTTTGTTTGTTTGGGGGCCATACCCAGGGATGCTCAGAAGTGACTTCTGGCTCTGAAATCAGGAATTACTCCTGGCAGTGTTTGAGGGACCATATGGGATGCTAAAAGTTGAACCTTGGAGATCACGTGCAAGCAAGCACCGTACCTGCTGTACTATCTCTCCAGTTCTCTAGATAAAATTCTTAAGAACAGAGGCTGGAGCAACAGTACAGTGGGTGGGGCACTTTCCTTGCATGTGGCCAACCCAGGGTTTGATCCCCAACATCCCATATGGTCCCCCGAGCAAAGCCAAGAGCAATTCCTGAGTGCAGAGCTAGGAGTAGTCCCTGAGTATCGCCAGGTGTGATCCAAAAAAGAAAACAAAAATTCTTAAGAATATCACAAGCCATCCTGATTACTAAAAAAGATGAAAAAGCTAAAGGAACTTAAAGAAGCCCAGGAAACAGATCAAAGAATCAGGACTGGCATGTTAGACTAACACAGAGAAGCCAAACGAAAAAGCAAATTTTATTTAAAATGGTTAGCAACAGAACTGCCACGCAGCACTGTTTAGGGAGTGAAAACAAGGAGGCTGGCAGCATTTCTTAGAGTCAGAGCAAGAAGCATACTGGTTTCACAACCAGACTCACTCATTCATTCATTGTCCACTAATCAATGCCAGGCACTGTTACAGTTGGGATGTAACAACTAAACCAAAAAACTTGGTTAGAAAAACAGATACACAACCAAACAGAATAATTACTTCCAAACATGTGCATAAGGGCAAGTAGTGATCACCTACTAGGGTAGCCTATAACAATGTCACCGTTAGTAATTTAGGAGTGGAAGGGGAACATTACAACGAGGACTCCGGACTTCTCCAAAGCCTGTGTTACTCACGTGAGCAGCAGTCAGGAGTGGGCTTGTTGCTAATGCACCATGGTGGTGTCAATCTCAAACCATCATGAGGATTTAATGCTTTTATTTTTTTATTGTTATTATTTTTTTTTTTAAGTTTACCATCAGCTTTACTTTCCTGCAAAAATTCCTTCCCGGGCTGAGATAAAATTGGGTTTAACCTTTGAGAGTGCGTATGAATATGGATGTTATACATCGTGGGCCGTGGGTGGAGAAAAAATGTAGACTGGTGCTGCACGCTCCTCAGGATGAGTCACGCTCCTGAGACCAGAAAGGGAGCTGAGTGGGAGGGCCGGGCAGGAGGGAGACGCGGGGAGTCTGAATCGGAGATTTGTGGCCTGAAGAAAGCTGTGATGTCAGGAGATATCTCCCGTGAAAGAAATCAAGGTGTTTCCTTCTAAAGATCTGACACTAGAGAAGAGGCCAGTCCCACTGCGTAGAAAAGCTAGTCATACAGAAAGGCGTCCTTATGCTGGGCTCCGCCCATTGTGCTCGGAACTTGGATTGTTGGACTAATCATATTTTTCGTGTATTCATTCTCTTTGCTTTTCCAAAAAGTTTTCAGAAATCAGGGCTGAAGAGATAGTACAGCAAGAGGGTGCTTGCCTTGCACACGACTGATCACGACCGACCTAGGTTTGATCCCCCACACCCTACATGGTCCCCTGAGCCCCACCAGAAGTAAATCCCTGAGGGTAAAGCCAGGACTTATCCCTAAATACCTTCTGGTATGCCCACCAGCTGCCCCCCCAAAAAAGGTTTTCAAAAATCTAATCTTTCCAGTGAATATGTTGTTTTTGTCTTTGTTTTGCTTGGGGAGAGGGGATTGTTTTGAGGCCGCACTTGGCAATGCTCAAGGGTAACTTCTGGCTCTGCTATTCAGGAAGTACATGGGATGCTGGAAATCGAACCTGGATGAGTCACATGACAGTCAAATGCCCTTCCCAGCTGTACTATCGCTCTGCCCTGTGGCTTTGTTTTGCTTTGTTTTTTTGTTTTGTTTTGTTTTGGAGCCATCCCCAGCAATGCTCAGGGATTACTCTTGGCTCTGCACTCAGGAATTACTTCCTGGCAGTGCTGGGGGGACTATATGAGATATTGGGGGTCGGATCCAGGTCAGATGCAGACAAGGCAAGCACCCACATGCTGTGCTATTGATCCAGCCCTTAATGTTGTTTAAAAAAAAAAATTAAAGAAATACCAAGAAAAAAATCAATGGCTGAATAAAAAGCAATACTCCTACATTAAACAAAAAAAAAAAAGAAAGAAAAAAAATACCAAGACAAGACTAAAACAAAAATGGTAGTATGAGCTGTGTTCAGAAGAAAGTTGGAGCCATTTTTCCAGGAGAGTTGCTCCAAAGAAGCAACCTGGCACAAGGTAGGAGCTGCAGGTATGCTTAGGCCAACAGCTTGCTTTTTAAGTCAGAAAACACCATGATTGCTTAGGGGTGGGTTCCTGAGATTGGGGATATCAGGGTGCTTGACTACCTTTTCTCCTTCCCCCACCACAGAATCTTCCAGAACACCCTCTGCTAAACCTCAGGTGGTTTCTATGGTGATTGTTTCCATGTAAAATGATTTCCATTAAAACCGCTTAAGGAGAGAAACTGAGGAGAGTGTCTAACTCCAGGCCTCCAACCCCCTACAGAGGGTTTGGGGAGGTCCTCAAAAAGTTAGGGCATAGGCCTTGAACGCGGGCAGCCCGAATTCCACCCCTACTATCATATGGTTCCCGGAACATTTATTTGTTTTTATTCTTTTTCTTTTGGGGTCACACCTAGTGATGCTCATGGATTACTCCTGTCTCTGCACTCAGGAATTACTCCTGGCATTGCTTCGGCGACCATGTGGGATGCTGAGAATCAAACCCAGGAGGGCCAGGTGCAAGGCAAACGCCCTCCCCACTGTGCTATCACGCCAGCCCCACTTCCAGAACATTTCTAAAAGCAAATCCTGATGAACAGGTTCAGGTAGCAGTCCCCCAAAAATCCATGGAGTGTAAAAAAATGTAAAAAAGAAACGGTCCTGAAAAGTCAGAGAGGCTCCTTGGGGGGATTAACACTAAAAAAATGCCACCAATGGTATGGCAAATCTTTCCTCCACGATTGTAAAAGTCCAGGCCTTTGAGAAGAAGCCAAAAGTCTATCTCAAGTCTATCTCAGTTCCCCTGATTTTTTGCCCACCCTGCACCTCCCCTTCCTGGAGTTATTGTTAATTTTGGTGGGTGAGGCAGAGAAATGGAAGAGATTAAGGAACCTGCTTTGCAGGTGGCTGGCTCTGGGTTGGCTTGCTAAACTCCGCTTGTGGTCCCGAGGACCACTAGGGGTCACTCCTGAGCCTGAGCGCTGCTGAGAGAGGCCCCCAAACAAAGCAAAAAGGGTAAAAACAAAAATAAAATGGAAGAACTCAAAGACCTTTTAAAAACTAAAATATTGATGGGAACAATAGTACAAGAAGGACACTGACCTTGCACATGGCTGACCCAGGTTCAATCCCTGGCATTCCATATGATCCCCTGAGCACTGCCAGGAGAGTGAGTACTGAGTGCAGAGCCAGGAGTAACACCTGAGCATCGCTAGGTGTGACCCCAAAGTCTAATAACAGTAACAACAACAACAGCAACAACAACAATGAATTAAAAATAAAAGCAAAAAGATTGAGCATCATTCAATTTCTTTCCTCGTTGGGAAACTCTGATCATGCATCCTACCTATTTATTCACTGGATCTTTGATGTATTCTGATTTCCTTATTATGTATTATGTGTTATTCTTAAATTAATTTATGGAAGTTCCTCAGATGACTATGGTCTCCCTAGTTTGTTTGCCTTTTTAGTTGTATTGCCTTTTGTTTTTCAACAAGCAAAAGATTGAAATATTTCTTATTCTTTTTTACTCAACTCAGTCAACCCTTTGTGGAATTTTCTGTCCCTATTAAAATGAAAACATTACTTTCAGATTTTTTGATGGTTTTGTGTTTCTGATGTTTTTTTTAAAGCTCTTTAGTCCATTTGAAAAGTTCTGACATCCAACATAAATAAAAAAATTATATTTTCTTTGATGCTAGTCAGTCTTTCCGTACCATGTATAATGAGAGATTTCTTCCTTCACCAATGACTTCTAATTTTACCATCATGGAATATTCATGACATATGTATAACAGGACTATCAACCTGCTCATCAAGCAATGATTACTTTAACATTTGACTGTGTCAAATTATGTTTTAGTCTCAGTCAGCTACACTGAGTTCAAAGTGTGGGTGCACCCTGAGTGCATTTGGTGGCCAAGAACTGCCTCCCCAGGCTGGCCAATGGCAACAAAACAAGTAACAGGGAACAGGGACACAGGCTGGTTGGTAATCAGTGGCTGTTTATTCTCTCTTACAGCGTAGTTACACAGAAATCATGAAGGGTGGAGTTGAACATTTCCATAACAATAAACAGATGTAAAGTCCCTCCTTCAGGAATAGTTCTTCCAGAGAATAACTCAGGAACAAAATCTCATTTGGAGGTTCAGCACTCTAGATTACTAGGAGATAATGTTCAAATGTTCACATGCTCTATCTGACTTTCCATCTAAGGGCATATTGCTTTCTCCTTTCCTTGGCTAGTAATCTATTTATTTCTAGTAATTGTGTATGAACACAGTAAGAGATATATTGAGCTTCAAGAGTGGCTCTTCCTGGGGACGTCTCACTACATACCCCATACTACAGTTCTCAGGCCAGATTAGTCTTTCCTAACCCCAGCAGGTCATTATTAAGTCACCTCTTTTTTGAGTCATGTCAGTTTTTTCTATTACCATGCTTTTAACTTATTAGACTCATTATGGCACTTTGTCCCTTTTCAATGCCAGGATAGCTTATGGCTTGTCCTAGGTTCATTCTTGTCCCTCACTGGGACCCTCCTTTGAGGGTGTTAGGAGCTCAGGGCAACTGATGCTTAAGTAAAGTAAATATGATAGATGTCCAGGAGTAAATATTATTTGGAGTTAGTTAACTCCTATGTTACAAAAACATATCAACAACTACCTTCCTGTGTCTATACAAAAAAAATATTGCTAAACCATGTAAAAGAAAGAGAAAAGCAACATTGGATTATTAGTGCCTGATGGAACTGGATGTACCTCAGGAGCACTGTAGTGGGAGTAACTCAATAAAGCTAAATTCCTTGCAGGAGGGGCAATGACAAACCAATGTTATACAACAAGCCAGACTTGAAATTGCTTAAAGAAATAAACTGTATATGTTTCTCAAGTTGTTCATTCGACAAATATTTGCTACATGTTAACTATGACACTGGCATTTGCTATGTACTAGAAATAAAGTCGCAAGTAAGGCAGGCACTGTGTCTGCCATTATTATGCTCAATATGGAAGAAGCAATAATGATGAAGTGTGAAAAGTGTTAAGCATCCTAAAGGCGATGGAAGGAAGGCTGCGCACGAGAAGATCCCTGACAGCTTCTCCCTGTCACCAGATGACTGACACAGAACCTAGGGATATGGTGAAACCTGCACCAGAAACTCCCACTCAACTCCTGATTCCAGCTTCCTTGAGGAAAGGGATATAAAGACAAGATAAAGCCGATGATCACGACCAGGCAGTCCTGAGGAGAGCACGGGCATCGGGCTCTGTGTCAGGCAGCATGCCAGCTCTTCCATATGGTACTCATTTCATTCATAGACCCTTCTGGGAGATTTCATTGTTCACCCACCGTACAGCTGGGGAGATCAAGACTCTGACACACCCACTAGTTAGGGCTGTGTCACATGCTGTTCAGACAGAAAAGGCAGCCCTGAAACACATTCATATCTGCCTTACCTGGGCCTCCTTCTCCTTTCTCAAGGGGACTTTGGCATCCCTGAACTTTTGTGCTTGCAGGTGTGATGAGCAATCCAGGATCTAACTCTCCCTAAGACTCTGGTGACTCAGCAAACTCCTCAATTAGACAGTATCAGAACTTGGATTTTGGGGGCCAATCCACTACACTGTTGTTTCAAATAAAATTCTCTGCCCAGAGAGACCCCTTTACTCTTCAAAGAGCTCAGAGTTATCAGGACTTGCATGTTGCACAGATATTTACTACTACTACTACTACTACTACTACTACTACTACTACTATGCAAGCTTTTGTAGTCTGCTCAAAAATGCAAAATTACAGTTTTATCGCATATCCCTCCCTGCCTCTCTCTCTGTGGGGTGAGCTGCAGGCCCTCTCAGCGATTTTCATTCAATCAGGCCAGAGGTTCAATGCAAGGACCCAAGAGTTCAGCACTGCTCTGAAGTCCAGAGAATTAACCAGGCCACCCCAGTGATGCTCAGGGGACCATGTGGTTCCAGGCATTGAACCAGGGTTGACTGCATTTGAGGCATGTCCTAACCCCTGTGCTAGCTCTGCACTCCTCCCGTTACTCAATCACTGTCACTGTCCTCCTGTTGTTCATCGATTTGCTCGGGCAGACCCAGTAACATTGTGAGACTTATTGTTACTGTGTTTGGCATATCAGATACATCACGGGTAGCTTGCCAGGCTTTGCCATGCAAGCGAGAGACTCTCGATAGCTTGCCGGGCTCTCCGAGAGGGGCGTAGGTATTGAACTCAGGTTGTCCCACTCGGCCATATGCAAGGCAAACGCTGTGCTATCACTCCAGCCCACGTTACTCAATACCTTTTGGAATTTCTTTCCTCAAAGTTTCTCAATCCCACCATTCTATTCCACAGAACTATGCCCAAGCCCACCACGTGGCTCTATCTGAATTTCAATATCCTGCACTCAAACTGTTCAACTTCTCCCTCTTTTATCTCTCTCTCTCTTGCTGCACCATCTTAAATATAGCAACTATACCCATAGTTGGAAGCCTGTCTCATGAGCTGGGGGAGAAGGAAGCTGGAATAGAGAAAGGATCACTAAAATAATGATGGTTGGAGTAATTGTTCGGGATGGGAGATTGCTCAAAGTAGATAAATGACAAACATGATAACCTCTGAGTATCTGTATTGCAAACCATAATGCCCAAAAGTAGAAATTGTCTGCCATGGAGGCAAGGGGAGGGTGGGAAAGGAGGGGTATACTGGAGACATTGGTGGTGGGGAATGTGCACTGGTGGAGGGATGGGTATTTGTTCATTGTATGATTGTGACTCAAACATGAAAGCTTGTAACTCTATCTCACGGTGATTCAATAAAATATAATATATATGTATTATAGCAACTATTCTTTATACCAGTGGTCCTTTAGATGAGTTGCCTGTCTAAAATGAGGTAAGTTCAGAAATTAAGAGTAAAAAATTAAGTTTAGAAACTGTAGCAATTTGGCAGAATAATTATTTGTCATTTGAACTTAATAACAAAAAATGTTCTCAATGTAATATAGCATCCTGGAACAGAAAAAGGAAGCTTAGCAAAAAAGCAAACAAAAACTGCTAAAATCTGCAGTGCTAACAGTTCTGCACCAATGTGAATTTATTCATTTTTGGCAGATACTCCTGGGATATCTAAGATGTTCACATTAGGAGAAGCTGGGCAAGGGCAGATAGAAAGTATCTCTTCTCTCTTTGCAACATTTCTGTAAACCTAAAACTTACTCCAAAATATGCATATGTTTTCATTATGGGCTTATATTTTCTATGATCTTTTTCATTTCTTTTTTAAAATTTTGATTGCAGGGGCCGGAGCAATAGCACAGCAGGTAGGGTGTTTGCCTTGCACGTGGCCGACCCGGGTTCGATTCCCAGCATCCCATATGGTCCCCCAAGCACCGCCATCAGGAGTGATTCCTGAGTGCAAAGCCAGGAGTAATGCCTGAGCATCTCCGGGTGTGACCCAAAAAGCAAAAAAAAAAAAAAAATGATTGCATTTTACAAAACTTAGTAATTGATTCAAAATGATTATTTAAAAATAAAACTGGTTTTCAACACAGCAAGTTGGAGAAGCAGGGTCCTGCTCGCTCTATACTCCCCACACTATGATGGCTCTTGGTGTATATCATGAATTCGAGTTAATGCAGACAAACTCATTAGCATGGGTTCTAGACCAGTGGCCACATAACCACAGAAAAAGTCACACAGTCCAGGATCCTGTCACCATTCAAATCCACTCACTCATGATCCCAATATCACCGCAGTCCAAATGTCACATACTAGATTGACACAGTCACTGCTCTGGACCAAACATGGGCCGTGACAGGCCTTTAGGATGTGCAGTAAATTAAGATTGACAAGATTGGGCTGGAATGATAGCACAGAAGGTAGGGCATTTCCCTTGCATGCGGCCAACCCAGGTTCGATTCCCAGCATCCCATGTGGTCCCCCTGAGCACCACCAGGGGTAATTCCTGAATGCAAAGCCAGAAGTAACCCCTGTGCATTGCTGGGTGTGACCCAAAAAGAAAAAAAAAGACCAACAAGATTTAGGGCCCAGATTGTTCTGTACATGAAGCAGAACATGGTCCTGGAATGTGCTTTTATACCCATAGTATCAGAGCCCTACTTTATGTCTGTGACTGGGGTATGACAAGGACCTGCAATGTGACAGGGCTCTAAAATGTGACCAGACCTCAGAATGGGACAAGTTCCGGGGTGTGGCAAGTTCTCCTAATCACATTGAACAGACTCTATTCTGGGTTTAAGAGACCCTGACACATCAGATGCTCTAGAAAGCAGCAGGATGGACAAGGTGGCCTTGGCCTTGTTTGTCGTGGGTCAGTGGATAGGGACAAATGCAGCAGTGGAAGTGAGTCTGGGTAAGTGAGACCAGATTTGTTTTTTCTTTTTGGATCCCACCTGGTCATGCCCAGGGCTTACTCCTGGTTCTGCACTCAGGAATTACTCCTGGCATTGCTCGGGTAACCATATGGGATGTCAAGGATGGAACCCAGGTCAGCCATGTACAAAGCAAACATCTTATCTGCTATACTATACAGTAGTTTGCTTTGTGCCCCAAACTATTGATTGGGCCTGTCCTAGCCCCCAAGATGTGGGAAGATCCAATACAGCATGTAACTCTGTTTCCAGGCTCTCTGCTGGAGGCTGTCACCCCAGGGAGTGGGTCAGAGTGCACCTAACTCCCAACTCCCCCCTGCAGTTCCCAAAGCTAGCTGAGGCCGCACCTGAGCCTGTCTCTGCTGGGCTTCACCCCAAGGACAATGTGACAGCGGCTCCCTGGCGGTGTCCAGGCTGTGTGTGAGGCCGCAGCACCATCTGCTGGCTCTTGTGAGCCAAACTGGTCAGGCCTGTAACAGGCAAGCTGGGCAGATTCTTTCCCAGGCAGTGATGTCTCCCTAAAGCACTTAATGACCAGAGACCCTCGCTCAGACTTCAGTGACCAAAGCCTTTAGTGATCAGAGCCCCTCTGTCATACCTCATGAGCAGGGTCTGTTTCTCAGGCCCTGGAGTAATCCAAAACCTTCCCTGGGTTTCACTGACCAGACCATTCATTCAGGTTCCACACTGACCAGGGCCTCCAAGGTGAGCTGAGCACCCTCACTCAAGACCCTCTGCACCTTGGTAGCCAGAGACCCTTACTCAGAGCTAGTTGGCATATGTGGGAGCATTTGGGAGGCAGTTTTTAGCGCCACAAGAGCCAGGCAAGTCCCCTCTGTTTCCCTCAGGTGCCTGCCCCTCCATTTAGCTTCCTGAGAGACCAAGGCAGACCAACGGTCATCAGATTTTCCATCTTTTTTTTTCTTTTTGAGTCACACTCGGCAATGCACAGGGGTTACTCCTGGCTTTGCACTCAGGAATTACTCCTGGCAGTGCTCAGGGGACCATATGGGATGCTGGAAATCGAACCCGGGTCAGCCACGTGCAAGGCAAATGTCCTACCTGCTGTGCTATCGCTCCAGTCCCCAGACTTGCCATCTTGTTTTGTTTGTGTTCTTGATACCCTGTCTCAGATGTGTCCACAGCCACATCTGGGTCTTATGAACAGGGTGGGCTTACTGAGGCAATTAATTCCATCCCAGGAACTCTGGCCTGAGAAGATTCCAGAGCAGCGGCCCACCCACCACCACCAGGGCTCCTGCCCTCCAACACCAGATCATTCATCTGGGTCACCCCCTCTCCCCCACAGACAAGGCCTCCTAGCATATCACAGTCCTGTTACACCAAAGTCTCATGTTCCTCAGACCCAGCACCTCACAGGGCCTGACACCTGTGCCAGTGGGTTCCACTGCTGACTCTCCTCCTCCCTCATCCATACTCAACAAAATGCAGGCCCTTCCCATCCAAGGGCCTCATTCTGCTCAAGTTCTTGTGCTTATTCAAGCAAACATTAAATGAGTCTCTACATGGAACCATCATTGGCATGGGAGCTTGACAGCTGGTGTGCTGGGGATACCCAGAAGAGATGCTTTAGATTTGGAGGCATAGTTGGGATTTGTTAGAGAGACGAGTATGGCATATGTTTGAAGAAAAAGCTCCATAAACTCATGACAAAGGGCATTTAGAGACTATAGAGAATGAAGAATTCAGAAAACTCCACTGCCAAGAAGCTGAACACAAAGTGAGGGAGTGAACAGGGAGGAAAGGAGAAGAGAAACTTGGACCCACTGGCCATGGAAAGTTCTTTGACATGAAAGCAAGAGTGAAAGTTAGGCTCACTGAGCACTATCTGAGCAAAAATGAGAGAGGTGAGGCTGAGACAGAACTGCAGAAGTCGTAGCAGTGGTCCGGTTCAGAATTTTGAAACAGTAATAGATATACATAGGGCTGAATTTTTTTTTTTTTTTTTTTTGCTTTTAGGGTCACACCCGGCGATGCACAGGGGTTACTCCTGGCTCCGCACTCAGGAATTACCTCTGGTGGTGCTCAGGGGACTATATGGGATGCTGGGAATTGAACCTGGGTCTGCCGTGTGCAAGGCAAACGCCCCACCTGCTGTGCTAACACTCCAGCTCCAGGCTGAATAAAATTTAGAGATAAAATGGAGTTTCGATGCAAAGATGAGACAAAGGTCTGCGATAAATCAGTAAAAAGGTAGTGGCACCCACTTCAAAGAGAAGGAAATTGGAGATGTACCCAATTCAGGAAGAATTTTTTTTTCTTTTTTTCTTTCTTTTTTCTAATCAAAAGTTCCATATTTAACAGAGTTGAGTTAGATGTGTCTGGCCTCAGATAGACTCTGGAGGCAAAACTCTGGAACTCTGGACTAGGGTAATAATTCAAGAGGTAGAATGCATACCTTGTAAGTGTGAGGCCCCAAGTTGGATCCCCAGCACTTCATGACCCCCAGACACAGTCTGGTGGGCCCCATGTCCCTCTGGTAGTCCTGAGCAGCATTGCCTCACTAAGGCACTGACGCTTCTGGGCAAGCTGGCGAGAGGCCTCAATCCTACTGGTGTCAACCCAGTAGGATCACAGCAAATCTCACTGGAAAGCTGAGTAGAAGACCATCGAGCTCAATGAGAAAAACAGTAATACAACCGGCCCAGGAAATCCTCAGACAATGACTTCAGAAACACCATTGTGAGATAAAACAATTACCACAAAATTTTTCTTAAAAAAGCAATTACCACAAGTTGACTTCTTTTGATCTAAGTTCTGATTATTCCCTTTGCCTTTGCGTTGTAACAAACAATATGAAGTAAATGTGTTTGTGTCTGAAAGGGACAGGTTGGAGTGACCAACTGGGGTCATGAGTGGAGGGAAGGTCACACTGGTGGTGGGATTGGTGTTGGAACATTTAATACCTGAAACAATTGTATTATGAACTGTAGGATAGCATTGGTTTGTCCTTTCTGCCTTGCTTGGGTTTATTGGGTTACTCCCATCACAGTGCTCCCATTGCTCTGTGTTTATTTGTAACCTCTTTCTTTGTGCTCTGCTAACTTGTAAATATTGTTTTTTTTTCTTCTCCTTAAGTCCTCTGCATAGTTAATTCAGAGCAATGTCCTTTTTGTATAGACAGAGGAGGACAGTTAAAGGTAAAGGTAAAGGCCCTCCCGTTGATCGTCGATTTGCTCGAGCGGGCCCAGTAACGTCTCCATTGGAGACTTTGCTGTTACTGTGTCTGGCATATCGAATACTCTCGGTAGCTTGCCGGGCTCTCCGAGAGGGGCGGAGGAATCGAACTCGGGTCGGCCATGTTGGCTGCGTGCAAGGCAGACGCCCTACCCGCTGTGCTATCGCTCCAACCCGCTTTTTGTAACTTGGAAATTAATTGACTCTGAATAATATTCACTCCTGGGCATCTATCCTCTCGACTTAAGTCCCAGCTGCCTTACTTCCTAGCACCCCAAAAGCTGGGTCCCAATGAGGGCTGGATGGATCCAAGGCAAGCGGTGAGCTACCCTGACATCAAAATGGGCCTGGCCAACGTGCCATAATACATAAATATAAGTTAAGAGCATGGGCATGGACAAATTCTGTCATGATCCAAAAACTTATATTCATGATCCAAAAACTAATCATTCGGGAATGATTAATTCGGCCTGAGCACTGTAGTCTGAGTTTGTGGTGAGATGTCTCCAGGAGAGCCACCCTACAAGCTCAGTGTATCTCTTACTATGTCCATACGAAATAACTAATATTAAGAAGTAGAATTAAGATTTTAATTAAGATATTAATTAAGTTATTGGACTAAGGAGAGCAGAAACACCCCTTAGTGGTGTTTTGCCCTTGAGCAGAAAAAGGGCTTTTGATATGTTGATTTTGCTAGCGGAAGGGGTATGGTATCTAGCCCCAATGTGAAGAGTTGGAGAGAGACAAAAGAGACCAGGGCAGCAAGACGGAGCTCAGAGAGAAACTAGCAAGGGGGACAGAGAGAGAAGAACATAGGGGAAGAATGCTGGAGCAATAGCACAGCAGGTAGAGCGTTTGCCTTGCACACGGCCGAACCGGGTTCGATTCCCAGCATCCTATATGGTCCCCTGAGCACCACCAGAGGTAATTCATGAGTGCAGAGCAAGGATTAACCCCTGTGCATCGCCGGGTGCGACCCAAAACGCAGGAAAAAAAAAAGAGAGAATGCAGGAGCAGGCTCATGGAGAGACGAGAGACGAGGCTGCAAGAGGGATCGCAGAAAGATGAGCTGGAGAGACAGGAGGAGATGGGAATGAGGGGCAGTGTGAGACTGGAATGTGGAGTGTAGTGCAACTGGAACAGGCACGTGGGGAGAATGGAATAAACAGCAACTGATCATCAACCAGCCTGGCACTCGTTTCCTCCTTCATCTACCCATGGCATGGGCCGCCCTAGGTGGGGAAGCAGGCCCAAGTCCACTGAACGCAGGTGGCGAGAGAGAGCCATAATGGGCTCTTTCTAGCCGCCCTGGAAATTACACAATGAACAACTTGGTAAATCATAGTATTAAAATAAAAAGTGGGGGGTAGGATAACTTTTAGGGGCCAGAGCAATAGTCCAGTGAGTAGGTCATTTTACCTTGCTGACCCAGGTTCGTTCTCTGGCACTACATATAGTCCCCCAAGTCCTGCCAGGAGTGATCCCTGAGCACAGAACCAAGAGTAAATCCCGAGAATCACCATGTATAGGAAAAATAATAATAAATAAGACATTTTTAGGGCTAGAAAAAAAGTACTAGGGTGCTTGCTATGCACACAGCTGAGATCGGATCCCCAGCATCTCAAGAACCGGTCCTCTCAAGAACTGACAGTAAGCAAGTAAGCCCTGAGCACTGCCAGTGTGCCCCCATCCAAAAGAAAAAAAAAACCTGAAAAAAATAAAGCCAGAAAATTTTAGGGTCAGGGAGAGGGTAAGGTATTTGCCTTGCCCACGGTTGTGACAGTGGTTTAAACTCTGGCATCTTGTTCCTTTAAACAAGAAAAATATTGCAGAAAATAATGTCTTTCTGTGCAGGTGAGATAGTACAGAGGGTAGGGTACTAGGCTTGCATGTTGCACCTGAGTTCAGTCCCCCTTATCCTACATGGCCCCTCAAGTACCACCATGAGTAATTTCTGAGTGCAAATCCAGGATTAGGCCTTGAGCACCACTGGGCTTGGCCCAAAAACATAAAAGAAAAAATAAAATGTATTTCTTCATGCGTTTTGCTTTGTTTGGGAGACCATACTAGACTATTCTCAGGGTTTACTCCTGGCAGAGAACTGGGGGACTATCGAGGTCCCAGAGATTGAACAAAGGTTGGCCAGGTGCAAGGCAAACACCATACCCGCTGTATTATCTCTTCATGGCTTGGATTTGAGAAACACTGTTTCCATGATAAATGCCATTTTCACTGGTGTGTAATCGTATCTCATTATTTTGAGTTGATCTGCATTTTTTCATATATCCATTGGTTATCCATATGTTTTCTTTGAGGAAAATTTCTGATCACCACTTCTTCCCACTTTTGGATGAAGTTGTTGGAATTATTATTGTTAAACTTTGTGAGTGCTTCATAGATTTTGGATATTAGCAAATATGAAAATAGCAGGTAAACATGTTCTACCAATGAGAGAGAGGGAATTAATGAGTGGAAGGATATTTGTACTTTTGTGGTGGTTGTGATATAACAACGTATACCTTTAAGAGGTGTGAAATTGTACCCCTACAATATATATAATTGTATGTGTGTGTCCTCCCGTTGTTCATCGATTTGTTCCAGCGGGTCCACTAACGTCTCCATTGTGAGACTTCTTGTTACTGTGTTTGGCATATTGAATACTCTCGGTAGCTTCCCAGCTCTCCAAGGGGGGCGAAGGAATCAAACCCGGCTCGGCCGGGCTGGCTGCACACACGGCAAACGCCCTACCGCTGTGCTATCACTCCAGCCCCCTATAATTGTATAAATCAAAAATTTTTAATTGGAGGAGGGGTAAAGGAGGAGAGATTCCTGGGACCTAGGTGAAGGGAAGCATACACTCTGTGGTGTGATGTTGAAAAGATGTATACACAAAACTTCATCAGTATTATAAATCATGGTGTCTGTAGGCGCTGGAGAGAGAGTACAGCCAGTAGGGTGCTTGCCTTGCATGGGACCGACCCAGGTTCAATCCCTACACTACGTATGGTCTCTGGAGCAGGTGAAATAGGAGGACCATTTGGGATGTTGGTGGAGAGAAATGGGTATCCTGGTGGTGGGTATGGAGTTAAAATGATGTATGCATAAAGCTAGCATTAAACTTATTGTAAATCACAATAACTCATTTAAATTTTTTAATTAAATTTAATTTTAAAAAATAAAAGCATAATAAAACTGGGCCAGAGTTATAGTGGAGTGGGTAAAGCACTTGTCTTGCATACAGCCAACCCTGGTTTGATCTCTGGCAACCCATATAGTCCCTCCAGTCTGCAGATGTGACCCCTGAGCACAGAGCCAGGAGTAAGCCCATCACCAGGTATGCTGCCCCTCCAGAAAAAAAATATTAATAGTTAAAAAAACTTTTCAGTTTTGTTCACAGAATAACTTAATATGAGCAGGAGATAACAGGAAAAGTTACTTCATATTAGGTTAGATTCCCACCCCCACCACCCCACCCCCACCCCCACTCCATGTCCATTTGTATTAGATTAGATCATAAAGGATAGATCCCTGAGGAGGAGTGAGATGCAACAGGCAGAAATGGAAAAATAAGGACACTTTCTCAATTTAAAACGGGCTCCACTATTTGCTGGCTGTGTCATCTTCAATAAGTTATTAAACCTCTCTGCACCTAATTTTCATCATCTGTATAACGGAGTAAGAACAACCACACAAAGTTTGGTTCTATATGTGTTTACTGTGACTGTTAGGCCATAACAGAAGGAAAAGAGGTGGAGGAGCACAGACACAGACTTTTCACACAGGTATTTCTATCTAGTGGCTCCCCAGTTATCTGTGAAGTAGAAGGCAGAATCAATCTATGACACTAGGCAGTGTGGGGACAGACGTACCACAGGTGTAAGAAGATTTCTAAAGTCCTGGGGCAATTCTTGGAGATGAAATAGGCCAAATTGCTAAAGAGCAAAGCAGAAAAAAAGGGGGGCCGGAGCGATAATACAGCAGGTAGGGCATTTGCCTTACATGCGGCTGTCCTGGGTTCAATCTTCAATCCCCAGCATCCCATATGGTCCCCTGAGCACTGCCAAGAGTAATTCTTGAGCACAGAGCCAGGAGTAACCCCTGAGCAGTGCTGGATGTGACCCAAAAAAACAAAAACAAACAAACAAAAAAAAAAGCAGAAAAAAGCACCAGGCAATTTTGACGGCTCAAGGAAACCAGGGATTAGAAATTATCATCATGTTCACTTTCCCACTGATAGAATTTCTGTAACGAAGCACACACCAAAAAAGTCAAGGTTTTCTCCAGAGAAAGGAGGCTTGGAACTTCGGGGTAGGAAGCATTCTCTCTTTCCACATACCCCAGTATTTGAACAAATGAACAAACATATGCGTGTATTTATTTTTCCATTTTAAGGAAACTGTCCTTTTGAAGAACTGAAAGCTTTTCTCTTTGCTCTGCTGTCATCAAGATTGCCTGGAAAACAACTTGCTAGAGAGTGCTCCCTGCACCGATTTAACAAAAATTATAGGCAGTGTTTCTCACACAAGGCCAAAGCGGCTGATGAGGCACCTTTGCAGGCTTATTTTAAGCAAAGATTATTTCAAACTCCCCTAAGTTTTATTTCAAGTTTTAGAGGCTTCCATTAAAAATAGTTAAAAGTAGGTGGCTGAAGAGCTAGTACAGCTCTCTACAGGGCACTTTCCTTGCACACAGCCAAACTGGGTTTGATCCTTGGCTCTGCATATGGTCCCCCAAGCCCTGCCAGACGTGATCCCTGAGCACAGAATCAGGAGTAAGCCTTTAGCACTGCTGGTGTGAACTCTCCCCACTCCACCAAAATAAGAATTTCTTTTTCTTCATTTTGTTTTTAATTTGCTTTTCTATTAGTATCTCTTTATTGTGTGGAGTGGGTGTATATCTCCAAGCCTGCTCGGATTGGGACTGGGGCCTCCTCTACCAGATCCCCCACCTTCCAGTATGTAGGCTTTACACCCACCAATGGCCCCCGGCGCCGTGCAATCCCATCAACTGCCAAGACCCAGAGACTATAAAACCATGCTCCCAGAAGCAGACATCTTATTATCTAAGTTGTTACTCTGGAGAGCCTGGCAGACTACCAAAATTGTTCTGCCCACACGGCAGAGTCTGGCAAACTCCCCGTGGTGTATTCAATATGCCAAAAACCAGTAACAATGATGGTTCTCATTCTCCTGACCCTGAAAGAGCCTCGAATGTGGCACTTTTTAAAATCTCAGGGCTAGGACAAAGGAGACGTTACTGGGGCCTGCTCGAGGCATAGATGAACAACAGGATGACAGTGATTAGTGCCTCTTTATTGTGTGGAGTGGGGGTGAGGGTGGGGGTGGGGGAAACTCCCAATTTGTATTGAGGTCTGGAGATTTACAATACTAATGATACTTTAATGACAGTTTCATGCAACCAATGTTCTAACTCCGCAGCCACCCCTGGAGTATTAGCTTCCCTCCACCAATGTCCCAAGTTCTCCCACCCAGCCCCCCTATTCCTTGGTGAACTCAGCTCTGTTAGGCCACCTCTCAGAACCTTTTGTCTTCGACAGCTGCTATTTCCTTACTAATGTTCTTTATATTCCACATAGGTGACAGATCATTCTGTATCTGTCCCTCTCCTTCTAGTTAACTTCACTCAGGATGATATTCTCTAGTTTCATCCACTTGACAGGAAATTGTATGATTTCATCTTATCGCTGAGCAGTATTCCACTGCATGGACTAGATCCCACTATTTCTTTTTCCAGTCATCTGTTCTTGGACATTTGGGTTGTTGGCTCTGTGACTTGTGCTATAATGAACAGATAGGAGAGCAAATTTTCAGAAGTTTTGGGATCCTTTTTGGGATGGATGCCAAGAAGTGAAATTTCTGGACCATAACAAAGCATAGTTGTTAATTTTTTTGAGAAGTTTCCATACTATTTTCCATAGACCTGAACCAGTCAATGGTCCCATCAAGGGCAAATGAGAGGGTCTTTCTCCCCTCACATCCTCACCAAGGATGTTGTCTTGTTTCTTTCTCTACACAGCGGGTAGGGCATTTGCCTCGCATGCGGCCGACCCGGCCAACCCAGGTTCAATTCCTCCGCCCCTCCCGAGAGCCTGGCAAGCTACCAAGAGTATCTCGTCCACTCAGCAAAGCCTGGCAAGCTACCCGTGACATATTCGATGTGCCAAACACAGTAACAACAACTCTCACAATAGAGACGTTACTGGGCCCACTCAAGCAAATTGATGAACAATGGGAGGACAGTACTACAGTGCTACAGTGCATCTCACTAGTGTGAGATTATATCTCAGTGTTGTTTTGATTTTAATTTCTCTCATAATAAGCAGTGAAGAGCATTTTATTTATTTGAAGGGGGGGTGGGAAATTAGCATTTGGGCCACAGCAGGCCCAAATCGATTTCTGGGCTTAAAGAGTGACCCTGACCTGGAGCAGAAATCCTCTGCCCATTTCCCCCAGTCTCTGGCAACCCAGGGGTTACGCCCATAAGCCACCTCCTGCCAGCACCAGATAATCTCCTCATCAGCCACTATCCCGATCACATGGCTTTTTTGATGGGGTTCAAATAGTAGGCAACAACTCATAGAGGGATATATACATATGCATATATACATATTTTCATATATATACAAAAGCTCACATCACTCAACCTTTAACAACATGTTAGTGATATCTTAAAGAATGTCTTAATGACCCCAGTCTAAATAGAACAATTTTCACACTGTTTCCTCTATGGAGACTTTTTTGTAGCATTTTCAGCGTTTTCTCATAACAGACAATACAAAATATATTATTTCAGTTGTGCTTTGGGACAAGGCTTTGGACTTGGGATGGAAACATCCCAAATTTGGTGGTGGAAAGGTGTAATGGTGGTGGGATTGGTGTTTGAATATTAAATGTAATCAAATATTGTGAACTACCTTATAAAATAAAAAAAAAATTAAAAAGTGGCCCTCGAGAAGTAGGTAGACAGGAACTAGACCTTAAAAACTTTAATCACATTCTGGACTACTGAACCATTAATAGATTTTCATTTGGATTTTTTTTTCTGAGAAGCTGTAGAGTTATAGTGAAGACAGGCAGGGGAGATCAGCTTCTAAGGGATGTAGGCGGTGAAGTTAGAGCTGACAGATTCTGAAAGACCTATTTGAAGGGAATGGGCTGAAGAGATATTGGAAAACTGCCTCGACAGAACCAACTGGACGCTGTGTAGAGAAGCTCTTGATGCTGTCTGAGGGGCCACCTGAGATGCATAAGGAATCACATGAGGAAAGTGAAATGGAAATTAAGGCAGAAGGACTCTGGTTTAGAGATAGGCCAGTGGAGTGCGTGTATGTATGTGCTGGTCTGGGACGAGAACGGGATGAAGCTACTGCTGCAGTTGCAGGAGTGCTATTCAGCCATAAGGTGAAAGATGGAACAGAGAACAGAGGTTGTAAAAATCTTGTCATCTCAACAGGTAGGAATTGAGGTCACCCAGGGCTTCGTGTGTACTACCTCCTCCCCTGTCCAATTTCTTGTTCTTCAAGTTTCATCTTAGTCACTCAGTGCTTATGAGGTGAGGGTGGTTGTTCCCCATGCTCCACCCACACACATGCATCATCTACCCAGTGCAGTTCCTCTGGTCACTAGTACGTTTTCTCATTTTAAACCCCATTTCCTGGAGCTGGAGTAATAGTACAGCGGATAGGACATTTGCCTTGCACACAGACAACCCAGGCTCGATTCCCAGCATCCTATATGGTGCCCTGAGCACTTCCAGGAGTAATTCCTGAGTGCGGAGCCAGGAGTAACTCCTGAGCATCTCCGTGTGTGATCCAAAAAGCAATAAATAAATAAATAAATAAATAAATAAATAAACCCCATTTCCTGTTATCAGTGCCTGGGGCACAGGAAAGGCTCACTGTTTGCTCAGGTAGAACAAGAGAGATATTTCTTAATCATGTTTTTCTCAGAATTTCTTCCTCTTCCTCCAGAAGAGAACTGGTTTATTGAATGAAATCCTTGATGATGAGAACAAGATCATGCAAGGTTTCATGAATAAAAAGAGATGTCTTTTCTGGAGAGTCTGACTGAATTCATTGAAAATTTTGACTGTGTGTGTGTGTGTGTGTGTGTGTGTGTGTGTGTGTGTGTGTGTGTGTGTTAAGTGGATAAATGAACTATTGCCTAGCCATAAAAGGAGCTAAGATAATGCTTCCTGTTCCCTACATTTTAAGGTATAACATTTTGGGGGGAGAGATGAAAAGAGCACATAACATTTCCAAGATTATTTCCTTTGGACTTCACCTCATTGCAGGAAATGGATTTGTGTCAGATGTTACAGACTTCCTCCTCACTGTATATTGCTTCAACTTATCACCATGAGTTCACATGCTAGCCTCATGCTGTTATTATTTATCACGCAGAAAGAAATTGAAACTCAGAAAATGCCGTCATTTGTACAAGGTCACATGACTAGGGAGGCCAGCATTAGCATTCTAACCGTGAAGACTAAGTCTAAACCAACACGGCCTTAGCCACTGCCCTATCATTCTGTGAATAGCTGTTGGAATTGCTTATCAGGAAGGCTTCCTCGGCGTCTGTTCCCTGACAGACTCCTAGGTTTCTGGCAATCCCAAAACTGTCCACAAGAGGGAGACCGCTCCCTATCGGTTTAAAGCTGCTGGCTAGTAGGGTTTCTTTAGCAGTTTCGGATGCAGTAGGAGTTAGCTGCTTGTCAGCATAGAATTTGAACAGGTCCCTAACAAACGGCACATAGGTACCCTCAGTAAATGCCTGATCGTATTGGCCCCGATTAACTGGACTCTTGCTCAACCGTGCAAACCTGTCACTCTATTTGAAACAGTCAGGGTTGTGTAAAAAAAAAAACTTTTATATCAAGATTGATACATTGTACAACAGCTTATAAACATCCAAAATGGAGTCAGAGGTTCTAAATCCAGAGGAAATAAAGACAAACATGAATGGTCTTGCCAACAACTCTCCAGAGGCCTGCTCTTAATGACTCTGAGGCCCCAAGACATCCAAGCTACTTCTGTGCCTTTTTTCTAAGACTGGGAATGAGCATGTGGCAGGGAGTGGAGTGGGGCCAGTCCTTTCTGAGGTCTCCACCTGAGGACTCCTCCTTTCCTGAGGAAAGGTATCTGGTAACTGGTTTGTCTTAGAGGGGGGAAGTCTCTGATCCCTTGCTTCAGCTTAGAATGATTCTGAAGGGTCGTCTAAGGTTGAAACCTATCTCACTGAAGAGTCAGTTGGGGCCTCTACAGAGAACACATCAAAACCCTTTCTCAGGCTGGAGATGTGGTTCAGTGGTAAAGTTCATGCCTTGCAGAAGACCTGAGTTAGATCCGTGTACCCTAAAAAAAAATTTTTTTTTAAATCTCCTCCCTCTGTTCAGTGCTACTCTCTGCTTTTCCTTCTCAGGTGGTGGTCCTCGACCACCTTCAGGAAAAGCTCCTGCAAGAAGGTCAGCTTGGTGGATAATTTGCAACCCTTGGCGCCAGCGTCAAGTGGGGCAATGGCCTGGCTACACAGGTCAACATGGAAATTGTCCTGCTGGGCAGGACTCACCGACTGCAAAGGAGGTGAGAGGCCTTTTCCCCCAAAGAAATGCTAGGTGGCAGCACATAACCATTAGCCTCTGAGCCAAGGGCACAGTCCAATAATAACCCAGTCTCCTGCCAACCAGGGCTGACCTACCTTTTGCCAGCATGCAGAGATCTAACCCCCTACCAGCAAAAACAGAAGCAGAACTCCCAGCAGGCAACCCTATCTTGAGACTAACCAGCCTTTTAGTGTTGACTGTATTGGACTCTTTTTTCCCGGAAGTGAACCAATTTGGGCAGGAATCAATACACAAACATTGATTTGCTTCGTCTCCACACAGGGCCTCAGTGATCACCACCTTCCAAGATCTTATAGTGTTTGAACAAAAGTCATGGGATATCATGAGGCCAGATCAAGGACCCACTACTTCAGTGAAGTAGGCGCATGATCATGGGATCTCTAGTCATATGACATAGTTCAGTGTCCTGAAATTGCGGTGGAAAGGGCTGGGCCAAGGCACAGCTAAAAGGGAAGAGACCGTTATGACAACAATGACTGGAAATGATCATGCTGAACAAAATCTGATGGTTAAAAGTAGGTAAGGGATATTCTCGATAACCTTTCAGTATCAATATTGCAAACCACAATGAGAAGAAGGACAAGAAGAAGAAGAAGAAGGACAAGAAGAAGAACAAGGACAAGAAGAAGAAGAAGAAGAAGAAGAAGAAGAAGAAGAAGAAGAAGAAGAAGAAGAAGAAGAAGAAGAAAAAAAAAAAGAAGAGAAGAGGAGAGAGGAGGAGGAGGAGCAAGAGGAGGAGGAGGAGGAGGAGGAAGAGGGAACAGCTTTGTAATGCTCTATCCCACAGTGATTCAATAAAAAAAAAAGTAAAGGGAAAAAAAGTGCAAACTTACAAGTGATACAGGGGCCGGAGAGATAGTACAGTGGGTAGGGTTTGGCCTTGCATAGGACTAACCCAGGCTTGATTCATGGCATCCCATATCCCTGAGCCTGCTGGGAGTGATTTCTGAGCGCAGAGCCAGGAATAAGCCCTGAGTACTTCCAGGTATAGCTCAAGAATAAAAAAAAAGAGGAAAAAGTGATATACAGAAGGAACAGGAATCATCTTGAAGCATGCAATGTCCCCTGCACACTGACTCCAGGGCCCAGGGATCAGTCTCAGCAATTCTTAGCCAAACAGATTCAATGCCAGGCTCCAAGAATGTAGTGCTGTGTAGGCCTTGTGACACTCCTGATGGTGCTCTGGAATCCTCGGGATATAGCCAGTGATGCTTCAGAGACCATGTGGTGACAGGGGTCAAAATGAGTTGGATGCCTATTAGACATAGTGCTCTGACCCCTGTACTTGCTCTCTTGCCAACAGTGTCCTCCTTAAAACTACCTTCACCCTGCAAGAAATAGAGCCTGGGTCATGCGCAATAAGAATGAAACAGGGCCAGGAAATTAGCTCAAAGGACTGGAACACATGATTTTTATGTGGGAGGCCCGGGTTCCACCCCTGGCCCAGCATAGTTCCCCAGCACCACTGGGAGTGACCTACAAGGCCTAAGTACCTCTGGGTGTGGCCCCCAAACCAAGAGAATAAAATAACAACCTTTATATATCACTGTGTTCCCAATGCATAGAGCACAAGTCTGGAGACAAGTTGAGAAAGTAATAGGAGTCTGATAACCGTCACTCCCATGATTCACTAGGGAATTTCTGTTTCCTGCCTGGACAACTCTAAGCTCTGTGTGTTTAAAGGTTTTGGTTCCCAAAGGAAAAATGCATAAACAGAGAAAGAGTAAGGCTGCTTTTTAAGAACTTTAGGCACCTTGGGCTTGGTGATATAGCTCACCAGTAGAGCATTTGCCTCGGTTCAATTCCTGCTACTACAAAGTAATAATAATAATGATAATAATAATAACAATAATAATAATGTTAAGAATCCTGAGATATAATTCAAATGGATCGGAAGGACATGCGAGAGCTCTGGGATCAATTCGTGGCACCTCATAGTCCTTCGATCACCATTAGAAGTCCTACGCGTTGTATCAGAAAGAGGTTCTGAGCATCGCAAAGTGCCTTACACAGGGGAGTGTGGCATCCTGCCGTCCCGCTCAAAAGACTCTCCGGAGTCTACACTACTTAGATGGTCAGAAGACTCTTGACATGGCCTCAAACACTGCACAGGTTGGAATATGGGTAACACTATCAGGCTTGTCACCAAGATCAGCCAAGGTATTCGTGAAGGATAAAGGAAATTGCGGCTGTAAAGTAGAAGAGGGAAATGACAGGGATCTGTGGTTGTTCTGGGATTAGTTGCAGTGAGCTACAATTTTTTCCAACATCATTTCTTTCCTGGAGCTGGGCTAGAGCGATAGCACAGCAGGTAGGGCGTTCGCCTTACAAGCGGCCAACATGGCCGACCCGAGTTCGATTCCTCCGCCCCTCTCGGAGAGCCCGGCAAGCTACCGAGAGTATTCGATATGCCAAACACAGTAACAACAAAGTCTCCAATGGAGACGTTACTGGGCCCACTCGAGCAAATTGACGATCAATGGGAGGGCCTTTACCTTTACCTTTTACCATTTCTTTCCTAATTTTCCACCATGAAGGAGAATCACTGGAATGCTGGAAGAGCTGCTGCCAGGACTATGGCAACTAAATGAAGAAATGGCTAAGTGGGACAAAAAAATTGACTAAGACAACATAGGATTCGCCTTGGGTCTCCCTTCAGAAATGAAGGAACTAATCTTTGGGCTACTAAAGGGCTCTCAAAAGAAACCTCTGAGTGCTCAACGCCCTATAAGGATTTCCCCAAATGAAGCAAGTCCCTATGTTCCACTTCAGGACTGTTCTCAAGAGTCATCCAGCTTTGGAACACCCACGGGATATACTGAGGCCTCTACTGAGAACGTCCCAGCTCAACTTGTCTGTCTGCCCCATCCTATTACCTTCTCCTTCCTTCCACAGATGTGGATTCCAGTAATACTTTCCAATAAATCTCTTGCAAATTAATCTCTCAGAATCTGATCCTGAAGAATAGTGTCATTCATTCACATCAGGGGAAAGGGTGCTTTTACCTATTCAGAAGGGTAAAAAAAAAAAATTGTGGCATGATACAAGAAATGTTTTAATCAAAAGCAAAGATAGATGATAGATAGATAGATAGATAGATAGATAGATAGATAGATAGATAGACTGAAAGAAAAGACTGGATATATGAGCAAAGGAATGATTAGTAAAGGTGCTAACAGGAAGGGCTAGAGCAATAGCACAGCGGGTAGGGTATTTGCCTTGCATGAGACTGACCCGGGTTTGATTCCCAGCACCCCATCTGGTCCTCTGAGCAGGGGTAATTCCTGAGTGCAGAGCCAGGAATAACCCCTGTGCATCACCAGGTGTAACCCAAAAAGCAGAAAGAAAGAAAGAAAGAAAGAAAGAAGAGAGAGAGAGAGAGAGAGAGAGAGAGAGAGAGAGAGAGAGAAAGAAAGAAAGAAAGAAAGAAAGAAAGAAAGAAAGAAAGAAAGAAAGAAAGAGGAAAAAGATGCTAACGGAAGATGGGATCTGAGCAAAGAATAAGGCCCTATAAGAAAATGTCTTAAAAAATGAAAATGTAAGTGTTGAGAGCCATCAGTGCCCTCCTACAGAAGGAAGGACGAGACGGGGGCCGGGGCGGGGCGGGGGCAGAACAGGTATGGAGAAATGAAGCCACCTGAAATCCCCAACAGGGGAGGGGAGAGGAGGTGTCTCAGCAAGTATTTTCAGGTCTTGATGCTTAATATATGACATTCCCTCTCTGACTTCCTTTCTGGAAGAACTTATCCTCAAAGACATAAATATTATCAATTCAGATAGTTATGAGAAACAACCATAATGTTGAATTCAAACCCTAGTTCCTACATATACTAGCTAACTATAGAATCTCAAGTCGGTTATTTAATCCTACTTTCTTTCTTTGCAAAATGGGGATTAATTACATGGGGATTAAATATCTACTTTCTAAATGTGTTAGGAGGATTGAGTTAATACATGGATAGTACTTAGAAAAATACTTCTCACATCATCTCAAAAATAAAATGTTGGGGCTGGAGAGATAGCACAGCGGCTAGGGCGTTTGCCTTGCACGCGGCCAACTCGGGTTCAATTCCCAGCATCCCATATGGTCCCCTGAGCACCGCCAGGAGTAACTCCTGAGTGCAGAGCCAAGAGTAACCACCCCTGTACCCCGCCAGGTGTGACCCAAAAAGCAAAAAAATAGCCCGGCAAGCTACCGAGAGTATTCGATATGCCAGACACAGTAACAACAAAGTCTCCAATGGAGACATTACGGGGCCCGCTCGAGCAAATAAAAATAAAATAAAATAAAATGTCCCTTGTTATTGGAGTTACATTGCCCACAAATATAACAAAAGGATCACAACAGTTAAAATTACTGGCACACTGCTTGTTCCAGTCAATCATTGATCTTACCCTAGTCCATCATATTTTATGAAAATGTCTTCTAGGCTAAGACACACTGACTTGCACTTGTCTAATTTTGTCAGTCCCAAAGATAGGAGGGATATCAACAATAAATAACTTTACCTTTTCACATATATGGTATAATTAAAAAAAATTTATTGAAGTACAATTGATATTCAACATTATATTAGTTTTAGATATACAACAAAATGATTTGAAATCTATATACAATGCAGACATCTGGTATAACTGACATAAGAGATATCTGTTTCTTGCTCTAAACTTCTTTTGAATTATAAAAATACTCATCATATAAATGTACTTATCCATTTATCCTGTTAGTAATATTCCTTTTTTCCATTTATTATCAAACTTTCCACCTTTGGAAAGGACAAAGTGACCACTGCACTTGTCTAGTTTGCAACCAGCAATTCTAGTTCAGCAAGTACCTCCCATTCAGACTGCTCTCATTTGTACAGGGCTGGATTATATATATACAAAACTAGTGTGCTATTTCTACCATGAAGCAACACAGATTTACTCCTCTACATGCCAATTTTGTGAGATGCTTGATGTCACAAACTACCCAATAAGACACTTGGGAATTCTGGCATAAAGGTGACCAAAAAAATCGTCACAGGGACTGGGGAGTACAGGAGTTAAGGTGTTTACCTTATATGTGACTGACCCCTATGGGTTCCCTGAGCACTGCTAGGAGTGAGTCCTAAGTGCGGATCCAGGAATAACCCCTGAGCACCACTATGTCTGGCTCCAAATAAAAACAAAACAAATGCATATATATATATGTATAAAGTTTATATATAATATATATATAAACATGGGGGTGAAGCGATAGCACAGTGGGTAGGGTGTTTGCCTTGCATGCGGCCAACCCAGGTTTGATTCCTCCATCCCTCTCAGAGAGTTCGGCAAGATACCGAGAGTATCCCGCCTGCATGAGAGAGCCTGGCAAGCTCCCCATGGCATATTTGATATGTCAAAAACAGTAACAAGAAGTCTCACAATGGAGATGTTACTGGTGCCTGCTTGACCACATCAATGAACAATGGGAGGACAGTGCTACAGTGCTATATATAAACATATATATAAATTCTGGGGATTAGCCAGATTAGACTAATCTGGGGATTAGTCTTGAACATTATAGGCATGTGTGCTTTTACCACTTGCCACATTCCTGCCCATTTCATTCTCTCCTATCACTCTGAGCACTGGGATCTACAACAAGGTAAGTCAAAGGCAGTCCTAGAGTCAGCGTCTACTTCTATAAAGACCTTTGAAGCCGTGCTGGAGCTTCATCAATGGCCATGTCAGGTATGTTAAGTGTCTCTCCACTCCCCCAGAAACTCTCACATAGTCGACAGTAGTCAGAACAGGTGTTTTGTAGCATTATGTGCTTTAAAAGTACAAGAGTTTGCCCAGATTCAATCTTTTACATTCCTGCCCTCCAAATACCTATTTTGAACTCCAGAAACCATCTCAAGTAAATACCAATCAACATCCACTCATGAGGAGCCAGAGTAATAGTACAGCAGATAGGACTGCCTTGCATGCAGTTGACCTGGGTTCAATCCCTGGCATCCCATATAGTTCCCTGAGCAATGCCAGGAGTAATTGCTGAGTGAAGAGCCAAAAGTAGCCCTGATCACTGCCTGGGGTGGCCCAAAAAGCCAAAAGGAAAAAAAATTCCACTCATGGGTTCAAATCATGTTCCAAACATGAAAGGGGTTTTTTCCTGATGGACACCAACATGCCCGACTGTAATGTACCTCCTCACACACCCAGAGTGATTTCCATAGGGCTGTGTTCAAAAATGGCACCTATGGGGCTGGAGCAATAGCATAGTATGGTATGGTATGGTATTTGCCTTGCACGCAGCCAACCCGGGTTTGATTTGCAGCATCCCAAATGGTCCCCCTAGTACCATCATAATTTCTGAGTGCAGAGCCAGGAGTAACCCCTGTGTATTGCTGGGTATGACCCAAAAATCTAAAATATAAAAAAAATTAAAAAATGGCACCTATGAAATAAGCTATGTTTCTACGGTGCATAAATCAGTGAGAGCCAAAATGAGGGACTGTGTCATTGTTTAACCCTTCTGTTACAGATTGGAAATAGCATGGAAATCATTCTTTTGACTAATCTGTTTTTCTTTCCTATTTTTGTTTTTGTTCTGAGACCAAACTCAGAGGGTACCCAGGGACTACTCCTGGCTTTATGCTCAGGGATCACACCTGGCAGTAGTCCAGGTGATGCTGGGGACCCAACCAGAGGCAGCCACAAGCTAGGTAGGAGCCTCTGAACTATCTCTCCAGCCCTCACTGGTCTGTTTTTTTATCTCCTTTCCTCACATCAGCAGCTTTCCAAACAGGTTGATGTCTTGGAATTGCCATCCATAAATCAAACAGCTTTTTAGTGATCAATGACAGTTGTTTATAGGGTACTGCCCACGTGACAATAAAATCCAGTTAGCAACCCTCACAGTTCAGAGTCAGTCGTTGGGGAAGAGTCTCCTTGATCCGGTATGTTTTCTTTGACTTCTTCTGATAACATACTCCTATACAAATCCCTTCCATTTGATTCCGCAACTCCTGGAAACTCCGTCTCCATTAGAGCATTTCTCTCTTTCTCTCTTTTATGTGGGTGGGGGCCCACGCCCATGCTGCTCAGGGGAACCTTCTGGCGTTGCTACATACAAAGCATGTGCTCTCAGCCTTGAGTCATCTCTCTGGCCCTTAGAGCATTTCTCTGACACAATTTTTTCAGGTTTGATATTGATTTTTTAGTCCTCCAATACTATTGGAAAGTTCCAGTTAATGTCTGGTAGCAAGTTAGTAATTCGCCCCTCCAGTGGAAATCTCCTCATCAAGAGTCCCAATCGTGGTTGCTAGAAAGCGCTGGAAGGCTTTCCCTAGTCCATATCTGCACAGAGCGATGTCACTGAGATCTTGTCTGTCCTGGCAGCCCAGCTTCTCGACACTGTGTCAGCTTGAAATGATCGTATTTGTTCCCCTTTATCAGCTCCAACACTGCTCCTGGCAGGCGCAGGGGACCATCTGGGGTGCCAGGGATTGAGCATGAGTTGGCCAGGGGCAAAGGTGCAAAACAAGCACTTACCCCCTGTACTCTCTCCCCAGAGCCTCATTTTCTTTTCATAATAAAATCTGTCACTGTCCTTTTTAAGGCCTCCTGACTGAATTCTCTCTTGAGGAAACAAAAGTGATACGACACAGCATAGGTATTTCTTCCACTAACAGTTCTGGATAGGAAGAGCTTTCCTCCCAAATTAATGGCTACTCTGTCGGAGAGTCAAGGATGAATAACCTCTCCACATCAAGCCTATTTAAACATTCTGATTTCTATCCAAATATCCACCTCAACCTATCAGGCCTACATTTCTACTTTCTCTCAACTCACTGGAGCTCCCTTCAGCATCACCAAGTTCGGGGACCACAGTGTATGCGTCTCATATGAGTCTGAATTTTTTTTTTGTTTCAGAAAAAAAATCAAAACTGGTGGGGGGAGAGTGGGGGGAAATCACAGTTGCTTAGAGATGATGAGTTTCCAGAAATTTTGACTCATCCTTGGAGGGGGGGGGGAAAGAACAAAATGTCCTTCATCAGTTGTTGAAGTGTCCTGCAGTTTTCCTGCCCATTTACATTCCAAGTCCACCTGATCTCTCTATAAAGACCAGTTTCAGGTTCATTTAAACAAACAAATCTTAAGATGAGCTTTGCCTCACATTCGCACAGGTTTACTTCTTATCTACACTTTTTTATTATTATTATTATTATTATTATTAAATCACTGTGAGGCACACAGTTACTTACAAAGTGGTTAGGATTTGGTTTCAGTCATTCAGTGTTGCAAACAAGGTCCCCAGTCTTCCTCCTGCCAATCCCCCCTACCCTGCCCCTTGGGGTGGGAGAGGCACTTTTCCTCTCCCTCCCTACTTTCCTCCCTCCCTTCCCCCCACTCTTTTAAAGAGATAACTCTCTTAAAAGAGATAAGAAAAAAATAAATAAATAAAAAGAGATAAGAGATAACTAATGATAGCCTAAGTCCAACTATGTGTTTTCTATTTGTGGATGTTAGAAAATTGCCTTACACCCTTCAAAGCAAATGCTTTGTTATTTTAAATGATTGCTTTAATGCAAATTATTTTATCTGGTGAGATGAGCCCAGCTGTTTCAATTGTATAGAGGATGGAACTACCCCAGGAGCTGATCAGAATTCCCTTTCTGTGTTGGTTCTGCTTCCAAGGAGTAGCCCTGAATCCTTTCCTCAGAAAATTTAAGATCCTCCTTTCCTCCACACAAGCAGTGATGATTGATGATGATGATGATGATGATGATGATGATGATGATGACGATTTGTTTTTTGGGTCACACCTGGCGATGCAGAGGGGTTACTCCTGGCTCTGCATTACTCTGGCCTGAGTGCAGAGCCAGGAGTAACCCCAAAAAGAAAAAAAAAAGGAGTGATACCTGAGAACAGAGCCAGGAATGACCCTAAGCACCATTAGGTGTGACCCCCCCCCAAAAAAAAAATATCTGGCTCTATTCTTAGGTTTCACTTTTTTTTTTTTTTTTTTTTTTTTTTTTGGCTTTTTGGGTCACACCTAGCGATGCTCAGGGGTTACTCCTAGCTCTGCAATTCTCAGGAATTACTTCTGGCGGTGCCTGGGGGACCATATGGGATGCTGGGAATCAAACCTGGGTGACCATGTGCAAGGCAAGCACCCTACCTGCTATGCTATAGCTCCAGCCCCAGTGATTATTATTTTAAGTCAATACCCTGGCCATATTATCCTTCAAGTATGTACAAAAGACTCTAAGTCCCCAGGGAGAGGTATAGTAGGCATAGCTGTCAGAAAGAAGCAAAATAGGCCCCTGGTATTTGGGGGTTGCAGGGGGTGTTATTTCAAATATTTGCAACATGCAAATGTGAGAGCACTTATGAAAGGTCACACACATTAAATTTTCTTTGCCCAAAAACATCACAAAACAATGGAAACAGATACAAATACTTTTCCTAAATTTTGGGGGTGGGGGGGGTTTCACACCTAATGGTGCTCAGGGTCATTCCTGGCTCTGTTCTCAAGTATCACACTTTTTTTTTTCTTTTTGGGTCACACCTAGCAATGCTCAGGGGTTACTTCTGGCTCTGCACTCAGACCTTACTCCTAGAGGTGCTTGGGGGATCATATGAAATGCCGGGGATTGAACTTGGGTCAGCCACATGCAAGGCAAACATCCTATCGCCATACTATCACTCCAGCCCTGGTATCACTCCTTCTTGGCAGGCACAGGGGGCAGTTTGGATGCAATCCATGATGCTCAGGCCTCACCTCTAGGGATTTAGAAATTATTCCTGGTGGTGCACAGGGGGGCATATGGGATGCTCATGCTGGGAACTGAACCTGGGTTGGCCACATGCAGGGCAAGTGCCCTTCCCACCGTACCTACTGCTATCTCTTCAGCCCACATACAATAAATCTTGACTACTTTGGTTAGCAACAGATGCTGTAAGTTGAAAGACCCTACCCTAACATTCAGATGTTCCAGGTCACCAACTTACTAGAACAACTCACAGAACAAAGAAAACATCTTAGACTAATCGGAAATTATAAAAGGAAAACTCAAAACAACAAAAGGTAAAGAATAGAGCTTCTAGGAAGGGGATGGTGGAACCGTGCCTTCTCCAAGGAATACCACCCACCCCAGCACCCTATTAACCAATTCAGACATTTTCCAAAATTTTTTTTATAGAGTTTAATCACTAACTTGCCTCCTCTCTTTTGAGAGACTGATACTTCTCACCCTCTGATCACTTTTTCTTTCTAGAATCAGACCCTGCTGAGGTCACAAAACCCTATCTTAAATCACTTCACTAGTATAAATTCAGGTATGACTGGAAGAGACTTGTATAAATGACAAGACACTCTATCCCTGAAAAATATTCAAAGAGTTTGAAAAATCTGCACCAGGAACTGGAGACTAAGGTCACATATAGTCCTTATTAGACCATACTCACACTATTATTGTTATCACACTATTAACAATAATCACACTATTACTATTACCAGAAATGACTGCTGTGTTGTCTCAATCCTTCTCTCTCACAGAGACCAATTCACTCAGGAGACCCTCAGCAGGACAGTGGCAGACTTTAAGAGAAAGAAAGAAAAGAAACAAAGGATGCTCCAGGAGACATTTGAGCCGCCTGACCCCAGAACAGAAGTGGGCAGCTCGCCAACACCCTGCACAGTTTACCTGACCATTCCCTTTGTTCCCAAGTTGAGGTGAATTCATCACTCCCCCCCACCCCCATATGTCTTCCTGGCTGAGAGGTGAGTCTGGGTGGGAAGGGGGGTGGGGGCCCTGGCACCAGGTGGCCGGGGGTGGTGGCCCTGGCACCAGGTGGCCTGGTCTCTTCAGGAAGAGAGACCCCTCTGCCCCTCAGGAAAGCCCAGCTGTGAGGATCCTGGTTTTTGACATCCAGGTATTTGAGATCCCACATCCCAGGGCGCTCTGGTTCTGGATCAGCTACCAGAGGGTCCTGGTCATACCCTCTGCTTCAGAAATCTTCCCCCACCTCTGCAGGCCTGCCTGAACTCTCTACTCTGCCATCAAGATGCCCCACAGAACTGAGGGGAAGAGAGTCTCTTGGAAGAAGTTTCACAGAGGGAAAGAACTGAGAGAACTCGGCAGCTCGGTGGATCTTGGAGAGACACGGTTAAACAGCTGAAGATGCTAACTGCTGTCCTGTCTCCCTAACTCCCCGGTGCCTCTCTGTGGAATGGAGGCCGTCATGGTACCAGACCTGCCTCTCAGGGTTGATGCGAGAGTGGCAGCCCGGTAATTAGAAAGGGCGCGGAGCGAAGCGCCTACGACGGGGAATGCCAGGTTTGTCCCTCGGAGGGCCGCCCGGAGGTGGCCGAGCCAAGTTCTGTCTGGTCCAGGCGGCCTTTACCTACGTCCCGTCCCCATCCCTGCCTGGGCCTCGGTTTCCGCGTTAGAGGAGGGCACCCCAGCAGGAGTCCCTTCCACCTGCGGGTGAAGCAAGCGTGACTCCAAACCGCCTCCGTGCGGGTGACTCAGGCGGGGGCCCGGCCCGGCGCCCGTCCCGAGTGCGGCGGCGCCCGGGGCCGCGGCGGGCGGGGGGTTGCGGAGGGCCCGTCCCCTGCCCCCTGATTGGCCGCCCGGGCGGTTGGAGCGGGGCCCGCGGCGGTGCCCGCCGTGCCCGCGGCGCCGGCCGGGGCGGGGCGCGGAGCCCCCGGGGTGGGTGGGGGGGGCGGGGGGCGGGCGGGGAGGGTCCGGGGCGCGCCCGGCCCACTCAGCCGGCCCGGAGGAAGAGGAAGGGGCGGAGCTGCGCGGCGGCTTGCTGCCCAGCTGTCAGGCGACCGCGCGCGGGCCGGGCGGCCTCCCTGGCAGCGCCCGCCGGGCTGGGACGCGCCGAGCCGCCGGCTGCGGGAAGCCGGGCCATGCCCCGCCGCCGAGGACCTCGCGCCCCCCGCGCCGCCGCGGCCCCCGGCCCCGGGCTGCCGGCGCTCAGCCTGCTCCTGGCGCTCGCCCTGGCGCCCTCGCTGCTGCCCGGGCGCCCGGCCGCCGCTCGCCCGCTGCCCGTGCTGGAGCGCGACGCCTTCAGCCGCATCGTGCCCCGGCTCCGGCACGTCTTCGGCTGGCGGAACCTCACCTGCCCCGCCTGCAAGGGGCTCTTCGCCGCCCTCGACTTCGGGCTGAAGGTGAGCGCGGACCGGCGGGGCCCCGCGGGGGCGGAGAAGAGGGGACCTCCGAGTCGTCCTGCCGCTGCGCCCGACTGGGCCCCCGCCTCTGAGCGCCCTGCCAGCGGGCACCTGACTTTAGGGGGGGCGGGGGAGGGGGCGCTCTGCGCTCAGGGGTCACTCCCGTCGGGGCGCCGGGGCCTTAGGGGGCGCCGGGATGGAACCCTGGTCAGCTGCGTGCCAGGCGAGCGCCGTCACCCCGCTGCCGCGCCGGCCAAAACAAGCCGGTGGAGGAGGTGCGCGCAGGGCTCCGTCCCGGGGTTTTGACCCATGTCCTGCGCGTCACTCGCTCCGGGGCACACAGTTGGGAGGCCCGGGCTGGGACTCCCTCCCCTACCCCACACCCCGCCGGCTTCCACTGGGCTTCGCCAGCCCGACCCCTCTACTGCTAAGAACTCAACGGGGACTAGAATTGAAGTTCAGGGCTGGGGAGCTAGTATTCAGGGGTGAAGGTGCTGAATAACGCACGTGGCCGACCCATTGGATCCCTGCCACTGCACGTCGTCGCTTGGACCCTGCCAGGGGTCACTCCTGAGCTTAGAGCCAGGAGTAAGCACTGGGCTCTGCTGTGTGTGGCCCCAGCTCCCCAACCCCACCAGAAGTAAAAATTAGCCGGCCCTCTGGGATTAGGAGGAGTACTGGTTTGGAAGGAACTTTATGGGGCCTTGCCTCTGGGTGTTGATTCCTGCCCCCCACCCCCACCCCTGGACAGCCTCTCATTCTGCCCAGCTCAAATTCCAGGGCATTCTTGCAGACAGTGCCTGTGAAAGCCAGTCAGACTAAGGTCTGAAGGGCCAGAGTTGAAGAGAAAGTACCAGTGCTGATGGGCTGTACTATTATGACCAACCCGGGTTCAATCCCTGGCATCCATATGGTCCCCTGAGCACATCAGGAGTGATTCTTGAGTGCAGAGCCAGGAATAATCACTGAGCATCGCAGGGTGTAACCAAAAAACAAAAACAAAAAAAACCTACTGGTGTATTGTTGCTCTCTGGGTCACAGCACTCATGTCTGTGGGCGCAAGGGTGCACTAAGGTTGCTTCCTTGTTGGTGACCCTGGATCCGGCCCAGGCCCATGTGAATGTGAAGACGGAGGGTGGGAACAAGCACTGCTTTGGGCTCTGTCTGTCTCTGACCTCTCACTCCTGCCCCCGCCTTCATCCAGAAGGAGCCCAGCATCGCCTGGGTGGGCTCCGTGGCCGTCAAGATGTGCACCAGGATGAAGATCGCGCCGCCGGCAGTGTGCGAGTCGGCAGTCCAGCTCTTCGAGGATGACATGGTGGAGGTGTGGACCCGCTCGGTGCTCAGCCCGTCGGAGGCCTGCGGCCTGCTCCTGGGCAACTCCTGTGGACACTGGGACATCTTCTCCTCGTGGAACATCTCTCTGCCCTCCGTGCCAAAGCCAGCCCCGCAGCCACCCCGGCCTCCAGCCCCGGGGGCCCCTGTCAGCCGCGTCCTCTTCCTCACCGACCTGCACTGGGATCACGACTACCTCGAGGGGGCCGATCCCAACTGTGAGAACCCGCTGTGCTGCCGTGGAGACTCGGGCCCGCCACCCGCCTCCCGCCCCGGGGCCGGACACTGGGGTGAGTACAGCAAGTGCGACCTGCCCCTGCGGACCCTGGAGAGCCTGCTGAGTGGGCTGGGTCCGGCTGGCCCTTTTGACATGGTGTACTGGACCGGAGACATCCCTGCCCACAACGTCTGGCACCAGTCTCGGCAGGACCAGCTGCGAGCCCTGACCACGGTCACGGCCCTGGTGAAGAAGTTCTTGGGGCCGGTGCCCGTGTACCCTGCCGTGGGCAACCATGAGAGCACGCCCGTCAACGGCTTCCCTCCGCCCTTCATCGAGGGCAACCAGTCCTCCCGCTGGCTCTATGAGGCCATGGCCGAGGCCTGGGCACCCTGGCTGCCACCCGAGGCCCTTCAGACCCTCAGGTACTTGAGGGTCCTGGAAACCCAGAGAGGGGAAAGAGAGGCAGATGGCAGCCAAGGGAGCAGGCCACTGTATCAGCTGGGACTGCCTGAGTCCTGGGGGACTCCCTGTGTGACCCCCCTTTCATTTCCATCCCTACCCTCCCCCGCCCCCGGCCCATGCTGATGTGAGCCTTCTCTAAAACATCTTCCCTTTTCCCAACTCCTCTAGGTCCCGGTCACCTTACCTCTGAATGGGCTGAGCTTACTCTTGTGTCTTTTGCGGCCCTAGTCCCCTCAGCCACTCTCCCCAGTCCCCGGGGCCCTGTACTCAGTACCATTTGGCCCCCTGGAGGGGGAGATTCTGGGGTCAGCGAGGATGTCCTGTTCTCTGTCCTTCACTAGCTGCTTAGCACGGGTCTGGGTGTGCAGGACCAGGGCTGGAAAACACGCACTGACTTCTCTGTTGTTGCCTTTGTTTTCAGAATTGGGGGTTTCTATGCCCTTTCCCCACATCCTGGCCTCCGCCTCATCTCTCTCAACATGAATTTTTGTTCCCGGGAGAACTTCTGGCTCTTAATCAACTCCACAGATCCTGCTGGACAGCTCCAGTGGCTAGTGGGGGAGCTTCAGGCAGCGGAGGACCGAGGAGACAAAGTAAGGGAGCGTGGTCGCGGGCCCCGAGCTGGGGCGCCCTGGAGCTGCCAGGCTTGGCCTCTGGGGTTCTGCCCAGTTGCTCCGGGAGAATCATCCTCTGCTGCCATCCCTCTAGCTAGGAATGTAGCTTTGTAGGAGAGGTGTGTACCCGCTCTCCCTGGCACTCTCCTGCTCTCACCAGCCTCTCCCTACAGGTGCATATAATTGGCCACATCCCCCCAGGGCACTGCCTGAAGAGCTGGAGCTGGAACTATTACCGCATTGTTGCCAGGTGGGAAGGAGGGTGGGGTGGGGGAGGGTGGATGCAGAGTCCAAGGCGGGGATGTTCCATTCCGGGAGCATCTCACCCCACCCCTGCTTTCCCAGCCTGAATGGGAATGACGGAGCAAGGAAGCAGCCTCGCTTGCTCCCGGTGTCTTCCTCCCCACTTCCCTAGAACCTTCTGAAAACAATGTCTTCTGGTCAGGTACGAGAACACCCTGGCTGGGCAGTTCTTCGGCCACACGCATGTGGACGAGTTTGAGGTCTTCTATGATGAGGAGACTCTGAGCAGGCCGCTCTCTGTGGCCTTCCTGGCGCCCAGTGCCACCACCTACATCGGTCTTAACCCTGGTGAGCGAGGAAGGGAGTTGCTGGGGGGGTGAGCTCAGGTGGGGCTGGTGGCTGGTGGGCCCCTGTGCCTTCCCTCTCCGAGTCACCCCTTGCTCCTGGCAGGTTACCGGGTCTACCAAATAGACGGCAACTACTCCGGGAGCTCCCACGTGGTCCTGGACCACGAGACCTACATCCTGAACCTGACCCAGGCCAACCAGCCCGGGGCCACGCCGCACTGGCAGCTGCTCTACCGGGCCCGAGAGACCTATGGGCTGCCCAACACTCTGCCCACCGCCTGGCACGACCTGGTGTACCGCATGCGGGGCGACCCGCAGCTCTTCCAGACCTTCTGGTTTCTCTACCACAAGGGCCACCCGCCCTCGGAGCCCTGCGGCCCACCCTGCCGCCTCGCCACGCTGTGTGCACAACTCTCCGCCCGCTCAGACAGCCCGGCTCTGTGCCGCCACCTGGTGCCAGATGAGAGCCTCTCCGATGTCTGGAGCCTGCAGACACGGTCCCCGTACTGCTAGCGTCCGCCGGGAGGCAGTGCTGGGCGAGGACGGCCCGAGACGAACAGGGAGAAGCCCGGAAAACTACTGTGATGAGAGGAACAGGGACAGGAACGCCCAACTCTGCACGTGCAGGGAAATTGGCCCCTTTCCTAGTGGCTCCGGCTCAATATGGGAGGGGGGACTGCAGCTCGGCCTCTGCCCAGCAACCAGTCGGCCGTGAGACTGCTGCTCCTTCAGGGCCCTGGGGCAGTTGGTGCTGCCCGGGATCGGCCCCATGGGCACTGCTGCCACAGCCCTGCCTGTGCTGGCCAGCAAGGAGCCCTGCTCTGCTGCTGTGGCCTGATGTCCAGGCTGAAATAAACACAGGAGATTTGGACCCTCCACCCCTGTGACTGTCATGATTTCTTATTTTTTGGCTTGGGGGTCTCGGCTGGCAGTGCTCAGGGGTTACTCTTGGCTCTGCATGCAGGAATTACTCCCGGCAGTGCTTCAGGGATCATATAGATGCCAGGGATCAAACCCGGGTCAGCCATGTGCAAGGCAAGTGCCCCGCCCACTGCACCATCCCTTTGACCCACGTTTTCTGCTTTAGAAGCAGGGGGGTGAGGGGGCTGGGGGAGGGGCTACGAACAAACTACTGCCAGTGATGCTGGGGAGGTGTGGTGCGGGCACAGGAAGCACAGCTCAGCAGGGCAGACAGACTTTATTAGTGTTATCAGTACAGCAGAGATGCCCAGAGAGCAGAGGGGAGGTGACCCATACCTGGACTGCCACCCCTTTCCTGGACCCTCCCAGGAGGGCCTGGCCTAAACCATTCCCTCCTGCTCCACTGGAAACGGGTGAGAGCCCAGGGCTGGCCCTCGCTCCCCATGTCTCTATCATCAATCCAGTATTGTCACTTCCCCCTCCCCATCCCCTAGGCAGGGAACCCCAACTTCTTGGGAGGGAGGGGCAGCTTTCGGGGGGCTGTGGCCTAAGAATAGCCCCTAGGGCCCCACCCTGCCCCACACCCTTGAGTTCCCCAGAGGACCACAATGCAAGCAGGTGGAGGGAGGAGGGGGGGCTTCAGGGGGTATGGGCCCCCAGCCGTTTGGGCTTGAGGGAGCCCCACAGCGACTGAACCCCCCTACGGACGGTCCAGCCAACGCGCCGGGCAACGGACTCAGCAGGGGGTGCTGGGAGGCAGGAGGTGGAGGCCTGGGAACGTGCATCCAGACACTTCTGGTAGCGGAGCTGCAGAGAGGCAGAGGGCCAGTCACTCACCAGCCTGCCCCACACCGGGGGGGCGGGGGCAGTGCCACCCTCTCACCATCCACCACACCCACTTACCATGCACGCAGCCTGCACAGCCTCTGAGAGGCTTGCAGCATTGGGCTCGCACCAGAACATGTGGCAGCAGAAGGAGGCTGGGCCGGCAGCCATGATGAATGCGAAGGTGTGGACGTCCCTGCCCACTGCCAGGAAGGAGAGGAAGCGCACCCGACACTCCCCCAGCACGGCCTCCGTCTGGGGAGAGGACACCCGTTACGAAGGAGCACCGCCATCTGACCACTTCCTCAGAGGCACGGCCCTGCCTTCCCCGGCCCTCGGTCCTTACCTGCTGGTGCAAGATGGTAAGGGTGGCAGGGGCCACACTCACGTGACTGGGGGTCCACTGCTCACGGCTACTGGAGGACAGGACCGACTCCAGGGCCCCATTTATCACGTCGATCCCTGGAAGGCAACAGCCACAAATGTGGCCACAAATGTGGTGCCACTGGGGGTGAGGAGCAATTCCCCAGCCCCGCCCGCCAAGACCTTTCATGCGTCACCCTGGGCAGCCTACAGCTCAGGGCAGTGCTGCACTGGAATCCTTTCCCGGGGGGCTTTCCTGGGCTGCAGTGACTTGGCACCTTCAGGGTTTCCTCTAGCTTGAATCCTAACTTTATTTTCTTCACTGTTTCTGTCACTTTCGACCATCAGAATAGAATGACACCCCGCACCATCTCCAAAGCTGACATCCCCAAGCCCTGTGTTGTTCTCAAGCGCACACAGGGGCATTCTATAAATTCACACCGGTACCTTCCAAACAGCCCCTGCTGGTCAACCCTAACCTGATACCCAAGCCTTGTTTTGTTTCAGAGCCTCCTGAGAAATCCTTACTCTCCTGTCCTGTGCTGCTGAGGCAGTACAGTGCATCATCTCAGTTATATCCCCAACAATCTCACAATACATTCTTTTAACCATCATTTTACAGATGAGGAAGCTGAAGCTTTTAAGGTGTGCCTGCAGTGACAAGGAGAAGGGGTACCCGGTTCCAGAGTCGGGCTTATGTTGGCCCTTCCCCTAGCCCTTGCTGTAGCCCTTGACCAGAGCCCAATTTTTCATAACCTGAAAAGCTGCCAAAATCTTGGTTGCATTCACTCCTTCCTGCCAAACGCTCAAAGACCAGGTTCTTGTATAAAAGATTTCCTCACTCTTCACTGCAGGGACACGTGTCTTGCACCCCTTCTGCTTTTATCACTCATGACCTGGCTCTGGGGTCAAAGATGCCCTTTAGCTCTGTGGCAAAGAGGGGAGAATGAACAATGTCACCCTCGAGAACACAGGTCAAAGGTCTCTCTGCCTAGCTCCCAGGCCACTGAGTTCCCATACAGGTCTCCTGGTGCACAGAGGACAAGTATCTTCCTAGAAAGGCTGCCCTGACGTGGCCTTGCTCATCTTACCTTGGGCTGGATCCAGGTCAACTCCTCTCCAGAGCATACAAGTTCTCAAAAAAAAAAAAAAAAAACCAACCATACTGTCCTCTCCAGAGCTGTCAAGCCTCATATTTTACTGCTCCCTGAGCTTCAGATTATTTATGTTGCCTTTATAAACATTTAATCTTGGCAAATCCCAGATAGGCAGATGGGGAATACAAAGTATGGAGAAATGATGCTCTTAAGGAACACAGACAGTAACTGAGGGAAATGCCTGTCTGGGGTTAATGGAAAAAAAAAAAAACTGGGGAGGGGGATTCAACCAGCGATGCTCAGGGCTTACTCCTGCCTCTGCACTCTAACTCCTGGTAGTGCTTAGGGGGCCATATGGGACGCTGGGGATCGAGCCTGGTTTGGCTGTGTGCAAGGTAAGTGGCTTACCAAAGTTTCTCTCTCTCTCTCTCTCCCCCCTCTCTCACAGGGAAATGTTTCCGCCATCCTAAGTCTTGCAGGGATCCCTCAGGCTCTGTCCCCAAAGCCTATCCTGCACCCGGGCTGTGAGAGGACATTGCTGGGATAGCGCTGGGCATAACATCTTGAAACTGCTGAAAAACTTTTCCACATGGGGTTCAGACCATCTTAAAGAACCAAAACCAAGTTGAGCTGCTCTGTGTCCTGACCAAGAGCACTAGGCTTATCCCTGAAGGAATCCAGATGCCAGCACAAGGCCCTGCCAAGGCAGCTCAGGCCGACTGCGAGTCCAAGCAGAGAACCCAGAAGTCCAGGGAAGAATGACAGAGATGGGATGGGGGTGGGGGCGAAGGGCCAAGCAGGAATGCGGGGGACTGTGACATACAAGACGGGCCAGTGGAATGAACATCATGAGCACAAACCCAGGACGGCAAGGTCTGCAGACCAGCCATGAGGTGGAACCGGATCTTGTGTGGGGGAGATAAGCAGAGGTGGAGGAAAGCAGTGGGACAAGAAGCTGGGAAAGCCCGTCACGGCTGTCAACCACCAGGACAGACTTGCCCTGGCTCCTGGCCTGCATCCCACAACCCTCCTAAGCCTACTCTGTATTTTTTTGTTCACAGCAACCATTACCATCTAAAAATACTACAAACCATGGTGGGGGGGGTGTTTGTTTGTTTGGGGGTCACACCCAGCTATTCTCATGAATCAGGGATTGGGGGAACATATTGGATGCCAGTGACAGAACCCATTTGTGCAAAGCAAAATGCCCTACCCACTATACGACTGCTCAGGCTACAGCTTTTTTTTTTGCTTTTTTTTCTCTCTCTCTCTTTTTTTTTTTTCAATAATCTGCATTTCCTGGATAGTATATCAAGTACCTACAGGTAGCAACCTGACCTTAAGGTAAACCAAGAACCTAGCACATATTGGCACCCAATGGTAATGAATGAATGAGCGAATGCTTTAGAAGGCAGCAGTGGGCCGCAACAATCGTTCAGCAGGAAGGGTGCCTGCCTCACAGCTGACCTGGGTTCAATTTCCAGCACCCCATATGGTCCTTTGAGCCTAGCCAGGAGTGATCCCTGAGCGCAGAAGTCAGCAGTCAGCCTTGAGCATTGCCAGGGGTGGCCCCAAAACAAAAATGAAACAAGAAAAAGGGGCCAATGTTAAACTCCTGGTGGTTCAAAAACTAGCCCGCATAAGATAAAGCTGGAGGCAAGCAGAGAGACCACTGCTGCCCTCCCGCAAACGGCTGGCCCCTGAGCTGATGGGCAGAGGGTGGACAAAGCAGCCAGGTGGCAGATTTAGCACAGTCAAAACCTGTGCATGGAAAAGATGAAGGGGAGAAGCGACAGGTACAGGGGCAATAACTGAAGAGGCAAGAAGTCAGAGAGGGAAGACGAAACGGCAGAAATGAGTGCAGTGGTGGAGGTGTTAGCCAAATAACCTCTCTGCTCACTGGGGTTGCTTTTCTCACTTCCAGCCCCCTGTTTTCGTGGGTTTGGGGGGCGGGGGAAGAACAGTTGAGCCACACCCAGCAGTACTCAGGAGTGACCCCTGGTGGTGCTTGGGAGCCACAGGCAATGCTGGGGAGCGAAGCACCTTTAATTGCAGGCAAGTGTCTTACCTCCTGTACCATCTCCTGAGTTGATCCCCTACATACCTAAGTCTCCACCCATCTCTGTAGTGATAGTACTAGAGAATCCAACTGGAACAGCTCCCGCCTCTCTGAAATTCTACCCCTCTTTTGTTTGTTTGGTTTTGGGGCCACACCCAAACTCAGGGTTTACTCCTGGCTCTGTACTCAGGGATTACTTCTGGCAGGGTTTGGGGGTATGCAGGGGATCTACTCAGGCAAGCCAGAGGCAAGAAAAACACCTTACTCTCTGTTCCTAACTTCTAACCCCAGTTCAACCCCCACCCTTTGTGTGGGTTCTGTCATTAAACGTGTGTTTTTGACCAGTGCTCTTATCCAATAAAGCTGCCTACTAATCTGCCTATTGTCCCAGAGGATTTCACATCCTATTTCTCACTGTGATCTTTGCTTTCTGGATTTTTCAATTTTCTCAAACTTGAGGGAAACAGCAAACTAATCTGAGGCCTATAATACAGAAAGATCTTTTTTAATATAGAAACTTTATAATACAAAAGAGCCTTTCAATCCACCCAACATTTCAATAGTGCTATACTAACAGCTTCATTTCGAAATGGAGCCAAAGATCAAAATTAGATAAGGAGAACTGTTCTTGACCAAAGCCCAAAGATAAGGTTTACCTAATCCTCAGTTTCCCCTTTCCTTCTGAAACCTAGCCCTCATTTTGTTTGGGTTTGTAGATAAGATGAAGTGTACCTTAGGGAACCAGCCCACAAGAAAAGTCTATTTTATTCTGGCACCCACTGATCTACAACCCACACAGTTTCCCTGTTATTGCCCCATAATATCCACCCACCCCAACATTTTTTTCTTTTCTATTTTGATTATTGAGCCAAGCTGGCAATGTTCAGCATTTACTCCTGGCTCAGTACTCAGGGATCACTCCTGGTGGTACTCTGATGACCATATTGGATGCTGGGAATTGAACCCAGGTCAGCCCATACAAAGAAAACACCCTACACTCTGTACTATCTCTCCAGCACCTAAAAACCCCTTCTTGTGATAATTAAAACAAGATGACTGGGGGGATGAATTTGCTTTCTCCGGTCATTAAACATACAGTGCTAGTTATTAAAGCCAGTGTGGTTTGAGAGGGAAAGAATCGAACAACAACCAGGATTTGAGCCTAGATCTACCAACTGCTGGCTATGTCATCCAAGGTAAGTCTCGCTCACTTCATCTGTCTTCACAAACCCTTTCCACTCTTCTGGCATGACTCATTTATTTGGGGGTTTTGTTTGTTTGGGGGCAATGTCCAGCTTAGTCCTGACTCTGCATTCAGAAATCACTCTTGGTGGGGCTCAGGAGACCATTCAGGGTGCCAGGGATTAAACCTGGGTAAGCACATGCAAGGCAAGTGCATTACCCACTGTATGTTCAACTCATCATTTCTTGAAGAAGAATCTTTTGTTCCTTGATCACCCTCCTACTCCCACAGGCTACTAAATATGCTGACAAGCCTCAAGCCTGAGTCTAGCCTCATTTCTCTTCTCACTGGGGGCAAGTTTTGGGGGTCAGTTTGGGGGTCAGTCTGATCTATACTCACCGATTACCCCGTCACCAAACAGGGTCCGAATCTGAATTTCCAACCCATACCTCTCCTCTATGAACGCAACTGCTAACTTTTATTTGCAACTCAGCTTCTCCAAGGTACCTCAAACTCAACTTGTCTAAAATTTAATTCCCAGTCTCCACTCCATAACTGTCCTCTTCCAGTGTCTGCTATCTTTAGACAATTTTACCACTCTCCAAAAGTCAGGGAGCAAGAGTCATTCTTCATGCCTCTGTCCTTCACTCCGTATTCAATCCGTAAGAGAGGCCTGGATTTTGTTTGTTGTGGTGCCACGGGGATGAATTGAGGGCCTCACACATGCAAAATGAGTGCTCCACTGCTGCGGGATACAACCCTGGCCCCAAAGCTTGCGTTTTCTAATTGTCTGAACATCTCTTGAATCTAGACACTCCTCTTCAGCAACGCTGTAGTCCAAGACATTCTCATTTCTGGTCACGACTACTGCAAGATCCTGCTAATTGCGTTCCTCACATCCTCCTCCACCCGCTGAACATCTTTCTCCATGGCACAGCCAAAAGTGAGCTTTACAAAATCTGAAGATGATTATGCCGAGCACTCTCCTGAAAACAAACAGCCCAGCATGGGTCTTAGGAGAAGAACAGATAGTTAAGGGGCTATTAGGAGAGATGCCTCCAGATCCTGCACCAGGCTGAGTCTCATCCAGGGTACCCTGGAGAGGGCACGTGAGCCCACCACCCACCCAAAAGAAGCCCCAGCAACTGAAAACCACCACACTCCAATCGCCACCTTGCTCACGGCTGGACTCCATAGGCTCACAACAAGCCTTATCCTGGAATGAATATGTTGAAAAACTCAGGTATGCAGAATTTGTGACCAAAATTTCCAGGCTCTCATGGAGTCAGAACCAGGAATGGGCAACCTTCCCCCATCCCTCTGTTCTTCAGGGACCCCGGCATTCACGCCCACGAACTATCTCTGGTGCCATATAAGCTCATTAATAGGCCATGATCCAGAGACTCATAAATAAATCTTGGAAGAGATCAACAAGCTACAGAGATGCCGCCAGACCCCAAAGTCACCATCCAGTTAAAAATTTCACTCCAGCTGTATCACCCTATTTAAATTTTTTAGAATTCCTGGGGTGCGCGACAGCTCATACTCTACACCACTGATATACCTGGAGGAGCACCACATTGAATGGGATGTAAAGTAGAAGACAACCAATCTCTAGGAAGAAAATATTAGCACACAAGGGTCACCTGTAACAACAAGTTAGTAATCTCTTATACAAGGGCTTAAAGGCTCCAGAGTAAGATACAACAATCTATACGCACTTTCTTCTAAGAAATATTTTATCATTTTTAGCAAATTATTCATAACAAGCAATATTTATTTTCACGGAATAAATTATTTAGGGTCAAAATTAATTACTGGGACAGGCTTGGCTAATGGTTGGGAAAATTCAAAATTGAATTTGAATTTTGAAATGGTGTAATGGTGGCAAGGTGTAATGGTGGTGGGACTGGTGTTGGAATATTGAGTTTAATACGTCACTGTGAACAACTTTATCAAAATAAAAATATTTTAAAAGGGGGGGTGCTATTAGGTTCCTCACATCTACCAGCTATCCAGCTCTCACTGCACCGCAAGCATTTCACCTTCTCTCCATGTCTCTGAAGAGCCAAAGTGCCTTCCACAGTGGTCCTCACACACATGTTCATTCCGCCTAGAATGGGCTTTTCCTGCCTTATCCAACCATGCCACGTTATCACACTGACACCTTTACATTTTTGGGGGGGGGAGAGGGAGGGGTGCAAGGTTCTGGGGCCACACCACAGTTGCTCAGGGCTCACGCCTAGCTCTGTACTCAGGGATCACTCCAGGTGCTGCTCGAGGGGCCACATGCAGTGCCCAAGACTCAGCTGGGCTCAGCAACATGCAAGACAAGTGCTTAACCCCTGTGCCCTTTCTGGCCCTCAAGAAGTCTTTTCTCATGCCCAAGAATAGATGAAATTCCTGTTGATACCTAGTTTCTCAGCACTAGCTATTTTCTGTTAATGAATGACAATCTGTAATTACACACTTACTGTATAATTATTCAATTAAGTCCTGTTTCCCCCACCCCCACCCCCAGTGTATGTACCCTACGTGAAATCAGACATGGAGGGCTTCATAGGGACCTTCTAAGTGAAAGAACAAACGAGCAAACATCAGGTACTACGGAAGCTCCAGGATTGTAAGATTTTAAGTCTCGACTGAGCTTTAGTTTCCTTATCAACAAACTGGTGATGGCATACCCTCCAAAGAAAGTACTCTCTAAACAATAAAGCTTCCTCTTGAGATGCTCACGGTCTGGCTAGTGCTGTAATCCCAAAGCCTCACTCCAGGCTGCCTGGTGTTCCCATCACCTACAACCTGTCTCAACGCAGCTATGGCTTTCCTAGGAGATTCTCCCCCAGAAAGTTCCCCCATCCCAGTGTCACATGGTTCCTGCTCAGGAAGATGTGCCGCCCTCTGCTTTGGGCTGGCCTGAGTGCAGCTGCGACAGAGGCTCAGGAAGTGGAAGGGCAGAGTGACAAGCAGCATCATGGGATGCTAAAGGAGGCCTCAGGAAGCGGGGGGTGGGGGTGGGTGGGAGGGGGGCAGAGCCTTAGGAGCCAGGCAGTGGCCCCTGGGGGGGTAAAGGACATACCAACAGGCTTGGCGACAGGCACATTCCCCAGGTAATAAACCTGGAACTTTTGTACCAACTCATTCTTAGGCGCTGGAAATTCCACTGTAGGAAAGAAGAGAAAGGTCAGTCACAGTTATAAATCTTGTCCACTTCCCTCCGCCTGACCTGCGTCCCTTGAGCTGAAGTCCCTCCACTGACTGAGCCCACGCGTTTAGTCTCGTGCTGCCCATTTTGCTATCCTGTCTGCCCAGAGGCTCGTGGCGCTTCTTGAGTCATAGGGTCTTGAGTAATAAGGCTGAGCAGGGTCTGGCCGGGATGGGACACTGACCTTGAAAAGGTACATCCACAAGTTTAGAGTGGTCCAGGGAGAGCCCATTTACCAAGCAGCGGGCATTGCGCCGTTCGGCCATGATCTAAGAAGGGAGCAAATGACAGAAGGAAGGTCTGTTAGGTCTGTGTCACCCTGGAGTCCCCACTCCAGCCCCACAGCCTTAGAGAACCACGCCGGCAGCTAGCTTAGGGTGCGAAGGGGGCCGTGCCTTAGAGCAGATCTCATGCAGGCTGGTGGCGATGTTCTTGGCGGGCGCCTCACAGCGAAACACGTGGCACTTGAGCATCTGGGTCAGCTTATCCCGAGCTACATAGGCAAAGTCCCTGTTGGGGGAGGAGCATCTCGGTGTTCTCCAGGGTCGCCCTGTGTAGTCTCATCCCGCACCTCCTCCCCACGACACACCCTCCCCATCCCTCACAGCTCCTCAGAAGTTTCTGCTCTTGGGGACAGGGTCCTGTGGGGGCGGCCCCAGGCTGAGGGCAGACGGGCGAGCATGCGGAGGTGGGGAAGGATGGGCGAGCACCGCGGGCAGGGAGGGGCGGGGCAGAAGAGGGCAACTAGGGCGCTTCTGGTCCACGTGTGGGAGGAGAAAAGGGCCAGTGGAAACAGGCATGGTACCTCTCTCTGAGTCCGGCAGCAAAGAGAGGCAAGCAACAGAGTTAGAAAGGAGGACCGGGCTCCGAGTGCTGTGGGGGCCTCCCCCTCCCGCCCACCCCGGGATGCTAAACCCTGCTCCCACCTTCCACTATCCCGCCCGACGCCCCATACACGGATGCTGACGATGGGCTGGGCATGCAGCAAGGCCTGGCTCTGCGGCTCCACCAGCTTCAGGGTCTCGTCGTCCAGCTGGAGTAGCAGATCCTTCCCCTGCAGCACCAGGAAGCAGCACTCAGGGTGGACCTACAGGATGGTGGCTGACTGCCACCATTTCCAGCGCAGGGAGACCAGCCACGGCTTGGGGGCGGGGGGGGGGGCATGTTTTGGTGTGGAACCCTCTGCCCATCTGGCTTGTGCTGAGTGAGTCACACATGACTTCTCTGGCACCCCAGGGGTTGTGCTACACCCACCACCCCCAACCCAGGCCTGGGCAGCTCCGTTCGCCCCCACCTCCCAGCGCTTTCACTTGGCCTCTGACCCTCACCTCCCCCCAGCCCCCAGACATGGGGTCGTGCAGATTGTTTTTGTGGTAGGAGAGTTGACGAATGCAATTGTTGACAGCCACGCTGCTGCGTCCAGGGGCCAGTTCCTCTTCGGTCATCTCCACCCAGCCCAGCGAGCGCACCGCGAAACACTGTCAGACACAGAATGGGAGGGGAGGGGAGGCTGAGCGAAATCCACGGAAGCACAGGGCACAGAGGGGCTTGGGGAGACAGGACACCTTCCAGACTCAGAAGATGGTGGGAGAGTGCGAGGTTCCCCGAGATAGGATATGGAGGGCAGCAGAGAGGGCTGATGCTGGGGGTTGGAGAGGTTAGGGGGAAGATCCCCTGATGGTGCGAGGATAAACCTAAGGCAAACCTGGGAGGGGACCCCACCAGGCCACCTGGCTGGCTAAGTTCGAAACAACAGTGGTCCTGGGTCTGCTCTGTGACGGGACAAGCCCCAAACTTGGGAGCTGACTGAGTGACCCTGCGACCAGAAATACCCCAGAACCCAATGATAAGAGGCCCCAGCCTGCAGAGTGGGGACAGAATCACAAACCTTGATTCCCGGGTTGGCATTCCTGGGGGGCAGCTTCTCCTCCTCCTGGGGCAATGGCTCCGGGCTGGAGGCAGATGACAACACTTGGTACAGGACCCCTATCCTGGGAGCACCCCCCAAGCTCCTGCCAGACATGAGCCGTTCCCTTGCCAGGCCACTCCGCCAGGCTGCACCCTCACCTGAGGCTCTGGGCAGGGAAGGGCAGGGTCCCCTCCTCGGCTTCCTTCAGCCCCAAGTCCATCGGGGCTTCCTCACTTGGCTCATCCTTGGAATAGAGAGAAAGGAACCAGAACTTGACCATGGCCATCCCTCCTCCAGCCCCCCACCGCGATGCAGGCCCCTTGCTCACCTTCCAGAATTCCCCATCCTCGAAGCCTTCTCCATGGGTGAAGCCAGTCCAGGTGAGCTGGTGGAGGGATGGGGGGAATGAGGGGGGGGTGCTCCCCCACCCACTGCCCCACTCAGAAACAACAGGCCTGCACGCTCACCTGCGAGGTCTCCTCTCGGGGGCTGCTTCCCTGTGAGGGGGAGGCGCGGCCTGGGGGTTCCCACTGGGTGGTCCCTGTTGGGATGTGCCAGTAGTAGGTCCCTGAGGTGTCCTGGACCCTCATCCATCCAGCCGGCAGGTCGGAATCCGTCTCGAAGGCGTTGGGGTTCCAGAAGGAATCTGCCAGGTTGGGGGCAGGGGGTTGGAGCTCAATGAGGGTCATATCACCCAATCAGCAGAAAGCAGCTGTGTCTGCCTAAGTGCCCCCACCCTCCCCCCCAAAAAAATACCACAGGGTTGAGAAAATGATGGGGGGCAAAGGCTCCAGCACAACCCCCTTCATGCTAGAGTATGCCATCTGCAGCCACAACAAGGGGCCACCAGCAGGGGGCACAGCTCAGGTCTCCTGCTGGGCCCAGCTCCTGATTGATGTGGCTCATGGAGGGAAACAGGAAGGCAGAGAAGAAGCGAGTGGCCCCATCTGCACTCCTGGCGTACAGACTCATGCTCCAGCTCCTATGCACATGCAGACCCAGACACATCACCTGCACATGCTCTGCCAACACACCTTTGCCACCACCACCACCACCAAGGGTGTGTGTGCCCGAAAATACAGCAGCCCCCACATACCAGGGTAGATGAATGTGTGGTGGCAGACACATTCACACCAACACCACACAGACACTGATGCAGACACCACGCATGCGCGCGCACAGACACACACACACACACACACACACACACACACAGAGATACACATACACACACATACACACACACACACGCAAAGCTGTGCCAGCCCCCAGAAGCCCTGTGGGGATGCTGTACCCACAATGACCCCCACACAGGTGTGGTGGCACCACCCAGCATGAACACACATGACACTCATCCAACCCATGCCACGTCCGACCCTGCCATGCACACCGAGGCAGACACTTCCGCGGTGGCTACTAGCAGCGCACGGTGACGTGCAGCCTCCCCCTTCCACCCCCCAGCCGCAGCCTGGCTGCTGGCTCCATGGCCTCTGCTCTCCCGCCAGCCCCACCCAGGTCCTGCCCAGGGCCCCGGGCGCCCTCACCTGGGCTGCTGTCCTGCAGGATGATGGCCAGGAAAAAGTCCTGGGAGAACATGGTGCTCGCTCCCAGCCCCTCCTGCCTCCGCCCTCCCTCCTCACGGTCCCTCCAGTCCAGCCAGCTGGGCTCACAGCCTGGGGCTGGGCTGCAGAGAGAAGCGCATCCCGCCTCTTCTCACCAGGGCAGAGCCTGCCAGGAGAGATCCTCGCCCGCCTGCAGATCACCAGGGAGGGGCAGGACCACCCCAGCAGGGTATGTCCTTGGGGGTGGGGAAGGGGGGACGCATGAGACCCCAGCGCTGTCTACTCTCAGTTCTTCTTCCCAGTTCTGGCTTCCCACCCCCTGAATCTGCGCCCCGCAGCCCCCCTCCACAGTGGGCACCTCTTGGGGCCTCAGCCGAGCCCAGTCTGAGAGACTCCAGGAGGGATTCAGCCACCCCCTCTCCCCTCTGGGGGATACCCCGCCACCTGGGGCCCTGCAAAGCCTGCAGCGCTCAGCACAAACAGGGTGTGGCTTCGAGGCTCCCGGGGAACCCTCCCCGGCCCAGAATCTGCCCCTGCTGTGGGAGCAACAAGAGTGGACCTTGTAGACCTGGGCCCCGGCAAGCGAGGCACTGCTTGGGGCGTCCCAGCACCACCCCCCTCACCTGCCAGGGCCCAGCTAGGCTGCAGCGTCTCCTCGGCAACCGCAGCACCAGGAGCGGCTGGGAGTGCCCAGACTGCTGACGTGCTTCCCGTTACCAGGGAAACCAGGAATCCTGACTGGTCCAAGAGGCAGCGCTGAGGGACAGGCAGGCCCCCAGACCCTGGCTGCTGAGCAACCGGCCCCGGGGGGGGCGGGGGGGGGAGGGAAAGAGGCTCCGAATGGGAGTGGCCACACAAAGGTGGCTGCACACCTGGCGGGAGGGCTCGATTTGGGCAGGGTGCCCAGGAACCTGCGCCTGCAAAGGCACCGGCCCAAGAGGAGGGGCTCTCTGCATCCAGCACAGCTCACCTCCTAGGAGCCTCTTCTCCCCCACCTCCGGGCCCCTCCCTCACGCCCCAGGGAATCAGACGGGCTGCTCTTCCCCAGAGATCCCCCTCAACTGCAGAGCCTTCCCTCCAAGCCTTCCAGGAACACCAGCACCAGGGCAGCCGTGCCCTAGCCCTCCACAGCCACACCCGTCTCCCTCAAGGGGCCGGATGCTTCTTGAATCTGGGGCCCCATGACCAGTCTTGGTCTGACTCAGGCACACCAATCCATATGCCAGCCCTGTCAGCCTGCACTTTCCTGCCTCAGAGAGCTTTATCCTTCCGATCTGTCCTGGAGGGGCGCCTCTCCCCTCCCTTGACCATCTGGAAGGCCCTTCTGGAGCCTGGCACGTGTCCTCTAGGCACAGCTCCACCCAGGCCATTGCTTCCTCACGCCTGTATTATTCAGGAATGCACACCTTCATGCCCTCAGCAGCCCATGCAGGCACCCAGGCCTGCCCTCTAATGCTCCTGTAGCATTCATTCATCTACCCATTCATTTGTCCACGCAAACCTTCAAACATTTGCTCAGGAGTTAGTCAATTACTTACTGCTCTCTCTCTTTCTCTACCCTCTCTTTTATTGTAGTCGAGGCTATTTCTGCTTATTTGGGGACCACACCAGGTGGTGCTCAGGGCTTACTCCTGGCTCAGTGCTCAGGGAACACTTCCAACAGGGTGCAGGAGGCCATATGCAGAGCCAGTGATCAAACACAGGCCAGCTATGTGCAAGTGCCCTACCCACTGTACTTTTGTTCTAGTAATTTTTTTTCCCCTAGACCACTGGGATACTTTTATCATAGGTCCATCTAGGCTACCTTTATTCTAGGAATTTTTTAACCTGGACCACCCCATTTGACTCACAAAAGGTTTCCAGTCTAGTCCCCATCAATTTACACTTTTTAATCCTGAATGATTCTTCCAAAATGCTAAGACTAATGAAATTACTCCACAAGTTAATAATCTTTCTCTTTACCTTCAGAATAGAATCCAAATTCCTCCACAGGGCGCTATGGGCTGTTATGAGCCCTTAACTAACCACATGCCTAATCCCAGCCTTAGCTCTCTCCCAACCCCTTGGCACTTTTTGCTTGGCTCATGCCCCTCTTCCTCTCCGTGCCCAGCTTCCTTCCCATGGGCCTTCACCTGGCTTGTACCAAGTTCTCCTCAATGCAAAGGTCACATCCCAAACCTGGACTAATCCTCTGATCCCCCCCCCCACCTCCCCACCTCCACAAACATTCCCTTCCATCCAGTGCTCATCATATTGCTCCTAACCATTTATACCTGCCTCCCCTCCTCAGACTATGAATATTATGAGGGCAGGAACATCTGCCTGCTGTAGGTATGTTCTCAGCAGTGACAAGGCACCAAGTGTGAATCCCTAGGAAAAGTTCGTCCATTTAGCACTCTTTCATGAATTCGTTCACACACTTGGCCACCGGTACACAATCAAGGGAGAGTGAGCAGGGCCAAAGGGCACCTGTCTAACGTGGCGAAACCCTGGCTCTGATCCCTGACACCACGACCTACAAAAACATTTTTAAGAATTAAAGAGAGAAAGAAAGAAACTGAGTACCCTCCCCAGCCTGGCTCCACGGTGCTCGCCTCAATCCCCACCACCTTCACCAGCAGGATCCTTCATTACTAATGCCCTAGCTGAGTCCACAGGCCACTGTCTGCGCTGACACACCCTTCCCTGTTCTTCAGTACTGCTATCCTGCTTATTCCAGAAGCCTCCTGGGTGTGGCTAGGCCTGGCCACCACAGTGCCCATCCCAGGAGTCACTCAGCATCCAGACCTCCCATTACATGGCCTGTGTGAGACGCCTACAAGCAGAGGTTGCAGACCAGCTCTCTGCAGGCTGATGCAAGCTCCAGACACATTTTGTGAGGCCTGATGAGAGCGTTTTTGAACACCAGAACTAGCTGCTAACATTTAGAAAAACTGGGATATTTCGAAGCAATGTCTAGTTTTCCATTTTCCTTGAAGAGTTACATTCACTGGCTTCACTGAGGCTCCATTTTTTTCCACCTAACAAACTGAGGAGAGTAACGGTTGTTACTTCCAGGGGGCGGTCCAGGCAGTGACTGACAAAGACCACTCTGTGTCACATAAGAGGTGATCAGACTTGGCCTTTGAGAAAAGTCCCCAGTACCACCTATCAAGTGTTCCTGCAAAAATAAATGCAAAAAAGGATCAAAAAGAAAAAAACCCTTTCAAATAAGGATCTGATCAAAGCTCTACAACTCACTAGCAAGCATAAGAAATTCAAGGGATGAGGAACATACTCAACACAGTGCAGAGTCGGTAAAACTGAGACTACAAAGATTCTAGGGCCAAACCAAAACCGCAGTGTCTAAAATTAAAATACACACACACACACACACACACACACACACACACACACACACCTGCAAGCAAAACTGGAGAGCGGCAGGGAGAACACAGACCAAAGATCAAAAGAAACTTTAAGTGACATATCAACCATCGAAAGGTCTGGACTTATTTGGATATCGATTCAACCATCAAAACTCCTTTAAAAGGTCAGGAGGTGAGGGAGTGGGAAAGACACTCATTAACTGGGAAAAACTGAACCTTGACTAGATATTTGAAAATGATGAGGAGTTATAGTTAATTTTTTGTAGGCATGCTGAGAGGACTGTGGGTTTTCAAAAGAGTTTTTGCTTTTAGAAATGCCCGCATAAATGTTACACACGGAAGGATTTGCTATGAAAGAGCCCCGGCGGCAGTCCGGGAGGAAGGGGCGGTACAGACGTAGCAGCATTAGTCCTGGGCTGGGAACTGCTAAAGCTGGGGCGTGGGTAAATCGGGTCCACTATTCTTTTCTCTCTCCTTCTGAAGGTTTGAAGCTGCCCCCTTTCTGAAAGGGGAGAATGCGCTGCCTTGGGAACAGTCAGCTCATTGGAACGCTGTGCTCCCTGCCAGGCTCCCCCAGCTGGGCCTGAGAGAATCTCTCCTAATCTTTACCTTCACTGCAGCCCATTGTTTCGGCCCTTGGCGCCTCTATGTGACAGTAGCAAATGTGAAGACTCTAGGTAGAACACATTAAACGATCGATCTTGAGAATCCTCTTGTCTATTCTTGTTTGACTCTCACCCCAAAGAAGTGCATATTTATTCTTCCTTTGCTTCCTATCCTGTTTTCACTCTGGTTGGGGAGGAGGGCGCCACGCCCAGGAGTGCTCAGGGTTTACTCCTGGCTTTGTGCTCAAGGCTCATCCTGGAGTAGCTCAGGGGACAGGACCATATGGGCCATCGAACCTGGGTTGGCTGTGTGCAAGGCAAGCGCCCTACCCACTGTTCTATCTCTCCATCCCCTGATCCTATTCTTAGCGACAACAGTTTTCTTGCGATGCCCAGTTTGGTACTCTGCATCCAACAACTCTTTCAAAATAGAGCTCTGTGGGGACACGCTGTTGCTCCCTCCAGACCTGGTCTGTTTAGACCCGGCCTTGGTGCACTGCATGCCATGCACACTCACGGCAGCAGAGTAACATGGGTCTGAGAGTGCAGGTCTGGACTGCGTATAAACCTCAATTCTAATGTGATTTCAGACAGTCTGTGACTGGGGAATCTACTAAATTTCTCCAGGTCTTTTGTTTTGGTTTGGTTCGGTTTGAAGCCACGCCCAGCTGTGCTCAAGGCTCACTCAGGCTGTGCATCCAGGGCTCCCTCCTGGAGGGGCTCAGGGGACAATAAACAGTACCAGGGATGGAACTTGGGTAGGCTGCATGCCAGGCAAGTGTATTACCCACCGTACTATCTCTCTAATCATGAGGATCTCTTTTGTGGTCCTCTGTAAATATGGAGACACTAATGATGTCTAGCCCACAGCATTATTCTAAAGATTAAATGTGATGGTTGCTGAGCTGAGGGCCAGTGAACAGGCCGTTGAGTAGCCCATACACAAACCTGGTCCTCAGCCATCAGGATGTGCTAGAGGGAGTATTCTAAGGACATATCAAAGCACTCAGATCAGAACAGTCTCCTTCAAAGCACCTGATGCCATGGGCCTTGGGACTCTTCCCTCTTGTCCATCCCCAATTCCCCACAAAAAAGCTTCACAAGGTACCTGTGTCCTCTGGGGAGCCGTAGGAGGGGCTACCCTGGGATAAGGTTGCCCAGCTTGAGTCCTCGTCGCTGGCCGCACTGTTCCGCATGCCAAACAGGAGGCTGGCACTCTTGCTGTGCTCCCGGGGACCGTCTGCAAGGGCCTGGGGTCCGGGGGGAACCTCCGTACTCTCCAGGGGCTCGGGAAGTCCTGGGGGAGAAGACAAGTCCTCCTCCTCCTCGTCGTCCTCTTCCTCATCATCCTCCTCTGCTTCCCCGGCCGCCTTCTCTTCTCCCTCGTCAGGCCCCTGATCGTGGGTGCTGAGAATCAGGCCAGGCCCCCGGAGCCCTCGGTTGGCGGCGTTGTGGGCGGAGAGCTCCAACTCAGAGTACAGGTGCATCAGGCCTTTGGGGCCCAAAGGGGCCATCTCCGGCTCCTGGCTGGCCTCCTCAGCCAAGGTCAAGGTCACGTTGCGGTTCTGGTCACGGTGGGCAGTGGCAGCCCGCCGGAGCTGGTTCTGACCCTCCTTTAGCCACTTGGCATTGGCAGGGCCTGGCTCGGGCCCGCCACCCTCCCCCATGGCACTGCGCAGGTCCTTGGGCCCCACCGCTGTGGCCTGCAGCTTGGCGTTGAGCAGCTGGTTGTGGGCAGCGTGCAGGGGCAGGGGCAGGCTCAGGGCGGGGCCTCCGTGGCTGTTGGCATTAATGGCCGACTGGCTCAGTGACGATGGGACAGACATGGCCTTGGCAGATCCTGCGGGTGGGGAGAGGACATACTGAGCGGCCAGGGAAGGCTGGTGGCGCCCCTGCTGCTGCCCAGGGCCACCCCCTGCTCCTCCTCACCTGCCCACACTCAGCAGGGCAGCCTGCACCGGGCTGCGTCCCCAGGAAATACATGCAGGGCTTAATCCTTTCCCCTGCATTGAGTCCCCCGAACCCAGGCCAGGCTGGGGCCCACAGCCCACCCCATCCCCCAATTCTCCAGGCCTGTGCTTCCTAGGGCAGTGCTGTCTCCCCCACCCCCCACCCCCCACTTTTCCCTCACTCCTAACAGCAGCGCCTCGACACAAGGGCTCTCTGTGCCCTGGCACTCCAGCATCTCCCGCCACAGCCAACTGTACCAGGCCACGAACTGTCCCCTCATCCCATCACCCTGCTAGCCACACACACACACACACACACATTGTGGGCCCCAGGCTGTGCTCCATCACCACAAACCACTGGGCTCCAGCCCGTAAGGGTGGGGACAGCTTGCAGATCCAAAGACAGAGCCCTGGGAAGGTGGGTCACAGAGCTTATTTCCGGCTCCTCAGGCCAGCCAGGCTTTGAGGCAATATTTTGGTGCCCATTTCTCTAAAGTCTCTTACCTCAGGCACCAGTCCCTCCACTAGCTCCTCAACTGCCCTCTGCCCATTTCAAGGCAGCAGCCTGTGGGCTGAACCCTCCAGCCCTTTATGTCTTTGAACAGCCCTCGGCTAGGCTTTCCCTCAAGACTCTTTTTCGTGGCCATGCCCACATCCTTCCCTGCATCTAGGTCCTTGTGACAGGCTAAGGAACGACTTGCTCTGCTGCGTGGTTATCTCCCTGTGGCTGTAATTCCAATCCCATGGCGGTGAGGATCTTGTCCTGTCCACCCCCCCACCCCCCACCCCCCCAATGCAAATGAGCCTTCAACCTTAGCACAGACTGGCCCAGAAAAGAGAGTCACAGAGCTGTACTGATGAGTGACTCTATCTACCCCATCTCCTCCATGTTCATTTTAGTAGTTCCTCTGCCAGATTCAGAAAAAGCATTTCAATCGTGCCACTGTCTCAACCATTGCTCCTGGTGGCCCCACGAGGGCTTCAGCCTGTCCAGCACATGAGAGACCCTCCAGTTCCATGTTGCCCCTTCAGGCTCCCTCCTCCCTCCTCCCAATCTTGCTCAATCACTTCTCCCCTTATTCCTCAAGCCCAGGACCCCAGCAATCCCCCCCTTCCCCCTTCCCTGTTCTCCCGCCCTTCCACTGCCCTGCCCCCTCCTTCCCTGATTTTTTTTTTTTTCGGGAGGGCGGGGGCACGCATTCCGGGCTCTACCAGGAGTTACTCCTGGTGGTGTATCCCAATGAGATGCTGGTGATGGTGCAGGGTACAAGGCAAATGCCCTACCTGCTGTACTACCACTCCTGTCCCAAGGAGCTTTCCCGGAAATCAGACTGGCTCCCCACCTCACAAACCACTGTCCCTGACCACTAACTGTCCAGACCTCTTATCCTGACCCCTCTCGCTGTTGCACTATTTCCCCTCTCCCTCGTTCCTTCCTCTGTGTTCCCACTTCTGATCCATCTACCTCTAACCCCCCACCCACAACTCTTCCCTGTCAACTGCTCCCCACTGCAGACCTTTCCCCAGGTTCCCACCCTTCAGCTCCCTCTGGTTCTCGCCTGAGAGTTCACCTTCCTGGTTCCCACTAACGTATGCCCTTTCTTGCCCTCATGCCTGGTCGCGGCCGGGTTCTCTCTGCCTCCTCAGGGTCATGCTCAGTCCCAAGCACCAGAGCCGCGGGTGCTTCAGGTTGCCTGAGCGCAACTCTGCCATCTCTTGGGGGCTGGTGTACAGTCCCAAGGCAGGAGTCCAGGCGCACTGCTCTTGGCCTGTCGAGCACCTCAGACCCTAGTACAACGCTACACACGCATCCAGGAGGTCAAGATTCCTCTCTGTGTCTCTGCCTCACATGTAACTGCTGATCTGCTCAGTGTGGCTCTTCCACTTTTCCACTTGGGCAAGAGAGAACTTGTGGTCGCTGGAATAAAAGAAAAAATAGACAGCACTGCCTCTCCCCAGAACCACAGTAATCTTCCAAAAATGGAAACCAGCCTGTATCATGTCAGTCCCTCAGTCTGAGAAGTTAAATGGCTCGTCGCGGCCTTTAGGATGTCTGTGCTGGTGAGGACAGCCTTGAGCTCATGTCTATGAATGCTCAGACCTCACACCTCACATTCCAGCCCCGTGAAATCGGGTGCTTTCTAGAATATGTCACACGCTCATAGTCCTGCCTGTCTGTTTACACGGCTCCCTCGGCTTGAAATCCTGTCCCCCTGTGAGAACCTCTGCTCGTGTTTCAAAACTTGGCTCTACGGTCAGAGCTGCCCAGCCGCCTTTCCTCCTCGGTCCTCTCCCCACAGCCTCCAGTGACCAATTTCCTCCTGTGAGTCTCATGGCGCCCAGAACCACATTCCACCCCAACATCCAGGGCTGTCTCTGACTCGGTTTCACATGCCCATTACCAAGGAGCATGTGCTGTGGGTGTTGCTCAGAAAAGGTGCCTGGGGTGTGGAGGGAAAAAAGGAAGAAGTTATAGATATGGGGGCAAGAGAAAAGAGGACCAAGAAAGCTTGAGGACAAATGTTAAGAAAGGCGTATGTGGCTCCATGCACTGGGGAAGGGCCACGGAGTGAGGGGAAGATAAATGTTCTTTCAGAAGATAATAAGATGGGGCAGGGGTCCCAGAGAGGTGAGGGCTGAGATCTAGAAAAAGGAAGGATTGAGACTAGAGCAACAGTAGCAGGTAGGGCGCTTGCCTTACACTGGGCCAACCCAGGTTCGATTCCCAGTACCCCATCTGGTCCCCCAAATCTGCCAGGAGCAATCCCTAAGTGCAGAGCCAGGAGTGACCCCTGACCACCAATAGGTGTGGCCACCCCTCCTAAATCGCCCCCTCCCCACCACCAAAAGGAATGGGAGTTAAATCAAAAGCCTGGCCCAGAGGCTATTCTAAAGTGGCATCCCAAGACACTCAGGAGGTAGAAGAGCCCAGTGACTAGCAAAGCTTAGAGAATCAGACGGATAACAAGTCCCTCTCTGGAGCATCGGTGAGTGGATCAGCCTCTCCCTAGCACATGACAAAGTATACTCAGGAGTATATGATCTCGGAAGGGCACACACTGTGAAGTGGGACAGACCTGAGCATCAGCCTGACACAGGGCAGCCCTATCTATCTGGCCACGGAGTCAGAAAGCACCCAAGAAAGAATGCAGCCACCCTCTGACAAAATTTACTGAGAGAGATTTGCAGGGAGAGAAATACAGGTTCGAGAGAAGCGGGGCTTTTCCATAGTGGAAAAGAACAGAGAGAAAAAGTTATGTGTTCAAGGGAGAACACTGGTTTGAAGGAGCAAGCCCTTGTTTTGTTTAGTTTTGGAGCACTCGACAGTGCTCAGGGCTAACTCCTGGATGAGTTCAGGGATCACTGCTGGTGGGGCTCTGGGGTCTATATAGGGTGTCAGGGATGAAATCCAAAGCAGTCACATGCAGGCAAGAGTCTTACAAGCTGTACTGTCTCTCCAGCCCTGCCCACTCTGACATTTTTTTTTTGCTCCCCACCTCCACCCCCCAAATTCTACAACCCCCCCTCTGACTCTTTGAAGACGAAGGATAACCAGTGGCCTGACTGTGCCCAAGAAAGGAAACAGGGGCTGAGGCAATAGCTCAGTGGGGCAGCATGCATGCCGAGCATGTATGAGGTCCCAATACTGATCCCCAGTAAATATGTCCCCAGCCCATCCCCACAACACCAGGTGTAGCCCTGGTGGCATTCACACTGCTAGGGTGAATCTGGTGTTCTCAAGTACTCAGGGGACAGACCCAAGCACCACTCCATCAGACTATACCACTGGGCCAACTATAGCTAGGCATGGCCTCTAGGACCCAGAGTACCAATGAGGATGCCCCCTGAAAGAAGGGCTGAAGAGATAGGACAGTGGGTAGGGACTCTCCCCCCCCAACCCCCCCGGGAAATCTTTCTAAGTAAATTTTGTCACAAGTGGCCACATTCTTATTCTTTCTCTGGTGCTTTCTGACTGGGTGGACAAATGGGTAGGGCTGCCCCAATATCAGGCTGATGTTGAGGTCTGACCCTGCATGCAGCTGACCTGGGTTCACTCCCCAGCATTCCATAAAGCCACCCAGCTCCACCAGCAGTGATCTCTGAGTACAGAGCCAGGAGTAAGCCAAAGTAAGGGGTACAACTCAACCTCTCCTCTCTTGTAGGGTCATCTAGATCTATACCCTCTTGAAAATGGAAAGAGGCAAATGGATCCTGGTATAAAGCAGGAATTTGTTTGGGCCCTGACTAAAGCAGTGCCACAGAGTGTAAAAATGGTCTTGACTGACCACAGGGTTGGGGGTGGACACTGCTCAAGGTCAATGACCCCCCAACCTGACAACTTTCCATATGCTGGGAACTACACGGGGAAGAGTGATGTAAACAAAGAAATGGTTCCTGTCCAGTGGTGTTTACAGCCCAGTGGGGAACCAGTCACTGAACAACTCATTACAATGCAGTGGGGTACTGGTATCTAGAATAGGCCCGCCCTACGTGTGGAATAATTATTATCATGGTGAAGCACATGAAGAGCTCTACGCAATCCTGTGGTTGACTCTAGCCCACATATTAGTTACGACCTACCTGAAGAAGCAGCTTGGAAACTGAGACAAGAGCAGCACTCTCCCTGGGCTACCCTCTTCATACACACTGCTCCAGTCATAATTTACAGAGGAAACGTGAAAGCCCCCCCACCCCCAGCCAGAGAATGTCCGCAAACAAACAAACCTACTGACGTCAACCTCTGACCTTTTTTCTACTTCCGCCTAAAACCCACTGCTTCACCAGTCATTTGGACGCATCTTTCCATGTCCCCATTAACCCATTAGCTCTTTTTAAAAAGAAAAATCTTCTTCTCAATGGGATCCACTCTCTCCCAACTTAAGAACAGAATCTTTCACAATGGGCGAGCCTGCTCATGCTCTGCATGCAGGATATTCAGTTCTGATCCCTTTGCGCTGCATGTTTCCTGAGCACCACACCAGTACTACTGGCCTGATGAAGCACAACAGGTAGGGTGCCTGCCTTCTATGCAGCCGACCACGGTTCAATCCCTGGCACCCCAAATGGTTCCCCAAACCTCGCCAGGTGTGATCCCTGAGCACAGAGTTGGAAGTAAGCCCTGAGCACTGCTGGGTGTGACCCCCAAAACAAAAACAGAAAAACAATAAAAAAGAAATCCTACAAGGGGCCAGAGTGATAGTACAGTGAGTATGGCATTTGCCTTGGACACAGCTGACCCAGGTTTCATGTCAAGTACCCCATATGGTCTCCCGAGCCCACCAAGAGTAAACTCCAAGCACAGGGCCGGAAGTAAGCCCTGAACACCACTGGGTATTGAAAAATAAAGATTTTAGGGGTCAGAGCAAAACTATAGCAAGCAGCATGCTTGCCTTGCACGTGGCCAAGCTGGGTTCAATCCCCAGCATCCTATATGGTATTCTGAGCACTACCAGGAGTAAGGAGTCACCCCTGAGTATCACCATGAGAGCCCAACACCACCACCACCCCCCTGCCCCCAAAAAAAAGAAGGAAGGAAGGAAGCCAGTCCACAGAATTTTGTTGTGTTGTTGTTGTTGTTTGGCCATATTCAGAGGTGCTCAGGTCTTACTTCTGGCTCTGCACTCAGGGATCACTCTTGGCAGGGGACCATATGGGGTGCCAGGGATCAAACCCAGGTCAGCCCCGCCGCACAGACAAAGTTCTCAGAAGAGCTGTCTCTATCCACCTTTGCCAACGCCTCACCCCTCTTCACTCTAGCATTCACTCCCAATGTGCCTCAGTCATAGCTCCCAGCAGGACCTTGATGTCCCCTCATCTAACGGACACTTGCAGTTCTTGCCTCAAGCTGTCCTCTCAGCAGCATCTGACACAGTCGTGTTTCATGCAGCTTTCATTTGTGGCTTCAATACACATCTCCTGGCTTCCTTCCTACATTCCAGTTACTTTCCAGTAATTTCTTATTCTTCTTTACTGGCTGATTGTTCCCTTTCCTACTTCCACCTGAAACTCAACTCAGGAATTCATTCAGGCCTCTAGCTTCACTTATCAGCCACTGCTGATATTCACAGGTCCATCGCCATTTTCGATTCCTCCTCTGCGCGCCTGACATGCACGTTCCACTTTCTAGTCCACATCTCCTCTTGGCTGAGAGGCCTCACAAACTAACAGATCCTTCACGTTTCCCTCTCACACACGCTGCCTCTCTTTCAGGGACCCTGACTCATGAAACAGTACGACCACCCATCCTGCTATGCAAGTCTTGAAGTAGGGGCACCATCCTTGAGACCACCCTCTCCCTCACACCCTGAAATCAATCCATTTCCAGGTACTGGCAATTTCCTGTCTGAGAAAACCTCGTGCCTTCAAGTCCTCCATATCAGCAATCTATAACAAGGACAAATTCTTTTTGTTTGTTTTTGGTCATACCCAGCAGTGCTCGGTGCTTATTTCTGGCTCTGTGCTCAGGGATCACGCTTGGTGGGGACCGTATGCAGTGCAGGTTGCCGCATGAAAGGCAATCGTTCTACCTGCAGTACTCTCTCTCAAGCCTGACAGAAAAAAATTTAGTCTAAACAGTCCTGTTCAGTCTGCCCTCTGCCTTCTTCAGCTCTGGCACTCTGCTTTTCTGTCCTTCTATTGATTCCTTGAAGACAATATTGCTCTCAGTTTCCACAATGTGTCTGCATTTGACTTCTGTTTTGGCCATGAACTGCCTCCTACCTTCTCAGCAAAACTACTCAGCATGACATTCTCAGAACAGCCTTTGCTGACCCTCTTTCTACAATCCAAACCAGTTTAGCATGTGCTTTGGTATATTATTCAGACACCGTATACCCTTTCATCGTATGTGTTACATGTGTAGTTTGATTCTTATCTGATTATCCACACACACCAAATTGCAAGGTGGACAAGAATCCCCTCTATTTTGAGCAGAATTATATCTTCAGTTTCTAACACGATGCTCAAAGCATATTTGCTAAATGAGTTTCATTTCATTTCATTTCATCATCCTGTTAATCGTCGATTGCCTTGAGCAGGCCCCAGTAACGTCTCTTTCATCCTAGCCCTGAGATTATATTCAAGGCTCTTTAGGAGAATGAGACCCATCATTGTTACTGGTATTTGGCATATTTGGTAGGCCACGGGGAGTTTGCCAGACTCTGCCCTGTGGGCAGGCTACATTCGATAGTCTGCAAGTTTGTCCAAAGTAGGAATGAGATAATAAGATATCATAATGAAAATGCTAAATGAGTAAATGATCAAATACTTTTTTTTTATATAAAGAATCACACTGGCTGCTGTGTGGAGAACAGTTAAAGAAAACCAGGCAAAAGGGTAGCACAATCAAGGAAAGAGCTATGACCTGGATTAAGTCTAGGGATGAAGCAAAATGAACAGATTAGAAACACAGTTAAATAGTGTATGTAACAGAACTTGGAAGCATCAGATGTAGGTGAGAGATAAGGGGGTGGGGTTGGGGAGACAGGGAGATAGAACAATGGGGTAGGGCGATTGCATTCTAAGCACAGGACCCAGGTTCAACTCCCAGCACCCCACATGGTCCCTGAAGCCCCACAAGGAGTGATCCCTGATTGCAGAGCCAGGAGTAAGTCCTGAGCACTTTTGGGTGTGGCCCAAAAACAAACAAACAAAAATGGTGAGAGAGACAGAGGCTAACTAGAATGTCCAAGAATTTCGGCTTAAGGAACTGATTGGAAAGTTGCCATTTCTCAGTTGAAGGGTAACAGATTTGGAACTAGGGTAAAGAAGGAGCACCAGGAAGATAACTCAGCTTTGAATCCACAGATCTGGAATTCCTGTTGGACTTCTGAGGGAGTGTGGGAAGGTTGACTATCAGAGTTTAAGAAAGAGGCAGGAGCCAGGTACACAAGAACCTGGGGACCATTAGCATGCATATATGTAGCCTGAAGCCCTGAGAGCAAATGGAATATCCAAAGAGAGAATGCAGACAGAGGGCACAATGACAGCTCAAGACAGAAGCAGAACAGGTTCCCAACACCTAAAAAGAGGAGGAGGTAACAAACAAACGGGATTGAAAGTAGTAGACCGTGCCAGTAGGTGAGAACGGGGGAAATGATTCAGGGAGAATGAGTTGACACCAGCACTGGATACTACAAAAGAGCACAGGGGGCTGTCAGGGGAGTGTTCAATGGTCACGTGGAGGTCCCTGGTGACCTTGGCTTGGGCAGTGTCAGTCGATGTCAGGAGCAGAGGACGAGTGGAGCGATTCTAAGAATGAATGGAAGCGAGGAAACGACCGACCAGCGTCGCCGCGGTCTGAAGAAGTGCCGCGGGCTGGGACTCTGCTGGGAGGGGCTCGGAATTCAAAGGAATCGGGCTGGCGGGTCCAAAATAACCTCGGCACTGGCGGTGGGCAGCTCGCTCGGGACCGACGCTTGGGCGAGCGCTAGGCCTCCGGGCTGAGCCGGGGACACAGGCGGCCGCGCCAGGGCACACCCCTCGGTCGCCGAGGGCAACAGAATGCGGCTTGACAGATTCCCGGCCTGGGACCCCGCAGGATTCGGCGCCGTCTGTGTCAATCTCAGCCCCGCGTGCCCCCCCCCCCCCGCTCCCCGCCCCGGTCTCCCCTCCCCCCGCAGCCCTCCTCCCCCACCGCCCCCCGCTCGCCGCGCGTCCCCCGGGGTCACCCGCTATTCATCCCCGTGGAGCGGGAGGTACAGGTCTGGGAGGGGGTGGGGGCGAGGCCCCAGGGGGCACCTCCGGGGGGGCTGGCGGCGGGGGTGGGGCACAAAAGGGCGGTGGGAAGGCGCGCGCGCTGGGAGGGCCGCCCGCGGGGCCGGGGCCTGGCCGGGAGACCCGCGCCGCCCCCCCAGCCGCGGGGCAAAGGGCTAGCCCGGCCCCGCCGCCTGCCGGGGGCGTCGGGATCTGGGCTGCGGGGCTGGGCCCGGGCCGCGGGCAGCTCCTACCTGCGCGGGGAGGCCCCAGGCCCAGGTGGCGGAGGTGGCTCAGGCTGCGGGACTCGGGCTCCGCGGCGGCTTCTCCATCACAACATCCCCCGCCCTGGAGCGCGCCGGCCGCGGGGCCGCGCCCCGAGCGGCGGGGGCGCGCGCGCGCGGGGGGAGACGGGGGCGCGCGGGGGGGGGGCGGGGGCGGGGCGCCATCTTGGAGCGGGCGCGCGAGCACGCGCGAGCACGCGCGGGCGGCCGCCGCTTGCCGCGGGACCCTCCCCCCAAACACACACAGACACATAAACACACACAAACGCGCGCGTGCACACACACACATACACACACACACGCACACGCACGGGCCCTCGGGTCAGCGGCGAGCCTCCCGCCTCCCAAACGGCGCTCGCCAGCTAACGCCCCGCGCCTCGGGGCCGACCCCGGCCCCGCCCGGCTCCCCCACCCCATCCCTAGGACTCACCGCGCGCGCCCCGCGCCCCGGGCCGGCGCGCCGTCCAGGTGGGAGCCCGGCGGCAGGGGAGGGTCCCGGAGAAGCGGCGGGGACACAGCGTGGAGGATAATAATAGCGCGGCAGTATTGACCCGCTCGCCCCGTGTCCCGCTCCGTCCGGGGTCCAGCCTTTTTTTTTTTTTTCCTGTGCGTCCACCCTCACCTCAGCCCTGTGAAGTCTCTCCCCCCTCCCCCCCACCACCATTTCTCTCTCCACCCCCCTCATTTTTCAGAGACAGATGCTGAGATTCAGAAAGACCGAGCAACTGGCCTTGCTGCAGTTACACGGGTGAAATCAGGCCCCGAGTCAGATGTTTCCGCCCCTACCTCTGCTACAGAGCAGGAGGACGGGACACCCAAAGCCTCAAATGTGTCAAAATTAATTGCTCTGGCGTATGTGTGGGGAGGGGCGTGGGGGGGAGCGGGGAGTCACAGAAGGAAGGAAGAAGGAGGGATGGAGGTGAAAGATGTGAAGGAAAGGTTGGTGGGTGTAGCGTTTACTGCAGAGTCCCTGCATAGAGCTTCCCAGTGGGCAGAGGCCATCAAGGAAGGCGAGGGAGAATGTTACCGTCCAGAAAGCCGCTCGTGGCTCAGCCCTCCAGGACAGACTCAATTTTTGCGCATGTGAACGTACTGCGCAACTAACTAGCGAGGCCCTCAACTAAAGATGTGCAATCTTAGTACATTATTTGATCTTCTTTGGCGGGAGGGAGGAAGAGGGGGTGAAGCACACCCAGCGATGTTCAGGGGTTACTCCTGGTTCTGCGCTCAGGAATCACTCTGGGTGGTTCTCGGGAAACCAGACAGGGTGCACCTGGGTCGCCCTGTGCAAGGCAAGCTCCTTACCTACTGTACTAGCTCTCCAGCCCCCAACACTATTTGATCTTCTTAATGGATTTTATTAAGAACTTTCGCTGGGGTGAAATAGAAATTTCCCCAATGCCCTCACCACACTCCCTCCTCTCACACACTCAGTGAGAGAAAGAAATAGAATGCAGCTCCCCTTGGTCCCAGTGAATGCCCCTACTGACTTACTCAAGTTAGAAGCCTCAAGATCATCTCTGAAAAACCTTCACTTGACTCACGGTGAATGAATATAAGCTTGTTAACTTTTGATTTTGGAAGTCTTTAAATATAAACAAAGAGTCCAGAGAGTATAATAAGTATTCATATACTTATTACTCAGTTTCAGCACTTACCAACTGCTTGCTGAGTTTATTAGGATTTCAGAAACATCCATGATTTAGGAACCATGTATCAGATTCCACATAAGGACCTAGGGACCTAAAGGTGATTCACATTTGACAGTAACCCAACCTAGAGGAGATAACATCTTACCTTGATCCTTAAAAATGAGGAAGAGTTGCACAAAGGAAGAAAAGTCTCTTCATTCGATCACTCTCAGCAACTAATTGTGTGCAAGGCACTGTCCTTGGTGCTAGCAATATGTAAAGAAAAAATATATATAGTTCTATCCTCATAAATCATGAAAAACAGGGAAAAGAGACACTAAACATATGGTTAGAAATGTGAGGAGTGTTTTGAAGACACTAACTGGACTAAATTTGGCATAGGGAAGTTTGGAAAGGATTTCATAAGGAAGTGAGACTTAAGTGAGAGAATAAGGTGAAGAAGAGAGAGGTGAATAGGGAGAAAGTATTACAACTCTAAGAAGAAATATAAGAAGGCCAGTTTGGATGTGTTAGTAGAGAAGAATGATAATCTGAAATGGTGAGTGAGTACCAGTACAAGAAAGGTCTTATGAGTTAGGCTAAGGGCTTTGGACTTTACTTTTTAAGGCAATGGAAAACCATCAAAGAGTTGGAAGCAGGGGAATGTATGTTCACCCCGTTGCATTTTGGAAGAGCACTTTCAGTTGGCAAGTGGGAACAAGATAGGAGAACACAATTAAGCAGTGTGAAGGCATATTATAAAACAATGCAGTCTAGGTGGGAAGTGATTATAATGCAGGGCAGCAGGTGGTAGGAGAGATAAAGAAAATTCCATAGATTTAATAAATATTAATGAGGTAGAACTCATAAAAATTAGCGGTCAGTTGGCTGAAGGTGGATGTATGAAGGAAAGGGTAACTTTCAGGTTCCTGCTTGAGCAAATGAAAACAAGACAAAAGATCACCTGTTTATAGCCCACCTGAATACGTGTCTCCCCAGTCCCACTGAGACGGCTACAATATCAGAGAAATATCAAGTAAACAGATGCACATAGCTGGGATGGCGAGGTGGGGAAATGAGTCCGATTAGCTAAAAGACAAAATGTGCAGTCACACACTATAAGTTTCTATAAGTTTGCTATAAGTTTCTGAGTTTGTAGTCTGCAAAGCGTCCTATCAAATGGGATTAAACCTATGCACTTCATTCATTCTTAATAATCTACTCTATCTTTTCCTCCTTTGGGCTCTTCATGGCCCACAAACAATTCATAGCCTGTGAACCACCTCAGATGTTACATATGGTGTAGATCAAAATAGGTCTCTGTGGAAATAATTTTTAAGTGACTATTTTGTTAATAAGAGAAATTTGAGTTAGAAACAATGCGCCCAACATCATTTGCCAAGTACTGGTATTATGCTATTTGTTTGATAGATCAGTCAGTTTGTATTACCAGACAATTGGCACCCAAATCACTTATATGGAATACATATTAACAGCAAAAACGCTTGAGAAACAAAGACAGCCTTTTCCATTACTGCATATAAATATTGCTTTCTTTTTCATATAGTTTATACAATGTACCCTTGTTCTTCTGGGTGTTTGTTATCATTTGGAAAATCTATAAGGAGTAAAATCTTCCCACATATCATATGGAATAAAATTCTTAAGTCAGATGCTGTGTCTGGCAAAGACTTCCTCAACACCCTTATTCAACAGGACTAGCCTAACACATTTCCAGAAAGACATATAGGATGGAAAGAGAAAAGGACTGAAGCCGAAATCTGAGAAAGTCAGCATTTGAGGAACCCACAGAGGAGAAGAAGACCAAGAAGCAAACACAAGAAAAAATAGGGTAAGAGAAGGAGAGAGTAATGTCATGGAAGAAATCTAAAAGAGGAAAGATTTTCAAGGAGGAAGTGGTCAACAGCATTGAATGTGGCAAAGATTTCCAATAAGGTCAAGACCAAAAAAAAAAATCCTTTGAATTTAGTGACATAGAGGTCATGTATCCTATTACATGATCCATATTAGCAGAAAGTGGAAGAAGAAGGCACAATGCAAAATATTGAGCAAACAGAAGATGGAGGAAAGAAAAAAAATAAGAGTAGGGCCCCCTTATGAGACATTTTGTGGAATAAACTTGCTGTAAGTGATCACGATCACGATCAGGACCATCCTGTTGTTCGTCGATTGCCTCCAGCAGGCCCCAGTAACGTCTCCTTCGTCCTAGCCCTGAGATTTTTTAAAAAGTGCAATATTCAAGGTTCTTTCAGGGTTAGGAGAATGAGACCCATCATTGTTACTGGTATTTGGCATATTGGGTACGCCACGGGGAGTTTGCCAGACTCTGCCGTGTGGGCAGTTTACATTCAGTAGCCTGCCAGTTTGTCCAAAGTAAAAATGAGATAATAAGATGTCACGCGGCTTCAAATGTGGCTGGGCACTTCCAGGAGATGGGTTTTATAGTCTCTGGGTCTTGGCCGTTGATGGGATTAAACGGTGCCAGTCGGTGGATGTGACCCCTGCCTACTGGAATATGGAGGATCTGGATGGAGGATGCTCAGCCTCGATCCAAGCAGGCTTGGAGATCTCAGCCCCCAGACTCGCATGCCTTTGTTCCTCTGCCGGTACTTTCATGCATGTGGAGAGTGGTCTCAGCATGGTGGTGGCTGGTTCTGGAGGTCTTGGGTTGCCAGAGCCCTGATCGGGGCGGGGAGGAAAACTCAACCCGCTCCCCTCCAAGGGGCCCTGGAGAGGACAGCCAGGTGCGGGGTCAGGAGACTCTGTGCTGTTCTCTTCCGGGAGCTGGGTTTTATAGTCTCTGGGTCTTGATGTTGATGGGATGTAAGTGATTTTTTTTTAAGGTAGTGGTCTTGGACACAGACATCAACTACAGAAAGTTTTCAGCAGGGGACAAATTTTTAAATTAAGAAAAAAGGGGAAGGGCTGCTGTGGAGATAGATCAAAGTCTGGAGCACATACTTTGTATGCAGGAGACCCAAGGTTCAATCTCTGGTACCATATAATTCCCTATGCACTGCAAGGAGTATTCCCCAAGCACTACCAAATGTGGTCCCACAGTATCACTGTCACTGTCATCAATTTTCTTGAGCAGGTGTCAGTAACATCTTCATTTGTCCTAGCCCAAAGATTTTAGCAGCCTCTCTTTACTCGTCCTTCCCAATGGTGCCACATTGGAGGCTCTTTCAGGGTCAGGAAAATGAGACCCATTATTGTTACTGTTTTTGGCATATCAAATACACCATGGGGAGCTTGCTAGGCTCTGCCGTGTTGGCAGGATACTCTCGGTAGCTTGCCAGGTTCTACAAGAGGGAGAATTAGACTATAAGAGGTGGCGCGGCCACAAATGAGGCCACATGCTTCCAGGAGCTTTGTTTCATAGTCTCTGGATCTTGGCCATTGAGGGGATTGCATGACGCCGGGGGCAGTTTGTGGGTGTGACTGCCTAGCTACTGGAAAATAGGGGATCTTAGTGTAGCAGGCCCAGTCCCGATCCGAGCAGGCTTGGAGTTCTCAGCCCCGGGTCCCACACATCTGGGTTCCTCTGCCGTTTTTTTCCTGTGTGAGGCTCGTCTGAGCGTGTGAAGGGTGGGCTTGAGCATGGCCGTGGCTGGGTTCCGGAGGTTTTCGGCTGCTGGGACTCTGCTCGGGGCAGGGAGGGAAACTCAACCCACTCCCCTCCAAGGGGCCAGTGAAGACATCTAGGCATGGGGGCAGAGTGATCCCACAAAAACTAAAATTAAAAGAAAAAGGAAGATGAGATATGGAGGGAGATCGTAGGGGTGCTGAGAGGGAATGGGATCTAGGATTATAGAGAAAAATATATACTTTTATAGGCTAAAGAAAGGTGGAGAGCTAGAACGATAGTACAGGCGGGTGGGCATTTGCCTTGCACATGGCATAAATCCCCAGTTTGGTCCCCCAGCACTGCCAGGAGTAATTACTGAGTGTGGATCCAAAGTAACCCCTGAGCACTGCTGGATGTGACCCCCCAAAATAAACAAACAAATAAACAAAAAAGATAGAAAAGATAAGGTAATTTAAAAGGTAGGAGCTGGATAAAGTTTTAAGCATATTATGTATCAGTGTTTTCAGTGACTTTATAAGAGGAAGGGGAAGGAAAGTTGAATGGAAAACAGAACTGTTATAAAGTATTATTATGTTACAAACATGGTTACCGCTGTTGTTATCTGTCCAGCATCCATTTTCCTTTTATTGGTAACAGCACAACAATTTTCTTTTTTTCATTACTACTTTATTTATTTTTGTTTAGGGGTACACTCAGCGTGCTCAGGGCTTACTCCTGACTCTGCACACAGTAGTTATTTCTGGAGAGCTTGTAGGGGGTTACCGGGGATCAAAACTGGGTCAGCCTCATGCAAGTCAAGTGCCTAATCTGCTGTACTATAACTCTGGCTTCTCGATTTTCTTTTAGGACCCATCTGCCCCACTCTCCATTAGTCTGTTAAGTTCTAAGGGAATCATCCCACTTCAGTGTCACACTCCTAACCCCTGATTGCCCTATCAGTATCAAACTGATCAATTTAGAGATGGCTAAATTTGAGACTGTGAAATAAATTCAGGAAATTTCCAGAAATTATTGGACAAGAAGTGGTGGTAAAATCTAAATCTGGTGGACATCTTATGACCTTGAAGGATGAGCATACCTGAAAATAAAATCAATTTCCAGAAGCAGAACTAAGGAATGGAGACAGATGTCTGATAACATTAACACTTGTTTATCACTGTCTAGATTCACATAATATCAATAAATTTTATTTTACTGCCATTCAAAAATTCACAGAAACAACTAAATAGAAAAAAGGGGCTGGGAGTATGGTGCCGCCAGCAGGTCAATCTGTACCTGTGAGGCGAGTGCATCAGCAGCCTGATGGTGCCTTGAGATTTACAGATACCCCAAAATTGCTGCTGTGCCTTTGGCCAGACCCCAAAAACTTGGGGGAAGTTTACAAAGAAAGTAAACAGCCAAAAATTAGGTATGTGGGAAACACACCCACAAACCACCTCTGGCTCAGCTATATAATTGGAGGCATGGCCTCTCTGGTTCCTGATCGAACTGCTTAATGGCCATGATCCCAGAGACTCAGAAACAAATCTCGAAACCCAGCGGATTTTGGCAGAAATGCGTCCGGTCCCTGCAGTAGGTTACCGGTGCTGGGCCAATCCAGGTGGAAATAGGTTTCGTGCCTTGGCCTGTTCCCCCCGGCGGCCCAGTGGCCACCATCCTTCAGAAGCCACTGGACAGTCAGGTTTGGGCCCCCAGTGACTAGACACGCAGGGCCTCACAGGATGGGGGTGGAGCCGGTCCTGTCCTCCCCACCCCAACAAGACCCCAAGTCATCGCCCACGAATGGCCTCTCTGGCTCCTGATCAAGCTGCTTAATGGCCATGATCCCAGAGACTCAGAAACAAATCTCTAAACTCAGTGGCTTTTGGCAGAAACCCCACAGTACATTACTGTTGCTGGGCCACCCCAGGGAGGAAAGGATGTTGTCCCTCCGCCTGCTCCCCCTTGGCATCTTAGTGGCTGTCATCCTCCAGAGGCCATTGGACAGTCAGGTCTGGGCCCGCAGTGACGAAACTTGTTGGGCCTCACAGGATGGGGGTGGAGCCAGTCCTGGTCTCCCCGTCCCAACAAGACCCCAAGTCATCGCCCACGAACGGCCTCTCTGGCTCCTGATCAAGCTGCTCAATGGCCATGGTCCCAGTGACTCAGGAGCAAATCTCGAAACCCAGTGGCTTTTGGCAGAAATTCCTCCAGATTTAAGTGTTAAAATTTCGCAATTTCAAAATCACATGGCCCTACTGCAATCATGCGACATCATATGTTATTCATAGCCAGCAATAGAACACAAATAGTCTACTGTTGCCTTTTCAGCAGATCTGAGAGTTGGGGTAAAATCTCAAATAATAATGGTGGGTCTGGTGTCGAAATATTGAATGTGATCAAAGTAGAGAGAGAGTAATGTGGAAATCATCTGCCCCACAGGTAGGGGGAGGGTGTGGGATGGGGGTATACTGGGGTTTTTGGTGGTGGAGAATGGTCACTGGTGAAGGTACAGGTGTTTCATTGTATGACCAAGACTTAGACCTGAAAGCTTTGTAACTGCTCTCACGGTGATTCAATAAATAAAATTATAAAAAATGAAAAATAAAAAATGGGGGGGCATTATTATTATCAGGAAAACAAGAAGGAATAGCACAGATGTAGAGTAAGTTTCAAAGAGAGGAATTGGAGTCTCGTTTTATGCCTGGTAGAGCTAGAGTGATATCACAGTCTATACATATTTAATAGTTTTTCAGAAAACTCATACATATTCATAAGGGGAAAGAATATGTATGGTTGAGGAATAGACAGTGGACATAAATTGCATGTATAGGATGTGATAGAGAAATATCATCAGGGGTATATGTTTTCATGATGGTAAGGATTGATAAGTAGTCTCCATTTCAGTCTCCACTTATCAGTATTGTCCAGCCAGGCATCTGGGATCTTATCAGCACAAATGTACAATTCATGGGGCCAAAGTGATAGTAAATGGTAGGGCATTTGCCTTACATGTGGCCTACCCAGGATCCATTTCTGGCACCCATATGGTCCCCAGAGATCCCCCAGGAGTAATCCCTGACCATAGACCCAGGAGTAAGCCCTGAGCACCGCCAGATACATCCTTTCCCACTCCCCCCCGACCCCCCATTCCCCTATCCCCAAAAGTGTCTGTCACATTCTTCAAATGACATGTCTTTGGGGGCAGAGAAAACGGAGGCAGAGAACTTTTCTTACAGGCAGCCAAACCAAGGTTCAATTACCTGCACTTCATATGGTTCCTGGAACACCTCCAGGATTGATTCCTGAGGCAAAGCCAGGAGTAATCCTTGAGTATTGCCAGCTATGGCCCCCCAAAACATAAAACTACAAACCTCAAAATATCTAGTTTTTGCCATCTTTTGCCAGAGAGTTCTAAGTTTGTTGGGGGGGGGGTGTTCAAAGCTTTGATTATTTGTTTACATTATTGGCATCACTTTTGAATTGAGTTTTATCACTTATAACAACTACAAGTTACGGTAAATTAATGTGGCAGATATTGTTCCTTAGAACCATCTTCACATCCATCTTCCAGCTATAAATCTGGAAAACACACTTCTCAAACTCACTTTATCCCAGTTAGCTTCTGCCAATGGGAACTCTCAAGTGAGAGCTCCAAGTGGGAGGACGGGAGACTCTCTGGCTCCTGCCAGTGCCTCTGGCAATATCTGTGGTTCTTCCCTAACAAAAGTAGAGGCAGTTCCAGCAGAGTTAGTAATACAGAATCCAACCACAATCAGTGGATACTGCAGATTTGTAGATTCCAGCAACTTGATCTTGGAGCAATACTTTTTCTTCTTTTCTCTCTTCCAAGCCAAGATTAGTAGTAGCTTCCTGGTCTCTTGGTAACCTTTCTTTCCCTTCTTTCCCTTATGCTTCTCTATATTTCCTCCAACAACTTTGCAACAACGTCCTTGCATTAAATCCTTCTCTGTAGCACTGTAGCACTGCCCTTCCGTTGTCCATTCATTTGCTCGAGCGGGCACCAATAATGTCTCCGTTGTGTGACTTTTACTGTTTCTGGCATATCAAATACACCACGGGGAGCTTGCCAGGCTTTGCCATGTGGGCGGGATACTCTCGGTAGCTTGCCAGGCTCTCTGAGAGGGACAGAGGAATCCAACCCGGGTCGGCCGTTTGCAAACGCCCTACCCGCTGTGCTATCGCTCCAGCCCGGATTGTGACATAGGGAAATCCTTCCCTATTTGGAATATTTAGAATGATTTCTCTGTCTTTATTGAACAGTGATTATATATACATTCCTATTTTGCATACACATGTGAGCAAGCACACAGACCATACACAAAAGACTCAGAGAGGCTGAGTAAGTTTCTCAATACAGAGTTAAAGGTCTAACTGGAATGTGAATTCATTCATATTTGATGCCATAAAGTTTTGTTGTTTTCTTTTTACAGTTAGATTGAATTGAAATGAAAGGGTATAGAGAAATAAATGTATTGTTTAAAAGAAAAGAAAAAAGAAGTCTTTGGGGCTGGAGAGATAGTACAGCCGGTACAGAGGGCACTTTCCTTGCACATTGCAGACCTGGGTTCAATCCCCAGTATCCCATATGGTCCCCCAAGCACTGCCAGGAGTATTTCCTAAGAGCCATGACAGGAATAACCCCTAAGCATCACTGGGTATGGTCCAAAAACAAACCCAAAGTAAAGTTGTTTAGGGGCCAGAGAGATAGTACAGGGGTTAAGGCACTTGCCTTGTATGTTGCTCACCGAGGCTTGATGCCAGAACAGCATTTTACCTCATCACCGCGAAGAATGATCCCTGAACACAACACTCTGTTCTGCTTCTTACTTGCTGTATAAAAACAGTAGCCCCTTTCGCTACATTTAACCCTTATTTCTATATAGACAGACTGAGGAAAAAGTTTGTGATCTTTTCATCATCATCTGTGCACAAATGAGACTTGATCTTTGCCAGCCCTGCCTCTCACTGCCTTGTTTAAATGGGAACACCTCAAAATAGAGATTACTAACGTCTCAGTTCAAAGGGAAATGTGAGACTGTCCCACAACCAGACGCCCACAGTTCAAGTGAAGCAGCACCATGGCTTTATTTTAAGGAAACCAGGGAGAAGGAAGCAGGTTCGCAGTAGGAGCCCTTTCAGTGGCTGCAGCCCAGGAGGTCAGCCACTCGTTGAGGCTGGGGAAGGGCCTTGGCTGAGCTCAGTTTCTCCACATCACTGTAGCAGTACAAATTGGGACCGTGAATGAGGTATATGGTGGGACCACTAGTGGAACATGAGTTGGGGACAAGGGGCTTTTCCATACACAGGGCTCCGTCAACCTTCTCATGAGGCCAAGGGAGTTCTGTCCACGTGGCTTGTGCTCCTAACTTCAGGTCCAGCCACCACAGCTTCCGTCCTGGGAAGAAGGCACCAGACACAACATGTCAGAGGATCTTGACCAAATCCTTCTCAAATATATGCCATGGAGAGGTGGCAGAAAAAGTCATCCTTGGTACTCAGATGTCTCTTACCTGCCATGACATGGAGCCGAGAAGACCCAGGACAGACAAAAGCTGCATCCACAGAAGCCAGGCTGATCCCGTAAGGGCTCCCAATCTCTTTCTCCAGTCGCTTTGGATAACCTTCTACTAGGGGATAGCCTCCCTTTGTCAGAAAGATGTAGACCTGAGTGCCCTGGGGGACAAAGGACAAGAATCAGCAGAGAGCTGGATATTCCCCAGGCTCCTCCTCAAGCTTCTCTCTAAACACATACTTGGATCAGATAGAGTCTGTCCTCCCAGGAAAAGGCAGCATCCACTATTGAAGGACCCTGGGGCCACACATGGGAAATGGGCCAGCTGTGCCACCCATCCTTTCTGGAGTCCAGACGCCAGTAGTGGGTCCCTGTTGGGGTATCAGAGTTACTGCTAGGAGAGGAAAAAGAGGCAGTATAGACTAGTGAAAGATGCAGGAAGTATCCAGAAAGAGACAAAAGAGTATAGATGGAGGCTAAGAGGTGGGGGGAGGGAGAAGTCAAATTCACTTTGATTAGCAATGCTGGGCAGTGTCACTCGATTGGAACCAGAGTCAGAAGGGCCCTGATAGTGGCCAAATTGCTGGGTAAGGCCAATGTCACAGGGTTTAGTGGGGGACTCCCTCTACCATTCAGATATCCAGGGGCGGGAATGCTATATAGACAAAATGTAATACTTAAAAGGGAAGTACCAACGCAAGCTTCCACTGAGTCCTTTCTCTCTGTCTCTCTCTGTATCCCTCTGTCTCTCTCTGTCTCTCTGTCTCTCTCTCTCTTCCCTCCCCCCCTTCGCTGTGTTCACTGTTAGGGGAGTGAGGGGGAACCTAGACCAGCACCCAAATTCTGTTCACCCTTTTTCATAATAATTTTTGTGTCATAACATAACAATTAGCAAAGGAGTTGACTAAACTAGTGTTTAATTTCCTTCCTCAACCCATTTTTCAATACCTCCTGGAGTGGGTTGGGGGACTGTACGTGGTGCTGCTATCCACATGCAAGACAAGCACTTTACCAGCTATGCTATCTCTCTGGCCCCTCTCTCTGCGTTTGCACAATTCTGGCAAGTCCATGGTCTGTTATGTCCTTTCTCACTTCTCTATTCATGATCTATTATTATTATTATTGTTATTTTGCTTTTTGGGTCACACCAGGCGATGTTCAAGGGTTACTCCTGGCTCTGCACTCAGGAATTACTCCTGGTGATGCTCAGGAGACTATATGGGATGCTGGGAATCAAACCTGGTTTGGCCGCATGCAAGGCAAACGCCATACCCGCTGTGCTATCGCTCCCGCCCCTCATAATCTTTTAGCTTTAACTAGTAACTTCCTCAGAGATAGCCAGATGTTGTTCTCTCTATATCTTTGTATGGAAATACTGTTTCCTTAATCAGCCTCTCTCTTTCCTATTTCTCTCTCTCTCTCTCTCTTTCTCTCTCTCCTTCCTTCTATACCCTCACCATAGCTGCATGTTCTCCTGATGCTTATAAGTTCTCTAGATCTGTAATTTACTCTAGGTGTGTGCTTTATCTCTGTCAGCTGTTTTCATCACTGAGTTCATTCCTGATGTCCATTCCATCCCTGTGCCTATTCCTTCTTTCACCATGAATGTATATCTCAAATTATATCTTGACAGCCATATTTGGTCAGGGGTTAGAAGCTAAGAAAAATATTTTTTTAATTCCATGTTCTTACTGCTATACATTCCTTTGTGTCTGATCATAAATATATCTCAGGATGAATGTGTTTTTCCATTCTTTCTCTTGGAGCTACTCTCAACTGTAAAGCAAGACTCACCACTAGCTGCCTGATTAATCCCAGAACACCTCTAGATGGCTTATATCATTTGATGCCACAGATCTGGGGAGAAGAGCTTCTTACAGAAGAAACCTCCTCCAATTAGTGACACTATCTTAAAGATCTAAGGGCTGCAATGTTTCTTAGTTGGTTCTCAGCTATGGGAATATCCTATCCCCTGGGTAATGCCATGCCAGAGACCAGGACATAGCAACCAGGCTCCTAGAAAAAGCTGGTACTCCCGAGGATACGTTTGGAGGAAGTCAGAGGAACCTTACATGACATGCAAGAGCGAATGATTCATAAGGAGTTCTAGAAACTGAGAAGCCCAGAAAGCAAGGGGGAGCTAGAGGACTCAACAGAGGGCAAGGGAGACGGGAAGTGTTGCAGTTACCCGGAGAGATCTGAAGAGGGCACAGACATTAAGGGTTGATAGTACTGGAAGATAGACAGGTGGATGAAGTTAGAGATCTCAGCCAGGAGAGAGAAGATTAAAGGATAAGCATCACAGATGTGTGCGGAGGAGGGACTGAGGAGATGAAATAAGGGACACAGCAATGAAAATGGAGGAAAAGCATTAAAGTTGAGAGACATACATGGGGTACAGAGAACAGAAATGGGGGGAGTTGAGGGTCATCTCTCACCACTGAAGGCATAAATGGCACCATGGTTGTCAAACAGCAGTGCAGACAAGACTAGATCCGGGCTACAGCGCATGTGCATAGGGTGGGTACTGTTCTTGGGCCTAGTCCTTTGTCCGTGGCCTGGGTGAGGAAATAGACAAGAGGAACACAGAGGGAGTTCACACATCAGAGTGTGTTGGACCTTCCACCACAGGTCTATTGCTGGAAGAGCTGTGTGGGGTTAGTGGGGTTGTAGGCTCCCCCATAGGAGAACAAAGGGGAAGAGCCATAATGGGAATGGCACTGAGCTGAAAGTCAAGGTGAGGAGGTAGATATAGGGGGGTCTGCAAACTCGGGGGGAGTGGGGGTGGGGCATCTGACTTCCAATAGGCACTAGGGGCTGGAGATTTCTTACCTCTGCCAGGACAGGGCATGAAATAGTCTCGCATATCCAGAGGGTACCTAGGAAGCACCTCTCCTGTGACTGGGTCAAAGCGCAGGAACTGATTTCCCTGGAAGCAGTAGTAGCGGCCGATCCATCGCAGAGCAGAGGAGCAGTTCTGAACAGCTGGCCAGAAGCGCTCCTTTTTGGTTTTGGTGGTCATGTCCCAGAACCACGTGCGGTTACCTTTGTCCAATCAATAAGCATTCGTGAGTCTGGGCTTCCCCCTCCCAGCGTTTGCCTAGAGCTTAGAATGGCTAGATGTGGTTCTGGACACATATGGCTCACAGCCGTAGGGAGGCAGATGAATGACCTTACAATAAAATCCAGCAGCAGAGAGCGTGTGATCAGCTCATCAAGGACAATGGGGAATCAGGGAACTCATGTGAAGAAGGAAACATCTAAACTGAAACTGAAGCAGGAATCGCAAGGTAGACAACAGGATGAATGGCAAATCCAAAGGACACAAGTCTGAGGTATGAAGCAAATTGCATATGGATGGATGGAACAGCTTTTGCAATTTTGCTTTCGAGGTAAGTGTATGAGTGTGGAAATAGAGTACTAGTTGGAGCTGGTTTCTGGTAAATCTTGTATGACTAAAGGGCACAGATTTGTCCTAAAGATCACAGGAGAACAAGAAGGAACTTTTTTTTTTTTTTTGGTGGGGAGGGGCATGCCTCGTGATGTTCTGGGATTACTACTGGCTCTGCATTCAGGAATTCATTCAGGTGGTGCTCCGGGGACCATATAGGATCCCAGGATTGAACTCCGGCAAACACCATACTTACTATACCAGTGCTCCAGCCCCAACAACAAGGAACTTTCAGCAAAATTGTACCTAGTTGCCTGCCAAGGATGACTTTTCTCCTTCCTTTACTTGACGGCTAAAGCAAAACTGACTTCTCTATTTTTTTTTTTTCTTCCCTGGAAGCCATACAGCAGTTCCACCACCACCTCCATCCACACCCACCCACCTCTGCTCCAGGTTCTCGTACTCCAGCCTGCACTGACCTTGGAAGAAGAGGACACCCTCATCTTGGCATTCCCCACGGTGACATTCCACCGCTGCATCCACTGGCGATGGGATTCCAGGAAACTCATCTTGGAGCAGCTGTGGATATTCTTTCTTCATCTCAGGAGAGAACAGCCAGACTTTGTCCCCCTACATACAAAATCATGTGGTTTTTTAGCAATTGTATTGATTTATAATTTATAATTGCACTATTATGAAATTTCAGAGGTTAGTGTTTCATCTCTCCCTGTGTATAATTTTCACTACTCTGACCACCAAATTTCCAGTGCCATCCTACCACTCAAAAGACCCCTCTTCAGGGCTGTAGCGATAGCACAGAGGGTTGGCCTTAAACACGGCCAACCCAGGTTCAATTCCCAGCATCCCATATGGTCCCCCGAGTATTGCCAGGAGTAATTCCTGAGTGCAGAGCCAGGAGTAACCCCTGTGCATCACCAGGTGTGACCCAAAGAGCAAAAAGAAAAAAAAAGTGATCCCTCTTCTTATCCTGTACCATTTTCCCTCTGATAACCACCATTGTTTTCTCTCAGTCTAGGAGTCAGTTTTGCTGTTCTTGCCCAAAGCTCTGGGGCAATTTAATTATACATACCAAACATTGCTGCTCTGTGTACACTCACAGTATCTTCACGCTACTGCACTTATACTAATCTTTCTATGTTCATGTAATTGATCTCTGAAGAGCCGTGTACTGTCCCCTTACACAAAGGAATAACCCAGTTGGAATCTGCAAACCCCATCACTATTAGCCTAGCGCATCCATCTGGCTGTATATAATAAGCAATGCCACTAGTCGTGGTGGGCACATTCACAAGGAGTCATCCTGCAGTTGTCCTCATATTTGTTGTTGTTGTTATTATTTTGGCTTTTTTGGTCACATCCAGCAATGCTTTAGGGGTTACTCCTGGCTCTGCATTCAGGAACTACTCCTGCCAGTGCTCGGAAGACTGTATGGAATACTGGGGATCAAACTCGGGTTAGCCGTGTGCAAGGCAAATGCCCTCCCTGCTGTACTTTCATTCCAGACCCTGTCCCCCTGTTTGTACTTTTATTAACTCATTCATTCCTTTAAAAAAACAGTTGCCAAATGCCAGGTATTATACTACATGCCAGATATTGGGGGAGATACTGGGACTAAGGAAGTTATAAAACTTTCTATGTCTGTTTTTAAGTAGCATATTGTAGAGGACCAGAGAGGTAGTATAGGAGGTAAGGGCTGCTATGTCAACTTATTCCTGAAGGCTTCACAGGGCAGGGAACTTTGGGGCAAAGAGTTGAAAACTGAGGGAGAATTTTCCAGGTGAACAAGCAGGAAAAGTGTGTTAACCAACAGAAGAAGCAGCATATACAGAATACGCTCAGTCTTGTGTGACTACTACACTTTGTGGCAGGAGAGGAGGAAAAAATTAATGAAGCACCAGACCTTAAGACCCCTGTGCACTTGTAGTAACTGAGCCATGGTGATTATTTATTGAAATAGGAGACACAGAAGGAGGGTGGGTTTGTAAGGAAGATACTAAATTCAGTTTGAGGGCTATGAAATGAGGTAACCACAGAACATCTAAGCAATATCAGCCAGGAATTAGGAAAGAGCTGTCTGGAGCATGGGGAGAGATTTATGTCTTGAGAGCCCAAGAATCACGGCAGCAGTGAAGAATTTCTGGGGAGAATGGCTAAAGGACGACCGGGGGTTGGAGAGATGGTACAGCAGGAAAAGCACTTGCCCTGCATGGGGCTGGCCTGAGCTCAATCCCCTCACCACATATGGTCACACAGGTACTACCAAGAGTGATTCCGAAGAAGAAAGCCAGGAGTAAGCCTTAAGCACTGCTGCTGGGTGTGGGAGGGAGGGAGGGAGGAAGGAAGGAAGGAAGGAAGGAAGGAAGGAAGGGAGGAAGGGAGGAAGGGAGGAAGGGAGGAAGGGAGGAAGGGAGGAAGGGAGGAAGGGAGGAAGGAAGGAAGGAAGGAAGGAAAGAAGGAAGGAAGGAAGGAAAGAAGGAAGGGAGGGAGGGAGGGAGGGAGGGAGGGAGGGAGGGAAGAAGGGAGGAAGGGAGGGAGGGAGGGAAGGAGGAGGGAAGGAAGGGAAGGAAGGAAGGAAGGAAGGGAAGGAGGAAGGAAGGAAGGAAGGAAGGAAGGAAGGAAGGAAGGAAGGAAGGGAGGGAGGGAGGGAGGGAGGGAGGAAGGAAGGAAGGGAGGGAGGGAAGGAGGAGGGAAGGAAGGGAGGGAGGAAGGAAGGAAGGAAGGAAGGGAGGGAGGGAGGGAAGGAGGAGGGAAGGAAGGGAGGGAGGAAGGAAGGAAGGAAGGAAGGAAGGAAGGAAGGAAGGAAGGGAGGGAGGGAGGGAGGGAAGGAGGAGGGAAGGAAGGGAAGGAAGGAAGGAAGGAAGGAAGGAAGGAAGGAAGGAAGGGAGGGAGGGAAGGAGGAGGGAAGGAAGGGAGGGAGGAAGGAAGGAAGGAAGGAAGGAAGGAAGGAAGGAAGGAAGGAAGGAAGGAAGGGAGGGAGGGAGGGAGGGAAGGAGGAGGGAAGGAAGGGAAGGAAGGAAGGAAGGAAGGAAGGAAGGAAGGGAGGGAGGGGAAAGAGGAAGGGAGGAAGGGAGGGAGGGAAGGAGGAAGGGAAGAAGAGAAGGAAGGCAAGGAAGGAAAGACAAGACTGGGATCGGGTACCCCACACAATGTTCGGGTACTAGCTGGGGATGTGAAAAGTGAGAAGAGCAGAGAAAGAAGCAGAAGGAGGGGCCCGAGCAATTGTATAGTGCATAGAGCATTTGCCTGGCACATAGCTGACCTGGGTTCAGTGCCCAGCATCCCACATGGTCCCCCAAGCCCACCAGGAGTACTCCCTGAGCACACACTCAAGAGTAATACCTGAGTACTGCTGAGTGTGGCCCTTAAAGAAAAACAAAAGAAAACCAAAAAGAAGCAGAAGGTAAACATAGTGGCAGAGCAGACCACCCAACCACACAGTGTCTTGACACAAGTTAGGAGAGAGCACCCTAGCACCCTCCTCTGCCAGACACAGCCTGGGACAGAGCATGGGACTTGCTGCGAAGAGCGTGCTGGATTTCATACCCCGCTTGCTATTGTAAGCGAATCTGGCCACCGAGGACCTGAAGCAGGGTCACGGAAGCCAAGGAAAGGGAGGGGTGGCAAGTAGGCCAAGAAAAGGTCTGAATGAAGCTCAGGGGGCTGGAGCCATAGTACAGCGGATGGGGCATTTGCCTTGCACACAGCTGACCTGAGTTCAATCCCCGGCACCCCACATGGTTCCCCAAGCACCACCAGGGTGACTCCTGAGTGCAGAGCCAGGAGAAACCCCTGTGCGTCACAGGATGTAAACCCCCCCAAAAAGCAAAAAAAAAAAAATGAATGAAGCCGGGGACTGGACAAGAGCAACCGTCCATTGTGCCTGCCTGCCAGATCCACGTACACATACACTCTCTTAGCTTGAGTTTTTGGGTAGAAGGAAAGGACCAGGGGAGAAAAGTGAGCACATTGGCAAAAGGTCAGTGCCAGGGTCCCTCGGGGGAGTGTCTGCGATGCCAAACCCAGCAATTCCTGACAAAGCCCTGACCCCCATTCACACAGTACCTTGATCAGGAAGACGCTGTCATGCCCGTGGCGGAATGCAGCATCCACTGAGCTGTTGAAATTCTTCCACCTGTCTGAGATTAGCTCCCGGGTCCAGCTATGACTCCTCCACATGAACTCCCCTGAAAAGTACATATTCACTCAGGAAACCGGAACAAACCTTAGGCCAACTGAGAATGGCACCGAGAAGCAGCAAATGATGCTCTCAGATGATGCCCAAGATCTTGTACAGCTGCATTCACTGTTTGCAAGGAGATCAAATTTGAGATCCTAATGTCTCCCACCCTTAAACCCTCCTACCTTTGAAAAACAGCATGGCCCCGTTGTCATCCAGGGTCATAGTGTCGAAGCTCCAGTCATCCGAGCAGAGTTCTGGGGTGGAGGTGGGATTTCACAGAGAAAAAGGTCAGTGAGGTGATCAGACACAGATACACAGAGAAACAGACTCAGGGAGTCAGGGGCTCACCCGCCATGTCTGGTTTCGGCTGGGTCTCATTTCTACCTTCGGCTGTGTTTCTGGGACCACCAGTCCTGGAGAGAAAACAGAGAGATATCTGGGAACACAGAACCCAGTCACACTTTCAGTCCCTCAGTCAAACTTTCCCCGTAGGAAAACTGGCCCTGTTCCACTCTAGCCTAGACCCCAGTCCTCCATTCCTAGGCCCAGCTTTACTCACAGAGAAAGAGGGTGGGCAATGTCCAGCGGCCAGCAGAGGCCCAATAACCCGAGTGCAAGCAGTGCCTTAGCCATGTTGAGCTGGAAAGGCCAGGACAGCTCTGGGCACCTGCTGAGCTCCTTATATAGAGGTGGCCACAGCACCACCCCCGCCGCCAGGCCTGCTGGGATGAAACTGTCTCTTAGGACTCTGCCAATATTGGCTGATTACACCACTGCAAATAAGGTCAGGGTCTGGACAGAAAGTTGTGTCCAGGACTGACTCTTCCCGGCAGGAAGCCCCCACCCCCTTCGCTGACTTATTAGCAGGGACTGGCCAGGGCTGTTGGTGCCGAGCACGGCTTTCATCACCTCAGGGATGGCTGGCTGCCCGTTCAGCTTGGAAAGGGCTAGAGCTATGTTGGATCACCTTCTGATTTTTCCTCTGCAATGGGAGAGAAAGGAGGAAACAGGTTTTGTATACAAAGAGCCCTGTTTTAAGACAGCAAAAATCATTCATATTTCAGAGAGAGGGGGGTGGGAGGAGGGAGACTAATTCAGAGAGCTGATTTTTTTTCCTCCCTTAGGTAAATTCTAGGGGGTTTCCCAAGCCTCTTCAGCTTTGGTCTTGTTGGGTCAATAATGTTTCATTGTCACCAAATGTCCAAGTCCCTCCCCTAACCCACCTCTACCAGCTTTGCAAAAATCACCTGCCTGGGGAAAGGCTGACAGTAAGGGGTAGGGGGAGAGACTACCAGTCATTGGTCTTTCTTGTGGTAGTTCCCATCAAGAAGGAAATGCTTTATTTGCCAATCACAAGATAAATAAAACTTTTTTTTTATACTGTCAAAGCATTCATAGTATTGACAGCTAATTCTCGCTTAAATGTAATCTTTGCCATGGAAATTTTCTCCACCACCTGAGCCAGTCATTTGACTCAAGCCTGTTTCTTCCATGGCACTTGCTAACACTTGAAATGATTTCATCTGTTATTTATTTGTTGCTTCTTCTCCCATTGTTTTGGGTCTTCAGTCTCACCTTACATGTAATGGGTGTCCAGTGAACCATTGATAAATGAAAACAAGTGGGTTTCAAGTACTAGTATTGCCAGTGTCCTAGTCAAACGGGTAATAACGCTCCTCCTCTGTGATAAGGGGGGCATTAGGGATTGGGGTGTGCTGTGCTGGGAGGCATAAAGTGATGGCAGTCATAGTTCCCTGTCACTGCCTTCCATCTTATGGTCTACATACTCCCTTCCTCCCCTCCTGTAGCCTTGGGATCTCACCTGCTGTCTCCAGAGCCTGCTCTCCTCAGCACCCCCAGGGAACACCCCCCAGGCCCACCCTATGTCCATCTGAGAAGGAAGACAATTATGGACATTCATATATGGGACAGGCTGGGGTTCCAGGACTTGTTCCCTAGCCCGAGCTGAAAGGACCTGCTCCCACTGCGATTGCTCAGTGCCCCTGACATCCCTCTGCACCACCAGCGAAGGTCTTAGACAGGACTTTTCTTTTCTGCAAAGGGCTCTCCAACAGGAAAACAAAGATTGCCAGACTCTCGAGAGCACCACATGACCGGGTCTCTGCCACGGGATTCAGTGTCCTCTACAGACTTACGAATGAAAATATGCCTTGTTAGCATCAGTCCTCCTCCCTCTTTGGCTAGTGGGCAACGATGAACTCGTTTTACCTGGAGAGTGCCACAGTTTCTCCAGCAGATGCCCGACACCCACAGCTTCTCCCGTACAGGGCATACCCGGCAGGACCTGCTCACCCCAACTTCTGGGCACTAGGCCACCTCTCCCAGACTCCCCCTCACTCCTTCCTTCCCGCTCAATCTCGAAACATTATATAACCCTCCTGGGATTTCCCCCTCCCAGTGCCGAGTGACCTTTCATTAGCAACCCCCTCAACAGCTGTCTCTAGTTCCAGAACGGTAGCTCTGTGTCCTAAGATTTCACTGAGTCTGTCTGGGAAAAATGGGAGCTTTCATGCCTGAAAGTCTGTAGTGCGTGAGAGTCTGTGGTTTCTGGATGCCCATGGTGAGGGTATACTGGTCCTGAAAACCATCATGAAGGTCTGATGGTCCAGAAGACCCCTACCAGACTCCTTGAGGGGACACAGCACATTCACTGGGAGCTGGTAACTGCACTTGCTTCTGAAAGCTTGCCTGTCTTTCCCACATAGCTCAGGTACCCTTCCCAGATCCGGATCTCTCCATCCCAGAAGTGACCTCTCTTTCTTTCTTTCTTCCTTTCTTTCTTCCTTCCTTCCTTTCTTTCTTTCTTTCTTTTCTTTCCTTTTTTTTCTTCTTTCTTGTTTTTTTTTTTAAATTTTCTTTTTGGGTTACACCCGGCGATACTCAGGGGTTACTCCTGACTCTGCACTCATGAATTACTTACTCAGGGGGACCATATGGGATGCTGGGAATCAAACCCAGGTCAAACCCGCCAAACGCCCTACCCACTGTGCAGATCACCCGCTGGAGTGATCTCCAGCCCGAAGTCACCTCTTTCCTGCTAGTCTGTAGTTATTTTGTCTACTCTAAGGTGGCTGAAGTACCACTACTGGAACCTTCCTCTTTGCTCCCTGCCCCATTCCCTGCCCCCATCCCCAGGAACGAGGTCAGCAGTCTTGCAGGCAATGTGGAGCTGGAGATCAAGTTTGGAGCAAAAGCTGAGAGACAAAGAAATAGGTCTGCTTTGGGAACCTGTCCTGTGGCTATGATGGCAAAGCTGGCACTAGATAACTCTTCTCAGGGGATCCAAGACGGGGTTGGTGTGATTTTTCTTCTCACCTCAGTGGCTGCTTCTTCCTATCCTGCGACATACCCCGCCCTCTAGCATGGCAGCGTAGAAGGTGCTCGTTCATACTTGAGCCTGAGCGCCCTCTGGAGGCCACAGGTATCAATGCCCGCCACCCCTCCCCAGAGCCAATCCCAGATTTTCCTCCCTGAAGCGGGCTTCCCAGCTTTCCTGATGTCTCAGCTCCTGGCACATTCCCTCTCCATGTAACCGGCTACTGCCTTAGGGGAGGTTTGGACAGTTCAGTATCAGTCTCTTGCTTGATTTCCTAAAGAATTCAAGTCTAGAAAAATTCGACCTTTTCCCCCCGATTTTTCCATGCAATGTTCTCTCTCATTAGCCCAAAATGGGGTCCACAGATGTACTCATCGATTGGGCTTCCTCTTGCTTTGCCAGGGGCTAGGGTTAAGCTACACTGACTCTCTGTCCCTGTGTTGAGTACATGCTACCTCTGATCTGTCACTCCTGGAGCCCACCGAGGGCTGAGCTAGGCAGCTGTTGGGGCAGGAGACTGTCCGGAGCAGAGACTGGAGTCCCTGGCCCTGAGCCTAGAAGGCTTAGACATAAATTTAGACATAAATTTCCAAGTGGACCAGAGTCCTCTGCTTATCATCTCCTCCAACAGGCATTATTTCGTTTGATTTGTCTAGAATGTATTTCCTACACAGTTCATTCTTGCTTTTCATGAATAATTATATTAATTGACTTATGACTCTTGGCACGTTTTTATTTGATGGAGGGTGTAAGATCAGCGAACGTTGGGCCACACTCAGATATACTCAGGCTCTGTGCTCAGGGGTCATTCCTGCCAGTGTTCAGGGAGCAACAGAGTTGACCACATGCAAGGCAAGTGCCTTGACATCTGTACCCTGTGGTCTCTTATTGGCACATGTATGTTACTGGCACCGTGCTAAATACTGAAGCACTGATAGTACCCCAGTGAGGGATGGGGAGGCCACTCAAGTGGTAGAGCACATACTTACCTAGCAGGTTTGAGGCCCAGTGTCCCATAACTACCACTATATGGCTCCCAAAGCACCACCACATGTGGCCCTGATAGCCCTCAAGCACCACTGGGCCCAAGTGAATCACCAGGCTCCCATCACCAGGGAAGCATTTCCAGGGGGATTCTACATAAAGCATCCAATATGTACTGTAGTATTGATTCCACTTCACAAATATATATATACATACTTGTACATCTATATATATATTCAGATATATATATAGCACAGTGGGTAGGGTGTTTGCCTTGCACGCAGCCAACATGGCCGACCTGAGTTTGATTCCTTCACCCCTCTCGGAGAGCCCAGCAAGCTACCGAGAGTATTACGCCCACATGGCAAAGCCTGGCAAGCTATCTGTGACGTATTCAATATGCCAAACACAGTAACAAGTCTCACAATGTTACAAGGCCCGCTTGAGCAAATCGATGAACAACAGGAATATATATATATATATATCTTTGGATATTAGGTATCTTAACTATTCCCATTGTTGCCCAATGGCTAAGAATCCATGGTAGTGTAACTACATCTTTAGGCTGTGCTCCTAACTCTGTCAAAGGGTGATCTGATAAATGTTTAACAGCAATCTCTCTGGAAGTAAAAATGCTCTGTTGTGCAACATCTGCTGATTACTATGGGGTAAATACTCCTTCCATAGCCGTCTTCTAGCTACCACAAAAATATTTTTAAGATAGAGTTAAGAAGAAATATGCAGAAATATGTCACTATAGGATATTTTCATGAAGATACAATTGATGCAAGCAATGTCAAGAGCATGAGTAGCAGAATGCAATACGATAATTAGAAAATGATATATTTTGAACATTTAACATTGATTTGTAGTGCTGACTTACCTCAATTTTCAATGATGGCTAAATTTCAAAACCCAGCTGTCAATTCCTGAAAAATTCATAGTGAGCTCTTATGAGCTAGTACAAACTCACTTCAGTAGTCCACTGTCCACTCGGTGGCCTTAGGGAACAGGACACATTGTATTTCATCTGTTTTATTGACTGCGTATCTTTAGCACCTAGAATAGCACCTAATCAAGCACTTGATTTCCTCTACTACTCAACTGCCCCCTATAGTATACCCTCTTCCAGACAGAAATTTGTTTTTAAAAATATGAATTTATTATTGGGGGGGGGGAGGTTGATTCACAACCAATGGTTCCCAGGGCTTATTTCTAGCTCTGCCTCTGGGGTCACTCTTGGCAGTGCTTGGGGGAACCTTTTGTGGTGACACTCAGGTTGACTCAGCAAGGCTAGCACCTAACTTGCTATACTCTCTCTCCAGTCCCTATGTGAAGTATGTCTCTCCAAGTTTATAGCTTTCCTCTCTTTAGTTCTCTGATCTCCACAGCCTCTTTCAAGGTCCACCAAAACACTAATACCTCAGAATCTTGGCACCTACTTTTCTCTTTTTGTTCTCTTGAGCCACAATCAGTGGTGCTCAGAGTACCACTTAGTGGCAAGGATTAAAACTGGGCCTCCTGCATGAAAACACGCACAGCATATGGAGCGATCTCTCAGACCTTGATCCTGTTCTTTTTTCCTGAAACCATCCAGCTCCTCTTCCAAGACAGCTGGTTCCTATCCTATCCTCCATCCCGAAGCTCGCTTTGATCAACCCACCACCATTTAATGCCACACTATTTTATTTATTGCAGCTGATCTGATCTCTTTAACACAAATTGTCATGAAGCATTTGGTTCCTTGTGCTTCCATGCTTGTCTCCCTTTTCAAGGTGGAAGTAGTGCCTGGAAATTCAGGATTGCCTTTATTCCTTTGGCTTAAGTCTTAAATGGTCTTTACAGATGTGCAGGTGCAGCAGAGACTTGCTGAGACAGGTAGGAAAGTTACTTCTGGTGGAAGGTTTGAACTGGAAAGACAGCACCCTACTTTGAGGTTCCTAGTGCCTGACTTAGGCCCAGCAGCCTACTCTGACTAGTAGGAAATTCATGTGGGACATCCAGGGAAGTCCGTCTTTATTGCCGTTTTATTATACTACCTTTGGTGACCCCAGAACGTTTACACATGAGAGATTCAAGATTGGGAGCTTCAAACTACAAACTCAGTGTTGCTGCTGGTGCTTTGCCTAGGTTTTCACTACCATTGGAGCATTCTCAGGGAAGATCCAACTGGCGCTGGGTAGCTGATCGTAGCCCGCATCATTTTGGCTAGTTTGCCATGGAATCTCCCACCTAACTTCCACCTGGGCTAGCCCCTAACCTGAGAGCTGGTTGCTAACTCAGATATGGGCTTCAAGGATGGGTTTTCAGACCATCTAGGCAGCTGTTGCTGGTTGTGTCTTGGCCTGGGAAACTTTCCCCCAGACTGCTTCTTAGTCCCAGGGCAGACTGACAACAGATTTCCTCTTTCCACAAGAGAAGAATAATCCTCAGTTTTCTGAGGATGGGCATTTGGAAGGTTACTTATGGTTCTAAGGATTCACTTTCTTTCATTCTCTCCAGAAGCTTCCCTACCCAAACTGGATAGGGCCTATCCAGAATCAAGTCATCTTGCCTACTCAGTTTTCAGCCCAGGGTGAGTTCGACCCTCCCATCACCCACCCCACAAGAAACCAATCACATATCTTGGAGAACACATTTATTTAATATGGGGGTGGGGTATTGCTGTCTCTGTCAGTGTGTATGGGTTGGCAGGGAGACAACCAGAGGGACTTCTGTCCTGGAGTAAGAGGTTGTTGTGGCCCCAGGCTGAGGGGTGGGGAGCAGACTGAGGGCATGGGGGAGGTGTGGGAAGGGGGTAGGTAGGGTGAAGCTCTGCACACATCCTTGGGACCACAGTTCAGGCCCACCCACTCACCAAAGCAAGAACCGAATAAATAAAGTGCAACCGTGGGGTTCGGAGACAGGAAGAGGGAGGGCCCTGGGCACACTCTCGCCCACAGCCCACATTCAGTGCTGCCAGGTCTGGCCCACCTCCCGGCCAGACCCTCTTGTCCAATCACCCCTATGTCCATCCCTCCATGAGCCAGGCAGGGCCCCTGTGCAGCTACTGGAGGTAGCGATAGGCCTTAAAACAGTGGTTCCCAGCATCAGCCACCACCACGTGGCCATCTGAGGTCAGTGCCAAACCCTGTGGGCCATACAGTGGCTCTGCAGACGTGTTGATATATGACAGGAAGGAGCCAGAGCTGTCAAACACCTAGGGAATGAGTGGAGAACGGAGGGAGAGAAGAGAGTGGGCAGATTAGATATGTTGGGTAAGGGGGGTGCGATTGTAGGGCACAGCAGTCATCTCATCCCCTTCTCCTCACCTGGATGCGGCTGTTGCCCCAGTCAGCCACAATGATGTTCCCGTTGGAATCCACAGCTACTCCAGTGGGGGCGTTGAACTGCCCATTGCCCTCGCCGTGGGAGCCAAACTTGAAGAGGAACTCTCCGTCGGCACTGTACACCTGGCAGGGGAGAGGGCTGGGGACTGGGGAGCTGGCCTTGGGCAAGGGGCAAGACCTCGGAGAGGAATGAGGTGCAGCCCCATGCTGAGGACCCTCATTCTGCAGAGAGAGCCTGGCTCTTCTTCCCAGGCTTTGCCTCCCTGCCTCCCACTGCCCAGCCACCATCTCTGGCAGATGTCTCTGAGAACTCCAATGGCCCAGCTTCCCTGGGAGAGTCATTCTTCTAAGCTCTCTCTCTCTCAATCTGGTCACGAGTCATGCTCAGCTCCACCCCCTCTGTTTGTGTGAATGAATTAACAGTCCTCTGATTTTAACTCAAATCTATGTTCCACATATGCTCACAGCTGAGCCTTACACAGAATGGATTTGAACTGTGAGACTCCACTTATATGCAGCTTCCTTCCTTCCTTCCTTCCTTCCTTCCTTCCTTCCTTCCTTCCTTCCTTCCCTTCTCTCTGTTTCTTTCCTTCCCCTTCCTTCTTTCTACCCTTCTTCCCTATATCCCTCTCTTTTTCTCTTTCTCCCCCTCCTTCCTTTTTCTCCTTCCTTCCTTCCTTCCTTCCTTCCTTCCTTCCTTCCTTCCTTTTCTTTCTTTTTCTCCCCCCCCCCCCCCCCCCGCAAACACACACACAGTTTTACATTCAGATTCAACCAGCTGGGATGTCAGTTAGTTATATGGTAGATGTGGAACTCTAAGGTATACATAAGGAGATTAACTACAAATGATATGGAGACTGTCAATAGTAAACAGGGTAGGTAAAGGTCAACTGAATTGCTACTACAATAATCTAACATCATTTTTAATCTATGTTACTGCAAAAGGCTCATCTTTCTTCCTCTAGTCTCAGCCCAACCTGAGTAACCTTTTCACTTCACACATAGGACTGTTCATCCTCCCACCTGCCTGCAATCCTTCAGTGGTCTCCCATAGCTCGTAGGAAGAGAGCTTCATGGGGGACTGTGCCTCATCCTCACTTGTACCACTCCCCTCTCCAAACCCGGACTGAACTTGCTTATAAAACATGCAGTAAGGGTTCTTGTTCTTCTGCCCCCATTTCCCTGAAATCTTTCTCCTCCTTTGCTACCTTATTAAAATTACCTGGATAATTTTCACATGTACATTAGAGATCATTCTAAATCTTGATCTACTGCTCCCACCATGTCCTCACAAGTTCCTTGCATTTCTCTATCACTCACCATAAAAGGTAAAAGGTAAAGGCCCTCCTGTTGTTCATCGATTTGCTTGAGCAGGCCCAGTAACGTCTCCATCATGAGACTTCTTGTTACTGTGTCTGGCATATCGAATACGTCACAGGTAGCTTGCCAGGCTCTGCCGTGCGGGCGAGATACTCTCGGTAGCTTGCCGGGCTCTCCGAGAGGGGCGGAGGAATTGAACTCGGGTCGGCCATGTTGGCTGCGTGCAAGGCAAATGCCCTACCACTGTGCTATCACTCCAGCCCCATCACTCACCATACTACATCATATTAAAAGGTCCTGGTTACCTTTGTCTTTTCCCTATGAGACCACACCAAGAACACAGGGAATGTATTTGCTTTACCCATCATTATACCCCAGCACTCAGCACCATTCCTAGAACAAAGCAACCACGCCACCAATGTTTATTGTTCAAATGATCGATCTTAGAATAGGAAAAAGGTGAGCAAAGACACTTACCTTCACTGAATGGTTATGGAAATCCGTCACTACAATCTCATTCTTGTTGTTCACAGCCACAAAGTGGGGCCCTGAAAATACAAGGTTGTCTCTAGGGCAGTGAGCTGAGATATGGAGTGGGATGGGGAAAACTATTTAGGATGATAATGTTGAGGTGTGAGGAGGAAGTGAAGTCTGGGATGATGATGTTAGGAGCAAAGGAGGGTCCAAGATATAGAAGGGGTATTTAGAGCTGACGTTATCAGGAAGCTCTTTGGAATTGGGGTACTGGAATAGATCTCTGATTTTTTTATTTGTTTTGGCCTTTTGGGTCACACCCAGCAAAGTACAGGGGTTACTCCTGGCTTTTCACTCAGGAATTACTCCTGGCAGGGCTCAGGGGACCATATGGGATGCTGGGGATCAAACCCAGGTTGGCCACATGCAAGGCAAATGCCCTATCCGCTGTGCTATCACTCCAGCCCTGGAACAGATCTCTAAACTACTCCCTGATACCTGCAAAATGGCGGTCAGTGGCTCCGCGGCCCCCAAAACGGCCAACCAGCTTGCCATTGGGCTGGAAGGTGAAGACACAGCAGGATTTGTTGTCAACCACAATGATATGTCCATTGCGGTCTACGGCCACTCCCTTGGGGCCCATGAGGCGGCCAGCTCCAATCTTGGTCTGGAAGAAGAAGACAGAAATAAGGGACCTCATGGTGCCTGGCGGGAAAAGTAGCAAGGGAGAACTTAGGGCTGGGTTTGGACCATTCCAGCCTCCTGACTACCAGGAGTTTCTGGAAAGGTCACCTCAGTCAGGAGTGCACAGTGCAGTGTTGGCTTCTCACCTTGAACTTGCCCTCTGGTGAAAAGATGCTGACCCAACGGTTGTCATAGTCGGCCACAATAATGTCTCCATTGGTGTCCACTGCCACACCCGTGGGACGCTGCAGTTGCCCGGGAGAGCGGCCACGGACCCCAAAGCGGAACTTGAACTGGCCTTCATTGGAGAAGACCTGGAGCAGAGGGGAAAGAGAGGGAATGGGGAGGAGGGAGAGACTGTGGGCACAGAGAAAAGGAAGCAGGGTCCTGAGGGAGGAAGCTTCATTTAGGCATGCAACTCGCATGTCCTGTCACATGCTGGGGTAGAGAAAAGATCAAACATAGCTGCAGACCTGGAAGGAAATGCAGTGGAGCAGTGAAAGGGATGGACACACATGGAGCCTTAGGAAAGGCTCCAAGAATAGATCTTGGAACAAAGAGCTTAATAAGAACGCCAAGTGAAGGACCAAAGCTGGCCCAGCAGAGGAAAGGTAATCCTGGATGCAGAGTACAGGAGGGTTGAAGACAGGTCTAGCCTGGATTGCAGGGAGAACTACCATGAGCCATGAAGGGAGTAAAGCTTTATTCTGGGAATAATAAGAATTCACAGAAAATGTCTAGGTAGGGAAGTAACAAGATGAGATTTGCTCTAATGGCACAATAAGAAATAGATAGGTCTTTGTTTTTTTAGTTCCTGTCCTACTCAAACACTTGGAATTTCCTAGACGATAGGAGAGTCTTTTATCATTCATCGGGAGTTTATGCTGGTGAGATCACTTAGGGTAGGGGCCCCCAGACAGACTCAGGGTAGGGCTGGTCACTGGAAAGACCCAGAAACTTAACTAAGAGGGTTAAGCTTTCAACCAGACCCACCTTTACTCTAGGAAACAAGGGTAATGGATGCACATTAAGTTCTAGAAAAACACTTGAATATCAAGATTCAATGAACCTCTGGGTGGGTGCCAGAAGATGAGAAACCCTAGTTCCACAGGGACCGAAACCCAGGTAGTAGGGTACTCTTCCAGACCTCACCCTAGATCTTTATTTATTTTTGCTTTTTTGGGTCAAACCCAGCGATGCACAGAGTTTACTCCTGGCTCTGCACTTAGGAATTACTCCTGGCAGTGCTCAGTGGATCATATGGGATGCTGGGAATCAAACCCGGGTCAACCACGTGCAAGGCAAATGCTCTACCCACTGTGCAATCTCTCCAGCCCCACCCTAGATCTTTTATAACAGCCTTTATAGCAAACTGGAATATATCATTAAATGCTGAGATGGTTTTTTTGTTGTTGCTGTTTTTTTCTTTTCTTTTTTTTTAGTTCTGTGAACTGCTTTAGCAAGCTTAGCAAACTAAGCTAATCCCAATGAAGTGGGGCCGGAGATGTGGGTAGACTATATGCCTTGCATGTGTGAAGTGCTGGGTTCTAATACCGGCACTATTCTCAATGCCACCACAGCAACAACAAACAGGGGGTTTGTTCCAACACACATCTGCTCAGTCAGAAACCTATGGAGCAGTCTTGACTCAGGACTGGCATTAAAAGCAGGGGCAGTCTTGTGGGATTGTGTCCTGAACCTGTGTGGGTGTGACACACTATAACTTCTGTCAGAAGTGAGTTGTTACATTTGTAGGGTAAATCTGCCTTGGTATGTGTCTGCTGGGAAGTAGAGAACTGCAAAGCAATATTTAAAAAATCATTTTGGAACGTGTAAGAAAGAGCATTCTAGCTGTAGGGAGGCGTCCAGACCATAAGTTCACTGCCACAGTATAGGTTGGCTTAAGTAATGATGATGGCTTGGACCAGGGTATTTGCTGGAAGTAGATGGACTCAGGAGACCACCTAGAGGAGGTGGAATCAACAAGACTTTGTTAGCAGACAAGGAGAAAGTGGAGTAGAGAAGGAAATGGATAAAGATGAGTCCACTTAGGCTATGGGGCTAATGGGATGAACAAGGAAAACTTTATCCTGGATCATTTTCTTCAAAGTGGGCAATACCACCACCCACCTAGGGGGAGGGGGGACTGCTTGGAATGCCCCTCCTATGCAGTTGGGGGAACTTTCTGTTTGTTTGCTTAAGGAAGGTAGATTTCCAGGGATGGGCTGAGTGATTTTTTTTTCCTGAAAAGGGTGTGGTGGGTCAAAGCTCAGGAAACTCTGTTCTGGCCACAGTGCACCTTCTTCCAACCTGTCTCTCTTTCCTGTGTCCTCTACCTCAGCTGCTCAAAATAGTCAGGTGTCAACATTTTTTTATTGTTGCTTGTTTGGGGGCCACACCTGGCAGTGATCAGGGCTTACTCCTGGCTCTGCACTCAGGTTGGGCTTGGGGGACTATGTGTGATAAGAGGGATCAAACCCAGTCAGTTGTGTGCAAGGCAAGTGGCCTACCTTCTGTACTCTCTCCAGCTCTGCCAACATTTTATAAAAACACTTCCTTTAATACACCACCTTGCTTATGTTAAGCCGTCTTGCTTCTCCCTCAGAGCCAAAACATCAGTCTCTGCATAAGTCTCACACATTGGGCTTTGTTAAAGGCTCTAGGGATGAGTGATGAATGAGAACCCTGAGCAGCTTGGGGGACTCATGTTCTGGGCCTTCATTTTGCTCTTGGGTCTGGGCCTGTTCCCCTTTTAGCAGACTGGGCTGTCACCCAGCTAAACTTCACAGCCTTTAGGTTCTACCCTAGGGTCCTGGGCTAGGAAAGCATGAGGAGGACGTATTGCTGTGAGAGGGGCTGACAGGTACCACAGGGCCACAGAGAGAGCTCAAAGGGCTGGGACATATATGTGGGGAACTTGCGTTTGATCTTGTCACTGCCTGCTCCTTCAAACACCACTGGAAGCAATAGCCCCCGTGATAAGCCAGGAGAAACCCTCAGTATTGCCAGCTGTGGCCCCAAATTCCCTTCAGCTCCCACCCCCACTAAAACAACAACAACAAAAAAAAAACAGTAGCACAAGTTTAGAGTGACAGAATGTGTCTGCCTCCTGCAGTCTGAGCAGCAGTCTGAGACACTAATGAGGCTTTCGGGGTGGGATTTTGTTCCTCCCATGCCATCCTATCCTCTCTTACCCATGATCAATTCAAACTCTTTGAGTGTCAGAATATTCCAGGACACTTTTCAGAAAAGTCTTTAGTGACCAACTGCACCCCTGAACCAACATATACACAGATCTCTATAATAGACGTTTTTGGAGGAGGGTGTGCTACACCTAATAGAGTTCAGAGCTGCCTCCTGCCTCGACACTCAGGAATCACTCTTGAGGGTGCTTGGAGGACCATATAGGGTTCTGGGAACTGAATCCAAGTGGGCCATAAGCAAAACAAGAACTTTCCCTATTGTACTATCTCTCTGGATCCTCTACAGTGAACATTTTATAGCTCTTTTCATAACAGTCACTCCTGTAACTAAATATTTTTGTCCCATTCTCAGGGATGTAAGCCCAAGTGGGATAGAAACTTTGTTTTGCTGCTGCATTTGTATCACTGGTACAGCAAAAGACACAGACCAGGCATTTAATAAACAGCTTAATGCCTCAGTTCAATCTCAGCCCAAACTTTTCAGATGATAAGACCTTTTAGATGCCACACAGCTATTTCAAATTTAACATGTGCAAAAGTGAAGTCGAGTGAAGTCATCAATTTATACAAAAGCCTATTCCTGAGTGGCAATACCATGTACCCAGGGCACGAGGCACACACATTCCTGGTCCTCCTCTCCCTTGATTGGTGGTTCATGACTGTCTGATGACACTCTATCTAGGACTTGAAGATTTTTTCCTCTATTTTTTTGGTTTGTTTTGTGTGTGTGTGTGTGTGTGTGTGTGTGTGTGTGTGTGTGTGTGTGTGTAGGGGGGCACACCCTGTGGTGCTCAGGGTTCACTCCTGTCAGTGCTCAGGGGATCATAATGAGTGCTAGAAACTGAACCCAGGCTGGCCATGTGCAAAGCAAATGCTCTACCCGCTGCACTATCGCTCTGGCTCTGCCAACTTGTACTTTTGATTAAGTATGGAAAGTACCAAAGTCAAAGGCTGACAAGAGAGAGTTCGGAGCAGTATGTAATTAAAATTCTGCCTGGAGAAAATTAGGAACTCATTTTTACTGAAGAGATGATAAAGCTACTAGACTGAGACAATTATATAAGGGGATATGTATATATAGAATCATTCAAAAAAATTTTAAAATAATTGTTTCCCCTCTTCTGCCAGCAGATGCTGATTCAGCACAATAAAGAGATCCACCTCAGCTGTCACCATACATGGGTGCAAAGGCTCACAAGAGCCCAAATCCCCATGAATCAAGAGGGAGGCTCATCACTGCGCGTCAAGGAGCCTAGCACCCCGCAAGTCTGAGGCCTGCTAAGTAAGAGAAGCAGAAAGTCTGCCGGATAATCTTAGTTGGAATGCATGCGGTTATGAGGAGGAATCGAAGGAGACTGTAGGAGGTGCAGGTATTGGAAAGGGGCATTCTGGACCTTCCTCTCAAATCCCCATCAGAGGGACTGGCGTGATAGCACAGCAGGTAGGGCATTTGCCTTGCACATGTCCAACCCAGGTTCAATCCCCAGCATCCCATATGGTTCCCCGAGCACTACTAGGAGTAATTATTGAGTGTATGAGCCAGGAGTAACCCCTGCGCACTGCTGTGTGTGACCCAAAAAGAAAAAAAAATCAAATCCCCATCAGAAACAATGCCCAGCTCCTACTGAAGACCGAGTGCCTTAGTGACCAACTGGTGTCCACTGATACCCCGACTTTATCTTTTGGCACGTGCGAGCACCTCTGGGCACACCAGAGAAATATCTTCCCAAATTCAAACTTAAGTGTCAAAAACATCCCTGATACTGGGGGGAGGAAAGGAAATGGAGAGGGGCTGTGACTGAGTTGGGCCTCAGTTGCACGCTGTTCCACTGATAGCCCCTCTTCATGTAGGCTATTCCTAAATGCCCCCTGAAGCACACATCTCCTCCCTCATTATCTGCTCTTGAGAAGGAGGCAGGAATGAAGGCTGCTGACAACACCAGAAACTGATCGTGGAAAGATGGCAGACCTTTGTCAGAGTTGAATCTGAGACCAAATATTCAGACAGAATTGGGAAGAAATTTAAATTTAGTTTTGCTTGTTTGTTTGGGGGCCACACCAGTGGTGCTCAGGGTTTACTTCTGGCTCTTCACTCAGGAATAGCTCCTGGCGGCTCCATGGACCATAGGTAGTGCCCAGGATCAAACCCATGTTGGCCACAATGCAAGGCAAGCTCCCTACCAACTATACTATCTTTCTAGCCCTGAAATCTAAATTTATGGGTGTTATGAAGAATGGATGAACAGTGCAGTCTCCTGCCCCTGCGCCTGGCTGTCCTCGCCGGGGCCCCTTGGAGGGGAGCGGGTTGAGCTTTCCTCCCCGCCCCAACCAGGGCTCCGGCAGCCAAAGACCTCCAGGACCAGCCACCACCATGCTGAGACCACTCTCCGCACACATGAAGGTACGGGCAGAGGGACAAAGTCACGCGGGTTCCGGGGCCGAGATCTCCAAGCCTACTCGGATTGGGGCCGAGCATCCTCCACCCAGATCCTCCAAATTCCAGTAGGCGGGGGTCACACCCACCAACTGGCCCACTGGCGCCGTGTAATCCCATCAACGGACAAGACTCAGAGACTATAAAAACCAGCTCCCGGAACCGCGCGGCAGCGAATGCGACACGGCCACACGACATCTTATTATAACATCTTATTATCTCATTCCTACTTTGGACAAACTGGCAGGCTACCGAATGTAGCCCGCCTGCACGGCAGAGTCTGGCAAACTCCCCATGGCGTACCCAATATGCCAAATACCAGTAACAATGATGGGTCTCATTCTCCTAAAGAGCCTTGATTATAATCTCAGGGCTAGGATGAAGGAGACGTTACTGGGGCCTGCTGGAGGCAATCGACGAATAACAGAATGATTTGTGATTTGTGAATATAATCTCAGGGCTAGGATGAAGGAGACGTTACTGGGGCCTGCTGGAGGCAATCGACGAATAACAGAATGATTTGTGATTTGTGATTGATTTGATGAAGAATGGATCTTTAGGGGAAATTTTGCCTTTTATAAAATGATAAAAGAACTGAAGAAATGAAGTGCATAATAGCGAGAAACCATTCAGTGCAGTGTAAAATTAAAATTCCATAGCAGCCTCTCCAAAAGCATTCACAATGGGGCCTCAGTTGCTCCTCCTAACAGGAGCCTTCCTCCTACCCTGCTGGGATCTTCCAGTTCCCAGAACCGCCCCCCCCCCCCCCCAGCACTTCCCACCTCCTGGCTTTTGTTTACCGTCTCCACCTGGGCAGTGTTATTTTTAACAATAGCTAACATTAGAGAGCTCACTAGGTGTCAGGCAAAGTACATTAATTACAACTCTAATGTGCCCCGCAATCCCAAGGTATTGTTTCCCTGATTGTACACCTGAACTGAAGCTCAGAGAGGTCACGTGACTTGTCAGTAAGTGGCAGAGCTGGGATTCAAGCCCAGGTATCTGGTTTCAAAGCCTGAGCTTTTAACTGCTCCTGGATGCATATCGTACAGGTACCTAATTCCAAGCTGCAGTCTCCCTACAGAGACAGGAGAAAGAAAAACACTTTGGGGGGGGGTGTCAGGAGGGGCTTTAGGGAGCTGGAAATGTGGAAGAGGCCACATCCATTCATGTGGCACATGCTTTAGTCAGATGTGTGAGGTAAGGGGGGAGGAGGGGGGAGAAGGAACCTCCTGTGAGTAGACACAACAATCTTCTCACTAAAAGGCACCAGTTGTCACAAGAGACTCCATTGTTCTGACAACTGGATGTTTGCAGGGACCAGAGCAAACAAGACACAATCTGGAGCCAGGCAGGCAGGAATGCTGGGAGATAGCAGAGAGAAGAAAGAGCCTGTGGCTTGATGGCGGGGGTGGGGGAAGGATGAGAGCCAGGTGGAGGCTTTAAGTGCCTGCAGAGGGCAAGGAAGAATGAGCCAGATCCATGTGGGCCCAGGAGCTGGTCTGGCTGGGCCACCTCTTGGGAGGTAGAGGCTGTAAACACCACAAACCCGGCTGTCTGGGAATGTGCTGCGCAGTGTCCCGGCCAGAGGGAGTGGGGTGGGAAGCAGATGGGTAACTGGCAGGGCTGACTCACTGCTCTTTAAGCAATGGTACTATCTGTAGGTTGCATCTTTCAGGTGACCAAAGCACTCCGTGTTTCCTCCCTGAAAGACTGTAGTTCCAGAACCTCCATTAAAGGTTAAGGGCCCTGGAGGCTAGTCTGGAAGCTTCTCAGGGGGACATGGAGCCCCACACGATGATGATTCAGCACTCCTCGCAGCTCCAGGATGAGGCCCCTTCACACGGAGGGGGCGCGCAGCGCCACTTACCTGGATACATTGATTGTTGCTGTCGGCTACGACTATGCGGCCGCTGCTAGCCGCGGACACACCTTGTAGATTGGTGAATTCACCCTTCTCCCTGCCTCGGCTGCCTGTGGGGAGACGGGGTGGGAGAGAAACGGCGGCACTCACACGGGTCATCAGCACTGCCCTCCCGTCCCTGCCACTGGACCCCCAGGACCCCCCAAGGCAGGCATCTCCCCCATCGGCCCTCTGTACCAACGCGGAACACGAGCTCATCCTCAATAGGGTTGTCCTTGCGTTTGCCGCCTGTGCTGTACATGGAGCTGGGCCGGCGCACGGCCTTCTGCCGCACGTGGCTGCCGGGGCCCCCCGGGGACTTGACCCGGCGCTTGACGTCATCTGGGGAGGGTGGCAGGTCCCCGGGCCGCAGGGCGCGCACGCGGAAGGGGCTGCCGCGCACGGGCTGCCCGTAGAGCAGCACGGAGAGGAGCAGCTCGCCCTCGGCGCGCGCCGTGTACACGAGCTCGTACGTGCCGTTCTTGTGGTCCACCACGGGCACGGGCAGGCGCGCGCCGTCGGGGCCGGTGATCTCGGCCCGCAGCTCCGCGCTGCCCGTGCGCACCAGCCGCCCGTCCTTGTCTTTGGTCGTGACGGTGAGCGAGGCGGGCTGGCCCACGAGCGCCTGGCGCAGGCCCTCGCCCGTGGCCACCGTCTCGTGCGCCGTGGCGCTCGTCGTGAGCAGGGCGCCCAGGTTGAGCACCGAGCGCCGCAGCCCGTCCACCTCCAGGACCAGTTCCAGCTGCGCGTTCTCGTGGGGCCGCTCGGGGAAGGCCTGCGCCGCCAGCGCCGCCAGCCGCTCGCGCATGTGCTTGCGCACCAGCAGCACCTCCGGGGCCGAGCCCAGGCGCAGCGCCTGCTCCGCGAAGCTGCAGCTGCTGCCGATGTGCTCCTGCCCCTGGCGCAGGGTGTCGAGCTGGGTCTGCAAAACCTAGGGAGGGCACGGGAGAGCGCTGGGGTGGGGCAGTCTGGCACAGCGGGCGGTCTCTGATTCCCCTGGCACTCACTGGTGTATGGCATGGGGGGAACGACACGGTGTGAGGACAAGGGCACCGATGCTGAGGCACCTATCGGACTGTGTCAGGAGACACTGGATGTTTTTGTGGTGCTCAGGCTTACTGCTGGCTCTGCACTCAGCAATCACTCCTGGCAAGCTCGGGGACCATATGGGATGCTGGGGATCCAACCTGGGTCAGCGACATGCAAGGCAAATGCCCTACCCACTGAACTATCCCTCTAGTTCCGGGAGACACAGTACAGGGTAGAGAAAACACGCGTGTGCATGTGCGTGTGCGTGTATGTGTTTGTGATGTAGGGGAAGTGTGGAGGCAAGAGGTCTATGAATGAGAGAGAGAGAGAGAGAGAGAGTGTGTGTGAGAGAGAGAGACAGGGGAAGTGTGGAGGCACCAAGTCTGTGAATGAGAGGGAGAGAAAGAGAGAGAGAGAGAGAGAGAGAGTGTGTGTGTGTGTGTGTGTGTGAGAGAGAGAGAGAGAGAGAGAGAGAGACATAGGGGAAGTGTGGTAAAGGCAACAGGTCTATGAACGAGAGGGGGAGAGAGAGAATGAGAAAGAGAGAGGGGAAGTATCTCTTGATAGAAGGCAGTGGGAAGGGAAAGGAGACGCACCTTCTGCTTGGCCCCACAGATGGCCTCCAGGTCGCTGACCAGGGCCTGCTTGCGCTGCTGCAGTGCCTGTTCCAGGTCCTCGAAGGCGGCGCTGATCTGGGCCAAGGCCTCTGCCTTGCGCTCCTGCAGCTGCTGGCTGATGCCCCCCACCAAGGCAATGGCGGCTGACAGCTGCGGCAGTCTGGGGTGGAAAAGTGTCTCACCAGGGCGTGCTCGAACCAACCTCTCTCTGACAGACCTGGTGGTGACTGCCCTCTGCCCTTGGAGGTGCTCCTCCTTCCAGAACCCTGCCCCATTCTCTCCCCACCGCCCCCGCAGCCCCTGGCCCTCTTCCCCATTGTCCCCAGCTGCGGCAGGTGGGCGGGCGAGGTGCTTACCGGCCTCGCACGGCCTCCAGCTGGCGCTGCAGGGCCGCCTTGTGCTGCTCCACCACATCCCGCAGCAGCACTGTGCCGTGCTCCCGGTGCTCCCCCGCGCGACACTCCCCACACATGGCCGTCTCGCAGGCCTCACAGTAGAACTCCATCGTCTGATGGCACAACGTCCCCCGTCAGGTAGGGAGGAGACACCACACTTCATCGCCCCCTCCTCCCCCCTTTGGCCCTGCTTGCCCACCCCCCTTCCAGGTGCACCCCCTACCCGGACCCCTTATCCCGAGATACACCCTCTGCCGCCCCCCCACCCCTAACCCCTCCTCTCCCCCCTCCAGCCGCTCCGCTGCCTCCTCCCCAAGTCCTGGCCTCACTGGGCCTGCTTGGGCCCACCTTGCCTTCATGGTTGGGGCAGGAGAGGGGGCGGCCAGCCACTGCGCTGAGGGGATGGGGGTCCTCGGGGTCGTGAGCCCCATCAGGTGCCTGCTGCATGGCCTCCATGAGGCTGCTGATAAAGAAGTTGTTCTGCAGCGCTGAGACGCCCTGCTCGGGGAGGATGGAGGTCTGCCGACACACGGGACAGGACAGCGTCAGGCTCTGGGCAGGGATATAGTTCTGGAGGCATCTGTCGGGGAGAGGGGAAAGTCAAGGCCAGGCAGGGGCATCAGGGTAGCATCAGGGCGCCTCTTCTCAGGCCCTTCTCCTGGTGCAGAGCCTTCTCCTCCCATCCAGGTCCTCCTGAGTGGCACACATGCCTCATCAGGCCAGCAGGCATGAAAGGGTTCACAGCTGAGGAGAGACACGTCCCCCACTGCTCTGGGAGGAGAAGACAGATCCGCATTCCTCCCGCGATGAACACAGGTTCACCGTGTTTCTGAACCCTTCTCAGAGAAAAGGGGCCTACGCCCTGCCTACTTGTGCTCAACTTGTGCCAAGTTCTGGGGATACAAAGATAAAGCACAGTGTCTACCTCTGAAGTACATATAATCTACAGAACATAGCTTAGGGAATAGAGCTTATAGAAGAATACAGCTTTATTTACAAAATAGTTTACGGATATCATGTAATTAAAGAATCATGATTAAGGGTGTGGGCTGGAGCAATAGCACAGCAGGTAGGGAGTTTGTCTTGCACGCGGCCGACCCAGGTTTGATTCCTCCGTCCCTCTCACAGAGTCCGGCAAGCTACCGAGAGTATCTCGCCTGCACGGCAAAGCCTGTGACATATTCAATATGCCAAAAACAGTCACAACAAGTCTCACAATGGAGACATTACTGGGCCCACTTGAGCAAATCGATGAACAATAGAAGGACAGTGACAGTGACAGTGATTAAAGGTGTGGATCTTGGAGTTAGACTGTCTGTATTTAATTTCCAAGTCAGTCCCTTACTGTCTTGTGTAATCCCTGACTTAACTTTTATTTTTTTTTTTTCTTTTTGGGTCACACCTGGCCATGCTCAGGAGTTACTCTTGGTTCTGCACTCAGGAATTACTCCTAGAGGTATTCGGGGGAATGATATGGGATAATAAGAATAGAACCTGGGGTCAGCCACGCATAAGGCCCTACCTGCTGTACTATCGTTCCAGCCCAACTTTTAATTTTTGGGGGGTGCACAGGGGTGGTAGTTGAGACCATACCCAACAGTGCTTAGAGCTTACTCTTCACTCTGTGCTTGGGGATCTCATTCTAGTAATGCTTAAACAACCACATGTGGTGCTGAAGATCAAACCTGGACTGGCTGCATGCAAGGCAAGCCACTGTTTTCTCAGTCTCAAGTGACTTGACATTTATGAGCCAAGGATCCTTTGTAGAATGGAAACATTACAGGTGGCAAACAGGGTGTTGGAGGCCTCGATGAAGAGTGCTTACATCCCTAATTCATAAAAGCACTCTATCTTGTAGGCAACTGGTATTATCATTAATATGAAGAATACGATAAAGATAGTGAATAAAGGTGGAGTGGGTGGCCAGAAAAGGCTTCAGAGGAGGTGATGCCAGCTAACTCTTCATGAATCAATGTTAATAAGAAAGTGCAGGCATGCAGAGGAGAAACACAGCCCCATCTGCAAGGAAGAAGGATTTTCCAGATACAGAAGGCAACTAGAAACAGCACGAGGTGGCCAAGGAGTTAAAAATAATCCAATATGACTTAAGACAAAGTTACAAGGCAAGGGTTTAGGGTAGCAGGAGTCTGAAAAGAGATGCAGGAACCCCATCAAGGAGCTAGAAGGTATCTCCACAGTCACGGGGAGCAGTGGAAGTATGGTACATCCAAGTTTACATCTTATCAAACTCCTCTGAACTGCCTCTGCATTAGGACATAAGGAGACAGAAGACGAGTGCTGTGTTTGCAGAGACCAGGGCAGATAAGACACATTCTGGAGCCAGGCAGGTTTGTTGGAAGAGAACAGGGGTTGCATCATCATTGTCATTATCCAGTTACCATTTTGTAAGCAGTGTTTGTCAGGTGGTATACTTTGCATTTTTATGTTAACATATTTGGAAATAAAAAGGGTTCAAGGTTTGTTTAGTTAGGGGACACTGGAATCTAGATTCAAATCCAAGGCAAAACATGTGCTGAGCCAAGATACACTTTCTAATAGTCAAGGCAAGAAGTGGGGAAGTCCTAAATTTAGGCAATATCAATATGAACTGAAATGGAACAGATTTGCTTTGTTCTGTTTGGGGGCCATAACCAATGGTGCAATGGGAATCATGCAGAGCTGGGGCTTGAACCTAGACCTCCTTCATGCAAAGTAAGTGCTCAGCCTATTGAGCTATCTCTCCAGTCCAAGGAGGACAGATTAAGAAGTATTTATGAAGCAGAGTTGGTCGGAATGTCTTCTGATTAAATATATGGAATGTGAGCTGGGTTAATGCCAGATTCCTAGCTTAGATGATGACATGGAGAACAGTGACATTAAGATGAGAAACACAGAAAAAGGAATGGTTAGGGGCCAGAATGATAGTTTGAGTACTGGTAGTACTACTGTTAGTACTGGTAGGATGCTTGCTCTGCATGTGACTAATCTGAGTTGGATTCCCAGCAACCCAGATGGTCATCCAAGCACTGCCAGGAATAATTCCTGAGTGCAAAGCCAGGATTGAACCCTGAGTACCACTGGATGTGGCGCCCAATCAAACAAACAAATGAAAAAGGAATGATTATAGGGAAGTACAGACTTCACTGATTTTACTGTAACTGTGGGGTCACCAGGTAGTAATGACTAACTGACAGTTGGGGAGAAGGAAGACTAGACAACACAACCAGGCAAGAAGATCTACACATTACCCCAGATGGAGCAGGTGCAATCTCCCTGCCTACTCCAGATGGAATCCCAGTGACCAAGAGCTTCCACAGACAAGGCCCAGGTATGCGGGTTCAGGACTAAATCTCCAGGCCACATGGTGGCAGAGGACCCAGGTTGTCCCTCCCTGGGTCACCACCCACCCAGAAGACACTCCCACAATTTGCCTCTAGATGTCATCTTAGTGCACCAACAGTCCGGTCCCAGAGACTCCCAGCTGAATCCCAAAGTGGATTAGTGCCATACAGAGATATCTCTGGAATCCAGCCATTTACAATCTAGAAATTTACATTTACAATTGCGGCTGTGATAACTCTCGTGATATTAGAAATGAGCTATAGAAAATATATTATCTAGCGTCTGCCCCTGGCAGGTAGGCTTGAATGGTGGTGGGAAAATTCTCACCATGCCCAATTCAATGAGCTTAATCAATGACTGAACAAATAGCAGTACTCCTACATTAATAACACTGTAGCACTGTCCTCCCATTGTTCATCGATTTGCTCGAACGGGCACCAGTAACGTCTCACAACAGTTGTGAGACTTGTTACTCTTTTTTTCTTCTTGGCAGATCGAATACACCACAGGGAGCTTGCCAAGCTTTGCCGTGGCGGGCCAGATACTCTTGGTACCTTGCTGGGCTCTCCAAGAGGGGCGGAGGAATCGAATCCAGGTCGACCACATGCAAGGTAAACGCCATTACCTGCTGTGCTATCGCTCCAGCCCCTTACATTAATTAAAAAAAAAAAAAGAAGATTTACACATTAAGGGAATAGTAGAGCACCCCCGCCAAAAAAAAAAAAATGAGTAAAGAGGAAAGCAAAGAGGAAAAGGCAAAGTGGCAGGAGAGACCATGGCAGGGCAGCCAAGTGAGTAGTGCCATTCCAGAAGGAGGAACTGAATAGTGAGCTGTGTCAAAACAGCTTAGGAGTCAGGGACCATAACGACTGAGAGATGCCCACTGAACCTGGCAAATGCGAAAGTATTTCACAAGGAATATAGAGTGAATGGGGGCTGTGGAAACTGGAGTGCCTGACTGCTGATAAGTTGAAAGTGAATGTGAGTTGGAAGTTTGAATGAGATGAGAGCTGAAGGATTAGGTAGCAGCTGGGTTGAGGGGGTGGGCAGGGGACAGCAGCGAGCTCCTGTCTGTTCATGATGGAGCCTTGAGTATGTTTAGAAACTGAGGGGGCAGCAGAAAGGTGGATGCGACCAGAAGGACAGAACCAAACCTCAGCACTGGAAGACTGGCTCAGGGTGACCTGAAAAGAAAAAGCACATGACATTCTCTCCAGGCAAGGGAAGAGAGGGGTGAATGGATAGGGACCTAGGGAGTCAAGTTAGAGGGTGCCCCTTGCCTTGGGCAAGATCAGCAGCTGAGCTGGAGAGGGATCAGGAGGTCAGTAAGGGCTGAGATTAGTCATTGAGGGGGGGGTGGGGGAGGAAGTTTACTACAACAGGCTGCGGGCAGTTGGGTTTGGAAACCACAGATTTGTAGAGGGGGGAAATCATCTGCATTGTGCAAAAATCCCATATCCTCATTATCTTCTCTTCATGTTCTGTACACCTCTTGGTCTGAATGAATTCACTTTGAATTATTTAACAAACACAATGTGCCAGGCACGATTCTAAGTGCTTCACAAATATTAACTTATTTCACTGTGACCTAGTTTTCCCTACAGTCCTTTTAAGTAGAGAATGATTTTTTTCTTTTCTTTCTTTCTTTTTTTTTTTTGGCCTCATACTCCACATTCCCTAAGGCTAGAAGTCGGGGTCAAGTCCTTCTTGTTCCCAACTGGAACATTTCTATTCTTCAGCAACTTGGAAGCTCATACCTTTGCTCTTCACACCCTCCCCACTCCCCCTGATAACTGCTGACCAGATGGTTGCTTCTCTGAATGGCTGCTTCCTCATTCAACCAAAGTCTCCTCTGGTTCATTCTCTTCTTCTGTTACTGCCATGCACAAATCCACTCTCCTGCTATCCACTTTGTGGCTCTCCATCCACAAGGTGACCAATCTACCACTGCAATTTTGCAGTTCCCTGACTTTATTCCTGGTGATCTTTTCTGTGACTTCCTCTCGGCTGTCCGCTGCAATGTTCCCCACCACCTACCGTCTCATCACTCATCACTGCAGCAGCTCTGAATTTTGCATTTCAGCCTTTCCTCTGTATCTCCCTGCAGCTCTCCCCAGCTCTGTGCATCTGCCACTTCCCTGCCTTGAAAGGCATCAAGACCTCCCTCCTGTTTGTTGCATATACCTAGCTCACAGTTGCTTCCCAAATTGTTTCCTTTTTTTCAATTCTTATTCCTTTGCGATCCATTCCCCACAGCACAGCCAGAGTAAACTTTTTAAACATCTAAATCATAACATATTACTTCCCTGCTTGAAACAAAATTCTCCAGTATTTCCCCACTGCATTCAGGAGAGAATCCAAATTTTATTTTCCTAAATCACCCAGCTCTTCAGTGAGCTGTCTTGAAGTTCAGGTCTTACTTCATTCCACTTTCCTCCTCACTCAAACACTTCGGCTTCGTTTGGTCTCTGAACATGACCCCTGACTCTTTCCTTAAGGTTTCTGCAAGGGTTTGTCCTGTTGCTTGAACAATGTGTACCTCTCTGTCCCCTACCTCTGATTTCAGGTGAAATGTCATCTCCTCTGAGAAACCTTCCTTGATAACTCTAAATCCATCATGGGCACTAGCTGTTTCTTTCTTTCCTTTCTTCATGGGGTAAGGTTGTGGGTAGGGACTCGCTGGTGCAGGGGCAACTCCTGGCAGTGCTCAGATGACCAAGTAATACTGGGGATCCATACAATTTCAGCCATATAAATAGAAAGCACCTTAACCCCTGTACTATCTCTCTAGCCCTACTTCTTGAAAAATCTTACACAGTTGTGAATCTCCTGTTTATTTGCTTACATACTGTCGGTCACAGTTCATTAGAACACAAGTTCTCTGGGAGCAGGGAGCAAAGAATGAATGGATGAGAAGCAGTTGAGGGTGAAAGCTCTGCAGTCAAACCTGGATTCAGATCTCAGCTGTTTACTTGCTGTGGAAATTTGGAATCATTTCTTTCTGACTCTGAATCCTAGATTCTTCCTTCTTAAAATGGGGATAATGGTGGTGGGACTGGTGTTGGATACTGAGTGTAATTAATTATTGTGAACAACTTTATAAAAGGTAAAGGTAAAGGCCCTCCCGTTGTTCGTCGATTTGCTCGAGCGGGCCCAGTAACGTCTCCATTGGAGACTTTTTTGTTACTGTGTTTGACATATCGAATACTTCACAGGGAGCTTGCCAGGCTCTGCCATGCGGGCGAGATACTCTCGGTAGCTTGCCGGGTATTAAATCAAATTTTAAAAATGGGGATAATAAAGTACCCAATGTAAAGATTAAGTAAACCAGTACCTGTAAGTCATTTGGCCGGTTCCTGGCAAATACAAGAAATCAATACACAATAATTACTATTATTGTAATTTCTCAGCCACTGATCTTTTTTCTGTGATCTGAGTGGAGGAAAAGATGCAGAGATGGCCAATTACAGTTCTGAGCCAGGACTAAGCTATTTGTCACATGCATTTAGAAAAGGACATAGGCATGGGACAAGTACGGTGGCTGTTCAGGGGATCAACCATGATATCCAGTATGTTTAGGAAGGAAAACAAGCAGGAGGAGGGTAGAGTTGGTGGCTGAGGAAGAGGGGAATCCAGAGAGCTGGGTGTTGTGTGGTCACATTATTGTAGTGGGCATGGGGCGGTAGGAGATGTGATACTCGAGTCTATGAGTACAGAACTGGTATTATTCTGGGTGATGACAAGGTCCATGATAGAGAAGGAGAGAGTAGACTAAGGTGACAAAGAGCAAGGATGTCTTCAGGCAAGTACTTCCTGCCTGGTGGATAAGATACTCTTAGATACAGAGTTAAGAACCAAGAGGAGGGCCAGAGAGATAGTATAATGGGGATGGTGCTTGCCTTGCATGCAGCTTACCAGGTTGCAATCCCCAGTACCACATATGGTGCCCTGTGCGCCATCAGGAGTGATTCCTGAGCATAGTTTATCATGGCCCAAAACCAGAGAAAGAGATAGAGAGAGAACAAGGAAGAATAAATAAGTACTGAAGTCACTAAGGTTGATGGAAGAACTTGGAATTGCCAGGGAGGTCAACATGATTTCTGGCTGATGAAGTGAGAGAGCTGAATTAGAAGGATCAGGGCTGGAAGGAGAGGAGAGTACCTGAGGCAGAGCAAGGCTCAGTAAAGGCACTGGGCACAGCGAAGGCTGGTGTGGATGTCACAGTTCACAAGGAAGAGTAAAGAAACTATAATAAAAACTAAAACCAGGAACCGGAGTGATGGTACAGCAGGGCGGGCACTTGCCTTGCATGAGGCTGACCTGGGTCAGATCCCTGGCTCCACACAAGTCCCTGAGCTGCCCCAAACCCAGGAGTGATCCCTGAGTGCAGAGCCGGAGTGTGCCCTGGACACATTCAAGTATAGCCCCCAAAACAAAAATAACAACAAACAATAACAACAACAACAACAACAACAAAAACCCCTAAATATAAATAAACCAAAAGAAAAAATGGGGAATGAAGAAGACTGGAGGAGGATATTGTCAAAATGCAGAGAAGACCATGTGTAAGAAAGACACTGCCGAGGCTCTTGGTAAAGGCTAAGTTCAGGGCTGGAGTGACAATACAGTGGATAGGGCATTTGCCTTGCACATGGTTGACCCGGGTTCAATTCCCAGCATCCCACATGGCCCCCCGAGCACCGCCAGGAGTAATTCCTGAGTGCAGACCCAGGAGTAACCCCTGAGCATCACCAGGTGTGATCCAAAAAAAGGAAAAAAAAAAAAAAGCAAAGTTCATGGCAGACTGCTAGGCTTATGCCCTTTGTTACTTTTCCAGTTTCACCACTGGCCTCTTAGTCAAACTTTACTCTGGCTGCACTGGGCTTCTTTTACACTCTTACCGACTTACAGACACATTCCCTCATGCCCCAAGGTTACCTCCTATGTTTCTCTTTTTGTTCAGAAGATTTGGGGGCACTGACTTTACCTCGTTAATTCTTATTTAGTCCTGGATTGTACCTCAGGAAAGCCTTCCCTGATTATCTGAAGTATAAAAAATCCCACCCGAAGTCATAGTTCAGCCCTTTCTTTGACCACTTATTAAGGGTGTTAATATGAAATCTATAGTCTGGCTGCATGATCGATCACTATCTTTCTCCTTCACTAGACTTCCATCTCTTCAAGAGCAAGGATTATGCTTAGTTTTGCTTATCACTGCATGCCCAACACTTAGGCTGGTTCTGACACACAGAAGTTGCCCAATTAAAAAAAAAAAAGTCAAGGGGCTGGAGCAAGAGTACAATGGGTAGGGTGTTTGCCTTGCATGCAGCCAACCCAGGTTTGATTCCCAGCATCCTATATGGTCCCCCGAGCACTGCCAGGAGTGATTCCTGAGTGCAAAGTCAGGAGTAACCCCTATGCATTGCTGGGTATGACCCAAAAAGCCAAAAGAAAAAAAAAAGTCGACCAGAGGTCGTACAGCAGGAAAAGTGCTTGCTTTGCATGTGACTGACCAGGTCCAATCTCTAGTACCTCGTATAGTCCTCCAAGTCCACCAAGAGTCAATCCTGAGCCCAGAGCCCGCAGTAAGCCCTGAACATAGCAAGGTGTGGCCCAAAAACCAAAAAGAAAAAAAGTGTCATTGAATAAGTAGTGGATAGAAAGTTAGAAGCTGGGAGGAGCTGCCCTTCACTTAGCACCACAGAATGGTAATGGAGACTGGTAGAGAAGATATCTCCTTCAAGTATCCTCCTGCTGGGCACAAACTCTCTGGTGCCATAGTGGCGGGGATCCTCAGCATAGTCTGCTTTGTATGCTTGTCAAAGGCTGCCTTGGAGTTGGTTTGGTTTGATTTTTGGTTTTGAGTCACACCCTTTGATGCTCTGGGGTTACCCCTTGTGGTGCTCAGGGAACCATATGGGATGCTGGGGATTGAACCGTGTGCAAGACAAGCACAAGCCAAGTTGGTCATGTGCAACACAAGCACCCTCTCTACCTACTGTACTACCCCTTCAGTTTCTTTGGAGTTTGGAAAGAGTCAGAGAAGGTTCTCCCATTTCCAATCCAGACCCTGGCCCCGTGCTCTGTGCCTACGGGCCTCCCCCAGGTTCTTGCAACTAATCTCTTACAGGCTGGGGATCATCTGCTCCTGTGCCTGTGTGCACCTACTGTCCTCTGGTTTTTGCATGCCACACCCCACATCCTCATCCCTAGCTGATACACACACCAGCTCACCTCTCACAGAAGGTATGTAGGCAAGGTAGAACCTTGGGGCACCGGTACCGATCCAAGCAGATGCTGCACACCAGAAACTGCTTGTCCATTGGCGGGACCTCTGGGCCTGGGCTGTCATCCCTCTTCGCCATGGTGCCCACGGTGGCTCCTGCCACTTATACCAACCTGTGTTAAGAGAGATATCAGCATCAGGGAAGGAGCATTCCCTCTCCCCACCATGCCCATTACATGCAGAGGTTAGCTCCTTCTCCCTGCTGGTCTGGGCACCAGGGCTGTCCACAGGGCTAAAATGTTGGAAACCTCCAATTGAGAAGAGACAGGTGAAGGGGCTGGGCTGGCTGAGCAGGGATGAAGAGGTGGGCACTCTGAGCGTGGTGCTCCCATGAGGAGCACAGACTTGGGGTTAGATTTCCATTTCAAAATCAGCCACTTAACAAGTTTGTGACCTTGGGTAATTCATTTTGACCTCTTTGCGTATCAGTTTTCCCATCTGCTCATTTCCTAAGCAGAGAAGAATTATCCTTACCTCCACTGATTGTTTGGGGGAATGTGCAGTGGTGCGGGGAGGCCCATTTTCACCAACACACAAACCTTTCATCTCCTGTGCCTGCCCTGACCGCCCACAACCCTTCTCTCTATGTTCAGACCCACCTCTCAGTACAACTGCCCCGGATCACTGTCTTCCCACATCTGATGAGGCCTTCTGGGTTCTGCCTTCCAAATATCTTCGAACCTTTTCTCCAACCACACACTTACCACCCCCAGTTCAAGTCGCCCCAAATCTCTCCTACAATACAGCAACAGCCTTTCTCCTCTTGTACACCTTCTCATCTATTATTCCCCTTGAAATAAGAACAGATTTCTGAAACACAGATTCCATCTCTGCCTCACTCCCTCTTTAAAACCCTTCAGCAGTTCTTTCTCTGTTGTCCAAAGGATAAAGATCAAACTCCTTAAATTGTCTGCTAAGGCCTAACTTTGTCTGGCCCATACTTCCCTCTATACCACCAATCTCCTGATTCTAGGCTTAGTCACACTGGTCTGCTTTCCATTCCTAAAAAACTGCTTGTTTTGCTTTTGGGAAGTTATAGTATCTGTTCTCACTGCCTGAGATTGTCTTTCAAGCCCCCCATGTACCTAGCCAACTCTAACTTATCTTTCCTGTTTTCCTGTAAAGGTCACTTCCTCTGGACAGTCTTCCCTGATTTCCTAAAACCTGGGTTGGTCTCTCTACTTTTGTGTCCCACTATACCTTACATGTCCTCCATTCCAGCTCTTACAAGATATACTATAATTTTCTTGTTACTTCTCTGCTTTCTCCATTGTATGTAAAATCCATTTTGGGGGGATGGGGAGAGTTTGGGCCATACCTGGCACCTATTCAAGGGCTGTTCCTGGCTTTGTGTTCAGGAGTGATCCCTGCAGGGCCTGGGGGACCATATATAGTGCTGGAGATCAAAGTGGAGTCGGCCACATGCAAGGCAAGTGCCTTAACTCTTATACTCTCTTTACTATCTTTCTGACCCTGTATAAACTGAGTTCTTGAGGGAAGGAGTAATATTCTTTTCCTAGAACTTAGCACAGAACTGGGCATAAGGATAAATTTATATTTATTGAATTCATCCAACAGTTCAACAGAATTTGTTAAGTGCCTATTTTGTACAGTCACTGGGGAGAGAGTGATAAAACAAAAACAGATGGTCACTGTCCTTATGGGGAAGTGGTGACAGATACTTCAAAAGTCAATAAACAAATAAATAAAGAATTGCAAACAGGGGAGGGAAACTGCCCACAGAAGATAAGAATGCTATGAAGAAGAGAATGTTCTTGACCAGGTGATCTGGGAAGACCTCTCTGGGACCAAACCTGGCAGATATCAGGGTTTATTCCTGGCTCTGCACTCAGAGATCACTCTTGCGGGGCTTAGGGGACAATATGGAATGCTGGGGACAATCTCAGGTCAGCTGCATGCAAGCGAAGCACCCTACCCGCTCTATTATCACTCTGTCCCCAGTAGGTGACTTAAAACAGAGCTTAGGGAGATGGAAAGAAAAATGGGAGGGATAAACGTGAGGACATCAGAGTGAGAGTGGGAAATCACTTAGGATGAAGGAACACCAGGAATTAAAGTTCTTGGCCAAAAGCCTGGTTGAGAACTTTGTTTAGACCATGTGGTTAAAGCAAAGCCAATACAATGCCAGGGGCCAGTTGGGGAAGGTAGGCGGAAATGACATCACTAAGGGACTTGATGTTACGGAATTGAGTTTTTATTGGAAATTGGGAAGGAAATGATGTAATTTAGAAAAATAAAAACAAACAAGGTACTGTGGCAGCTCTGAGGATTGAAGCGGAGGGGGAGAAATGGGGAGATGTTAGTTCGGTGGTTGCTCTGGTTCTTTGGGAAATTATTTAGTTTTAGGAGAGCTGCAGGCTACAAGATAGAATAATCTGAGAAATAATCATGAGATGGAATCAAAAGGACATCATTATGGGAGATGGACCGATAGTAATCCCTGAGCACCATGGGTATGGCCCCAAACCAAACCAAACCAAACCAAACCAAACCAAACCAAAAGGACATCTTGATGGAACAGATGTGAAAAGAAAAACAGGGAGGCAGGCAATAATGACTCCAGGGAGAAGGAAAGTGCCCGTCATGGAGTCATAGAGGCAGGCAGGGTGGGGGTCAGGGGGTGGCAGGAGGGAAGCTGGGGTCATAGGTGGTGGGAAATGGACACTGGTGGGAGGGATGGGTTTTGGATCACTGTATAACTGAAACCTGATCGTGAACAGCTTTGTAACTGTATATCTCTTGGTGACTCAATTTAAAAAAAAAATTAAAATTAAAAAAAAATAATGACTCCCAGGTTTACTGGGCACATGGTGAGTAATACACAGTGAAAGTAAGGAGATGCTACTCTGAGGCATTTGGTCTTAGACATGCCAAGTCTGCGGTGCTTGTGCAATATTGGGCAAAGATGTTATGTGAAGGGCAAAATACGGGAGTTTGAGAGAAAGCAACCTGGGCTGGTTATTGGTCTGGAATTACTGGCAAACTAATAGCAAGGAGAATGGATTAAAACTCTACGACAGACAGTAGGGAAGCACAGAGGACGGGAGGGAATGTGGGACCAAGGACTCAGGGAGGAAAGACAAAAATTCAAGAAAGGAATCGAAAAGTAAGATGAAGACTGAAGACAGCCCATCAGATTTCGCTGTGGTGGAATGACTGGGGCTGAGGCCAGGTTAGAGTGCTTAAAATGACTGGAGATGAAATTAACCCAGCAGTTGCAGATGCAGATACTTCATGAGAAAAATTTGGCCATAAAGCGAGGCAGACGGTAGTCGGACTGGGGCTGGAGTGATAGCACAGCGGGTAGGGTGTTTGCCTTGTGGTCGACCTGGGTTGATTCCCAGCATCCCATATGGTCCCCTGAGCACCTCCAGGAGTGGTTCCTGAGTGCAGAGCCAGGAATGACCCCTGTGCATCGTGGGGTGTGACCCCAAAGCCAAAAAAAAAAATAGAAGAAGAAGGTAATTGGACTACTTAAAACAGAAAGTGATCAAGTGCTGGTCACCATCTGTGACCAACAGTAACCATTCCCTGTGGCCAGCTTGCCAGTGTGGTGAATATCCTACGGAAACAGTTAAGACTTGAGAGGTAAAAATGGAAACCCCAAGCACAAAAATTTGTAAGTCTATAACTGTACCTCATGGTCTTTCACTAATAAAAATTTTTAAAAAAAAAGGATAATGGATCTACTGGCACCAGTGAACGGTTGAGGTGGGTCAGAGCAGAGATAGGTTTCCCTAGAAACCTCTCCAGAGTTCCAGTCCAGAACCCTCTTCAGCTCAGAGGGGCACAGGACGGAGGGCTGGGCTGCAGACATCACGAGTCTGTGGGAGAGTGGGCCTGGCAGGGTGGGAAGGGCTGCTGGCTGAGCGCATCCTCTGCTGATGCGAGCACTGAAAGTCCGTGGTTCTCTTCTCCAGGTGTGACGGATTCTGAATCTGAGACAACACCAGGACAACAGGAGGGGGGGACAGCTTGAGAGTTGGCGTGAGAAACTGGGGGCCCGAGCCAAGCTGAAGCTTCTGCCGGGTGCCTGGGAGGGCTGCGAGGAAGAGTAGGAGGGGTCTAGCGGGCCCTGCAGGGCCGCTGGATGTCAGGCTCCACCTACCTCCAGGCCCCCGAGGCTCTCCCAGCCTGTCACATGGAGGCGGGGATTGGGCTACATCCAGCTACATCCCAAAGCTCCTCCCTCTCTTCCCCTTCCTGCTTCAGTTCCTCCACCCAGATTTATTGGGCAAGCAGCCGCAGAGGCCATACCCAGTCTGAATCACTGAGATTCCTTTCCTCTCCTAGGCTCCTACTCCCTCCTCTTCCTCCCACTGTGCCCTAGAGATCTGCCCCCACGCTGCTCTAGGCGATGGTTTAAGTGGACTGTTTATCGAGGCATACATACACTTGCAGGATCCTGCAGGCAGGGATTTCCTTCTCTTTCCTCTGGCTGCCTACTGCCTACAGCTAATCCCACCTATCGTTTATGGCTGGGTTCAGCACTCACTCAACACCTCTGCTAAACCACAGGATGCAAAGATAAATAGTGCAGCTCCTGCTCCCTCTTCATGAATCCTACAATCGAATAAATGATTGCAGTATGAGGATGAGGCCTGTGACAAGGAAGCACAGATGGCTTTAGGAGCACAGAGGTCACCGAACCTGGATCAGGGAGTGAAAGGATATCATGAAAGGAGGCAGGTTAAGGAAGTTCTGCAGAAGAACAGGCCATTCAAACTGAGTGTCGTCCAGGCTAAGTAAAAGTAATGCAGGCTGTGAAGCGTTCTGTATCAGATGAGAGTTCTGTATCAGATGAGATCGTTCTGTATCAGATGAGATCGTAGCTCCAAGGGGAGGCTCAGATCCGACATGGCTAGTAGGGATGACAAATGTCTCCTTGGCCTCACTAAAGAGTTTGGACTGTATCCTTCCCTGCTAGGGGATTATGACCTTTTGATTTTTGTTTTTGTTTGATTTGGGGGCCACACCAGGTGCTGTTCAGGGTTTATTCTTGCTCTGTGCTTCGAGTCACTCGTGGTGGTGCTCGAGAGGCCAAATGTGATGCCAGGGATTGAACCCAGGTTGATCACATGCAAGGTAAGTACCTTGCCCGCTGTTCTATTTGCAAAAGCAAAGGAAAGCTTTGGGGTGAAGAGGGCTTAAAGGCAGAGTGACAAGAGTAAATTTTTGACGACTGTATAGAAAGTAGTTTAAAGCAGTGAAAGTAGGCACTATGGACCCTCCGGGGCATGAGGATGATTCAGAGGTAATAGCTTCAGGTGCAGCTGGGGGCAAGGTGTGCTATTTGTTCCTAAAAGAAGGAATTTTAGGAATAAATAGCTTTTTCAGGGCAGTGCTGAGTGATAATTACTTTCTGGGGGAAGAAAGGGGGGGATGGTAGACCAAATAAGTCTGGGGACCACTGGATCAGAGGGATCACAACTGGAAAGTTAAGAGACTGCCATCATATGCTAGAGGAGAGTTGATGGTTGGTCCTGGCCAGAGAAGTAGGAAAGAGAAGGCTGAAAGAAGTGGTTTCTTAAAGTGGAATCCACAGAATTCATGACTGATGAATCTGATGTGACAATTAGAGGGGAAAGAAGGAATTAGAGGCAATTTCTTGTTTTGCTTTAGCTCAGGAACTCTAGAGAAGAATGTGTTTGGGCGAGAGGGTAATAAGTATTAAATTAGATGAATCTGAGTTGTCTATGAGATATTTGAGTGGAGAGGTCCAGCTGGCATTTGGGAAGATAGGTTATGCCAAGGAAAGGGGTTCGGTCTGCAGACAGGGATTTGGGAGTCACTGAGTACAGAGATAGTACTTAGAGCTGCAAAAGTGAATTGCAATATCCAGAAAGAGTGCAGGCTGAGAAAAAAAGGTAAATTGTGGTTAGGAACTTTAACATATAAGCGATTGAGCAGGACACAAAGCCTGGAAAGAAAGAGAAAAGGTTCTGGCCAGACAGACAGAAGCAGGTAAAGGAGAAATAATTAAGGCTGAGGGAAAAGAGAGAGTCAAGGGCCCCAGCTCTTCACTGTGAAATGCTGCAGAGAGGCCCAAAGTGCTAGATGCTGTCACTAACTGCAGGGAATGTGGCTCCCTGGGGCTAGTGGAGAGGAAGTCAGATCCTGGGGGTTAGGAGGAAGCTGACTGTGAACAAATGAAGACAGCCAGTGCTGACGTCTCTAGCTCCTTGACATCTGCAAAGGATGTGCTTCAAGGCTTTTCGGTTTCTCCATATTTTCGAACAGCATCTCATTTCCTCCATGACTTCCTCTTCCAACTTCACAAGATTCCAGTTTACATGATTTATGCAGCTGTGAGTGGCGGTGACCAAAGCATTGTTACAAAGTGGATGCAGGAGGTCAGCAAGGCACACTTGCTCCCTGAAATGACTCACTTCTGCTCACTAGACTACAAGAGTATTTGATCACTGGAGGCTTCAGCAAAATGACAAATGACTATAAGCTTTGGGATTTCTCTGGGACAGCTGAAACTTTAGAAGAAGTCAAGTCCTCAAAATCAAGCTTTCAATTAGACTGGTAGAGAAAGAAAGTGATGAAATTCACAGGATTGTCTCTCCCACCATTGCCAGATGGAGTAGGTGGATGAACATTCAATCAATGGATCAATCTCCCAAACAAACAAACATTCCTGGGTACATTCTTGACTAGGTCCTTCAACTGGGGACTGGAACCACCAGGCTGATCAGATGTACTCTTTGTCCTTCACAAGTTCTTAGGCTAGTATCAGAAGCAGACATGGAAATACGTAACTACGGTGTGTAGTTATAAATACTACACACTGAAATAACTAATTGTCATGATATTGACATATCTAAACTCTTATGGCAGCAAAAGGGAAGAAGTATCTAACTCAGAAGGATTAGAGGAGGGAGGCCAAAGACGACTTCCGAAGAAAGACTTTGGAATATACTAGCTGGCTCTTGAAGAACAAAGAGGAGTTTGATAGGTATGCTAAGAAAATGGTGAATAAAGGAGTAGAGAAAAGAAAAAAAATGCAAGAAACATGGATCAGTTGGACAAGAAGCAAGGCTTGGGGCCAGAGAGATAATACAGAGGTAGAGAGCTTGAGTTGCACGTGGCAGACCTGGGTTCAATTCCTGATACCCCATACAGTCCTTGGAGCCTGACAGGAGTGATCCCTTAGAACAGAGTTAGTAGTTATCCCTGAGCACTGCCAGGTGTGGTCCCAAAATGAAACAAAAACAACAACAAAATGAAAGGCTAAAAAGGACAGAAGTAGCACTCAGAGCATTCACAGTCCACTCCACGTGAACTCTGTTGGGATGCTCCTTTCTTGTCCTTCTACAGGACTTTGTCTTGGGTCTCTTCTCATTTTTCTTTCTTTTTTTGATTTGGGTTTTAGAGCCACGCCTGGCTGTGCTCAGGGCTTGCTCCTAGCAGTTCTCAGAACCATATGAGGATTTCTGGGATGAACTAGGATCACCTGAATGCAGGACAAGTGCTTTAACTCCTGTACTATCTATCTGGCCCTCCTCTGACTTTTCGGAATATGCCTGAGCAATCTCATCATTTTTGATAGCATCCACTTGTTAATGACTCCCAAGGTCTTATCTCTTAGGTAGAAAACTCGAATCCTTGACCTAACTACCTTATACTGCTGCATGGATGTTTCATAGAGGTAGCCTAAAATAAAATTCATTTTTTTCCTAATCTACTCTTCTGGCTATTTCTCACCACATTACAAGGCACCATCACCCATCCAAGCACAAAGAGCTAGAACCCTAACTGCCTTGCTAATTCCTCTCCTTTCAGTACCTTACAGTGCAAGCTTTCAGTATCTCCTTCATTCTGCCTCCAAAATGCAGGTAAGCTACAAGGTCAGGAGATAGAGGATTTATTCCTGATTTTGTCACTAATTTCACGAGTGGAATATTAGACTGTGGACAAGTCCTACTCCATCCTCTATTTGCAAATTGGGAGGGAGATCTTTTTATTCCCCAAGTCTGAGCACCCCAAGATTATCTTCCCAGTCAAAGGTCCCCATTGATTATAATACATGTCCATGATGAAGTTCCAAGTTGTATTATGAGGATTCTATTTCTAGTCTACATAAATATGGCTATGTTAGAGTTGACCCCACCTTCCTTAAAAATACATGTTTGCTGATTTGAGGGTGTAGGTGTCACTAGTACTGAGTCCCCTCCTCTCTGCCCAGAAGCTTTGTTGTTTTTTCTGAACACAAGCTATACTATCCCAAGTAGGGACCTTTGCTCTCAGTAAGAATGCCATTGTCCCCTAAGTGGCTGAGACAGCAACTGGCACACAGAGGGTCCTCAGTATGTTTGTGACAGAAGAGTCACGTTTAAATCACTGCAATTCCTTCCTACCAAAGAGGGAAAAAAAAACCCCAAAACCCAAAAGGCAATAACAAGTAAAAATAAGTAAATAAAGTTCATCTCCCGAATACAAGGATTTCCCACAGCAGAAAGTAGTAAGTGCTCTGTCATGGGAGGCATGCAAGCCAAGAGAGGCAGGCACCTGTCAGGCCTGCAGCTCTGATTCCAGTGCTGCAGCAGATCAGAGCACTGCTTAGAGGGTGACTGGGCGCTGGTGAACTGGGCAGAAGGGCACAGGGGAAACCTGTGAAAAAGGCCTGTGCACCTGCTGCAGCCTCCTCGCTATCATCTCAGCTGGGGCCAATTCCTAGGTGTACTGCCCACCGCAGAGACCCCGCACAACAGAAACAAGCCCAGGACCTCTAGTCCGCTGACCTCCCGGAGGTGCAGCCTGTCCCTCCAACGTGCAGCCATCTGCCCCTGCAGGTTTGCAGCCCAGGATCCGAAGCCAAGTCCAGAAGGGCGGACGTCAGAACCAAAGAGGGGGGCCTGGGTCTGGGCGGGTGGGGAGGACAGAATGCAGGGGGGAACCAACAAGGTTCCTTTTCAACAACAAACAGCCTCCGGGGGAGGCTTTCTGTCCAGGGAGCAGTGCTAGGGGAGAAAAGTGTCCTCCAGACAGACTGGTGGGCCTCTGGGTGCCTGAGATGGACGGAGCATCACGCAGGGGGTGGAAGTGTCCGCATCCTGGAGACAGGGGACCCTCTAGACCAGCTGGGCCACAGGATCCCGGAGTCCCACTCAGCAGCCCCACCCGCTCCTCCTCGCCCCTCCGCCACCACCCCCGCCCTCGGCCGCAGCGTTCTACACCTCCGCCAACATCCACCAGCTCCCCAACCCCGGGCTCCACCAGGGAACCATCATCACCCATCCACCCGCGCCTCCCCCCCTCGAACATGGACCTCACGTGAGCAGCCACAGCCCGAAGAATCCCCCCCACTGCCCTCACAGACGTGGACACACCTCACGTGGACAGAGACAGGCACGGCTTCTGAAAAGCATCCCCTGAGAAGGCCCCCTCCCCACCCGCAGACACTCGGACGGACGCACCACGGGCTGGGACCCGGACCCGGGGCCGGGCAGACAGAGACACAGACGCACCCTTGGGGGCTGCCCATCGCACTCACCGCGGCCGAGCAGGATGGGAGGGCCGAGGCCCGGACTGCGGCCACTCCGAGGGGCCCGCGGCGCTGCCCTGGCTGCCAGCGCCCGTCCGCTCGCCCCTGCCCGCGGCGCCGCCCCACGTCCCGCGCCTCCGCCTGTCCCCGCGCCGGCGCCGCCGCCGGACCAGCCGCACAGGCCGGAGGGAGGGGCCGGGGCGGGGCTGCGGCCCGGCCGGGGGAGGGGGCGGCGCGCCCCGAGAACCCGCCCCCGCCCCGCCCCCCTGCGCCCGAGCCTCCGCTGGGGAGTGCGGGAGCCGGATCCCGGATCCTCGATCCCGGATCTCCCACCTCCGGCTCGTGACGGCGGCGGTCTCGGAGACTTGGAATGAGGTTCCGGGAGGAAAAGGCAGCGGGGCTGCAGGGCAGCGGGGCAGCGGGGGGTTGGCGACTCTGGGAGCCAGCCCGGGAGCCTCCCGGGAGGTGCCCTTCCCGGCTTTCTTGGGAGAGCCCCTGCGGAATATGGGCAGTTCCCCGGGCTTGGAGAGAGGGCGCTGCGCGGGTGGAAAGGTGGGGGTCTTGATTCGGTTCTAGGTGCTCGCTCTCTTTCTCTGAGGAGCCCTCTCGGGAGGGAGTTATGGTTCAGACCATCCAGATTCCCTTCTGCATTCCAAAATCCAGAGCAATTCCCAGAGTCATTGCTTTATGGAAAAACAGCCCCGGGGCGGGGGGCGGGGTAGGTAACGGTAAAACATTTAAGAGTGAAGGACTGAGGGGCTGGAGAGATAGTACAGGGGTATGGGATGCTTGCCTCGCACCTGACCCACAGGGTTTCAACCCCGTGTAGTTCCTTGAGCCCGCTGGGTGTGGCCTAAACCGCCTCGAGCCTCCCCATCCAACCTCCCCCGCCCCCCCCCCCAAATAAAAGGTGTGGGACCGAGCACTCATTATGTGCCAGTCACACAACTACTTTACATATATTGTTCCATTTAATACTCATAACCTTAATAGGTAGATTCCTTTTTATTAGCCATGTTTTACAAGGAAAGGAACCGAGCGCTGCAGATGTCAACACTGATCATTCAGCTAGAAAGTGGTATAGCCAGGGTCTGAGCTCTCCTTTTATGCCCTGCTTCAGTCACTTGAAGATTCGGTATATTTCGGGGCGGGGTGCAGGGGGACCCTTCTAGTGGTGCTCAGGGAATCATGTATGCCAGGGACTGAATCCCAGTCTCTCCCACATACTCCAAGTCATCACTCACAGTACACTTCTTGTAGAAAACTGCTGAGTGATATATAGAGAAGGGGCTTATATCAATCAACCTACTTAATGGTCAAGCTCCAGTCAGATGACTGCAGGATGATCCAAACCCAGGAACCTGTCTGGAAGTGGCCATAGCTGTGACAGAGCAAAATCAGGTTGCACAGAGGTGCTGAGAATCTGCTGACTGGCTTGTTCCCTTTCTCCATTTCTCCAGAGAGGTAGGGTTAGAATGTTGAAAGATTCTGGAGCTGTTCTTAGGTCAAGGCGCATAAAGCTGATGGCAGGTACCTGGAACCTGCATAAATCAAAGTGCCATCGGGGAGCTTTCTTGCCTCACACAACGTTCAGATTTGGGCGCAGCACAAGCCTGAGCCTGCTGGGTGTGACCCAAATCACCTACAAGCCTGCTCTTGGGCTTTCAGAGTCTGGGATGTTACTGGAGACCCAGGTCTGCATTACACTAAATTACACTGAGGATTGCACTGTTGTTTTAAGGCCTACTTGACTCAGTCCCCAACACTTCTCTCATGCCGTCAAACGTCAGCTTAAAAGGCTTCACAACTCCTTCTTATCCGAAGGGAAAAAGCCTTTGTTAATCAGCCTAAAGAGGCCTAGTGTGCTCTCACCACTTGCTCCTGTTGTCTCCCTCCTTGCCACTCCTCTTTCCTTTTCCATTCCCAATAAACTACATTTCTCCCAGTTGCCACTCTGGATCTCTGTCCTTGGTCTCTCTCTTGGGTGCTCCTCCCCCTACTCTGTCTACTCGCCCTTCACGGCCTTACCCCCATCTCTCGCTAAGCTAGTGTCCCTCCTCTGTGCTCCCAAAGCTCCCCTTATTTGTAAATCCCTGTACTTATCCCTGCTTGGAGTTGCCTGGTTACTTGTCTCCATCTCTCACTAGGCCCTAGCACTGTAGGCAGGGACCGTGTTTTATTCACTGATGTCTCCCCAGGGACTAATGCAGTGCCTGGCAAAAAGCACTCAATAAACATTTGCTGTGTGAATGAATGAATGCACAGCCCACAAACCCCACCCTCTCTGGGCCCTGTGCCTTTTCGAGAACCATAGCTAAACTAGTGCTGGTCTAAAATGCAAATTAAGCTCTGGCTCCAGCTGGGACGAGGGGAGAACTGTGGGCCTTCGGATTGTGCCTGAAACCTGTGACTTCAGCTGTGTGGCTCCAGCTCTTCTGACCCGATAGGATTTTGGTACAGCAGTACACTGAGCCTTTTCCCACCCAGTCCACCCACATAAACCCCCCCCACAAATTGACCTCACTGGGCCTGCTTTTATGAAAGGTTTATTCCTAGTGCTAGGTCCCCATCTTCCAGGGCTCTAAGCACAGTCGAACTGGGTGGGTCAGTGAGGGGTAGCCCATTCAGATGCAGGGTAAGAAATGGGGCTCCCCCATTCTCCCCAGCCCATTTGGTCCCAGTCCCGTTCTCTGCAATGGGCACGCATAGAGGAGGGACAAAGGGAACTGGAGGCAACATCATTGGTCCAGCAGCGCCCAAGTAGAGCTGCCATTGGCTGACAGGGCCTTCTGAGGCTCTGCCGTTGGTCAGGGGCACACTCCAGGAGTTGGAGATAGGCCTGAGGAGTGGTGCCATTGGCCAGGGAGTGGTTTCATCATAGCCTTTGGCTGTGGAGTGGAAGGAAAAGTTCTGGGAATGAAGCCCAGTGGCCAGGAAGATAAAGAACTGGGCAGCAGTTGCTGGGCCTGCAGGTCCCCTCCCTGCCCATAGCAATGTGGGCAAAAACTGGTATCAGGTCCCAGCCAGAGAAGGGGCGCCCAAGCCAGAGGGCAGGTGGCAAGGGATGTCCTATGTCCAACCTCCCCCACCCTAGGGCTGCCCCTCCCAATGTCCTTCTCGATAGCCAGGTTGGGCCGGGAGCTGCTCACTGCTCCTCTAGCCACGAGGGCTTCTCGGCTCCTGGAGGCCGCAGCTTGATGTTGAACTGCTGCAGGGTCTGCTCCAGTTGTTTCTGGTTTCCAGCAAAGTAGGCGGACACGGCATTGTGGAAGAGCAGCAGCTGCTTGTGCATCACCTTGATCTGGGGGTTCAGCAGATTCAGCTGATGCTGGACTCACGCCCTTCTCGGAAGGGCTATGAGCCTGAGCCAGAGCAAGGCACACGGACGTGCTCTGACTGCTTTTGTGGTAGGGGCTAAACTCCACACCAAGAGAAACAGAGGAGAAGGGGTCAATTGGATGGGAGAAACCTGATCTGGTGTGCTGGTGTGGAGTTCTGGTACTCAAGCTTAGAGAGCTAGGTTTCCCCGAATTATGTTCTAGAATTAGCGATTTTTCAAAGAGAGCAGGGCTCAGGGGATGGACCGGGGATGAGGGGTGGGAGGTCAGGGGAGGGGGGTCAGGAAAGGTAAAAGGGTTGAAGCAGCAGGCAAAGGAGCCTATTCCTTTGCCGGTGTGCATTTCCCTCTGTCAGTGGTGGTCGGGGTGGGGGGGGAAGAGGGGGAGGATGGGTAAGGGTTGGGGTCAGCACCTTGTTTTCTTCCAGGAACTTGAGCTTGATGGCCACATCTCCCCGCAGCTTCTCATATTTGTCCCGATGAGCCTGGAAAGTGGCCTGGGCACTCTCGAGGCGGCTGCGCGTCCCTGCATCCCGGGGGCCTAGGCTCAGCTCCTCTAAGTCTGTTCGGTAGGCATCGTATTCCAGCCTGGAGAGGGGGGTGATACAGGCTGGTCTCCAGGTCTTGGTGCTCCACACGCCTTCCTGAATTCCTATGCCCGATTCCACCCAAGCCAGCCAACTCCCCAGACCCTCTGCCCTGCCAGTGCCCACACCTGGCAGCCTCATACTGTTTGACAGTCATGAGTGTGTCTTCCATGGTCTTGGTGACCAACGTGTTGATACTAGAGACAAAGAAGTTCACAGCTCCCAGCAGTGTCTCTCCATTCTTGCACAGCAGCTTCTGTGTCTCTGCATTATAGCCAAATTCCTCCTGAGGGGAGAAGGCAGGGTGAGACCTTGAGTCAAAAGCCTTTCCCGAATGGGGCTGTGGGGCCCTTCATCCCCCTCCTCCCCAGTCATCCCCCTCCTCCCCAGCCATCAACACTGGAACCACCGAGGAGTGTCCTGGACAAGGCTCTTAGCCAGAAAGTTAGTGGGGCCAATGGGAAGGCCTGGGTAGGAACTGAGGGAGGGGGGCTCTCAGATAAGTTCGCAGGACTAGAACAGGAAAGGCTAGTGCAGCAGGCAAAGGAGGGGCTCAGATTAAGCCGAGCACCTAAGGCATTCTTGCCAATGCAGAGGAAAGTTACTTGGGAGGCACCCTGTGCACCCTCCCCCAGCCCCCTCCAAACTTCTGGACCTCTGTACAAACCCTTAGGCTGCCTCCACAGGTAAGTGCTGCTGGGGGCAAAGCTGGGCCCACCCTGGAGGGGTTCTCCCTCTCGGCTGCGGGAGGGAGGGAGGGAGGGAGGGAGGCTGAGGAGTGACTGCCTGGGAGGGCCCGAGCCCAGTCCCCCCACCCTCTTCTGCCAGGTCGAGGCACCTGAAGCTCTGGGGACTTCTGGCTGAGATCAGCAAAGGCATCACCTAGTGCATGCTGGGTCTGTAGCAGGCTGTAGAGGTGGGCCGTCAGTGCCCGGCCCAGCTGCAGGACGCTCTCATACTTGCGCTTCGTCTCCCGCAGCAACTCAATTTGCAGCTCTAGCTCCAGATCCACAGTCCGGGAGCCTCGGCCAAATCGCTCTGATAACAGCTGCTTTGTGCACTGATTGAGAAGTGGATGAACGGGTCACGGACTTTAGCCCCTGGCTTCCCCAGTTGGCATTTACCCAAACATTCTCAGACTCCTAATCTTAGTCATATATGGGATAGCAGAATCTGATAGAAGGGGGAAAGGTTCCGGGTAGTTTGGGAGGTGGGGGTGAGGAAGGGAGAAGTGCTTGAATCCTACCTTGTATGTGTTGATGCCCCATTTCTTGACGATATCAAACTTCTCTCCAGCGATGCCCCGAGCCACCTCATCTCCGGGGCCAGCAGGAGTGGCA